>NC_140587.1:642569343-643815105 GCF_964204655.1 Triturus cristatus
AAATATTTGTAATATATGTATAGCTAAAAATTTATGGAAGAAGACATGGGCAAATAAGTGTCTAAATACAGTATTAGCATCAGCAGAGGATTGCGGTCGCGTGAGTTATAGTTTCCTGCACTAACTATAACGGGGGAATTTCATTGGTTTTTTATCAGTAAAATTTCCGCTAATTATAACATGTGTGAAACCTATGGTTTTTTCAGTGAATATATATATATATATATCCAAACTGCCGATACTTGAGTAAAGGGTGACGACACCTTGTCTTGCAAAATAAACAGATTTAATGTTCAGCTGTTGGACACGTTTCGCCTGTCCTGCAGGCTTGTTCACCAACCGTTAACAATAAAATTTTCACCATTTTAAGACACTCACCGCGTGTCACGTGCACAAGAACTACAAATGCAGTATATTAGACAACAGACTAGTAGTTTTTACAGTCAAACATGAATTCATGCTAACACATTATACCTTCGCATCAGGAAGCCAGGGTTGATTAATTAAATATTTGACACAACATTTGGACTCAAATTAACAAAGTTCCAAAATTCAAAGTATAAAGTGTCAAGGAAAAATTATGCAATATAACTCTAAGTAACATTTCACACTTAGAGCATACATATATCGTTTTGATTCAAAAACCTTAATGTTTGGTATTGACGTTGCATAATGCTCTTTTTCAACTTTACAGTGTAACTTGCTGTTACCATTAATCTATTCGATATGCTGCCCAAGTGGGCCTGGAGTCCTTGCGGTAATGTTATACTAATAAAGAAAGTATTCAATTTTAACTGCAAATGTTTCAATTACAAATTATATATATATATATATATATATATATATATATATATATATATATATATATATATATATATTCACTGACAAAACCATAGGTTTCACACACGTTATAGTTAGGAATTAGCATTTAAAAAACCTTGCAAATTCACTGAAAAAACCATAGGTTTCACACATGTTATAGTTAGCGGAAATTTTACTCATAAAAAACCAATGAAATTCCCCGTTATAGTTAGTGCAGGCAACTATAACTCACGCGACCGCAATCCTCTGCTGATGCTGATGCTAATACTGTATTTAGACACTTATTTGCCCATGTCTTCTTCCATACATTTTTAGCTATACATATATTACAAATATTTTTTTTTCATAAAGACACATATGTCATCAGCAGAATATTGCGGTCGCGTGAGTTATAGTTGCCTGCACTAACTATAACGGGGAATTTCATTGGTTTTTTATGAGTAAAATTTCCGCTAACTATAACATGTGTGAAACCTATGGTTTTTTCAGTGAATTTGCAAGGTTTTTTAAATGCTAATTCCTAACTATAACGTGTGTGAAACCTATGGTTTTGTCAGTGAATTTGTACGGTTTTTTAAATGCTAAGTTACTTTACGCCATTCGTGGCGTGCGCGCCCACTTAACGCAGTTCGTTCCGTGCGCGCACGGTGCGCTTCGCGCACCGTGCGCGCACAGTGAACACGCGGTGCGCTTCGTGCACCGCGCGCCCACTTTACGCAGTTAGTGCCGTGCACGCACGGTGGGCACGCGGTGCGCTACGCGCACCGCGTGCCCACGTTATGCTAGATGGGCCATGTACGCACGATGCGCTTCGCGCACCGTGCGCACATGGAGGACATATGATGCACTTCGTTTTGAAAGGTAATATTTTAATTTTTCGTATATGTTATAAGCCATGCACAAATGGTGCCCTTCGGGCACCATTTGCACACGGGGTGGAGAGAGTGTGGATAATTTTTTTTTTTTTTATTATTTTTTTTAAAATATTTTAGTTTAACTTATCGTTATTAAGCCATGCACAATTGGTGCACTTCGGGCACCAATTGCACACGGGGTGGGGAGAGTGTGGATAATTTTTTTTTTTTTATAATTTTTTACCGTACGCGTACGGTAAGCGTAATCGGCGAAATTAGCGAAAAAATAAAAATTCCGTTTTTGGCCTTGGGGGATCTTTGGGGACTCCCTCAACATTGCTATGTGTGTGGGAGCTGTCTAAACAGCCCCTTTACATGTTTTTGTGCTTTATATTTTAAACATCACTCTCAGTGCGAGAGAGAAAATGGCGGCCGCCGCTTCCTGGTTTCGGCCGATTCGAATGTTTACTAAGATCTAAGAGCCAATCAGAATCGCGCTCGCGCACGCCACCGTACGCGTACGGTAAGCGTACCGTAAGCGCACCGTAAGCTGGCTCAGATATATATATTGATTTAAAGGCTATTTTCTCAGAATCTACTGAACAGATTTACACCACACCTACAAAAGGCACTTCCTTGACCTGAGGACTACCTCTCTGCCAAATTTCTAGTAATTCTGTTCAGCCGTTCGGGCTGTAGCCCTGTCTAAAGGTCCTATGGAAAAATGCATGGGAAAAACGCGTTTTGGGACCCCCCTTTTATCTCAGCCCCCGCTTGACGAATCCCCCCGAGACTTTCAGGGTAGGAGCGGAGCGTAGCGCCCCACCTATTTTGAAAAATCCGCGAGGATTCGTCGACCGGCGCCAAAGTTATTCAAAATAGAATGTTGCGGATTTCCTATGGAAACGTGGTCCTAACTATAACTACCTACTGGCGACCGCCAGTAGGTAATATATATATATATATATATATATATATATATATTTATATATATAAATTCACTGAAAAACCACAGGTTTTATGGAAGTTATAGTTAGAAATTAGCATTTAAGAAACTGTGAGAGATTGCAGGAGGGGTTCACTGGTGTGTCGCCGTGGGAGGACTTTCCCCTTAGAGCACGAACTCCTTTCAACGCTCGGGAGGTGCAGGACTACGGAGGACTACAAAAAACCATGCCCCTATCCTGTCTCTCCACAGCGAGACGTCGAGGGGACCTGGAAGTGGGCGGGGAGAACCCCGGAAGCTCTGTTCGAAGCCCGATGAAAGCAGGAGGAATCGAAAAGGAGGTGTCTCAGACCGGTGGCGCGAAGGCAGCAGGAATACTGTCGGGAGAACAGAATGAAGAAGACGGACCCTCTATGCGGACGACTAAAGGAGAGTCAAGGAACGAGGACGCCCGGGAAGGAGAAGATGCGGAACTGGACGAGTGGTGGTGCGAGGAGTGGTGGTGTCTGCCGGAGGATGCTGGGGAGCAGCCGCAACTCAGGAGAGTTGCAGCGGAGCTGGTGAGTGAAAGCGTCTCGAGGAACCCGGGGGTGGGTGCAAGGGAAGCGGGTGGTGAACACAGGGAGGGATACGGGTAGGGAACTGGGAGTCTTGCCTTGAAAGTACCCGTATGTCGTAATCCCTCGTATTTTGGTTCCCTGAATAGGTGGCACTCGATTTACCTAGCGTAACAGCTAAACGCCTCATTTTTCATGTGACAGTTTCTTTTCCTGGCACTACGTTTGACTGAGCACGGATAGGTCCCATAGGCACCTTATAAAGACTTCCGCCCCATCACAACCAGTCCATAAGAAGAAACCCTGCGAGCACTTCAAGGTGTGGTGACGGGTATATAATATAAATAGCTCTTCAAACCCATATCTGACGGCTCACTCTTTTTCCTCTCCTATGAACCTCCAGGGAGACAGCCTTGACAACGAAGAGGAGGAGCCGGGAACATCGACCTCTGAATCCCCATCAAGCTCAGCCAAGGTCACATTGGGAGAGGAACCAGAAGAAAAACATCCTGAACAATATACCTCTTCTACTATTGATAATAGAAATCGTCCTTTTGGCAAATATATACAGCCTCCTCGCCTGTTTATCAAACCCGCCCTCCCACAAGTGGTGTCAGAAGTGGGATTGAAAGGCACCATGGAGGCTGCCTTAGCAAAAATGGCGGAAAACCAGGAACATCTGGGAAAAGTGATGGAGCGCTTCCTGACAGTGGTCGAAGAAGCCCGGGGCAAGTTGCAACAAGTACTCACTGGACAGAGTCAAACTCATGGAGCAGCTATGGACAAACTTACAGAGGCTCTTGGACACCAGAGAGGTCCCACAACCCTTCCCTCTGTAGTCTTGCAGCGATACGTGAGTGTGGAAGATACAGACTATTCTTTCAATACTTTCGAAAGGATGGCGACTGCAGCATCTTGGCCAGCTGATAAATGGGGCCAGTACTTGGGTCCTCTCTTATCGGGGGACTTACAGGCCGCCTACCAGGCCGCAACAGTACAAGGGGTAGTTCCCTATGCGGAAATAAAGCGCTGCATTATGGAGAGGTTGGGTGTAGACGACAAGACGTATCAGCTAAAACTACGACAAATGAAGGAAGGTCCCCAAGAAACACCCAGAGCCTTATATTTTAGGGTAAAATACATGGCTGATCGATGGTTAAAACCAGCTACCACAGATTAAGATGGGATTATGGCCAAAATATATTTGGAACAATACTTATCCTCTCTTCATCCTCCTATTCAAAGGTGGGTACGTCAACAGGCTAACCTCACCCTTGAAACTGCAGTGGAAATTGCCAGTGCCTATAATAGCGTTACAACAAACAAATGATGGACGGAATGCTGACAATGCAGACATTCTCCCCCAGTCAAGAGATCTGGGTTAAATCCATCGTTCTTTTGCCCACTACACCACCCCAGTTTAGACATGGCCATATGCAAATCAGTCTTGACCCTGTGCCTCATGGGAACAGTCCAGCCCGAACTGCCAAGCCATGTCTTTCCTGGACCGGAATCAAGCATCCTAGGACCGGTTTCTGGCTATCAGCCGTCATCAGCCAGGATAGCTTGACTCCAGTGGCGTAGTGAGCACGGGTCCCACGTCTGGGAATACCCATCCCACTTAGGGCGAAAAGCATTACAACAAACAAATGATGGACGGAATGCTGACAATGCAGACATTCTCCCCCAGTCAAGAGATCTGGGTTAAATCCATCGTTCTTTTGCCCACTACACCACCCCAGTTTAGACATGGCCATATGCAAATCAGTCTTGACCCTGTGCCTCATGGGAACAGTCCAGCCCGAACTGCCAAGCCATGTCTTTCCTGGACCGGAATCAAGCATCCTAGGACCGGTTTCTGGCTATCAGCCGTCATCAGTCAGGATAGCTTGACTCCAGTGGCGTAGTGAGCACGGGTCCCACGTCTGGGAATACCCATCCCACTTAGGGCGAAAAGCGTTACAACAAACAAATGATGGACGGAATGCTGACAATGCAGACATTCTCCCCCAGTCAAGAGATCTGGGTTAAATCCATCGTTCTTTTGCCCACTACACCACCCCAGTTTAGACATGGCCATATGCAAATCAGTCTTGACCCTGTGCCTCATGGGAACAGTCCAGCCCGAACTGCCAAGCCATGTCTTTCCTGGACCGGAATCAAGCATCCTAGGACCGGTTTCTGGCTATCAGCCGTCATCAGCCAGGATAGCTTGACTCCAGTGGCGTAGTGAGCACGGGTCCCACGTCTGGGAATACCCATCCCACTTAGGGCGAAAAGCGTTACAACAAACAAATGATGGACGGAATGCTGACAATGCAGACATTCTCCCCCAGTCAAGAGATCTGGGTTAAATCCATCGTTCTTTTGCCCACTACACCACCCCAGTTTAGACATGGCCATATGCAAATCAGTCTTGACCCTGTGCCTCATGGGAACAGTCCAGCCCGAACTGCCAAGCCATGTCTTTCCTGGACCGGAATCAAGCATCCTAGGACCGGTTTCTGGCTATCAGCCGTCATCAGCCAGGATAGCTTGACTCCAGTGGCGTAGTGAGCACGGGTCCCACGTCTGGGAATACCCATCCCACTTAGGGCGAAAAGCGTTACAACAAACAAATGATGGACGGAATGCTGACAATGCAGACATTCTCCCCCAGTCAAGAGATCTGGGTTAAATCCATCGTTCTTTTGCCCACTACACCACCCCAGTTTAGACATGGCCATATGCAAATCAGTCTTGACCCTGTGCCTCATGGGAACAGTCCAGCCCGAACTGCCAAGCCATGTCTTTCCTGGACCGGAATCAAGCATCCTAGGACCGGTTTCTGGCTATCAGCCGTCATCAGCCAGGATAGCTTGACTCCAGTGGCGTAGTGAGCACGGGTCCCACGTCTGGGAATACCCATCCTACTTAGGGCGAAAAGCGTTACAACAAACAAATGATGGACGGAATGCTGACAATGCAGACATTCACCCCCAGTCAAGAGATCTGCGTTAAATCCATCGTTCTTTTGCCCACTACACCACCCCAGTTTAGACATGGCCATATGCAAATCAGTCTTGACCCTGTGCCTCATGGGAACAGTCCAGCCCGAACTGCCAAGCCATGTCTTTCCTGGACCGGAATCAAGCATCCTAGGACCGGTTTCTGGCTATCAGCCGTCATCAGCCAGGATAGCTTGACTCCAGTGGCGTAGTGAGCACGGGTCCCACGTCTGGGAATACCCATCCCACTTAGGGCGAAAAGCGTTACAACAAACAAATGATGGATGGAATGCTGACAATGCAGACATTCTCCCCCAGTCAAGAGATCTGGGTTAAATCCATCGTTCTTTTGCCCACTACACCACCCCAGTTTAGACATGGCCATATGCAAATCAGTCTTGACCCTGTGCCTCATGGGAACAGTCCAGCCCGAACTGCCAAGCCATGTCTTTCCTGGACCGGAATCAAGCATCCTAGGACCGGTTTCTGGCTATCAGCCGTCATCAGCCAGGATAGCTTGACTCCAGTGGCGTAGTGAGCACGGGTCCCACGTCTGGGAATACCCATCCCACTTAGGGCGAAAAGCGTTACAACAAACAAATGATGGACGGAATGCTGACAATGCAGACATTCTCCCCCAGTCAAGAGATCTGGGTTAAATCCATTGTTCTTTTGCCCACTACACCACCCCAGTTTAGACATGGCCATATGCAAATCAGTCTTGACCCTGTGCCTCATGGGAACAGTCCAGCCCGAACTGCCAAGCCATGTCTTTCCTGGACCGGAATCAAGCATCCTAGGACCGGTTTCTGGCTATCAGCCGTCATCAGCCAGGATAGCTTGACTCCAGTGGCGTAGTGAGCACGGGTCCCACGTCTGGGAATACCCATCCCACTTAGGGCGAAAAGCGTTACAACAAACAAATGATGGACGGAATGCTGACAATGCAGACATTCTCCCCCAGTCAAGAGATCTGGGTTAAATCCATCGTTCTTTTGCCCACTACACCACCCCAGTTTATACATGGCCATATGCAAATCAGTCTTGACCCTGTGCCTCATGGGAACAGTCCAGCCCGAACTGCCAAGCCATGTCTTTCCTGGACCAGAATCAAGCATCCTAGGACCGGTTTCTGGCTATCAGCCGTCATCAGCCAGGATAGCTTGACTCCAGTGGCGTAGTGAGCACGGGTCCCACGTCTGGGAATACCCATCCCACTTAGGGCGAAAAGCGTTACAACAAACAAATGATGGACGGAATGCTGACAATGCAGACATTCTCCCCCAGTCAAGAGATCTGGGTTAAATCCATCGTTCTTTTGCCCACTACACCACCCCAGTTTAGACATGGCCATATGCAAATCAGTCTTGACCCTGTGCCTCATGGGAACAGTCCAGCCCGAACTGCCAAGCCATGTCTTTCCTGGACCGGAATCAAGCATCCTAGGACCGGTTTCTGGCTATCAGCCGTCATCAGCCAGGATAGCTTGACTCCAGTGGCGTAGTGAGCACGGGTCCCACGTCTGGGAATACCCATCCCACTTAGGGCGAAAAGCGTTACAACAAACAAATGATGGACGGAATGCTGACAATGCAGACATTCTCCCCCAGTCAAGAGATCTGGGTTAAATCCATCGTTCTTTTGCCCACTACACCACCCCAGTTTAGACATGGCCATATGCAAATCAGTCTTGACCCTGTGCCTCATGGGAACAGTCCAGCCCGAACTGCCAAGCCATGTCTTTCCTGGACCGGAATCAAGCATCCTAGGACCGGTTTCTGGCTATCAGCCGTCATCAGCCAGGATAGCTTGACTCCAGTGGCGTAGTGAGCACGGGTCCCACGTCTGGGAATACCCATCCCACTTAGGGCGAAAAGCGTTACAACAAACAAATGATGGACGGAATGCTGACAATGCAGACATTCTCCCCCAGTCAAGAGATCTGGGTTAAATCCATCATTCTTTTGGCCACTACACCACCCCAGTTTAGACATGGCCATATGCAAATCAGTCTTGACCCTGTGCCTCATGGGAACAGTCCAGCCCGAACTGCCAAGCCATGTCTTTCCTGGACCGGAATCAAGCATCCTAGGACCGGTTTCTGGCTATCAGCCGTCATCAGCCAGGATAGCTTGACTCCAGTGGCGTAGTGAGCACGGGTCCCACGTCTGGGAATACCCATCCCACTTAGGGCGAAAAGCGTTACAACAAACAAATGATGGACGGAATGCTGACAATGCAGACATTCTCCCCCAGTCAAGAGATCTGGGTTAAATCCATCATTCTTTTGCCCACTACACCACCCCAGTTTAGACATGGCCATATGCAAATCAGTCTTGACCCTGTGCCTCATGGGAACAGTCCAGCCCGAACTGCCAAGCCATGTCTTTCCTGGACCGGAATCAAGCATCCTAGGACCGGTTTCTGGCTATCAGCCGTCATCAGCCAGGATAGCTTGACTCCAGTGGCGTAGTGAGCACGGGTCCCACGTCTGGGAATACCCATCCCACTTAGGGCGAAAAGCGTTACAACAAACAAATGATGGACGGAATGCTGACAATGCAGACATTCTCCCCCAGTCAAGAGATCTGGGTTAAATCCATCGTTCTTTTGCCCACTACACCACCCCAGTTTAGACATGGCCATATGCAAATCAGTCTTGACCCTGTGCCTCATGGGAACAGTCCAGCCCAAACTGCCAAGCCATGTCTTTCCTGGACCGGAATTCTCCCCCAGTCTCTTGACTGGGGGAGAATGTCTGCATTGTCAGCATTCCGTCCATCATTTGTTTGTTGTAACGCTTTTCGCCCTAAGTGGGATGGGTATGCCCAGACGTGGGTCCCGTGCTCACTGCGCCACTGGAGTCAAGCTATCCTGGCTGATGACGGCTGATAGCCAGAAACCGGTCCTAGGATGCTTGATTCCGGTCCAGGGAAGACATGGCTTGGCAGTTCGGGCTGGACTGTTCCCATGAGGCACAGGGTCAAGACTGATTTGCATATGGCCATGTCTGAACTGGGGTGGCGTAGTGGGCAAAAGAACGATGGATTTAACCCAGATCTCTTGACTGGGGGAGAATGTCTGCATTGTCAGCATTCCGTCCATCATTTGTTTGTTGTAACGCTTTTCGCCCTAAGTGGGATGGGTATGCCCAGACGTGGGTCCCGTGCTCACTGCGCCACTGGAGTCAAGCTATCCTGGCTGATGACGGCTAAAAGCCAGAAACCGGTCCTAGGATGCTTGATTCCGGTCCAGGGAAGACATGGCTTGGCAGTTCGGGCTGGACTGTTCCCATGAGGCACAGGGTCAAGACTGATTTGCATATGGCCATGTCTGAACTGGGGTGGCGTAGTGGGCAAAAGAACGATGGATTTAACCCAGATCTCTTGACTGGGGGAGAATGTCTGCATTGTCAGCATTCCGTCCATCATTTGTTTGTTGTAACGCTTTTCGCCCTAAGTGGGATGGGTATGCCCAGACGTGGGTCCCGTGCTCACTGCGCCACTGGAGTCAAGCTATCCTGGCTGATGACGGCTGATAGCCAGAAACTGGTCCTAGGATGCTTGATTCCGGTCCAGGGAAGACATGGCTTGGCAGTTTGGGCTGGACTGTTCCCATGAGGCACAGGGTCAAGACTGATTTGCATATGGCCATGTCTGAACTGGGGTGGCGTAGTGGGCAAAAGAACGATGGATTTAACCCAGATCTCTTGACTGGGGGAGAATGTCTGCATTGTCAGCATTCCGTCCATCATTTGTTTGTTGTAACGCTTTTCGCCCTAAGTGGGATGGGTATGCCCAGACGTGGGTCCCGTGCTCACTGCGCCACTGGAGTCAAGCTATCCTGGCTGATGACGGCTGATAGCCAGAAACCGGTCCTAGGATGCTTGATTCCGGTCCAGGGAAGACATGGCTTGGCAGTTCGGGCTGAACTGTTCCCATGAGGCACAGGGTCAAGACTGATTTGCATATGGCCATGTCTGAACTGGGGTGGCGTAGTGGGCAAAAGAACGATGGATTTAACCCAGATCTCTTGACTGGGGGAGAATGTCTGCATTGTCAGCATTCCGTCCATCATTTGTTTGTTGTAACGCTTTTCGCCCTAAGTGGGATGGGTATGCCCAGACGTGGGTCCCGTGCTCACTGCGCCACTGGAGTCAAGCTATCCTGGCTGATGACGGCTGATAGCCAGAAACCGGTCCTAGGATGCTTGATTCCGGTCCAGGGAAGACATGGCTTGGCAGTTCGGGCTGGACTGTTCCCATGAGGCACAGGGTCAAGACTGATTTGCATATGGCCATGTCTGAACTGGGGTGGCGTAGTGGGCAAAAGAACGATGGATTTAACCCAGATCTCTTGACTGGGGGAGAATGTCTGCATTGTCAGCATTCCGTCCATCATTTGTTTGTTGTAACGCTTTTCGCCCTAAGTGGGATGGGTATGCCCAGACGTGGGTCCCGTGCTCACTGCGCCACTGGAGTCAAGCTATCCTGGCTGATGGTGGCTGATAGCCAGAAACCGGTCCTAGGATGCTTGATTCCGGTCCAGGGAAGACATGGCTTGGCAGTTCGGGCTGGACTGTTCCCATGAGGCACAGGGTCAAGACTGATTTGCATATGGCCATGTCTGAACTGGGGTGGCGTAGTGGGCAAAAGAACGATGGATTTAACCCAGATCTCTTGACTGGGGGAGAATGTCTGCATTGTCAGAATTCCGTCCATCATTTGTTTGTTGTAACGCTTTTCGCCCTAACTGGGATGGGTATGCCCAGACGTGGGTCCCGTGCTCACTGCGCCACTGGAGTCAAGCTATCCTGGCTGATGACGGCTGATAGCCAGAAACCGGTCCTAGGATGCTTGATTCCGGTCCAGGGAAGACATGGCTTGGCAGTTCGGGCTGGACTGTTCCCATGAGGCACAGGGTCAAGACTGATTTGCATATGGCCATGTCTGAACTGGGGTGGCGTAGTGGGCAAAAGAACGATGGATTTAACCCAGATCTCTTGACTGGGGGAGAATGTCTGCATTGTCAGCATTCCGTCCATCATTTGTTTGTTGTAACGCTTTTCGCCCTAAGTGGGATGGGTATGCCCAGACGTGGGTCCCGTGCTCACTGCGCCACTGGAGTCAAGCTATCCTGGCTGATGACGGCTGATAGCCAGAAACCGGTCCTAGGATGCTTGATTCCGGTCCAGGGAAGACATGGCTTGGCAGTTCGGGCTGGACTGTTCCCATGAGGCACAGGGTCAAGACTGATTTGCATATGGCCATGTCTGAACTGGGGTGGCGTAGTGGGCAAAAGAACGATGGATTTAACCCAGATCTCTTGACTGGGGGAGAATGTCTGCATTGTCAGCATTCCGTCCATCATTTGTTTGTTGTAGTGCCTATAATAGAGCAGAAGAGATTCAGAAGGGGTGAGAGGATCCTACAGGAAAAACAGGGGTCCCGGAACACATCGTCCTCCTCGTCCACCATTAGTTAAGAAGCCCGAACCCTTAACCATTGTACCCGGAGTCCCAGTTATTCGACCCCCACCTATGGGTCCCCAGTGTTTTCAGTGTGGAGGAATGGGGCACATCGCCCGATTTTGCCCTCAGAAAGAGGAACCACTGGAAATAGAGATGGCCCGCAACTATTATTGCTCTCCCTCAGAAAAAAAGATATCCCCCTATTGTTGCACAGTATCCTTGAATGGACAACCAGTGACTGCTCTAGCTGGTACAGGGTGTCTGCACAGTGTAGTACGACCTCAAGACCTGGGATATTGTATTGGTCCAATCGATTGAACTGTAGCTATCCGTTGTGTTCATGGTGATACAAAACTGTATCCTACAGCACAAGTACAAATACAACATCCTCATGACTCAGGAACCACCCTAACGGTTGGCCTGATACCTCGGTTACCTGAACAAGCTATACTCGGGAATGATTACCCAAAGTTGTCTCAGGTATTATACAGCACCAGTCCCAAGGAGAAAGAGTGGTGGTCTTGAGGAAATTCGATTTTCGATCGTGATCGAATCGACCCGCCATATTATGCCTACCTTCTATGTGCGATACTCTTATTAAAGGATGGGAGGATATGGAGTTGGGTTCAGTTCCTCAGGGTCTGTTAGACATTCAAGCTAATTTTGATAAAGGTCTCATTGTGGGTTCTAAGGTTGAGGACGCTGTAAAGACACTTGTTTCCTTTAGAACCTTATTTTCCTCACAGACTTTTCTAGAGTCCGATCCTTCATTTAGGTTGACACTGAAAAATTATCCAATGAGAGAGGTTCCTCCGGTGTGGAGAGAAGAGGTTCCAGCAGCAAGTAACGTTCCACCTATTCCTGCTCACTTCCAGCGTATATGGGTACATGTCCCCTGGAAAAGATACGAAGTTTTAGCCCTTAAACAGTCTCTACCAGATCCTCGTGAGAACCCTGCAGGCTATTATAAAGAGTTGTCACAAACTGTTGAAGCCTGCATCATGAATTTAGCAGATATTGATATGTTGATGGGGAATGTAGTTCCACAAGCATTATGGGCTAGAATTCGTAAAGAGAATCATGCCCAAGATTTAGGTGGAGACTGGGATGCTATAATTGCCGCAGATGGAAACCAAGTGGGTGGTGCGAAGCCTGATGCTTTGATTTCAGAACTCCCTGGTAGGATTATTACATTAATGAAAACGATGATGCCTGCCTTGAGAGTTAATTGGGATAAACTAGCCGCGTGTAAACAGAAGAAAGATGAGAGTGTCTCCGATTTCTTTACTCGTTTCGAGGTGACATTCATTGATCACAATGGTCAGGACATGACTACTGAAGGTGGACAGCGGTTATTCGAGGATAAGTGCGTATTTAATTTACTTCCTGAGCTGTCGCATAAGTTGAAAGACTCTGAAAGTTCATGGGCTGTTTCTTCTTCAGCCCAGATATTGGCTACTGCTCAATATTATGAGAATAGAGATAAAGAAGAAAGAGATAAGCAGGAGAAAAAGACTAAAGAATTAAAAACTAAAGTTCTCTTGCAACAGGCTTATCCACCTTGTTATGCTCAGCCCCAATTTTAACACCCTCCGCAGTTTCAGAGGGTGTATCAGAAGCCTGAGCCATATATTCCGCGGCCTTTGTTAGGACCTAATCAATGTGCCTATTGTAGAGAGGAAGGTCACTTCAAGAATATTTGTCCGGTTTTATTGCAGCGAAATGGAACACCATCTGCTTCACGAGGTTGTGCTGGCCTCCAGTCAGCAAACAGAGGTAGAGGTCGGGGTATGTTGACCCAAGAACAGCGTTCCCTTCCTCCTTCTAATTCCGTGAATTACTTTGATCAGCAAAACGTTCGGTCTACACAATATTACAATGAGGATTGTTATGCTGAAGACGGGAATGAAAGTCTTCATGCTAACTAGGACAGCCATGGACAAAGTAAGGGAGTTGTGTCGATTCCAGTAGATCAGAATGGACCTTATGTTAAAGTCACTACAATGGGTGTTTCAGAGCCATTTCTTTTAGATACTGGTGCGATGAGAAGTTCTATCATTCATTCAAAACTCCCTGGGGCACCTTTGTCTGGCTTAACGAATATATCTGTAGGATTTTCTGGCGCCCCTGTTCGTAATCCGGTTTCTTGCCCTTTGCCCATTTCAATTGGTCCTTATGATTTGGAAGCTCCGCTTCTCTTGACGAATGGTTGCGGTGAGAATCTGTTGGGTTTGGACTTATTGAAAAGAATGCATGCTTCGATATACTGTTCTCCTTCTGTTGTACATCATACTTTAGGTCAGAAATTAATTTCTCCAATGTATTTGTCCAAAGATCAGTTCCCACCTGAATTGCTTTCTCTTCCGGCAACGCTTTGGGCCACGGGTCCGAACGATGTGGGCTGTCTTGAGATCCCACCTTATGTTGTCACTCTCAAGCCCAATGTTGAATTGCCTCGTATTCCACAGTATAGAATTTCCACTGAATGTGAAAAAGCGCTTTTGGAAATCATTCATGATTTGATCCAGAAGGGTGTGGTTGAAGAAACGAGAGGAAACATATGCAATAGTCCTATTCTTCCTGTTCTTAAACGCACTGATCCTTCTCAGCCTCCTGTATATCGTTTGGTAATTGATCTTCGGCCGGTAAACAAAATTGTTGTACCACAATTTCCTGTTGTCCCAGATATCACTGCTCTGTTGACAATGAGACCTTCCATAGCAACTTGGTTTTCTGTTATCGATCTAAAGAATGCCTTCTTTAGTATTCCCATTGCAGAAGAGAGTAGAGATATTTTTGGCTTCTCTCTTGGAGGCCGAAGCTTCCGGTTCAAGCGCGCACCTCAGGGCTATTATGAAAGTCCCTCTATTTACAGTCAAGCTTTAAAATGTCATCTTGATACTTTTCACTTGCCGTCTGGTGCTGCTCTCATCCAATACATGGATGACTTGTTGATCGCCGCTGATTCAGAAGATATTTGCAAAAACATGACCGTTTCATTGTTACGCCATTTATTTAATCTGAATCATAAGGTTTCACCTTCCAAACTACAATATGTTCGTCGAGAGGTTACCTACTTGGGTCATCTCCTATCAAAGGAGGGACGACGATTAACCCTAGAACGAATTCAGGCGATTTCACAAATGTCTGTGCCATCCACACAAAGAGAGGTACGTGCCTTCCTGGGCATTACTTCCTATTGTAGACAGTGGATCCCTAACTTCTCTCTGTTGGCCAAACCCCTGTTGGCACTTACTTTGAAAGATACACCTCAGCCCCTTCCATGGACTGACGAATGTCAGAAGAGTTTTACTGACTTACGTGCTGCGCTATGTTCTGCTCCTGTATCGGGTACTCCCGATTACAGTAAGCCATTCACGCTTATGTTTATGAAAAAGAAGGTTGTGCGTTGTCAGTTTTAACACAGCGTTTTGGAGACAAACAGCGACCATGTGCATATTTTTCAGCTACGTTCGATCCGGTAGCTAAAGCATTGCCTAGTTGCCTTAAACCAACAGCAGCAGCAGCAATTTCTATTCGACAGTCTGCTGGAGTAGTGTTAGACAACACACTTATTGTTATGGTGCCGCATGCAGTGGATACCTTACTAAACCAAACGAAAACACAGCATCTTACGAGTGCTCGATTGTCTGGATATGAGCTGACACTTCAAGCTAGTCATGTGCACATCAAACGATGTAACACTTTGAATCCAGCTACTTTATTGCCCCTTCCAGTAGATAAAAACAATGAAATACAACACAATTGTTTCCTCCGTACTGAGGAAGAGACAAAAGGAAGAATTGACTTGAAAGATACGCCGCTAGAGAATCCGGATGGAATTCTATGGGTGGATGGTTCTTGTTTTAAACTTCCTAATGGAGATACAGTTTCAGCTTATGCTGTCACTACTTTGCATACAGTTTTGGAAACAGCTCGTATCAGACACGATTCAGCTCAAGCAGCAGAATTGATAGCTTTAACAAGAGCATGTGTGTTGTCAAAAGGAAAAAGAGTGAATGTGTATACTGACAGTCAGTATACATTTGGTGTGGCGTTTAATTTTGGGCGTCTTTGGAAAGAGAGGGGATTCCCTACTTCACATGGCACTAAAATACAACATGGTCAGTTGGTGACTGATCTTCTTGAGTCACTTTCTTTACCTGCTCAGATTGCAATTGTGAAGTGTAGTGCACACAAGAAGATTACAGATGATGTAGGTCGAGGAAATGCATTTGCAGATGAAGTAGCGAAAAAGACAGCGAGAGATGCTGCAAGTCGAATGTATGTTGCGGGTCCTGCGAATTGGGTTAAAGAGAGAGGAATGTATGAGGATACAGTATTAAGTGTAAGGTCGATTCAGGGAGAGGCTACAGAGAAAGAATTGAGTAAGTGGAAAGAAAGTACAGGAATGTTAGATGAGATGGGATGTTGGGTGGAATTATCTGAGCACCAACGTTGGCTGTTACCAGACGCCTATGTACTTCCAGTAGTTACTATGGCGCATGGTCCAGCCCACTTAAGTGCGAAAGGTATATGCAAGCTTCTGGCTCCAGTGTGGCAAAACGAAGGAATCCCAAAGTGTGCAGACAATGTAGTAAAACACTGTATTATTTGTTTGATGTACAATCCAGGAAAGGGATCCCCAACTCCAGCGGGTCACTTTGCTCCTCCGACATATCCATTTGAGGTGTTACAAATTGATTACATTCATATGGAGCGATGCAATAACCTCAAATATGTTCTGGTGGTAGTATGCGCCTTCTCTAGGTGGATAGAAGCATACCCTCTAAAAGACAATACAGCCTTATCCACAGCTAAGGTTCTACTGAAAGAATTCTTTCCCAGGTTTGGTTTGCCGCGCATTGTCTGGAGTGACAATGGAAGCGAATTTGTGGGCCAAGTCATGCAGAAAGTTTGTGCGGGACTTGGTGTCAAGCAAGTTTTATGCGGCAAACCATCCACAATCAGCAGGTTTAGTGGAATGCTACAATGGAACCTTGAAGCTAAAGCTACCGAAAGTGCAGGCTAGTACAGGACTTAATAGGCCCGATGCCTTACCATTGGCTCTTCTATCCACCAGAACTGCTGTACACTCTCGTTTGGGACTTAGCCCTTACGAAGTGGTGTTTGGACGCCCAGCTAATATATGGGGAGTCCCTTGCCCTAAGAAATACTCAGACTTGCCATATCCAATGTTGATTGATTACTTGCATGAACTTACAACTAAATAGCGTGTTCTCCATCAACAGGTTCAGAGTGCTTTGCCGGAGGCCTCCACAGACCCAGGTCATTCCATCCGACCAGGTGACTGGGTCTGTACTAAGAATTTCCAAAGGACAAAATATTTGGAACCCAGGTGGAGAGAGCCTCGGTTGGTTCTCCTCACCACGAGAAAGGCAGTAAAGGTCGAAGGAAAGAAAAACTGGATTCACGGCGTGCATTGTAAGAAAGTGCCTTTGCCCCTACCCTTTGATCAATGGATGCGTAAGGGCATTAGCGACTCTGAGAGTGAGAAGGTTCCACGATTTGTACCTTTTAGTGATGCATGCCTGAATGGAACATTGTCTGAAAAAGAGGACGACGACATTCTTCAGGGAGCAATAACACCACATCGTCACTTGAATACGACAAATCCGAGAACGTTGTTCCAAGACCAAACCGTACCTGACAAAGAACACTATAACCTAAGACCTAGACTGAAGAACACTTAAGATTTTCTCTCACCTATGTAGTATTCTATCCCGGTTGCAGGGTCACGGTAGGAGTCTTGATTGTGACCTGAGTACTGGCAATAGGCCTGCAGGACTTGCAGTGTCATAGGACGGCAGATAATCATAATTAAGTGATTAAGGAAGATTGCCGTAAGCATCCATTAGAAAGATGGAAACTACATTAGGGAAAAGAGAGAGAAAGGATAAAATGAAGAAAGAATTCTGTAAATTAATGTACAATCGTTTTAGTATAACCTTGTGTGTCATTATATTATTGTGTATTCTTTTGGCGTGTATAAATTGGATTATTTACGCTCTGCAGCAAAAAGTTGTCTCTCCTTCTACCTCTTTGTCTTCCACTACTGTCTCTCCACATTTATTTCATACCCTTCCTCAGCATGAACTCATTAGAATACCCGAGTATTACAATAATTCATTTGTCCAATTATTACATCAACACCAATTAGTGATCAATACAACTGACTGTTGGGTGTGTGGACTTATACCACATACCACAGAGAAAGGAACGCCGTATTTGGTTCTTCCGTTTTCTTATGAGGAATCTGCTTGGGCTTACATTGTTATTTTCTCCAATGCCTACCAAAGCAAATTCAGACGACCCGTTAGTTCATATATTGGTGGTCCGGATTTCAGTCATAGTTCACTGATTAAGGGAATGGTAGCTATGGCTAAAATCATGGAGAATGGTAAGATTTCCATTGACGAAAGAAAAGCGTATACCAACTTGAACGTCACCCATTACATCACTAGCCTTAGTGATAAGGTTAAACAAGGGAAATCTTCACTGATTTGGACTATTCCTCAGCAGGGAAATTTCTGTCTGCAAATTAATGATCCGTCTACTGATACCGTACAAAGAGACAACTGTTCCCACACATACGTCTACTCCTCTCAGAACTTGCCTCCTCTAGTACCATCCCAAGGCACGTATTTTATCTGCCACGATAGGGCTTACACGTGGTTGCCAACTGGTTTTTCTGGTACCTGTTAAATAGCTTTCCTACTTCCCCCTACGTACACCGCTTCTGCAAATCATCATCGAAACAGATATGGCAGAGGGATTATTGACTCAAAAGACACAGCAGGACAAGAGGCAGGAGATTTCCTCAAAGCAATTCTTCCTTTTTGGGGTCCGATGGCCAACAGCAGAAACATAAGGCAACTGGTTTGTGTCGTAGAAACCACTATAGACATCACTGTAGGAGCCTAAAGTAATATCACGGCAGAACTACAGGCAGATCGTCTTATGACGTTACAAAACCGAGTTGCTTTAGACTTTGTTCTTGCGGATCGTGGTGGAGTGTGCAAATTGATCGGGTCAAGTTGCTGTATTTTCATACCTGATGACGCTCCGACAGTATACCAAGCTATCTCTAAGTTACATATAATCTCTAAGTCGATTCATCAGGACGAAGGAGAATGGTCATTATTGGAGTGGTTTTGGGGACTACTGTCCAAATGGGGTTGGAAAATATTGACATTCCTTGGAGTAGTTTTGACTATTATTCTCTCTTGTTGCCTTTGTATACACTGTGGTCCCGCCGTCTGCGACCTGTGTGCTACTATGTGCATCCCTAAACCCAAACCAGAAGTAACAGAGAATATTAGAATGATGCTACAGCAACAGCTCGATGACCTCATGGCCATCGAAATTGACTCAGATTAATGTGAGTCTATGTATCTTGCCTGAGTTCTGGCAAAAGGAGGGTCTGAGGAAATTCGATTTTCGATCGTGATCGAATTGACCCGCCATTTTGTGCTCCGCTGCCATTTTTTGTTGCCCTCACTCAGGAAGCACGGCGAACATAGTCTTTTCTGCTTTTTCTGCAGCTTCGTGTCGAAATAAGCCTTCTGCCTCTATTTACAAAGCTGATGTTAGCACTGGCCGAGTACACTAATCCCGTCTGGTTTTTCTAATCTCTGTCTGAACTATCTGTTGGTTCACACTATTCTCTTCTGACTTTATCTCATCGTCTGGCCTTCGCTGTCCTCTGCTCGTATTCTCTTATTTCACAACTGTCCTCCAAAACATACAAACGTATCTCGTCACCTGCAGTCGACCACAAAACCTGTTAATGAATTAGTTCTTGGGGAGGGGTGACAAACACAGTTGGAGGAGAGGCTCTTCGAGTTATCCGATACTTTGTTTTCGAACCTTTCCTATTGGTTCTGTTCTATTTTCCAACTTTTCTTATTGGCTCTTTCTATATACTTTAGGTGTGTTCTTGGTTAATGTATATTTCATGTATGACCTATATAAGATTGTGCGCCACGGAGTGAAGTGGCAGTCTCCTGAGAACATACCGTGTGTACTTCTAGGATAACTGTACTAGCTGCAGCTAATAAAATCTGATCTTTTACGCCGACGGAGTGTCCCCGTGTCTCTGTGTAGCTGAGCAGGAGAACCCAGGAGATTGAGGCGTACCCTGCACCGCCGGACCCAAAAGGTTCCGGTTCTTCAGTGTTCCGTACCTTTTTCCCAAGACACGTGTAAAGAGTGGCCACCAGCAAAAGCAAGAAAGAGCAGAAGACAAAGGAGAGCCGAAAAAGTGAAGAACCCGTTGGTGTTACCCATCCTACAAGATGAGAACCCTTAGGAAACTGATAGAAGTTTCCACACTGCACAGCGAGAGGATCCGGTACTACAAGAAGCTTGGAACCGGGCCCTAGAGGATGAAGATCCACACCACGTAGGTCCTTACTTCTTTAAGAAAAATGGGTTGTTATATAGGAAAGGGACCCCCACTCAAAAAGCTCAGTTGTTGATTTCAGGCCCCTTCAGGGAAAAGTGTTGTACCTCGCCCACAGCCACTTACTAAGGGGTCATTTTGGGGCAGATAAAACAGAGGAACTGATTATGGAGCGGTTCTATTGGCCAGGGATATACCAGCAAGTCAAGAGATATTGTAGGGAATGCCCGGTATGCCAAAGAAACAGTAGATACCATCCTCCCAGAGCACCTTTACAGCCACTCCCAATAATAGTTGAGCCATTCCACCATATAGGTATGGATATAATAGGACCTTTATTGCCTTCCCACAGTGGGTGTCGATATGTCCTTGTCATAGTGGACTACGCCACTTGTTTTCCGGAGGCCATACCCTTACGACGACCCGATGCCTCTAACATATCTAAAGCTATGATAACTGTTTTTTCAAGGGTGGGATTTCCAAAGGAGATCCTGACCGACCAGGCGACCCCCTTCGTGTCCAGATTGATGAAGCAGGTCTGTGCACAGTTAGGAGTCAAACAGATTAGAACAGCGGCCTACCATCCGCAGACAGATGGATTAGTTGAAAGGTACAATGCCACCATCAAGACCACCCTTAAAAAACTTTTAGCACTTGAATCGAGGAAATGGGAAGATATGCTGCCCCTGGCCTTATTTGCTATCCGGTGCAAGGAACAAAAAAGCACTGGATACTCGCCCTTTGAATTATTATAAGGCCATAAACCATGTACCTTGTTAGAGATGGCTCAGGAAGGATGGGAAAGGGAACCGAATGATTCCAAACCCCTGACAGAATATGTGTCCAACTTGCGTACCCACTTAGGTTAGATCAGAGCTAAAGTTCGCAACAACTTAGAGGACGCCCAGAAGGCACAGAAAGGGAAATATGGCAAAGGGACCAAAGAGAGAACTTTGCAAGTGGGGGATTCAATACTGCTTATGATGGCTTCATCGGATCAGAAGTTATTGGGGCAGTGGCCCTACACTATAGCTGAACAGGTAACCCTTATGACCTACCACGTTGAAACAGATTCAGCTAGACATGCCTCCCAAATATATCACGTTAATTTGCTTAACAAATGGGAGGGACCTTTGCCGGTGTCTGTAAGGTGGAGGTACAGACTCCCTTGTTCGACCAGTGTATCGATCCTAACCTGGCTCTTGCACTACGAGGTAGCCAATCACAAGTATTACAACCCCTTGAGGACACCTTCTCTACCTCTCCTGGCAGACCCACGCTCATTGAACACGCCATAAAAACCCCTCCGGGGAAACAGGTCCACCTGAGACCCTACCATATTCCTGAAGCTCGTCGCCAGACCATAAGAGAAGAGATACAAAAGATGCTGCACATGGACATCATTGAACCCTCTGTGAGTGAATGGAACTCACCCATTGTTCTCTTGCCAAAGCCAGATGGGTCAGTGCGATTTTGCATCGACTTCAGAGAAGTCAATAAAATTTCAGAATTTGACACCTACCCCCTTCCCAGGGTGAATGAAATGGTAGAGAGAATAGGCAGGGCTAAATATATCAGCAACTTGGATTTATGCAAAGGATATTGGTAGGTGCCCCTCAGAAAGCAGGATAGAGAAAAAACAGCATTTTCCACCCCGGATGGGTTATATCAATTTAAGGTGCTACCCTTTGGGTTACATGGGGCGCCAGCAACGTTTCAAAGAGCTATGAATGTGATGTTGCAACCCCATGAGAAATACGCAGGTGCGTATATCGATAATATAATCATCTATAGCGTTACCTGGGAACAGCACCTATTGCATCTCTCCCAAGTAATACAGACCTTAGGACAACACGGTCTCAAGATAAATCCAGCCAAGAGACACCTAGCAGCCCAGACCGTTCGCTACCTTGGGTATCTATTAGGTGAGGGGTTATAAGACCACACGCTTCTAAACTAGCTGCAACCTCCCAAATACCCTTACCCAGATCCAAGAAGGATCTTCGAGCTCTCCTTGGGTTGCTCGACTATTACTGCCGGTTTATCCCTAGGTTCTCACAAATGACAGCTCCTTTGACTAACCTGCTCCAAAAAAAGTCAAAACCGAAGGGATACTAAAACACCCTCCCACGGATGTAATACAGGCTTTTGAGTCCCTGAAAACAGCACTGACCTCGGATACTGTTTTGACTTCCCTTTGTCCTTCAAACAGACACCTCAGATCAGGGGCTAGGGGCTGTCTTGTCCCAGGAGACACCCCAAGGAGAGAAACCAATCCTATACATCAGCCGCAAACTCTTCCCGAGAGAAAAGAATTATGCCACTATAGAAAAGGAAGCACTGGCTATTAAATAGGCCATAGACACCTTACGCTATTATCTTGAAGGTCGGGAGTTCACCTTATATACCGATCACGCCCCCATAGAATGGCTAGCCAGGAACAAAGGCCACAATGAAAGAGTCCTCAGATGGTTTCTTTCCCTGCAACCAAACCAAACACAGGAAAGGGAGCGAACAAGGGAATGTGGACTACCTGTCTAGGTTTCCCCAAGAACAGAACCCTAGTAGAAGGACATCAAGGGAAAGGGGATGTGAGAGATTGCAGGAGGGGCTCACCGGTGTGTCGCCATGGGAGGACTTTCCCCTTAGAGCACGAATTCCTTTCAACGCTCGGGTGGTGCAGGACTACAGAGGAGTACAAAAACCATACCCCTATCCTGTCTCTCCACAGCGAGACGTCGAGGGGGACCTGGCAGTGGGCAGGGATAACCCCGGAAGCTCTGTCCGAAGCCCGATGAAAGCAGGAGGAATCGAAAAGGAGGCGTCTCAGACCGGTGGCACGAAGGCAGCAGGAACACTGTCGGGAGAACGGAAGGAAGAAGACGGACTCTGTATGTGGGCGACCGAAGGAGAGTCAAGGAACGAGGATGCCCAGGAAGGAGAAGATGCGGAACCGGACGAGTGGTGGTGCGAGGAGTGGTGGTGTCCGCCGGAGGATGCTGGGGAGCAGCCGCAACTCAGGAGAGTTGCGGCAGAGCCGGTGAGTGAAAGCGTCTAGAGGGACCAGCGGGTGGGTGCAAGGTAAGCGGGTGGCAAACACAGGGAGGGATACGGGTAGGGAACTGGGAGTCTTGCCTTGAAAGTACCCGTTGTGTCGTAAGCCCTCGTATTTTGGTTCCCTGAATGGGTGGCACTCTATTTACCTAGCGTAACAGCTAAACGCCTCATTTTTCATGTGACAGTTTTTTTTCCTGGCACTATGTTTGACCAAGCATTAATAGGTTCCATAGGCACCTTACAAAGACTTCGCCCCATCACAACCATTCCATAAGAAGAAACCCTGCGAGCACTTCAAGGTGTGGTGACGGGTATATAATATAAATAGCTCTTTAAACCCATATCTGATAGCTCACTCTTTTTCCTCTCCTATGAGCCTCCGGGGAGACAACCTTGACAACGAAGAGGAGGAGCCGAGAACATCGACCTCTGAATCCCCATCGAGCTCAGCCAAGGTCACATCGGGAGAGGAACCAGAAGAAAAACATCCTGAACAATATACCTCTTCTACTATTGATAATAAAAATCATCCTTTTGGCAAATATATACAGCCTCCACGCCTGTTTATCAAACCCGCCCTCCCACAGAAACCTTAGATATTCACTGATAAAAACACAGATTTAAGGGACGTTATAGTTAGTCTGATATTACACTCATACAAAACCAGATAAAATCAGCCGTTATTGTTAGCTGAGCTAACTAAACCTCACGCCCCTGCAATGCACTGCTGATGATGTCACATATTACATCACTCATTACATGATGACACCACTGATGATATAATCCAATTAATCTCTGATGCACCTAGTAATCACACCCTAATATAACCTTTCATACACCCACTCTAAAATGCAGACTACCATTATCGAAACCATATCCACACCAATAGCAATTAGTACATACCCACTAGCCATTGAGGGGTTATTTCTTTGGAGTCCCCAGAGACTCAAGGGGACTTGACTCTTCGTGCTGGGGAGACTGCGTTGCTCCTGCAGCTCCCCCTGCACCTTTACAGGCATTTCGCAGTGACCCCATCTGCCTGGGGCCACCACAAACCGAAAACCATTCTCTTTTCCTTGCAGGCCGGTCCAGGGCTGCAAAGCATTACGGGGTGAAGTGCTCTGTGGTCTTGCATATTATATCAGTGGCTCCCCTGCTGCTCTGGGGAGGGCCGAGACGCGCTGCTGGTTACCTCTCATCACATCCATACCTTGGTGGGGGGCCTGGTCTCACCCTGACCCCAGGTGAGTTACGCAGCTCGGTGAGCCCACCCCGGCTGCTCTGGCTGCTCTTCGGGGGCCTGGTCCCCCCCATGGCCCCTCACACCTCCTCCTTCTGCAAAGTGTTGGAGAGCCACCTGGGGGGCCCAACCCCGATGGCTCCTACCGGCTCCCCACTGGGCCCGCACCCTCTGGTGCGGCCGTGGGTGCCGGAGTCTCCATATCGGTCTGCCTGCTCCGGTGGGCAGACACGGAGGTGGCCTGTCCTTTGTCGGGTCTTCGGGGGAGTGCAGCGGCATTCCCCCCTCAGTCTCCACTACATGGGGGCCCGGAGTTGGGGATCTCGGGCCTCCCCTCTGGGGCACCTTCACGAGGAGCACAACAGCACTCCCCGACTTGGCTTTTGCATCGTGGCCTGGAGTTGGGGTCCCGGCCCCCAAATAATATTCAAAGGGCGCACCACTTATCTTCACCCGCGAGGGGGATTGCATGACGGTGTGCCCCCCTCCTCTACACCGCCATCACCAGGGCCTGGAGTTGGGGGTCCCAGGCCCCCAAACTTTCTTCGAGAGGGGTGCGGCAGTGCTCCACCTCCCCAATTTCACCGGGGGACAGGGTTGGCTCCTGGCACTCCTCATTGAAATTTTCATGGAGAGTGCGACGGCGCTCCCTGGCTTTACTTCTGACGGGGGCAGACCCCGGGACCTGACCCACCCCAGGGGCACATCTTGGACCAGCAGCAGAACCCCACGCGCTTCATCATCGGTCCTTGCAGAAGTCAAAGGTTGCCTACCTTCTGGGGGGCGTATCTCGGCCCTCAGGCGGCTGATCAGCTCCAACCTGGCCTCTTCTTGCTCCTGGTGGCTCTCCTCAGCCACTGGGAGCACTTTCCTTTGCCCTCTTGGTCTCCAGGAGGGTATACTCAGCAGGGAGTGGTCTTTACTGGCTCCCTGTGCCAGCCTTTCACCTGGCTCTCCTCCTGGGCCTCTCTTCTCCTTGCGCCGAGGCCCAGGCTCCTGCTCACTGGCCCTTGTGGTGCAAGCCAAGGTTTTGGGCCAGTCTAGAGGTCCTTCCTTCCAGCTGCCCATGGTGCCTAGCTCCAGCACCAGTCTTCCACAGCAGACCACACCCCAGAGAGAGCTCATCGTCCTGTGCAAGCTCTTTCAAAAACATTTGGAGGGGGCTGGCAGGAAGTCTCTGCTTGCCCTATCAAGCAGAGACACATCACCTCTATGCCCCTGCTCCCTTCTTCCTTCCCAGGCCTCTGGGTCAGTTCAAAATGGCATCATCCAGGGGTCTCATGCCACATGGTGTCTGACAAACCCTTGCTGCCTTCTCTCCAGAGCAGCTTGGTGCCTGGCACCAGGTGACAGCTGCTGATGGATAACCGGGTAACTCCACCCATCTTCTCTCCCTTTTGGAGAGGAGACCTTAGCCCTTGGAATGCTTGTTGTGAAGGGCTAGGCCTCTGACACTACAGCCTGGGGAGGAAGGTCATTAATCCAGCCTGGCAGGGTCAGCCCCAGCCAGGCTCTGGTTATGAGCGGAGTCAGAGGAATATGACATTTCTGGGTGACCCATAAGCAGTACATTTATGGTTTTGAATTTAGCAGACTACTTCTGCTCAACTATGTCACAGTGGACTTTAGTGCGTGTCTAGAATTTGTAGGCCCTAGGTAAGTGAAACTATCCCATCCCACCCCCATCCTCATTGGAGAATAATGAAGTGGTCCGTCAGTGAACACTGTGAAGCACACTGACTTTCCCTTACATGTTTCTTCCCATTGTATAAAGCCTATTCAAGGTCACCACCCAGCACTGCATAATTCCTGCCACACCATTCAATCAGTAGCTGCTCCTGGGCTGCGCGTGCCAGGAATCTCCCATGCGGAGCCCCTTCACGTGTGCACATGCATGTACACACGTGTCTGCATGTACCCAGCTTGGTGCCCCTTACTCCGGATGTAGCTCAGCTGCCTACTCTCACCAGGGGGACACCGGTAAAAACCACATGCAGTCCCTTTCATCATGAGTTTACTGTGGGTGAGTCCCAACTTATGAGGCACTCCCACAGTTAAAAACTCAACAATTAGGTGTTTAAAAAACTAAAAATCTGGGTGGCTCAGATGGTCAGAACTACTTTCTAACACTCATCAATACAGCCACTATTATATGCACTCATACACCCATACAGACGATCACACACCACCACTCACCCAAAGAGTCAATCACAATGCCTTTTACTCACCTATACAGTTATACACACACCAACCCATTTATTCATACAGATACTAACACATACTTACTCTCTTATACAATCTCTGACACAAGCACACACTCTCACAATCACTCACTCTCACATACAGTCACTTATATACTCCAACACTCACATATACTGCCATTCACATATGCAGTTACTCACACATACACCAGTGAGACATCCATTCACTCACCAACTCAGCCATATGCACACTTAGTCACCAATACAGCCCCTCGCAGATGCACTCATGAACCCATACACCTAGTGAATCACCCACTCACACATCCATTCAGGTACTCACACAACACACAGACACACAGGCACCCATACAGGTATTCAGAAAACCAATCAATAACCCATATAGACACTCATGTACCTATTCACCAACCCATGCAGCCACTTACACACCAACTGACAGACTGATACAGACATTCACACAGATTAGTCACTCACCCATACATTCACCAAGACATGTATAATCACTCACTTATAGAGTCAGCCACACACTGACTGAATCATCATATATATATTTCACATTCTTAAACTTTTTAGAAACACTTACAGTCACTGGATGATGTCATCAGTGATGTCATTTGAGATGTCATCAGTGATGTCACTTACCATGTCATGAGTGATGTAATATGTGACGTCACCAGCAGTGCATTGTGAGTGCATGAGTTATAGTTAGCTTAGCTAACTATAACGGCTAAATCTAAGGTTTCTCAAATGCTAATTTCTAACTATAACGTCCCTGAAACCTGTGTTTTTTTCAGGGAATTTTATATATATGTATTCAATCTCCTCTCACTCTTACAAGGAAGGATTCAGCACTCAGGTTGTAGTTTGGAAGTATTTAATGTCCGAGTCCCACAAGTCTTACCTTATACTTGTGAGGGGATCTCGTAGAGGCGACATGAACCACCACCGCCGTCTCCCACCTTACCCTAGTAGATGTGTGGACAATGACCAGGATGGAGATGGGACCGGGGGTAGAAGCCTGTTATGAAACTTGGGACTGTGCTATGTCCCTGGAATCCCTCAAGACACTGGGTCTGTAACGGAAGAATAAAAGCTATTACCTCTGATGCACACCAAGCCCCCATCTCCCCTAAGGACTACTAAACACAAAAAGGATAGTATGGTTTACCTCGTAAGTTGTACCAAGGGAGACATCAACAAAGGAGAGCAAAGAATAAGCGCTCCTGCATATCTACCAGGAAACAGTCACCCTTCAGTGTACCTGGGGGCGCATGTGGAAATGCTCCTGTGTATAATGTAGCCGAAAACAAAGTACCAGCGCTCCTGCGCATGAACACCAAAATCAGCTCTCCTGCGCAAATAATAAAGAAGAACTGACAGTACACAACCTAACACACTCCTGTGTGTGGTTGTCAGAGAAACAATGAAACAAGGCTTCTATGAGGATCACAGGCCAGGGAAATGCCTGCACGTAATGGCAGTCTCATGATTGCAAAAGTTAGGGTAGCCACACTACGTCTGGAACAGTACAGCCAAGAAACAGTGCACAGCGTGAGTCACTCTAGGGCATCAGCACAGAAGGAGAAGGCACAGCTACCTGCAGGAGGAAGCGCGGAGTCTCTGCGATCCATTCGATGGTGGCAACGGCGTTAATCCAAAGCGCCGAAGTAGCAGGAGGCGCTGGCTGTAATGCGCGTCAAACCGGAAGCGCTGTGACTATGGTGGCTTCCGCTTCCGGTCACTGAAGCTAGACCGCCAACCCAACTCCACATTGTGAAGCTGCGATCATGCTTCGTAATGCGTGCGGCGGTCATGCAGCTGTCCGTAACCATGACAGTACCCACCACCAAACAGAACCCCCACCCAACTGCCTACCGTTCATATAGGAGGGGCGAGGACTACTGGGGTGACCCACATGGAAGACCCTAACTAACTGGGAAGCATGATGGACATGTGACAAGGGCTCCCAGAACCTCTCCTCCAGACCATACCCCCCCCAGTCCACCAGATAGAAGAGCCTAACCCTAGTCCTCCGGGAGTCAAGGAAGGCCCAGACCTCATACTCCTCGTGGTCAACCCTAAGTATAGGAGAAGGAGGAGAGGAGACCACCCACTCAGGGTGAGCAGCCCGCAGGAAGGACACATGAAAGACCAGATGGATTCTCATCTGAGGGGGCAGAGAGAGCTTCGTGGACACACTGTTGATCAACTTAGCAATGACATAGGGACCCACGTAACGGGGCAACAGTTTCTTGGGAACATGCACGTTGAGATTCCGTATGGACACCCACACCCTATCCCCCACCTTGTAGCAAGGCTCCACCTGCCTGTGTCTATCCACGGCCTGCTTGTAGTGTTCCTTAGCCTTAGCCATCTCAAATCGGGCCTGCTGCCAGAGTTCAGAAAGGAAACCATGATAAGCCTGCACCGTGGGTAAGGGACTGTTCTATGGCTCTTCCCAGGGAACGGTTCGTGGATGATGCCCCTGGAGACAGTTGAATGGGTACATACCGATAGCGGAATGGCTGCTGTTATTGTAGGCGTATTCCACCAGCCACAGTACCTCTGACCAGTCCTTCTTTACAGACAACAGCAAGCAGCAGAGATATTGTTCCAAGATCTGGTTGGTCCTCTCCACCTGCCCCTCTGTTTGGGGGTGATAAGCCGATGACAAACGTAGTTCCATGTCTAGGGTGTTGCACACTTCATTCCAAAACCAGGATACAAACTGGGAGCCCCTGTCCGTGATCACCACAGACGGTATACCGTGTAAACGTACCACGTTGTGCATGACAACCACCACCAATTCAGCCGCCGAGGGCAATTTCTTCAGGGGCACGAAATGAGCCATCTTGGTGAGGTGGTCCACTATGGTGAGGAGCGAGGATGGTGGTGTATCCTGCTTTCGTTCTGGGTAACTCAACTACGAACTCCATGGAGATGGTATGCCAAGGGTACAGAGACACAGGGATGGGATGCAACCGTCCTACTGAGGACTGAGATGAGATATTCCCCTGAGCACAGACGGCACAATGTGTTATGTAGGCGTGCGCGTCAGCATCCATAGAAGGTCACCAGAAATGCCCCTGTAGCAGGTCCATTGTTTTGTGATGGCCTGGGTGGTTGCATAGCAGATGATCATGGCACATGTATAGAGCTTGTTGTTGGTGGTCCGTCAACGGCAATTAGTAGCGGTCTCCCTTGTACAGGAATCCGTCCAGCGCTGTGATGCCTTTGAGCTCCCCCGTCCATTTCGACTGGTTTTTCCGCTGTATGTCATCATGAAGCCGAGACAGAAAGGTAGAGGAAAGGACTATCCCTTGAAAACAGCGTTCAGGGATAATGGGTGCCGGCTCAACCGCGGTTGTATATTCGATTTCGCCAAGAGGGGACAGAGAGTTGGCCTTAGCATTGTCTCTGCTGGGGCTAAACGTGATATGGAAGTCGTACTCACTGAAAAACAGAGTCCAGCGCAAATGTCAAGAGGTGAGGGCTCGGGCAGAGCGAAGGAACTGGAGGTTCCTATGGTCTGTGTAAATGGTCACAGGGTGTTTCGCATCCTTGAGGTACTGACGCCATTCCTCAAAGGCAGCTTTTATGGCCAGCAGTTCACGGTCTGATATGGTGTAATTACGTTCGGCTGGCTGCAATCTTCTGGAGTAGAAGGCCACAGGGTGCACCAGGCCCGTTTTGGCATCTCTTTGGGACAACACCCCGTGCAAGGCGTCTTGGGAAGCATCAGCCTCCACCACGAATGGCTGTTTGGAGTCGGGATGTATCAAGACCGGGGCTGTAGTGAACCTCCTCTTAAGGTTCTGAAAGGTGTGTTCTGCCTCGTGGTCCCACCTAAAGTGGACGCCCTTGCGTAACAACCCATTGATGGGGGTGATAAGCCTAGAGAAACCAGTGAAGAAACAACAGTAGTAATTGGCGAACCCCAGGAACCGTTGTACGTGCTTCTTGGAGGTAGGGGAAGGCCATTGTAGTATAGCCTCGACCTTCTTGGTGTCCATTTTGATCCCTCCAGGGGCTATGATGTGTCCCAGGAACTCAACTGCAACGGTGTGAAAGACGCTCTTCTCCAGCTTGACGTACAATCCGTGTTGTCGGAGTCGTCGCAGGACAATGTGGATGTGTTGTTCGTGTTCCGCCATTGTTCTGGTGAAGATCAGGATGTCATCTATGTATACGATACAGAACTGATCGATTAAATCTCTCAGGACTTCATCGATGAAATACTGGAGCGCAGCCGGGGCATTGCAGAGCTCGAAAGGCATGACTTGGTATTAGTATTATGAGTGAGGTCGGGCTTTGTGAGTTCACGGGGCACGTGTACATAAGTAGGTTTGGAGGATGTGTGAGGTCGGGTTTTGTGAGTTCACGGGGCGTGTGCAGATAAGTAGGTTTGGAGGTATTCAGAGTGTGGGTTGGGGACGTTTGAGATCGGGAGAGTGAAATGAATGCAGTGATTGCGTGAATGAAGGGAGTGTAGAGAATGGTTGAATTTTCATGAGATGAAAGTTGAATACGAATGGTTTAAGAGAGAGAGTACTAAAGAAGGAGATCTAACAGATGTGCGCAAGAGGGCGCTAGCGGGAGTGATGCACTAATTTGACACCCGAGGAAACGTAGGTTTCTTCACAGATGGTTGTTTTTGTACTGTTGAGGGGTGGGAGGATACTGTTTGTGGATTATAGGGAGCACAGTTTTGGTTTCCTTAATTAAGTTTTTATTGATGGTCTGAACCCAAAATGATATAATTGTAAACACAAAGTACGGATTTATGTGACAGTTGTAGATAATGTAACATAGAAGACATCTTAATAATTATGTATTAGTTACCCCTGATGAAGGGCTGGAAATTAGCCCGAAATGCATTGGGTTTCTAATAAAGAAAAGCTGCTCAGAACCATTCTGTGCATTTTGAATCGTATTTTCGAAGAGGCCTGGCTGGGCATACGGGAATATGGGAAGCATTTTAAAATGCATCAGGCCATGTATGTGGACCAGGACAAAAATGAAAAAAATGTAAAGAAGAAATTCTGACAAACATTGTGGATTCATTTTCTTGGACCAAAAGGAAGGTTTTTACGTGGAATCATGAAGAGGATCTAGTATCCATTTTACGCAGTGCGACTGGGAGTGGAACGCCGATAACGCGCTCCCCACAATATTGGTATTCAAAGAGGCCATATCTGGTTCGAAACGCAGTCTTCCATTCGTCACCCTTCCGGACTGTGATGAGATGATTGGCCCCACGAAGGTCCAGTTTGGTATAGATGGTGGCGTCTTTCACCTGGTCCAGCAAGTTGGATATCAGGGGTAAGGGATACCGTTTTTTTATGGTTATGGCATTCATGGCCTTGAAGTCGATGCACGTTCTCATATCTCCCTCCTTCTTGGCCACGAAAAATAGAGGGGACGACACAGGTGATCTGGAGTGGTGTATGAACCCATTGCGCAGGTAATCGTCGCGATACCCACAGAGGTGCTCATTCTCCTTCTCTGTAAGGGAATATATAAACGACTACAGGGAAGCGTGGAACCTGGAATCAGGTCAATTCTGCAGTCGAAGCTTCGATGAGGAGGTAGGGTGTTTGCTCCCTTCTTGTCGAATACTGTTGTCAGGTCCAGGTACACGCCCAGCACATTTCCTTGTGTGCACGTCCTTAATACAGGAGGATTCCGCCTGAGGGTAACAGAGAGAAGAGCAGTGAACCGAGTCCAACCGCATAACCCTGGACACCCAATCAATCCGGGGGTTATGTTCCACTAACCATGGAAGGCCCAGTATCAAGCGGAACTGAGGGGCGTCAATAACATCGAAGGCAATGGACTCCGTATGGTTGTTCTTGAACGTCATCCCTAGGACCTCGGTCTGAAAACGGATGAGACCAAAGGTAAGATCCGTGCCGTCCACTGCTTTAACTGTTTCAGGTTTTGCCTTCGGCACGGTGACCATACCCAGATCCTCCATATATTGGTTGTCGCTGAAGTTACCGGTGGCTCCTGAATCGATTAGGGCTGTGACCTGCCATACCAGGCCTGTCAGTGTACGTAAGGTTACATCCACACCCAAATGATGGCTACTGTCACAAATGGCAGGGATCGATATCTTGGCGGATGAAGAACGCAGTAGCCGGACCCCTATGTCTACTGGGTTTCCCCGTTTCCTGACCAGTCTCCCTTGGCGACCGGAAGAACAAAGGGCTTCTTCCCTCTTGCTCGATTTGGTTTTACTGGGCATTCCCTGACAAAGTGCCCGCTTTTACCACAATACAAACACTGGTTCTGTCATCTCCTTTTCTCCCGTTCTTCTTTGGTCAGAGGCCCATAAATGCCTCCTATCTGCATTGGCTCTGGAGAGTCAGGGGATGGAACCAAATCATTGGCAGGTTTTTCTTTGTGTGTCAGGAACCGAGAATCACCACCTCTGTTTCTTTCTGTCTTACGCTCCTGTATTCTGTAGTTCAGTTTTACCACTAAGTCGATGAATGGGCCGATTTCCTCCGGGGATCAGGTATTTTCGAAAGCAGGTCCTTCAGTTCGTTACGCAAGCCCCTGTAGAAGATGGCCACCTTTTTGGACTCAGGCCAGCGAGCCTCAATCACCAATCTACTGAAGGTGGTGATATAATGCAGCAAGTCTGTGTTACCCTGTTTCAAGCCGAGTAGTTAGTTGTCTGCGGCTTGTACAAAGGTGTGGCGGGCGAAAATCCGTTGCATGGTGTCCTTGAAGACCGGGAGGTTGTACAACATGGGATCGTCATTCTCCACCAAGGCTATGGACCACTGGGATGCATCGCCACCCATATAGAAGAGGATAAAGGTGATCGTTGATGCATCATCTGGAAATGCTGAAGCTTGAGCCATGAAGTGTAGATGGCATTGATGAAGGAAGACACTATACTTGGTGCTGTCGCCATAAAAGCGTTCAGGTGGAGCCAGCTGTACTGTGTGTGGTGCTACCACCTGTATGGTGGTGTCTGGAGCGGGAGCTGCGGCAGAACCACCTGGTTGGAACAAAGGAGGTCTCAATATCCCTTCCTGTCTCACTCTTGCAGAAGGAAACTGACCCCAAGGCCCCGTCCCACCGCCTGCAACCTGAGTTTGCATGGCTGTGATGTCCTGCCTTATGCTGTTGCTTTCTGCCTGCACATTGGCAAGGATGGCAGCTATGTCTTGTAGGGTGATCTCGGGGTCACTCATGTCGCTCGGGCAGGATAGACTACATGGGCTTTGGATTCTGTCAGAGTCCCACAAGTCTTACCTTATACTTGTGAGGCGATCTCGCAGAGGCGACATGTACCACCACCGCCGTCTCCCACTTTACCCTAGTAGATGTGTGGACACTGACCAGGATGGAGATGGGACCGGGAGTAGAAGCCAGAAATGGAAAAGAGGTCTTCCTGTTACGAAACTTGGGGCTGTGCTATGTCCCTAGAATCCCTCAAGACACTGGGTCTGTAACGGAAGAATAAGTGCACAGCTATTACATCTGATGCACACCAACACCCCTTCTTCCCTAAGGACTACTAACCACAAAAAGGACAGTATGGTTTACCTCGTAAGTTGTACCAAGGGAGACATCAACAAAGAGCAGCAAAGAAAAAGCACTCCTGCGCATGTACCAGGAAACAGTCACCCTTCAGTGTACCTGGGAGTGCACGTGGAAATGCTCCTGTGTATAATGTAGCCGAAAACAAAGTACCAGCGCTCCTGCGCATGAAGACCAAAATCAAAAGCCAGCTCTCCTGCGCAAATAATAAAGAAGAATTGATAGTACACAACCTAACACACTCCTGTGCGTGGTTGTCAGAGAAACCATGAAACAAGACTTCTATGAGAATCACAGGCCAGGGCAATGCCTGCACGTAATGGCAGTCGCGTGATTGCAAAAGTTAGGGTAGCCACACTACGTCTGGAACAGTACAGCCAAGGAACGGCGCACAGCGGGTGTCACTCTAGGGCATCGGCACAGAAGGAGAAGGCACAGCTACCTGCAGGAGGAAATGCAGAGTCTCTGCGATCCATCCGATGGTGGCAATGGCGTTAAACCAAAGCACAGAAGTAGCGGGAAGCGCCGGCTGTAATGTGAGTCAAACCGGAAGCGCCGTGACTATGCTGGCGTCCGCTTCCTGTCACTGAAACTAGACTCCACATTGTGAAGCCGCGATCATGCTTCGTAATGCGTGCGGCGGTCACGCAGCTGTCCGTAACCATGACATTAACTCGGAAAGGACATGATCCACGTGTTTCTGCTCGTCCAAACCTTGATAACGATACAAGACGTCATTGTAGCTTCCTTATTTAAATGTACAAATGCCTCCAGTTGCCAACATTAACAACGGACTACATATTACCTTAATCCATAAAGCTGCCAGCCATATTGGCCTGGTCACAATGCAAAAATTCAGGAATTCATGCAATAAAGAAAAGAAAACAAGTGTTGATATGCACACAATGTAATTTAAGCATATTTTGCCCCTTCACCGCCGTACCAGTATGTTCGTCAACGTGATTTGTTCATAATAAACATACTTACGATTGCAAACATCAACATAAACAATGGACTACACATTACTCTAAAGTGAAAGGTTATCGGCCATATTGATCTGGACACTTTGCATATTATAATGGTTCTTACATAAAAGAAAAGAAAAAAAGGGGATGTTAATACACACACATTATCCCTAAATAAATTTCTAACGATTACAGTTCCATTTCATTTGAGATGTCATGAGTGATGTCATTAGTGATGTCACTGACCATGTCATGAATGATGTAATGTCTGAGGTCATAAGCAGTGCATTGCGGGGGTGTAAGCTCAGGTAACTATAACTGCTGAATTTCACTGTTTTTTTAGGAGTGAAATCTCAGTCTAACTATAACGTCCCTGTATTTTTTGTCTTTTTCAGCGAATTTCTAGGTTCTTTTCAATGTTAAGTAAGATACCTATCACAATGGATGGTGGGGGGTTGGAAGCAGGGCCTAGCCTGGCATTGTGCTGCCCTACCCGAGCTTGCTGCTCCTTCTTCCCCTCACCCTTGCCATCCATTCTCCAAGTCCATGCCCCTGCTCCCTCATTACAAGCCTGTGTGGCCGTTGTTCTGCCACTTTGTCTTCCCGCCTTCTCTGAACAGTTAGCTTGCTGCCCCATACACTTCCTCCCTATCCTGTGTTGTCTGAACCCATGCACTAGCCACCTCCCTCCTGCCATGCATGGTCTGATGTGCTGCCACTGTCCTCCATTTAGCATGATGTCCCAGTCCACTCCTCCTGCCCTCCATTGCCCAATTATATGCCCATCATTGACCTCCTGCTTAGCCTCTGTGCTTAGCTTGTTGTCCCTCCACTCCTTCCCCCTGCCCTCCGATATCTGTGTGCATGCCTCTGTTCCATCCTTTTTGCCCACCATGTTCCATGGACCTGCCCTTCCTATCTACTCTGAGTGTTCTGTTGAGCTGCCACTCCCCTCCCACCTGCCTACCATTGTCAGATGACTGTAACCTGTCCCTGCCACCTCCACCCTGCCTGTCCACGTTCCATGCCCCTATCTCCTTCCTGTGGTCCTCCATAGTCCATTTTACTGCCACACCCTTCTGCCCTCCCTGGTATGTTATGCTGCAACTGCTGCCCTTGGGTCTGTTGTGAGGTCCCTTTCTCTGAACTCTCTTGTCTGTGCCCAGATCTTACCCCTCCCTTCTATCCTCCATGGTTCTTTGTGCATGCTCCTGCCCCCTCTTTCTTGTCCATCATGGCCATTGTGCTGCCACTAACCCTTCTGCTTGCTACACATGGTCTTCGATGTGTTGCCACGGCCCTTCCCACTTTCCCTCTGTGGTCAGCTACCTGCCCCTGACCCCCTTCCACCTTCCCTCCATGGTCTGCGTGTATGCCATTATAGTCTCACTGTTGTCCTCCATGGTGTGTTGTGCTTCTAGTGCCCATCCTGCCTGACTTCCATGGTCAGTTTACTGCTCCTGCCTTGCCCCCTTGCCCCCTGCCTTCTGTTTTCCATGTGCAGACCCCTATTCCCTCCCTCCTGGCTTGTCTGTTCCATTGTATTTCCCCTTACCCCTCCCGCCTGCCCTTAGGGTCCGTTATGCTGCAGCTCTCTCTCCTGTCTGTCCATTATGTTCAACTTGCTGCCATTGCCTCTTTCCCTTCTGTTCTCTTTTGTCCATGTGCATGGTCCTGTCCATTCCCTATTGCTTTCCATAGATTGTTGTGCTGCACTGCCATCCTGCATACCCTGTGTGGTGTATTGTGCTGCTGCAAACCTGAAGCCTGCCCTGTAAGGTCAGTTTGGTGCACCTGCCCATGTCCCTCCTGTCCTCTGTTATCCGAGTCCATGTCCCTACCTCAATTCCTCCTGCCTACCATGGTCCAATGTACCATACTTGCGAACATTTTGAACTTGATAAGAGGGAAATTTTGAAAACAAACTGGGGAATTGATTTAACTCATTAACTTATATTGAAAAAGAGGAGATTGTAGACTGGAGACAAATAAAATAAAGCCCATTTGGGCTTAAAAACATTGGGTGTTTCCTGGCTGAATCGGATCTTATGGCATGTATGGTTGTACTACCACTGCCTCTTCCTTCAGCACACAATGGTCTATTACATTGCCACAGCCTCTCTTGCGTGTCCTGCATTGTTGGTTTGTTTCCCCTGCCTCCCTTTCCACTGCCCTTCATAGTCTGTTGTGCTGCCACTGCCCTTCCTACATGCCCAGTGTGGTCAAATTTTTACCTCTGCACCCTCCTTTCTGCCTTCAATTTTCCAAGTCCGTGCCCCTGACCACTGCCTCTCAACAGTATCTTAATGAACAACTCGAATGCTAGCATTCTATATTTATTACAAAAGTGTGGCACGCCTGATGTCATCTTGATGTAATCAAAACTGTAATACCTAAAGCATTTCCTTTAGAAATTATAGAAATAAGAGGGTCTTATTTGCATCGAACTTATGTTTAGTGCTCTAAAAAACTAAAATAAGGACATGTTTTCTGAGTTCTTAAATAAGAACAAGCACTTTTAAATTATTTGATATCTTTCTGTTTTTTTATCCAGGTGACCACTCGATTAAATGTTGCACTTAGGGGATGGATGTGGTGTTACTTCCAGAGCTGCAGACTTTGCTATTGGGGAACCAGGTTGGTGTTTCTGGTTCAGCTCGACATTCTGTGATTCTAGTCAAATCACTTAATCTCCCCATGCCTACAATCAAAATCAATTTGTTCTTGTGTGATGTAACCAATGCTCACGTAAAGCACTCCAATTTCTGACCAGTCTGCACTATATAAAACTGCAAAAACCCCAAAAATCAAAAGGGTTTTCCAAACTTCTGTCATTGGCCTATACGTGGGCTACATCTAGGTGATATTTGTGCTACATTTGGGCTCCTTTTTCTCTGGTGGCCATTTTGGGAGACTTCAATTCAATACAATAAACTTTATTCCATCTGATTTAGAAACATAGATCAGAAAAGTGTACATAAAAACAGTAAATCCTCTTTCTTAATACACTACACTGAGAATTAATTAAAACCAGTAGGTAAAAATGGGTGTTACAAAGCCCGGCTCAGAGCAACTTCAGTTTAACAGAATAGTAAGGTTTAATGTTTGGCTGCATCAATCTCAAGTAATTCATGCAAAATGTGCAATAATGGGTCCAAGTAAGATGCAACGCTCCAATACTTGACCAGTCTGCACAATAAAAAACTGCAAAGAAACAAAAAATAAAAAGTGTTTTGCACACTTCTGTGATTGGGCTATACGTGGGCTACATCTGGGGATATCTGTGCTGAATTTGGGCTCTTTTTCCTCTGGTGGCCATCTTGGGAGACTTATTTGTTATGAAGCCTCCTAATTTCCTCATTTACTGCAGTCTCCTCAGTAGGAAATGCTTTCAGTTTTTTACTTTGATTCCATCAAGAAGGCATGCAGAGGGGTCACACATTTGCCATAAATTCAGAATGTTAGCACTCTAGTTGCTCATTAGAACACTGTAGTAAAGCTACTGCTCACCAGGAAGTTAACTGGAAGTCTGCTGCTGGTATTGAAGGTGCATGTATCAGTCTGCATGTCAGAATATTTTAATGAAATAGAAGAGGATTTGAGAAGTCACTCAAAATGTTCCCTAATTTTTCTTTCTGCAGCACTAATCATAATTTCTATGGCAAAATGAACCCCCTCATTTTGTTCCTTTTTAAATTAAATGTTCTAAGTGTTACCAGTTTATTCCACTCAAGATGGCTTCAGGTGTGCCATACTTTTGTCATAAGTAAGACTGTTACCGCTCTAGTTGTTCTTCAGAACACTCTGGGAAGCTGCAGTGGAACACAAAGGAATCAACTGACAGTCTCTGCCCTTGTTGGATGTACATGTTTTACTGAGAATGTCAGACTTCATTCTCACATGACTGAGAACGATAATGTGAATTTACAGAAAATATGCTCTCATATTAGCTTCTGGAGCACCTTCCAAACCTCTATGGGAAAAGCATGAGAAAATAGTTTTCTCTCAAACATGATTCGTCATGATATCCCAGCAGAAGGCATTTTCACAGGGTAAAATCCCCCTAAAACACACCACAGTTCCTAAAATTAGTATGGCCCCATCAACAAATGATTTATAATGTAGCTAAGGTCTGGTATCACCATTTATACATTCTCCTTTTGGTGACCCTCAAAACCTTCCATTTACTACAATGCATTTTAATGGGGTGCTATCATGTATATTGGTCCCAAGGTGGCTGCCAACACTTCTTGGATGAAGTGCTGACAGCCAATCGGATCTCACGATGAGATGTGTGGTAAGGCTCCGCCCAGATATATAAATTTATTGAGAAATGTGTGTCAGAGCACATACAAAAAAAGGTATGTTGAGTAAAAGCGTGAAACGCTTTTGTCGTGGTCAGTTGGTGAAGAGGTTCTTGAAAGGAAGTCAGGGTTTGTGAGGAAGGTGATTCACACTACATGGGTCACTTTAAAATAAAGACAGTACTGAATAATGAATAATAGGATAGTTATTCATAGAGCGCTCGAATTCCGTGGCGTCTTGGCGCTGGGTTAGTATTTAGGGAGAACGGGCCAAATAGATCTGGAGATTTAGTTTGAGGGGAACAGCCAGGTCTTCAGAGATTTCCTGAAGATCGACCAGTTGGATTGAAGTCGCATGGTAAATGGCAATTGATTCCATAGCTTGGCTGCACAATATGAAAGAGTCCGACCCCCCCACCTTGCTCTACGGATTTTTGGGGTACGGATGAGGCCAGTGTTTGTGGATCTGAGGGTTCTCATGGGAGAATACCACGAGACCACCTTCTGGATCTCCGCCGAAACCCCTCCATATAGAGCTTTGTGCACCAGACAGAGGGCCTTAAATTCCACTCTTTGCTGGACGGGGAGCCAATGTAACAACCTTATGCCAGCCAAGGTGGAGTGGCCTTTCGGGATGTTTAACAGCAGTCGAGCTGCGGCATTTTGCAGAGATTGTAAATTCCTCCTCTGAGACTTATCAATAACCATAAAAAGCACGTTACAATAGTCTAATTTTGAAAGAAAGAGCGATGCTACAATGGTTTTTTGAAGTTCTTTTGGGATGAAGGGACAAATCTTCTGTAGATTTTTCAGGAGGAAGAAGCAAGAGGAGGTCAGACTGTTGAACTGGGCTAAAAAGTTGAGCTGATCATCGAAGACCACTCCAAGGTTCCTGACTTTCGTGGTAGGGCAGGGACATTTACCCACCCCAGTCGGCCACCAGGTGCTGTTCCAGAGTGAAGGTCCCTTGCCAAACCCCAAGACTTCTCTCTTATCAGTGTTTATTTTAAGGAAATTTCTGCTCATCCAGCTCATAATTTCCATCAGACATCCATGAAAGCTGCAATCCACGGTCTCTGGTTGTTTGGATACCAATATCATGAGCTGGGAATGGGGCGCATACGAGATCGGGGTAAATCAATGTTTATTGATAAGACTGGCCAGCGGGGTGACATAAAGTGTTGGGGACAGTGCGGAGCCTTGTGGTACTCCGCACGGGAGATGGAAGGTGTCGGACTGAAGGCTCTCCCAGTGGATGTTTTGCTCCCTTCCTGGTAACATGTTAGGCATATTTAGATTGCATAATTGAATAGTAATAATTCTGGTCCTGGTAAATGTGAGTGCGAGATTCTGCAGGTGGCAAAGGACACAATCACAATCATACTCCAGGACCATCATCTAAAACTACCACCAGAGTTCCTACTAGACCCATCTGGTGGAAGGACTATGTAGAGTCTTGGTTGAGTCATGGGAGCAATGTAATTACCACTATGTTCACTCAGTTATGTAATTTGTTTAATGTAACAAATCTTATTATTCACTTAGTTCATGTATATTTGCCTTTCTTCATTGGTTTTTAGATTTACATTATTTCATACCTTAATGTTTTCAATGGAAATTTTCTTTCTTGTGTTTAACCTTGGTAGTGAACTTTGTATCTCCATGTTCCATTATTTTCTTCTCCCCTGTTCATTCATGTTTGGTTAAGAATTAATTTATTTTGCTATTTAGGGAGGGAATATGTGTTAGGTTGTACTAAGACCATGGGATCATCTCCTGTTTCATATGGCAGCTTGGTCATCCTGAATTGTACTCCCTTGAGGGTTCCATGATGGCAGTTGCTGCTGGAATTGATGGTGGATGTTGTTCTTCTCCGTTGGTGTTGGATTTTACCCATAAAAAATATTCTGACACTCAGCTTTGTATGGCTTCTCATCACTTCGATAACATAATAGAGGGATACGGAGCTTATACTAGAAGTGGGGGGGTCTAGATGATGTTCATCCCAATGAAAACCATCCTTGTTACCAAGTGTGGACTCACCCAAAGAAAATACTGCATTAGATTTAGGGATAGCCAATCTTGGGTGGATTTTCTTGATTACACCAGTAGGGTCCTGAATGGTTGGGTGTGGGGCAGCAACGTTGATGATTTTACTCGGTTGTTTAATCTAAGATAACACATATTCAAAATGTGTTTTACGAGCTGCAACAGCACCTAGTTGATAGTAAGCTTCTTGACCTCAGGGAGCTTGCTAAGAAGTAGGCCTGGGTGGTAAATTCCGTTACGCTTGCAGAATTTGCGGAATTTAGGTAATTTCGCGTTCCGCGGAGAACGCGGAATTGCCCCAAATTTTGCTTTCTGCGGCTTCGCACAATTTTTTGCTTGTTCGCGTTCTCAAAATGTGTGTTTGCGAGATATTCCCCCCCGAGCACGCAAACAGTGTTTGCGAACACGAAAAAAGCTTAGCTGGATTTTTGCGTGCTTGCGGAGATTTTTTTCCGTTTTGCGTAGCGCCACTATGCAAATTGTGCCCACCCCTACTAAGAAGGTGGACCTCTGGGTCAGCACCAGAGTGTCCAAAAAGGTATCGAGGGAGCACAAGAAGGGTGGCCAGGGGACCCACCAGAAGGAAAAAGAGGGAGAAAAACTTAACACTAAGAAGTTTTCTAAAGGCCCCCAAATTAATTTTGAAGGGAACAATAATGACCAGTCCCAGTCTGAGCCTAAAAGAAAGGGGTTATTTCACAAACAGACTGTGAGGCTTGTTCCCCAGTGTACTAAGTGTTCCAAGTATGGGCACTCCAAGTGAGACACCAAATGTCCCAAGAGGGCACAGCCCCCCAGCAGTGGGTATACACCTGAGTTGGTGAGTGTAGTGCTTAGGGAGGAGGTGATCCCAGTTAGCTTAGGGGAGAGAGCAGAGGTTACCTTAGTGTCCTCTGGAAATAGAGAGATGGTACCAAAAGTCTATTTGCCTTCCAATACTTCTCAATTATATGCAGTGAATCACCATCAATGGGCAAAGGGTGGAAGCTGTGAGAGACACAGGAGCCACTATGACTAGTGTGACTGTCATCTGGTTTCTGGCGAGCAGGCCCTCCCTAATACATTCTACCAGAACATAGTCACAGATAAACATGAGATCCACTAACCAGTGGCTCTGGTTCCCTTTATGTAGGGGTGGTCTCAGGCTCTCAAAAGGTAGCTGTGAGTTCTGCCATGCCTGAAGACTGTCTGTTAGACGATGAACTAGAGCACACTTTCTGGAAGGAAGTGGAGCTCCGCACACACCTGGAAATGTTAGGCTTGCCTGAATGGATTTGTATGAAGACAAGGTCCATTGCTGTCCAAGAGTGTAATCAAGAAAGCCTGGAGTCTGGATCAATGGCCCAGCAGCTGCCAAGAAGAAGAAGTGGGGCAAGGGCATGGGAACCCAGCCTCTAAATTTTCCAGGATCCAGGCTGACCAAGCACCTGAGGAAGCCACCTGTCCCTACCGAGGAGGACATTGCAGCCCTAGGAGACCTGCCTGAGCTTGCTGGATGGCAAGTTAAGAGTGGGCCTACCAAGGATGATTTCTGTAAGGTGTAGAAAGTGCCCAACTCTAGATCGTTTGAGGTAGCAAGCTTAGGCACAGGCAACAGGTGATACCTCTGGAGATCACCTTGTTGATTGGGAAAATGACCTTCTATACAGAGCATCCAGTGTGCTAGTGGTCCTTCAGTGTTACAGGGCTTTATTACTGGGGTTGGGTAATAATTTTCCCCTGGCAGGACATCTGGGACTGGGCAAAACCTTTGACATGCTTATCCCCTACTTCTAAGGGCACCAGACAACGGCAGCTAAAGATACATTCTGTAGTTCGTGGCTGACCTGCCAGGCAGGGGGGAAGCAGTGAAAAGCTGAGGGCTCCCATGACACCCCCACCTGTCATTGGCACCCTCTTTGAGAGGATGGGCATCGACATTGTTGGTCCCTTGGACCGCAAAACAGGCTTAGGCAAGAGGTTCATCATAATCTTTTTGGACAATGCTATCCCTCTGAGGTCTGTGTCTGCACCTGTGGTGGGTAGGACCCTGATAGGGATTTGTACTGGCATGGGGTTCCGCAATGTAGTACTGTATGACAGAGACACTACCTTCATCATGCATGATGTCCTTCTGTTATGAGTGTGGGTAACCTTTAATTTCTTCACACCCTATCACCCTCAAACAAACGGGCTTGTTGAAAGATTCAACAAGATCCTCAAGGGCATTATTATGGGCCTCCCTGAACCAATGAGGCAGAAGCGGGACGTCCTCATGCCGTACCTGCTGTGTGCCTACAGGGAGTTGCCACAGAAGGACGTTGGGGTCAGCTCATTTGTGTGTCTCTATTGTCGTGTAGGTCATGGAAGTCCCCCAGGACCTGCATGTTTGAGATTACCTAAACTGAGGGCTTGGTGTCCCAACCGCTTCTGGACTCATCCCACAGGATATGTCAGCCATTAGACCAGCTAGATTGCAGTGCCACTACCACCCCCCTCTATTCTACAGTGATGCAGGTAGGTTCTGGCAGCCACTGAACATGAAAACTCTGATTCCTCAGGGATGGTGGAAAACACTACAGTACCTCATGCTTTCTTTCTATCATAAAATACACAGGATGGCCATTAGGATGTTTCAATAAGTATTTATTGGTCCAGTGACAGCCTGGTGTAAAACATATGTGCTGCGACAATCAGGAGACAGAAGCATACGAAATAGATTGCTAGTACCAATATAGTGAATAGTAGATACATTTCTACCATGGGGCTAATAAGATGAACCAAAACAGTTTAGATAAAAACAGAAGCACCTGCATATTCCTAAGATGCGCACCCTAAGTAGTTTTCCTAAATGTACCTAGCCTAACCTGGATGTGTGGGTGTATATGCGTATAGCTTTGTGTATCTGTTGCCAAGAAAACCCCTTAGGGATTAACCAGCCCCATCACCTGATGGTTTAGAACAAAGGACCCTGTCTCTGCATCAAGGATGACAACCCGCATTGGATGTCAGACCGCTGTGTGTCGAAGATTCGGCATGCAGGACCCCCGTCTCAGCTTGGAAGGAATCCTCCTCTAAATTTGTAGGGGGGAGTAAGGGTCTTCTATACTAAAGTGGTCACCCCAGGGTTTTTTCTAGAAACGATATGTTTTCAAAACAACCTTGGATGCTTTCAAAACAATCATAAATGTTTTGAAAACAATCACTGATGCTTTTCTAAACAAGTGCAATCATGCACAGCTGGCTGTTGGCCAAGGATAAAAAAAAGTGGTGACCCTCATTAAGAAGAAATCTGCCATGCCTGAGGACATGTTTATGTACGTGAGGTACACTGATTCTGATAGAAGACTAAAAGCCTGGTGTTGACTATATATGCCTTTCAGTTTTTTTCTTTCATTATGGCTTCCTGATGAAGGCTACATAGCTGAAATGCGCGTAGGTCCCATTTCCTAGGCCATGCTGTATATGCACATGTTCCAACTCCACAAGCCAAGCTACACATGAAAATACAGCCGTCATCCATTTCACCTCATTGTAGCAAGCAATAAGGAATCCGAAAGAAGTTGTGATTCATGATGCTATAAATATGATTCCCTGTAGACTATAGAAATATATAATTCATAACTGTCTGATTAGACATAGAAGAACGGACATCAATATATATACTCAATAGCTTCTGTTTTTTTCAATTAAACCATTGATTAATTGTGCATGTATAATAGACGGATGAGTGTTGAGGTACGACTGGATAAAAAGGCTTGTTTCACTACATCTATGATGAAAAAATGAACTGTTTTGAAAAGTTATAACAATGAAAATATCCTTGTGAATCATGTATTTATTTAATGTATATTAATCAAGTTTCCACATTTCTAGTTTTTTTTATATTAATAAATAATTTTCGATATAGATTGTGATCTGGGTTTTCTGTACTTACATCTGTTTCCCATATTCTCATTATAAGCCTTAGCAATGCATAATTACAATTGTTGAAGAGACAGGAGCACGCTTTTAGGTAAAAGGTCACCTGTTTAGAATAGTTATAGTCGTGTGGATGGGATCGTGTATATTAAATGGAGTATAGGTGACAGGTCTATCCTAAAGGACATGACACTATGGTCACCCTGTTAGGTGACCCTCAGGTGACCCTCAGCCTTGTGAGAGGGGGTGAGAGAAAACTCTCAGTAAACCCATTCAGGATGTAGACAGCTATATGCTGGCTCTCCGTAAACAAAGGCAGCGCTTCTCAAGAATGGCAAAAAGCAATCTTGAGGCAAATCAAGAAGTAATGACCAGAAGACCACTCTGGTGAGATCTCAGCCTGGCCTGGAGGTGTGGATCATGGAGCATGTAGAGACCAGAGTTCTCTAGGATTGCTGGACAGGTCCATATGGGGTGAAGGAGTGGAAGGGAGATGCCACCTACCTGATGGATTGCAAGACCCTTATAAACCCCTTAAGAGGGCTCCACATAAATCACCTCAAACCCCACCTTGAGAGGTCTGAAGTCACCATGCCCTTGGTGACAGATGATGGAGTGGAAGAGGAGATTGAACCTATCCCTGACCTCCTGTCTTCCAAGGAGCATGATGGGTCAATAGAGGGTGTTAACCTCTCCACTACTCTGACTCCGGAACAGCAGAATTAGCTATTGAGGCAGTTTTCTTCTCTGTTCTCTCTCATCCCTGGGGTGACACATTTGTGACACAATTGTGTACCCACAGCATAGATACTGGAGACTGTATGCCTGTCAAAAACAACATTTGCAGGCTGTTGGAGAAGGTGAGGGGCAGTATTAAAGCTTAAGGGGCATTTTACGGACAACGACCATTGCTGGATCATCACTTTTTGTGATGCTCCAGCGGCACAAATTTCTATCAACTCTATGAGGTCCCTATGCATGACTTTTAATGGCCTCATAGATATGGTATACGGCAAGGCAGCGAAAATCACTGTGTTCCTTACTCTGCACTCTGGAGGCAATCCATGGGTGATGCGGTGGGTTTTCCCACAGAATACCCATGGATTTGAATGCTGACCTAGATTTACATGATCATGTAAACCTGTAGAAGCACCAAATCCTTACGCCTCCTGAGGTGAGACGTAACAAGGAGAAATACCTTTATTTCTCCTCATTTTCTGCAGCACACACAGAAAGAAGAAAATGCCTATTAGGATTGTTTTTGTACAGGAAGGTGACCCTTCCTGCACTAAAACAATCCTGATGACAACACAGGCACCCTTTCACCAGGGTGCAAGGGCACCTGCGTTGGCACTACACTGCTGAAACGGCTCCAGCACAGGGAGAAACAAGAATGCACCATATTGCATAAATGCGGTGCATTCCTGCCCTTTCACGCTGGTTTAAGGCAGCGCAGCAAGATGACTTACTGCGGTGCCCTATGCAAAATCCTGATAAATGATGGCCCAAGTCTCCAAGATGCTGACATTAGGGGTAATTGAGCCCTGCAACAGTCCCTGGTCCAGCCCGGTGGTGCTGGTACCCAAGGCTGCCCCACCCTGCATCACCCCTGAACTCTGGTTCTGCATTGACTACAAGGAATTCAATTCAGTCACCAAGACTGATGCTCCTCCCGTCCCCTGAGCTGATGAGCTCATCAACAGGGTGGGCACTGCCAAATTTCGCAATACTTTTGATCTCACGTAAGAGGGTACTTGCAGTTCAGGGTGATGCCTTTTGCCTAAAGAACTCCCATGCCAGCTTTGAGCAGATGGGTAACTGTGTCCTGGATGGGGAGGAGGCCTTCTGTGCCCCCTACCTGGATGACATTGCTATCTTCAGCTCCAGCTAGGAATAATACCTATACCACCTTCAGGATGTACTTCAGGCCCTGCAGCAGATGGATCTGACTATCATGACCAGTAAGTGCCAGATAGGGCAAGGTACTGTGGTGCATCTGGGCCACATGGTGCCGCCGCTTCAAGCCAAGATTGAGACTTTTTTTTTTTTTTAACATGTTTTTTATTGCAACATTTTCAGCAACATAACCATCGGGGCAACCGGCACCCCCTACAATCTCCGGTCATATTCCTCGGTTTAGCAACGCACACAGCCATTCAGCCCACATCCCGGAGGCCGGGCGGCATAGATGGATAGTTAAGCAATGGAACACAACTAGCGCCTCACAGCGGTGCCTGGTGCATGCCCCATGGGATCCTCTGCTTTTCTGTCCCACCAGCTACATTCTTCACCCAACTCAGTGTAGCATTACCCTCCCACCGCAGGAACTCCCCCCCCTCCCATCCCGCCCCCCCCAACTGCTGCTGCTGCGGGCCCCTCCAGTGGTCCCTAACTCTAATTCGTGCCAGCTATCTGGGGTACATCTATTGTCCTCAGCCTCAAGGAACTCCGTTCTCCTCACGCTCCCGTTCCGCTCGCTCGAGCCGGCAATCCTGCAGGGCCTGCTTGATCTGCTCCCATGCCCTTACCCACTCCAGCCCCGCTTCATTGTCCGTCCTAATCGCTTGGCGCCTTCTGACTTCACTCTCACATCCTGACCATTTTAGTAACTCGGAGAGCCACCGCCCGATCGATGGGCCCTCCCGGGACTTCCAGTGCCACGTAATCTCTCTCTGGGCCAACATAAGCCCCAAGTCTATAAATTTACTCGTCACTTTTGTCTTTGTCGTGTGAGGGAACCAGAGCAGCAGGCACGCCCCCATATCAAACTCGACCTCCCTATCCGTCGCAGTATTCAAGATCTCTCCCACCTCAGCCCAATACGACCCGAGCTTCGGGCACCCCCACAGCATATGCTCTAGTTCAGCTCCCAGTGTGAAGCAGCGCGGGCAAGCAGCCTCCTGCACCTTAAAGTGCCGGCTAATCTTTCCCGGGGTCAAATACGCCCTGTGAACGATGAAGAAGTGCACCTGCTGAAAGCGGGCATTCCCGCTACCCTTCCATGTCCTCCGCATGACGTGGCTCCAGACCGTGTCCGGAATGGGTTTACCTATGCTTTCCTCCCACCGCTCCTTTAGTGCCGCAAGCGGCTCCAACCCCTCCTGCAGCAGTCTAGCCTGTAGGCATGTCACCGCCTTGATCGTGCCCGCCGCCATTGCCACGTACTGGCAGGTTAGCGCCACAGTGGGCTCCTCCAGCCCCTTCCTCCAGTGTTTCTGTATGGCCGCGCTCACCGCCGCGTGCAGGAGATAACTCCCATCCGGGAGGCCAAACTGCTCCTGCAGAGCCCCGAAGGGGGCCAGCGCCCCATCGATATAGAGGTCCCCCACCATCTGCAACCCCAGCTCCTCCCATTCCGCTAGCGGGGACCAATCGCCTCCATGCGGCAGCGCCGTCAGCATCCCCAGCGGGAGCTCCGGTGCATAAGGTCTCACCGTCTTTGCTCTCCGCATGCTCCTCTGCCAGCATAGCCGGAGAGTCCTCTCCTCAATGGACAAGTCTCTCAGGTCTAACTTCTGTTGCATGATTATGTAAGACAGGACATGTCTCTGGATGCCCGTCCCCCGTCCCGGCTCCGGGCCCCGGAATACTCTGGCCACATTCTGTGTCAGCACTTGTAGTTGCGCCGCCAGGTAGTACAACTCAAAATCGGGGACCGCCAGTCCTCCCTCTAGTTTAGGCCGCATCAGTACCGTCAGGGCTACTCGTCTCCGTCCCGTCCCCCATAGGAAGCTGATGATCTGCGACCGTAGTTCTTTAAAGATCCTCTGCGGGATCCATATCGGCAGTGTGCGGAAGTAATAGAGCAGTCGGGGCAGGGCCACCATCTTCAGCAACGCGACCCGGCCCAGGACCGAGAGCGGGAGGGCAGCCCAGAAGGCCATGCATCCCTTCAGAGCCCGTATACAACGCCCTACATTACCGTCCAACAGATTTTCGACGTCGTGGTATATCCGGACGCCCAGGTAGGTAAAGCATTTGGCCTCCCATACCACATCCCGAGTGGGAGGGCAATACGGGACCCCTGCCCGCAGCGGGAAAACGCAGGTTTTGGTCCAGTTGACCTTGAGGCCCGAGAGCTCGCCAAAGCGCGAGAGCATCTCCACAGCCCCGTCCAGGGCGTCCCCGGAGTCCTCCAGGTACAGCAGGAGGTCATCCGCGTACAGGGATATATAATGTTCCTCCTCCCCACAGCGAACCCCGCCGTACACCGCTCCTGTCCGTGCTTGCGCCGCCAAAGGCTCCATCGCCAAGGCGAACAGCAGGGGAGATAACGAGCAACCCTGCCGTGTGCCCCTGCGCACTGGATAGGCCTCGGACACGACCGCTCCCAGCCGCACCCTGGCCGTAGCGGAGGAGTATAGGACCCGCGTCCAACGTCCGAACCCCTCCCCCAGGCCGGACTTCTCGAGCACCGCATCGAGGTATCCCCATTCGAGGCTGTCGAAAGCCTTTTCGATGTCCACGGCGAGCACTGCCGGCCGCTGTGCTGGGTCCCAGACGTTGTCCATGATACGGACCAGGCGGCGAATATTCCATGCTGTACTCCTAGTGGGGATAAAGCCGGCTTGGTCCCCGTGAACCAGTGTGGTCATGTACGGTAATAATCTAGTGGCTAATATGCGACTCAATATTTTGTAGTCGACCGTCAGCATAGACAAGGGTCTATAAGACGTCACCTCCAAGGCGTCCCTGCCGGGCTTCAATAACGGCACCACCAAGGCCTCCCTCATCGACTGTGGGAGTCTCCCCAGCTCCAAGGCCTCAGCGTAGACCAGCAAGAGCCTGGGCGCCAAGGCCTCCACGAACTGCGAGTAGAACTCGATCGGCAGGCCATCCACCCCCGGCGTTTTGTTTCGGGCCATCTGCTTAATAGCCACTCGAATCTCCTGCAGCGTAATGGGGCCTCCCAGCTCCATCGCAGTCTCCGCATCTACCCGGGGAAGGCAAAGAGTCGCCAGATAATCAGTTATCGCGGAGGTCTCCACCCCCAGCTGGCTCTCATAGAGGACCGAATAGTAGGACCTGAACCGCTGGAGCACCGCCCCCTGCGAGTAAACCATCTCCCCCATCTCCGTTCTAATACTGAGAACCGGACAGCCCCGGGGTTCCGGGTTTGCTAATCTGGCCAGGAGCGTGCCTACCTTGTCCCGTTCCGCATGCACTCTGACGAGATACCGCTTGTAGTCAAAGCCCCGCAGCCGTTCAGTTTCTGTCGCTACCACCTCCTTCGCCTCAAGCAGCCTGTCCTGCAACTCTGGTCGCTCAGGCCTACGCTGCTCCAGCTCCCGCAACACCCCTTCCGCCTTCTCCAGGGCCGTCAGGATAGTGGTTCTCACATTCGCAAATGTTCCCATGCAAATGCCTCTGGTCACCACCTTCATGGCGTCCCATTCCATCGCCCTCGTGGCCGTTGAACCCTCATTCTCCGTAAAATACTGCTCTATGCCCCGCTTGATCGCATCCCCAAACACCGGGTCTTCCAATGCTTCTGGCCTCAAGCGCCATGTCGGGACCGCCGACCTCGGCCGCCGCCACTGCAACGTCAGCAGCAGCGGGTTGTGGTCCGATATCGTTCTGGCGAGGTACTCCGTGTGAGCCATCATGGGCGCCAAGTCCCTGCTGCACAACATGGCATCTATCCTAACGTGGAGCGCGTGTAGCGCGGAGAAGAAGGAATAATCCCTGTGTCCCGGATGCTGCTCCCTCCACACATCTATCAGCCCCCACCTCTCCTGCCAGTCCGCCCTGTGTGCCGCTAACCGTCGCACCGGCGAGTCAGCCAGTGGCGGATGCGACCGGTCTAGTGCTACATCAGTGATCGAGTTAAAGTCCCCTCCTATCAGGATTGGGCCCGCCAGGAAGTGCGCCAGGGAACCCGTCAAGCTAACAAAAAAGCGGGCCTGATCCGTGTTGGGGGCATATATACTGCATAAGGCCACATCCTGACCATAGAGCTTCCCTCTCACCACCACAAACCTACCCCCCGGGTCCACCAATTGGGTCTCAGCCTGAAATGGGATCCCTGCCCGTATCCATATCAACACTCCCCTGGCAAACGCTGAGCATGTAGTCCCAAACACCTGGCCACGCCACCTCCTCTGCAGCGCAGTGAGTTCCTGTTGGGTTAAATGAGTTTCCTGCAGGAGTGCAATTTGTACACCTCGCCTCACCAGATGGGCATGGACCTTGTGGCGCCTCGACATAGTGCGGAGGCCGCGAACATTCCACGTGAGGCATTTTAAATTAGGTAACGTCCCCATTGTAACCAGTACCCCCCCCGCACACCAACATTCCCGGGCCCCCTACAGCAGCGCAATAGAACCCCGCAACAACAACAACCCCCCAAACTCCCCCCCACCCACTCCCCAGAACAGGACCTAATAACGCACTATCAGCCCCCATCCAAACCTATAACCCACCCAACCTTCCTTACTCTGTGGTCGTCTCCACAGAAGGCCTTAGGGGCCGTTCGAGGGTGGTCAGAGCCGACCTAGGGCAGGCCAAGCCCTCCGCCCCGCACCCAGCATCCCCCGAATGTCTCAGCACCATACCTGCAAGTCCATCGAGCACCGGGACCCCCTGTCCGAACCCGGAGTCACCAATGTGGTCCCCCCATCCGCATTACCCATCGAATAGTCCATCCGCCGTCTGCGGGGTGACCACCGGCCCCCCGGAACTTTCCACCTCCGATGTCTCTCCGCCAGACTGCCCGGCCTCCTCGCCAGACTCCGAGGCCACTGGGGTCCGCTCCCCTTGAGAGCCCGTTATGATCGCCGTCGCCGCCAGCGCCCTCCGCCTGTCGTCCGCCATCTGTCCATCCCGCTCCGCTCCCTGAAGTTTGTTGCGCCTGCGGATCCGTTGCGATTTCCGCACCTGGGTCGGTTTCTGCCTCCCTTTTTCCTCCGTCCTTCCCCGGGCCGTGCCCGCCCGATACGACTCCAGCCATGCCCATGCTTCCTCAGGGGTTTGAAAGAAGTGGGTCGTCCCACTCAGGATTACCCGCAGTTTCGCTGGGAACAGCAGGGAGTACTGTAGTCCCTCGACCCGTAGTTCCTTTTTGACGGCCAGAAAGGAGGTCCTGGCCTTCTGCACCTCCTGCGTGTAATCTGGGAACACCGTGACCGAGCTGTTCGCCACCTGGAAGGGGCCATTTGCACGTGCCTTCTGGATCAGCAGGTCCCTGTCTCTATAGTGCAAGAGCCTAACCAGCATGGGTCGGGGAGGGCGGCCCTGCGCCGGCGGGCGAGCCGGGACCCTATGCGCCCGCTCCAGGGAGAAGAAGGCGGAGAGGCCCTCCGGGGCCACGGTCTTTCTGAACCAGTCCTCCATGTACGCCACGGCGTCATCCCCTTCAATTTTTTCCGGCAGTCCCACCACCCTCACGTTATTTCTCCGATTGCGTCCTTCGGCGTCTTCCGCTCGCCTCTCCAGCGTCGCCAGGCGGCCCAGGATCTCAGCAATTTTGCGTTCTGCGGTTGCCGCCGCTGGCTTGAGCTCCCGGATCGTCACCTCGTTGTCTTTGACTCTGTCCGCCAGTTTGGCATGATCGGCCCGCAAGAGTCCCAGCCCAGTAGCGACCTGCGCTATGTCCTGATGCAGGGCCTCCTTGGTCGCCGTGATGGCCTCCAGGATCCCATCCAGCCGTTTGTTTAAGCGCCGTTCCTGCGCTGTGTCCCCCGGGTCATCTTGGGGACCTCCATCTGCGGCCGCTTCCGCCGCCCGGTCGTGCCTAGGGGGCACATGCAGCGCGACCCCCTTCGTGGGCATCCCGCCCTGCACCAGTTCCAGTGCCGTGCCCCACTAGCAGGCAGATCGACGTCGCCGTCTGTCCACTCCGGGAGCGAAGAGGCAGGGTCCGGCACCCGCTCCCCGTTCTCAGTGCTCTCCTCAGGGCAGTCCGCTCCCCAGGGCCCGGCCGTCCAGCTCAGGGCCCTCCGGCTCGCAGCCAGTCAGTCGTCCTTGCGCCAAGGCCACCCGCCACCAGTGCGCGGGTCCCCCGCAGCTTCACTCAGCGATAGCGCACAGCGCGGGCCCACCACTTTCCTGCTCCAGCGCCGGAGTCGCTCCCGCTTAGTTCACCTCAACGGATCAGCCTCACATCCAGGAGGAGAGCACCTCCACGCGGTCCTCGGGCCCACCGCTCCGCAGCGCTTCTGCGGCCCAGCACCACTATCTCGTCAGGCCGTCAGCCCCGTCCACCTCCATCAATGGGCGCTAGGCGTTCGGGAGCCCCTCTGCCACTCTCGCTCTCTCGCCCCCTCCGCAGTCCAGCGGCCGCATTCGCCGGTGGGCAGGCGCCCCGCTCCGGTGTCCAGCGCCGGCTCCACCGTCTCCTCAATAGTGCGTGTTAGGTGCCTCGAGGGGGGAGGGGCCAACAGGATCCGTCGTCGCCGCTGTGGCGGACAGCGCCGCCCCTCAACACCGTGGTCCCGGAGCCCCGGGCAACAGGCTATCGGCTCCGCTCAGCTGCACCCTCGGCCGGCTGTTCCTTGGTGCCCAGCCTCCGTCCGAGCCTGTTTACTCTGCTCGGTCCGGGGCCGCCGCCATCTTGTGCAGCCTACGCCGGTCGCCTCGCTCTGTGTCCCGGCTCCAGTGCCTCGCTCGGGCCCCCCGCCGTCTCGTGCGCGGCGTCCCCCGTCGTCCCGGTGCTCAACGCGGCAGGCTCGCACCAGCTGCGGCGCGTTTTGGCCGGATTGCAGGAGAAATATCGGGGATTAGGCACGGAGCTGCAGGCTCACGCCGCCATCCCGATCGGCGTCCAAACCACGCCCTCCAAAGCCAAGATTGAGACTTGCCTGACCCGGCAACCTTGCAAAACACACATTTAGGTGAGGGCCTTCCCAAGTCTCACCGGATATTACAGGAGGTTTTTTAAGGGTTATGGCACCATCGTTGCACCATTAACTAAGATGACGTCTAAGACGTAGCCCAAGAAGGTGATCTGGACAGAGGACTGTCACAAAGCCTTTGACTTCCACAAGGAAGCCTTGAGTAGAGCAAGAAGTTTATTGTGATGATCGGTGCTTCAAGGCATGGCATAGAGGCTGTCTTATGACAGTTAAATGAGGATGGCCTAGACTAACCTGTAGCCGTTATTAGCAGGAGGTTACCTACTAAGGAACAGAGGTTTAGTGCTATTGAGAGGGATGACTTTGCTATGGTCTCACTTCCAGGTTCAGACAGACTACAGGTCCCTCAGATAGCTCATACAAATGAGGGGTAAAAATCCCAAGTTGTTGAGGTGGTCCATCTTTCTACTGGACATGGACTTTATGGTGGAACACCATCCTTGTCAGACATTGCCAGTGCTGTTTATCTTTCCAGGTTCTTCTGCCTCAGTGAAGAGAACTCCCAGGAGGTTGGGTAGTTCTGCCCTCTTTCAGTTGAGAGGGACACATGTTAGACCTGTCAGCCTTAGGATGGTCTTTTCCCAAACGTTTTGTCTTACTCCGCCATTTTTACTGAACTTGTTTTAGTTGGGCTTAGGACTCTATACACTTTACCACTTTTAGCCAGTGTTAAAGTGCTTGCGCTCTCTCCTGTAAACATAGTGAAAATGGCTTTCACCCAATTGGTACATTTGATTTACTTGTAAGTCCCTAATAAAGATGTACTACATGTACCTAGGGCCTGTGAATTCAATGTTACAATTGCCATTGGAGCATGTGTGTGCAAGTTTAAACTGCTATTTTAACCTGGCAAAATAACCTCTTTGCCAGGCTAAACTTTCTTTTTCATACGGATAAGTCACCCCTAGAATAGGCCCTAAACAGCCAGAGGGCAAGGTGCAGTGTATTTAAAAAGTTGGACATATACCTTGAACAAACATATATCCTGGAAGTGAAAAACTCTTAAATGTGCTTCTCACTACTGCAAGGGCTGCCTCTCCCATAGGATAGAATTAGGTTAACCTATTACATTTATTAAGTGATAACTTTTGAGTTGGGGTAAGTAGGAATGTCCAGTTTGGTGTCTAAAGACCAAACGGTAATGGTAATGGTACTGGGAAAGTTGGATTTGAAGAAACAATTAAAAAGAATTACACTTTTAGCAAGCTGGCATTTTCTTGTCCTGATCATTTGGTGCCTGTAGCCTGTATCCTGGGCCACATGACAAGGAGTAGCTGGAAGTTTGTCTTTTAGTATTGCTCCCAGACAGTGAGACAAAGGAGCATAGTGATATGAAGTAGGAGGAATGCAGTAGAGCAATAAGAAGTAGTATTTATTGAAGGGGTACAGTGAGCCGTCCCAGCTGGCACAGCCAAGGCACAAGCAGTAACAGCCACTGAAAGAACACTCAGGGCAAGATGACTGCCAACACTCCATGTGACATCACAAGATTCTCGCTGATCCCTGCCAGCATCATATCACCACACCTCCCCCCTTTCGACAAAGTGATACTGAAACATTTGAAAAAGGAAAAGGATACAGAAAGGAAGAAAGGTGAGAAAACAAAAGGTCAATGTAAATAACCAATTCAATGTAAATAGCAAACATTTAAACTTACACATAATCTCGCAATCTGCTTGGTCTGGCATGAACCCTGGTGCTCTTCCTGACACCATCCCCTCGAAACATTTTTGTCATTCTTCACATTTTCAGAGGAAAAAAAAAGGGTCTCTAGCCACACGAGAGGTGCTCCACCAGTTTCCATTGGTCAATTTCACAGCATTCTTGCGAATCTCTATAATTTGTTGAGTCTAAAAACTTAGAAAGGCCTTTTCTTACTGAGAAATGTTTTTTTACTCTAACCCAGTCTCCACCACAAAGTCTTTGGATTTCCTTCTTGACATTAGATTCAGTATTTTTAAAACATGCCTCAGATGACTTTTTGTTGGCAGACTCCCACATGCACCTCATGTCACCAACACGGTGGAACAACTTCACCATCCAAAAATTATAGACTTGTGGAGAAGCCTTTCTCCCTCTCATAAGCTTGAATTGACTGAAATTGGTCTCGACATGAGGCGATGTGTGGTATGACCAAACCAGATCTTTCACAGCTTGGAAGATACAAGACCTTGGTCTGAAAGCTGCCTGTACACACTCTTCTACAACTCTATTGAATCTCTCAGTCTTGCCATTGCTTTGCGGGTGGTAAAGGGGAGTTCTGGTGTGTTTAATGCTACAAGATCGCAGAAAGGAATTCATCTACTGCGAGACAAATTGGACACCGTTGTCTGTAAGAATTTCCTTAGGATAACATTCCCTGGGAAAAATCTTATTCAAGCAGTTGATGACACTCTTGGAATTAGGCATACTGATAGGTTCAAACTCAACCCACCTGGACAGATGATCAATAAGAACCAAAAAGTATCTTGAATTGGCAGAAAGAACATGGAAAGGCCCAAGAAAGTCCATTCAAAGCCTCTGCCAGGCTTTCTCAGGAGGAGGTACAGGTGATTCAACAACACCCTCTAGGACGAGAACTTTATCACTAGCATTGCATCGTACACATTGTTTAACCAACTCATCAACCTGGTTGTCCCTCTTAGGCCACCAGAAATCAGACCTGACCTTTCTCTTAGTAATGGTTGCACCAAGGTGACCTGAATGAGAGGCTAAGATAATTTTCTCTCGGTAGCACATAGGAGGCACAAGTTTGTCGCCTCTGACTACTTTTCAACCCACAACCGAAAGCTCATTACTGACCTTCTAGAACATCCGGAGATCAGGGGAAAGACACTTCTCTTTCGGCCAACCTTTCTTGATCAGCAAAGCAAGTTCTCAGAGCACAACATCCTTATCAACTTCAGTCACCCAATCTTCTTCTACAAAAAACAAGCAGTCCTGACAGATACATGCCACAAAACATTCCTCTACTTCAGTCATCCAGTCTTGCTCATCTGTGTCAGCAATGGGGAGCCTAGATAAGCAATATGCTCTGCTATTCTTTCCCCCACGGATATATTCTACACTAAATGTGTGCTCTAGTAGTTTAGTAGACAACCTGGCCAAGCAAGCAGTAGTGCCTTTAACATTTTTCCCAGATAGGATATCAACCAAGGGCTGTTGGTCGGTCCTGAGAATAAAAGATCTGCCTCACAAGATTGATTTGAATTTCTCGATACTCCAGACACAAGCCAGCAGCTCTTTTTCAATGACTGAGTCCTTCCGTTTAACAGGACGAAGAGTCCTGGAGGCAAAACCCACCGTGTGCTCCTTTCCCTCAGCATATTGCGATAGAACAGCTCCTAGACCATACTCGCAAGCATCAACTGTGACAACAGTTTGCCTACCTTTCATAAAGGCTTGTAGAGCTGGAGCTTTAACAATGAGATATTTGATGGATTGAAAGCCTTTCTCACATTCCTCTGACCATATATAAGTAGCCCCTTTCTTAAGTAGTGTTCTGAAACACTCTCTGGTTTTAGAAAAATCCTTCATGAACTTGACATAAAACTCACAGAGGCCAAGGAAGGACATGAGTTGTTCCTTGTTTTGGGGAGCAGGCACCTCAACACTACTCTTGATTAAGCCTGTTCTGGGTTTTATACCATGTTCCGAGATGATATGACCTAAGTATTCAATCTCTTTTACTTTGAAGGTGCACTTGATTTTCTGTAGAGTCACTCCTCTGCTTTCTAACACACTGAAGACTTGATCAATAACTGAACTGTTCAGCTTCAGTTTTAGTGAAAATAAGAATGTTGTCTTGAAAGACCACAACATAAGGGTTATGATGAAACATTTAGTTTATAAGTCTCTGAAAGACAGCGGCCGCAGAGGCCAAACCAAATGAGAGACGGCAGAACTGAAAAACACCATTAGGGGTAACAGAAGCTGTGAGGTGTCGGGACTGAGGATGTAGCTTGACTTGATGATATGCAGCTTTAAGGTCCCGTTTGGTATACCATGAAGATGACCCTACTTTTGCGATGAGATCCTCAATGCATGGGAGGGGAAAACCATCGACCCAGGTGGCTTCATTGAGGCTTCTCAAGTCGACACACATCCTCAAGCCCCCAGACCTTTTCTTGGCCAAAACAATGGGTAAAAGCCAGAGGGTGGACTCAACTTTTTCAATTATACCTTGATCGCACAATGTTTGTAAATGTTTGGACAGATCACCTCTAATGCTTAAGGGAACATTGCGTAATCTGTGTTTGATAGGGTTAGCATTTTCCTTAACTCTATTAGAGTGTTGAAAATTAGTGATCTTGCCAAGACAGTCCTCAAAAATTTTGCTAAACTTGTGTTCCCAATTACTGGTCATTTGAATGCTAGACAAAGAATTAGTGTCGTTAGTGGAAGTGATGTGACTTTGACTGGGTTGTTTGTCAATGAAGACAGGATTAGCCAGACCAGGTTTGATAGTTAACCTAAATTCCGCTTGATGAAGAGGACCGAGGACATTGATCCCTCTTATTGCAACATACACCTTGCCTTTGATGTTTTCCCCTAGGACACTAATGACAGCCCAGAAATAGCCCAATAACTCAATTCTACTACCTTCAAAGGCAACAGTGAGAATATCTGGTAGTAATAAGTTCTTTTCAGACCAAAACCTAAAATACTTTTCTTGCAATACTATGGTAATGCGTGCTCCTGTGTCTGCCAGAAGTTGAATTCGATTGGTTTCTATGGTGACATCAACCTCGGGGTCAGGAATATGTACTATGTTCTGCTTCTCATTGCAGTTTTTAACCACTACGACATATTCCTGACTCGTGAAATCATCATCGTACAAATTGTCACTTTTGTTGAGAACACATCTTACATTTTTCTTTCTGCCACTCATGCAAAGGCAAAATGGCCCATTTTGCCACATTGGCCACACTGTTGGTTGGTGGCGGGACAGTTTTTAAAAGATGAGACATGCAAGCATGAGCCACACCTGTAACAGTAGATTCTAGGATTAGATTGTCTACTTTGCGTGAAATTTCTTTCACCTCTAGGCATACTTGGTCTTCTGATATTGTCACACGCCGCAACAGGAGGCTTGGCAGAGACGGCACCTGAAACGGTAGTGTTAGATAGAGCAGTTTCAAGTCAATTTGCGTCATCCATTGAACTTTCGATACTCTTAGCAATGTCAATTGCTTTATATAAGGTGGGATCCTTTCCGGTAAGTAGTTTCTCTTGTATCTTTTTACAATATCATGGTGCGACAAGTTGATCTCCTACTAATTGACATGGGAAGTTGTCGAACTCACATTTCAAGGCTAAAACGTTTAAAGCTGTAACAAAAGTATCTTTGCTTTCATTGAGTTTCTGCATCCTTGTGAAAAACATATACCTGTGCACCACAATGTTCTTGGTTTTGGTCAAATACTTGTCTAATTGTGCCACAGCTAGTTCAAACTTATCGGGGTCTTCACCTTCGGGCGGATCATATGGAGATAAGTGGTCTAATACATTTTTAGCTTCCACTCCTAGATGGTAGTACATGAGATTCTTTTTCCTCTCAGGTCTGTACCTTTGACCATCAATAGCGCCTAAGTATGCCCTGAAAGATCTAATCCATAATTTCCATTCTAATGGCGGTTCTTGTAGAAAAGGTGCTGGTGCCGTGACACTCTGCATGTCAGTGGATTACCTGTGGAATTAAAAAGGTTAAAGAGAAGGGAAAGAAAAAAAACTACGAAAAAGAAAGAAAGAAAGAACAAAGAAGAAGAAGAAGAAAAGAGAAGAAGAGGACTAGATGTACCAATGGAAAAAGAGATGCAAAATAAAAAAATAAAGATTTCTCCAAAGTGTGCCTGTCACCGTGCTGACTTTCAAAAATAGCTAAATATAACAGGAAAGGCGATGCTTAAGTGTGCCTGTCACTGCAAAATGTTGATAGTTAGATTTTGAGCATGTTACATGAGTAATCCACAAGAGATCTCTAAATTGTGTGTGTATCACAGTAGTAATATGCAGTATAACCAATGAGTAGGGTGCTAAGAAAGCAGTTTGCTAAGAAATAGTGAAAATACGCTCAAGATGGCCACCATATAAGCCCATAAAGCATGAACAGAGAGGCAGCGTCACTCAAAGATGACTTAATGCAGCATTGGTGAGTGAAGACAATGACGAGAAGGAGAGTGCGTCAGGTCCTCTAAGCGGCAGCAGCTCAGAACAAGCGCTGAGGGCACGCAGTAACAGAGAAAGAGCACAAATATTTTCAAATGAAGGTAGGCTCTGATCCTTATTCGTGATCTCTACACAGACTGTACTAATGTGAAAGTCCGGTGCAGCTCATGAGCTGTTGGAGCGAGGGGAGACCAAGGCTCTAGAGTGAAGGCAGCCTATGAAACTGCATAAGAGTGAAGCGTAGATAGCGTGGGCAAGCACATAGGTCTTTTTAAAGACAACAAATATTCTGATAATCTCAAAATGTTCACATTTGACAGAACACAGACAGCAATTCCAATTAGCGTGGATACGGCATGGCAGCACAACAGCAAGAGGTCTTTGGCAGCAAGTGATAGCAGAGCGCAACGGAAAGACTTGAATGAGAAAATAACGATGGGCACGGCTCTCTGTACCAGGTCGCGCAGGTGTGCCTTGGGAAAGGAGGTAGTAAAATAAAATAATTACTCAGCTGAAGTCCCAGAAAGCAGGTGAGGAATACCTGTGACACGGTCCACATAGGTCAGGAAACGAAGGTGGCAGGAGGCTGTGGTTAGTAAAATCCCATCCTCATCGTCACTGATATGAAGTAGGAGGGAAGCAGTAGAGAACTAAGAAGTAGTATTTATTGAAGGGGTACAGAGAGTCATCCTAGCTGGCACAGCCAAGGCACACGCAGTAACTGCCACTGAAAGAACACTCAGGGCAAGATGACTGCCAACACTCCAGGTGACATCACAAGATTCTCTCTGATCCCTGCCAGCATCATATCACCACACATAGGTGTTGGCAGGATGAGCCATCTCTGACTTGATGAGGGAGAGGAGCTGTCTCCTACCACAGTTGCAAATCACAAAGGCTCTGCCTGAGAACACTCATGAAGGGTTTGACACTAGTCTATTGTGACCTCTGACTAGCTGGGGCCAGGGCAGGGACGCAGAAAATTCCAAACACCACTATAGGTGGAAACCACCTGAACCTTCTCTTAATTCATAGTGGGCACCAGGTATAAATATTAGACCCTCAGGTCAAACTCCTCACTACATCTCTGTACCTATATAGAATTTAGATGGACTGCTGTGCTGCTCTTTAAGAAGGACTGCTACTCTGCTGCCCTGTTGCCTGAGTGAAAGGACTGGACCTGCATTTTGAACCCATGACCACCAGAGTGGCTCTCAGGGCTTGTTGCCTGGCCTCCTGATCAGAGCCTCAGGGACAGAAAAGGCTCCAACTATCTTGAACCCAGCACCTGGACTCTGTCTGCTGTGAGTCCTACTCCCAAGTGGTGCCACTTATGCCGTGGACAGCTGTGGTCACGTGGGTAGAACCAACACAGTGTGATGCATGTCCTACCAATTTTGCTTCAGAATCACTGCTGCCTGATGCATCCTTTATGCAAGACTTTGCATCATTGCCCACTGTCTCCTCATGACTGCCACTGCATTACTCATCTTCAATGCAGGCCCTCACATCTCAAGCCCCTCATCGATGGCTTCCTCGACGATGGCACGCGACTCTGCATCACAGCTCTGCAGCTTCTTCGGAACAGCTGGTGTGCAACTCATCTACGACACAGGACTTCAGTTCACAAGCCCCTCATCAATGGAATCCTCAACAACAGACGGAGGTCCTTGCATCGCAGACTCGCAGCTCCTCATAACCACTGCTTTGTAACATATTCTTGACGCGAGATCTCGCAAGGCACCACAAACAAGATTTTGTTCAGCAGGCCAAACTTGGTCCCTATATTCGGCCTGCAGTCTATCGCGGTCAGCTTTATCCGGTCCAGGACGACCAGATAAACACAGCTTCTAGGCACTGTTGTCAATGAAAACTGTAAAACTGCATATCTCCAGTTCTGCACATTGGATTTGTGTGGGATTTTTTTCTTGTTTTTTGTTTTCAGGTTATTACTGTTTGAAGTAATGCATGAATACATTACACTTTGCCTCTTGTTAAGTCTGACTGCTTCTGCCAAGTTACCAGAGTGTTAGGCACAGGTTATTTGGGGTTTGTTTCACCCTGACAGATATTGTGGTTGCTGCCTGAGTAGGGCTTCACCCCCCTCAAGCAGTAACCCAATTTCCAACAGAGGGTTCCATCAGAATTAGGATGTTAAATAAGGTCATATCAGTGTCAAAATCTGTCACAATTTCGTACACCTTTACTGACATCAAACTTCTAACAGAATAACAATCTTTACAGCAACTGCTGAGATAGGAGAGCCAATGTGGGGGTGCCACTAAATTGAGGGGAGTCTTAACTTCTTTCCTACATGTTAGATATCTGGGTACCATTCCCAGCTAATGACATCCCATGCTAACTGACTATGGGGCATATTTACTAGCCCCTATAACCACCACAACGTCACTTTTCATGACGTTGTGGTGGTGATAGGGGCTTCGCCTTATTTACAAGGCAGCGTTAAGCCACTTAACGTGACTTAACGCTGCCTTGTGAATAAGGCACCCTATCATGTTATACTTAGCGTGAAAGGGAACAGCAATGGGTGTTGCGGTGTGTGTTCCAACGCAATACCCATTGATTTTGATGCAACCCCGTATTTACAAGGGTGGTGTGAATATGGGGCAGCGCCAAAATTAAGACCAGGGAAAACCGGTCTTACCCATGCGAAATGAGGAGAAATGTTGAATTTCTCCTCGGTTGTGCTGTTTTCACGTGTGCTGCATTGTGCAGCACACATGGAAACAGCAAAACACCATTAATTGCTTAGGTGCAGGAAGCTGTCCCTTCCTGCACATAAACGATCTTTAAAACAAAAAGTTATTTTGCAACTTCTATGTGTGTTGCATTAAGCAGAAAACATAGAAGTTACAAATTGCACATAAACAATCTTCCCCTGCAATGCAGGCACGCTTGCACTATACTCAGTAGCTTATCCATATTATGCCCATACCTTCATTTGGGTAAACAAATGATTTGCCTGCTTTATTTGCCAGTTGCATTGAAAGCACAGTTCTACTGTTTTTTTACCAAGTCTTGCCTAGAGCCCACTTCCATGAATAGTTTCTAGGCAGGCACTGCAGGTTACAATGCACTTCTACAGTCTCCACTGAACACAGGAGAAGTGCTTCTCCCTCGGGCACACACTGAACTATTTACCACTGTCCACCATGAGCCATACAGTAGACCTGTTGGAAATCGTTCAACTAGGGAACTCCATCAAGCTTCTCCTCCTTAGCTCCTATCATTTTACCCCAAATTCTGAACTCTGCACTATGCAGAAGTTCCCATCCTTACTAAGGCAAGAGCAACAAACATTCCCCACCCACATTTATGTCCAGGGAAACTGAATGCCTTCCAGGTAAAACTGGCATTCAGTGACTGTCTATAACCTGCTCTGAAACAAGACATAGCCTGGACAATAGTAGGTCTAACCACCCATTGAAATTAGTGAGGTTCTTTCAAACGCTTGCTTCCACATAAGTGGATTGGATGAAAGCTCTTGCTTAGGCTTTGATATATGTATCTGTGTATATATGAGGATTAGTTTCCCACAGGGGTGTAACGAGGGCCCCCAAACCTCCAAGGGGCCCACAACCTTTTTAAGGGGTCCTATATAGCACAAGGTTAATGAAAATATTTGCGATACGGGGATTTCATGGCCCCCTCATCACATTCTGCTGGGGGGGGGGGTTCCATCATCTTGCATTATGCCATATGGCTGCAATGCAGTTATCCATGTTAACAAAGGGTTTCCAGTAAATAAAATGATGTTGTTAGGGGACAGCCCCATCAAGTACCTCATGGAAACCGATAAAAAGGAGATGCGTTACAATCAGCAAAGAGGCAGGCTTTGTCAGATTTATATAGCTCATTGAAATTACTGGAAACATTTTGGGTCTTTTTCTCAGACAGAATTTGGCAGATTGGACCTCACAAAATGTGCAGTGGGAAACAACGGGGTGAAGCAATATCACTCAAGTAAAGAATTACTCAAATCGGGATTCCGATCCTTACGGAAACATCTGGATTGGAATTTAACACACTCTTCGATCATGGACTTGGTCCCACCTGCCGTCAATGTTTTCACATTCAAATCATTGTATCAGACACTCTAAGGACAGTCTATCAGAATTAGGCCTGGGTGGATCTTGTTATTCTGCAGAGTGCCCAAATGCCCAAAAAGCTTTGCAAGATTATGTGGAACTCTGTTAGTGGGGGTAGTGCCCTTACGCCCATTCGGGCTGCTTTATTACATGCAAGTAGAGCCATCAACATGGGCATGAAAATTTTGTTTTACCTGCTTTGTGTTCTCTCGTGGTGCTGGACCTGATTGTGTATCCCTGTAATATCTTATTAATCCTCCCCCATCCTACACATCCACCCCCATTTACCTTTATTTTATCAGTGTGTGTCTATGGGCCCGATTCACAGAATTAACTTAAGACAAAATCCTTAACTTACTACTTTTGGTATTCACAGAATGCACTTACTACTTTTGGTATTCACAGAATGCACTTACTACTTTTGGTATTCACAGAATGGATTTAGGACTACTAACTTTACGTCCGCACTCGGGCCGGAAATTCCAGCCCGGAGGCGGAGCTTCCGAGCCGGAGGTGGAGATTTTGGCCATGGCTAAATCTCTGCCACTGGCCGTAATCCCCACCTCCGGGCCGGAAGCTCCGCCTCCGGGCCGGAATTTCCGGCCCGAGTGCGGACGTAAAGTTAGTAGTCGTAAATCCATTCTGTGAATACCAAAAGTAGTAAGTGCATTCTGTGAATACCAAAAGTAGTAAGTTTAGGACTTTGTCTTAAGTTAATTCTGTGAAAAGGGGCCTTTGTGTTTGTGTATTTTACATATTTGCCTTTTTTAACTTTTCTGTGACTTTTTGTTCTTTTTTTGTTTTCACTTTCTATTTCCTTAAGATTTTCCTTTTTGCTTCTATTCTTTCTTTTCCAGTTTTGCACTCCATCTCCAATGTCTGAGGAGCACCAGGGAGAAAGTAGCAGCACCAGTGTGGCTGATACAAGCCACACGTCTTGCGGTCGATGGCACCACCAAGGGGTGCAGACCTGCCCCATTTTTTCTGAGGTGGACGCACTTGTTTTTTTGCCCAGCACCAGCTTCCCTCCATACTGGCAGCAGGCGTCAGGCCTGGGAGTGGGTATGCCCTGCGGGAGCATTGATTGCTATGGGGGAGAGTCTGCCAGTGTGTGAGCCGGAACACTGGGATGCAGTACGCGATGCAACAGCCGATACACTGCTGGTCTGAAATTATTGACTGCGAACAGGACCTGCTCGACCTGCTGCGGTTGTCAAGATTATGGAGCTTGGTCAATAATTATTGTTTATTTTCTAAAATGCTAATATATATTTTTTCAACTAGCATGCTCCTCACACTCAGAGGTAAGTTACGTTTACGTAATGTTATAAATATTATGTGATCCAGCTTGACGTAGGAAGGTGCTCATAGCTACCTAATTGTACTTGTCTATGCTCGCTAGGGCTGATAGTTTAAGAAGTCAAGCAGACTCCTCTGTCCTGCCACTATAATACTGGAAGTGATATATCAGTGAGTTGGTGTGCTCTGTGCCTTTCTTTATATAGCTCATACAGTTCCAATATCCCAATTATGTATAATATGCATCTATGCATTGAAATGGGTGAGTGAGTTAGCCTATCGAAAGGGGTAAAGGCAAGATCATTTGTTGCAATGCGTTAGTAGTTCCAAACGTAGTTTAGGTTTAGCAAATTGCAAATAGGGCTTAGGTGTAGAAAGTTAGGATTAGTTCAACTCCATACTAGTACTACAAGGCGATCCGATTTAGAAAAGTACAATGTTACTGCGTTTGCCTTTGCCTGTCAAAATATTTTTGGGGCTATTAACTGTACCACAGACCTATTTTTTATCTTCTTTATTTCTTACATCAGCACCCAAGGGCAAGAAGAGGGCACCATCAAAGGTGGGTCAAGGTGAAGAGGCTGCCACCACCAGTGCCGCAGCAGGTGGAAGTACCACCACCACCAGAGCCGTGGCTGCGGATGAGGGATCTGCTGGCCCCTCTAAGTCCTTACTTATTAATATTAATATTATTTCCCTAACTTTTACCTCTCCCAATTCAAAGAATGATTTGCCTTGTTTATTTCTTTTTTATACTGTCTTCTTTTTTCAATTTCTCTTTTATCTAATGTTTTTTAAATTCTTGTTACCTTTGCATTATCCTTTTTTAAATTTTACAGTAGCTGACTTCCTCCTGTCTGTACTAGTCTGTAGCTTTCTTCTGCTTTGTTAGTAAGCATTCCCTCTCCCTTTATATTTATTGTGGACTGGTAACGTAAGACTAAGAAAACAGATTTTAGCTACCCCACTGGGAAGATTGCATGCCCATGTAAGCTATTTTTCTCTATGACATTGTTTGGGAGTGACGCTTCGGGGGTGGAGAAACGAATTGGGAACTGTGTTTTACCTTGTTGCCTGATTTTAATTTTGACCCGCATTGCTTTTAAAAATACATTGCTGCTGCTTGCTCTTTGCACAAAACTCTTTGTAGAATTTCATTTTTGCACACTCGAGCCTACCGGAACTAGCGCTTTTGCTGGAGGGTAGCGCTCCAGTCTTTCTGTGCCGGCGCCTACTTAAGCGTCATCCTGAAGCGACCGCGTACCAATTGACATTGTTTGGGAGTGACGCTTCGGGGGTGGAGAAACGAATTGGGAACTGTGTTTTACCTTGTTGCCTGATTTTAATTTTGACCCGCATTGCTTTTAAAAATACATTTCTGCTGCTTGCTCTGTGCACAAAACTCTTTGTAGAATTTCATTTTTGCACACTCGAGCCTACCGGAACTCGCGCTTTTGCTGGAGGGTAGCGCTCCAGTCTTTCTGTGCCGGCGCCTACTTAAGCGTCATCCTGAAGCGACCGCGTACCAATTGACATTGTTTGGGAGTGACGCTTCGGGGGTGGAGAAACGAATTGGGAACTGTGTTTTACCTTGTTGCCTGATTTTAATTTTGACCCGCATTGCTTTTAAAAATACATTGCTGCTGCTTGCTCTGTGCACAAAACTCTTTGTAGAATTTCATTTTTGCACACTCGAGCCTACCGGAACTAGCGCTTTTGCTGGAGGGTAGCGCTCCAGTCTTTCTGTGGCGGCGCCTACTTAAGCGTCATCCTGAAGCGGCCGCGCAGCGGACGCGCGCAGCGGGCGCGCCGACGGCGCGCCGAAGGCGCGCCAAAGGCAAGCCCGTCTGCGCCCGTCCGCGCCTCGGATGCGCCTAGTGTGCCGCATAATGGTGTTAATGAGTGCCTGCCATGTGCGAAGCCTCCTAATGTGCGATTTAGATACACCCGGTTACAGCTGCTCCAACTTAACAACGGTACTCCTATCCGGGAAGTGCAGACAGGGGGATATGTACTTGGGACTCCCGGCTGCTCGGTTAAAGAGGAGGGACTGAAATGTGGACTCTTAAATGTAAGGTCTATCCCTAAACACTCAATGGAAATTCAGTTGTTAATTGATGAGCATAGCTGTGACATATTGTTTATGACCGAAACCTGGCTGGCGCTTGGTCTGGATTCAGAACTTGGCGCCGCCTGCCCCTCTGGATTTAAAGCCTTCCACAAACCTAGATCTAATGGTAGGGGTGGTGGAATTGGTATTATCTTTAAAGAAACATGGGACCTCTCGCCACTGGATATTGACGAGATTTCACAGTGCGAAACCCTGGGCTTCTCGCTGAAGGACAGGTCCGGCAATGTCCTGACTGGTTTTCTGTGTTACAGACCTCCGGGGACTGTGAGCGAACAAACACAGCAGCAGTTACTGGATGTGATTGGCAATCTGGCATTGACTCACCACAGATTGTTGATTTTGGGAGATTTTAATCTCTGGCCCAACGCAATGCTGAAAACAGCATATAAGAATATTGTTCAATCCTGTGCTAGTTTTAATTTATCACAGCATGTGTTGGAGGCTACCCATACGGCAGGCCATGCCCTTGATCTCATATTTGCGGCAGAGAATGTAGTCACTTTGGATAACATCCTCCCTGTGGACTGGACTGATCACCATTTGATCAGTTTCAGAATTCGGTCGATCCCCAAGGGCAGACCTCCTCTGGGTGATGGTAGGAACAGTGTCCTGGGAAGGGACTGGAAAGCCCTGAGAAGGAAAGCTCAATGTGCCCCTCTATTTAATGCGGCCCCTCTCCCTGTTCCAGGGCAGTCGGTTGATACTAACTTTAAGGAACTCTGCAGTTATATCACGAACACTATTAATCGGTATGCTCCACTGAAACAGCTTAGGAAAAGAGGTACCCCTTCGGCTCCCTGGTTCTTAGAGGAACTAAGGGCGTTTAAAATTCAGTGCAAACATGCAGAGAGGCAGTGGCGCAGTCAGTATCTCATCAGTGATAAGATTATCTGGCGGAATCTTCTGAGCAGCTACAAGCACGCTATTGCATCCACTAAAGCGCTGTATTTTGCGGACCTCATTCAAAACTCTCAGAATAGTACTAAGTGTGTCTTCAATATTCTTAGAGGCCTTACTAATCCAGAGTGTCTGGCCAATAAGATTACTCCCTCGCAGGATTTGTGTGATGGACTGGCAGCCTTTTTCCACAATAAAATCAAGGATATCCTCGAGGGCTTGCAATACAATCCTATCTCTAGTTGCAAGGTTGGAACAGAGATACCATCGGCGGATCCTCCCGACTGCTCAATTAATGGGCTAAATGATGAGGCAGCGGTTAGACCCTGTTTAGATTATTGGACGTGCCCCTCTTTGGAGGACTTTTCCTACATGGCTATGAAAGTCTGCTCGGGGTCTCCGTCAGACCCTATTCCACAGAAATTGTGGAAGGAATTGGGAGCAGAAACCTTTCCGCATCTCCATCTGATCACTAATCAGTCACTAATTAGCGGTGTGGTTCCGTCCAGTTGGAAGGAGGCGTTGGTATCTCCCCTTTTGAAAAAACCTGCACTGGATCCGGCGTGTTATGGGAATTATCGCCCTATTTCCCTGTTGCCTTATCCGGCTAAGATAGCTGAACGCCTCGTCAGCATGGAGCTTTCGGTGTTTTTAGAGTGCAACGATATACTGGAGGAGAATCAATTTGGTTTTCGTCCGGGGCATGGTACCGAGACCGCATTGATCACAGCCTTGGGCGATCTGCGAATGCGAGCGGATAAAGGATATTCGGCAACTCTGATATTGCTTGACTTATCCGCCGCATTCGATACGGTCAGTCATACTATTCTCTTACATCGGCTTGAAGAGGTAGGGATTACAGGCTCGGCCTTAAAATGGCTCTCCTCTTTTCTATCGGACAGACGGCAGACGGTTTTTCTGCCTCCGTATCAGTCAGACTTTCTGCCTAATAATCAGGGTGTCCCACAGAGCTCCTCTATTAGCCCAATACTGTTTAATGTCTATATGCGTCCTCTGGTGCAAATCATCAAATCCTGCAACATTATGGCAGTTAACTATGCCGATGACACGCAATTGATCATCTCCTTGGAAGGGGACCAGGTGGATTCCTTATCCATCTTCCACAATTGCATTCTGGAAATGACGACCTGGCTGAAAAATAATGCCTTACAATTTAATGGTGCCAAAACTGAGATTTTACATTGCTCAGTTGGCTGGGTGCCTCTAGCCCTGCCACTTAACTTTTGGCCTCTTCCTTTGGATACCCCCCTGGCCCCAGTAAAGACTGTACATAATCTGGGGGTCTGTTTCAATGAGCAGCTCAACCTTGAGTCGCATGTCAATAAGGTGGCCTCAAACTGTTACATGATTATGAGAGGCCTACGTAGGATTTTACCTCTATTGCCCCTCCATGTACGAGGTACAGTAGTCCGTTGCACGATTCTTAGCCGCTTGAACTACTGCAACGCCTTGCTGCTTGCCTCCCCGGCTTATCTGATCAGGAGGCTCCAACGGATCCAGACAGCTGCTGCAAAACTTGCCCTGCTGAGACCCCGCCTCTCATCTAGCACCAAGGCCCTGACCGAGCTCCACTGGCTGCCTGTACAACAGAGAGTTTTGTTTAAATCCCTGTGTATAACCTTTAAAGCTCTTCACAGCCTTGGCCCTAAACCTCTGCAAAGTCTTTTTAGCTGGTATGTTCCTACGCGCACTCTGCGCTCTTTATCAGCTAGGCTTGTCTTGGTTCCCAAGACAAAGAGAGCTACGTTGGGTGGCAAAGCCTTCAGCTATGCGGCTGCTCGACTATGGAATAGCCTCCCTTTGGGGCTACGACAGGCTCAGGATCTGACACTTTTCCGTGGGCAGCTTAAAACCTGGCTGTTTCCCAGAATATAATCCCCTGCCCCCCCCTCCCCCCTCCCTCGTTACTCTCCCCTTCATGATGTCTTTAGCGCCAGGATGCCCGTAGGGTTGCAGTGCGCTCTATAAATATTTTATACATACATACATACATGCATGTTGGTTGAGAATGCTTTCTTTTTCTTGCTCATTCTCAAACAGTGTGTTATCACTAATGTTATACCAGTCAGTTTCCATGACAGTGCAGCATGGCAGGAAAGTAGCATGAAGTCCCATTGGATTTGCCAACCAAGACCTTATGTCCTTCACTGACCAATTTATTCTACCCCTACATTGAACTTCAATGACTCAGAGTCATGATAGCTCTGCCCCTCCATGTTGAAAACCTTTTGGTGGGCTTGACTACCTGGCTTTTCTAACACTGTCAGCTAACAAAATGCCCAAAGTGATATTTTTGATAGAAGATACTGCTAACTAAACTACAGTGATGAATTGGGATTGAATTTTGTTAAAAAAAATATTAAGGGGAGGCATACCTGGCATCTAAAATGTGTAATGTTTTTTCTGGCAACACAGACCACCAGTGCCAGATTCAGTGACAGTGCCAATGCACCAGACACGGCAGTGGAGGTGGTTGGAAGAGGAGTACCAGAGATGGCAGGTATGGGCGGTGGTAAATCATATTGCTCACCTATTGACAAATTATTAGTATCCTCGATGTATTTGTTAAACTAGCAGAATTTATCCCACCCATAATCATTCATCACTTCCATACCCATGGTATTTCACCACCCATGGCCTAACGGCACTATGGTTCACTTTGGCACTGCAGTGTAGGCTGTAGTTTTTCATTTATTTGCTAACCAAAAACAAAGTATGTTTCCCTCCCAGTGCCCAGTCAGTCACCTTCTAGTACTGCACTCCTTTATTCTATCCTAAGGTTTGTCCCAGCCTACCAAAACAAATGAAAAATCCATTCTTGGCATGTGCCACAATTTTCTGGCCAAGTGATTTATGTGCATAATCATATCTTTAATGGCTTCCATAACACATTTATGCCCGTTCAAATTTTTCCCTTTCGACATTCGTCAACTACAGTGACTGACTATGCCAAAGCTTAGCACCCGATGATCAGTGACACCCCACTATTATTTAGCAAATCCTCAACCTACCCGGCCTAATCCCTCTAACATACCCTGCAGTAGAGTAAGTTTGTTTCCTTTCCTACTGCCAAGCAAATGTATTTGTTGGAAATAGTTTGTGGCGGTGGGCAAGGCCAGAGAGTAAAGTGGGACTAAGTGCTGCTTTCCCGTTTTGAGGATGGGATACCCCGTGACGAACATGCCAAATAAAAGCTATCTCCCATTACTTTCCCTGTTCTGCAGTGCATTGTATTTCCCTTCATCTACTTACGACAGAAATTATATCTGCATTTTATATGTGACATAGTATCATTATTATTTATCAGCCTTTTTCGAATCCGGTTAGAACTGAAAGGCATTTGAAGAAGAGCAAGGCCATTGAAATTAAAGTAGGATAATTGTTCATTACAGCTACTCCAGCTGCCGACGGCAGACAGTAGCAAAGTACCTGACATGCTAGCATGCCTCCATTAATTTAGCACAACAAGAATACTTGTACGGTAGTGCATAATGCCTTACTCAGTAATGATAGGTAATTTGTTTTTCTTTTTACACGCAAAGAGGCCCATTATTATGTGGGTCGGAAAGCGGTTGGTGGCCTTCCAACCGACAAGTCCGGTTTCAATTTCACCCGCCTAATAACAGTGTAGGCGGTCAGAATGTAAACTAGCCAGTCATACCTGCTTGATTCCGATGGGCTCAAGGAGCCCTTTGGCCTGTAAGAGGCCCCAAAGCAATGCCTGAGGACAGCGTTTCTGCCATCAACATTACGCTGTCGGTTTCCGACAGGCTTTTCATCTTGGGCTTTCCGACATGGAAAGCCTGTCAGAAAGTGACTTTGAGGGCCCATAGCAGGTCCCCATTCCGCCACAGCCTCCGGTTCGACCCGAGGGGGCACATATGGTACCTCCCTGTTAATCCCTGCCACGCTGTGCAGAGATTAACAAACTCTCCCATTTCTCCATGGGAGCTTGTGCTACGGCCGGTTTATGGCCGCAGCACAAGCTCCCATAAAAAAATGGGTTTATGCGACGGCACCATATACGCATTGTAATGGCGCTGTCGGGACCACCAAACGTGGCGATGTCCGACATCAGAATCAGGCCCAAAGTGTCTGTTTAGTTTTTTAATAGGAAATCCTTTAAGAGAAAAAAAAATTACTTGCAACCAGTCAGTGCTTTTATGTGAGACATGTGTGGGTAAGAAATGGCCCTGTGACTCCTAATCATATCAAATTCAAATTGCCCTAGGGGACCAATAATATGCTGCAATTGTGCCTCTATATAATGTTAAGCACATTTTTGCACAGAATTTATTTAGAATTTACTCTTTTTTCTTATTTTTTTCTTATTTGATATAGCTACTCCTGCTTAAAGGTGAGCGGAATTTGCGAAACTGACTTTCGCAAATTATCGCGAAATTGCACAAAATCTCCGCGAGCATGCAAAACTTTTGCGAAGATGCAGAGATTGCTTTTCCCGCCTGTTCGCGATGTGTTTTTGCGTGCTCGCGGGGAAATATATCTCCAACTTGGCCATGCAGTCGCTAATGTGCCTCGGCCATCTTGCTCGCGATGCTTATTTCCTGTCCGCGATCGCAATGATGTGTTCACGATCGCAAACTCTCGCGGGATAGCGCGACCGGCTACCAACAATCCAACATCTTGTGGCGCGCGCGAACGAATAGGAAAACTCGTCGGCGATCGCAGGGACCCGGTAAGTCGCGACCGCGCGCGCGGGAATGCATTTTTAAAGCGCGAACAAGAAAAATACTTCCGTTTCACGGCAGGTTGCGAATGTTTTGACATTTTCGGGCTCTCGCATAAAGCGAAAATGTCAAATATTCCACGAACGGAACGAAATGTACCGCCCAGGCCTACTCCTGCTGTCCAATTTCACCACCTACTCTGCAGAAGACAGCAGCTCGGCTGCAGCAGAAGAGGATGGAGGCCACCAGGGATGAATCCAGTCTGCTGGTAGCTCTTGCGGAAGAGGGAGGCTGAGGCGGCATCTGCCACTTCCCCAGGCCCTAATTCCTCTAGCCAGCTGCCCGCACCTCTATGGCAGCCACAACATAATCAGCACTGCCAGCAGCTGGGAGTCGCCTGAAACACTACTGCTTCCCCACCTCCAACCCAGACCACTTTTTCAAATGTCACGTTCTGTGTTTGCTTGTGCAGCTTTGCCAGCAAGTGGCAAGACTCGAGCAGGAAGTTGGAAGACTCTGGAGCAGCATCAATTAATCCCTCTTCTGAGCCCTTTCTTTATTTGTTGTTTTGGTGGGAGGGATTTTTTGTATAAGTGGAGATGGTGGGAATTAGGAAGGGACCAGGACTTTTTGACTAGTTTTCCTTGGACATTAGTTTAGACATTGGTTGGGGACAGGGTGATTTGGTTGAGAAGAGGGGTGGGCTTATGGTGGGTGGAGAGGGTGGGTAGTTGAACATGAAGTAGAGGGAAAAATTATTCTTGCACTTTCTACTCAACTTTTTTTGTGTGTTTTACTTTTACTTTACACAGCTGCCTCTTCACGCAGCATGTTCGTTAATCCGCACATTAAAGTGTAAACCAGATACTTATGCCCTTGTCCTAGTATTATCTGTAACTATATGTTGCTATTGCCTATATTGCCTACAACAATCTAGATAAACAAGAGCTTACTTATTTGCAGTAAGTTAGTTATTTACTAACTCAGCTAGTTCACTTCACTCCATAGTTCTGTTACCTAAAATGATGAAGTGACGGCGCTACCTGTCCCACAATCTTCAAAAACCTTACTGCATGGTTTCCCAAGGTGATGTCTTAATGGTGGTAGCAGTAGTAGCAGTAGTAGCACACTAACAGGGAAGGCATTACAAGCGGGGTCCCACTCCCACGTAGGTTAACTCCAACAGTAGGATTGATCAAAAGGATTATCTTTCACAGGCAGCTAGATTGAAAGAAAACTGGCATTAGTAGGTTATATTCATATCATAACTTTACAAAGATTCCCACCATGACACAAGAAAGAATACCTGATATTTTAACAAAAACTAACAATAGCATCTTCTTAGAAGCAATGGGGAGCTAGAATTAAATTAAAAATAAACTTGCAAAACCCTTCACTCAAGTCAAAAGTGGAAAAGTTAAGCGTTCATGCAACACAAGGTCTAACTGATGATAATAATAATCCGGTATTTGTAAAGTGCAACCTAATCACCCCTAAGGGTCTTAAGGTGGTGAGGGCCATCAGGGAGATTAAGTGAGCTATTGTGCAGAGTCACATGATGCTTAGCTAATCTGCCTCTGGTGCTGGGGATCGAACCGTGAGCCCCGGGCTCAGGAGTCAGCCACCCTGGCCACTGCGCCACACCTCTCCTGATGTTGACAAATTACGTTGCAAATCTAAAATCTTGATCCCTTTTATGCATGGGTGGGTAGGTGGGGCTTGTGCCGGTTATTGCTCAAGTAATAGAAGATCCTGCAGTGAGTTGGTGTTGCTTTCACCACATATGCCACACAATGTATGGGATCCATTTGTGGTGTAAATTAAGTCACACCCTAATAAATCACACAGCCTGGGGGAAGAGGGTCACAGATTTGAAGAATGTATGGGAAAGGGGAGTTGGGCAGAGGAGTGACAAAGACAAACACTACACAACAAAAATGGGAATGAAGGAATGGCACAGTTTGGTTAAATATATTGTAAACAGTCCTTCAGCCCCAGAGAGCCAAGTCATATCTATATGTTCTGTCACCTAGGTTTGAAAAATACAAATTATGGGGGGGTGAAGCAAAACAGTTCTAAAAGTTATAATTGTAAAAGAAAAATGATGCTGTATCTTAAATGCCCAAATTTGGTGGTGTATCTGCTCGGGATGTTAATCTTGGTTGACTGGCTGAACCGTACCGGTAAGGTAAGCGGGAGTGTGATTGAGCTTTCGCCTTTTGTGCAGGAGAAAAGAAGGCATGCAGTTTCTAAAGCAGAAACAATATAGTAGAGTCAAGGAAAAGGACAGAAGGTAAGCTTCATGAGGAGTGTACCAAGACTCAGAGGCAAAGCAATAGCATAGACTGCTTCAACCATTCCTTTTAAGCCACATGTCTGATTGATTAACTGAGAAGTGAGAGCAATTTAGAACAAATCACGGAGAAGTAGCTGCTTGTCCTGGGCTGATCAATCTCACAACATTTAGCCGAGGGCATGCATCATGTAAGGATGACGTTGCATTACAAGTTGTCACAAGGTACAAGCTACAGGCCTCCCGATCTCCAAAACATAAGAGGAGTTTCACATTTGACCCAGCACACACACTCAGCAGCATTTCCCAAATCAACACACCTCTCTCTATTCCACAGAGCGGAGTAGGCCTCAGAGTCATTATCATGTTAGTTTCCCTTTGAAGTTGATAACTTCCTTATGCTGGTTGCGGAGGAAGTCATGCCCTGAGTCCTTCCATACTCCTCCTGACTCCGAGCAGCAAATTAGTCCAACTCCCTTCTGGACCAAGTAAGAAAGACCTGTATTACACTGCTGTAGAAGAACAAGAAGAGAAACGGAATTTGATTATTTTGTATAGATTTATGCTTGTCAACTAAAGTGACTGGTCTGGTCTCTGAAGAAACCAGGAAAAAAGGAGGGGATCAAGCAAGTAAATATAGCTAAATGAGTAAGGGCCAATCAGCTCCATGAAAAATGATCACCCAACATACCCGAAACAATGCAAATCATCAAAATCAAGTTTACAAATTGTAGGGGTGGGCGGACTTTGCGTAGTCGCGCTAAAGCTCAGCGAAATGGTAAAAAATCTGCGTGAGTACGCAAAAGTTCCGCGAACACGCAGAATTGCTTGTAATAGAAGATCCTGCAGTGAGTTGGTGTTGCTTTCACCACATATGCCACACAATGTATGGGATCCATTTGTGGTGTAAATTAAGTCACACCCTAATAAATCACACAGCCTGGGGGAAGAGGGTCACAGATTTGAAGAATGTATGGGAAAGGGGAGTTGGGCAGAGGAGTGACAAAGACAAACACTACACAACAAAAATATTCATTAGGACGATGAGCAGCACATCATCATCAATCTGTTGTGGAAGGAAATGAAGGAATGGCACAGTTTGGTTAAATATATTGTAAACAGTCCTTCAGCCCCAGAGAGCCAAGTCATATCTATATGTTCTGTCACCTAGGTTTGAAAAATACAAATTATGGGGGGGTGAAGCAAAACAGTTCTAAAAGTTATAATTGTAAAAGAAAAATGATGCTGTATCTTAAATGCCCAAATTTGGTGGTGTGTCTGCTTTCTGCTCGGAATGTTAATCTTGGTTGCCTGGCTGAACCGTACCGGTAAGGTAAGCGGGAGTGTGATCGAGCTTTCGCCTTTTGTGCAGGAGAAAAGAAGGCATGCAGTTTCTAAAGCAGAAACAATATAGTAGAGTCAAGGAAAAGGACAGAAGGTAAGCTTCATGAGGAGTGTACCAAGACTCAGAGGCAAAGCAATAGCATAGACTGCTTCAACCATTCCTTTTAAGCCACATGTCTGATTGATTAACTGAGAAGTGAGAGCAATTTAGAACAAATCACGGAGAAGTAGCTGCTTGTCCTGGGCTGATCAATCTCACAACATTTAGCCGAGGGCATGCATCATGTAAGGATGACGTTGCATTACAAGTTGTCACAAGGTACAAGTTACAGGCCTCCCGATCTTCAACACATAAGAGGAGTTTCACATTTGACCCAGCACACACACTCAGCAGCATTTCCCAAATCAACACACCTCTCTCTATTCCACAGAGCGGAGTAGGCCTCAGAGTCATTATCATGTTAGTTTCCCTTTGAAGTTGATAACTTCCTTATGCTGGTTGCGGAGGAAGTCCTGCCCTGAGTCCTTCCATATTCCTCCTGACTCCGAGCAGCAAATTAGTCCAACTCCCTTCTGGACCAAGTAAGAAAGACCTGTAGTACACTGCTGTAGAAGAACAAGAAGAGAAACGGAATTTGATTATTTTGTATAGATTTATGCTTGTCAACTAAAGTGACTGGTCTGGTCTCTGAAGAAACCAGGAAAAAAGGAGGGGATCAAGCAAGTAAATATAGCTAAATGAGTAAGGGCCAATCAGCTCCATGAAAAATGATCACCCAACATACCCCAAACAAGGCAAATCATCAAAATCAAGTTTACAAATTGTAGGGGTGGGCGGACTTTGCGTAGTCGTGCTAAAGCTCCGCGAAATGGTAAAAAATCTGCGTGAGTACGCAAAAGTTCTGCGAACACGCAGAATTGCTTGTAATAGAAGATCCTGCAGTGAGTTGGTGTTGCTTTCACCACATATGCCACACAATGTATGGGATCCATTTGTGGTGTAAATTAAGTCACACCCTAATAAATCACACAGCCTGGGGGAAGAGGGTCACAGATTTGAAGAATGTATGGGAAAGGGGAGTTGGGCAGAGGAGTGACAAAGACAAACACCACACAACAAAAATATTCATTAGGACGATGAGCAGCACATCATCATCAATCTGTTGTGGAAGGAAATGAAGGAATGGCACAGTTTGGTTAAATATATTGTAAACAGTCCTTCAGCCCCAGAGAGCCAAGTCATATCTATATGTTCTGTCACCTAGGTTTTAAAAATACAAATTATGGGGGGGTGAAGCAAAACAGTTCTAAAAGTTATAATTGTAAAAGAAAAATGATGCTGTATCTTAAATGCCAAATTTGGTGGTGTATCTGCTTTCTGCTCGGAATGTTAATCTTGGTTGACTGGCTGAACCGTACCGGTAAGGTAAGCGGGAGTGTGATTGAGCTTTCGCCTTTTGTGCAGGAGAAAAGAAGGCATGCAGTTTCTAAAGCAGAAACAATATAGTAGAGTCAAGGAAAAGGACAGAAGGTAAGCTTCATGAGGAGTGTACCAAGACTCAGAGGCAAAGCAATAGCATAGACTGCTTCAACCATTCCTTTTAAGCCACATGTCTGATTGATTAACTGAGAAGTGAGAGCAATTTAGAACAAATCACGGAGAAGTAGCTGCTTGTCCTGGGCTGATCAATCTCACAACATTTAGCCGAGGGCATGCATCATGTAAGGATGACGTTGCATTACAAGTTGTCACAAGGTACAAGCTACAGGCCTCCCAATCTTCAACACATAAGAGGAGTTTCACATTTGACCCAGCACACACACTCAGCAGCATTTCCCAAATCAACACACCTCTCTCTATTCCACAGAGCGGAGTAGGCCTCAGAGTCATTATCATGTTAGTTTCCCTTTGAAGTTGATAACTTCCTTATGCTGGTTGCTGAGGAAGTCCTGCCCTGAGTTATTGTTATTGTTATTGTTATTGTTATTTGGATATTTATAAAGCGCAACTTTCGCTCCGGAAGGAGCATCTTGGCGCTGAGCATGCGTATAGGGGATAAGTGGTGAAAAAATCTAGATGGCTGCTAGAACATAGGTATCTGATTGCTGATAGACCCAGGTCTTCAGTTGTTTCCTAAAGGGGCATTCAGACTCGATCAGTCTAAGATTTACGGGTAGATTATTCCAAGCTCTTGCTGCTAGGACTGTGAACGTTTTCCGCCCCTAGTTTTGTATTTATGCCTCGGGATCTTAGCAAGATTGGCCCCTGAGGATCGCAGACATCGTACAGGATCATAGCGAATAAAACGTTTAACAAGGTATTTGGGACCTATATTTTTCAAAGATTTAAAAGCTGTGAGCAAGAGTTTGAAAAGAATTCTCTTATGTAGTGGCAACCAGTGCAGAGAATTTAATGCAGTTGAGGCTGAAGATTTCCTAGGGAGTTTTAACACTAACCGTGCCGCCGCGTGCTGTACACTTTGCAACTTCTTCAAAGTGGACTTTTTTACCCCTGCCATCAACCCATTGCAATAATCGAGTCGGGAGAGTATTAGTGCAACCACGACCGATTTCCTGGAGGCAATGGGGAGGAAGTCAAAAAATTTCTTTAAAGATTTGATAAGGCCAAAGCAGCAGCCAGCCGTGATCCTAACATGATCATCAAATGATAAGGTAGCATCAAATTGCACGCCTAGGTTGCGAGCAGAAGACACAGCACACATGGAGTCCTTCCATACTCCTCCTGACTCCGAGCAGCAAATTAGTCCAACTCCCTTCTGGACCAAGTAAGAAAGACCTGTAGTACACTGCTGTAGAAGAACAAGAAGAGAAACGGAATTTGATTATTTTGTATAGATTTATGCTTGTCAACTAAAGCGACTGGTCTGGTCTCTGAAGAAACCAGGAAAAAGGAGGGGATCAAGCAAGTAAATATAGCTAAATGGGTAAGGGCCAATCAGCTCCATGAAAAATGATCACCCAACATACCCCAAACAATGCAAATCATCAAAATCAAGTTTACAAATTGTAGGGGTGGGCGGACTTTGCGTAGTCGCGCTAAAGCTCAGCGAAATGGTAAAAAATCTGCGTGAGTACGCAAAAGTTCCGCGAACACGCAGAATTGCTTGTTCCGCCCGTTCGCGAGGCTTTTTTCCTGTCTGCGAAAGCTGTTTGTGTGCTCTTGAGAACACACATTCTGAAAACACGAACAAGCAAAAAATTCCGCGAAGCCGCGGATCGTGGAATCTTTGGCAATTCCGCATTCTCCGCAGAACGTGAAATTACCCAAATTCCGCGATCGGAACAGAATTTACCGCCCAGGCCTATAAATTATTTCAACACCCTCCCTCACTGTCTGTCACCACATAAGTCATAAATCATCACTCACAATCACTCAATAATATATCACTCATTGATGCAGTAGTTACCTTTTCCAATGCAAGCACAGTGGTGCACAATTGTATCTCCTCTTTGATTCAAGCAAGAAACACTTTGGAATTTGGCAGTTTTGTAAGTCAAATAATCTTTACTTGGGCAGCCTTGCTGGGGGATAAAAAAAAGAAGGATAGGCATGGGACAGAGGCAGGCATTGTCTCCAATTTCCTTGAGGGAAATGGTGAGGCTTTGTTACTGCAAACTGGTCCTACTCCAATCTAGCCATACATATGCTTAAAAATGGTGAGGCTGCATAAGTCAGATAAAAGCAAAATATATAATGTTCCTCTAGCTGTATTCATTTCTTTGGCAAAGCATTCAGCAGTTCAACAATAAATAATTAGAAGGTTCTATGGTGGCCTACTCAGTCAGAGAAGTACAGTTTGTCTGCAAACTCAAGTAGTTGGCCCAGAAGTCGGTTAGCGAACACACCAGAGTCTGACCAATCACCCTCATTCTCCTCCTACGTCTGTGGTATTTCAGGAACAGTGTAATTGTGTGGTATGAAGTGTTGGTTCATTTTGACCATGGTTAATCTTTCATTTTGAGGCAAGAGACTGGTCCTTCTCACTGTGAGAACTGTGGCAGCTGCACTAAACATACACTTAAAAACACAGACAAGTCAGGTACTTTATTGCCAGCCTGCTGAGTTCTGGCCATTGGCACATTTTCCGAGACATCTTTTGAGTCATCCAGATAGTCCTGGAACATCCTCTGAATGGTCATTGGTGCTGCCACTGGCTCAACCTCTGTTGCCTTCACCTCTGTGCCTGACATAAGCCCTGCCAATTGAAACCAAGCCAATGCAGAGGTTCAGTCAGATTCTTCGGTTCCAGTAGTTGTTGTTGCCAGGGTTCTTGGTGCTGGTGTTGGCTGCTCTGAGACAACATCACTGCTCACTCTGAAAAATGTGAAGACTGCACCTCAGAATGTCGGCCTGTTCCTCTTCAAGGTCTCTAGCTTGATAAACAATCCACATCTTGTATAGTAAAACATCCATTTAAAAAAAGGAGTGAAAGTGGCTAGTATTTTTTTGTACCGTGTACTAAGTTTTGTGGCACAGATGTACTCTTTAAATGACACCATGTCTCTTTGCAGCCTTGGATTAACAGCCAAGCAAAAGATTAAGGGGTCGATTATACTGGCGGGCGGATCGCCACCGCCCGCATGGCGGTGGCGATCTGCCTGCCATAATACACCACCCACTTCCATTCTGCTCCCTGCCACATTACGATGGCAGGGGGGACCCCAGCGGACGGAAAGACTGTCCGCCGGTTTTCTGCCGGTCGACCGGGCGGAATATGGGCATGACATGGAGGCGGTATCTGCAAGACACCGCCGTCTATATCATGATGCAGGCGGTCTTCAGCCTTTTTATGGCGGCACTGCCGCCATGGAAAGGCTAGCGGTCCTTGCTGTTGGGGGCCCGGAGCGGGCCCCCAGAGGGTTGGGGGGTGCAAATGGGGGGTACCTATAGTACACCCTGCATTTGTGTGTACAACGTGGCAGGCACCGTTCGGTGCCTGCCACATTGTGCATTCAAATGCACGACTTGCATTTTTAACCTTACGGCGGGTGCTGCTGGCAGCACCACGCGCCGCACTGTTAAAAATACAGGATGCGCCCGCCAGTTTGGAGGGTGCATCCTAATTTCATCGACGGGACTGCCGCACCTATGGCGGGCGGTCCCTTCAGCCGTCGACCCCTAAGCTATCAACCAAGTTATGCGCTTCTCCATTGCCGTCCACACTTGAAAACCTTGCACCACATTTTTAACTGGTCCTGTAGTAGATGCAACAATGGGATAGCTTGTCCTTCTTGCTGACTTCCCAGGTGAAAATCACAAAAGGAAGTAGCATCTGTGTCGGGCATTTGAGTAGGCTCCCTTTGCCCACCTCCATGGGCATGCTTTTCCCAGTTGCATCCCCTCCTCTTTGAATGACACAGTCATTCATTGGTTTGTACTGCTCAAACAGATGTTGCAATATGTAATAGGTTGAGTTCCAAAGGGTTGACATCTAATGTATGAGGGCTTTAACTGATTATCTATGCTGAATGATTCTGAACTGCTTCCGGGCTTTGAAAGAATGGCTGAAATGAGTGCAGATTCTTCTGCAGGTGATCAGTATGTTGGTGACAATGTCTTTCTTTTTGAGAAGGTCCTGCAAAATCAGGTTAATGCAATGCACCAAATACAGAACCCTGAAAAAGCCCCCATCTTCCATGGCCTTAGCTATATTACTACCATTGTCCATGGCAACAAATCCAATTCTCAGAACTCTGATTGGCAGCCATTCAGATACCTTGCTTTTGAAGTCTGCAAGATGTTTGCAGCTGTATGGGATTTCTCCACGACAAACATGGCTACTGTTGCTTGCTGCCAAATGCCCTTAAAAGATTATTCAGCACTGAGACCTGTAGGTAGCTGTTGCCTAACCCCCCAAAAAAAGATCCAGTGCACAGTGATACACATATATTCAGTGGCTTAGCAACTGGTCACCATGTCTATCTTCAGGTGGATAGTGTGAACAGCACTCTGCTTCAAAGATTGTCAAACCAATTGCAGCACATTCTGATTGAGCGCTGGAACAACAAATATGGAACAATAGGTGTGGCTGGGGACCCTTTCATTTCAGGCAGCTGACCACCACAAACTCTAAAAATTCCCACTCATTCCACAAAAGAAAAAGGGAGGAGGTCCAGCGCTAACATTTTAGCTAGCTTCCCATTGTACAAGCATGCTGTTGGGTGGTTGCATTCGTAGGACCCGACCTGCCTAAACTTGGGGTGGGCAGAGCTAGTGGAGTTTCACTCCGCTGAATTCTGCAGAATTACAAAAAAATCCCATGACATTCCGTGCAGGTCTGCGAGTGGGCAGACTTTGATTCTGCTAGTAGTTCGTTTTTTAAAATACACTATCATTATTCCTGTATTGCGTAACTCACTTTTTCTAGTACGTGGAGAGTGAAACCCAACTTCCCTCTACCAGTAACGCACGTTTGTCCTCATCCGGTTCCCATAGATGCAGCGATGAGGCATCAAGCCTTGTTTATTTGCATTGAAAACAATGCAAAATAACTAAAATAAAGGGTCTCAGGATGAATATTAAGGAGGATTTGTTGCTCTCGCGGAAGCTGATAGTTCGGAAATCAAGCACAAAATGCTTGGCCCTGCAGGCAACAAGAGAATCAGCTGTGTCCCCCGAAAGCAGGAACCTGTCAGATAATGCATGCACTCCAGCTTAGGCAGTAAGAGTGGCTACTACACACATTTAACAGTACTTTAGTACTTCCCCCACGTACGGGCATCAAGCATTCCTAAAGTAAAAGCCTTTGTTAAGATCACTATGTAATAAAATAAATACACATCTAGTGTACTTAGTTTATTGAAGCACCATCGGAAGTAGGAACTTAGCACTCAATATTCTTCCATTCCCATGCTCTGAGTTGACAGCCTAGGTGTACTATATGGAAAAGCTTGGCAGACCACCCAGTCATGTATCTCTTAGTGCAGGGATTTTGCAAAAACTGAAGGGATGACAAAATGATGCTTGCTTTCAGCATATCATGCTCAGAAAGTGAGATGACATATTAATGCTATAATAGCAAACTGTGACAGAGATGACCCTCACCCACCAGTGTTTTAAGTCACCTGTGATTTTAATTGATACTCATTGTACATGAGGCGTATTAAATCACATTTTACGCACAAGCCACAAGTATTTTATGAAGTGAGATCACCAAGACAACGCTAATCCAGAGGCGGACTGTTCAACTGAACAGAACAAAGGCTGCAGATGTCAAAATACAATAATTTGTTAAATGAAAGCAAGCGAGTGGGAAAGCCAGGCCCCATCTGAATTTGATCCAGTTCATGCATCCATCCATGTGTTTTTTTCTTTGCATTCTGATACTTGTGATTCAGTAATCAGTATGGTTCACTGATAGAATATCGATAATAAAATAATCAATGGTAAAAATATTGGCAAAATGTATAGATAGTGAAAATATCGACTCCCTTTGTCTTAAACAGGGAAGTACAAACACATTGAATCAAAAATATCGAAGTTGAAAATATTGATGTAAAAAATATCGATTTAAAAATATAAATAAAATTTAAAAATGTATAATAAATATGTTAAATATTAATATTATCTTTAACAAAATTAATTAATTTTAAAATACAGCTAAAAAAATAAGTAATTTAAAAAATATAAACGCGCACACATAGGGGTCAATTCCGATCCTGTAAAAAGGACCTACGAATCGTCGTACGGAGCGTTTTCTCCGTACGACTCGCACCCGGTAAACTGTCCCTACAACCTAGGAAGTACGATTCGTACAGAAAGCCTATTTCAGTACGAATCGTACAAAAGACCGTATGTGGAAAAAATACCTACGATTCTGATCCGGAACAGCTTGTACGCGAAGTCCGGACGTATTCAGGCAGCGGTTTCCGGCCCAGCAAGTACGATTCGTCCCTACATCACTTCGTACGGCCCTTTTTTTACGGGAGTCAAACACAACCGGAAAAGCAGAGTTCAACGCGAACCGCTACGCAACGGAGCCCCGGTACGCGACGTACACCCCATGAACCCCATCGAACGTGTCATCCCGGGCCTCTTGGCCTCCGACCTGGTGCACCGCACCCGGCGCACACGCCGCAGAAGGTGAGAACAACACCCAGGGGCCGGGGGGGGGTGAGGGGCAGGAAACATACCCCATACACAAACCAAAACTTATAATATGTAGGCCATACATTACCACCAGGCTCTGGTCACTTGGGGGGGCTTGTCCAGCAACACCTGCGTACCGCAAAAACGGAAGTGGACGTGTACGGTGCATACCACACGAACCCCTACGGCACCATTACAACAGTGGTATGGTCCATACCCACGCATTCATGCGTGGGTACGGTGAGTACCACACGTACCCCTACGGCACCATTACAACAGTGGTAGGGACCGTACCCACACATTCATGCGTGGGTAGGTGCGTACCACACGTACCCCTACGGCACCATCACAACAGTGGTACGGACCGTACCCACGCATGAATGCATGGGTACGGTGCGTACCACACGTACCCCTACGGCACCATCACAACAGTGGTACGGACCGTACCCACGCATGAATGCGTGGGTACGGTGCATACCACACATACCCTACGGCCCCATTACAACTCAGGTACGGACCGTACCCACGCATTCATGCGTAGGTATGGTCTGCACAATACGTACCCCTACGGCATCAGTACTTTTTGGATAAGAGGCGTACACACGCCATGAATGTGGGCTTAGAGGACTGGCCCAGCATGTCAACATCATATTGATATGTGTGTAGGTCCAGGCCAGCAGTGTACAGCTCCAAGGGGGGTCGTGGGTGGGTGCATATGACTCCCAGCAGTGGACAGAGATATGAGGGGTGGGTGCATATGACTCCCAGCAGTGGACAGAGATATGAGGGGTGGGTGCATATGACTCCCAGCAGTGGACAGAGATATGAGGGGTGGGTGCATATGACTCCCAGCAGTGGACAGAGATATGAGGGGTGGGTGCATATGACTCCCAGCAGTGGACAGAGATATGAGGGGTGGGTGCATATCACTACCAGCAGTGTCCAGACATATGGGGGTGGGTGCATATCACACCAGCAGTGTCCAGACATATGGGGGTGGGTGCATATCACTACCAGCAGTGTCCAGACATATGGGGGTGGGTGTATATCACTACCAGCAGTGTCCAGACATATGGGGGTGGGTGCATAACACTACCAGCAGTGGACAGACATATGGGGGTGAGTGCATATCACTACCAGCAGTGTCCAGACATATGGGGGTGGGTGCATATGACTCCCAGCAGTGTCCAGACATATGGGGGTGGGTGCATATGACTCCCAGCAGTGTCCAGACATATGGGGGTGGGTGCTTATGACTCCCAGCAGTGTCCAGACATATGGGGGTGGGTGCATATCACTACCAGCAGTGGACAGAGATATGAGGGGTGGGTGCATATGACTCCCAGCAGTGTCCAGACATATGGGGGTGGGTGCATATCACTACCAGCAGTGGACAGACATATGGTGGTGGGTTCACATGACTCCCAGCAGTGGACAGACATATGGGGATGGGTGCATATCACTACCAGCAGTGTCTAGACATATGGGGGTGGGTGCATATCACTACCAGCAGTGGACAGACATATGGGGGTGGGTGCATATGACTCCCAGCAGTGTCCAGACATATGGGGGTGGGTGCATATCACTACCAGCAGTGGACAGACATATGGTGGTGGGTGCATATGACTTCGAGCAGTGTCCAGACATATGGGGGTGGGTGCATATCACTACCAGCAGTGTCTAGACATATGGGGGTGGGTGCATATCACTACCAGCAGTGGACAGACATATGGGGGTGGGTGCATATCACTACCAGCAGTGGACAGACATATGGGGGTGGGTGCATATCACTACCAGCAGTGTCCAGACATATGGGGGTGGGTGCATATCACTACCAGCAGTGGACAGAGATATGGGGGTGGGTGCATATCACTACCAGCAGTGTCCAGACATATGGGGGTGGGTGCATATGACTCCCAGCAGTGTCCAGACATATGGGGGTGGGTGCATATCACTACCAGCAGCGGGCAGAGATATGAGGGGTGGGTGCATATCACTACCAGCAGTGTCCACACATATGGGGGTGCGCGCATATTACTCCCAGCAGTGTCCAGACATATAGGGGTGGGTGCATATCACTACCAGCAGTGGACAGAGGTATGAGGGGTGGGTGCATATGACTCCCAGCAGTGGACAGAGATATGAGGGGTGGGTGCATATCACTACCAGCAGTGCCCAGACATATGGGCGTGGGTGCAAATCACTACCAGCAGTGGACAGACATATGGGGTGGGTGCATATGACTCCCAGAAATGTCCAGACATGTGGTACTTTAAAATTTGGGACCGCATAGGAGGCAGGGCCCTACCCTGCCTATTCCGGTATCAGCGAACCGCGAATGGCCAATGCAGTATGTACAAGTGCTTTGCATAACGTTTTATCGATAAATGCACTTTGTATAGGATATTAAACATTGACTTCGTGGGTTCCATCTTGGAGTGGTGGCCATCTTATGGTTGCCCTCACATAGGCTACACATTAAGGACAAGTACAGGCCTTGAGAACACATGTGCCTCCCATTGACTTCTCTGTGACCTGTGCGACTTGGCTCCACCGCCCCAGGTCAGTCCGGTCCCACGAGCTGCCCATCCTACGGCCACCTGTGATTAGCATCAGGGTTTGACACACCATAAAGCCTTTTCATCCCACACAAGCCTCCGGCTAATCTCTTTCACACCTGATTCTTCCTGCTTTATGGCTTGTTTTACAAACAGGAGGTGCCCGTGTTTATTGGGGTCTGCTGATATCTGGTGTGGGATCTGAGCCTCGCTGGGTAAATTATTGTGGGCTGGCTGAACTGGAATGTGGGATGGTCATCATGACTCTGCCTTTTCGTTTGTAATGAATACATATGAATGACCATATCGTAAAACAAGGAATGTGTGCCTGAAGCATGATATTTTGTATATAAGGAGAAGCCCGTTTTTGTAAAAGAAGCAGTCTCCTGAGAACATACATGGTGTTGTACTTCTCGGATACCTGTAATTAGTCTGCAGCCAATAAATACGATCTTTGACTTCACCTAAAAGACTCTGTGTTTCTGTGGGTCTGAAACAGGAAGAACTCGAAGTCCTAGGGTGTGTTCCCCTGCACCGCTGGCTTTTAAAAGCCCAGTACTTCAGTTGGCGCCCAACGTTGGGCGATTTCAGTGGTACCGGTCCAAGCCAGAGGTTCGTGAGGAGCTTGGTGTGGAAATTCCGGAGGAAGGCCGCCACTTCATCGACCCCTGCATGTCGACGTGGTCCGAAAGTATTTTCTGCGAGGTTCTCCGCGTCCCGACGGCTACGAAGGACTGCTGCCCTGATTAATCGCCCTGTTTTGGACCCTTGACGATTTGGTAGAGCGAAACAATTGAGAGAGTCTTCTGGTGACGCCATCGATCATCGATACCTCAGTTAAGTATAAGTGGAGCGTCTCCCAGTTTGTTTGGTATCCTTCAGGAATTTGGTATCCTTTGGGATCGCTTTGATTTGGAACTTGCAAGTGCCAAAGCCAGAGGACTCGTGTATTCACGAGACTATCGTATTCGATAATCCTTTGAAGTTTGAAACTAGACTAGTGAGCAAAGATGCCTGGTTCTAGTATATTTGGTAATTGGTTTTGTTTGGGTTGTAGAAAGGACTCCCGATTGGAGGATTCGTGTCCGGTTCCTCCAATTGGAACTCCGACTTATGAGCTTTATGTAAAACATGGCGTGGGCCCCATCGCATTTAATGAAGTATGGATCCGATACACCAGAAAGGACGGTGTTTTAAAATGGCCCCAAAATGGTAGTTTCGATACAGATATCTTAGATAATTTGGAAGTTAAATTATTTAAAAGAAAGCCCAGCCGGCGATGTTTGATTCTTTCCGCCTATGGCGAATGGAAGCCAAACAGAAGGAAATTAAGCTAGCAAAAAGGAATAAGAGAGAAAAAGGTATATCAATGATGCAAGCAGCTGTGCAATTTAAAGAGAATGAGGAGGAACAACTGAGTGAGCAGTTACATAGACAGCGCAAACTAGGGATCAATAAATGTTACTCAGTTTTGTCACCCCTTCCACAAGATGAGACAAAAGAGAAAGAGAAAGATTCCCTAATGTCCCATTTGCTAAGTTCGCCACCCCCGTATGCACAAAATGCCACAGCGCCTCCACAGCTCGTAAATGTGCAGCCTCCAGTTAATGTGCCGCAAGCCTTCCCACAGCCGCCAGCTCCCCCTCAGCTGGCTCCTATCCCTACAGTGCAGCCCTCTCAAGGGCCGCCGATTTCGTTACCTGTCTCCCCTGCGCTTCCTGCGACTTTGCCTAGTACATCAGCTGCCTCCCTTGGCGCCCTTCCTAACACTGCCACTGTACCTGGATCTACACCCGTTTTTCTTCCCTCTGTCTTTCCCCCCGCTTTCGCCTCAACTTCTCCTTCTGCACGACAACGAATAGCTAATGTGGTTACTAGTTTAATCTCGCCTCTCTTTGGGTCATCTAGTATGACCCCTGGTTTGCAACGTAAGCAGTTGCGTAGTCAGCTGCCTGATTCTGAAGAAAAAGAGGTATTAGACCATATGGCACGTAGGTGCATTGTCCTTTCTTCACTCTATGATGTGGAGTCAGTCGTTAATGTTTTTCACCAATGGGATGCCCCGAAACAAAGGTATGTGTTTGAGAAAATGTGTGAAATCCTCTGTGAGGAATTGGAAGGTCATGGTTCCAACACAATCCCACAGGAGTTGTGTCGAGTGCGATTTGATTTTGGAACAGGTACAATTGTGGGTCCCAACGTAGATAAAGCAGTTGCGACTTTACTGTCCTTCAGGAATGATGATTGTCAACAATCATTGTTCGAACAGGAATTCCCTGTGGGGAAAAAGGTAAAAGCGCGCCAATATCCAATGCGTGAGGTTCCTCCAGTTTGGAGACCTGCTGATGCAAATGCTAATCCACCTGTTCCAGCTCATTTTCAGCGTGTTTGGGTACATGTCCCATGGAAGCGTTCTGAGGTGTTAGCGCAGACATTGCCTGACCCCCATAAAAACCCTGCAGGATATTATAAGGAGTTATCACAGACTGCAGAATCGTGTGTCATGAATCTAGCTGACATAGATATGTTGTTCGGGAATGTTGTTCCACAGCCTTTATGGGGATCCATTCGTAATACAGATCATGCTGCAGAACTAGGGGGCACATGGGCTAATATCATTGCTGCAGACACTAGACAAGATGGTGGTGCCAAGCCTGACCCTTTGGTAGCAGAACTCCCTGGTAGAATTATCACTTACATGAAGACTTTAATGCCCGCGATGCGTGTGAATTGGGATAAATTGTCTGCGTGTAAGCAGAAGAAAGATTAAACGGTGTCTGAATTCTTTACAAGGTTTGAAGAAACATTTGTCGACCACAGTGGTCAAGATATGAGCACTGAAGGTGGTCAACGATTATTTGTGGATAAATTTGTGCATAATTTGCTTCCCGAGTTGTGTAAGAAGTTGAAAGATTCTGAGAGTTCTTGGGCTGTTTCCTCATCAGCGCAAATACTGGCTACTGCACAGTATTACGAAAATAGAGATAAGGATGAGAAAGATAGAGCAGATAAGAAAAGGAAAGAATTGAAAACGAAGGTTCTGTTACAACAAGCTTACCCGCCACGTGGTGGCCAGAGTAATTATCAGCAACCGCCACAGTTTCAGAGAAACGTGCAAAGGTACGAGTATTCTCAACCACGCGTTGCTGTAGGCCCTAATCAATGTTCGTATTGTAAAGAGGAAGGTCATTTTAAGTATAGTTGTCCTAAATTAATGCAGCGTACTAGTAATGCGTATGGCGCAAGAGGTAGAGGTGGTCAGCAAGCTCCTAGAGGCAGAGGGCGTGGAAATGTTCCCCAGAACGCGCGTCCTCTTCCGCCTCAAAATACGATAAATAGCTTTGATCAGCAAGCCAATGCAACTGGTAATACAGCTCAGTACTATAATAATGATTATTATGCAGAAGACGACAATATGGATGGTAATGATTACTAGGACAGCCATAGACAGAGAGAGGGAGTTGTTTCAGTGCCAGTGGATCAGAGTGGACCGTATGTTAAGGTAACTACAGCGGGTGTAACAGAGCCCTTTCTGCTGGACACTGGTGCTGCAAAGAGTTCAATTATGCATTCAAAACTCCCTGGCGCGCCTTTGTCTGGCGAAATGAATGTTTCAGTAGGTTTTTCTGGCGCCCCGGTTAGGAACCTGATTTCTAGTCCTATGCCCCTTTCTGTTGGACCTTGTGAGCTAAAAGCACCCCTCATCCTAACGACAGGTTGTGGTGAAAATCTGTTAGGGTTGGATTTGTTAAAAAGATTGCATGCAACGCTATATTGTTCTCCCTCAGGAGTACAACTTACATTGGGTAGGGAGGTGATTTCCCCGATGTACTTGTCAAAGAATACATTGCCACTTGAATTGTCATCCCTTCCGGATGTCCTTTGGGCTACTGGTCCCAATGATGTGGGTCTCTTGGAAATACCGCCATATGTGGTCACTTTAAAAGCCAATGTCAGATTGCCACGCATTCCCCAGTACAAGATCTCCAATGAAGGTCAGAAAGCGTTGTTAGCAATTATCAGTGATTTGATTAAAAAGGGTGTAATTGAAGAGACAAGAGGCAACGTTTGCAATAGTCCTGTTTTACCTGTTTTAAAACGAACGGACCCTTCTCAGCCACCTGTTTACAGATTTGTGATTGATCTTAGAGAGGTAAATAAGATTGTTGTGCCACAGTTTCCAGTTGTCCCTGATATAACTGCCTTGTTAACTATGATTCCAGCCTCCGCTGCATGGTTCTCAGTGATTGATTTAAAGAATGCCTTCTTTAGCATCCCAATTGCAGAAGAGAGCAGGGACATTTTTGGCTTCAGTTTAGGAGGTCGAAGCTTCCGCTTTAAACGCGCTCCACAGGGCTACTGTGAAAGTCCATCAATATACAGTCAGGCTTTAAAAGCGCAGCTTGATGCACTTGTTTTACCTAGTGGTGCTACCCTCATTCAGTACGTTGACGATTTACTAATCGCCGCGGATACTGAAAAGATTTGCAAAGAAGCTACATTGTCATTGTTGCGTCATTTGTCTGCCTCTCACCACAAAGTGTCTCTCTCAAAACTGCATTACTTCGTACTGTAGGCACTGGATCCCGAGTTTTTCTTTACCGGCAAAACCTTTGTTAGCATTAACCTGTAAAAATACACCAAACCCTGTCCCATGGTCTGAAGAGTGTCAGAAAAGTTTTTTGGAATTGCGTAATGCATTATGTTCAGCTCCTGTGTTGGGTACCCCTGACTACAGTAAGCCTTTCACATTGTATGTTCATGAAAAGGAAGGTTGCGCATTATCAGTGTTAACACAGCCTTTTGGCGACAGACCGCGTCCATGCGCATGTTTTTCGTCGACTTTGGACCCGGTAGCGAGGGCATTGCCAAGTTGTTTGAGAGCTACAGCCGCAGCAGCTGTGTCTATTCGACAGTCTGCTGGACTAGTGATGGATAACACATTGGTTGTAATGGTTCCACATGCTGTGGACACATTGTTAAACCGGACCAAGACACAGCACTTAACTAGTGCCCGATTGCCAGGGTATGAATTGACACTGTTGGCAAACCATATACACATAAAGAGATGCAACACGTTGAATCCAGATACATTATTGCCGATTCCAGCAGACATGGATGAGATTGAGCAGCATGATTGTCTGTTCAGAACAGATGAAGAGACGAAAGGGAGAGTGGATCTTAAAGATACTCCCCTAACTGAGTGTGATGGTACCTTATGGGTGGATGGTTCGTGCTTCAAGCTTCCGAATGGTGATACGACTGCTGCATATGCTATCACGACTTTGCACAAGATTGTCGAGACTGCACGCATACCACATAATTCGGCTCAAGCTGCAGAATTAATTGCCCTTACAAGAGCATGCGTGTTGTCTGAAGGAATGAAAGTGAATATATATACTGACAGCCAGTACGCCTTTGGCGTGGCCCATAGTTTTGGGCGATTATGGAAAGAACGTGGGTTCCTGACTTCGCATGGAGCTAAAATTCAGAATGGTCAGCTGGTGAATGATCTCCTTGAGTCACTGACCTTACCGTTACAAGTTGCAATCATGAAATGCAGTGCGCACAAGAAGGTCACTGATGATGTTGGTCGTGGTAATGCATTTGCTGACGATATCGCGAAAGAAACAGCAAAAGATGTGAGGACTCGAATGTATGTTGCAGGCCCTGCAAGATGGGTTGGTGATGTTGGAATGTGTGAAGACACGATAGAAAGTGTAAAGTCCCTTCAAGCTGAAGCCACAGAGAAAGAGTTGAGCAAGTGGAGAAAAAGTAAGGGTAAATTGGATGAGAATGGTTGTTGGGTTGATTTGTCAGAACATCGGCGATGGTTGCTACCTGATGCATATGTGCTTCCAGTGGTTACTATGGCACATGGAATGGCACATATTAGTGTGAAAGGAATCTGTAAGTTGTTGGCTCCAGTATGGCAGAATGCTGGAATCCCCAAATGTGCAGAGAATGTGGTCAAGAATTGCATGGTGTGTCTGAAATACAACCCTGGTAAGGAAACCCCAACTCCAGCTGGTCATTTTGCGCCTCCATCATATCCATTTAAGGTTTTGCAGCTAGATTTTATCTACATGGAAAGGTGCAACAACTTGAAATATGTACTGGTTGTTGTTTGCGCTTTTTCAAAATGGATAGAAGCATATCCCCTAAAAGACAACACTGCTTTATCCACAGCCAAAGCCCTTGTGAAAGAATTTTTCCCTAGGTTTGGAATGCCAAGAATGGTGTGGAGTGATAATGGGAGTGAATTTGTGGGTAAAGTGATGAAGAATGTGTGTGAGGGATTAGGTATAAAGCAGAAGTTCCACGCTGCAAATCACCCCCAATCAGCTGGATTAGTAGAGTGCTACAATGGCACTCTGAAACTCAAACTGGCCAAAATCCAGGCGAGCTCCGGTCTTAAATGGCCTGACGCTCTGCCTTTAGCACTCCTATCAACAAGAATGACTGTGCATTCACGAGTGGGACTTAGCCCATATGAGATCATATTTGGCCGCCCGGCCAATGTATGGGGTGTGCCAAGACCGACCAAATTCAGTGAAATCGAACATCCAGTACTGCTTGACTATCTGTATGAATTGACGGCTAAATTGCGTGTTTTACACCAACAGGTGCACGATACTCTGCCACAGGCCTCTGAAGCTCCAGGACACCCTATCGACCCTGGCTCGTGGGTGCTTGTGAAAAACTTTCAGCGAAAGAACAACGATGAGCCCCGTTGGATCGGCCCTCACCTCGTACTTCTATCGACAAGATCAGCGGTTCGAGTGAAAGGGAAAAATAATTGGATATACGGCGCCCACTGCAAGCGGATCCCTTTGCCTCTACCATACGACCGGTGGGTCCAGGAGGATATCGCTGATTCTGAAACTGACACTGTCCCTCCTTTTGTGCCATTCAGTGATGCACGTATAAAGGAAACGACTTCAGAACGAGAAAACGACGATATTTTGCAGGAAGCTGTGCCACCGTCAACTCGAATAGACACCACAGAGCCTGAACTCTTGTTTCAAGACCAGACAGTACCTGGCAGAAACCGCTACAACCTGAGACCAAGGCCTATGGACAAATAAAAATTCCTTTCCCTTACTATTTTTTGATATTATAGCTCTCCCATCTGAAGGACTTTTTGATTTTTGATTTTTCGAACCACCATCCGGGTTCAGCCGCAGGGTCGCGGTGCCAAGACTTCGGGGTACAGGCCGAAGACGTTAGGTCAACGGTTCTGGTTGGTCTGGGGCGTTCCCTGGACTGACAGGCATACTCCTTAGCAGAAGATACTCACCCGCCGCGAGCGGCACGATTAGAGGATGGAGTTTTTCAAGATGGAGAGACCCGCTGAGGAAATGAACTTTAAGACGAAAATATGTAAAATCATGAAGAGCAAACGTTTTGTATTTTTATGTCTATTTATACTATTTAGTATGATGGTGTTTACTGTAGGTTATGTATTCTTCTCCTCCCAAGTGCCATTTGCACCCACTGTACAGCCTATACCTCCTCCTACTGTCTCCTTACACTCTTTCCACCCTCTGCCTGAACACGAACAAGCTAGACGGTCTGAGTTCGTAAACAACTCATTTATTCAACTCCTACACCAGCACCAACTAGTTATGAATACAACCAATTGCTGGGTGTGTGGGTTAATGCCACATACCATTAATAAGGGTATTCCTTATCTAGTGCTACCGTTTAGCTATAATGGATCGTCATGGGCATTCCAGACTATGTTTCTTTTTGCATTAGATGCCTACTCACCGCGACAACCGCGTTCCATCAGACCTAGCACAAACAATAAGGCTTTAATGAAAGGAGTTGCTGATATGAGCAGAGATATCGACACATACTCATCTATTCCCAAGGATGAATTGCGAGCTTATGTAGGTTGGAACGCGACGGGGTATAGCATTAGTCTGGGTGAAAGGCAGCGGAAAATTTCATCCCCAATTTGGGTCGTACCCCACATAGGTCGGTTCTGTTTACAAGGTAATGGTCAGAATCCAAGAGCTCAACTGGGGAAAAGTGACTGTACTGAAACGTACACTTTTCCATCACAGTTTTCCCCTGCGTTTTTGGCTGCCAAGGGTACATATTTTGTTTGCAATGACCGAGCATATACATGGTTGCCCCCTGATTTCTCGGGCACATGTTATATTGCAAACTTGCTACCGCCAACATTTACTGCTGCCTCTGATTATCACAAGACCAGAGTTGTGAGAGGCGTGATTAGTCAGGAGGATACTGCCGGTCAGGAAGCAGGAGACTTCTTTTTGGGTTTCCTGCTGTTTTGGGGACCAATAGTCAATAGTAGGAACCTGAGACAACTGACTCGTGTGGTTGAATCTACTGTTAACTGTTAATGTAACGGCTGGTGCCCTTGGTAATTTGACAGCTGAGCTCCAAGCGGATCGCCTCATGACTTTGCAGAACCGTATGGTTCTAGACGTCATACTTGCAGACCGCGGTGGGGTATGTAAGGTCATCCAATCTAGCTGTTGCATTTTCATACCAGATAACGCTCCAACAGTTTATCAAGCCATCTCCAAACTGCATAAAATATCTGAATCCATACACGTGGATAAAGGAGATTGGTCACTGATGGGGTGGTCCTGGGAACTGATATCTGCCTGGGGTTGGAAAATTCTGATGGTCATTGGAATGATCTTAGCCATTCTTTTCTTGTTCTGTCTGTGTGTAAAGTGTGCTCCTGCGATATGTGGCCTCTGTGCTACATTATGCGTAAGGAAACCTGTATCGAGGGACGAGCTAAGTAATAGGATGATGCTACAGCAACATCTCCATGACTTTATGAATATAGACCTGGACTTGGATTAATATGAGTATAGTTATTGCCTATGTAAGGGCAAAAGGAGGGTCTGTGGTACTTTAAAATTTGGGACCGCGTAGGAGGCAGGGCCCTACCCTGCCTATTCCGGTATCAGCGAACCGCGAATGGCCAATGCAGTATGTACAAGTGCTTTGCATAACGTTTTATCGATAAATGCACTTTGTATAGGATATTACACATTGACTTCGTGGGTTCCATCTTGGAGCGGTGGCCATCTTATGGTTGCCATCACATAGGCTACACATTAAGGACAAGTACAGGCCTTGAGAACACATGTGCCTCCCATTTACTTCTCTGTGACCTGTGCGACTTGGCTCCACCGCCCCAGGTCAGTCCGGTCCCACGAGCTGCCCGTCCTACGGCCACCTGTGATTAGCATCAGGGTTTGACACACCATAAAGCCTTTTCATCCCACACAAGCCTCCGGCTAATCTCTCTCACACCTGACTCTTCCTGCTTTATGGCTTGTTTTACAAACAGGAGGTGCCCGTATTTATTGGGGTCTGCTGATATCTGGTGTGGGATCTGAGCCTCGCTGGGTAAATAATTGTGGGCTGGCTGAACTGGAATGTGGGATGGTCATCATGACTCTGCCTTTTCGTTTGTAATGAATACATATGAATGACCATATGGTAAAACAAGGAATGTGTGCCTGAAGCATGATATTTTGTATATAAGGAGAAGCCCGTTTTTTGTAAAAGAAGCAGTCTCCTGAGAACATACATGGTGTTGTACTTCTCGGATACCTGTAATTGGTCTGCAGCCAATAAATACGATCTTTGACTTCACCTAGAAGACTCTGGGCCCGATTCACAGAACAAACTTAAGACTAAATCCTAAACTTAGTACCATTCTGGTATTCACAGAATGCACCTAGTACTTCTGCTATTCACAGAATGAACTTACTACTTTTGCTATTCACAGAATGAACTTAGTACTTTTGCTATTCACAGAATGGATTTACGACTACTAAACTTACGTCCGCACTCGGGCCGGAAATTCCGGCCCGGAGGCGGAGCTTCTGGCCCGGAGGCGGAGCTTCCGGCCCGGAGGCGGAGCTTCTGGCCCGGAGGCGGAGCTTCCGGCCCGGAGGCGGGGCTTCCAGGCCGGAGGCGGGGCTTCCGGGCCGGAGGCGGAGCTTCCGGCCCGGAGGTGGAGATTTCGGCCATAGCTAAATCGGCCGGAATCCCCACCTCCGGGCCGGAAGCTCCGCCTCCGGGCCGGAAGCTCCGCCTCCGGGCCGGAATTTCCGGCCCGAGTGTGGACGTAAGTTTAGTAGTCGTAAATCCATTCTGTGAATAGCAAAAGTACTAAGTTCATTCTGTGAATAGCAAAAGTAGTAAGTTCATTCTGTGAATAGCAGAAGTACTAGGTGCATTCTGTGAATACCAGAATGGTACTAAGTTTAGGATTTAGTCTTAAGTTTGTTCTGTGAATCGGGCCCTCTGTGTTTCTGTGGGTCTGAAACAGGAAGAACTCGAAGTCCTAGGGTGTGTTCCCCTGCACCGCTGGGTTTTAAAAACCCAGTACTTCAGACATATGGGGGTGGGTGCATATTACTACCAGCAGTGGACAGACATATGGGGGTGGGTGCATATGACTCCCAGCAGTTTCCAGACATATGGGGGTGGGTGCATATCACTACCAACAGTGGGCAGAGATATGAGGGGTGGGTGCATATCACTTCCAGCAGTGTCCAGACATATGGGGGTGGGTGCATATCACTACCAGCAGTGGACAGTACATATGGGGGTGAGTGCATATCACTACCAGCAGTGGACAGACATATGGGTGGGTGCATATGACACCCAGCAGTGTCCAGACATATGGGAGTGGGTGCATATCACTACCAGCGGTGGACAGATATATGGGGCTGGGTGCATATGACTTCCAGCAGTGTCCAGACATATGGGGGTGGGTGCATATCACTACCAGCAGTGGACAGAGATATGAGGGGTGGGTGCATATCACTAACAGCAGTGTCCAGACATTTGGGGGTGGGTGCATATCACTACCAGCAGTGTCCAGACATATGGGGGTGGGTGCATATGACTCCCAGCAGTGTCCAGACATATGGGGGTGGGTGCATATCACTACCAGCAGTGGACAGAGATATGAGGGGTGGGTGCATATCACTACCAGCAGTGTCCAGACATATGGGGGTGGGTGCATATGACTCCCAGCAGTGGACAGAGATATGAGGGGTGGGTGCATATCACTACCAGCAGTGTCCAGACATATGGGGGTGGGTGCATATCACTACCAGCAGTGTCCAGACATATGGGGGTGGGTGCATATCACTACCAGCAGTGTCCAGACATATGGGGGTGGGTGCACATCACTACCAGCAGTGTCCAGACATATGGGGTGGGTGCATATCAATACCAGCAGTGGCCAGACATATGGGGATGCATGCATATCACTACCAGCAGTGTCCAGACATATGGGGGTGGGTGCATATGACTCCCAGCAGTGTCCAGACATATGGGGGTGGGTGCATATGACTCCCAGCAGTGTCCAGACATATGGGGGTGCGTGCATATTACTCCCAACAGTGTCCAGACATATAGGGGTGGGTGCATATCACTACCAGCAGTGGACAGAGATATGAGGGGTGGGTGCATATGACTCCCAGCAGTGGACAGAGATATGAGGGGTGGGTGCATATCACTACCAGCAGTGCCCAGACATATGGGCGTGGGTGCATATCACTACCAGCAGTGGACAGACATATGGGGTGGGTGCATATGACTCCCAGAAGTGTCCAGACATATGGGGGTGGGTGCATATTACTACCAGCAGTGGACAGACATTTGGGGGTGGGTGCATATGACTCCCAGCAGTGTCCAGACATATGGGGGTGGGTGCATATCACTACCAACAGTGGGCAGAGATATGAGGGGTGGGTGCATATCACTACCAGCAGTGTCCAGACATATTGGGGTGGGTGCATATCACTACCAGCAGTGGACAGACATATGGGGGTGGGTGCATATCACTACCAACAGTGGGCAGAGATATGAGGGGTGGGTGCATATCACTACCAGCAGTGTCCAGACATTTGGGGGTGGGTGCATATCACTACCAGCGGCGGACAGACATATGGGGCTGGGTGCATATGACTTCCAGCAGTGGACAGAGATATGAGGGGTTGGTGCATATCACTAACAGCAGTGTCCAGACATATGGGGGTGGGTGCATATCACTACCAGCAGTATCCAGACATATGGGGGTGGGTGCATATGACTCCCAGCAGTGTCCAGACATATGGGGGTGGGTGCATATCACTACCAGCAGTGGACAGATATATGAGGGGTGGGTGCATATCACGACCAGCAGTGTCCAGACATATGGGGGTGGGTGCATATGACTCCTAGCAGTGGACAGAGATATGAGGGGTGGGTGCATATCACTACCAGCAGTGTCCAGACATATGGGGGTGGGTGCACATCACTACCAGCAGTGTTCAGACATATGGGGGTGGGTGCATATTACTACCAGCAGTGGACAGAGATATGAGGGGTGGGTGCATATCACTACCAGCAGTGTCCAGACATATGAGGGGTGGGTGCAGAGGACTCCCAGCAATGTCACACTCCCAGGAGGATGGATGTCTTTCACACACTGCATGACACACCACATGTGGGTGTGAAGACATATAACACATGCATACCCTCCCATGGTGGATGCAGCACAATACACACCCTGATTTCATGCCACAAGACTGTATAGTCATGTAACTACATACAAAACTATCATAGCCAAAGGGAACACACACTGTCACGCACATCCCAGGACTGATAGGAATGTCCAGGTGCTGGTCCAGCCACCAATATGTTGTCTCTCATGGAAGGAATAGGGTTCAATGCCACTAGATACAATGCCCACAATTGTGAGTCAGGTGTCCAAATACCCTGCATAACACGTACCATTTGTGTGTTAGGCCGTGATTACACACATGCATAGTGCTGAAAAGGGAAAATGTGTCCCTGATGCCATTCCTACATACCCAAAACACAAGTACAGTGACAAGCAAGGATGGCACAGACGATTCAGCAGGAGACATCGGTGAGCAGGCATGGCCATTGTTGAAGGGATCCGTCACCAACAAAGGAAATGTGGACACAGGTCAGCACAACAATTGTGCAACTGTTTGCAGGGACAATGTCAGGTGCCACAGAGGAAGGAACACTCCTTGAGACAATGTCTCCAAAGGAAATGAACACACACTACCAATTATTATTTGCACAGACATTGTGATGGCACACAGATACCATGGTCCACCTCATGACCATCATACAAAAACATAACTCAGAACCCTAACACATTACCAGAACACCAACTTCATGAGCCACATCACCAACATCAAGTACCTGAAATGCAATAGCGTTGAAAGTAAAAGAAAAGGCTTTATTCAGCACAGAAAAATAATAACTTAATACGACTATGTACAAAGGCCAATGGCCAGTCCATTTCTCGAGTCCAAGGGTGGACATAGGGGACAGCGTCCACCCCTACCTTGCCTGCACAAACGAGCCTCAAGGTTTGTCGACCGGGGGGCATCATCAGTGGCAGGACCAGGCACCGCAGGGACAGGAGGGGGTTGGGTAGGTGTGGTGGGTGCAGGGGTGGACGTCTCCACCACAGGGGGTGGGGCAGCGCCAAAGGTGGAGGTGAACACGGCGCTGCACACTTCAGCTAGGGCCTCCATCCTAACCCCTGCACCGGAAGGTAGCCCAGGGCCAACGGAGGGTGTGGTGGCCGAGGGATGGGGTGCAGCGCTCTTTGTTAGGGGGTTGACATGGGGGGGACTCAACTCCCCTGCCCGGGGACTTCCTCGCACGCTTGTGGGGTGGTGTCACAGTGAGGCTGAGGGCCAGCCCAGCCATGTAGCTGTCCTTGGGTGACAGTTTGGCTGGGGAGGGGTTTTGGAGCAACTGGGTTGTGAGGACTATGGACTATGACTGTGTCTGCGTGTCTATCGTCTTCCCCCAGGTACTGTGGGTGTGCCTACATCCCCCTGAGTGTGCGTGCCAGGATGTGTGCGCTGTGCCTTACTTGTGGGTGTGCTGGATGTCTCTGTTGGTGTGCGTGCTCGTGACTGTCTGGGTGTGCGTTGGGCAGGCATGGGAGAGGGCAGTGTGGATGAGTCCAGGGTAGGAGGGGGATGGAGCGCTGTAGGGCAGTAACTGCTGCCGTTAGTGAAGAGTCCATGGACCGCAGAATGCTGCGTTGGTCCGACATCGTTGCTGACATGCCCTCCATGAATGACACCACCTGTGTGAGCAGTCTAGTGTGGTCATGGAGGACATTCAGCATCGATGCCTGCCCAACCTGCAACTTCCGCAGTATGTCCACAGACTCTTCACTGAGGGCAGCAGGGGTGACAGGGGCAGGGGGTGCGGTGCCTCGCACGAAGGAGACATGGTGGGACGCTGCACGGACAGGAGGGACGGGAGCAACTGGGAGGGCAGAGATGGAAATGGAGGAGGCGGGGACAGATCTGGCTATACTGCCAGTTGGTGTTGCAGCCTCCACCTCCTCAGGGAGTTCAGCCTCGGACCCGTCGGCGTCGTAGCTGCTCTCGCCTCCAGATAGGTCCTCCAACTGACTCCCCTCGCCCTCCGTGCCACTGGCTCCTGCTGACTCCACAGCACAGGCGGCACTGTCGCTGGGTCCCTCCTCAAGGTCCATGCAGGTGTCTCCCTCATTTTCAGTTGATGATGCTGTGGGCAAGGATAAGAAACCAAAATGCATCAGGCACCTGTATACATCTGACACATGAGCACAAAACAATTGGTCACAGTGCATATCCGGCAATGCATCATGAGTAACAGCTACATTACTCCGCACATATGTATGCCCTGTACTGCCCAATTGGTAGACCCACTATGCCACTTGGACACCGTGAAAAAAAGAACACACCAGGTCACAACTTGAATGAGAAATACACTGAGAAGCTAGTGTCTGTGAACGGGTGAGCACAGCAATACAATGAATCCATGCCACCTCTTGTTTACCCTGAAAGAAAGAGTAGTGGTGCACCCAAGGTAAACTAACACACCTCAATACTCAAGGTATCATCACACTCAGAGACCTGTAAGTACTTTGGAACACAAAACAAAAAAATTTGATTACCTTGGGACTCACAATGCTTTACACAATCGACATGTTTTAAATGTGGAAATTCGCCATCTCGTGAAAAGAACACTCATGTGCCTGGATGAAATATGTCGCACAAGGCAGTGCACACAAAAGTATATTTACCCTGTCATTGAAGAAGCTGATACCTTTTCTAAGAAGCCACAGTTAGAAATAAATGGTGTTGCAGAAAGGACATATACATGTGCCCACGGAGGTCTTGATGTCTTGACACTCGTTAGTTCGTATCACCAACAACAAAGGAGTCTCCTAAAATCCAGACCTCAGTGGGAACATGTATATGGAGAATCTGCAACACCAATTAATTCTAACAGTGGCTTCTTTGAAAAGGTGCCAGTTGTGTTCAATGAAAGTGAAAATGCCGTTTGGCGTGCACTTGCTCGGGAGATATCTTTCATACAGGCACATCATTGTTCTTCACAGAAATCATCAAATTACCACATTTAAAACATGAAGAACTGTTGACAACTGCTGTGAGTGCCAAGGTACACATTTTTTAGAGTAACAACTTGAATTATGTCATTTGTCACATGGCTATCCGTCACCTGATTACACAGTTGGCTACACATATGACCTACTGCCTATCATCTGGAGTAGCACACATGTCCACACCCAGGACAATGCATAAGCTAATGGGCCTGCAATTGGTTTGAAAAAAAGCCTAGCTGTACTGTGGGGACACCCTCATGGCAAGCCAGAATGTACACACAGATGTCAGCACACAAAGTCAAAACTGCTTTGCATCTGAACCACACACAGGTGCCAAAAATGTATGAGCACGATACATGTTTGTAAAAAACTGACAGGCTGCAAAGCACGAACATCAAACACTGGCCACCATCACAGGGGCACTGCACGTTGATTTTCTGTACAGCCAATTTTCACACACAAGTCAGAGCTGCCAATGAAAAATCAGGGTTGCACATGTATGCCCCTCCCGCACACACCCCCATACTTGAGTCAATGTGACTGATACAGATCAAGAAGTGACACCTCTTATTCAGAGTTACAATAACTGTGCTTGAAAACTTGCTTCATTGACACAACATCACCTCGTGGGGCTGGCAACACATATTTGTGACAAACAACCATCAACAGATTGTTGTGAATAGCCACACAGGCTCTGCCCAGTGTGAGTATGCAAAAGCAAAACGGTGTATCCCTGTCCAGTGGACACATGTAGCACACATTTGAAAAATACAAACTAGGCCAGGTAACAATGCCACAGAGGCAGACCTATGCTGAACCCACAGTGAATGTGCAAAGTGTTGGATGACACACATGATTAGGAGGCCAGGGTGTCTCAAAGGGACTGTAGTAGGCACACTGCTCCGTGGTCCTGGAATGAGCTAACTGTACCATGTTCAACCGTCATGGCACTATGCATATCTCCCACTCATGCACATCATGTCTGAGGCCACAACATTGGTCATGCATGCTGCAAGGGGGTTCAGTTGAAAGCTCACACTCCTATGTTGAGAATCATCATCAGTGACAACAAATATGGACCCCCAACATAGTGAACAGGTCATGGCACAGGCAAGGTACCAACACAAGTCACAGACCACCCTCCAACATGATGCAGAAAGCTATGTGCACTTAGATTCACTGGCACCCTAGATGACCATGTGCAAATGTGATTACACACAGACCAGGGGACACATGTCAAGGAGGGGAAGGGATGACAAAGAGCCCCAGGTGACAATGGGGAACAGAAAATTGCACTGCACATATCAACTCTGGGAGTGTATTCATGCGAAAGAGCACTTTCAAAGGCAGGCGCCACATAACACGACCAAAAGCCATGTACCTACCCCCTCCTTGCTGCAGTCTCTCCTGTAACTGCCTATCGAGGTCAGGGAAGACCACTGACAGGACACGTCTCATGTGGGGGTCAGGCGTCGGCGGCTGCCATGGGGCGAAGAGGGTCCAGCCCCAGCTGGACCCGGGCGATCCTCCGGGTCCAGCACCGGATTTCCTGCCACCTCTTGAGGACCTGTGGCAGCTGCCGACTACGCTCCCCACAGTTCTCACGGCCCTGACGACGTTGTTCCAGATCACTCCCTTCTCGTAGGCAGTTACCTGTCAGGATGACAAAGTGACACATCATCAATACACCTGCTCCATGTCCCAGAGACACACATTAGAACATCTTTAAATGTTGAACAGGGCATAGGATGCTGACATGAATTGCCTCATTCACAACAAGAAATAGCCCTGTGTGCAAGCGCCAATGAACTACATGGCATTGAAAGTCAACAGGTGGCATGAGGGGTGCAACACACTCACTGATCATGCCACACACTGTGCAGCACATGCAACAGCAGGCTGATGGCCAGCACGTGCCAAGCAGTCACATGTCCCACTCCACTGACGCACCGTCAGCAGACTAGACAGACACACCCAGGCACAGATCACTCGCCTGTCATTGACAACAGCGGATACAACCCTCACTCTGCTCATGTGCCATTTGCCAGCGGGGTGTCACAGGTGTCGTACTAGCTCTGCAAGTCAGACACAAAGCACGGCTTACTTGTCACATCAGATGGGTAGATATGTTGCCTCCACCATGCAGCTGTGGTGCAACACTTCACATAGACACTCACCCACATGACAAGGAACATTCACACACATCAATGTCCACGAGGCCGTACACATCATTTGGATACTCTCACCACAGGTCCACTCAACTCATACACATCTGTGGGTACAGTCACCTGTCACACTGGGGGGACCACTGAATCACCTCAGGACAACAGGAAGAAAAGCCACCAAGGCGGAATGTGTTATGCACTATGCAGTGAAAGTCACTGTAAGCACTATGCAAGTGAGGAGTGCACACAGGAACTACATCATGCTCTGCATGAGAGCCATAAGCATGACCCCCACGGGACACACTCTAAACAACATTGCATGTGTGTCCCACCTGGACACTATATTGACTGTCACACAACAGATGCATAGGCAAAGGTAGTGGAGTCAGCACTCACCTGCTCAACCTGGTCTCCCATACAGGCTGGTGTACTGTGGGAGGAGGACGTCCAGCAACGCCTCATTCTCCTCCAGGGTGAATGGCTGGGCCCTCTACACAGCACGTGACATGGCCAGAGGAAGCAGAGACAGCAGCAGTGTTGTCGACTCTTGAGTTGTGCAGGCATGTGCCCTCTCATGGGTTCTGGCTGCCTTATATCTGTCTTGCTGAGGGGCATTCATTTTGAGGAGTACATAGTGATTGGTCTGAATCATTCGCATCGTACGTTTACTCCAATCCCTTTAAACATACACCAGTGACAGCATTTGCACCGCTCAAAATTTGAGCATCATGTCAAGTCAACAACCACTTTGCAACATTGTATTTTGTGGCCAACTGACTTTTCCAGGACACCTGAAGGACAAATTTCAACTGAAAACTCGGTATCCTGAGGAAATATGAATTTTGTGATCAGTTATGTCCCCTATCGTAGACCCCAACGGCTCCATGTACATGCTATAAGTACATGTATGTTCCCTCCTGCTCCAGTTTTGAAGACGCAAATATATGTGCGTCCACCGTCAACATGTCCTCTTTCAGATCCACCATGAATGGGTCAGATATTCCATTCCTAAGTATGAAAGGCCACCGACTTTATGTGGTTCACTTTCCACATTTTACAGATTCAGGCGAGTAGGCCCGAATTCTGTCATCAAGCCTTTTCCTGCCTTCTGCTTCTGAAAGCTCCAGTCTGAGCCTGCATCTGTATCCATGAACTTTGTCCTACTCCCTGCGCAGCCTGTCGCCTGCCAAAAACTGTATTTCACCTTCAAGATTATCTACTCCGCTCCTCATCCGATGCATTCCTGTCTAGTAGTTTAGGTAAACATTCCTCCAGCTACCGTGCAAAGGGCCAGGCCTCGCTGTCCTCATGCAAGTAATTCATAGCCCCGTTACCATGGAATATTCCTACCCCCTTGCATCTAGTGTAGACACTTAGACGCTTGTACACGCACTAACAGTCAGTATAGAATAGATTCTATCCTAGAGACCTCTCCTTTTGGATAACACAGTTCTTTAAACATAGGATATTAGATATGATTTGGGATTAGGTTGACACGACCCCCAGACTTCTGTCTCCACATGTAGAGCTAAATGTCAAGTCCCCTTCACCCTCTAGTTGCACGTCAATCACACGTCATGCGGCTGCGCGCGCATCTCTGCCAAATATTTCTGCTGACATTGCAGGATTCTCTTATGGATCCACCCACTTGTGACATCATGTATGATGACGTTTATTAAATTACGCCCATGTACCGCCTCTATTAGTTACGTATGCACCTTTTATCTGATACTATCAGCTGTTACGCCTCTTGCATCTGTTTCACTGTAATGTATTTTCTATAAAACTGCTTATCTGTCAATAATGTATGCCCTTCCTTCCTGAACTTTCGTGGTGATGGAATAGAAAGCCTACAATTCGAATTGTATTCCTTTGTATAGGAATAAAGCCTTTTAAAACCTCTAATACCACGGATTCTGCCTCTTATATTTACTGAGTTATTCTTAATAGACTTTACCGCATAAAAAAATAGTACCGGTAATGAAATATTTACCACATAAATTGGCGCCCGAATAGGGACACTTTCTCATCTCACGTGCCGGCGGTGCGTTGCAGGCCCGGTCTCCTGCCACAGCTGAACGGACAAAAACGCGTACCTGCAGGATTTCCTGTATCTCCCTCCGGCCAAGCGGGGACGACTGAGGCTGCGATCAACACCCAGACGAGGCGGTGAGAAGTGCGAAGTATCCCGACCAGAGCCTAGCTGAGAGAGCAAGATCCGAGGTATACAGAGGCCCACCAGGTTCCGAAGTTCCGAGTCCAGTCGAGTCGAGTCCAGTCCGGTCCAGTTTCAGTTCCGTTCCGAGGCCTTCCGTTCCGAGCTACCCGGTGAGTACCATTACCGGGGAGGCATTTAACGTGCACATAGTCTGTGCCGGTCAAGACGGGTTTGGGTACACAAATCCGGTCTGCACTGTTTTAGCAGTGTATCTGTACTGTTTAGCAGTATATATAGTATGTCTTGCATATAAATAAGTACTATCTAGTGTCAGTATTATGTCAGTAACTAGTTTTCTATTAGTTATCATTGTTCGTAAAACTGTTAAGTGTTAAAATGTTTTAAATATGTTCTATATATTGTGGTGTGAATGACTGTTCATTATTGTGTTTTCTTGTATAAAGTGTGTTCTAGTAATAAGATCTAAAAATGCCGCTCTTTTCGAAACTAAGACAGATCAAAACTAGAAAAGGTGTACTCGAAGAAGCTGTTCCCATCCCACCTAGGGACACTCCAGGGTACTTTATGTATCATAAGCATGGCCTAGATGCCGTATTATTTCTTGATTTATGGGTGGACTACACCAAAGAATTACCAGAGAGTCAGAGATGGCCCGCAGCGGGGACTTGGGATGCAGATTGCATCATGAGAGTAGAAGAAGAATTATGGAAAAAGAAAGCCAGACAGTCACAGAAAGATGCCATTGAATTATGGCGTAAAGAATCATATAGACGTACAGAAAAAGCACTCAGACAGGAAGAGAAAGTTAGAGAGAATTCAAATAAAACCAGAGAAAATCTATTACTTGAGGAAGGTACCCGAGTAAAATCAGAACAAGTAGATAGACAAAGAAACACTCTTATGAATGGTATGTATCCTCTTCTGGCCGAAGGGTTACCTAAGGCTACCCCGGAAATACCAAAAGACTTAACTCCTCCATTGCTCCCGATAAAAGCACATCCCAAAACACATCCCAAAACAGCAAAGGACGTTTTTCTTTCCTCCTATTTAGATGACGCAGCTCCCGAGTATGCTAATGCCATACCACCCACACCGCTTGCCGATGGTGTTCAACACCAAGAGCGTTCGTCTGTATCCCCGCAACTACAAACTCCTACACAAGTTCCAACAGGCCCGTCCGTTTCTACTTCTACAGTTTTTCCCGCATCTACAATCTCTATCCTACGCCCAACGAATCCTTTCGTGCCTAGCACCTCAGATGGTGCTACAGGAGGTACGACAGACATGTTTGCCACACCGCCGCGAAATAAACAGACCCTTAGAGATTTAGCACTCCAACGTACACCCCAACTAGCGACATCCGACATGTTTAAAGAACAGCTTGTGGATTGTAGATACGACCCAGTACCAGGTAGACAGGATAAATTGCTCATATCATCACTACGTATCAGACGAGCTACATTATATTTAATGACGATACCAGGAATGGGTGAACACCTAGACGAAATATATCGCTTTGTCCAAACAGGGCGAGGTCCAGAAAGTATTAACGAAGCTATGGAATACCAGAAAGTGGACGTCCAAAGACAACTACTACGTTTTTTCATAAATTGTGTAATTAGGAATCAAGACAGGCCTGGGGCAGATCACGATACCATGCAAAGACTTGCCAAATGGGGTCAGAATATATCAGAAGAGAAACATGATAGACAGGCGTGTATAATCGCCATGTGTCGAAAGATCCGCAAGGAAGTAGAACGAATACATAAAGAAAGACGAGAAACAGACAGAGTAGAATCAGAAGAAGAGGAGGAGCAAGAATCAGAGCAATTAGAAACGATAGCTTATGTAGGTAGAGGAAGACCCCATAATAATACCAGAGGTTTTAACGACCCGATACGTCCAATACGTCCAGAATATAATAGACATTTTCCCAACCCTATGTTAAATACAAAATCCCCTGAACACCTATTCCAAGCCGCTGATAAATTACTCCGAGATCGCAGGGGGTACCACATGCTCGATTCCATGGACGAACAAGAATTAGCCAGGTCAGCAGTACAATGGGCTGACAGTCCCGGCGAATACAATGATGATGTACTTGCACACACGTTTCTGAATCTTGACCCATACGAACAGCGTTTAGCTAGTATATACATGATTCAACACCTCCTTATATTATATAAAAGCCAACACTCCGATCCAGGACCCTTACCTGACATATTGACAGAACTACTCACGAATACATGGAGAGGGTCAGGTACTGATTTGATTAAAGAAATTCTAGAATCCCGAAACCAATATTTTAATTTCGTATGCCCAGAACACGTTCCAGTTCCCATTATGGGAAGAAGAATGTATCACATAGATAGACAGAACCCGTTACGCGAAGTGCACCCAATAAGAGGTGACGGTGATAATTTTACACGCGTATTTGTGTACACGCCTATAACTAAATTGGAATTATTAGAAATGAAGAAAGTAGTACCCAGCCATGACAAGGATCCAGCAGGTTTCCACCGTGAGATAAAAGACATGTTACTCATGGGAGAGTATACCTACCCCGACATTATGAAAATATTAAAAGTCCTATTACCAGCCGGTGTTTACGAGAAACTCAAAGAAAAAGAATGGGAGGTGGGAGACCAAAAGATAGATTGGACAGCATTAGAAAACGAAGAAAAGGCCCGAGCTGCAGGAGCAGGGCTTGGGGAAAAGACTACAGCATTAGCAGGATTACTAATACAGGTATTGCCACGTTTATTAACTACGAAAAAGGAAGACTGGGGTGCAATCTCAGCCTGTAAACAAAAGCCAGATGAAGACACTAGTGATTTCTATTCCCGATTTGAAAAATGTTTTAGTATAAATAGTGGCATAAAAGCCAGTAGTGAGTCATATCCACATCTGTTTGTGACAAAATTAGTTGAAAATTCTCTGCTGCAAGTCAAGAATAGAGTATTGAAATTCGAAAGTACCTGGCAAGGTAATACCCCATCACAGATGTTACAGATGTTACAATATCACCACAATAGAATTAGAGAAGAACAAGAACATGAACAAAGACGTATGAAAGATACAAAAATGAAAATGCTTGTTGCACAGTCAGTTCCAGCCGATGGTCATCAAAAGGGTGATTCCGCAGGTCCTACGAAAGGGACATGCAACTATTGTAAACAACAAGGTCATTATATACACGATTGTCCAGTCCTGAAACATAATATTGCCACAGGTAGAACCCAGGAGAGACCACGTCCACCTAGACAGGATCAGAATAAACAACAAATCCCTCAGCATGCACAACCTAGGTTAGCTCCGCAACAACTAGCTCCGCAACAGGCAGCTCCACAACAGATCGTAGCACCACCACAAGCGCAGCCTATTGCTGCAACACAAGCAACGACACAACAGATGTATCAGTACGTACAAACAGATTATCCCGATTATCAGCGATACTCATGAGATAGCCTAGAGAGGGAAGTTGGCTTACCCCTTATAGAGGTTCCTGTAGACCAAGAGGGACCTTATGTACATAGTGAACTATTAGGGGAAGACAGAAAGTTTTTTCTTGATACAGGGGCAAGCAGAACAACTATAAAACACAGTGAAGTTCCAGGGGCACCCCTCTCAGGCTCACAGAATATTTCCCTTGGATTCTCAGGAAAACCTATAATAAATGACGTAACACAACCTCTTCCACTTACGGTCGGTCCATTGACATGTACTACAGATTTATTGCTTACTAAATCATGTCCAGAAAACTTGTTAGGCATAAAAACATTGAAAGCTCTAGGAGCCATAATATGTTGTTCTCCGGAAGGAGTACGACTATTTTTACGTGACTTTAAAGGTCACTACGTGTCCAGAGACATGGATCACCGACTACAGAATTTACCTACACATTTATGGGCACAAGGCCCCACTGATGTTGGTTGCATGAACATTACACCATATCGAGTTACACTGAAAACAGGAATAGTACTACCACGAATGCGACAATACAAGTTACCACCAGATGCTGTAGTGGCTTTACTGCAAATCATTGACGAGCTCATTACACAAGGAGTGGTTGTCGAAACCGACTCCAATGTATGTAATTCCCCGATAATTCCGATTCTTAAAAGAACGGATCCAAAAGCACCACCAGTATATCGATTAGTTATTGATCTGCGCGAATTAAACAAATGTATTGTACCACAATACCCTGTGGTCCCAGATATCTCTTCATTACTAACAGCTATTGACTCAGAAGCAACGTTCTTCACTGTAATTGATCTCAAGAATGCTTTCTTTAGTGTCCCAATCGATCCGGAAAGTCAATATCTGTTTGGATTCAGTTTAAATGGACGAAGTTTTAAATTCACACGCGCACCTCAAGGATTTACAGAAAGCCCCAGCATCTATAGCCAAGCACTGAAACGAGAACTTGACAGTATCCAAATGCCAGTTAACACTGCCTTGCTTCAATATGTCGATGATCTGCTGATCACCGCCCGAAGCGAACCTGAATGTGAGACAGCGTCACTGACGGTTTTGAAATTTCTGGCCGACAAAGGGCACAAGGTGTCCCCTTCTAAGCTGCAATTCTGTGTCCAGCGAGTTGTTTACCTTGGGCACTCGCTGTCCAAGGAGGGAAGGCAGCTTACACCCGACCGCATCCAGTTAATTGCTAACATGCCACCACCCAAGACACAAAAGGAGGTACGGGCTTTTATAGGCCTCACTTCATACTGTAGTAAGTGGATCCCTCAATATGCATTTCTAGCAAAACCACTCATCCAGTTGACAACACAGGAGGCAGCCACATCGACTGTCCTCCCTTGGACTCAAGAACATACACACGCCTTTGAAAGCTTAAAGAAAGCTTTATGCCAAGCACCTGTTTTAGCAACACCATGTTACAGTAAACAGTTTACACTCTTTGTTACAGAACGCGAAGGTACTGCCTTGTCAGTACTCACTCAGGAACAAGCAGGATCACACAAACCATGTGCTTATTTCTCTAGTACATTAGATCCAGTAGCTCAGGCACTTCCTGCGTGCCTGAAATCGGTGGCAGCAACAGCTTTAGCAATCAGACAAAGCGATGCCATAGTGTTAGGACACCAATTGACAGTACAGGTACCACACGCAGTAGAGGTTCTCTTGAACCGCACACAAACACAACACTTGACTATAGCGAGACTCACCGGTTACGAATTAACATTGTTTCAGCCACACATAGAAATCAGACGTTGTAATACGTTAAATCCTGCCACACTGTTACCAGTAGGCGGAACAGATCCATTGGCACATGATTGTGTCGAAGTCATTACTATCACGACGAAACCCAGACAAGACTTGACAGATATCCCTTTGTCAGATCCAGACTTGACATTGTATGTAGATGGGTCATGTATGAGAACAAGTACAGGAGAGTTAGTGGCCGCTTACGCAGTCACAACAGACACTGAAGTCATTGAAACAAATTGTATTAACACTTTGTCAGCTCAAGCAGCAGAGCTCATCGCTCTAACACAAGCCTGTATTCAAGCCACAAATAAAAAAGTCAACATATACACAGATTCACGTTATGCATTCGGAGTCGTCCATGACTTCGGCGTACTGTGGCGAGAGAGAGGTTATTTAACTTCTCACGGTGCCCACATCCAACACGGACCCCTCATCCAAGCCCTATTAGACGCGATTCATCTACCTACTGCAATATCGATTATGAAATGCAAAGCCCACACAAAGGTTACCGATATCATTTCTCAGGGTAATGACCTAGCTGACAGAACAGCTAAACAGACTGCTCAGAATCAGACTCACACAACTGACACGACAAAGACAATAGTTCCGACACCAACACATTGCATGACAGTTAAGGATCCCGCCCTTGATGTAATTGACATACAGACACATGCTACACCAGAAGAAATAAGGAAATGGACTGAATTAGGAGGGATCCAAACAGATCAAGGATGGATGACGAAGGAAAAATCTATATGGTTTCTTCCCGACTCAATGGTTCAAGTCATCATTAACACTATACATAGTCCAGCGCACCTAGGAGAAAAAGCTATGCTAGACAGCATTCAACACATTTGGTTCAACAAACACTTGCGAGCAGCAGCTAAACAAAAAGTTTGTACCTGTATGATATGTTGTCAGTTTAATCCAGGTAAAAGCATCCCCGTAGAGCAGGGTGGATTTCAAACTCCCGATCATGCTTTTGAAGTCCTCCAGATGGATTATATCCAGATGGAACGATGTCGAGGATTCAAATATGTTCTCGTAGTTGTCTGTGCTCTTTCCCGTTGGACAGAAGCATACCCGGTTTCAGATTACACTGCCCCGACTACTGCCAAACAGTTAGTTCGAGAATTCTTCCCACGGTACGGTTTACCACGTGTTGTCTACTCAGATAACGGCCAGCCGTTCTCATCCGAACTAATGAAACACGTTTCCCTTTTATTAGGCTACCAATGGAAATTCCACTGTGTCCGACATCCCGAGGCGGCAGGTCTCGTGGAACGCCATAATCAAACTCTGAAAATTAGATTGTCCAAAATATGTAGAGAAAAAGGAGTCGATTGGATAGTAGCCTTACCAGTTGCGCTCTTTTACATGAGAATGGTAGCACATTCTCGAACAGGGCTATCCCCGTACGAGGTGATCTTCGGTAGACCACCAAATATGTGGGGGACGCCTATACCTCGCAAAATCACTGATGTTGACTGTAATATGCTGACAGATTACCTGGCTTCCTTGATGTCTGCACTACAATCTTGTCGTTCACAGGTAACCGCAGCTTTTCCCGATAATACTGAGGTGAAGCCCCATGACGTGGTTCCTGGGGACCTGGTCCTGGTCAGGAATTTTGACCGGAAGACCCAACTGGATCCTAGGTGGAAGTCACCGAAGTTGGTACTACTGACTACAAGGACAGCCGTGAAAATCGAGGGACGGAAAGGGTGGTTGCACTCGAGTCATATCAAGAAATTTTATGGAATACCATCCAGTGTGAATACTCAACCCTGTATTCCCTCACAGACAGACTCAAAGCTCCCCTTGGTTGAGCAGACAAACTCAGAACTTTACAAACTAAAATTAAGGTCTAGTAAGTCAGACAATTTGATTGTTTAAGTCCTCTCCAAGGTGAATCGGTTGAATTTGTCTCTGACATGTATCCTCTAGACCGGAATAGAGAAAGAAATCATCAGATGCAGCTTAAAAAGCATGCGTATTGTAAATCATTTCGTAGTCACTGCACAGTAACATTATTAATTTTGTTTTTTCTAAGTCTTCTGATCATCATTGTCAGCATACTATTACACATGTATTACCCTATTCTTAAACGTGCTTATAATGTAACTGCAGAACATTCTTTTAGCGAATTACCTCCGCATGAGTTGTCCTATAGATTTGCGCTGCGCAACAACACATTCATTAGTATGCTACATCATTCCCATCAAACCAGCAATGCCACAAATTGTTGGATATGTGGCCGACTCCCTCCCTATCAGAACTATAAGGGAGTTTTGCCCCTCTTTCCCTATCCGTTCACACACAATGGCTCCTGTGGAGCATGGTTTAGTTTGATTAATTCCCTAGATTCAAAATCCGCAGTTTATCAAGACAACTGGGTATGGGGAAACCTGAACTTAGTTTTACTTAAAGTCTGCTACCCTAACAAGGAGGGACTTCCCAGAAGAACAGGAACTGATCTAGAAAATGAAGTATATGGATTAGGTAATTTTACACTTAACCTTATGATCCTGAATGTTGAATCTGAAGCTACACCAATCTTGCCCGCCATGTCAGTATTCCCAGTAAAAGGGGAATTATGTGTAAGAAAGAATGGTTCCATACACATGGGCCATAGTAAATGCACTACTGTAATAAAATTCAGTGATCAAGGCAAGTCTACATTTAGAGCTTCTCGCCATTCCTACTTTATATGTGGCCAGACCGCATATATACGTCTACCTCTAGATTGGGATGGTACCTGTTACATAGCATTCCTTCTGCCACCTGTTTTCCTAGCTCCTCCTGATTATCATAGAAATACCCATTTAGTACACAATAGACAGCAGAGAGATCTCCCAATTGTCGATTACACTGAAACAGCATGGGAAAAATACACCGATTTCAATAAGGGTTTCTTTCCCTATATAGGTACAGTCACTAATAGTAAACTGATACGTAGATTAACCAGAACCCTTGAAGCAGTAGTGAACGAAACTATTTCCGCCTTAGGCAATTTAACAGAAGAGCAGTCTGCTATGCGGATTGTTGTGCTTCAAAATCGTCTTGTCCTTGACGTCATCCTGGCCGATAGGGGCGGAGCTTGTAGGGTCATCGGATCAAGTTGCTGCATTTTCATACCAGAAAATTCGCCGTCAGTATATAAAGCCATAACTCGCCTTCATAAGATTGTAAGCCAGATACACCAGAGTCCAGGCACCTGGACTTGGTCCGGTTGGTTCTGGGGCGTGTTGTCAGCCTGGGGATGGAGAATCCTATCCTTCCTAGGTATTGGCTTTCTCATACTATTCAGTTGCTGCTTATGTCTACAATGTGGGCCAGCGATTTGTGGTCTGTGTGCCACCTCGTGTATCCCACATCCAAGTTTTCGTTCGAGATCCCGGAAGAAGAAAGAAGAACAAATGATGCTATATCAACAGATCGATGGATTGATGAAGATCGATATCTCCTGAGGGTCCGTAGGGGACAAGGAGGGAATGATGAAATATGAATTTTGTGATCAGTTATGTCCCCTATCGTAGACCCCAACGGCTCCATGTACATGCTATAAGTACATGTATGTTCCCTCCTGCTCCAGTTTTGAAGACGCAAATATATGTGCGTCCACCGTCAACATGTCCTCTTTCAGATCCACCATGAATGGGTCAGATATTCCATTCCTAAGTATGAAAGGCCACCGACTTTATGTGGTTCACTTTCCACATTTTACAGATTCAGGCGAGTAGGCCCGAATTCTGTCATCAAGCCTTTTCCTGCCTTCTGCTTCTGAAAGCTCCAGTCTGAGCCTGCATCTGTATCCATGAACTTTGTCCTACTCCCTGCGCGGCTAACGGTGCCTGATCCAGCCTGTCGCCTGCCAAAAACTGTATTTCACCTTCAAGATTATCTACTCCGCTCCTCATCCGATGCATTCCTGTCTAGTAGTTTAGGTAAACATTCCTCCAGCTACCGTGCAAAGGGCCAGGCCTCGCTGTCCTCATGCAAGTAATTCATAGCCCCGTTACCATGGAATATTCCTACCCCCTCGCATCTAGTGTAGACACTTAGACGCTTGTACACGCACTAACAGTCAGTATAGAATAGATTCTATCCTAGAGACCTCTCCTTTTGGATAACACAGTTCTTTAAACATAGGATATTAGATATGATTTGGGATTAGGTTGACACGACCCCCAGACTTCTGTCTCCACATGTAGAGCTAAATGTCAAGTCCCCTTCACCCTCTAGTTGCACGTCAATCACACGTCATGCGGCTGCGCGCGCATCTCTGCCAAATATTTCTGCTGACATTGCAGGATTCTCTTATGGATCCACCCACTTGTGACATCATGTATGATGACGTTTATTAAATTACGCCCATGTACCGCCTCTATTAGTTACGTATGCACCTTTTATCTGATACTATCAGCTGTTACGCCTCTTGCATCTGTTTCACTGTAATGTATTTTCTATAAAACTGCTTATCTGTCAATAATGTATGCCCTTCCTTCCTGAACTTTCGTGGTGATGGAATAGAAAGCCTACAATTCGAATTGTATTCCTTTGTATAGGAATAAAGCCTTTTAAAACCTCTAATACCACGGATTCTGCCTCTTATATTTACTGAGTTATTCTTAATAGACTTTACCGCATAAAAAAATAGTACCGGTAATGAAATATTTAACACAATCCATGACAACCAGCATGCATTTATGGCCTAACACTTGTCCCTTATGTATCCCCTATGTAATTTTTAAATCCACACACTGTACAACAGGTACCCCTATGGCACCTGTTGTACAGTGCGTTTGACCTGTACGTGTACGCACTAGTAGTACACATACGTGTACTACTAGTGTGATCCCCTTCTGGGTATGCACTAGTAGTACACGTACGTGTACTACTACTGCGATCCCCTTACGGGTACGCAATAGTAGTACACGTACGTGTACTACCAGTGCAATCCCCTTACGGGTACGCACTAGTAGTACACCCGTAAGGGGATCGCAATAGTAGTACCCGTACCTGTACACACTAGTAGTACATGTACGTGTACTACCAGTGCGTACAGGTACGTGTACTACTAGTGCAACCCCCTTACGGGTACGCACTAGTAGTAAACATACCTGTATGCACTAGTAGTACACGTACGTGTACTACTAGTGCGTACAGGTACGTGTACTACTATTGCGTACCCGTAAGGGGATCGCACTAATAGTACACGTACGTGTACTACTAGTGCGTACAGGTACGTGTACTACTATTGCAATCCCCTTATGGGTACGCACTAGTAGTACGTGTACCTGTACACACTAGTAGTACACGTATGCGTACTACTACTGCGATCCCCTTACGGGTACGCAATAGTAGTACACGTACCTGTATTCACTAGTAGTACACGTACGTGTACTACTAGTGCGTACCCGTAAGGGGTACGCACTAGTAGTTCGCGTACATGTACTACTAGTGCATACAGGTATGTGTACTACTAGTGCGATCCCCTTACGGGTACGCACTAGTAGTACACGTACCTGTACCCACTAGTAGTACATGTACGTGTACTACTAGTGCATACAGGTACGTGTACTACTAGTAATATCCCCTTATGGGTATGCACTAGTAGTACACGTACGTGTACTACTAGTGCGTACAGGTACGTGTACTACTAGTGCGATCCCCTTACAGGTATGCACTAGTAGTACATGTACCTGTACGCACTAGTAGTACATGTACGTGTACTACTAGTGTGATCCCCTTACGGGTACGCACTAGTAGTACACGTACGTGTACTACTAGTGCGTACACGTACGGGTACGCATTCCACACGCTTACAATGGTAATACAGGCGTACACATGCCAGGAATGGAGGGCTACCAGTCGCACAAGGATGTCCATCAAGTACTTGTCATTACATACTTTCATGTTCAGGCCCTAGGTGTGTTAGCCAGTGATATTGCCCAGGTCATCTCATCTAGTTGCACAATTGATGTGTGATGACCTGTGGACACATGTCATGTGTGATGGGGTACTATGTGGCACACATCACCTTGACACTTGCCACATGTGTGTCTGTAGTCCAACTGTGTCATGCACAGCAGCAGTGGGATGCTTTCCTGGTACGCATCTATGATGCGTGCCAGTTGGGGGTCATCATGCAGTCCAAACCCTTCTGCAAGGCGCACCCTCTGCCTCCCACCCCTCCCAGCACCCCTATCCACACGGGCAGGACCAGCGGCGGGATGCACAGGTGACACTGGGACCCCTTGGGTGGTGTTGCTGGTGGTGTTTGCTGTAGCTTCTGGGGGATCCTGTGTCCCCGTGCTGTGGGTGTTCAGTGGCCTTGGCTGTCTGTGTTGGCGGGGGTGCCCTGTTGGTGTCCAAATGCTGGAGGCGTGGGTACAGGGGGTGCAGATGTTGATGCTGCTGGTGCTGCATGATGACTCATACCGGAGGGGCCAGGTTGGTCGTCGTCATCCAAAGAGGAATGAGACAGAGTCAAACCAGAGAGCTCAGTGTCTACCAGAGTCTGGGCCTGGGAATCCTCTTCATTTGGTATCTGGGTCCCCAGCACCACCTGTGTGTGGAAGAGACACACAATGTGAGTTATGTTTCTGCAGGCATCAATTGTTCACAAATATGACATTTTCTACCGTACAAACAGATACCTGCCTGTACACAGCTTTTTTCCAGCTTGTAAAGGACAGAGTTTGATATTGTTGTTGCCCATTTCCCAGCAGGGCTCTGTGCTCCCCACAACAGAGCCCAGTGTCAGACATCTTGTCAGGCCCTTCCCACTCCCTGTGAGGCGAGCATGGTCCAGTGTATACTTGCTGGGCCATGTGGGTGGGTGTAGATTGTCTGTGACTGCGACTCCCATCATACTCTTGGCTACATCCCCCTTCCCAGCATGCCCATACTTCCTCCCTCTTGACTCTGCTTCCCTGTGAGGGGCTGTGACAGCAATGGCAAGATGGCTGACTTTGAAGTCCTGGTGTTGGTTGTTGCCCATTTCCCAACAGGGCCTTGTGCTCCCCACAACAGAGCCCAGTGTCAGACATCTAGTCAGTCCCTTCCTAATCCCTGTGAGGTGAGCATGGTTCAGTGTATGCTTGCTGGGCCATGTGGATGGGTGTAGATTGTCTGTGACTGCAACTCCCATTATACTCTTGGCTACACCCCCCTTCCCAGCATGCCCATACTTCCTCCCTCTTGACCCTGCTTCCCTGTGAGGAGGTGTGACAGCAATGGCAAGATGGCTGACTGTGAAATCCTGGTGTTTGTTTGGCTACAAGTCCAAAGAGAGCCCCTGTGCTTCACACAGCAGCACCCAGTACGGGGTATCTTTTGCTGATATTTCACAGAGGTGTGGGTCAATGCATTCTACCCGGTGAGTTGTGTGGAGTGTGTGTTGAGAGGGGGTGTCTCCACATGCTGGTAAGTATGGTCAGAGCTGTCAGTCCTCCTTCCCACCCGGCCAGACATCCCATCATGAAACGTGCTTCCATTGGAGGACGTGCAAGTTGTCTTTCAGGATGTCAGTCAGTGGTGTCCTGCTTCTGATTTGCGCACATGCCCTACCAGGGCCTTTTGCTCCCCACAGCAGGACCCAGTGTCAGTCATCTTGTCAGTCATTTTCCAGTCCCTGTGATGTGGGCATGTTTCAGAGAGGTTTTGATGGGCCAATCAGGAGGGGGGGCATTATCTGTGACTACAGACCCCATCATGCTTTTGGATACACTCACTTCACCTGCATCCCCACTATTCCTTCCTGTCAGTCAGCTGCACTGTGAGGTAGTGTGTTTGTGGTGGCAAACTGTCTGGCAGTGTGGTTTAGCTTTGTGCCACTGGATTGCTCTATTTGTTTGTAGGTTGGTGCATGTCATGACACAGTTCCAAGTCACTATGAGATGGCAGGTATTGTGTTTGTCTGACTGACATAAACATCTTGGGATGATTATCTATTGGTTATTGTAGCTTTGCTTGTGGTGCATGGTTTCACTGTCCCCTTGACACACAATATTGGGTATGTTGTTTGTATACTCACCAGGCTCTGGTATGTCTGTTAGCCCATGGACGCTCTCTGGTGGTAGGATGTCCCGCATCTTCTCCTCCCAGGTCCTGAAGTAGACTGGTTTGGCAGGAGGGCCACCGCCGGTGCACTGACTCAGGACGTGATCATTTTAGATGTGTTTCTTGACCCTCCTGCTCACGTCATACCACCTGTTCTGGATATCGTCCTTTGTGCGCCTTGCTGATGCTTAAGCGTTCACCTTGTCCACAATCCTCACCCACATCTTGGTTTTCTGTGACATGGGGGTCCTTTGGACCAATGTACCAAACAAATGTGGCTCTACTCTGATGATCTCGTCTACCTGCACTTCTAACTCACTATCTGTGAACTTTGGATTCTTCTTTGGGGGCATGGTGATGGGTGGTGGTGGTGAGGGATGTGTGTGTGAGTGTGCAAGTGAGGGTGGGTTGGTGTTGGTTTTGCTGGCTGTATGTGTGTGTGCTTTTGGATGAGGTGCTGATGGTGTGTGAGTTGTGTGATGGGTGAGTTGTGAGTGTGTCTGTGGTTGATGTGTAATGGTGTTTGCTGCTGGCTGTGTCTCCTGTTTGCAAGTGATCATGGTAGTGATTGTAGTCCTTTAAATAGTTGGAGTTGTGGATGTGTCTTTGTTCCAGGTCTTTTTTTTAATATTTATTGGCTTTGTCATTGCTTGTTTGGTCTTTTTTTTGTCTTTTTTCCTTTGGGTTTTGTAGGCATGAAGGAGACATTCATCTGACGGAAACGGACGCTGATGCTGGCTCGTGTGGGCTTCTCCACCTCGTTCACGCTGCCTATCTTCCATGTTTGATACGCGTCGGTCGCGGAGATCTGTATTACTTGTGGGCCCGGTTTTCTCTGTGTGTCGGTCGTGTGGCTTGTTCTCTGTGCGAGTCGGTCTGGTTTTACACACATTGCATCGTACTGCGCGGTCCGACATCGCGGGTACAGGTCGGTCGGGTTCGTTCTGGGTTCGTAGCGGTCGGTGAAAATCGTGTCGGTTTTCTGGCCCGTTCACTATTTTCCCCATGGCTTGGCCGTACGACTTGTATTCCGTATGTGTCAGTTGTAATTCACACGTGTTGCATCGTACTGCATGGGTCATGCAGCGCTGGTCCGTGTCGGTCGGTATCCGGTCCAGGTCCGGGTCCGTGTCGGTCAGTACGATTTTCGACCTAAATCGGAATCTACCCCAATGTGTATTATTATAAGTAAAATTTTCAATGAAAAGCACATTGTAAGGAACTTAAATACATGGATTCTAGAATGTGTCATGCTTTGTAGTATTTTGACACCATAGTATAGGTTTAACAAGAAATATATGAAGAGAGAAAAAGTGCAATCTGGGCAAGGTCACTTTTTTTAAGGTAAAGCAGCTTTATTGGAAAAAAATGAGTACATAGCAGAAGTACATCACAAAAACTTGGATAAACTGTAACGATGAAAACAATACAAATCATAAAGAATGGAAGTTTTTTTATCAATGTTAACCTATAATTAGGAAAGGGAAGGAAGGGAAGAAGGGGGGATATAAACACAGGAAGACCAAGTTAACAGCAGTTAGAGGATTACCGGAAAAGGAAAAATAATAATATAATGTAATATAAAAATCTGAACAAGGAGTATCAATATTAGCGCCCATGGCAGAAAAATGGAAAAATCATGGCGGTTTAAAATTTCCAGATGAAGTACATATAGTGGATTTATGGGTAGCATCATTTTAAAAAGAGTTTAAAGGTAACCAATATAAAGCTTTATCAGGAAATGGAGAATAAGAAGAGAAGAAGATAATATCTAATCTATGATAGTGACAAACATTATTCCACCAGGCTACATCAGAATTTTTTTAGGCACATTTCCAAATAATAGAAATTTGTTGGAAGGCAACAGCTAGCATGAGATCAAACAAGCGTATGTTGCTCCGTGACGAGTGGATGTCTTCAGGGAGACTACCCAAAAAGAATATCGGAGGAGTTAGTGGACGATTTAAGTGAAATATTAGGGATAATTGAAACCAGACCTTTTCCCAGAAGGAAATTGTAGGGGGACAGTGAAAAAGTATAGGCATAAGATCACCAGACTGGTGATCACAAGCCCAACATTTAGGAGAGAAGTCTATGGAGAATCTTGCTACCAAAGATGGGGTAAAGTATAATCTATGATATAGGAAGAACAAAGATTGAGAAGTAGAAGCAGTTCTGTAGGTTTTATAGTGTTTATCCCATATTTTATTCCAAAAAGGGAGAGTCCAAGTACATCCCAAATCCAATTTCCGCTGCATCTCAAGCTTAGTTTTGGATCTGACATATGATAGAGAATGAAGGAGTTTATAAATAGATGAAGCATTAAGAACTAGGGGTGGACGGAATTTGCGAAATTCACTTTCGCAAATTATCGCGAAAATGTTAAAAATCTCCGCAAACACCCGGAAATATCGCGAAGATGCAGACGTTTTTTTCCCGCCCGTTCGCGGTATTTTCTGCGTGGTCGCGGCTCGCCAACTTACCCATGCGGTTGCTCGCGGGTGCGGCCATCTTGTTTTCACTTGTCTCGCGGTGCATGATCGCGAGAAGAAAGACGTGATCACGCGACGCATGACGTTACTGCGGGCGCGAACTGTCGCGAGACAGCGCAAATGGCTACCAACAATCCAACATTGCAATTTCCATGAGCGGAACGGATTTTTAGCCCAGGCCTATTAAGAACAGAGGTGATGATTGAAGCAAGGGAGGTGTGTGAGGAGGAGGAAAGAGAAGTATCAGGTAAAGAATGGAGAACATTGAGAACAGTATTTATGAGAAAGAGAAATGTAGGTAAAAAGGACCAAGAGCAAGTGTTGATATTTGTGAAAAGGGCAGAGAATCATTACTAACAAATATATATGTGACTCAAGTGATACCTCTTTGTCTCCAGGCCTTCCAAAAAATCAGTTTGTTGTTAATAGTAATAAGAATAGTATATCAAAGAGGAGATTGACAAAAGGAGTTACAGGCTGCGACTGGTAAATTGGTTTTAAAATAATCTAAGTATGTTTGAAAAGAGGAGAAGAAAGAATGGAAGGTTTAGACTAGAAGGTTATAACTTCACGAGGGAGAAAAGGAGATAGAAGAGAGCATTCAATGTCCAACCATAGGGGGGTAATTGAAGATCGTGCCAAAGAAAGCCATTAGAGGCTTGTCGGAGACAGAAAGCTTTATGGTATAATTGAAAGTCGGGGAAATTAACTTCACCTTTTTGTTTAGTCTTCCTCAGAGCAGCTAGAGTCTGGTTCTTTTGTTATTCCAAAGGAAATTAGGAAGTTTGTAGTCTAATTTCTTAAAGAACGTAGCAGGCATATTAACTGGGGCCATTGAGGGTGTATATAAAATTACGGGTGAAACCATCATTCTGATAGATGACTCCACCAGGAGAGAAAGAGGAGATTCCAGGAAGAAAGGAGCTTATCAACGTTATTTAAACATACGTTACATTAGCTGAAACCGAATCATTAATAGAAGGGTCAAACCAGATGCCCAGATATTTAATTTTGGAAGTATCCCAATGAAATCCTGTGGCCTTGAAAGAATGACTAAATGTAAGTTTAGTAAGAGGCATGATTTCAGTTTTGTCAGAATTGATCTTATATCCAGAATCCAAGGAAAAGGTAGCAATTTCCTGAGGAAGAAACAGACTGCGCAGGAGTGGAAATGAAAAGAAGTATGTCATCAGCATAAGCTCAAACTTTTAGTTGATCGGCTCCATACTGAAGTCCACTAATTTCTCTTTTATTTCTGATAAAGAATAGGAGGGTTTCCAAAGCTAGAATAAATAATAAAGGGGATAACGGGTAACCCTGACGAACACCACGACATAACCGAAAGTAACTAGAGGTTTTCCTATTAACTAAAACTGACGCCATGATAGAGTAAGGAGACAAAGAAAATAAAATGTGGACCTAATTCATGCCAGGCTAGAGATTTGAGCAAGAAAGCCCAGTCAATTTGATCAAATGCTTTCTCAGCATCAATAGATATAGCTGCTAGAGGATGAGAAAGAGAAGATGCCTAGTTTAAAACATTAAAGAATAATCTAGAATTATCCGAGCTAACTCTTCCTTTAATGAACCCTGACTGTTCCTTACCAATCATTAAAGGAAGGACGGAATCAAGACGTAAAGCTAGCAATTTGGCGAATATTTTATAATCAACATTGACTAATGAAATAGGCATTTAGTTTTTACAGAGGGATGGGTCTTTTCTATCTTTGTGGGTGAGACAGATAGTAGCCTCTTGGAAGGAACCTCCAGTGGAATCAAATGTAGAGAAAAATGGAAAAAGTTGAGGCAGCCTTGGGAGAAGAAGATTAGAAAAATGTAGCAAAATTTGAACGTGAAGCCATCTGGACCAAGGGATTTGTTCGTCTTGCAAGATTGAAGAGCATGAAGGATCTCTGATAGAGATATGTCAGCCTCTAAGGATGAGAGGTCTCTGTGAGTGCCAAGGGAATTCTTAGAATTTTGTAAATAAGTCTCTATCTGAGAAGGCAGGGGTGGAGACTCAGGGGTGTAGAGAGATTGGTAATATTTAACAAATTCTTCAAGAATATCAGAGTCCTTAAATACAGGAAGTCCTTTATCGTTTTTTACCAAATCTAAAATGTGGCTCTGTTCACGGATTTTCAAATAGTTACCCAGAAGCTTACCCATTTTATTATAGCCACCTAATAAAGTGCGCTAGTTCAAAGAACAATTGAGGAGGCATTGTCTGTAGAAATCTTATTAAACTTTAATTTTGCACGAATAAGCTCTTTTAAATTGGATGGAGAAGAAGAGTAATAATATTTATGCTCCAATCATTTGATATCGTGTGAAAAGGGACTGATGTTGTTTAAGAAGAGATTTCTTTTTCCGAGAAAAGATATAAATAATATGACCCCGTGCAGAAGCTTTGAAGGTGTCCCAAAGTAATTGTGGAGAAATAGAATGGTCTGCATGAACATCAAAGAATTCCTCAGAGAAAGTAAAAAAAAAGAAGAAAAATAAGGTTCAAGTTTAAAAGAATTATAAATCTCCATCTATTGGGTTTTAAATGTCCCAGGAGTAGATCAAGATCAGTAATGACAGGGGCATGACCAGTGAACACAATTGGTTCAATAGAAGAAGTGATCAGATTTTAGGAAAGCAGTTTAGAGACAAAGATAAGATCTAATCTGGAAAGGGAACCGTGGGGAGGGGAGAAGAAAGAAAATTCTTTATTAGAAAGATTGCAGATTCTCTATGAGTCCACCAAAAGGCTTTGAGATATAAAGGAAAGGAATTTTTTATCAATTTTGTGGGAAATAAACTTAACTGGGGACTTACAATCAACAAAGGGGTCCATTATTTGATTACAATCACCACTTAAAATAAAAAAGTCATCAGCATGTTGAATAAATTTTGGGGAAATGTTACACCAAAAAGAGTTGTCAGTTTGGGTGGAACTGTAGATATCACAAAAAGTTAAGGGGAATATTATTAACAATTAACTTAACAAAAAGCCATCTGCCGTTAGGATTAAAGTCTTGAGAAACAGTTACCAACTTTAAATTCTTGTGACAAAGAAGAATAACGCAATTTTTCTTATTTAAAGAAGGAGAAACAAAAACAGAGCCCACCCAACCTCGTTTAAACTTCAAAGCCTCATGTTCAGAAAGGTGAATTTCTTGAAGGAGAACAAGGTCAGGGGGATATTTAGCTAAATGAGACAAAATTATCTGCCACTTTATAGGGTTAATTACTCCTTTAATATTCGAAGAAACAACTCTGAATGAAGTAACAAGTGTAAATATAAGTACAACATCGGTCTTATAAGACAACAAATTACATCAAACATGAAAATATTAAAAGAGATACCAAAAGGTAAAGAAAGAAAAATAAAAGCAGAGGGAAGAAGAGTAAGAGAGAGAGTAGATAAACTCAGAAAATAGAGACAGTACATATCAAAAATAATGACTGCAAAAACATACCTGATGAGGATGGCTTGAGGGGGAGTCGACGACAGCACTGGGTAAGATGGCGCAGCAAACGAGACGAGTCAGCAGACCAACGGAACAAGACAAAATAAATTACTAGGATTAAGAACATCAAAGAACCTGAAAAGAAAAAGAAGGTTAGTCAGAAACCACAAAGAGCACAATGGTCATAAGAGAAGCATAAGAGAATGAGCATAAGACTACGCAAGGAAAATAACGACAAAAAACTGAGATATTATGCAAGAAGGAAAACCCTCCAACAAAATAATTATTCATCTTGACTAAGAAGCGAAGTCTCCATGGAGCTGGAAGAATCGTAGATGAAGAAAATGTTGCAAATCTGCAGGTGCAGTGAAGGAGGAAGTTTTATTTTGAAATGCTACTTTAAAGAGACAAGTAACGGGCACCCAAGGAGCATGGTTGAGGGCGAAGATCTAGGAACTCCTTCCGCCTGGCAGCTGGAGCTCTCGAGACATCCTTTGAAATAAAGATTTTACTGCCTTGCTATAAAAGTTGCCTTTTAGCTTTCACTGCATTGAGGACTTTAAATAGATCAGTAAATTCCAGTAAAAACACGATGACACCTCTGCGCTTGGATGACAAAGAGGATGAAAGAGGGTGAGGACCTAGACAAAGAGCTCTCTGAATGTTCAAGTGTGTGGAGGAAGGTAAGTCCACAAGTTGAGGCAAAAAAGAAGTTAAACATGAAACAGGGTCAGTACCCTCCAATCCTTCCTGAAGATCACAGAGGTGGAGGTTATTCCTTCTGTTTCTATTTTCCAAGTGTTCAGAATGGGCCTTCAATACCGCCATCTCTTTCTCCAAGACTGCAATTTTCAACGACTCATCATCCACATCACTGACGCGTTATTCAAGAACCCTACCTCTGGATTCCATTTGAGACCATTTGTCATCCATGTTCTGAATGCGCTTATTGGTTTCCTCCATGAAAGGACAGAGTGCTCAAATTTCCTCAAGTACCAATTTAAGAGAAATAGCAGAAGAGGATTTCTCAGGAGGGGCTACTGCTTAACTCTCTTGTAGGTAGTTTTAGTAGAAGAAGAGGTTGAGGATGACATGTTGGTTGCAGGTGAAGTACCCATCAATGGACAATTGGCCGACTTTGAGAATGACAACAGTATCTATGAGGATCAGATAGTTTGAAGATGAGATGCCTTGAGTTTCTTCAATCTGCCCATAAAGCGTGCAAGGGGGTGTTCCCCAAGAATAGAAAGGAGAGCTGGTCAGAAACAAACAGATCCCTGCCTCCAAAGTCAGAGACATAGAGCACTACAGAAGAGTTAGGAAGAAGAAATTACCTCAGCATGGTGAGCCTCATAAAGCAATGTAAAGCACAGCAGTTAAGCCAAAGGAGTGCACAGCGTCAGATGGGATCCATAGAAATAGCGGAGCAAGTTGATAAATCTCCAGTGTCCAAACAGCAGAAGAAAGGCAGGAGATAAGTAACCTCCTCAGACGGAAGCCAAATGCAGCCAAAAGGGCCGCCGCAGTGAGGGAAAAGAAAAAGGACATTAGAAATGCCTTAAAAATCATCAAAAAGCCATGTCAGCATCAATACAGGCTCCCCCTGCCTTCCGATACTCATAACGAAACTGAATGATTAAGCTGCTCCCGCTTGCTCCGTTCGTCTGCCGACGTGAGGAGCTCCCGATCTAGGTGGCCATCTTGTTTGGCGGCCGCGGGAGCTGCCGGCAGTGTCATTTTTTGCTGAGAGAGATTGGCGTCTACAATGTTCAGTTTCACACACAAGCGAGGATTGGTAAATGCTTGCATTAAGGATGGGACTGCAAGGGTGAGCTTGTCGGTGTGCTGATTAATGCTCTGAGAGCTGTGCTATCACTGTGTTTTTTTTTTAACCTGAACTGAAAGAAAGATTAAATGCTGTGTAAAGCATCTTTATATTTGTTTTGAGAAGCAAAATATCATGCAAAAGAATTCAACTCTGATTTATGAGAAATAATTCACAGTTTTCTATGAGAAACAAGTTTTGAAAGCACTGGAAATTATTGAATAAGAAAGGAAATATTATTTTATGAGGAGTCTGCTGGGTTTACCCCCTAGCTCTCCATTGCTCTCTATTAGGTTGGATTTTGGGTTGATACCCATGGAAGAGGTGGTGACGCTGCGTCCATTGATCTACTGGAAGAGACTCTGGTCCAATGCAGAGTTGGGCTCCTACCGAGATGAATTTAAGGGGGTTTGGCCCCTAATCAAAAACAAGAATATTTCTTGGTTGAGATTTGTTAGGGATACTTGTGCCAAGATTGGCCTTTCTGACTTATGGGCCTCTCCGGAGGCTTCATGTCTGGCCTTATCGAAGGCAAAACTGGCTGAACAGTTCAGAAACTTCCACCTCTCGCGCCTGCACGAGTGTTCTGGTACTGACAGGTCGACTGCCCAGTTTCTCCAAATTAAAGACAACTACAGGAGAGAGGCATTTTAGATCTGATCTCCCCTCCGGCTGCTAGGAAGCTGTACTGCCAATTGAGAATGGGCAGTCTACCGCTCAGGTCTTTCACCTCCAGGTGGGATGTTAATAACATCACTGTCTGCCCGGCCTGTGGTTTTGGACTAGAGGACGAAAAACATGTTTTCTTTTTCTGCCCCATATACCATCAACAAAGAAAACGTTGGGTCAAGCCCATATGTAGTAACCTGGGATTTAGAGAGTGTGAAAAAGCTTTGAGAGTCTTGAAGTATGACACCCACCCTCCAATTGTTTTTTCAGTCTCCCGGTTTCTCAATGCTATGTGGATAAAACGTAGGAAATTCTGTAACTACTTTGAAAGTTTTAACATATTTCTTTTGTACCCCATGAATGTTTTTATTATATTTCACAACTGTGATTTGATCTTGATATCTTAAATTGTGAATTGTAATAGCTCATGTTGCTTTTATGGCCTCTGGGGCCGAAATAAAGTTTATGAATGAATGAATAAGAAGGCTTAACCATGCAAAATATTTAGAAACGTCAATATGGAGCTCTGTGACGGCACTCAGCTGGGAGGTATTGTGACATCTTAAGGTAAATGTAAGGTTTTTTTTTTACTGGCGACAGGCGACCTTTTTTCTTATGACATGAGATCTCTTGTAAAAAGAAAATAGAAGACGTCTTTGAAGGGACATAATGTTGTTCTAGGTACAATTTTATAAATCATATGTAAAAGTATTTAATTGACAAGGGCAAGAGCAGAGAGCTGTAGTTCCGGTCAGACTAACCACTTGCACCCCACAGCATTCAATGGTGCTAAATCCACAAACATTACAAATCTATATCACATCCAAAAAGAACTTCTGCTATTTTATTTTTGTAAGGCCAACAAGCAGCAGCTACAGCCAGTATTGTTTTTTGTTTTCTTTTACACTGTCATTTAGATTTGTAGAGTAAGGTTGTTTCTTACGATTTCTTCCCATTCTGTAGAGTGTATTTACTAGGTAATCAGCGGTGGTTGCCACAGCTTAAATTTGATTTTTTTTTTAAAGGCTCTCATTCAATAAAACAAGATAATTTAGGACTGCTGGGTGGTTTTACTATAAATTACATTTCATAAGGACGCAGCCATCCTTCTACAAATTGCTTCGAAAAATGTACGAAATCTCCCACTTAACACCGCGCGCAAACTAAACGCTCGAGTGCTGAACTGATAGCGGTGCAGCGGGGGCTGAAACCCATCAAGATTAGAATAATTACTTAACAAAGAGAACATAAAAGCTTCATCTTTCTAAAACAGCTGCTGCAAAAATGAGCTCTCATGATCTGCTCTGAGACTTCTAAATAAATAAAAGCAGTTTATCCATGATTCATAGCACCACGGCTCCCTCTGACGTGGAATGGGCTCGAGCAGCTGTAAGAAACCATCAAACATTTCGGCTGTTTACTCTCTTGCCGTTATTCATCGTGATGGTAAATGCAGATTCCCCCATCGCAGCTTTGTTTCTAAGTGATGTGTTTTTAGCTGGTAGATCTACTTTCTTTTTCAGCTTGTCTGGGAAATTCACAACATTCATGTGGCATGGTAATGTGAATTTGACTGGATTATCCTGTCAGGATCTCTGCGTGGGCCACTGCAGCTCCTGAGGGTCGACCCTCCTTCCATCAGCTTTAGGAGCGTGGGGGACACTTTGCCTTTCGTGTGTTGTTTTTCTGTACCTTTCCAGCAGAAAGTGTCTGCTACAGTCAGGCCCACTAAAAAAAGAAAAAAAACCTGCACATAAACATCTGTGAGGGGTTGATCTCTGAGTGCAGGAATGTGGTGGCAATCAAGATACCTCACCACATTATGTAGGCGTCCTCACAATCCGTATTACTGATGCTAAGGGGCACAGCACCCTCCTGCAGAAGCAGGTTGGACAGAGAACGGTCTTTGATGAAATAGAAATGAGGTTGCGAAATATTCAAGAAGCGTGTGGCGAGTTTCACACTAGTCCCGACCCCATCCTTTCATGCAAGCAATCTGTGTCTACCAAGGTCTGAGATACCGCTCTTAAACGTAGGACAGCAACACTCCTCTGATAGAACAACTGTGAGAAGACCATTCATATAAATGCAAACACCACTTTGGAAATGCATGTCTATCAAATGAGTTTGTCGCCTACACCGAACTATTTTCTCTTACACATGCACATACAGATTAAAATCTTTTTAAACGGGATTTTTAATATCAAATGTTTGCAGCCTCAATCTTTATTGGTTCCTATTAATTAGTACCCAAATAATCCAAGGCTAGTCTCCAAAGGTAAGTGTGTTTAGGGATCGGAAAGGGCAGCCAGGCCCTGTTAAATCTTATACTCATTCTAAGACATGGGGAGGCCATGTCGAGCCACGTTCCCCCTTCCCTCTGAATTATCCTTACCTCCTGCCCCACACTGCCCCCCTTACATTTACCACTTGCTCATAGCCAAATGGTAAATGTGAGAATTCATCCCCACGGCATTCCGACCAGCAAAAAGAGGGCCACACAGATATTCTACACTTCATCCGAATTATAATAGACCAGTGAGGTGCTGATACCAGCTTCAAATATATATTCCAGACTCCTGTTTTTTCCACACCTAGCTATGTCTAACTCGTAATCGGAACCTATGTGTCCAAAGGCTGTTGAGAGAAAATGTCAAGCTTTCAACACTTGTATTAAAAAGTTATGTTTCAAATGCTCGCAAACTCTCTGAAGATATTCTAGAGTGAAATTCAAAGGGAGGGAAAAATGGACTGTTATTTATCCAGGTCCAGCATACATATCCGTTAGTTAAACTCTACACAAAACTGGTATGCAGTTCCTTATATAAAAAATGCAGGAGGAAAAGTGTTTCAATACGGAGGTAGGTCGCACAGGTTTGGGAGAAGAGACTTCTCCTCTTGGAAAAAGGCCCTCACACACCCAGCCAGCTAGGTGTCTTGCTTCATCATCGGGTCTGCTCCTTATCGGGGCGGCGCTGCAATCCCCGATCGGCACCTGAGAAGGGGCCTTTCTGGCGGAGATCTTTATTCCATATGCCGTTGGGTAAAGTGCGTGTGAGGGCCCTAAAACAGTGTAGGTGATAGTGATGTGTAGGGAAAAGTTGTAAAATAGGGAAGGTCCACTCAAGAAATTTTAATGAACGTGGCCCCTACCCTAGTTAAAACTAACAAGACAAAGCGCGTATCTCCACTCTAAAGATGTGAAGTCTATGTGTTTGTCAGTAGGTCAACATGTTTCTTGCTCATAAATCAATTAGATGAAAATCGTCAGGACCAAAGGGATCTACCTACACTTTAATGGTGGTGGTCATTAATTAAATACAGTAGACAAGTGACCACCCTTACAGCACCCAAGAAAAGTGTGGTACCTGTAAATAAGAAAAACACACAACCTGTAAAAAATAAAAACAGAATAACATTATTGAATTAAGTCATGGTATTCTGGTAATGGTTTGGAAACAAGTGCATCACACAGTGATCGTGATGCAATATCCACATGCTGAACACAGGTGGCTAGTGGCATGCGTGATGTGGGTACCTGTCAATTTACTTCGTACAATAAATCAAAACCAGTAAAAATGAAGCAGTCACAAAGAGCAATCATCAAGGCAACTCACCCTATTGGGGTCAAGGATGTATGGCATTTGTACCGGCTGGTGTAGACACTAAAGTATAGTGTCCTATTAAAATAAAAAGGAGACACGGGTAGAATGTGAGGAGTTGAGAAATATCAACTACCCAGGTTAAAAACCAGGGCCCAGGAAGTCCCAAAAGGGCTCCCCAAAGTAAATTTTCTAATGTAGCGATGTCTGTACTACAATTTGGGGCACAACCATTTACAACAGTGGCCAGAGAATAGGCGACGCAGTGCGAGTCCCGGCAATGCCGCCGAGTGAAGACCCCGCACCCACTGAGGTGAGTTCAGGTCCACCACCCGCAGGCATGCCGGAGACTACACCGCGTCCAACCATGTGACCGCACTGGAAAAGCAGGCACCGTGCTGCGCGATCGTATCATAGCATCAGAGAGGGCAGTTTAAAGGAGCGGTAATAACTGCGGCGCGTGTGCTGCAAGCGGATTAAACCCAGAGGTAGCGCCGATAATAGTACTCCCAAAAAAAGCAGTACCGCAATATCTAGCGCCAACTACTAGTCGCGGGGGAGTTTGTTTTGTGTGTGGAGCTTAGCACAAAACTAGAAGACGCGTAGAGAAACGCATGGTATGGTATTTACTCACGGTTCCTAAAGGCAAAGGGTGGTGGCAGTCCTACCCACACGAAGCCGGTCCGGGTAGTTCGTGGAGGTGACACCAGAAGGCGTGTAAGTACCCGCGCATGGGTGTTGGTGGGGGCGGGTCTTCCGGTTACCCTGGTCGATTATCCCGTGTCCAACCTAGAGAGCGGGCCGACCGTGAGCGCCATCTTAGATGAGGAAGTGAACTGTGGACTAGCTACAGTCGCGTACAACATAGATATTACGCGAACTAAGTCAATAGCGGAAAAGCCATGTTTGGGGCGGAAAAAGATAGTAAAAACAGGGCACAGGGTCTAATTATCTTGTGTCAATCTAAAAGAGATCCGTTACGGACAATGTCCCCAGAATTTCATCATTCAATTCGAGATGGTGGCACACCAATGTCAGGTGGAAACGGGGCTAAAAGTGATAATAAGAGGGTCATGATTGTCCGTTAGCCAGTATATCTATGCTAAGGATAAGGAGGCTGTATAACTTGCGCACCACGTTCCAAAGTACACATCTAAATTGTTGGGAGTGCTAGTCATATGCCATATGTCGGATGGAAACGGGACTAATAGTGATAATATGAGGATCATGATTGTCCGTTAGGCAATATCCATGTAATAAGGATATGGAGGCTGATTAACATGCACACCAAGCTCCAAAGTATACGTCTATATTGATGGAAGTGTTAGTCATATGCCATATAAGTTACCCGCCAGAAGAAAGAGGATAATGTCTCAATGGGCACAAACATATATGTGTATATGTGCTATGCTGGACAGGTCCTAGACGTGTGTTGTAAGTCATGAAGACATAATGGCGGAACGCAATAGAGCAAGCATTAGCTAGATCGTATCTTGCTGGAGTTATGGATCAAGAGACCGTACTATCAGTTAAGTCAGGAGACTCCGAAGGGATATGCTAATTAAGCCCTGACCTATCAGTTGCCAATCGTAGGACCCATCGTTGTTCAATGCGGAATAGTGCGTTTTTCGATATACCAGGGTGAGTCTCTAATACGCCCCATTCAAATGAGTCAGGTAAATGTTGTGTGTCTCTGAAATGGGTGGTCATTTTGGTGTTGGTCTTGTGGCACCTGAAATTGCTTCTGTGTTCCATTATGCAAATTTTAACCGGCCTTGAGGTCATGCCGATGTAAAGTAGGTTGCACTTACATCTCAGTATATAGATACAGTTTGAGGTGTTACAATTGGTGTGTGCAGTGATGGTCCAGCTAACTCCATTAGGAAATTTCATTTCTTTGGTAATCTTTGTGATGTGGCAAACAGAGCACGCCCCACAAGGGTAATGTCCCGTGACAGGGAGTAAATCCCACAGTGTTCTTTGTTGATTACTATGTTGTTTCTTAGGTCTCGTGTGGATTAACATATCCTTGATGTTGCTTGTACATTTGAACGCGAACCTTGGTGTGGGAAGGTTAAGTGTTCCTGTGTTAAGCATTTCCCAGTGTTTGTAAATGATTTTTCTTATTCGGTTGGAGTCAGGGGTAAATGTAGTGACACACGTAATCGTGGGATCTGGTGCTCTGATTCTGTCTAGCAACAGACTCTCGCGGTTGCTATTAAGAGCTCTTTTACAGGCAGTGTCTACAACCTGTCTAGGGTATTACCGCCGGAGAAGGTCTCTCTTCAACGTGTTGGACTCTTTTTTGTAGTCGGTTAAGGTGCTGCAGTTCCTCCTGATTCGGAGGAACTGACCAAAGGGTAAGTTCTGTCTCAGGGCTCTAGGGTGGTGGCTACTGAAAAGTAAGAGACTGTTCCGGTCGGTCGGTTTGCGAAAAAGGGTGGTCGAGATGTTGTCACCCTCTAGTCTGACCTTTAGATCAAGGAAAGGAATCTCTTTCTCTGAAATAGTGTTAGTGAATCTAAGAGAAGGGTTCAAGGTGTTTATCCATGTGCAGAATTCATCATATCTTGTTCGCTCCCCTTTCCAAAGGATCAAGATATCATCGATGAATCTTTTCCACATGTGTGTATTTTGCAAATATGGATTTCTGGGGTGGAAGATTTCCCTTTCTTCGAATGCTCACATATACATACATGCCAGGCTCAGCGCGAATGTGCTGCCCATCGAAGTGCCTTGTGTTTGGTGGCAGAGTTTGGAATCATATTCAAAGAAATTTTCTGTTAGTGCTAAAGTTGCACACTCCAATACAAAAGTCACTGGTGTCGGTGAACTCCATTCACTCATGGTCAGTGCATCTTCAATGATCTCGAGTGTTGCCCTTTGTGGGATATTAGTGTAGAGGGCCTCAACATCCAGCGTAACCAGTAGGTCTATTGATTCTGGATGCTGAGCACCCTCCAGAAGACGAAGCACGTCTGTGGTGTCCCTGATGAACGAGGGTGTAGCCCTGACCAGTGGTTGTATGAAATGGTCAACAAATTTAGACAGTGGTTCCAAAATGGAGCCAATCCCTGACACTATGGGACGCCCTGGAACAGGAGTGGGGTTCTTATGGATTTTGGGCAGACAATAGAAATAAGGGGTTATAGGTTCTTTGGTTACCAGGAAGTCGGCTTCTTTTTTGGTAATCCACCCCTGGGTTTCTGCAGTGAAAATCATAGTCGAAATGATTCCACTCAATCTTGGAATGGGGTCTTCTCTTATAGGAGTATAATATCTCCTGTCACTCAGTTGTCTATTGCACTCTTTTTCATAGTCCGTGGTGGACATGATCACTGTAGCACCGCCCTTGTCTGCCTGCTTGATGGTTATGCTTGCATCATTGGCTAAAGTCTTAATTGCCGTAGTTTCGTCATTGGATAAATTATGGAAAGGAGAAGTGGTTGTCATGTTCTTCAGATCTTTTAGTACCACTTGCTCAAAAGTCAACACTTCGTTAGGAATCATGCTGCTAGTTAGTGTGAACGTGGAGGGTCTATGTAGTCCAGAATCATTACTGGGTGGTAGTGACTGATCTTGAAAGAAGGCTTGTAAGCGGATTTTGCGAAAGAAACCTTGTACTTCGCATATGTCTCGGAATTTGTCATTTCTCGGGGTTGGGACATAGCCCAGACCTTTCTGCAGGACCCTCTCTTCTATGAGCGAAAGAACTCTTGTTGAGACTTGCACCGCGTCACCTATTCTCTGGCCACTGTTGTAAATGCTTGTGCCCCAAATTGTAGTACAGACATCGCTACATTAGAAAATTTACTTTGGAGAGCCCTTTTGGGACTTTCTGGGGCCCGGTTTTTAACCTGGGTCGTTGACATTTCTCAACTCCTCACATTCGACCCGTGTCTCCTTTTTATTTTAATAAGACACTATACTTTAGTGTCTACACCAGCCGGTACTGATGCCATACATCCTTGACCCCAATAGGGTGAGTTGCCTTGATGATTGCTCTTTGTGACTGCTTCATTTTTACTGGTTTTAATTTATTGTACGAAGTAAATTGACAGGTACCCACATCACGCATGCCACTAGCCACCTGTGTTCAGCATGCGGATATTGCATCACGATCACTGTGTGATGCACTTGTTTCCAAACCATTACCAGAATACCATGACTTAATTCTTTAATGTTATTCTGTTTTTATTTTTTGCAGGTTGTGTGTTTTTCTTATTTACAGGTACCACACTTTTCTTGGGTGCTGTAAGGGTGGTCACTTGTCTACTTTATTTAATTAATGACCACCACCATTAAAGTGTAGGTAGATCCCTTTGGTCCTGATGAATTGCCATCTAGTTTATTTATGAGCAAGAAACATGTTGACCTACTGACAAACACATAGACTTCACATCTTTAGAGTGGAGATATGCGCTTTGTCTTATTAGTTTTAACTAGGGTAGGGTCCACTTTCACTAAAATTTCTTTAGTGGACCTTCTTCCCTATTTTACTCCTTTTCCCTACACATCACTATCACCTACACTGTTTTAGGGCCCTCACACGCACTTCACCCAACGGCATATGGAATAAAGATCTCCGCCAGGAAGGCCCCTTCTCAGGTGCCGATTGGGGATTGCAGCGCTGCCCCGATAAGGAGCAGACCGGATGATGAAGCAAGACACCTAGCGGGCTGGGTGTGTGAGGGCCTTTTTCCAAGAGTAGAAGTCTCTTCTCCCAAACCTGTGCGACCTACCTCCGTATTGAAACACTTTTCCACCTCCATTTTTTATATAAGGAACTGCATACCAGTTTTGTGTAGATATTCTAGAGTGCCCAGACCATATGTCCTTCGGGGTCACAGCCAAATGTCCAATCCCACTTTACAGTTGCTGAATATCTTCCTCTTGGTTACTGCTCAAACTCCCAAACTGCCATAGACAGATTCCAGGATACCAAAGCACAGACTGGGAGGGCCTCAACTGCTCTCTTCATCCATGGCTATAGCACAGGTCCCAGATCTCATTGGCTTGCTGGTTCTACAAAGATGCTCTTCTTTACCTTTGTCTCCTTCCAGCTGACCTGACCTTGAAGAATCACCTTAACCCCTTGGGTGCCAGGCCTTTACCCCCTCCTGTGCCTGGCGCTTCATTAGCGGGTGGGTTTCATGATGAGATAGTCTCGTCATGGGCACAGCGCGACTGTGCTCCATGACGAGACTATCTTGTCATGGGCACAGAAGAGGTTAAGAAACTGGCTTCAAAAGGGAGCAGACATCTTCTCCAAGTCCAATAATATTCTGATTTCCAGGTGGAAGGAGCCCCTAGACAGATGGCTAACTCTACAGTGGTTGGAGGAAGGCCCTGAAGCTCTAACCACTACGTTACCACACAGGCCTACGCCAACATTTGCACAAATCCTATGACTAATGATCAAAATGCTAAACACTCACAGAAAGCTCTATTCTAGAGGTTTTCTAAAATGTTAAATGGTTATCTAAACTGTGAGTACTCTTCAAACCAGTCTACTACAATGAGGCACCCCTCTGTTGCTATCAGTGGAAAACCTCCAACAGCACGCCTGTACCTCCAGTACAATCAACCCCATGAAATGAGGCAACATGACTCGGCAAAGGATAACTTCAGAAATAAGTTTGCACTATTCTGTATCTACTGTTAACATAAATATGTCTCAGCTTCCCACCCCCTTGCATTCCCTTCATAAAAACAACCAGATGATTTCTGGGTGTGTGGTGTCCTATATTTATCTTCCCTTCGTCCTGCCAAAAAGAATCTTCCAAGAAAGCAACTGTCCCAGAGTTAGTAGTGTTCAAAATTTGTAAAATTTGCTTTCCACATAATTGTGCAAAATTACCATAAAATGATGCGAAAATATGCATAATTATGCAAAATGCAACTCTCTCATTTTGCGTTCAGTGCAAAATGAATTCTTGCATCAATTTTCAGCATAAAGATGAATTTAAATAAGAGCACAATGAAGAAAATCCACGCGCATTCTGTTTGTTTACTGTGACGTTTTACTTTAAATGAAACATAATTAAACGATGTGGCATAATGGCTTAGTTATGGGAATTGTGTGTAGCAAGGGTAACATGCAAATCCTGAAATTACACAAATTATGCTGTATTTAATATCAATTTCGTTCAGGCCTACCCATAACCCCCCTTCGTTCTCTAGGAAGACCCTGGTGAAGATCTTTCACACCTTTGAGTTTTCTTGGGCAGTGGTGGGCTAAGGGAAATCTAAGTATAATCCCTGTGGCAGGTGAATGCTTAGCAGAAGCATTTAGGGGCTGCCAGGAATTAGGCAGAGGTAAACAACTTTTCCCCAAACCGTATTGGCAGCACTTGCATCAGAAATCTAAATTCATAAATGTACTAGATGGTTCAGTACTAAGTAACATACAGAGAAGATTCATTTTTGAGACACTCACTAAACAAAGATAAATATTTAAGGATTGTATACATCTAATTGGCCAAGGCTGCTTTAGCCTGTACAGCATTATTCAGATACTGCATAGACATTGCAAATTACCTTCATTGATAATCTCACTTTTACATACTATGCATCTAGGCTTTGTGGGATCACAAAGTCCATTTTACAGGTGACTTCGTTTTCGATATAAGTACTCTTTAGAAAAGATATTCAGTGGCTATCATGCCACATCTTTTAGCAGGAGTAATTTTGATTGCCAGAATGCGTCTTTATGATATTAACACTATTAAAGACATATACTACGGACGTTGCTCAGAGGAAGTAAAAATTGACAAGGCACGAAACACGTGGCAGCACAGTTTATTTCTGTGAGGTAAAACCTGGTTGTATGACAGAACCATGCATGGTTAAACCACATGTGCCTTAGCAATGTGGTCAGAACAACAAATGCGTCTTAACCACGCATTTCTTTACCATGCAAGTCCCTTAGGGAAAGCGCTGGACTTTGAAACAGTATAATTTACTATTCCAACTCAAGTCTGCGCAACAGTAGGGAAAGTGATGGACTTTAACGTCCAACGCCACTTTACCTAAGGCATGTAATTTATGGACATGCGTGAGAAAGGATTTTGTGGTTAAGGCGTTGTATCCATCGTCTTGCAAAGGCATGACTGACGTGGTTCCCCCATCGTCGTTATTCGGCTACGGTTTGGCCTTCGTTGTTATTTGGCCGTCGTTGTTATTTGGCCGTCGTTCGACCGTGGTTGTTATTTGGCCGTCGTAGTTTCTGCCGTTTCCCAAAAGTTATTGTTATGAAAAAATGCAAGGAACATTCGTTATCATCTAAAAAGAATACAAAAACAATAACTTAAAAAACAGGAAAGAACCAAAATGACCGTTTAGTCTGTGTCTCTAGGAGTATTGCTCATATTTTTGTGTGCCACATATGCTAACTAAACATTTAAAACACCTCTGTCTCATCCAGTTCATTAACTCTAATAGCTAGTTGTCACGCATTTAAATGCGTCAAAAGTGTTTATTTAGGCATGTACTTTAACTTCCTTCAGCTTTAGTAGCCCCAATGTCGTACTTTCAAAGTCGTTCCACATATGCAGGGCTGGCTTTAGGGCAGTACGGCTGGTGCGGCCGCACTGGGCGCTGACCTGTGGAGGGGGCGCCAACCTCAAGGGGGGGGGACTGTGTTTAGCAATAGCTTATGATTGAAGAGAGGATGGGCACTTTTGCCTGGTTGTCGTGAAAGAATCCAAGGAGGTGGTCAACGGGGGCGGGGCGCCAAAAATGATTCTCGCACTGGGCGCCACCAGCGCAAAAGCCGGCCCTGCACATATGGGTGGGGGGGGGCAATGCCACATAGCAACCCACACGTTAAATCTGTCTTTTATGTCACTTGTGCAGTTTTTGCACATATATACTGATTTACAGGGTCATTCCTTAAAAGTAAAAGCTGCCGTTTTATCATAGCGACTTAATCGCAAGTTTTAGTAGTCATAGTCAAAGCAGTTTAGTAGCCTCACAATGCCCAGACATTCAAATATGTTAGCAAATCCAGTAAAAAGTATGTCAAATATGAAAAAAGGCAACTTCAAACACATGCCCTCCCTCAAGCCTTACAAAAACGGAAACATATTTGTTTTGATGTGGGGATTCCTGTGCAGGCAATAGAATTGATTCAATCCGCGGACTTTGCAGTGACAGCTGTCTGTTATATGTCTACATGGTCATGCCAGCACCCCACTTTTAGGCTCTAACTTCCCCATTAGTGGTGTCCAGATGGGCACCAGCTGCCTGTACGAGGACTGTAGGAGAATAAACGTAGGTTACACATTGGAGTTTCCTATAAAATATTAGGTTAAGTAACACATGGTCAAACTGGTTATGTGGCCCAATTTGCCTCCTGTGTCATTGCCATACCCTCAAATTAAGATAAGGCCTGACAACAGTGAACACGGAAAAAAGTCCCAGTTTGACAACAACTGAAGAAGCAAAATTGACAGCACTCAGTTCATTGAATCAGTCTAGTGATCCTTCACTAACAAGCACATGTGTACCTCTGATTCCTGATGTAAACCCATTCAGACTGTGGGCTGGCAACAAATCAAATAATTATCCTGGGTCTTTCTGGGCAATGCCAGGGCCCTGTAGGTTCACTGAGCACTGTGGGAACCATGCATCAGAGGCCTAGGGTACGGAGGACACAGCCAGGCATTGTGCTTAAAACTCTACGTGCCACTGAGAAGACACAGGAATCCCATTGGGAAGAGTGTTTTAGGACCCTGCTTTCTCCAAGCAAGAGGGTCACGCCACCCTCACCTTATTGTGGGGGAGCACACCCTCAGCCAGCTCCTGGGCCTGCGATTAGATGTTATAACCCTAACCCATGGGAGAACAATACATAAACTATGGTAACAGGCACAGATTATGGGGTCTAATGCCTGCTACGTACTGCATCAAGGATTACTGCGGATGGGCCCCGGACGACCGACCATTTTTCCATCCATAACCACTGTTCTTCTTCGGGGTGCAATGCAGGTGGCTAGCTGGGATAGCGGCCCATACTTTCACGATACGCTCCTGACCCAACCCCCTTGGAAGGGCTTTTCTGAAGAGGAGACGAAGGGCACTCGCTTATTCTTGCATTTGTTGTCTACATTGGACAATGTATTGGCCCCATTCCGTACCTGGATGGGGCTGTCTACACGTCACCTGCCTTGATAGCCAGCGGGAAAAGCCACCATCCAACTCCTCTTCACAGAGATTGTCAGGGTGAGAAATCTGCCCCCCCCCCCCCCTTCTGTCACCGGAAGCATCCATGGATCTCATATTGAAGGAGATCATCACTGTGGCCATGTGGTGAGTTCCATGGATTTGAAGAGATCAGACCTGACGACAGAAGGGAAGATGCTCAGAGCGGACCAGGGATCCTTTAAGTCCCGGCTCACTGGCCTAAAACACTGCATGACCTACTTGGAGGAAAGACTTGACACTTCGGACCCCTGTCGCCCGGACATCAGGTATCGGAAACAAAAAAATGGGGCATAGGGAAGAGCATGCAGAGACAATGTCAGATTCTACAGAGTACCAGAGAAGATGGAGCAGGGCACTGATGCCTAGGGACTCTTAGGGTGCCAGCTGCCTAATCCTATTGCACATTTCCTTCACCCACCACTTGAATTTCAGAGGTCAGCTCTTTTCAACAAGCATGGGAAACCAATGCACAGCCTTGACCAATCATTTTTTGCTTCCTCCATGCGTTGAACAGGCCCACCAGGTCCTTACTGCGGTCAGTAAGCACAGCCCCTATGGCCTCGAAGGCCACAAGATGCGGATCACTGTGGATTTCTCGATGGAGAAGAAAGCCAAGTGGAAGGAATTCCTAGCAGTTCAGCCCAGCTGCATAAATGGGACATTAAATATGGAGTCTTCGAACCTGCAACCATATGTCTATTTACGGATGGCAAATCAAGGGACTACACCATTGCGGATCACCTGGCCCGTTACTGGAACAGGCTAGAGGACAGTTGGATGGATCTGGCTCCACCACCTTCATTGAGTGAGGGTAATGGAAAAGGGTGGGGGAGGCAGACCGCCCCCCACCACACAGGCCATGTCACAGACTGAGACTTTCGCAAACAGTCTGAACGAGATCCAGCTATCAGACAAGTGGGAATGTATATGTAGGACCCTATCAGAGACAAATTCAGGTCACCCCTGAAACTGATACAGGGCTCGGTACCAGTCTTCTTATACAGCTTTCTGATACCAACCTTTCTTTCTTTTGTGCCTGCAGGATGGGTTTCTCCTATGTGCTGTGTTTTGGGCAATGCTTTTTCTTATGCAAGATGTTAATTGTTGTGCAATTTTCCTCCACTATCAAACCCCCCTAAGCACTGATGTACATGCGAGATACTGGTTCACTACCCTGTTGTTCCCCCCCAGCCTGACCCATATGACCATGTCCGGGCAACCCCGCCATACTCTGTTGTAGGATGCCCTGCTACAGTGGGCAGCCCCCGGGTGAATCTTTTCAATCACCCTCTGGGTATGAGCACTTTTGAGCCTCACCCAACCCCCAATGCTGGCACTCCATGCCACCTGCCTCTCCAGGCACTTCCCATGACAAGACGCTTGTGATGCACGTGGCCAGTCCTGTGTCTTTCACCTCCCCCACATGGCATAATACTCTCTCTCCGGTTTAGACCCCATACAGAAGTTTTTTTTCTATCCCCATCGCTTCAGGAGCCACTCGGGCATACTCTCATCCCCAAGTCCCCCTTACCTCCGTCTGTTCTCCCCCAGATTGGAACAGGACCAACAGTTGCCACCCTAATGCAGGGGCACAGCAGACTCCTCCGGTGCGACATCTGCCTCAGAGCTGTCTTTCTACCACACCAATCCTTCCCCCTTCTTCTATCTCCCCTTCCACCCTCCTCCCTAGGCCCGGTCTGTGGCCCAGTCCCCTCCCAACAAACGGCTGCATTGCTTTGTGGCCTATGTGACTGTGGCCTACCTTCTTCTTTCTTCCAAGGCCTATCTCACAGACATAAGGTGGTACCTTTTAATGCGAACCGCCTATGTCACCAATTTCTTCCTCATTAAGCTGCCTGTTATGTATCCCATTCCTCAGTGTCAACTGATGGACAAAGTTTGAAAAGATTTAGAAATGATGGACTGAGAATATGAAGGCAAACATGTTTTTCTTTTTTTGTGTGCTTTTTTGCACTTTATGACTGGGTTTATTTCTTCAGGTGTTAACACATGAGGTTTTCGACCACTAGGATGTTATGTTGCAAAAATTTGGAATCTATCGATTTCGTTAAATGGCTTCCGCTAGCATGAGGCTTTTTTCACTGTAACTAGCATTTGCTGTCCCTGGTAAATCACCTGATTGGGCCCATGCACTGACCCCGCTCAGCTGCTGACCCGTGGGGTAGGTATATTGACACTAGCACTTTTTGAGTGCCTTTTTTATATCATTGACTTTGCATCCGACCTATTTAGAGCACAGGTATGGCATGTATAATATGTTTTTCATTCCCATAATGTATGTGCCCATTGGGGGAAATTAAGTATGTCAAAGTTTGTTTTCTATGTCTATGATGACGTTTTTATTTAAAAAGCACACGTACGCTTTTTGAAACCTATAGCTTGTGACAAGGACCATTGAGGTCGAAACGCGTCAGCCGTGTGATTAAAAATGTTATGGCATTAATCCCTGGGAGTGCGAGTCATCTTTACTGTGCCGTATGTAGGATGCAGGATACCTGTTACTGCGCATAGTCATTGCCACGCATTTATTACAACGTGTGTTGCACAGGTGGTAATGGCTATGCAAGTAACTGACTGGTGCTATCAGCGTCGTTGTGGAAAAGGCACTGGCGTGGTAGCATCATCAGAGGAAAAGGAGAGCCTTTCCCTCCCTCCTGACGATCTGTGCCATGGCTCGTATGAGAAAAGGAGCCTCTTCATCCTATAGAGGTTAGGGGGATTGCGCCTTGATATAGGGCTTTAAATTGGGGGTGTTCAAAGTTTTAAAAAAAAGCTGGGGGGTGGTTTAAGGGCTCAGGGCAGGGGTTGGGTAATAATTAAAAAGGGAACGGGGAGGGGGGATTAAGATGGGGTTACGTTTTAGGGCTTAATGCAGGGATCGGAACGGGTATTTTTATTTTTAAAAAGGCCTTGGGGCAAAGGCAAGAGGCATGCTGTGATTTACTTTTAGGGAACAAGGCAGGGGTTGAGTATTTTAACAAGGGCTGGGAGCTGAGGGAGGCAGGGGGCAAAGGGGACCAGTTTAAGGGAGGGTGGGAGAGAAAACGTTTATCAAGAATAGGGCTTTGCCAAAGATGCCTTTACAACAAAAATTGATGTTAAGGCATGCGTGGTAAAAAAAAAAATGATTTAAAAGTTATGCGTGGTACAGGTATTCACGTTGTAACGCGCATGGTAAAGGCATCTGTTGCAACGGAATGCGCTGTACTGTCATACAACCATCAGACTTAGCTGCAGAGGAAGGTCTACGGTTGCATGTGTCTCTCACAATACAGTACATCTGGCGTATTTTAAGCACAGGTACGACATGTGTAGTATGTTTTTTTATTTTCATAATGTATGTGCACATTAGGGCAATTTAAGTATGTCAAAGTTTGTTTTCTATGTCTATGATGAAGATTTTGTTTAAAAAGCACACATACACTTTTTTTGAGCCTGTGGCTTGTGACAAAGACCATGGAGGTCGGTGTGTCAGCTGTGTGATAAAAAATTCATCTTTCCTGTGCCGTAAAAATATATATGTAACAACCTCAAAGAGTGCAAGAAAGTAAAAAAACACCACAACATATAAATCATATCTATCTCGCAGAACAAAAAAGATCAAAGGAAGATTCACATGTAGAACAGAGTTTGCCGTGTATCTATGGGATTGCCCATGTGGTTTATGTTACGTGGGGAGTACATTTTTGGCAGTTCATAAACACATATTACAACACCTACGTGCCATACAAAATAGGGACAAATTCTATCCAGTGGCGCACCATTTCGAAGAGGTTCACAATGGTAACAGAAGGGGTTTGACATATTATGTAATAGATGCAGTAGCTCCCATCATTAGAGGAGGAAATAGGGAAAAGCAGTTGAGAAGATATGAATCTCGCTACATCATAGAGCTAGATACGAAGATCCCTGGTGGCCTAAATGTGAAGAAGACTTGTATACACATTTATAAATTGAGTTGCCGTCATAATACAATGTTAGGACAATATATATATATTTATATATATATATTACCTACTGGCAGTCGCCAGTAGGTAGTTATAGCTAGTACCTAGTTTTCATAGGAAAAGCATTTTTTGTTTTCCCAATAACTTTGGCGCCGGTTGACGAATTTTCGCGAAATTCTCAAAACTTATGGCCCGCTCCGGTCAGCTCCTATCTTGAAAGTTTCGGGGTGATTCGCCGAGAGGGGGCCGAGAAAAAAGGGGGTCCCAAAACATGTTTTCTCCATGTAATTTCCCATAGGAAACTTTAGACACGACTACAGCCTGAACTGCTGAACGGAATTACACCAAATGTGGCAAAAAGGTAGCCCTTGGTTCAGAAAGAGACCTTTTTTTCAAATCGTTTACATTCGTTCAGTAGTTTTTTAGAAATTCAAAAAATAAGAGTCAAAAAATCAATTTCCCATTGGAAACTTTAGACACGGTTACAGCTTGAACTGCTGAATGGAATTACACCAAATTTAGCAAAAAGGTAGCCCTTGTTCCAGAAAGAGACCTTTTTTGTTTAATGGAGTAAATCTGTTCAGTAGTTGCTGAGAAAATCAAAAGATAAAAGTTTCAATATCTATGGCCGCGGTGGATCCGCGCACCCTCCCGATCAGAAGCTTTATTCTAATTGGCTGTCAACACTCCAAACCAGAAAGTGTTGGCAGCCATTTTACGACTCGGTAGAAGCGAGTCAGAAGAAAACAGGGAAACTAAGGTGAAAAAAAAGAAAAGGGGGCAGGGTAGAAACACCCTGACCCCCTAGGCCTGCTCAGGGAGGACCCCCAGGCCACAAGGACCCCCAGGGCCAAAAAAAGCATAACAAATTGGCGAAATTCGTGCACCCAGCGCGAATTTCGGCCCCAAAATATAAAAAAATATTTAGGCCCCGGGTGGGCCAAGTCCCGGGGGCATGAAATATTATAATTGCGGGGGCTCAGGGAGGCCCCCGCAGCCCCGAGTACAGGATCGGGACATGCACTCTCATTGGTACGGACATGTCGAGTTCCCTTTCCAATATCTTGACACGTTCCCTCATTGGTACAGGATCCGGGCATGTGCTGTCATTGGTGCCACATAAGAGCATGTTCCGCTAGTACAATACGTGGGCATGGCATGCCCAGCCATCGGTGCAGGATCCGCTCTGCCTCCTGCTGGGTGGTGACTGCTCTTTTAGTGGCTTCAAGGAGCTGTGCCTGTCTGAGCGCACAGTCACCTGAGTGGATACAGCACACTTGTTTCTCGTGCACTTACTCCCCCGAGCGAGTGCCCTGATTAACCGGCCCACTGGAAGCAGCGCATAAAGAATGTAAATGTAAGGCGTTATTCGAGACACTTGCTGGAAAATCAAAGCTGAACACTACCAGTGCCGTGGAACTGGACCGTGCTCCGGGCAGACTGCCAGCACCTCCTGGCCTGGTACAAGGGCCTGCTGTGGAGGCACCGGCCTTGGGAACGGCTGCCCGGGAGACGAATTGTGTGTGGTGCAGCCGCGCCGTGTGATTTACGGGTCCTGGTGACAAGCACTGCCTAGTGTTGGCAGGACCATGTTTCTCGAGCTCCAGGCTGCGATAGTGCCCTGCCAGGGGCACTTCAAGAGGGTACTGTCACTAGCGTGGGGGTCTACTGCCTGGAGGTACAGGGGGTCTTTGCTCATTTGGTATCAAAGGCCTTTAAAAATTGTTTGACAAATCCTGCTGTAGTCCTTGCCGTAGACCTCGCCGCTCTGCGCACTTACTGAGAAGGGCAACACGCACACTTTTACCATAAGGAATGCCCATTTCGGTGCTCAGCTTCTTGCCAATTCTTTCCACATTTTATAAAGTGCCATCCTGGCAACCAAGTGCATCGGGCCCTATACACAGAATAACCCCATATAAAAAGAATGTTCCATAACTGTCAAAGTTTCGATTACATTCTTAAACCGGAGGACATGGAGGCACTGGCACACGTGCCATCCGTGGTGCCCAGCATGGCACCTCTGAGAGAGCATGCCCATAGCATGCAGGTGAATCTAAGCTGAAATCTGGGGTGTATCTATGGCAGTCTGGGGGCGCACAGTGTGCGCCTTGACGTCAGTGAGTATCAGGCCCCGGAAGTTTTGCGGTGCCGCCACCCATCTCCAGCCTGTCCTCTGGCCCCTAGTTTGGGTGGCCCTGAACTGAGCAGTTGTTTAGGCTCCCCCCCTTTCTCTAGGTGGTCCTCTGACCCCTAGTCTGGGTGGCCCTGAACAGGGCAGTTGTTTAGGGTTCCTGCCACCCCTCTCCAGGCGGTCCTGTGGCCCTGAACCGGGCAATTACTTGGGGTTCCTGCCACCCCTCTCCAGGAGGTCATGTGGCCCTAAACCGGGCAGTTGTTTGGGGTTCCCACCACCCCTTTCCAGCCGGTTCTGTGGCCCTGAACCGGGCAGTTGTTTGGGGGCTCCCCACCTCTGTCTAGGCGGTCCTGTGGCCCTGATCCTGGCAGTTCTTTGGGGTTCCCTACCCTTCTCTAGACTGTCCTTTGGCCCTCATCCTGGCAGTTGTTTGGGGTTCCCACCCTTCTCTAGGCAGTCCTCTGGCCCCTAGTCTTGTCCTGATCTAGGCAGTTGTTTGGGGTTCCCCACCCCTCTCTAGGCTGTCCTGTGGCCCTGATCCTGGCAGTTGTTTGGGGTTCCCCCCTTCTCTAGGCGGTCCTCTGGCACCTAGTCTGGTTAGCCCTGATCTGGGCAGTTGTTTGGGGTTCCCCACCCCTCTCTCTGCTGTCCTCTGTCCCCATCTTTGGTTGACCCTGAGCCGGACAGTTGTTTGGGGTGCCCGCACTGAAAGCCTCTCTCCCGAGGAGCGGTAGAGCAGCGTCGTGTTTATAGTGCACATAAGTCCTCTTTCTGTTTGTAGCTTAGAAAATGTGGTGTAATGCTGAGCATAAGAGGAAGTCAAAGGGTCCCCCCGAACCGACCGATGGTGCATCCGATTGGACGGGCCAAACCTACTGCCCTTGACCCGTTTGAGGAGGAGCTGTGGTTTATAATGGCAGAGGCTGTCTGCGGGTCCAGAATACCTGGTTTAAATCCTGGCGCCTTAGCACAACACAATCCTGAACAGATCCCTTGATTGCCTCATGCCGCCTCATTCTCTGGTGATATAGTGATGTCTTGGGGGGGAAGAGTGGTTGGAAGGGGAAGGTGAGTGGCGGGGGTCACATGCCCCTGTGCAGGTCCCAAATCTAAAGACTGTGCTACCCCTGCCAACGTGAAACATGCGGTCTAGTGATGCTGAGGCAGAACCGTGCATCCCTTTAGTGTGAGGTGCCGAACAATGGTCCCTTGGTGAGGGACCAGAGATTCGAAACCCCGGCTTCCCCTTTTGGACACATCACCATCGGCCTTCGTCCACCGCTTCATTTTGTGACGAAGTAGGGAGCGCTTAGAATATGTTGTGTGCTGCAAAAAAAACCCAAACAACACACAATAAATTTCTTTTGAAACCCGATTCGTGTGCGTATTCATGTAGAATTAAAATATTTGGCAACTGTTTCTGCTAGGATCGGTGGTCTAGTGTTTATTAAATCGGGTGCTAAGAGCTGACCCAAGAACGACTCCAGCTTCATCCGTTTGAAATCATTGTGTGATCCTGGACAAAGCTCTTACGTGCCCGGTAGCACATTGCCTGGTCTACGGTGGACCTAGGTCCATTGGAGCTCAGGCACCTTTTGGTCTCAAGGCCCTTCCCAGGTCAGGGGGAAGATTGCCTGATCTGTGGACTCTTGACTGGCACATGTCAATAGGTCCCAAAGCCAGCCTGTTCCACGTTTGGGCTGTGGAGCCTGGGTCGAGGGAATTCTGGCAGCTCGTAGGTGAGGGTTTCTATCTAGGCCCTTCTGCGCCAGGTAGATTATCTCCTGGTCTGTGTGGGGCCTGCACTGTGGGGAGCTTGGCAGTCTCCTTGTCTCTGGTGCCCCCTCCACCTGTACCAAGTACTAGTACCCACAGTGTAAAAACTCACCAGGTGCCCACTGTCTCCAGGCCCCTCTCTGCCAGGTTCTATAGGGAACCAGGGTGGGGAGAAACCTGGTGGCTATGCTGTAGAGAACCTTGCCCTCTCAGTGGGGGTCCGGGCTGAGTGCAGCATTGGTGCCCAGCCATTGTCAGACCTTTCTTTCCCTTGTACTTCATTGCGTGGTCTGTGAGGTCCTGTGCTTGGGGCAGTCATGTCCGACCTCTTTCCCCACTCCAGGTAGAATATTGCCTGGTCTATGGGGGTCTGGCTGAGGGAACCCTGCCCGCCGCTGGTCTTAACACGTGGCGCATTTTCAATTGGGGAATTAATTCCCCTTCAATTCTGAGGGCCCCTGGGGGCCAACTAGCCCACCAGGTACCTCCAGTAAGCGCCATAGGCCTGCGTTGCAGAGACGTGGTCCAGGCCAAGCCCCTTTTTACACCTCTCTGCAACGCAGCTCTGTGGCGCTTACTGAAGGTACCTACTGGGCTAGTTGGACCCCAGGGACCCTCAGGATTCAAGGGGACTTAAAACCCCAACTTACAACGCACCAGGGGGCGCGTTTGCAGAGTGGTGTAGAAAGGGGGCATGGCCTTTGTCTACCACTCAGCAATCCCACTGCGTGGGGCTTACTGGGGGTAAAAGATAGGCTAGTTGGCCCCTAAAGGATCCCCAGCAGTGAAGGGGACTCCAATCCCCATCCAAGAGTGTGCCAGGGAGTGCGTTTGTAGAGTGGTGGGCAAAGTGGGTGTGGCCTGGTACGAGTGCTTACCAATGCTGCTGTGTGGGACTGACTGGAGGTAATAGTTTGGGAAGTTGGCCCCCAAGGATGTCCTTGGGGGCCAACTACTCCTCTTGTTACCTCCAGTAAGTCCCACACAGTGGGATTGCTAAGACGTCTTCGGAGGCCATGGCCCCCTTTCTCTATCACTCTGCAAATGTGCCTCGTGGCAGATTACGGGATGGGGGATGAAGTCCAATTTAGTCCTCAGGGAGTTTGGGGGCCAATAATCCCTCCTGGTACCTCCTGGAAGTCCTACACAGCGGAATTCCTGAGCGTTGGTTGGACGCCTAGCACCCTTTCTACACCACTCTGCAAACAAGACTACTAGTTAAAGTAGCATATTCCTGCACCTCTGACTTAGAGGTAGTTTTAATCACCCTGCCCTATTATGTACTAGGGCCTTACAGAGCAGGTCATCCTAATCACAGGGGTACCCAAACGCATAGTGTTCCCTAGTGTATGTAGGTGTTTTCACTGTATTCTAAGTGGCTTTTAGCATAGCACTGGCTCAAGGCCTGGTTAGTCAGAGTCAGTTACCACCAGTAACCGTCTGAAAAAGTTGTGGGCACAGGATGATTTTGCAACGATGCCTCTTTCTGCTCCTCTGTTGGTTCTTTCTGCACATGTCTTGCTTCTTCCTGCACTTTTCTTCGTGGACTTCTGTTGCTTCTTTCTGCATTTCTTTTGCTTCTTTCTGTGCGTTTTTTCTTCTTTCTTCACATTTCCTACCTCTGTAGGCATAGTTAGAAACTAGCATTTAAAAAACCTTACAAATTCACTTAAACAAACCATAAGTTTCAGGCACGTTATAGTTAGAAATTAGCATTTAAAAAACCTTTGAAATTTACTGAAAAAAACCATAGGTTTCAGGCATTTTATAGTTAGAAATTAGCATTTAAAAAACCTTTGAAATTCACTGAAAAATCCATAGGTTTCAGGCCCATTATAGTTAGAAATTAGCATTTTAAAAACCTTAGAAATTCACTGAAAAAGCCATCAGTGATGTGATCAGTGATGTCATTTGAGATGTCATCAGTGATGTCATCAGTGATGTCACTGACCATGTCATGAATGATGTAATATGTGACGTCATCAGCAGTGCATTGCAGGGGCGCGAGTTATAGTTAGCTGAACTAACTATAACGGGGGAATGTCACTGGTTTTGTATGAGTGAAATGTCCAACTAACTATAACGTCCCTGAAACCTATGGTTTTTTCAGTGAATATATATATATATATATATATATATATATATATATCAGGAACACTCCTTCGCCTTCAAAAGCGTTTTTATCGTGTCGGAAAGAAAGGAGCACGGACCGCAGTTCAGTGCAAGAAAATGGTTTATTCTCTCAAGGTATGTCAGCCATGACGCGTTTCGACTCCATGGAGCCTTGATCACATGACACGCCAGGAAGTCACCTGATTGTTTAAATACATTTTTTACTACTTTTTTTCACATTCTCTGTGTTTTTTTCTCTCCCCACCTTCTGGTCTATGTTTAAAGTGACAGTGCATAAAGTGTCCAAATGCCTGTTTCGTAAGGGGTTCGTTTTGTATTGTTGCATCTGGGTAAAATACCACTGCCACAATTTTAGAAACCATTAATGCAATTCAGTATATGTATACATGCAGAAATTGATTTCCTGGTTGTTGGGCATCACAATACGATTAAATCTTAAACGAGCATATGCTAAATCTTAATAAATACATAAATAAATAGATATGTATAAATAACATTCATCGCACATGTAAATACTTCTAAAAACTATAATTGCAGTTTTGATAAAAGTAGATAAAAGTGGATAGAGAGCAAGACAATAAAAAATTGATTACAGTGCAAATATCGCCCAACTCACAATTGTGATGTAAATATCACATCTTTGTCATTTTGTCTCTGCATGTGTTAGCTGGATGGTAATGAATAATGCTCGTATGTTGTGTTATTGGGACAACATATAGAACCCCTGATAAAACGTTATTTTAGTTGATAAATAGTGTAAGAAATATGTGCAAACTCGTGTAAATCATCTAGATTTTTGAAAAAAGCCTTTGTCAATAATCTTTTGATTTCTAAGGGACACCTAATGAGACCATAAAGTTTGTATATGTGATAAAAAAATGTTTTTGTTAAAATCCTTAATTAAAGGAGACTTCTTTGGACTGTGAGGCTTTCGATTGCTACATTGACTTGGTTTAATTCTCCCAACATTGTGTCTATATGTAGCAAGAATAAGAATAAGATAGATGAAATTAACAGGATGTATCTGTTATTTAGCCAATGCTTGTTTATCATAAAAAGATTTCTGAAATGTGGTAAAAGCATGCAGTATTGGGGTAAAAATATTCTCAAATAATTGTAACTAGTTTACAAATAAGTGTACATGTCTTCAGTTGCGTTTAAGCCATTAGGACTTTTAGAATCTAGTTCTAAGATAAAGCGGGTCTCTAACTGTCTCAGAATTCTATCTCTGTTGCCACCACGTTTGTTGAATGGCACACTATCAATGATAAAATATTTGAGAAGTTTGGGATCGGACTGATGGTGTTCCGCGAAATGCCGAGCCACCGGATAAGTTGGGTCTTTGTTGGATATTGCTCGAATGTGTTGTAATATCCTTTTGTGCCCCTGCACCTTAGTACTTCCCACGTATCTGAGCCTGCAAGGGCACTCGAGAACATACACCACAAATTCAGTTTTGCATGAAAGGGCTTTATTGATTATTAGATCCTGGTCGCTAAATGCAGTTTTATATGTCAATGTATTAATACCACACTGGAAAGCTTTACAGCTACTGCATTTAAAAAAGCCCTTTCTCTGACTTAGCCAGTTTCCTTTTGGCTTCACCATCGGATTATTTTGTACCAATTTGTCGTGCATACTAGGCGCTCTTCTATTGGTTATGGAAGGTTTGACAGATAGAGTGGGTCCCAAGATAGGGTCGTTTTTGATCAAAGGCCAGCCTCTCTGTATAATCTGATTTATTTCAAGGCTTTGTTTACTAAAACCCAATATCATCCGGAATTCATCCTTTTTGGGGCTAGTTGTTCTGTTGGATATTTGGCCAGACGATTCCTTAATATGTGTTTTTAAGAGAGTATCTCTGTCTATCGCGGCACACTTTGAAATAGCTGCTATATATATATTCTTTTTTACTAAAGAAACAAAGGTTACAGGGACGTTATAGTGAGGAAATTGAATGTAAGGAAACCTTATAAATTCACTGAAAAAAACAAAGGTTACAGGACGTTATAGTTAGGATGACATTTCACTTGTACAAATCCAGAGAAATTCAGCAGCTATAGTTAGCTGAGCTAACTATAACTTGCTCCTGCAATACACTGCTTATGCCTTCACATATTACATCACTCATGACATGGTCAGTGACTTCACTGATGGCATCACTGATGACATCTCAAATGACATCACTCATGACATCATCCAGTGACTGTGAGTGTTTCTAAAACGTTTATGAGTGTTAAAAATATATATCAAGGTGTACTGATGACTCAGTGGGTGTATGAGTACCTGTATGGATGATTCAGTAGGTGCGTGACTGACTGTAGAAGTGAGAGATTAGGTATCTTATGAATGTATGGGTCATGGACTAGGTTGTCTGAATGTCTGTATCAGTCAGTCAGTTGTGTAAGTGGCTGCATGGGTTGGGGAGTAGGTACACGAGTAGCTGTATGGTTTCTTCATTGATTGTCTAATTACCTGTATGGGTGTATGAGTGCCTGTGTAGGTGGGTGAGTGGGTGTATGAGTTAGTGAGTATAAGAGGAGGGTTGTATAAGTGACTGATTATGTCTATGGCTGTGTATGTGAGTGTATGGATGTGTCAGTGGTACATGGGTAAGTAGATATGTAAAAGCCGGTATATATACATGTTGGAGCATATCAGTAACTGTAGGTGTGATTGAAGGATTGTGATAGTAGTTTTATGGGTTAGTGAGTGGGTGTGTAAGGGTCTGTATGGGTCAGTGATAATATGTTATCATCTGTATGAATAAGTGAGTAGGTGTGTGTATAACTTTATAGGAGAATAAATGGCTGTCATTATCCAGTAACTGTGAGTGTTTCTAAAATGTTTATGAGTGTTAAATATATATACGCCAAGGTGTATTGATGAATGAGTGGGTATATAAGTACCTGTATGGATAATTTAGTGAGTGTGTGACTGACTGTATAAGTGAGTGATTATAGGTGTTTCAGTGAATGTATGGGTGTGACTAATCTGTGTGAATGTCTGTATCAGTCTGTCAGTTGGTGTGTAAGTGGCTGCATGGGTTGCTGAGCTGGTACATGAGTACCTATATGGGTTATTGATTGGTTATCTGACTACCTGTATGGATGCCTGAGTGTTTGTGTGGGTGGAAGAGGGTGTGTGTGACTCCCTGCATAGATGAGTGAGTGGGTGAATCACTGTCTGCATGGGTTAATGAGTGCATCTGAGAGGGTCTGTATGGGTGAGTGAGTGTGTGCATGGCTTTGTAGGTGAGTGAATTGATATCTCAGTGGTATATGGGTGAGTAAGTGCATATGTGAAAGGCAGCATATGTGAGTGTGAGAGTATATAAGTCACTGTATGTGTGAGTAATTGATTGTGAGAGTGGCTGTATGGGGGAGTGTGTGCTTGTATCAGTGACTGTATAGGTGAGTAAATATGTGTTAGTAAGTGGGTTGGTTTGTGTATAACTGTATAGGTGAGTAAGTGGCAGTGTGATTGACTCTATGGGTGAGTGAGTAGGTGTGTGACCAGCTCTATGAGTGTCTGACAGTGTAGGAGGGGCTGTATGGGTGTATGAGTGGATACATCAGTGGCTGTATTAGTGAGTGAATGGGTTTATGAGTGGCTGTATGGGTGAGTGAGTGGATGTGTTTGTAGACCTATGAATGCATGAGTGGGTATATAAGTACTGGTATGGGTGTGTCAATATGAGTGTGAAAGTTGCAGTGGGTGTATGAATGATTACATGGGGGTGTGAGTGGGTGTGTCACAGATTCCGTGGATGATGTCATCAATGATGTAATCAGTGATGTAATTTAAGATGTCATCAGTGATCTCATCAGTGATGTTACTGACCATGTCATCAGTGATGTAATATGTGAGGTCATAAGGAATGCATTGCAATGCGCAAGTTATAGTTTTCTCAGCTGAATTTCTGTGGTTTTGTACTAGTGAAATGTCAGCATAACTGTCCCTGTACCCTTTGTTTTTTTCAGTGAATTTCTAAGGTTTTTTGAATGCTAATTGTTAACTATAATGTTCCTGTATCCTTTGTTTTTTTTAATTTATAAGGTTTTTAAAAATTCTATTTATTAATTGTAATGTCCATTTTTTGTAAGTGAACTTATGAGATTTTCATACTTTCTTACCATAAGTGGATATTGTGTATTATTTTTACACAATATACCACTCTTTTTTATTCCATATGTCTTTATCAGAAAATATAATAATAACTGGTTTTATTTTTAACAATTTGGTAAGTGGGCACAACATTGTTGTATTTACAGTGGAGATACTATCATGAGTAAATGTATTTCACCTACTGAAAAATACACTTAAAGAATTTTTTTAAATAAATATAACTTTAAATATTTAGTAAAATATTGTTTTAACTTCTCTTCCTGCAATCAAATTAGTAAAAAGCCACCTTTACAAAAAAAATTATAATTGCGACTACCGAAGTCATCGCGATGATCTTGGTAGTTGCAAAGAGCGCATGTTTTATACAAAGTGTAAAAAATATATATAGATAGATTGTACAGTATATTTAACAGTAGAGCTTTATTAGTGTACTTTTGGAACTCATATATTTCTATTGAGTTTACAGAATAATTGCTTCCAAACACTTTTTCCCATTTCCACGAAGAAGAGGAAGTCGCTATGACGTCGGTAGTAGCGGATAGAGCATTTTTCAACAACTCTGAAACGTATATGCAGAGGTACTGTGAACACGTTTAGTATATCTGTTCACTATTATAATATCGAAAGTGTTGCTATTCTTTCAATTTTTAAACAAAACTACTTTAAACTTATATTTTGCATTTCCACTTCACCGCGGTAACCATGACTATTTCGTTCACCGCAAATATCACACGACCAGGAAAGCAAGGAATGTGATTAGATAATATACTTTTCAGCAAAATCAATAGGAAGCAAACATCCAGTCCTCCTTCTTGAATCTTCTTTCATAGAGCTTTATTCTGAACAGGTGGAATAATTTTGTTCTGGAAACTTTGTGCTGTTTTTTTTCTATCAGAAATTGCAAAAAAAGCAAGGAGATGGGGGTCAGCTGGAACAACAGCTGGACCAGGATGTAGAGGAGGTGGACAGTGAAGATCTGGAAGAACAGGAACCTCCACAAAAGAGAGCCAGGGTGTCTTGGGATTTTTTTAAATCCCATCAGGTGAATCAAAAAGAGCTGCCAAGCTTGTGCAGTGCACAATTTGCAAGAAGACCCTCTCTAGAGGTACCAACAAGAAGTATTCATGTGGGACAACGTCCATGTTATACCATCTAAAAACCCATCATAAAAAAATCTCTCCAACTGGTGATCAAGCATAGGGAAGCTGGGCGACCATGTACTTCAGTGGCAGCAGCAACAATTCCTGGTCAAAAACTCCCTTCTGAGGTGCAGAGTACTGCAACAAACATGGCTACACAGATGTCAAGAATGGCCATGGACTGCATGGATTGTAGTGTTGTCATTAGTGCTGGGGAGCAGTCTCTTACAGCTATTCACAATGGGGCAAAACAGCAAACATGCTAATTTTGTTCCTCTTTTATGTTTTGCACATTTTTCAGCGCACGTTTTTTTCAATTCCTGCTGTTCCAGTCGTCATTTTTGTTCTTATAAAAAACAGTAAAAACAATGTAAAACTTTACAAAAGCCTCAAAAAAATGGTTCATGTTGGAACTGCCTTTTACAGTTAAAAAATAAAGATAAAGTATGTATATATGTTGGAATGAGTGTATGACTGCTGTATGGATAATTGAATGAGTGCACAACTGGTGCATGGATGTTACAATGAGTGCAGTAGTGGTGCCTCAGTAAATATATTAGTGCATAAGTAGTGCCTGAGTGATTGGATGAGTGCAAAGGTAGTGATTTGGTGATTGCATGGGTAGTGTGTGGCTGAATGGATGAGTGCATATGTAGTGCCTGAGTGAATGCAAGAGTGGAATGGTAGTGCCTGAGTGAATGGATGAATGCATGGATAATGGCTGGCTGAATGAATGAGTGCATGGATAGTGCCTGGGTGATTGGATGAATGCATGGTTAGTGCCTGAGTGATTGGATGAGCACATGCATAGTACCTGAGTGAACAGATGAGTACAAGGGTAGTGCCTGAGTGATTTGATGTGTCCAAGTGTAGTGCCTGGGTCATTAGACAAGTGTTTGGATAGTGCATGAGTGAAAAAATTCATGCATGCATTTTGCCTGAGTGAATGGATGAGTGAAAGGGTAGTGCCTGGGTGATTGGATATGTGCATGCGTAGTGCCTCAGTGGATGGATAAGTGCATGGATAATGCCAGAGTGAATGACTGAGTGCATGGGTAGTGCCTGGATCTTTCGATGGGTGTATGGGCAGTCCCTGAGTGAATGGATGCGTGCATGCATACTGCCTGAGTGAACAGATGAGTGCAACTGTAATGACTGGGTCAGTGGATGAGTGCATGAGCAATGACTAGGTGAGTGGATGAGTGCATGGGTAATGCCTCAGTGAATGGATGAGTGCATGGGTAGTGCCGGGGTGATTAGGAGAGTGTACAGATAGTGCCTGGGAGATTGGAGGAGTGCATGGGTACTGGTTGGGTGATTGGATGAGTGCACGAGTAGTGCTTCAGTGAATGGATGAGTGCATGGGTAGTGCCTTAGTAAATGAATGAGATCAAGGGTACTGCCTGGGTAATTGGATATGTGCATGGGTAGTGTCTGGGTGAATGGATGTGTGCAAAGGTAGTGCCTGGGTGATTGGATATGTGTATGGTTAGTACGTGTGCTGAATAGATGAGTTCATGGGTAGTGCATGAGTGAATGGATCAGTGCAAGGGTTCTGCCGGAGTAAATCAATGAGTGGAAGGGTAGCACCTAAGTGATTGGATGAGTGCAAGGTTAGTGCCTGGGATTTAGGTGAGAGCATAGACAGTGTCTGGGTGATTGGATGAATGAATGCATCATGTCTGCATGATTGCGTGAGTGCGTGGATAGTGCCTGGGTGACTGGATGAGTGCATGGGTACTGCCTGGGTGATTGGATGAGTGCATGAGTAGTTCCTGTATACATGGATGAGTGCATGGATTATGCCTGGGTCATTGAATGACTGTATGGGTAGTGCCTGGGCAAATGGATGTGTACATGGGTAGTGGCTGAGTGAATTGAGGAGTGTAAGGGTACTGCCTGAGGGAATGGATGAGTGCATAGGTCTGGGTGAATGAATTAGTGTTTGGGTAGCACCTGGGTCATTGGGTGAGTGCATGGATAGTGGCTGAGTGAATAGATGAGTAGAAGGTCAGTGCCTGGGTGAATGGATGAGCAGAAGGGTAATACCTGGGTGATTCGATATATGAATGGTTAGCACATGGGTGAATAGATGAGTGCATAGGTAGTGCACAAGTGAATAGATCAGTGCAACTGTAGAACCTGAGTAAATGAATGAGAGAAAGGATAATGTCCAAGTGATTGGATGAGTGCAAGGTAGTTCCTCAGTAATTGCATTAGTGCAAAGGTAGTCCTGGGTGATTGGGTGAGTGCATAGATAGTGCCTGGGTAATTGGGTGAATGAATGGATAGTGCCTATTGTGGGAAAGTGAAACACCGGGCACAGTGTAAATATCAAACTTGTTGCATATCGACTCCCAGTTTAATAGTTTACATACATGTATGACAAAAACATATAGCTACATTTAACAGAACAGACTTGTATGTTTTTCGTACTTCTCTTTAATTAATACAAAATATAAATATTTTTTGCTTTTTTGTTTTTCTTCTTTTTCAATGGATTAATTTCTCTGTGTGAACATATATATTTATAGACAACAATACCTCATCATGGTGCCTCTATATAGAGATGATAATTCCTAAATAGTGCAAATTAAATCTGACTAGAACATGATTAAATATTTGAAATGAAGATACAGTGCATATTTGTCATAACATGATTATTTTTCAACAAGCAACTCTTAAACAATGTATATTTCCTCCAGAAAGCAATGTATTCAGATTTTTACTCTATGGACGGTAGGTAGACACATTTGTCATAACATGATTATTTCTCAACAAACAACTCATAAACAATGAATATTTCCTCCAGAAATCAATGTGTTCAGATTTTTACTCTATGGGCGGTAGGTAGACACAACGCGTTTCGGCTAGGCCTTCGTCAGGAACCCGCTCAGGTTTGTACACTACATACAAAAAAGAATTACAAAAAAATAAATATATAGTGATTAAAAGCCAATCTTAAACTTGGGAGTCAATATAACAATCAAAAATAATTTACAAAATTAAGGATCTATGTCAAAAAGATAAAATTAACAGATCTGGTCTAAGGTTTCTGAACTTGATTGAGGCCAACACCTCTAGAATAAATACTTTAGATATGAAAATATGGAAGACTTTGAAGTGCTAGGAAAACTATTTAAATTTATGCAGTCTATTTACTAGGAAACCACTTAAATCATGCAAGCATCCAAGATTTACATGATAAGTGCATACCTCTTGTAATTGCAGGAGATTGAGTACTATCCCGGTACATTAGATGTATCTTTATCTGTTGTGTATCACTATCATCTGTACCAAATGAAGCACATATGCATAATAGTTATTTTCACAGGGCTTTATGTATATTGGTCGATCTATTTAACCGATTACATCATAACTCTATGTCATGTACCTGTTATGATTCTTAGCTTAGGACAGGCACATCAACTCAATGCGTCTTCTTCTTCAAATCAATATTCTACGAATTTAGTGATTTATAAACGGAAGAGATACAAGTGTATCTTTATCTGTCGTGTATCACGATCATCTGTACCAAATGGAAGCACATATGCATCATAGTTATTCTCACAGGGCTTTATGTATATTGGTCGATCTATTTCACTGATTTCATCATAACTCTATGTCATGTACCTGTTATGATTTTTAGCTTAGGACAGGCAGATGAACTCAATGTGGCTTCTTCTTCAAATCAATATTCTGCGAGTTTAGTGATTTATAAATGGGAGAAATACAAGTGAAAATCGAAGTCAAAAAGGGGGATATATTTCCAAACCACACTTATTACTGTCTAGTTATTTTTGTTTTATTATCGATATTTCCTTTTCAATACAATATTTTGCAATTTTGATGTCATGAATACTCACTTGCTTAAAAGTAATGAGTTGAAATTCAATATGGCGTTTGATTATAAAAAAATATGGCAAAGGATAACAATTTCTGTCCTTCCTTCAAGAGAGATGACGGATCTAAGGGCCTGAATATAAAAAAATCTAAATCAGATATAAACAGTGATTTCCAAAGTTATCTGGCATTTATTAAATTGATAAAAGCGGCTCACAAGGTTGTATGGCATATGTTAGATTAATCTAAATTAGATATAGACGGTAATTTTCAAGATTATGTGGCATTTACTAGATTAATATAGACGGGTCACAAGGTTGTATGGCATATGATCGATTAATATGTTTTTTTGCTATTACCGGGTGGTCTCTTATCTTGAAATATGTTAACTCATCATGCCTTTTTAAAAAAAAAAATGCGTTAATTCTATTCCATAGTTAGCGTAATTGACCAATGCATTTGGACAAACATACCTGAATGGATAGTGCCTGCATGATTGGGTGACTACATGGATAGTGCCTGGGGTATTGGATGAGTGCATGGGTAGTGCCAGAGTGAATGGATGAGCGCAGGTGTAATGCCTCAGTGGATGCATGAGTGCAAGGGTAAGGCTTGGGTGAATGGATGAGTAGCAGGATAGTGCCTGGGTGAATAAAGGAGTGCATAGGTAGGGCCTCGGTGAATGGATGAGTGCAAAGGTAGGTCTAGGTGATTAGATCAGTACATGGATAGTGCATTGGGGATTGTGTCAGTGCATAGATAGTGGCTGAGTGAATGAATGAGTGCATGGGTAGTGCCAGGTTGATTGTATGAGTGCGTGAGTAGCACATAGATGACTATATGTCTGTAAAAGTAGCGCCTGGGTGATTGGATGAGTGCACGGGTTGACCTTGGGTCATTGAATGAGTGCAAGGATAGTGGCTTGATGATTGAGTGAGTACACAGATAGGGTCTGTGTGATTGGGTGAAGGCATGGAAAATGTCTACATTATTGGTTGAGTGCATGGATAGTGCATGGGTGATTGAATGAGTGCATGGGTACTGCCTGGGTGATTGGATGAGTAGTGCATGAGTGAGTGTATGAGTGCATGGGCAGTGCCTCAGTGAATGGATGGGTACATACATAGTGTCTGGGTATTTGCATAGTGCTTGGGTAACACCTGGGTGATTGGATGAGTGCCTGAGTGGTGGCTGGGAGATTAGATGAATTCAAGTGCAGTACCTGAGTGATTAGATGACTGCTTAGGTAGTGGCTGGATAATTGGACTAGTGCAAGTGTTGTGCATGGGAGATGGGATGAGTACATGAGTAGTAACTTAATGAATCCATTACTAAAGTAGTGATGTAGCACGCATAATATATCGTGACCTCCAATCACTGTGAAGAAATAAAAAAAGAAAAAAATATATTGGAATTTTATTTCAAACATTAGGCAACCAAACAACATACAATATTTTTTATCAATGCTTTAATTCAACATAGACAAATGTTTTCCTGTTTTCAGCTTTCATACTTGTTTACTTTCAACAGCGCCTTGTATTAAGACTCATCATTAACCAGTGGGAATAAACAATCAAAGGATTGTAAAATAAAAAACAAATGTGCACAGTAGATCATTATAACTATGTCATACTGTTCACTGCACTCACTACACATTTTTTAATACTGGCCTGCTGATAGCTTACTACTTTAATGAAAGCAACTAAATGGTAAAAAAAATCTGACATTATTATATTTGATACAAAATGTCAAACAATTATGAAGCAGTCTTTATTTTTGCATATGCTTTTGTAAACATCATCCCTGCTAGGCCAAATGATGTCTAAACTGTTCTTAGTCAATGTATGAAAAACATAACCCATAGTACAATTTAGAAGTTGCTGTAGCAGAAACAAAAGGGGACTTTTTTTAGTCGTGAAGAGGCTTTTCACATGCAATTTAAGGCTACTGGTATTATAGTATCTCGGTTAACTTTTTATTTGTAGTAACACAAAGTAGTCCTCAAATATTTAGAAATTCCTTTCTTGCAGTGAAAAAGAGTCCTTCATTTCTTTTTTTTTTTTTAAGTTCAAAATATTTTATTACATTTTTCCATAATATTAAACAAATACAGACAATACGGGGAAAAAAAATTGATCATAAGCGAAAATACCTATGTAAAATAAGAAATTTCAAAAAACAATTCTAAATACAATAGGTAAAGAAGTATAAATAATCAAGTAAAGGAGGGATGACAAACTAAAAAGAAGGGAAGGAGCCATGAAAAATTGCGATGTCAACTTATTTAGAAAAAGAGCTATAATCATCATAGAAATCTTGAAGTAGAATGACTGTAAAACTGTGGATCAAGTATAAATAAACAATTATAAAGATAAGTATATATCTATAGGTAACCAGAAAGAGTGAAACAACTTAGAATTATGATTGATCCCTTGCAGGGATAATTGAGCACCTCTTCTTGTAAAAATGACCCATGACCACCAAGCATGAACCGATAAAGACATCCTTCCAGCAAAAAGTAATGGACTTTAAAGCAGCTGACAGTAGGAAATTAAACAGTTTACCTTCTAATTCAGATAAGTTATGCAAAAGACCAACAGATTTACATATTATTTCGTAAGAAATAACATCATGAATATGAAATATTTGTTGAATAATATCCCAAACATCAGACCAAAATTTAAAAATTAATGGACATTCAAAAAGCATATGTCGTAATGATCCAGGAAGTAATTTACAATGCCAACATAGGTCGTCATGCATCAATTTAGCACGAAATAAACGCACTGGGGTCCATAAACAATTAAATAAAATATAAGAATTGGTTTGGTAAAGTGAAACAGGCCGCCATCCTGAAATACTGTTAAGCCAAACAGCCGTCCAAGTATCGTTGGACAAAGAAAGTGAAAGCTCAGCATTCCAGAATGTTGAAATAATATTTAAATTGTTTCCTATAGAATTAGATAATTTCTTATATAAAATAGAGACAGTATGCGATGACATAGAGATAGTTCGAATATATAGTGCTAAATCTGCTTTAACATTAAACGGAATACCATGAGGGAAAGAGTCTAAAATTGAATTACATAAAGATTCATATTTAATCAAATCAGAATGAGGTAAACTAAATTTCATTTGTAAAGCTTCAAAAGAAATAAAAACATTGTCAAAATAGATATCTTTAAGATACAAGACACCAGCTTTAATCCAAGCATTCCAAAAATTAACATTTCTATTCAATTTAATCACATTACTATGCCACAATGACAGATCTTCAGTATGGTTCATAGGGGTCAAAAAAATTGAATCCAGGTCATTAAAAATGAGTTTAGCGGATTTAATAATAACCGACTTATGCACATATGTTGACCTATTGGACATTGTAAGTAAGGCGGTCAATGGAAAAGGAGCCACAAGAGACTGCTCTATATGAAGCCATGTAGGTTGGTTATTTAAAGAGGAAGGAGGAAACCATATGGAACTTTGTTTCAGTATAAAGGCCTTGTGATATAGAAAAAAGTCAGGCACGCCAAATCCAGCATTACATTTAGGTATTTTTAATTTCTTATAACCAATACGAGCTGGTTTATTGTTCCAGAGAAATTTGGAAAGAAGTCTATCAATGTCTTTATAGAATTGTAATGGAAATTGAACAGGAATCATAGCAAGTGTATAGAAAATTTTAGGAGCAATAGTCATTTTAATGGAGTCCATTCTACCCCACCAAGAGAGGTGCAGTGAAGACCATTTAGATGTTTTATCTTTGATATAATTCAGAATAAAGTTACTATTTAATGTTAATGTTGCTTTTATGGAGGACGCAAATAGAATCCCAAGATATTTTAATTTATGTTTTTGCCACACAATATCAGCCATGGGTAACATATCAGGAGTACAAAAAATTTTTAAAGGGAAGAATTCAGTTTTATTAATATTAAGTTTATAGCCAGAAACCATGGAATATTTTGCAATAATGTCTAATAAGGCAGGCATTGAGGATATAGGTTCACTAATAAATAACAGCACATCATCAGCATATGCTAAAGTTTTGATATTAATCTCCTTAATCTTAATACCTTGAATATTAACACATTGTCGTATATGAGTAAGGAAAGGTTCAATTCCAATGAGAAATAAAAGTGGAGAGAGGGGACAGCCTTGTCTCGTGCCACTAAAAAGAGAAAACTGACTAGATACTTGGCCATTGATAAATAAACGAGCAGTAGGGGCATAATACAGAGCAGAAATCATGCGTTTAAATGATAGTAAGGTTTGAAATAAAAATTGCCAGTGAATTTTGTCGAAAGCTTTCTCTGCATCCAAAGCCAAAATTCCTGCAGGGGAACTTAAAGTGGAACTCTGTTCAATAACATGTAATAAGGTTCTTGTGTTATTTGTAGAATATCTATTCTTCATAAAACCGGATTGATCAAGATGTATAATAGAATCCAATACAGGAGCCAGTCTGGAAGCAAGTATTTTAGCATACAATTTACAATCTTGATTAATTAAAGAAATAGGGCGGTAATTTGAAACAAGAGTGGGGTCTTTATCTGGCTTAGGAAGTACAATAATTAAAGCATCAGTAAAAGAACCGGAGACCGTTCCCGAAGAACCAAAAAAAGTAAAAAGTTGAAATAAATAAGGCAAAAGTTGGGATTGGCACTCTTTATAAAACTCATCTGGAATACCATCTGGGCCAGGGGATTTATTTGTTTTAATAGATTTAATAGCTGCTAAAATTTCATCTGTAGTAATGGGTAAATCTAGCCCAAGCCTGTCCGAGTGTGAAATTTTGGGCAAATTACATGTATTTAAAAAAGAGTCCAGTATGGAGGGACCATGAGGATCAGGCTTATTATATAAAGTAGAATAAAAATCCAAAAATTCCTTAACAATATCATTATGAGATATTGCAATATTACCATTAGGGCCGTGAATTGAGGTAATTTGCGTTTTATCTTTTTTTATGCGTAAGTAATTAGCTAAAAGCTTCCCAGACCTGTTGGCATTAGAACGGAATTTAGCCTTAGAGTTAGAAATTCGGATGCCAGCTCTTGTACTAAGGATTGAGTTAAATTCATATCGAAGTTTTTGTAGCTTGACTTTAAATTGAGGATCATTTGATGAAATAAAAAGCCTTTCAAATTTCGCAATTTGTTTTTCCAAACATCTAATACGAGCGTTGAATGTTTTATTTTCATAGGCCATAATTGAGATAGTTACACCCCTAATATAAGCTTTAAAGGCATCCCATCTATTGACCATAGAAGTGGATCCTTCAGGATTGAGTAAAAAATAGTCTTGAATAGCATTTAAGATTTTAGGCTTATTATGTTCATTAAGAATAATTCCAGTATTCATACGCCACCTAGTTTGGTTTGCAAAAGTTGAAGTTAAGTTCAGAACAAACGAAATCAAGGCATGATCTGAGATGTCAATATTACCAATCTTAGGAGTCTTAACAGATTGAACTAGTTGTGTGGAAATTAAAAAATAATCAATTCTAGAATGTGAATTATGTGGATTAGAGAAAAATGTAAAACATTTTTCCGTAGGGAAGTGCAAACGCCAAATGTCAACTAACTTGGTTGTATGAATAAATGATTTAAAAGCATGAAAAACCTTAGGAGGGCGAAATTTAGTACTTGTAACGCCCTGAACGTCTCAGGATCGTTTAACAGACACGATAATGAGGACGCAACCACTTGTGAAGGGTTAGTTATTTTAATGAAGGCAAAACTAATACAAAGAATAAACAAAAGTTATAGTCACTGGAATCCTCCAGGCTAAGTACGTTACCAGCCCACAGCACAGATGGTCCTAACCGTCCTCTGCATATACGCCGATCCCGGCGTATGCCAACAGAGGGCAGAAATGAAATGGCCGACAATGCCAATCGGTAGGCTGTGAGGGGCACGAAGAGTGTTGGGGAGAATCGAGGAGTCAGGGAAACACCCAGCCGGGGTCTCTACCTGAAGGGAGCAGCCGCTCAACCTCTTCCTCAGACTGCACCGGGACGCGGAGTCACCTCCTGGTGATGCGTCACCGATACCCCACTCAAAAGCAAGAAGACTGAACCGAGAGCAGCCGCTCGATCGATCCTGTGGACTTCCGAGTCTGTAACGCGGCAAACACCTCCTGGTGTGCGTTACAGCTGGCAGTCCCTGTATCTCTGGTCGGGCTGGGAGTTACGACTCTAACCAGCAAAAGCGCCACTGCGCCTTGACTCTGCCGAGTCAAAAAGCGAAGCTCAAAGGTTGACCAGTAGAGCTTCCGGGTCCTTCACAGGTGACGATGGGGCAAGACACGGCCCAGGGAGTAACGTCTCGACCTACCTCCGTTCTTGCCTTACTGGAGCACCACTCCGGAACACTGCTCTTCACGAAGCAGGTACGTCGGTGTAAACACAATATCCGACAGCGTTGTACCTCCCGGTTCCTCCCTTTATAGGGCGTGTTTTCCTTGAGTTATGTAACAGCTCTCCTGTTTACATAAGGGCATGTTTTCCTTGAGTTATGTAACAGCTCTCCTGTTTACATAAGGGCGTGTTTTCCTTGAGTTATGTAACAGTTCTCCTGTTTACATAACCTCTCAATCGCTAAGCATCCTGGGAGATGTAGTCCGTTTTCGCTGGTTACCGTTTTCCTCCCCTCGCATGACAGGAATTCTTGACAGTACATCCTCCCTCTCAGCGGCTCCCCACGGGTCCAGCGCTGGCAGGAAAACGCCGATGGAACAAGGAGACCAAGCGCGGAGCATGAACCCCTTCAGCCGGTTCCCATGATTGCTCCTCCGGGCCATAGCCCTTCCATGCAACCAGGTACCACAGCCTCCCCCTGCGCCATTTGGACGCCCGTATGCCCGACACTTCATACTCCACCTCCGACTCCACGCATACCGGCCTAGGTGTCCCAGACGGCTTGGAGGGTGCTGGTTTGAGCAATGATACATGAAAGACAGGGTGTATCCGCAATGACTGGGGCAAGCACACCTTCACGTTCACGGGACCCATACACTTGGTAATTCGATAGGGGCCCATGTACTTGGGATGGAACACACCGTTCTTTCGAAACCTCATGTTTCTTGTGGATATCCAGACGTAGTCTCCAGTGCGGTACAGTGGCCCGGGCCTTCTCTTCCTGTCTGCCGCAGCCTTGTATCTTCTCTTGGCCTCTATTAGGACAGCCCTTGAGCGCATCAACGTGTCTTTTATGTGTGCCACCCTGTCCGCTGTGGCGGGAATCCTGTCCTCTCTGAACGGATGTAGAAATGGCAAGAACCTGGGATGGTGGCCATAGTTGCTATAGAACGGAGATGACTGTGTGGAGCTGTGAGTGGCGTTGTTATAGGCTATCTCTGCAACCCATAGCAAGTCGACCCATTCTTCCCTGCCCTGGTCCACAAAACAACGCAGATACTGTTTGAGCGTTTGGTTCAGGCGCTCGGTTTGGCCGTCCGTTTGAGGGTGGTAGCTGGTGGACAGGGCGGTCTTAACATGCAGCGCAGTGCACCAAGTCTTCCAGTATTGTGCAGTAAACTGCGACCCCCGGTCCGACACGATCACCCCAGGTAATCCATGCAGTCGTACCACATTCTTTAGGAGTAGTGACGCCAATTCCCCGGCCATAGGGACTCTCTTGCAGGGGATGAAGTGCCCCATTTTCGTCAAGTAATCCACCACCACCAGTATTGCCGTCATCCCCTGGTCTACCGGTAGGCCCACCACGAAGTCCAGTGATATGCTATCCCATGGTCTATCCGGGGTCGGAAGTGGATGTAAGAGCCCTTGGGTTCGGCCATGGTCGGCCTTCATGGTAGCACACGTAGGACACTCCTGTCCCCACCTCCTGACATCCACTCTCATGGTCGGCCACCAGAAATGCCGTCCCATGCTAGCCACCGTTTTTTTAAAGCCCAAATGACCTGCGCATGGAGAGTCATGGCACCAGATGAATGCTGGTTTCCTTAGCCTAGGCGTGGGTATCAATAGGCACCTGCCCTTCAAGGGTATCCCGTCCTTCAGCTGCCATTCTCTGTGACTGAGGAGCCACCTCCGCCATGCGAATGACCTGATCCCTCTCTTTATTCCCCTCAGGAAAGTATCCGGTTGGATAACCCCCAATACCATCCTCGGGGAAATGATGGAACGCTCGGTCGCAGGCAATGGTTCACGAACTGCAGATTGACGGGACAGGGCGTCCGCCTTCCGGTTTTCCGTCCCCGGCCGATATGTGATGCGGAAGTTGAACCCCGCAAAGAAGATCATCCACCGCAGCTGCCTGGGAGAAAGGTGTCTTGTGGCCGTCATGAACTGTAGGTTCCGATGGTCCGTGTACACCGAAACCACATGTCTTGCCCCCATCAACCAATGCCTCCATTCGGTGAAGGCGTCCTTGATTGCGAGAAGCTCCTTCTCCGCAATATGGTAGTTGCGTTCGGCGTCGTTGAGTTTGCGGGACATGTACGCAACGGGATGAAGCACCCCTGTGTCGTGGTTGCGTTGGGACAAGATAGCCCCCAGCGCCACATCCGATGCGTCCGCTTCCACCACGTAGGGGAGATCCGGATCGGGGTGAGCCAACACCGGCGCCTTACCAAAGGCGCTTTTCAGGGCCTCAAAGGCTTTGTTCGCTTCAGGGGACCAGACAAACTCCTTGGACTTCCTCAGTAGCTGTGTGATTGGGGCCACCAATCCTGAAAATCCATCTATAAACCGCCTGTAAAAGTAGGCGAAGCCAATGAAACTTTGGACGTCCTTCACGCTTTGGGGCACCGGCCATTCTTTCACCGCCTTGATCTTTCGTTCTGCCATCTCCTGTCCCTCCGGACTCAGCATCACTCCGAGGAATTCCACGGATGTGACGTGGAAGTCACACTTGCTGAGTTTACAAAACAGCAGGTTTTCCCTCAGCTTTTGGAGCACAGCTTTGACGTGGTGTACGTGCTCCTCCACACTGGACGAATAGATGAGGATGTCGTCGATATAGACGACCACGTAGATATCCAACTCCTCTCTGAATACCTCATTCAAAAAGTACTGAAAGGCTGCCGGGGCGTTGCACAGACCGAACGGCATGACGAGGTACTCAAAAAGGCCGAACCTGGTCTTAAAGGCGGTCTTCCACTCGTCTCCGTCCCTCATGCGCACCAGATGATATGCCCCTTTCAAATCCAACTTGGTGTAGATACGAGCTTTCTTGACTTGTTCCAGAAGTACACTGATGAGAGGCAAGGGGTACCGATTTTTTATGGTTATCGCATTCAATGCCCTAAAGTCCACACAGGCTCTCAGCTCCCCATTAGCCTTCGGAATGAAGAAGAGCGGCGAGGCGGCCGGAGACTTGGACGGGCGGATGAATCCTAGCTTGAGGAGTTTATCCAGGTACCCCCGGAGATGCACGTTTTCAGGCTCCGTCAGGGCATACAGCCTGCCGCTGGGAACGCTGGCCCCTGGCACCAGGTCGATCTGGCAGTCAAACTGCCTATGTGGTGGTAGCACTTCCGCCTTCACCTCATCAAATACGTCCGCAAAACTGTGATAAGCATGGGGGAGAGCCACATCTTTTTCTGCCGCTGTAGCCACCGTCTGACTCCCGCTCTCATCTGCGTCAAGGGATTCTGTTCTTATTCCACAATGCAAGATGCAATACTGTGACGTCATTTCGATGCGATGTGTTGGCCAATCCACAGCAGGGTTGTGTTTCTGTAGCCACGGCAATCCCAATATGACGCCATATTGGGGCGCTCGGATGATGTTAAAATCGATTTGTTCCAAATGGTTCCTCCCATATCTCATCGGAAGGACCCCCGTGTGTTGCCCGATGGGTCCCGTCACCAATCGCCTTCCGTCTACAGCATAGACGTCTTCGGGTACAGCTTTGGGAAGAAGCACTAGCCATAGCCTGCATGCCTCGTTGTGGTCCATAAACATGCCAGTGGCCCCTGAATCCACCATGGCCACAACGGGTATCCACTGGTCATGCACTCCCACGTGCACCGTGAGAAACAGGTGTCGTTGTCCTTTAGAGACCGAGTTGGAAAGTGAAGGGATAAATGAGTGACTCCGAGATGCCCCTTCTTTGGTCTGGGAGTCCTCTAGTTTTCCGCCGGTATGTCCACCACAGCTGTTACCGACCGGTTGGCCCGATAACGTGACGACTTCGGTTTGGCAGGGCATTCACGTACGTAGTGGCCTTTTTTGCCACAATATAGGCACAATCCTTGTTTACGGCGTGACTCTTTCTCCGTGGCTGTGAGGCTCGCTCGTATTGCGCCGATGTCCATGGGTTCTCCCTTGGATGCGGTGGAAGTTTCAGGACTTCCCACCGTTACATAGGATGGAAAGGATTTTCCTTTTCTCCCATGATCCCCCTTTCTTTCACTTAGCCTATGTTCCAGCCATAATACCAGGTTGATAAGGCCCTCACATGTCTTGGGTTGAGGGTCAATATGCGCCACGGCGTCCTTGAGCTCATCACACAGCCCTTGATGGAAGAGCGCCGTCTGTTTAGCAACAGGCCACTTGGTTTCCGCAACCAGCCTTCGGAACGCGTTGAGATACTGCACCAGGTCGTTGGATCCCTGTCTCAACTCAAGCATTTCACGGTCCGCCGTGTACGAGTCAGCCCTTCTGTCGAATACCTTCAGGAATTCCTCGCGAAAAGCACCCCAATCGCATAAGATGGGGTCGTCCCTGCTCACCAGATGTACGGCCCATTGTGCCGCGTTTCCAGCCAAATAGGAAATAAGGAAAGCCACACGAGCCTGGCTTGTGGGGAACGCCTTTGGTTTGCACGATAAATGTAGCGCCACTTGTGTGAGGAATACCTGCACTGTGTTAGGATCCCCACTGTACCTCTCTGGTGTTGCCAAGGGGGTGGCTACCGGCATTTCCACTACTACCGCAGGGGTCTGGTTCGTGAGGGAGGTGCTGGGCGTGAGCGGGTCCAATTGGATAGCATACAGTCTGGCTTTTACATCGGCGGTTTCTTGCCTAGAGGCAGCCACTTCAGCTTGCACGGTTGCTAAAGCAGCCAGCACATCATCAAGTGTTGCCATGTCTGTTATCGACCGGGAGACAGTTAGTGTTATTAAGGTCGGATATTTTGTAACGCCCTGAACGTCTCAGGATCGTTTAACAGACACGATAATGAGGACGCAACCACTTGTGAAGGGTTAGTTATTTTAATGAAGGCAAAACTAATACAAAGAATAAACAAAAGTTATAGTCACTGGAATCCTCCAGGCTAAGTACGTTACCAGCCCACAGCACAGATGGTCCTAACCGTCCTCTGCATATACGCCGATCCCGGCGTATGCCAACAGAGGGCAGAAATGAAATGGCCGACAATGCCAATCGGTAGGCTGTGAGGGGCACGAAGAGTGTTGGGGAGAATCGAGGAGTCAGGGCAACACCCAGCCGGGGTCTCTACCTGAAGGGAGCAGCCGCTCAACCTCTTCCTCAGACTGCACCGGGACGCGGAGTCACCTCCTGGTGATGCGTTACCGATACCCCACTCAAAAGCAAGAAGACTGAACCGAGAGCAGCCGCTCGATCGATCCTGTGGACTTCCGAGTCTGTAACGCGGCAAACACCTCCTGGTGTGCGTTACAGCTGGCAGTCCCTGTATCTCTGGTCGGGCTGGGAGTTACGACTCTAACCAGCAAAAGCGCCACTGCGCCTTGACTCTGCCGAGTCAAAAAGCGAAGCTCAAAGGTTGACCAGTAGAGCTTCCGGGTCCTTCACAGGTGACGATGGGGCAAGACACGGCCCAGGGAGTAACGACTCGACCTACCTCCGTTCTTGCCTTACTGGAGCACCACTCCGGAACACTGCTCTTCACGAAGCAGGTACGTCGGTGTAAACACAATATCCGACAGCGTTGTACCTCCCGGTTCCTCCCTTTATAGGGCGTGTTTTCCTTGAGTTATGTAACAGCTCTCCTGTTTACATAAGGGCGTGTTTTCCTTGAGTTATGTAACAGCGCTCCTGTTTACATAAGGGCGTGTTTTCCTTGAGTTATGTAACAGTTCTCCTGTTTACATAACCTCTCAATCGCTAAGCATCCTGGGAGATGTAGTCCGTTTTCGCTGGTTACCGTTTTCCTCCCCTCGCATGACAGGAATTCTTGACAGTACATCCTCCCTCTCAGCGGCTCCCCACGGGTCCAGCGCTGGCAGGAAAACGCCGATGGAACAAGGAGACCAAGCGCGGAGCATGAACCCCTTCAGCCGGTTCCCATGATTGCTCCTCCGGGCCATAGCCCTTCCATGCAACCAGGTACCACAGCCTCCCCCTGCGCCATTTGGACGCCCGTATGCCCGACACTTCATACTCCACCTCCGACTCCACGCATACCGGCCTAGGTGTCCCAGACGGCTTGGAGGGTGCTGGTTTGAGCAATGATACATGAAAGACAGGGTGTATCCGCAATGACTGGGGCAAGCACACCTTCACGTTCACGGGACCCATACACTTGGTAATTCGATAGGGGCCCATGTACTTGGGATGGAACACACCGTTCTTTCGAAACCTCATGTTTCTTGTGGATATCCAGACGTAGTCTCCAGTGCGGTACAGTGGCCCGGGCCTTCTCTTCCTGTCTGCCGCAGCCTTGTATCTTCTCTTGGCCTCTATTAGGACAGCCCTTGAGCGCATCAACGTGTCTTTTATGTGTGCCACCCTGTCCGCTGTGGCGGGAATCCTGTCCTCTCTGAACGGATGTAGAAATGGCAAGAACCTGGGATGGTGGCCATAGTTGCTATAGAACGGAGATGACTGTGTGGAGCTGTGAGTGGCGTTGTTATAGGCTATCTCTGCAACCCATAGCAAGTCGACCCATTCTTCCCTGCCCTGGTCCACAAAACAACGCAGATACTGTTTGAGCGTTTGGTTCAGGCGCTCGGTTTGGCCGTCCGTTTGAGGGTGGTAGCTGGTGGACAGGGCGGTCTTAACATGCAGCGCAGTGCACCAAGTCTTCCAGTATTGTGCAGTAAACTGCGACCCCCGGTCCGACACGATCACCCCAGGTAATCCATGCAGTCGTACCACATTCTTTAGGAGTAGTGACGCCAATTCCCCGGCCATAGGGACTCTCTTGCAGGGGATGAAGTGCCCCATTTTCGTCAAGTAATCCACCACCACCAGTATTGCCGTCATCCCCTGGTCTACCGGTAGGCCCACCACGAAGTCCAGTGATATGCTATCCCATGGTCTATCCGGGGTCGGAAGTGGATGTAAGAGCCCTTGGGTTCGGCCATGGTCGGCCTTCATGGTAGCACACGTAGGACACTCCTGTCCCCACCTCCTGACATCCACTCTCATGGTCGGCCACCAGAAATGCCGTCCCATGCTAGCCACCGTTTTTTTAAAGCCCAAATGACCTGCGCATGGAGAGTCATGGCACCAGATGAATGCTTGTTTCCTTAGCCTAGGCGTGGGTATCAATAGGCACCTGCCCTTCAAGGGTATCCCGTCCTTCAGCTGCCATTCTCTGTGACTGAGGAGCCACCTCCGCCATGCGAATGACCTGATCCCTCTCTTTATTCCCCTCAGGAAAGTATCCGGTTGGATAACCCCCAATACCATCCTCGGGGAAATGATGGAACGCTCGGTCGCAGGCAATGGTTCACGAACTGCAGATTGACGGGACAGGGCGTCCGCCTTCCGGTTTTCCGTCCCCGGCCGATATGTGATGCGGAAGTTGAACCCCGCAAAGAAGATCATCCACCGCAGCTGCCTGGGAGAAAGGTGTCTTGTGGCCGTCATGAACTGTAGGTTCCGATGGTCCGTGTACACCGAAACCACATGTCTTGCCCCCATCAACCAATGCCTCCATTCGGTGAAGGCGTCCTTGATTGCGAGAAGCTCCTTCTCCGCAATATGGTAGTTGCGTTCGGCGTCGTTGAGTTTGCGGGACATGTACGCAACGGGATGAAGCACCCCTGTGTCGTGGTTGCGTTGGGACAAGATAGCCCCCAGCGCCACATCCGATGCGTCCGCTTCCACCACGTAGGGGAGATCCGGATCGGGGTGAGCCAACACCGGCGCCTTACCAAAGGCGCTTTTCAGGGCCTCAAAGGCTTTGTTCGCTTCAGGGGACCAGACAAACTCCTTGGACTTCCTCAGTAGCTGTGTGATTGGGGCCACCAATCCTGAAAATCCATCTATAAACCGCCTGTAAAAGTAGGCGAAGCCAATGAAACTTTGGACGTCCTTCACGCTTTGGGGCACCGGCCATTCTTTCACCGCCTTGATCTTTCGTTCTGCCATCTCCTGTCCCTCCGGACTCAGCATCACTCCGAGGAATTCCACGGATGTGACGTGGAAGTCACACTTGCTGAGTTTACAAAACAGCAGGTTTTCCCTCAGCTTTTGGAGCACAGCTTTGACGTGGTGTACGTGCTCCTCCACACTGGACGAATAGATGAGGATGTCGTCGATATATACGACCACGTAGATATCCAACTCCTCTCTGAATACCTCATTCAAAAAGTACTGAAAGGCTGCCGGGGCGTTGCACAGACCGAACGGCATGACGAGGTACTCAAAAAGGCCGAACCTGGTCTTAAAGGCGGTCTTCCACTCGTCTCCGTCCCTCATGCGCACCAGATGATATGCCCCTTTCAAATCCAACTTGGTGTAGATACGAGCTTTCTTGACTTGTTCCAGAAGTACACTGATGAGAGGCAAGGGGTACCGATTTTTTATGGTTATCGCATTCAATGCCCTAAAGTCCACACAGGCTCTCAGCTCCCCATTAGCCTTCGGAATGAAGAAGAGCGGCGAGGCGGCCGGAGACTTGGACGGCGGATGAATCCTAGCTTGAGGAGTTTATCCAGGTACCCCCGGAGATGCACGTTTTCAGGCTCCGTCAGGGCATACAGCCTGCCGCTGGGAACGCTGGCCCCTGGCACCAGGTCGATCTGGCAGTCAAACTGCCTATGTGGTGGTAGCACTTCCGCCTTCACCTCATCAAATACGTCCGCAAAACTGTGATAAGCATGGGGGAGAGCCACATCTTTTTCTGCCGCTGTAGCCACCGTCTGACTCCCGCTCTCATCTGCGTCAAGGGATTCTGTTCTTATTCCACAATGCAAGATGCAATACTGTGACGTCATTTCGATGCGATGTGTTGGCCAATCCACAGCAGGGTTGTGTTTCTGTAGCCACGGCAATCCCAATATGACGCCATATTGGGGCGCTCGGATGATGTTAAAATCGATTTGTTCCAAATGGTTCCTCCCATATCTCATCGGAAGGACCCCCGTGTGTTGCCCGATGGGTCCCGTCACCAATCGCCTTCCGTCTACAGCATAGACGTCTTCGGGTACAGCTTTGGGAAGAAGCACTAGCCATAGCCTGCATGCCTCGTTGTGGTCCATAAACATGCCAGTGGCCCCTGAATCCACCATGGCCACAACGGGTATCCACTGGTCATGCACTCCCACGTGCACCGTGAGAAACAGGTGTCGTTGTCCTTTAGAGACCGAGTTGGAAAGTGAAGGGATAAATGAGTGACTCCGAGATGCCCCTTCTTTGGTCTGGGAGTCCTCTAGTTTTCCGCCGGTATGTCCACCACAGCTGTTACCGACCGGTTGGCCCGATAACGTGACGTCTTCGGTTTGGCAGGGCATTCACGTACGTAGTGGCCTTTTTTGCCACAATATAGGCACAATCCTTGTTTACGGCGTGACTCTTTCTCCGTGGCTGTGAGGCTCGCTCGTATTGCGCCGATGTCCATGGGTTCTCCCTTGGATGCGGTGGAAGTTTCAGGACTTCCCACCGTTACATAGGATGGAAAGGATTTTCCTTTTCTCCCATGATCCCCCTTTCTTTCACTTAGCCTATGTTCCAGCCATAATACCAGGTTGATAAGGCCCTCACATGTCTTGGGTTGAGGGTCAATATGCGCCACGGCGTCCTTGAGCTCATCACACAGCCCTTGATGGAAGAGCGCCGTCTGTTTAGCAACAGGCCACTTGGTTTCCGCAACCAGCCTTCGGAACGCGTTGAGATACTGCACCAGGTCGTTGGATCCCTGTCTCAACTCAAGCATTTCACGGTCCGCCGTGTACGAGTCAGCCCTTCTGTCGAATACCTTCAGGAATTCCTCGCGAAAAGCACCCCAATCGCATAAGATGGGGTCGTCCCTGCTCACCAGATGTACGGCCCATTGTGCCGCGTTTCCAGCCAAATAGGAAATAAGGAAAGCCACACGAGCCTGGCTTGTGGGGAACGCCTTTGGTTTGCACGATAAATGTAGCGCCACTTGTGTGAGGAATACCTGCACTGTGTTAGGATCCCCACTGTACCTCTCTGGTGTTGCCAAGGGGGTGGCTACCGGCATTTCCACTACTACCGCAGGGGTCTGGTTCGTGAGGGAGGTGCTGGGCGTGAGCGGGTCCAATTGGATAGCATCCAGTCTGGCTTTTACATCGGCGGTTTCTTGCCTAGAGGCAGCCACTTCAGCTTGCACGGTTGCTAAAGCAGCCAGCACATCATCAAGTGTTGCCATGTCTGTTATCGACCGGGAGACAGTTAGTGTTATTAAGGTCGGATATTTTGTAACGCCCTGAACGTCTCAGGATCGTTTAACAGACACGATAATGAGGACGCAACCACTTGTGAAGGGTTAGTTATTTTAATGAAGGCAAAACTAATACAAAGAATAAACAAAAGTTATAGTCACTGGAATCCTCCAGGCTAAGTACGTTACCAGCCCACAGCACAGATGGTCCTAACCGTCCTCTGCATATACGCCGATCCCGGCGTATGCCAACAGAGGGCAGAAATGAAATGGCCGACAATGCCAATCGGTAGGCTGTGAGGGGCACGAAGAGTGTTGGGGAGAATCGAGGAGTCAGGGCAACACCCAGCCGGGGTCTCTACCTGAAGGGAGCAGCCGCTCAACCTCTTCCTCAGACTGCACCGGGACGCGGAGTCACCTCCTGGTGATGCGTCACCGATACCCCACTCAAAAGCAAGAAGACTGAACCGAGAGCAGCCGCTCGATCGATCCTGTGGACTTCCGAGTCTGTAACGCGGCAAACACCTCCTGGTGTGCGTTACAGCTGGCAGTCCCTGTATCTCTGGTCGGGCTGGGAGTTACGACTCTAACCAGCAAAAGCGCCACTGCGCCTTGACTCTGCCGAGTCAAAAAGCGAAGCTCAAAGGTTGACCAGTAGAGCTTCCGGGTCCTTCACAGGTGACGATGGGGCAAGACACGGCCCAGGGAGTAACGACTCGACCTACCTCCGTTCTTGCCTTACTGGAGCACCACTCCGGAACACTGCTCTTCACGAAGCAGGTACGTCGGTGTAAACACAATATCCGACAGCGTTGTACCTCCCGGTTCCTCCCTTTATAGGGCGTGTTTTCCTTGAGTTATGTAACAGCTCTCCTGTTTACATAAGGGCGTGTTTTCCTTGAGTTATGTAACAGCGCTCCTGTTTACATAAGGGCGTGTTTTCCTTGAGTTATGTAACAGTTCTCCTGTTTACATAACCTCTCAATCGCTAAGCATCCTGGGAGATGTAGTCCGTTTTCGCTGGTTACCGTTTTCCTCCCCTCGCATGACAGGAATTCTTGACAGTACTGGACATTCTATCCAATAATGGGTCAGTAATAACATTAAAGTCACCTCCAGCAATTAAAGGAACTTTTCCCAGTTTTAGAACCTCAGTGGTAATATTAGACCAAAAAAGAGGGTCATCCGCAGTAGGACCATAAACATTGAGTAAAAATATGACTGAATCATGAATTTTAATTTTGGCTATAATATATCTTCCATCTGTGTCCGAAATTTTGTTTAAGACTTGGCAATGTAACTTTTTTGCAACAAAAATAGCCACCCCATTTTTTTTACCAATAGCAGGTGATGAAACAATAGTATCTACCCATTTTTTCTTCATATAAGTTAAGGTTTTGTCATCTATATGAGTCTCTTGAAGAAAACAAATATCTGCCTTACAACTACCTAAATAGTCTAAGATTTTTGTACGCTTAACTGGATGACGTAAACCTTTAACATTTAGTGAAACAACTTTAATATTGTGATTATCAGCCATAATGAAGAAAGAAGGAATAAAAAGGATCAAGAAGAGGAGAAAAAGAGAAAAAGGAGAACAATAATAAGAGAAGATAGTAGCTCCAGAACAAATAAAAAGAGGTGGAAAAATTAAAAAAAAAGAGAGAACAACAAACAGGGTACAAACATATCAAAGATGAGACGCACATACGCTCAACAAGCATGACCGAACCGTTGGAGCCCAATGTAGCATTGACCCATTAACCTGTCAGAAAATACGTAAATTAGCTATAATCAAGTATTAGAGTCATGAGTATCCATGGACTGCTGTGAACGCTGATCCAAAAACTGACGTAAGTCATCAGGATGTTGAAAAGATTTTGACAGATTGTCTTTCCAGATACGCATTGTTGAAGGGTCAAAAAGACCATATTTGAACCCAAGACTTCTTAGCTGAGGCCGAAGAGCAGAAAATTCCTTGCGGATTGAGACTGTTTCCTTGGCAAAGTCTTGGTGAATAAAAATTTTATTCCCATTAACCATCGAAGAAGGAATCTCTCGTGCTGCCTTGCGAATCAAAACCAAATGATGATGCCTGAGGACTTTGAAAATCATTTGACGAGGTTTTGTATGTTTAGGATTGCGGTGTGAAGGAATTCTGTGGGCCTTGTCAATCTCAAATTTTTCTGGAAATTTAATTTGTAGAAGCCCAGGAATCAAATTTTCAAGATACAATCTACAGTTACCACCCTCCACATCCTCTGGTAAATTAAAAATGCGTAAATTGTATTGTCTGTTACGATTTTCCATTTCTAGAATTCGGGTAGACAAAGGAGATATTTTAGCTATCAGTGGAGCGAAAGTCTCAAGCTTAGCCTTATTATCGTGTATTTTAATTGTGTTATCAGAGATTTTCATTGACAGACTCGCCATTTCCCTTCGAACATTTTTAATCTCTGAGGCAATGGAATCTGTGTTGACACGAAGCGCTTGAATTTCCTCTAAAATTAATGCTAATGAGGGTTCTGTAGACTCTACCGCCTTTGATTTAATTTTGCGGAGGCGAAACCTGTTGCTTCCTTTTAGGATGAATATTTTTGTTATCCATGTTGATGTAGTATAGTAATAATAACTATAAAATAAAATAACAAAATTGCGAAAATAATATCCACAAAGCAAGAAGATGAAGGAAAAAATATTGCAGCAGTGAGAAAATCCTTATTAAAGCTGGTGCAGCAGCTATAACTGGCTATGGGAGTGGCTAGGCCCAAGCCAGGCCCTTTCCTGAAGGCTTGCTCCGCCCCCTGACAGACAAGGCTGGGAATACCTGAAGGTAGAACTGGAAGCAGAGGCTGGACACCGAAAAACGCCTCCAACACCGTCCAAATCCAGAAGAAATCACAGCAATCGGCAGGTAAGACTTTCAAAAGCCAAGCGACCTCATTTGCGCCGCAAAACTGACAGGATTCGTCGTTTTTAATCAAAAAACGGGCGAAAAAGCGCCGGAGCTCTCTAAACGGCGGCCATCTTGTCCTTCATTTCTAACAGCTTACTGTAGACAATACCCCCAATAGGCCGAATAATCTCTCAGAAATACATAATCCATATATATACCAACACAATGCCACATTTTCTTATCATAGATTCTCCTTAGAACTTCAGCTCTAGAAACAGCAGTCATGAGTTTGGTAACTTTTTGGGTAGTCTCAATTTGAATGTCACTTGTATGTCATTGCACACTGTCAATCCTGTTTGACATTTTAAATATATTGTGTAGAGTCCAGAGGTTATATTAACTCCTTCATGACATATGATTGCTATAGTTGTGAAAGTTCTTTTTGAGATGGAAATTTGTGCAGCGTTAAAGTTTGTAATTTCAGATTCTAACTAAGTACCATACACTCTGCATCGTTGTAGCATGACTATGATATATGTTCCATACCTCTGTAGAAACAACGTTGAACTAAGTTCTGATCTGCAGTTTGGACAGGTCATATCTTGATGGGCGTTTGTCAATAAATCTTCAAACTGCACAGCTTCACAATCTGGTAATATCAAGTAGAGGAAACGTTCTGGAATCCTTTCAGTGCTAGACGTAAATTCACAATCTTCACAGCTCTGGGTCCATTTATAGGTTAAACCAAATAATTCATTGATATTCACATCTTCTTCATCTAATAGTTCTCCATTGGAAATTCTTGAACATCCTGCTTAAGATTTTGAGAGGACACTACTGATCTAGTGCGTGTTCTTATTCCAGTAGCAGAATGTATAATACTTATATCACTTCTTATGTCTTGAAGTAAACTACACAGTTGTGAAGACATTTTTTATCTTTTTTAATAGAATTTGTAAAATGAGGGAAATGATTTAGTCCATTAAACACTACATTTGCATTACAGTTCACTCCAGATTTATTATCAAACGGATAGACTAGTATTTCCTCATTGTGCTCTAGTTTTCTTTTCTTCCTTCAGTGTTGATTTTCTTTTCATTCATCTTTCTGTTCAACTGTCCTAGATTGTTTGGATTATTTCCACTTTGGATACAGTATTGCTTTTTGAACCACAGGACACTGGCCTAAATGAGGTGCATATCGAGCTCTTAACCAATTATACTCCATTACACAGCTCACGTCAGCACTTACTTTCTGCTCATCAAAATCAATCAGAAATAACCCGGACAATTTTCAAATTCGCGACAAAGCAACATATGACATTCCTTCTTTGAATACACTACTACCAATATTAACAAGACCTGAATCTACACTTAAACCTTGAGATTTATGAATAGTTACTGCATACGCTGAAGCCACTGGGAACTGGTTTCGCTGACATGTAAGTCTTTCACAAGTAGGAAATGTACAACACATCTACCAATCGGCTTTACTTCAGCAATGTCATCAAGTGTTATGGCTAAGTATTCCACATCATTGCTGTTTGGATATTAACACATTTCATAACTTTACCCATTGCACCATTCACAAGCCCTTCTTTAACATTGAAATTAGCACATAAGATTGCACAACAATTTTTACAGATACGTAGCTGTTTTTCAAATCCTGCAGTTTTTGACACAGACTTTTCTAAACTATCCAACTTCAATTGCAGTTTTTTCTGTTAGTAGCACTGCAACTACTTGATGTTCCATTTTATCATTTGCTCTAATTTCGACAATCTCTTATTTTCCAGTTGCAATTATTGTTCATTGAATTTACTACAATCCTCAAGAGTTGGCATCAAACAAACAATAGACCTCTCTTCCTTAACCAAATTATACATTACTTCAGCAGCTGAAACATTACTTGGAGTTTTATTTTGATGAGATGGGTTTGTAATATTGTATTTCCCTCTTTTGTGAGGACTCCCACCCTTATATGCTTTAGTATATCTGCATAATGCATATCTGATGCTTGGCGCATATTTTGGATTAACTCTTTGTATCAAATGTTTTCCCAAATGTTTACATTTCCAATACTTCCTAATGAATTCCTTGTTTTTCATTGTATAGTAGTTTATTGAATACAGGTTGTCCTTTTCTGCAGTTAGTTGTAGCATGTCTCCAAAGACTATTAAGTGTTTTCCTCCAAAAACGACATCGTAGTCAGTATTTAATATTTGCATCATTCTTAAATGTATAAAAGCTAGCATTAGGCTGACTTTATCAATAATAAGTACCTTTAATTTCGAGCATCACCAGATAAATTGTTGCATTGTAATTTGTTGTTATGTTCAACAGGCAGCATTAACAATTGATTAAGGGTAACTCCTTTAACAGGATGAACAGCTAAGCCTGTTGGTGCAGTTACAAAATGACAAATACCAGTGGATCCCAAAGATCACCAGTGTTTTCCAAGGTGACTGCCATATAATACCAGTGTAGGCCAGGGTCCACAATGATCAATTACTTTCAGTGATAAACAGTGTCATCCAGTGCCCTTCTGTGTTTAGCTGCCAGCAACCTGTGTCGGGGGACCAAGAATATTATTTGTGTCGCAGCTCATACAGAGTAAGCTGTGTAAGCTCTGTAAGTGCCTGTGATGTGCCTGTGCTATGCTTTTGCCTGTGTAAATACAACTACAATCAGAGATAATCAGTGATAAACAGCTAAACAGCTGCAAATGCAACTACAAACAGAGATAAACAGTGACAAACAGTGATAAACAGAGATAAACAGCTAAACAGCTATCCAATTATACTAGCTAAACAGCTGATCAGCTAAACCAGTTGTACCAGTGGTACCAGTCTCTACGGTCACCTGCTATTGCCTACGAGATACACTGAAGAAACACGGTAGATGCCCAAAAATGACTGACAAAGAGGTTAAGTCGAGCATGAAAGAATCAAAGCTGACTCACCGAACTCAGACTCTCCTACTAAAGGCAAACGCGACATCAATGCAACGATGAACATCATACTAAGTAAACTAGCAGAGGTGCACCATCTTGCAAAATCCACAAATAAAGACATCTCTGTGATCAGACAGGATATTAGGGACACCAATGTTAGACTGTCGGAAACAGAGAGCAGAATCAGCCAGCTAGAAGATACGGAAACCAAAATACATAAATCCCTCAAAAGTCTAACAATCTCAACGGACTCTCTAACAAGGCGCCTATCAGGGCCAGAGGACAGAAACAGGAGAGGGAACTTAAGAATTTTTGGAATCCCTGAAGGAGAGGAAGACACCTCTGCTTCCTGCATCACTTTCCTGGAAAGTTGGTTTGCTCAAGCCACTAACCTGTCTTTCAGTAAACCCCTAGAGTTTGACAGGGGCCATCGGGTTCCAACTAGAATCCTGGCAAACCAGAAAACTCCAAGACCAATTGTTTGTAAACCTCTCTGTTACCAGCATGTAGAACAGATCCTTGCCTTCATGCGCAAAAATAACCACATCCTTTGGAAGAACAACAACGTTTTTATCCCTCAAGACTACAGCAAAGAAACTGTGGACACTAGAAAAGGTTTTCTGGCACTTTGCCTAAGACTGAGAGCTTTGAACTATCAGTTTGCTTTTGCAGGTCCAGCTAAATTCCATGTAATGATTCAAGGCTCTCCACACTTCTTCACAGACCATTTACATCTGAAAAGATTCCTCGGTGGTCCAGAGGACCCTTTTATGGATATGGCGACCCCCGGGCCTTCTTCCATAGCCTCTTAAATCTCCATTGCTTCAACACTCTTAAATCACCAGTGTTTCAACACTCCACAGTAAACGGTACGATGATAATTTGATCTCTCTTGGCCTTCATCTGATTCAGCAGCGTACCTCCACAAATGTTTTGCATAGCGACAATATGTACTCTCCTGGTCTCTTTCGCAGCTGCATGACCATCACCTGATCTTAAGGCAAGACACTTTAACCTAACTTGATGTATTTATGCCATAGGTCACAAACCTGTATTATCTAGCCTCAATTGTAGGTTGACAGATGAGATGAGCTCTCTTGTCCTTCACTTGTCTTCATTTTCGTCTCTTTAAGCTAATTTGATGTGTTAATGTGTTATTGAATCTGACCTGCATCCTAGGTCCTTACTGAAGGTCGCCAGGTAATTTGGTAATGTTCAGCAAGTTAGCTTGCCTTGCCGCTCACTATTGTGCTAATTTGACAACTGTGTGATCCCCATTGGCAATTTGATGTGAAACGGGCTACGAATATGCCTACTGACCAGACTCGGTTTGATGTCCAACTGGTCTGTTGGCCAATTGATATTGTTAGATTATTATGTCAAAAGTCCAATACTGGATCAAATTCGCATTAAGGGTTAACATACGTAAATATTTAGACCAATAGTGCGTTTATGTATGGCAATAGTTCATATCACATTCTAATCACACTCAGTTCTCAGTTCATAGCCTTTGATGTAAATTTTTCCTGAAGCCGCAGATTGGACTCATGCGTTCAAGGCACTCTTGTCTGGTTCCCATGGGAGGGGAGCTTTCTTCCTTAGTCACCATGCCAGTTATCTACCTTCAGGGTTGGGTGGGAGGGCTAGTGATGAGGGGGGGTTGGGGTAGGGCTTTGATCTTGTTTTTCTTCTTTTATTTTTATATTTATTTTTCCATAGCTGTTTTCTTTACTCAAGTGCCTTGCCTCTTTTCTTGAATAACAATTTTCGCAGTGATAACATTGTTCATACAGAGGCTGCCTCATTGAGTGGTCTGCTTTATATACGTGACATGTCTCTTCACTCAAGCACTCAAGCGCCATGTTTCCTCACTCAAGCGTAATGTGCTGCAGTAATAACCTTGTATATGAAGGTGTTATCTCAATGTGTGGTAAGCACTATATACGTGACGTGTTTCTTTACTCAAGTGCCATGTTCCTATACTAAGATACCATGTTTTTTCTCGCATGTCAAATGTTTTGCAGTGCTAACTTTGTATACACTTGTGGTTCCTCTTCGAGTGGTAAGCTTCATATACACGACATTCGTTGTAATATACCATTGCCTTATCATTCAATATTGTCATCTACTACGCCATCCTACTACATGTAGAGCTCTCCACATTATTCCTTCAGATGTCATGGTCATAACCCTATCCCTTGTTATTGTACACCAATATTTATTGTGTAACCAGCTTTGTCTTTTATTGGGGTTCATCCTTAATATTATGAATCTCACTCCCATCATATACACTTTGGCAATTATGTCCTTACATTAAAAAATTGTCATTGTACTTTTATATATGCACATGATTAATATTACTCCCCATCATACAAGCATTGCTGTAAACAGCGATTTGTATAATCTTCTCTGTTGTCACTATCATAATCTGTCCGAGTTTCATTACTATTTCTATTATTCTTACCTTGATATCTACTATCCCAACCTTGCTCAGTTTTTATTAAGGTCATCTCAAATATCCTTAGTGGTTACGATTTGGACAGTATTCAAATTTTCAGTATGTCCGTTCGATCTGTAAACAAGAGTGACATGATGTTGCCAACTCACCTCACTAATAACTCTCACTATGCTCTCAATAAAGTAGACTCTGAAATGCCTACCTTGTGGTTGTGTTAATACGACCCCCTTGGTTATAGCGTGATTCACTCGATCTTTAATTTTCAAAGGGAAATGGAGGTCCGTAGTAATCCTCCCCACTTGTCACGCCACCTGATACCAAAAATAAAAAGACCATAGCGGCTATATATTTTCTCTTGTTGGATCTTAAAACTACTCGAAAATGTGGCTCTTAGCTCACGTACTGCATTATTTCACTCATAAATTGGAGTCCCTTTAACCTCACCTATCAGCGTGTGGTACGGTACACGGCATCAACGCGGAAGTGCTTCTACCGTGTCCTTCGTAGTTGTTCATGCCAGGTCTTCCTATTTGATCCCACTATTCTTGTGCCTGATTGGTTCTCTCATACACGTGATCTAAGTCACATACATTTACCGATAAATTTCAAATTGCTCTATACGGGAGTACTCGTCTAAATACAATATTTAATGTTTCAATCCCCTACTTAGAGGGTCACCGTCCTTCAAAAATAGTTTTTTACTAATTACCACTGGCGATATTAATGATGTATCTTATCGAATTATGGTATGTGCTGACACTGCCACTTTCTGCTCATATGCGGAAGTGACGGACAGGTCCCCTTGTGATTTGAGATGTTTCTATTTGTGTCTCTCTATGCCATTGATTCAAACATTTGCCAACTTTATTATTCACATTTCTCATTCCTGATTAGCCACAAATACACTTACATTGCATCTATTCAAAATCAGACGACATATATCTACCATATGCCCGATAATACATAGGACACGTGATTCTACATTTTATCTGTTCATTGCTATCAATGAAAACCCACATTGTGTTATTTAAAAAAATCTTTACCGTGATGCCCGTTTTCGTTGGCATAATTGTACTCCTAAGTGCTATACTTTATGTGGTTTCGGGCACCAAGTCTCTGTATTGCTACTTGGACCCAATGTCACTTATATTGCCTCTATCTATATTTTGCCTATTCGTAGAAGCAACCAATTGCCAACTTTATTATTATTTCATCAATCTTGTAACGATATCTATTCTCATTTCTAAGATAGTATGATTGTTGCTTTATCCTACGAACAATGGTTGTAAATGCATATTCACATTTGTTAGGATAATATAATTATTGTATGCACGTACCAATGAATGTCGCCTATCTTCCTAGTTGGTTTCTATACTATCTACCTAGAATATATCAGGATATCGAAATATATCAGGCTGGGTTTCCAACAGGTGCAGGAAGAATTTAATGACACTATATATAGTGAGATCCTAATTACATCACGTCCTTATAACCTCTTGGAGTCCAATGTGTATAATAATATGCCTTAGTCTCTGAATGTTGTATTACCTATGGTCATAAGGATGAAAGACTGATTTTACTTATGAAGATATTATACTCATCCAGTCTTCTTTTGAATTAAGACCCGCATCTACATTATTCAAATGGCACATGTACCATTGTTCTCTCTTCTTTCTTTTCACATTTAAGTCACCACCTCTTCTGTCTATCACCACTTTCTCCAGAATAAACCATTGAAATTGATTACAATCATGGATGGATTTGAGAAAGTGGTCTGTTAGTGGAGCATTTTCTTTCTTTGTCTTGATAGCTGATTTATGTTCTATCAGACGGATATGCATTTCTCTACTTGTTTCTCCTACGTACCCAAGTCCACTTGGACAAATCAGCATATAAATGACATTTTTACTTCGACAATTGTTTGAGGTACTCCAAGTTATGAGTGAAATAATGCAGTACGTGAGCTTAGAGCCACATTTTCGAGTAGTTTTAAGATCCAACAAGAGAAAATATATAGCCGCTATGGTCTTTTTATTTTTGGTATCAGGTGGCGTGACAAGTGGGGAGGATTACTACGGACCTCCATTTCCCTTTGAAAATTAAAGATCGAGTGAATCATGCTATAACCAAGGGGGTCGTATCAACACAACCACATGGTAGGCATTTAAGAGTCTACTTTATTGAGAGCATAGTGAGAGTTACTGAGGTGAGTTGGCAACATCATGTCGCTCTCGTTTACAGATCGAACGGACATACTGAAAATTTGAATACTGTCCAAATCGTAACCACTAAGGATATTTGAGACGACCTTAATAAAAACTGAGCAAGGTTGGGATAGTAGATATCAAGGTAAGAATAATAGAAATAGTAATGAAACTCGGACAGATTATGATAGTGACAACAGAGAAGATTATACAAATCGCTGTTTACAGCAATGCTTGTATGATGGGGAGTAATATTAATCATGTGCATATATAAAAATACAATAAAATTTATGAATGTATGGACATAATTGCCAAAGTATATATGATGGGAGTGTGATTCATAATATTAAGGATGAACCCCAATAAAAGACAAAGCTGGTTACACCATAAATTAATAATAAATATTGGTGTACAATGACAAGGGATAGGGTTATAACCATGACATCTGAAAGAATAATGTGGAGAGCTCTACATGTAGTAGGATGGCGTAGTAGATGACAATATTGAATGATAAGGCAATGGTATATTACAACGAATGTACTAAATCATAGAACCATAAATTAATTGATGACAATGCTTTTTAAATGTTAAATATAAGTGCTGTTGAAAACATACATTTATTTGGAATAGGATTAAATGAAACAGACATTACAAATGAGAAAACGTCCATTATTTGTCTTGAGAAAGATGGTAATATAAAGAAAACCCATCGAAACGCGTCGACGCATTTGAGAGCACAATCAAAGGGACCATCACAGATTTGGAGATAGAAGTGTGTTTGACATATCACATTCTGTGATTTCAGATGTAGGGTCTAATTTGATGTGTAATTTATGACAAAGTGTACTGTCTTTTATGTCGTTTTCTCTGTTATGCTGGCCATAACGGCGTGTTATTATTTGTTGTGTAATAATGTACTTTTTTTGTGATTTGGGGGATTTATTTTTAAGAGCCCAATTGAGGGATTTCAATGTGATATGTTTTTAATGTAACATCATGTTTGCTTTTTAAATAAAGGCCGAAAGATTGTAATGTTTAAACATGTAATTAAATACTGTGGTGTATGATTGTTTAAGTGTTGGTTTAGTCAAGGGACTGTTATTTTATACTTGTGAAGAGTACTCCATTCCCTTGAGCTTTTCAAGGGGTCTCTCTCAGTTTTATTTAATTGATTAGCACAACCAGTCGGTTGGAGATGTTTTCTAGTATCTCTACTTTAGAGATTGATACCGACCTATTCTTGTGTAAAGGCGGTGTATGTGAATATTGATATGGATAAATTAAAAACCTTTGGATTCTCTGAAGATCAATTCAATAGACTAATTAGTCAGAACCCACGGAATGGCAATTCTAATGCTCTAAATAACACCAGTCATGAACAATTGATTAAGATTCTTAATTCAAAAAAGAAACTAATCCGCACTGAATTACATGCGGAATTCTTAATCGAATATTTGAAAGCAGGGGTGATCCCCATAGGATTACAAGTTAGAAATGAACCTGGACTTTTCGTGGAAAATTCTAAATTTGTAGAAACCTTGACACACATAGCGAACCGATGCAGTCGAGATTGGCTCATTCTCATCATTGAGACAGCTCAAGAACTGATAGAGATAGAGAAAAAACAATTTGATGAGTTAGAGACCTATCTTGGACAAAATACAGCACTGGAGGAGGCTAAGAGGAAAATAGAAGAACTTGAGTCAGAAACCAAAAGTTACAGGGATTATCTAACCAATAAAAAGACAAAAACACTAAGAAAGGATATTGATAGATACAATGTAGAGGTAGTATACCCCTATCTTGGTAAGGATTATTTTAACAAAAAAAATGATCAGAGATGTGAGAAACCCCAATATACTAGACCTGTGTATTCAAGAGGTGGCAACAAACGTGTCACCTTTTCTGAAACATCAGGTTCGAGCAGCGAAGAGGAGCAAGAAGGAGAACACAACAGTAGAGCAGCACCATCATTTGAACGGGAGCCTTTTTTAGGCAGGCACCAGAACCGCGGGCAAAGGGGCTACAGGAATTACAACCAGCAGGAACCTTTGAGGAACCAACAACCTCAGAACAGAGGACAGGATTATTTAATGACTCGAAGCAGACAATATTGGAGATAGAAGAACTTCCCATAATAAACCTGTCACAAAGAGTTCTAACAAAAGATGAACAAGAGATTTTAAAGAAAGGTTTCAGTTTTGCACCTACAGCCCCCCATAATTTGTATGAATTAGAAAGCGACCTGAAAAGTTTTTTTTGAAAAATTAGGCTGAATAGATTTTTTTAAGATAAACAATATGTGCCACTACCTAATGTATCAGGTTTCAAACCTAAATCCACATTTACTCCTAATTTAGGTCAAATAGATACAAATGTAGAATTATTTGAGAGGGTTGTGGGGATGGAGATCAAAAGTATGAGACATGCTGTCTCGAAGCACCATCATAATAATCTCACTGTGGATCAGAAAAAAGCACTTAAATCCCTGCAGGAGTGTGACCTTATAACCATCAAACCCGCCGATAAAGGCGGAGGGGTGGTGATTTTCGATTCTATAGATTATGAAAGAAGAATGAGGGACCTCCTTAATGTGAAGGAACATTATCAATCTATTCGCCTAACGGCTACAGAAGTTCTAAAAAAAGACTTTGCATTTCTTTTGAACCTAGGAAGAGAAGAGGGCTGGATTTGTGACAATGAATATACATTTTTATTGAATACACATCCTGTGATACCAGCCATTTATGGATTACCCAAAATCCACAAAAACATCAATAATTCACCAATGAAACCAATTGTGAGCAGTGTGGGATCCATTTTGGGGCCCCTGAGTAGATATGTCGGCCATTTTTTAAGACCAATTGTACAGAAACAAAGATCCTACCTTAACCTCTTTTGTGCCCATGACGAGATAGTCTCGTTATGGAGCACGGTCGCGCTGTGCCCATGACGAGACTATCTCGTCATGAACCCCACCCGCGTGTGAAACGCCTGGCACAGGAGGGGGAAAGGGCGTGGCACCGAAGGGATTAAGGACACAGCTCACGCAATTTCCATCTTTGAAGGACAGGGCTTCAACAGGGTGACCCAAATTTTGGTCACTCTGGATATTGAAGCCCTGTACACTAATATTCCCCAAGATGACACTATTGGGGAAATCTCTACCATTCTTGACGGTGAGGACCTAGATGGAGCCAACAAATGGTTCATCATGTCCTGTATAGAAATGGTACTCAAAAACAATATCATTTTATTCAAAGATGAAGCTTACATTCTAATCAAAGGGCCCAGCATGGGGGCCACCTGTGCCCCAAGTCTAGCATGTCTCTATGTAGGTAATTTCGAGCAGAGACATATTTTTAATGAGATGGCCCCATATTTTGAAAATATCACCTCTGGCACCATTATATAGACGATATTATCTTTGTCTGGAACGGTGCCAGTCATGATTTGGAGTCCTTTTTGGAATGGATCAACTTAGGAGACCCTAATCTAAAGTTTACAGCCCACTACAGCAATTCGTATGTTGAGTTTCTTGATATAAAAATTAAAAATGTGATAGATGTTTTACATGTGGAGCTTTTCTCTAAGCCCACTGATAAGAATACCCTTCTTTTATATGGTAGCAACCATCCGCGATCCCAGAAAGATAACATTCCCTTCGGGGAATTTTTAAGATTACGACGCAACTGTACCACATTAACGGATTTTTACTATGATGCAGAGAATAACAAAGCAATAGGGAGAATTGTCTTTGTTTCCCAGTTTTCCAATATGAGCAATCAGATAAAAAACATAATTAATAGGAATTGGAAAATCTTAAACTACGGATCAGATATTTCACTAGAAAAACCCCTGTTCTCATTCAGGTGTAACAAAACTATTCGAAATATACTAGTGAGAACATATAATTACACACATGAAACTCAAACCACGCTAACAGGAGATAAAGCAAGTGGTAATTATAAATGTGGGATGTGTTCTGTGTCCTCAGCGTTTTGAAGCTAAAAGCCTGGTATACAACAACAAAAAAATCTGGGCTAAAAGTTTAAACAATTGTCGAAGTAAATATGTCATTTATTTGCTGATTTGTCCATGTGGACTTGGGTACGTAGGAGAAACAAGTAGAGAAATGCGTTTCCGTCTGCTAGAACATAAATCAGCTATCAAGACAAAGAAAGAAAATGCTCCACTAACAGACCACTTTCTCAAATCCAACCATGATTGTAATCAATTTTAATGGTTTATTCTGGAGAAAGTGGTGATAGACAGAAGAGGTGGAGACTTAAATGTGAAAAGAAAGAAGAGAGAACAATGGTACATGTGCCATTTGAATACTGTAGATGCGGGTCTTAATTCAAAAGAAGACTGGATGAGTATAAAATCTTCATGAGTAAAATCAGTCTTTCATCCTTATGACCATAGGTAATACAACATTCAGAGACTAAGGCATATTATTATACACATTGGACTCCGAGAGGTTATAAGGACGTGATGTAATTAGGATCTCACAATATATAGTGTCAGTAAATTCTTCCTGCACCTGTTGGAAACCCAGCCTGATATATTTCGATATCCTGATATATTCTAGGTAGATAGTATAGAATCCAACTAGGAAGATAGGCGACATTCATTTGTACGTGCTTACAATAATTATATAATCCTAAAAAACGTGAATATGCATTTACAAGCATTGTTCGTAGGATAAAGCAATAATCATACTATCTTAGAAATGAGAATAGATATTATTACACGATTGATGAAATAATAATAAAGTTGGCAATTGGTTGCTTCTACGAATAGGCAAAATATAGATAGAGGCAATATAAGTGACATTCGGTCCAAGTAGCAATACAGAGACTTGGTACCCGAAACCACATGAAGTATAGCACTTAGGAGTACAATTATGCCAATGAAAACGGGCATCACGGTAAAGATTTTTTAAAATAACAACAATGTGGGTTTTCGTTGATAGCAATGAACAGATAAAATGTAGAATCACGTGTCCTATGTTTTATCGGGCATACGGTAGATATATGTCGTCTGATTTTGAATAGATGCAATGTAAGTGTATTTGTCGCAAATCAGCAATGAGAAATGTGAATAATAAAGTTGGCAAATGTTTGAATCAATGGCATAGAGAGACACAAATAGAAACATCTCAAATCACAAGGGGGGCAGGACCTGTCAGTCACTTCTGCATATGAGCAGAAAGTGGCAGTGTCAGCACATACCATAATTCGATAAGATACATCATTAATATCGCCAGTGGAAATTAGTAAAAAACTATTTTTGAAGGACGGTGACCCTCTAAGTAGGGGATTGAAACATTAAGGTGCCGATTCCGATCCGGTAAAACCCGGGAAAAAATGGTCGTACGGAGCGTTTTCTCCGTCCGACTCGTACCCGGGAAAAACACCTTACAAACTCGCAAGTGCGATTCGCACAGAAATACCATTCCCGTACGAGTCGTAAAAAACACCGAGCGGCAAAAAAATACATACAAATCTGATTCTGGACGGCGCATACGCGACGTCCGGACGGAGTCAGGCAGCGTTTTACGGACCAGCAAGTATGATTCGTGCCTACGTCACTCCGCACGTAGCATTTTTTACGGGAGCCAAAAACTGCCGGGAAATTGAGGACGTCGCGAACAAGGAGGACCGGTACGCGACGGACAGTGATGGACCCCAACCTACGCGTCATCCCGGCCCTCATATCATACGACCTTGTGTTCAGAAACCGACACAGACGCCGCAGAAGGTCAGAACAACCCCCAGGGGCACAGGGGGGGGTGCAAGGGGCAGGAAACATAACCCACACCCCAGAAAATACTAATACAACCTGCACATTAATTACCTCCATGGTCTGGTCACTTCGGGGGGCGTGTCCACCAATCTCACGTCCCGCCACAACGGAAGTGGACGTGGACACGTACCCGTCACCACAATAATGGTGGTACGGGACGTACCCATTCCCCTCAGAGCGTGGGTACGGTCCGTACCACCATTGAAGTGGTGATGTAGGGGTACACGTGTATTGCCCATACCCACGCCCCCAGAGCGTGGGTACGGTCCGTACACGCGTACCCCTACATCACCACTACAATGGTGGTACGGACCGTACCCATGCCCCCAGAGCGTGGGTACGGTCCGTACACACGTACCCCTACATCACCACTACAATGGTGGTACGGACCATACCCACGCCCCCAGAGCATGGGTATGGTCCGTACACGTGTACCCCTACATCACCACTACAATGGTGGTACGGACCATACACACGCCCCCCAGAGCGTGTGTACGGTCTGTACCACCATTGTAGTGGTGATGTAGGGGTACGCGTGTACTGACCGTACCCACGCCCCCAGAGCGTGGGTACGGTCCATACACCCGTACCCCTACATCACCACTACAATGGTGGTACGGACCATACCCACGCCCCTAGAGCGTGGGTACGGGCCGTACCACGCGTACCCCTACAGCCCCATTACATGATGGATACAAGGCGTACACACGCCACGGATGTAGGTGTACGGCTTGGTGCAGCACATCAGCTGTAAATTGGGGGTGGTGTATGGCCAGGACAGCAGTGTGCCACAGCAAGGGCGCAAGTGGGTGGGTGGGTGCAGAGGAATACCAGCAGTGCCCAGACATATGAGGGGTGGGTGCCTGTGACTCCCAGCAGTGCCCAGACATATGAGGGCTGGGTGCAGAGGACCCCCAGCAGTGCCCAGACGTATGAGGGGTGGGTGCAGAGGACTCGCAGCAGTGCCCAGACATATGAGGGGTGGGTGCAGAGGACCCCCAGCAGTGCCCAGACATATGAGGGGTGGGTGCCTATCACTCCCAGCAGTGCCCAGACATATGAGGGGTGGGTGCCTATCACACCCAGCAGTGCCCAGACATAAGAGGGGTGGGTGCCTATCACTCCCAGCAGTGCCCAGACATATAAGGGGTGGGTGCCTATGACTCCCAGCAGTGCCCAGACATATAAGGGGTGGGAGCAGAGGACTCCCAGCAGTGCCCAGACATATGAGGGGTGGGTGCCTATCACTCCCAGCAGTGCCCAGACATATGAGGGGTGGGTGCAGAGGACTCCCAGCAGTGCCCAGATATATGATGGGTGGGTGCCTATCACTCCCAGAAGTGCCCAGACATATGAGGGGTGGGTGCAGAGGACCCTCAGCAGTGCCCAGACATATGAGGGGTGGGTGCAGAGGACTCCCAGCAGTGCCCAGACATATGAGGGGTGGGTGCAGAGGACCCCCAGCAGTGCCCAGACATATGAGGGGTGGGTGCCTATCACTCCCAGCAGTGCCCAGACATATGAGGGGTGGGTGCCTATCACTCCCAGCAGTGCCCAGACATATGAGGGGTGGGTGCCTATCACTCCCAGCAGTGCCCAGACATATGAGGGGTGGGTGCCCATCACTCCCAGCAGTGGACAGAGACATGGGGGTGGGTGCAGAGGACTCCCAGCAGTGGACAGAGACATGGGGTGGGTGCAGAGGAATACCACCAGTGGACAGGGACATGTGAGGGGTGGGTGCCCATCACTCCCAGCAGTGGACAGAGACAAGGGGGTGGGTGCAGAGGACTCCCAGCAGTGGACAGAGACATGAGTGTGGGTGCAGAGTACTCCCAGCAGTGGACAGAGATATGGGGGGGTGTACATCATTATCAGATGACCACAGATCCATGGGTGAATGTACGTATCCCTAACTGAGGACAATGATGATAGTGCCATACCAACACATCACTGACAGCAGTGTCCCACTCCCAGGAGGATGGATGTCTTTCCCCCACTGCATGACACACCACATATGGGTGTGAGGCCAAATAACACATGCATAACCACCCCTGGCAGATGCAGCACAATACACACACTGAGACCATGCCACAAGACTGTATAGTCATGCCACTGCCTAATAAACTAAGAGAGCCAAAGAGAACACACACTGACACGCACATCCCAGGACTGATAGGAATGTTCAGGTGCTGGGCTAGCCACCAAGATGTTGTCTGTCACGGAAGGAATCGGGTGGAATTCCCACAGATACAATGGCCACAATTGTGAGTCAGGTGTTCAAATACCCAGCAGAACAAGTACCATATGTGTACTAGGCTGGGGTTACACACATGCATTGTGCGGAAAAGGGACAATGTCTCCATGAAGGCTTGGCAAAACACTCTATACACAAGTACAGTGAGTACCAAGGATGGAACAGACTATGCAGCCGGACACATTGCTGAGCAGGCATGGCCAGAGTTGAAGGGATCCATCACCAGCAAAGGAAATGTAGACACAGGGCAACACAACAATTGTGCAACTCTCTGCAGGGGAGATGTCAGGTGACACAGAGGAAAGAACACTCCTTGGGACAATGTCTCCAAACACAAAGAGCATACATGACAAAGAATCTTTGCAGAGACCTTGTGATGGCACGCAGATACCAGGTTCCACCCCATGAGCAGCAGAGTACAACATTTCCCTGAAACATAACACATGCCCACAACCCCAACTCCTGTAGCATCAACATCAACATCAATACCTGAAATGCAAGACTTTTCAAACGAAAAAGAAAATGCTTTATTCAGCATGAAAATAATAATGTGTAAACAAGACTATTCACAAAGGCCAATGGCCAGTCCATATCATCAGTCCTTGGGGGGGGGGGGACACATGGCCATGCGTCTCCCCTAGCTTGCCTGCACATCACAAGACTGTGTCATCGACTGGGGGGGGCATCATGTGGGGAAGGACCAGGCACTGCAGGGACAGGAGGGGGAAGGGTAGGTGTGGTGGGTGCAGAGACGGACGACTCCACCACAGGGGGTGGGGCAGAGCCAAAGGTGGAGGCGAGCTCGGCACTGCACACTTCTGCCAGTTCTTCAAGCGTCTCCCCTGCACCCGGAGAAACAACAGGCCCCAAGGAGGGGGGGGTCGGAGGGATGGGTTGCAGCGCTACTGGGGGAGGTGGTGGATGGGCTGGGGGACTTAACTCCCCTACCCGTGGAGTGCCTTGACCGTTTGCGTCCAGGTGAACTAGTGGGGCTGAGGGCCAGCCCAGCAAAGTAGGCCTCCTTCTCCGAATCTGGGGCAGGGGAGACAAGGGGACTGACATCGGAGGGACTGGGGAGTGAGTCATGTGGACGAGGACTGTGGCTGCGTGCCTGCCTGTGTGCCCCTGACCCAGTGGGTGTGCCTGCTTCCCCCTGAGTGTGCGTGTCAGGAGATGTGCGCTTGCCCTTATGTCGTGGTGTGCTGCTTCTGTCTGGTGGGGTGCGTGTGTGTGGATGTCTTGGTGTGCCTGGAACAGGCATGGGTGTGGCACTTGTGGATGGGGCAGGGGTAGGGAGGGGAAGCAGCGCTGCAGGTGACTCACTACTGCCGTCAGTGTCGAGTCCAGGGACCTCAGCAACATCCGTTGGTCAGACATCGCTGATGACATGCCCTCCATGTATGACACCATCTGGGTCAGCAGTCTGGTGTGGCCATGGAGGACAGTCAGGATCGATGTCTGCCCAACTTGCAACTGCCGCTGAATGTCCACAGACTTGGCAGTGAGGGCAGCAGGGGGGACAGGGGCAGGGGGTGTGGTGCCTGGCACGAAGGAGACACGGTGTGGCCTAGCACGGACAGAAGGGACCCGAGCAAGTGGGAGGGCGGTGATGGGAATGGAGGGGGCGGCAAGAGATGTACTACTGCTTTCAGCTGTGGGAGCAGCCTCCGCCCCCTCTGAGATCTCAGCCTCGGACCTGTCTGCCTCGTAGTCAGTGTTGGTACTGGGCAGATCCTCCGCCTCACTCCCCTCGCCCTCCGTGCCACTAGATTCCGCTGACTCCTCAGCAGTGGTGGCACCAGTGCTCGATCCCTCCTCCACGTACGTGCCGGTGTCTCCCTCGGTGTCCTCCGATGATGCTGTGGGCAAGGTGAAGAGATAGGAAAAAATCAGTCACCTGTATACATCTGACACATGAGTCCAAACAAAATAGGCAACAGTGCATAACAGGAAAGGCATCATGAGTAACATCTAGGATACTCCCCACATATGTAAGCCCTGCACTCCCCAGTTGGTTAACCCACCATGCCACTTGGAAAAAAAGAACATTAGGACAGAACAGCAAAGAACTTGAAATACCAAGATCCTGAGAAGCTAGTGTCTGTGATCAGTTGAGCACAGCAAGATTATGAAGGCATGCCACCTCTTCTTCACTGTGAACCCAACAGTAATGTCGCACCCAAGGCCAAATATGACATGCCAATGCAGAAGGTGTCCCCACACTCTGAGACCTGTGAGTACTTAGGAAACCCCAATGGAATACATATCCTGGAGAATCACAACCCTTTACACAATGGACATGTCTCAAATGTGTGAATGTGCCACTTTGTGAACAGAACACACATGTGTCTGTATAACAGAAGTCACGCAAGCAGGTGCACACCAAACTACATGTACACAGTCATTGTCTGAGCTGCCAGACTCATTCAAAGAAGCCACTGTTAGCCAGAAATGGGGTACCAGTAAGTACATATACATGGCACCACGGTGGTCTGGATGACTTGACACTCGTAAGTTGGTATCGGCAACAACCAAGGACTAACCCAAATGCAACCACACTGTGGGAACATGGATATGTATGAACTCCAAACAAGTTTTGTTCAAATTGTGCCTTACTTTCAAATGTGCCAGCGGCTCCCAGGAAAGTGTAAAGGTGGTGTCTTCTGCACTTCCTTGGGAGACATCTGTCATGCAGGCACATTATTGTCCTTCACAACACAACAACAAGGTCAAGCATATGAAACATTGAGAGATGTTGACAGGTGTAGTGATTGCCAAGGGACAATTTCTCTGAGTAACAACTTGAAGAATGTCATTTGTCACATGGCTATCTGTCACCTGATTACACAGTTGGCTACACATATGACCTACTGACTGTCATCTGGAGTGGCACACATGTCCACACCCAGGACAACGAATAAGCTAATGGGCCTGCAATTGTTTTGTAAAAAAGCCTAGCTGTACTGTGGGGACACCCTCACTGCAAGCCAGAATGTACCCACAGATGTCAGCACACAAAGTCACAACAGTGTAGCATCTGAACTACACACAGGTGCAAACAATGTACAAACAGGATACATGATTGTCAAAAACTGACCCAGGCTACGAAGCACGAACATTAAGCACTGGCCAACATCACAGGGGCACTGCACGATGACTTTCTGTACTGCGACTCATCACACACAAGTCAGAACTGGCAATGAAACATCAGGGTTGAACATGTACGCCCCTCCCGCACGCACCCACCCATACCTGAGTCAATGTGACTGATACCGATCAAGAAGTTAAACCTCTTATTCAGGGTTACAATAACTGTGCTTGAAAACTAGCTTCATTAACACGACATCACCTTGTAGGGCTGGCAAAACATATTGGTCACAAACAAACATCAACAGATTGTTGTGAATAGCCACACAGGCACTGCCAAGTGTGAGTATACACAAGCAAACTGGTGTATCCCTGTCCAGTGGGCAAATGTATCACACATGTGAAAACTACTACCTAGTCCAGGTAAAAATGCCACAGAGGCAGAGCCATGATGTACCCACAGTGAATGTGCACAGTGTTGGATGACACACATGAGTAGGAGGGCAGGCTGTGTCAGGGGACTGTAGTGTGCACATTGCTCCATGGTCCTGGAATGAGCTGACTGTTACAGGAGCAACTGTCCCGGCACTATGCATATGTCCCACTCATGCTCATCATGTCTGAGGCCACAACATTGGTAATGCATGCTGCAAGTCTGTTCATTTGAACCCTCACATTCCTATGTTGAGACTCAGCATCAGTGCCAACAATTATGCACCCCCAAATGACCGAACAGGACAGGGCACAGGCAGACTACCCCCACACATGATGCTGAAAGCAGTGTGCACCTTGATACACTGGCAGGCTAGATGACCATGTGCAATAGTGATGGCACACAGACCAGGTAACACATGTCAAGGAGGGGAAGGGAGGAAAAACAGCACAGGTTGACTTTGGGGAACAGGATATGCACAGCACATATATAGCCTGGCAGTGTATCCAGGCGACTGAGCAGATTCAAAAGCTGGCGACACACAACAAACACACATGTACCTACCCCCTTCCTGCTGCTGTAACTCCTGTATCCGCCTATCCAGGTCAGGGAAGACCACCACCAGGACACGCCGCATCGGGTGGGTCAGGCGCCGGCGCCCGCCATGCTTGCGAGGAGGTGAGTCCTTCAGCATGACCCGGGCGATCCTCCGGGTCCAGCACCGGATGTCCTGCCATCTCTTCCTCACTTGTGGCAGGCGCCGCCTGCGACCCTCCACCGATTGCACGGCCTTGACGGCATCCTTCCAGATCTTCCCCTTGTGGTAGGGGGATACCTGTGTGTATGACAAAGTGGGACAACATCACTACACCTGCACCATGTCACAGAGACACACATTTGAACATCTTTGATTTGTTGAACAGGGCATAGTATGCTGACAAGTAATAGCACCTTAGTCATAGGGACTTTTTCCACTGTGGGCGCACCAATGCACAACATGGCATAGTAAGTGCACAGGTGGCATTAGGGGTGCGAAACAATCCCTGATCATGGCACACACTGTGCATCCCAAGCAACACAAGGCTGATGGACAGCACCAAAAATCAGTCACATGCCCCAGGCCACTGACAAAACCTCAGCAGAGTACAGACACACACTGGCACACATCAATCACCTGCCATTGCCAACTGCGGATGCACACCTCACTCTGCACATGTGCCACTTGCCAGGGGGGGGTCACAGGTGTGGGGCTAGCTCAGCAAGTCAGACACACAGCATGGCTTACTTCACACATCAGATGGATTGAGCAGTTGCCTCCTCCATGCAGCTGTGGTGCAACACTCCACATAGACACTCACCCACATGACAAGAAACATTCACACACATCAATGTCCAGGGAGCGTACACATCATTTGGACACTCTCACCACTCTCACCACAGCTCCACTCAACTCTCACACACATCTGTGGGTGCAGTTACCTGTCACACCGGGGTGACCACTGAATCACCGCAGGACAATAGAACAAGAATGCCCAAGAGGATTAGGCTGGCGGAATGTGCCATGCACTATGCAGTAAATGTCACAGTAAGCACAATGCAAGTGAGGAGTGCACACATGAACTACATCAAGCCCTGCATGAGAGACATAAGCCACCCCCCCCCCGGGACCCACTCCAACCAACATTACATGTCTGTCACACCTGGCCACAATGCCAGAAGGGACAGACACAAGAAAGGTGCACAGGCAAAGGTAGTGGAGTCAGCACTCACCTGCTCCCCTGGTCGACCATACAGCATGGGGTACTGTGGGAGGATCACATCCAGCAGGGCCTGGTTCTCCTCCTGGGTGAAAGGCTGGGCCCTCTCCACAGTCCTTGACATGGTGCCAGAGGGAGACAATAAAGCAGCAGTGGTATCGACTGACATGTTGTGCAGGCAAGTGCCCTCTCATGGGTTCTGGCTGCCTTATATCTGCCTTGCCGGCCTATTTCATTTACAGGAGTACAGAGTGATTGGTCAGACTCATTTGCATCCTACGTTTCCTCCAATCCCTTTAAACATACACCAGTGACAGCCTTTGCATCTTTCGATTTTGCAGCATCATGTCAAGTCAACAACCACTTTGCAACAATGTTAAATGTGGCCAACTGCTTTTTCCAGACCACATGATGTTAAATTTTGAACGCGAAACTCGGTATCCATGACAACCAGCATGCATTTAGGCCCTAATACTTGTCCCTCATGTGTCCCCATTGTAATTCTTAAATCCCCACACAGGTACGGCGCGTTTCACACGTACCCCTAGGGCAACAACACTACAGTGATACGGGCCGTACTCATGCGTGTACGGGCTGTACACGCGTGAGTACGTGCCCATCACTATAGTTGGGGGTACCGTAGGTCCTAGTGATACGGCCCGTACACGCATGAGTACGTGCCTATCACTATAGTTGGGGGTACCGTAGGTCCTAGTGATACGGGCCGTACTCACGTGTGTTTTGGCCCGTACACGCGTGAGTACGGCCCATATCACTAGGACCTACGGTACCCCCAACTATAGTGATAAGCACGTACTCACGCGTGTACGGGCCGTACACGCGTGAGTACGGCCCGTATCACAAGGTCCTACGGTACCCCCAACTATAGTAATAGGCACGTACTCACGCGTGTACGGACCGTACACGCATGAGTACAGCCCGTATCACTAGGACCTACGGTACCCCCAACTATAGTGATAGGCACGTACTCACGCGTGTACGGCCCGTACATGCGTGAGTACGGCCCGTATCACTAGGACCTACGGTACCCCCAACTATAGTGATAGGCACGTACTCACGCGTGTACGGGCCGTACATGCGTGAGTACGGGCCCTACACACGCCCTCAGAGCGTGTGTACGGCCTTTCACAGCTTACACTGGTGATAGGAGGCGCACACGAAAGGAATGGAGGCGTCAGACTCGCACAAGGCTGTACATCAAGTCATTGTCAGTGCAGTCCTTCATGTGCAGGGCCTCGGTGTGTCAGGCAGTGATGTGGCACATGTCTCCTCAAGTTGTGGCACAATAGATGTGTGATGAGCTGTTTACACATGTCATGTGTGATGGGGCACTACGTGGCACACTTCCCATTCACACTTTGCACATGTGTGCATGTATGACACACGTGTCAAGCACTGCATCACTGGTATGGCACAGTCAGCAACACCCGCAACTGTCCCCTGATGCCAGGTACACGGATAATTACACCTCACATGTGACTCCCAGTGTGCCACGATGTGACTATGTCATGTGTATGTCATGTGTTCCCATGAGCTTTCCGTTGGTGTTCCGTCAAATCCATCTGCTGTTGCAGCATCCAACATGTGTCTGTGTGCATATGTGCATGACACACATATACGCACACCATGCCACATGTGGACTCACACGTTACATGTGTCATGATGGTTCGAAGATGACTTCCTGACATGAGGCAATATCTGCATTCTCTCAATGTCTGTGTCATCAGTTTTTGACATGTACCCCTTCATGGAAATGTGTGTTATCTGTCCCTTTCAAGATTACATGTGACCTGTGCATCTAGACACCCGCCAGCTGTCTGTATGAGATGACATCCTTCAAATGCTGATATGTGAATGTCTGTCACTCATGTAATGTGTCTGGCTTTTCACTTACACTGGCCCACAGCTATTTTAATGGCATGTCACGTCAACATTGCCATGCAACTATTGTGGCTGGCTCTTCGTAGGAGTATCACCTGGCTGGCCTACGTGTCCTGGATGTATTGCACAGCACAAACTCTGTATTAAGCAGATGTGTATTAGCTGTTGAACATGTGCTTACCTCCGTGAAATTGGTGTGGTAATGTACTCACTCTTCGTTATTCCTTCCAAATCTCTGCAGGGCACCGCCTCTCCCCAGACGAATGCCAGACCTGGATGCCATGCGTGAACATGACTGCATACGCAGATACCGCTTCTCCCAAGAGTTGATAGAGGACTTGACCCGCCGGCTTGCACCACACCTCCAACCACAACACAGGTATCCTACAGCTCTGACCCCCCAAGATGAAGGTGGTGGCAGCCCTACATTTTTTTGCCACCGGCATGTTTCAATTGACCATAGCTGATGTCGGTGGCATGTCCCAGACAATGTTCAGCCGTGTCCTGCATGATGTTATAGAAGCCATGTTGGTGCACCTGGATGACTTCATCCATTTCCCCACTCGTGAGCAGTTGACAGGTGTCAAGGGTGAGTTCTATGCCCTGGGAGGGATGCCTCATGTAATTGGGGCCATTGATGGAACACATGTGGCTTTGGTACCACCACAGGCACAGGAGGTAGCCTGTAGAAACAGAAAACATTACCACTCCATTAATGCCCTTGTGGTGTGTCTTTCTAACATGCTGATTTCCCATGTCTGTTCTCGTTTTCCAGGGTCCGCACACGATGCATACATCATGAGGTATAGCAGGGTGTCAGAAATGATGCTGCAGCTGCACGGGGAACGAGCATGTCTTGTTGGTGGGTATACTCTGTTGGTCCTGTGTTCAGCGCTATCTTTGTATCTTACGGCATCTCCTGACCCACTTCTTCACATGATGTTTCCATGTAGGGGACTCTGGCTATCCCAACATGCCATGGCTGATGACGCCTCTCCGCAACCCCAGAACAGCCGCAGAACACCGGTACAACGACACCCATGGGCAGACGAGGCGCGTGATTGAGAGGACGTTTGTACTCCTGAAGCGCAGATTCCGGTGCCTCCACAAGACCGGCGGCGCCCTCCCATATGCCCCGGTGAAGGTCTGCAAAATCTTCATTGTGTGCTGCATGCTGTACAACATGGCAGTGGAGAAGGCCGTGCCACTCATCCTTGATCCGGATGAGCAGGATCATCCACCCGTGGAGGATGAAGGGCTCGGGCACGGGGCAAGTGAGGATGAGGATGAGGATGAGGAGCTGACTGTGTGCTAAGTGACTTGGAGGTGTGTTCTGATGTGTCATTCAAGTGATGATGTCTGTCCACACATTTTAGCTGGGACACTAAATTTATTAAGGGCATGGTGACAACATCATTCCTGTAGAGTACATGTACATGTCTGAGGATTACTAGCTCTTCGCTGACTTGTTGTGTGTCTGGCCTCCCCAGGTTCTTGCGGCTGTCGTCTGCTCATGTCATCATTGCCCTCCTGCTATTCCTCATGAGTATTGCAACGTGTGCTGGATCGGAGTTACATGCACAGACATGGTGAAAAGTCATTTGGGGTAAGGAGTGTAGCAAGGCATTTTGTAGGTGGTACGTGTTTGTGATATGTGGGAACTGCTCCTGTGCATGTAGTGTTACCATGCATACATGTCGACTCACCATGGGCCACATGACGTTTTGAATGGCTCCCATGAATTGATAGTCACCCTTCCTGACAGTCATCTGTAATGGTTTGTGGATTCTGATGAAGGCATCAATGTGTGTATAACGTCCCTCAGGCACATACGGGATGCTAATGGTGGACATAGTGTGGGGCATCCCCATATGAGGCTCAATGGGGAATTTCAGACTCTCCGTGTGCAGCAAGGGGTGTTAGACTCAACCCCTTCACTTGTGTGACAGCTCAGTAGGATTTACCACATCTGTGTGTTGAAGGGGGTGTCCAGTGTAGGTCACACATGGTCAGCCAAATGACCTGTGAGTCTGTTCCAATGGATGCATTTCCATTAGTGTGAGGCTGTGTAATAAAGGTGTTCGTCACAATCCAAGGTGCCTCATCTCTGTCAATGCAGGTCTCTTGCCACTTTGCATGCGGCATATCTGGCATAGATGTGGAAGATTATGCATAGGAGTCCATGTGTAGTTTAGCAACATGCATGCAGTAGCTCATGGATTAGGCTCCCTATTGGGCATGAAGTGCATGGTTGTGGATGTATTTTGGCATGTTGGTCCACACAATGGGCCATCAACAGCTGCTGAGGGTGTGTCTCCTGTGCGCAGGTCGGCCTTCAGTTTCATGATCCGGTGTCATGCTTCTTTGGTGATTGTGCATGCATTGTCTCTGGGTGTGCCATGTGACACTGGACACTCCTTACTTTCCTCACGCGCCTGTTGTCCTTCTGACATCCTAGTCTTTGTGTGCAAATTCTGTCATTTTGCAAGGAGATGCCGCCTGCTGATGCGGCCCCTGCAGCAAGGGCCCACGGAGTATCCAGATTTGGCAACAGACACGCCTCCAAGATTCTCCTCACTTCCTCCCTCCACCCATTCATTTGGCTGTCCTCAGCTTGTCTATGCCACTGTTGCCGCCACGCGGTGCCAAAGGCTGAACCATCAGCACATGCAAGGTGCACATTGCACCACCATCTTGTCCTTGCATAACCCACATCACACTACAGTCTGATGTATCAGCCACACTCCGAGCTATGTCCATCTGCACATCTAACGCCTGCTGTCAGACATACCCTGGGCACACACACAACACCTTTGCATGCTGAGTGTGCAACTCCAACTGCCTACACTGCACTGCCCCGCCTTCCAGGCCCTGTCACACCAACCAGGTCACGTCCCTAATACTCCCCACAGGCTCTGTACCCCAGCAAGGGCATGGGAGTGGGACTCAAGGCTTCAGCATGTAGTATGGTGTCATCGTCTGGGACATGGCACAGGTATCATCTCTCACCATGTCAATCTACAGAGTGTCCAGGACCCCCCTCTCCACCATCACATGCGCACAGCACCTCATCATCAGCTCGTATGCCATTGACAGCCAGGTGCTCCTCACCCTCAACAAAGACACAGACATTGGCAGTTCCATCATTCAAGTATGCATGAGATCCATTGATGAATGGCTGAACACGAGCCACCTGAGGCTGGACTTGGACAGGGCTGAGGTGAGCATCTGAGGATTGTCCCCTTCCAGCTGGGTCAAGTGCCTGTGTCCCACCCGCAAGAGCCCTGCACAAGCACCCAGTGGCCACACACAGAAGATGGTGTGCATCATGTTTGGCTCGCTCACATATGCCATGCTAGTCCACAGCATCTGTACCTCATGCTGCAACACCCTTTGCATTATGCACATGATCCACAGATAGATCCACTCCAAGTAAAGACAGACCATCCCCCAGGTCCATGACAACATCCGTCTCAAATACTGCCCTGCCCTCTACGGAGCAAGTACATCCAAACTCCCAGGAAACTGGTCCACTTCCATGGGGCATCTGCACACCTCAGCTTCAACACCCTGCGCCCCAGCCACCTCACCGTCCACCATAGATAGCTGCAATGGTTCACTGTCTGCTGCAGGATGACCTCCACACTCCCCACCCACACTCAGGAGGCAGTCCACAACCCGGACCCCAAACCAACCTTGTACGTCTGTCATCCTAGATCCCGTTGGGCCATCTCCGTGCATCCAACCTTGCCCTGGCCACCGTTCTTCAAATCCACCGTACTCCAGCATACAGGACATTGTTCTCCCACCTGGCCACACATACCTGGGACTCCCTCCCCGGGAACCTCCACATGAGCCATGACCTCTACGCCTTGATGATAATCTCCCAAATAGGTCTCTCCGCACAGTTTAGCGAGCACCCCCTCAGCAGCCAGAGGCCATCACAGGTGAATGTTGTGCTCCATGCCGACATTGTATGATACCTTGTGACCCATGTGTGTCCTGTACCAGACTCTGATCCCAGGGTATGGATGGCTGGAGTTAGTTCAACACTCAGGCATAGTTAGACATTTCCACACACATGTCGTTGAATAATGCCAAATGACAGCAACATCTCATGAGAAGAAAAAAAGATTTTATTTTTGGTGGGGTGAGTCTTTTGGTAGATGTGCTAAGGTGCTCTACTGGGTGCATAGAATCCAAAGTTCACAGGGGGAGATGGCATCCTTGTCAGTTGGAGTCATCAGAGTCCAGACCACAGTGTTGGTCATCATTGGTCAGACTGTGACCAGCAAGTCCATGTGGCAGAGAATGTCATTGGATGAGGTGCTGCTGTTGCGCCAGAGGGCCAGGTGCCAGGCCAGGTGACCTGGGAGATGTGGATGGTCCACTGACTCTCACTGTCTTTTCCGTGGACGACCCACCTTCCTCCAGGGACCCTCAGATGCAGGCCTCGACGATGCTTGGGACGCTCCGTCAGACGAACCCTCCTCCTCCTCCTCCTCCCTCCCTGTGGCTGGTGCTGGTCTATGCCTGGTGGCACAGGGAGGGTTGCCCATGCTTTGGGCGATCTTACGGAGTGATTGGCTCACGTCCCTGTGCACCGCCAGGAGCTCAGCCAGTCTTGCCTCCATCCGTCCTTGGTGTTGTTGATGACTGGCATGATGCTTGACCTGCAGGTTCTTAATCTCATCGAGGGTCCCCTGCATCTCGGAGAGTCTTGACACGACCTGGTTGATGCCTCTGGTGTCACACCGGTATGAGTCCAGGATGTTGCGTATGTGTGACATACCGGTGTCCTGAGCTGGCTGGTCAGGTTCGCCCCTCCGCTTGCCTCCACTCCCACCACCCCTGCCCACTTGAGGCTGGCCTGCCCTTTTGGGCACATCGGGTCTACGGGACCCCTGAGGGATGGCATTTGCAGGGTTGCCTGCCTCCTCCTGGGTGCCCGGAGAACCTTGTCCCTCCTGGTCAGACTGGCTCTGTTGTTCAGTGTGAGCAGGGCTCCTGGGTGTGTCCTGGGATGTGGCAGGAATGGGGGTGGTGGTTGGCACAGATGTACCTGATGCAGGTGCTGCAGGGGCTTGGGCACCAGAGGGTCCAGGTTGGTCGGGGTCATCCACGGAGTGGTGAGAGTCGTCGCTGCCGGTGGGATCATCTTCACGCGGAGCCTGGGACAGTGATTCTTCCCCCCCAGTGTTGGGGGGAGATCGACGACGTTGCCATGTGTGTGAGAGAGAGACAATGTTAATTGTGTTTCATGCCACATCTATGTTTCATACATATTCAAGTTGACACAGTTCCTCCAGGTAGTTGGATGTCCCTAGCATTGCTCTCAATGTCCACTTGGGGATGGGTATGTTGCGGGGACAGATTGGGATGTTCTCCTGAGTGATTGACCTGTAGATTGTTGGCTCTGATGCTTATTTGGCTCTGGATTGGTCTTGTTGTGTCACATGTCCATTGTGAGAGTGTGTAAATCCGTTGCCTGCCCCGGGGGTGTGTGCTTGTGTTAGGGGGGGGGGGTGTGACCGGGCCTGCTGTTGTGTGTAGTGTGAGTTTTCATTGGGTCTCCCAGGTGATGTGTCTGTCCCCTCATGGTGCATGCTGGCATGACAGTGAGTGTGAGTTCCTGTGCTAGATACCTGTGCTTGTGGAGTTGGTGTTTGAGTGTACAGTGGTCCCAGGAGGGCCTTGTGCTGCATACAGCAGGGCCCAGTGTCAGCTACCTTGTCAGTAGTTTGCCAGTCCCTGTGCATTGTGCATGGGTATGTACCTATGCCATATGGGCTGAGGGCATTGTTGTCTGCGTCTCATTTCAACAATGTGTTGTGTGGGGCCCAGCCTCCCGGACATCCAGCCTTGTGTTTGTGGTTGTTGTAGCCTTGGACATGGCCTTGCCTTGATTTGTGAAGGGTGCATGGAGACGTTAGTGGCATGAGCGTGGTTTTTGAGTGTGGTTGTGTGCGGTGAGTGCTTGGGGGAAGTTGCTTGCATTTGGTGTATATGTGGTGTGGACCCCATTGCCCCCATGTTACATAAGTTGTTTGTGTACTCACCAGGCTCTGCGACTCCTTCGACTCAGTGTACTCCCACCGGCGGTAGCAGGGCCATCACCTTCTCCTCCCAGGGATGGTAGTGTACGGGTCTGCGGGGCAGCCCACCTCCAGTGATGTGACTCTGGGCATATTCTTCATTCATTTTCCTCTTGACCGCCCTGTGCAGATCGTACCACCTGGCTTGGCATTCATGCCTGGTCCTTCGGATGGGCGCAAAGCATTCACCTTATCGACAATCCTCTGCCACATGGCAGATTTTTCAGATGCTGGTCTGTCTGACCAATGTTCCAAACAGCTGTGGCTCGACTCTGATGACTTCGTTGACAAGGAGGTCCAGCTCCACCGTTGTGAACTTTGGATTCTTGTCTGTGGGCATGGTGTGGGGTGTGGGTGTGGGTGTGGATGGTTGTGGGTGTGTGGGTGTGAATGTGAGTGTGTGTGTGTGAATGTGAAGAGGGGGATGTTTGTGGAGGAGGTTGTGTGAAGGTGTGAGTAATGTGGAGTTGTTTCTCTGTGGGGTCTGGCAGCAGTGGGTCTGTTGCAAAGGCTCATGGGTTGTGTGTGTGGGCCCTTTTTATTGGTCAATTTTTGGGTGTGGCTGTGTTTGAATTTTGGTGGGTGTGTTATAAGAGGTGGTTGTGATTTGGGGCCTCTGTTTGCCTGTTTGGATGTGCCAGGTCAGTCATTGAGATGTATTTTGTCTTGTTGTGTTTTGTGGTGTTGTGCGAGTCGAATTGACCCTCCTTGTGCTGTTTTACAGTGTCCTGGTTCTGTATGAGTCTTTTTTGCGTAGGTACGATCCGTACATATGCGATGCTGGGTGAGGGTGCTGGGGTACGGTGTTGGAGTGCATACATGCGGTGGGGGGGCAGGGGGTACGGTGCATACATGTGGTGCTGGGGTACGGTGCGTACATGCGGTGCTGGGGTACGGTTCGTACATGCGGTGGGGGGCTGGGGGTACAGTGCATACATGCGGTGGGGGTATGGTGCGTACACGTGCGGCCCTGGGATACGGCGCGTACATGCGGAGGTGAGGCGCGTACATGGGGGAAGGCGCGTACAGTTGCGGGGCTGGGGTACAGTGCGGACAGGGTGGTGTACGGTGCTGACATATTTGGGGGTGGGGGGCTGTACGGCTCGTACACGGGCATGGGTTTACCCGTGTACATGTGTGCTACTGCGTTAGCTCCGTACGGGCCATTTTCCGTGCGATTGTGTATTTGGATGGACGGTCGGGATCGTACTTGCGCGCTCGGACTTGTGTTTTACGATTTGCTCGTAAAAATGTCCGGCTCACCCTCGTACACTTTTCCCAACGATATTCGGACATAAAAACTTTCCGACGCACTCTCGTAGACTTTTCCCGACGTTACTCGTAGATGTTTTTCACGTACGAATCGTACTTGCCCGTTTGTTACTTGTGCGACTCGTACGTAAAAAAATACGGATACGAGTCGTATGGTAATTTTTTTTAACGTATTGGAATCGGCACCTAAATATTGTATTTAGACGAGTACTCCCAAATAGAGCAATTTGAAAATTATCAGTAAATTTATGTGACTTATATCACGTGTATGAGAGAACCAATCAGGCACAAGAATAGTGGGATCAAATAGGAAGACACGGCATGAACAACTACGAAGGACGCTGTAGAAGCACTTCCGCGTTGATGCCGTGTACCGTACCACACGCTGAAAGGTGAGGTTAGAGGGACTCCAATTATGAGTGAAATAATGCAGTACGTGAGCTTAGAGCCACATTTTCGAGTAGTTTTAAGATCCAACAAGAGAAAATATATAGCCGCTATGGTCCTTTTATTTTTGGTATCAGGTGGCGTGACAAGTGGGGAGGATTACTACTGACCTCCATTTCCCTTTGAAAATTAAAGATCGAGTGAATCACGCTATAACCAAGGGGGTCGTATTAACACACCCACAAGGTAGGCATTTAAGAGTCTACTTTATTGAGAGTTATTACTGAGGTGAGTTGGCAACATCATGTCGCTCTCGTTTACAGATCGAACGGACATACTGAAATTTTGAATACTGTCCAAATCGTAACCACTAAAGATATTTGAGACGACCTTAATAAAAACTGAGCAAGGTTGGGATAGTAGATATCAAGGTAAGAATAATAGAATAGTAATGAAACTCGGACAGATTAGGATAGTGACAACAGAGAAGATTATACAAATCGCTGTTTACAGCAATGCTTGTATGATGGGGAGTAATAATAATCATGTGCATATATAAAAATACAATACAATTTATGAATGTATGGACATAATTGCCAAAGTGTATATGATGGGAGTGAGATTCATAATATTAAGGATGAAACCCAATAAAAGACAAAGCTGGTTACACCATAAATCAATAATAAATATTGGTGTACAATGATAAGGGATAGGGTTATAACCATGACGTCTGAAGGAATAATGTGGAGAGCTCTACTTGTAGTAGGATGGCGCAGTAGATGACAATATTGAATGATAAGGCAATGGTATATTACAACGAATGTACTAAATCATAGAACCATAAATTAATTGATGACAATGCTTTTTAAATTTAAAATATAAGTGGTGTTGAAAACATACATTTATTTTGAATAGGATTAAATGAAACGGACATTACATATAAGAAAACTTTCATTATTTGTCTTGAGAAAGATGGTAAAATAAAGAAAACCCATCGAAACGCGTCAACGCATTTGAGAGCACAATCAAAGGGACCGTCACAGATTTGGAGATAGAAGTGTGTTTGACATATCACATTCTGTGATTTCAGAGGTAGGGTCTAATTTGATGTGTGATTTATGACAAAGTGTACTGTCTTTTATGTAGTTTTCTCTGTTATGCTGGCCATAACGGCGTGTTATTATTTGGTGTGTAATAATTTACTTTTATTGTGATGTTGGGGATTTATTTTTAAGAGCCCAATTGAGGGATTTCAATGTGATATGTTTTTAATGTAACATCATGTTTGCTTTTTAAATAAATGCAGAAAGATTGTAATGTGTAAACATGTAATTAAATACTGTGGTATATGATTGTTTAAGTGTTGGTTTAGTCAAGGGACTGTTATTTTATACTTGTGAAGAGTACTCCATTCCCTTGAGCTTTTCAAGGGGTCTCTCTCAGTTTTATATAACAAACTCTCCTAATACAGTGTGTATATCGTACAAAACTAACTCCTTAGTCAGAGAATCACTGACAATGTTTATAACGCACTTATGATGTCGCAAACGTCCCAAGGTAATATGACCAATGTTCCCTCTAATTTCTTTCCTCTGTGTGCGGCAGTGGAGGTTCTCTGTGCGCTGCAACCATGGCTATGTGTGCCAGGAACCAGACCACGCGTGTGCGCGGTGCCAAATGTCACTCAGAACGTTTACTTTAAAAAGTGCATTTTCACACATACAGTGCCACAATAAGGGTCTTAAGGGCAGTTTCCAAATTGGATAAACACGCCATGACATGAATTGGTTACACAGGCAAATACACTTCAAGTTTAGAAAAGCACAAGACTTCAACGGTGGTACCCTCATAAGATTTTAATAATTATTCTTAACTTGAGCACTGTAAATTGGGTGGGGAAATGTTGAGAGCCTATACTATATCACATATAAACAATAAGGGAGACATGTCAAGTGGCATCACTAGAGGGGTGACAGGGTTGCTTCTCATGGCGATCTTTGGCATTTTTCCAGTGGTGATCAACTCTATCTAGGTCAACTTTCCCATTCAGGAGGTAGGCCTTTGTCCTCATCAGCATATCCAAATGCTTCTGTTCTAGTCTATTCCTCAATTTACTCTTGATAGTATTCATAAGGCTGAATCCTCGTTCACAATCTGCACTGGATGCTTGAAACGTTGCGCAGACACCAACAAGCTGAGACACGACACTATACTAGCAGCATTGCGTACAGTAAAATTCACCATGTCTTGAAAGGTGGCAAATAACCCACCCTTTACATGTTCTGCCACCACATATTTATAGTCTCTGTATTGTCGAACAACATCTTCTGGTGTTTCGCAATCATCCAGGACCAAGACATTTTTATACTTTTCTACAAGCCTTTGTATATTCTCAGTCCCAAAATCAAAATGTGATTGTGTTGCCATTGCCTGGATTTCAAAACTTGTCCATTCTTTCAGCTCATCTTCAGGGAACCTTTTTTGCATGTGCTCACAAAGAAGGGAAACAAAAGACAAAATAGGCCCACTGTCAAACTCTTGCCTTTCCTTGTACAACACCATCAGATCTCTTACATTGCTGCTACAAAAGACAGTGTCCCCCAAATACTGTTGCTTAACTTGGCCAATCTTTGCTCTTGCATACTGTACAGTTTCAACAGTAGTCAGAGAACTTTTTTGGAATAGTTTGCACACAGATGCAAATTCACCCAGAATGTCATTAAGTACTGCATGTGAAATATGGCAGTTGGAGTTTGATAGCTTTTTGTAACAATAGCAACTGGATCATTCTCCTCAACTTTCTCATGCTCAAAGTACTTAAGAACAGCCTCGTAATTACGAATTAGTGCACCACCAGCAAAATGCCTTGAAAGCCACCGGACTTCATTCAGTGGTCGAAAAGAGACCACTTCACATTCAGTGACCAATGCAATTTCATCCAGCTTGGACTTCCTTCCAGGAGATCTGGAGAACACAGTGTAGACAGTCCTCAATAATGTCTCCATCTGTTTAACCATTGGAACCCTTTTTCAGGCATCATCAACTCCCAAACCTTCTCGATGGGCGACACAATGCTGCGGTATGGACTGTTTAAGGTGAGTAGCAACACCATTATTCTTACCCAGCATCATGGACACACCATCGGATGTGAACATGACCATTTTCTTAAGGTCCAGTTCATTGGCAGTGTAGAATTCTTTCACAGCAGTAGTGATAGCCTCAACATTACAACTAGTCAGCTTCACTATGCCCCCAAACTGTGTTTTGTGCTCTGTTGATGTTACAGGTCGGAACTTGAAGTACAGGATGAGCATTTTTGTAACAGAAATATCTGTGCTCTATCAATTATCAATGTGTGATACAAAGCGTGCCGAAGTTCTGCCATAGCTTCACAGTGTAGCACGCTATTGATGGCCTCAAGGAACTCAAAGGCATAGTTCTAGCTCCTCCAGCTGTCTGGTATCTTGACATACAAAACTAGGTGGTCATGGATGTCTTGTACAGATAACATTGAAGTATTCATCTTGACTGCCAGCAACACATTGTTGATGAGAATCTTTTTCTCTTCAGGCACAGATCTTTGGCGTTCAACTACTTCCATTCTATTTGCTTTGTCAGTGGCAGTTTCTGTCAGCATTGCCTGCACTCCATACCCAAACCTGGCAGCAGCACTTCTGTTTCTCAATATCACCATGGCAGACTCGTGTACTTTGCTAAGTAGATGGCGTTTCATGTAATCCAGTTTCCAGCCATCACTCCATTTCTTCCCTGTGGAAAAGTCCCCAACAATCTTGGATTCGGCACATGCTTTGCAAATCAAGCCCACGTCTGGACTGTATTGAAAAAGTTCCCCGAGTTGCACGCGGACCTTACTTCGTGATTTCTGCGTCTCAGCCTCCACAATTTCTTTCATCCACTCTTCCTTGAATACAAGGCAACATTTCTTCCTTTGTGGTGAAGCACTGCACTATCCCAAAGTGACAGCTTTGCGCTTGAACATTTCCGTGCCCACCGGTTTGAACCTGCTGTGCCACAAAGCCTGCAAAATAAGGGAACATGGCTTACGTTGACGCCTAGCTCATGAATGCAATCCGTTATACTACAATGTACTAGATGCACCACAGTTTAACTCTACCAAACAATTATCTCTTCTGCTTGAACTTGCGTATGCCTGTTTAAATGTATGGGGTTCTGGCTGCGAACCTGCAACAGAAGAAAACATGGGTAAGTATATTATACTACAATGTTCAAGATGCACCACAGTTTAACTCTACCAAACAATTACCTCTTCCTATTGAACACGCGTACGCCTGTTTAAATGTATGGGGTTCTGGCTGCGAACCTGCAACAGAAGAAAACATGGATAAGTATATTATACTACAATGTTCAAGATGCACCACAGTTTAACTCTACCAAACAATTACCTCTTCCCATTGAACGCGCGTACGCCTGTTTAAATGTATGGGGTTCTGGCTGCGAACCTGCAACAGAAGAAAACATGGATAAGTATATTATACTACAATGTTCAAGATGCACCACAGTTTAACTCTACCAAACAATTACCTCTTCTGCTTGACCGCGCGTATGCCTGTTTAAATGTATGGAGTTCTGGCTGCGAACCTGCAACAGAAGAAAACATGGGTAAGTATATTATACTACAATATTCAAGATGCACCACAGTTTAACTCTACCAAACAATTACCTCTTCTGCTTGTACTCGCGTATGCCCATTTAAATGTATGGGGTTCTGGCTGCGAACCTGCAACAGAAGAAAACATGGGTAAGTATATTATACTACAATGTTCAAGGCACACCACAGTTCAACTCTACCAAACAATTACCTCTTCTGCTTGTACTCACATAAGCCCGTTTAAATGTGTGGGGTTCTGGCATCAAAACCTGCAACAGACGATGCACTACTTTAACTCTACCAAACAATTATCTGTTTGTTCTGCCTGTACTCCCGTCTGCCTGTACAATTGTATTCGTAGTAAGGTCTCACAAACTTGCAAAAGAAAAGGGGTGCAGATTGTGAATCTATTTACTCAGCAACCCCCAACCCAACGAGGAGCGTAAACAAAATTACCTTGTCTTTGTGGGTACTCGCACCTGACCACTCATATCCAAATACCTTACAGACTGGAAACCTGCAATTGAAGACAAGATAGTCAGCAAACGCTTGAAGTATTACAAACTATGAATGAGACTGGTTTAGAGACCCCAATAGGAAAAATGACCAAATAATTACCTGGGATTCCAGACTAGGACAAACAGCAGTGTGCCCATGTGTTTCATTATTAGTATCCATTATCTTAAACTGGTCTATAAATCTGTATTTTGTGTTACACCTTCTGTGATGCAGCTTTTCCCTAGCATTCAAACTGCGCAAATGTTTGAGGTGGGTGAACAAGGAAATTGACAGGATTGAGCAGCACACAATCCACCAAAAGATCCCAGCTGAAGATGCTGCAGTGGCGTGCAAAAAATGTGATAACTAGGTTCTAGCAATTTTCAGGCAACCATAAATATGTCAAGATAACTCTGAAGAATGATGGACCTGCTGCAGAGAGATCTAAGTTTTGTCTAGTGGAAGTTGACTCATCATCAAGTAGCAGAGGAGGTTAAAAAGCTGGGTGAAAAGCTGGTGAACCATGCAGATCACAAATTACATGCAATGGAAATAGGTCAGTGCATTACTGCTTCTGTCAGAAAGACCCTTTTGTTACTTGCAGTTTATAAGTTTAAATCCTAATATTGAACAGTGAGCTATTAACTACCAAAGAGCGGCATTTCCATTCATTGCAATGGCAGAAAACCTGCGTCAGACCACCCGAGCGGAAGAGTAACATAGCTTTTTATTGTAAGAACGTAAGGGTGTTTTCGAACAGTAAATAAAAAAATTCAGCCTTACATTTAAAAATGTGCATCAAAAGGAATAACCTTCAATCTTGTTTTACTTGTGGAAATTTTTGCATTTTTTCCACATCTTCATTGCTTTGATTTTGTTCACAAGAAAATGTCATTTTGAAATGTTCTACTTTACTATTCCAATAGCACAGGCTACCATTGTACAGGAGAAGTTAAAATAAGGGTTGATGTAAACAAGCAAAGCCAAAAGATCACCTCTCTCCTTTTAATGGCATGACCTATTTGCTTTGCCACTGCTTGTCCCGTAAAGTACTGCCAGTTTATAGTTTATCCTGTAATTGCACTGCAAGGGCAATACCTCTTAAGGATTTAAACTTGTAACATATACATTACAGGTGTCTAAAGCAGGTGCCTAAAACGACTACTCCGTGGTCTGGTAATAGGTGACTTAAAGAGAAGTCAAATATCTACATCAGATGAATCAACCTTGTAGTTTCGCACGAGGATTGTATCTTGTGGTCCTCTGGTATCATTTGGTTGGGTGTATTAATCCACATATGTCTCAGTAATTTTTGAACTTAGATTATACACTTTCTTTCAACGTCATACTCGGGCCCCCTGGAGTTATGCGGCAGGGGAGGGCAAATGTATGCAGCAAATGTGAATACATTATGTGACAAGAAAAGGCAAGTTATGCAGCGTAAGGCAGCCCATTTCATATCAGTATTAATTATTTTGGCGTATTTGCACTTAAAACTGTCAGGGCATTAGTGCACTTTATTAGTTTAACTGCGGAAAAGAATATTGGATATGTGAGGTGAATGGGTTTGTATGGGTATTTTATTTACCTTGTAATAGTAACATGTAATCCATACTAGTAGACATTCTACTTGGAGTGCTTGGTCTGGAGAAGCACAAACTCAGGATTTAAAACTTACCACAATGCTTGGGTTTGGCTTTACTGATAATAATTAAGACACCCTGTTTTACTGATATTTACAGATAAATAAAAACTGAACACAATCACATTTCTGGTCTGTATTTATTTTTAAATGGGGGGGAGGAGAGAAAAAGGGTCTTCTTTTGGACAATTCTCTCTCTGTGGAAGAGGTGTGGCGCAGCGGCCAGGGCGACTGACTCTGGAATCTGGGAATCAGGGTTTGATTCCTGGCACCAGATTAGCCCAGCACCATGTGACTCTGCTCAATAGCTTGCTTAATCTTCCCGACAGCCCCCAGCGCCTAGAGACCCTAATGGGTGATTGTCCGTGCTTTACAAATGTGGATTATTATTAATGCGGATTACTTTGCCTTAACTACAAAGCCCTTCACAACTCTGTCCCAGAGTATCTTAAACAAACCCCAGGCTGGTACAAACCCAGAGGAGACCTGCGATTGAGAGGATCATTGAAGGTTGCCCGCCCCAGATTCAAAAGTCTGAAATGGGGTGGTAGTGGCTTTGCATCAGGAGCTTCTAAACTTTGGATTCTCCTACACTTCAATTATGGAGCCGCTCTCTCTTTATTAGCTTTCAGAAAGCTGCTGAAAACCTGGCTTTAACAACTAGCTTCCACTTCAGTCTCTGTGTTTGGAATGCTGCTTCAGCACCAAGTTACCTCTGGGTATACGTGCGCATTAATATATTTATTAACATAACAATGATTCATCAGAGTACTCACTACTAAAGATACCTGCATGGACATTAGGATCATGTCGCACTCATCATGCGAGTGCATGATAGTACAATGTGCAATGCACATGAACAGTTCTTTGAGCACAGCTACAAAAAAACGTATACTTACAAGTTACAACCCCACCTATAAGGATGAAATATCGGATCCAGTCTTATATCTGCAGACCGACGTACCCAAAATTTTACTCATAGGAGTCTTCCATCAGTTGATCAATCTATCAACTACTGACCTCTGTAACAGATTCCCTTGGATTCAGGAAAATAGTTAACATACCTATATGATCACAGAGTAAACCATGGAAATGGTGTTCTCGCAGAAAATTGAGAAAATTAATTTGAATGTACATCCATATATCTGGTTTGCTTGCTAATCTCTATTTCAATCAAGCATTCGGTACCCATCTAAAACTATACAGGTTAAATCCATTCATGACATGGTCCATAACAAAGTATACAACATTTAGAAATGACCCACAAAACACCATTGACCATATGATCCAACTAAGAAGTCTCATCGAACAAAATTGCTAATCGCTCTCAAAGACAAACCCACTCAAACTAAGGCACTCCTGTAATAGCTAGGCCAAATAAGCATATGCTTAACAAAAATGAGAATGCCATATCCTGGAAGGGCCTTCCAGTGCGTGACAAAGTGTCGCTGCTTTTGAGCCTAGCACTGCGCTTCACTAACAAAAGAGTAGAGCCAGTTTAAAAACACAGCGTGTACTTTGGTACACGCTGTGTTTTTAAACTGGCTCTACTCTTTTGTTAGTAAAGCGCAGAGATGATTGTGGCCTTTTGTTTAAGTATTGATGGTAATCACAGCCCGTGAAGGGGCTCTGATTACCATCAATACTTAAACAAAAGGCCACAATCGTCCCCGCACCGCGCTTTACTAACAAAAGAGTAGAGCCAGTTTAAAAACGCAGCGTGTACTAAAGTACACGCTGTGTTTTTAAACTGCCTCTACTCTTTTGTTAGTAAAGCGCAGGGACGATTGTGGCCTTTTGTTTAAGTATTGATGGTAATCAGAGCCCCTCCACGGGCTGTGATTACCATCAATACGTAAACCAAAGGCCACAATCTGCCCCGCGCTCTGCAACCACACGCCCACAAGCCCCCAAGCCACAACAAGCCCCCAAGCCGCCACAAGCCCCCAAGCCGTCACAAGCTGCCACAAGCCCCCAAGCCCCCACAAGCCCCCTTACCTGCACGCCGTCAGGACTCCTCCGGCACTGCATCAAAAGTGCCTGCTTTTCGCGCCATTCGCTTCTTTAAAGCGGCGGCGCGACTCTCTCGCGTGACGTCCTGGCTGTGTTGTGCACGCTCCACAGACGGCAGTGCGCACTGACATCAGGGGAGGTGCACGCGCGTGCGCGAGCTCCTTAAAGGGAACGGTGAATATGACCCATAACATTCTCAAGATTGTCTCACTGAATGTTAAAGGCTTAAACCACCCCATTAAAAGGAGAAAGATCCTTGATTATCTGTATAAACAGAAAGGTGATGTCTTTCTTTTACAGGAGATGAAGATTGACTCCAAACAATTTAACTCACTTAGAAATAGGTTCTACAGCGATGTTACTGGATCGGATGCAATAGGTAAGAAAAACGGTGTCCTCACTTTAGTAGCCAAAAAATCAAACATAGACATGGTGACAAGCACATCTGATACTAAAGGGAGGTGGATCACAACGAAACTGTCAAAAGACAGTACAGAATTTTCCATTACTAATATTTATGCCCCCAATAGGGATGACTCGGACTTCTGGGAAGATCTAAGCAAGCAAAGTGATACAATCCCAGATACTGCTATGCACATATTAGCGAGCGACTTTAACCTACCCATGGATCCGGCCTTAGATAGGGATTCACGCTGTCCTTTCCGTACCAACAACTCTCGCAAAGCCCTTATAAATCTTTGCACACGCTTCAACTTGATAGACATCCGGAGGCTTCAAAATCCCACTGGGAGGGAGTATACCTTCTATTCATCCCCACATAACTCCTATTCACGCATTGACTACCTACTTATTTCAGATAACGCCATAGCCAGGATTGAACAAACCTTGATCGAACTACGGGTGATCTCAGACCACTCATGTATTAGCTTGTCTATAACTGACCTGAAGTCTTTTAAAAAAAAAAGCTCTTTGGAGACTTAATAATGAAGACTTAGAAAAATAGTCACATAGACAAATCATTGAAAGCGCGATACAGAATTACCTTATGACTAATAAAAAAGGGTGACACCTCGGACCTCATAAGATGGGAGGCATTAAAAAGCACCTTCATTAAAATTAGAACTGCCATGAATAGGGATTCCAATAAAAATCTTGTAAAGATAGAAAAAGAGATTGTTATACTAGAAGAAAAACATGTAATATCCAGGGATACCTCAGTCTTGAACAAAATAGTGAAAAAGAAATAAAAGTATAATAAAATAGAAAGTGACAGAGCAGGGATATGGATAAACAAACAAAAAAGCATTAGGCTTTGTGAATCTAACAAGACAAGAAAGAGCTTAGCATCATACTTAAAATTCAAACTGCAGAAGAACACGATTAAGAACCTAATAGACCAAAAAGGTTTAGCTCACTCTGATCCTGATAAAATTGCAGAAGTTTTTGAGAATTTCTATAGTACTCTGTAGAGTAAGAACCAGGATCTGGACAGCACAAAAATCCAAGACTATCTAAATAAATGCATTCTGCCGACCCTCTCAAAACAAAAAAAAATTGAAATTACCAGTCCAATTTCCGCTCTAGAAATCGAAGACATGATGAAGGCCCTTAAGGTTGGGAAGGCTTTGGGCCCTGATGGGTTTAAAGCAAAATTTTACAAGTGCTTCTCCTCTGCACTGACTCTCCCACCTCTAAACTTGTTCAACGAATTTAGTGACTCTGGTCAGATTAATGGGACACCAGCAGAAGCTATCACAGCAGTATTTCCCAAAGAAGGGAAGGACCCAAAACTCCCCAAAAATTATAGGCTGATATCTTTAATTAATTTGGACTGCAAAATGTATGCAATGATCCTTGCTAAGCGCCTCCAAAAATTCTTACCCAAACTCATCCACCCTTCACAAGTTGTTTTTTTTAAAAACAGACTTTCTAGTGATAATACTCGTATTCTAGCACATGTCCTTGAGAAGGCCAAACTTATTGTCTCACCAACAGTTGCTATCACTTTGGATGCCGAAAAGGCTTTCAACAAAGTTGATTGGTCCTACTTGAAAGCAACACTTGATAAATTTAATTTGGGTGATAATTTTACGTGCATGGTAATGGCTCTATATTTTAACCCCTCGGCCAGGGTCAGAGCGGGAGGGTGCCTCTCATCTTCCTTTAAATTAGAACAGGGAACAAGGCAAGGCTGTCCTCTTTCACCTTCTCTATTCCTCCTTACAATTGAAACTTTCCTCGAGAACGTGGAAGCTGCTATCCCTGCACGTATGTCTTCAATAGATGAATTTGCTGCAGTATCTGGTTATAAATTGAATAAGGACAAGACTGAAGTAAAAATCCTGAATAACCTTGGCGGCAAAGAAATTATTGGCAACTCGGGTCTCCTATGGCAACCTAACTGCTTCAAATACCTTGGCTTAGACTTCACGAGAGATCTGATCACCACCCTTCAGTCCAATGAAAATGCTCTCTTCAAGAAAATCGCTTCATTATTAGATGGTTGGTCACCTACATTTTTATCTTGGTGGGGAAGAGCTGAGACATTAAAAATGATGATTACTCCTCTTGTTGACTATCTAGCCAGCATGCTGCCAAAGACACGCTCAAATGACTTCCTGAATAGGATCTATAAGCTTTTTAATACGTTCCTTTGGCAAGGTAAGAGACCCAGAATATCCATGAAAAAACTTCAATTGCCCAAAGAAAAAGGTGGTCTGGGACTTCCAAACTTTAGGAACTATCAAACCGTGTTTCTATGTAAACAGGGATCTAACTTGCTACTCCCACAGGCGGACTACACCCCAGTCTGGTTGGACATAGAAAGATCAATCATCAACGACATGTCTTTGCCTGCTCTCCTCACTATGGATATATCTTCCATCCCCATTCAAAATATATTTTGCTTAACACTAAAAGAGCACTACTACGTCTGGAACATTTCTCTGCACTAAAAACTAACAAATCCAACTTGACCTCACTCTGGCATGACCCGAACCTGAAGGGTGATGGAGGGATGCTCCATTGGAAATGTTGGTCTAAAAGCGGCATAAATCAAGTAAAATACCTTTTTACAGGGACCCTCCCCCTACCTTTCTCCGTGCTTCAGTCTCGACATGGTTTACACCCGACAGATTTTTATAAATTCCTAAAACTAAAATCACTCCTCACGATGCGCTCTATTAAACCTTCAGATCCTTCGATTCTCTCAAAGATGCTTCAGCCACTAAAGTCAGGTCACACCGTCTCTAAAATTTACAAACTCCTATCCCCTAAGCCTCTCAAATCTCACAGAAAATATGAAGTCAAATGGGAATCCGAACCTAACTCTAGCAATATCCCATTCGATTGGGAGGATACATATCACCCCCTTCTCGAATAAAATCTCCCCAATATTATCGCAAACCAAGCTTATGTTAAAAGATAGGCCATATTGAACCCCTGAGAGGATCTTTAAATTTAATATCAGCGAAAGCCCTACATGTTGGAATTGTAAGTCACATGTTGGTAACCTTGCCCACATGCTCTTCCATTGTCCTATCCTACAAACATATTGGGATAAGATCTACGAATGTATAAACACTACTTTCAACATTGTCCCCTCAAGGGAATTTTCCTATATCCTACTACGTACTCTGGACCCTAAGATCAAAGATGCGAATGACCAGTACTTATTAGATTTTATGCTTACTTTAGCCTGTAAAATTGTACTGAATAAGTGGAAAAACTCCAAAGAAGTCTCCTTTAGGATGTGGCAATAATGGTTATCCTTCCTCAGAGGAGCTGACAACGTTGCACTTCATGCCTCTCTCTGGGCAAATCAAACAGGAAGCTATGGAAGTCCCTTGACGCCTTTTCCTTCTCATACGACCCTCCGTGAAAATTGATTAACACCCTCCACAAGGTAATGATTATTGAACGCCACATCCGCTGTGTTACACTTGTAATGTATTGTATTGTATTTTCTACTAATACTACTGTGAAACTGTAATTGCTCGATACCCCTGTACTGTATTGTATTTTCCACTATTACTCATGTGAAACTGTGCTTGATTGCCCACTTGTATGTCACTACAGATTCACTGCGACTCCCATGGTAAGGCACCTGAGTAATCTGCTGTTTTGTTGGTTTCTATTTACCTTGTATTGCTTATGATTTGTATGATCTCTATCATTTTTGCCATTGCTCATCTTATTATTGTGTTTATCATTATCATTGTGTTTATCATTATTTATGTGTTTATTTCTTGAAAATTCAATAAAGATTATTTGAAATCAAAAAGAAAAAAAATGGCAAATTGGACTCTCTTCTCTTCTGTAGGTAACCTGTCAGCACTTTATTCAAGAAGCTTTTTCTAGTTCCAACTTGACCACTTTTGTGCAATAGAACTGGTTTATATGTAGAACATGCACACTTTTTATTCTCATATTCTCATGGAGAAACCCATGTGCTACTTTACCTTTTTCCTCTTGAAAAATGTCTTTCTGATCTGCATCCAATTGCTGTATTAGTAGTTCTAGATACACTGTTTCCTGTCTTACTTGCTGCATTGCATTCTCTACCTCATTCATAGCTATTGCAGCTTCTTTTTCAATGATTGGCTGTCCAAGAGGATCTCGACTTCCAGGTGTTGAACTTTGACTGCTCTGAGAACCCTCCCTTGCTATCTCAGCAGCAATTGTTTCTTCTTGTTCAATCTTACCTTTCAGCATTTGAAGATACACTGGAAACACAGAGCAGTCAATACTGTCTTTCATAGCATTGAAAGAGTCTTCATAACAGTAAAATTTTCCAGATAGCTCATTTGCAGTTTTCCATGGCTTATACAACTGCAACAAGGCTAAATAGATAAACTGTCTTTTGTCTCAAGTTTGGCATCTTGGCTTGGCTGATTAAATTTCCTTTGTTATGTCTCACTAAACATCCTTCACTTCCAACCACAGCAAATTTACCTTCATCCATGTTTTAACTGACATTACTTCCAGAAGTATAATGTAGAAGTATTTCATAAAAACACATCCTTTTCATATGATGACTTCTTCTTGGATAGTACATATCCAGCATGTTACTCTTCCGAATATCTGTACTGTGTAGCTCAAATTCTGCAAGATATTGAATTTCAGGAAAAGAGTTCAGTACTCTGTTACGAGTATTAGCAAGCCCTAAACTCACCCATAGAACTACTTTAGATTTAGAAAACAAACTAGCTGAGCTTAACCAGTCTACATATTCACAGGAGCCTATCGCTCTGTGAGAAAGAATTTTCAAACTAAAACTGTACGATTTCTTTGTAATACTCTTTTCTGCTGAAATCCCCTCCCGCATCGCTTTCATCTCAGTTTTCTTCGACTTTGTTATATAAGATGTAACATACCAAGTAACAGCTGTTGAGTTGTCTGCAACAAACTGCACACCCATGTTTGCATTCCACATCTTCACAATCACAGGGTTAAAGTCATTCATTTACTTGGACGCCTCTGTTCTTCTTAGGTTGTATGTATTTTTCAGTGATTTCCTTGTAAGTGTATGTCTGACTGCAGAAAAAATGCTATTGACTCTTCCTTGTGAGATGACAGGTCATCGAAATCCCCCAAAAATATCTTGTTTAAAATTTCCCTTTTGCTCTGTGTTTTCACTGACAGTATTTTCCTCATCTATGATTTTGGAATCGTAGAACTTGTTGTCTTAAAATGTTGTCACTACTCTCCTTTGGGATGGAGCAAGTTACATACTGCTCAATAAAATACAACACAGACTCATCACTGTCTGTTCCAAACTTTGTGGCATCATTTACCCACAACAGCATGTCAATATGGAGAGCACCTCTGGCTTGCTACTCTTTACACCCAACAAATCAATCACTTCACCAAGAGGAGGTTTTGTTTTGTTCAAGATGAAATCACCAGTGCTTGAAAGCTTTGATTAAAATATCTGCAAATATTTGCAGGATCTAATACGCAAAATTCTCCTGGCGTCTTCAGATGAATGTCTTTTATATTTGAATTCGCCTCATGCAAGAATTCTAGCAGGGAATTACAAGCATATTCAGCACAACTCAGTACCAGGAACCAAGAAGGTGCTCCAAGGTTCCTCAACATGTAATTGAGTTTACCATGATGGCGATACGAATGCTCATTACTCCCACACTGACATGCCATTAGGTTGATTAAATTGTATTCCAAGTGCTCATCTTTTCCTTGAATTATTTCCAAACGTTCTCTGGCTGATATGTTCTGCAAATTAACTCCTGTTTATAGAATACGATTCACAACATATGAGAGGCCAGACAAGTCACTCTCACATAATAGGTGAAATATATATGGAATACAATGGCAAAATCTAGGGTCTTTTGAATAAAGTCTACTACATCTCTACTCGCTGCAGGTATTTGCACATGCCGCTCGTAATACCTGTAACCTACTCCAGTAGGAAAAATATGTGGGAAACATAGAGCTTCTAAACTATTTTCCCACACACTTAATGATGCTCCTTTTGCTTACTTCCTTTGAAACAGCTCAATTGCATCACCAATATCCTCTTTAGAATGCAAAGGGTGGATGCTATAACATTCATACATTTCTTCTGTCCTAGACTGATCCACCTTCTCAATCTGACCTGTTGATGGAAATGTCTGATCCTCCATATTTGTGATATCTTGCAGGTTTTTCACATTTCTATAGTAAACAATATTTTGTACCAGATATAAAGTGCTTTTTTAACTTTGGTAACATCTACTAACTCCTGCCATATTTTCTTGTTCTTGGTAGGCACACCATATACAAGAATTACTAGTCCTTCCTCTAAATCCCTATCTAACCCTACTGTTTCAATGTTTTTCTTAGACCTTTTTGCAGCTCTGTTTGGGGTAACTTGCCTGTCTTTGAAACCATACATGCTATCCGCTAAAATGAATGTATAGTTTCGATAAGAATGTACTCATAAATATTTAAATCTTGAAATGCTACTGGAATGGGAACCAGGTCTAACTTGTTATGCACAGCTCTAGCAGGCAATTCATTTTCCTCTAATTTATTGTAGCTTTAATTACATATAACTTGTCATGTGGACAAGTGAAATATTTCTTCTACAAATAAGTACAGTGCAAACTTTTGCCAGTTATCATTATTCTCTATTTCACTTTTCAAATATAAGTCAACAGTCCGTGTTTGATTCTTGTAGTGAGTGCGTCGTCAACATATACAAACATACTCTAGTTTTTCAGCACGTAATTTCTTACATTTGTTAATCTCTTTTTCAAAATGATCAACTGTTGTACTTGTGTCCTTTTCTACAATTCTCCTGTTATCAACTCTTTAACTCCTCTACAGTCCTGTTTTGGACCAAAGAAACGAAACTACACATCATCACAAACCTTTTCTACCTCTGCCACAGTACCATACAAAAGCGCCCTATTCATTTCTCCTAAACATAAAGCAGGAGTTTTCACACAATACAGCTTCTTAACAAAAGTTTGCATTGTGGAGTAGTGTACAGCTAACACCCTAACATGATGAAATGTGCTTTGGCACACTTTCTTTAATAAACAATCTAGTGGGTGTCCCTGCAAATGTGTATGTCTTCTCAGCTTGCAAGGATCCAAACTGTGTAAATTACTTATTTTGTGTTTTAAACTTCGCCTTGTAATATACATATATCAATGGATTGCTGTTTAATACTACAAATACTACTACAATTCCATTTGTATACAGGGGCTTGACCATGCCCCCTTTGTACCTCTTCTGGAATAACTTTTTCTATATTTCTAGATACAACCACATCTTTTCCTATAGGACTGCCATTCTTCATTTCATAATATCATCCACTTTCATCAACAGCATGAACTAATCTGTTATCCTGGATATAGCTTTCTTCATTAAATAAATAAAGAAAGGCTCTGTACTAGAAGTATGCATCCATTCACCACTAAAACTGTACAAAAGTTACTTCTATTCACTAATCTTATCTTCTGGGTTTGTCTCTTCATGTACAACACTATTTTGTCAAGAGACTTCATTCTATTTAGATTCAAAATGGAAAGCTTCCTCTTCAAAGCAAAGGCCTTATCAACTACTCTCTCAACTCATTGTCTTTGTTTCAGTGCCTATCACCTTCTTCCATACTTCTTCATAGTTCTCTGTAGATGTATAACCACTCTACTACAAAGCATGCTGGCTCTGATTTCCCTAAACAGTTTCTGTCTCTTGGTTAAAGTGCGTCAATGCCTTTTACAATATTTTCTGTTCTTGCAATGTACAGTTTGTCTACTCTTATCGTTTCTCATAGTAATAATTTAATGTTCTTTATTTTGTATTTTTTGTAAGTGTATAGAGTTATAGGAAATTACTTTGTCCTCTTATCAGTAGCTCTTTTTTCTTTCACTACTTTGTCTTCATTTTGCCCCTTTTGTAACTCATTTCTGCAAACATTCTGTAGTTGCCTATTTTGCTTTTTCGTCCAAGCTTTTATAGGCTTTGTAGCTGTGTATAGGTATGTTGATAATTTTCTGTAAAAAAAACAAGTATATTTGAATTTTTACCCTAGCCAATCTACCAACTACTTTACTACTAACTTACTCATGATACAAAAACAGTTTTCATGTTATGTTGCAGTTTTATATCTACAGAGGAACCTGGAAATATTACTACATGCACTTACTTCAATATACCAGACACAGGACAAAACAAAAAACGTTATTTATTAGTTACCATGTAACATTTTAGCACACTCTTATACAACACAGCTACCGCATATCTCACTTCTCACTTATACATGGTGAAAGAACAGTTTATCCCTTCGGTAGTAAATTCTAAAATGAACATCAAGGCTAGAAGGCATATTTACATGCCCCATGCACTTTCCAGAGCGTCACTTGTTTTGACACATGGGCACCGTAATGTGGTGCTCTATATTTACGAAGCCACTTAAAGCCACTCTGCAAAGCTTTTCATGGCTTTATAAATTAAAGTGTTTTTTAGGCAGCACTTTGCGTGAAAGAAGCATGGCATGGGTGTTGCTGTAGGTGGTGCTCCCGAGGGGAGTCGTAGTGAGATGCAACAAGATCAAATACATTTCTTTTTCCTCATTTGTTCCTCTTGTGAATGTTTTTGTACAGAAGGGTGTCCCTCAATGGGGACAAAACCGAGATTATGCTCCTCGGGAACTCCCCCTCTTTTAACTCGGAGCAACTCTGGCCAAAATGCCTTAGCCCCGCTCCAGTCCCCAAAGACCAGATCAAAAGACTTGGCATATGGCTGGACTGTGACCTCAGTTTCAACCACCAAGTGGCAAAACATTCGGCTGCCTGCTACGGCTTGCTGAGGACGTTACGTAAAATACTCCCACTTCTCCCATTTCAAGCAAAAGAATTATGGTTCAAGGTCTCATCCTACAGCGCCTGGATTATGGGAATACCCTGTATCTAGGGGCCCCACAATCCACCATACGCAAGCTCCAGATAATCCAAAACTGTGCAGCTCGCATGCTCCTCCAGACCCCCCATCGACAGTCCGCAGCTCCCGCACTAAGGAGCCTCCACTGACTACCGGTCAGGGAGAGAATCAAATTTAAAGCCATGTGCATTGTGCACAAGGCTTTATGGAAGAAGGGCCCTATAATCAGCCGGTCCATGATAACTTCCTACCAGCCCAACAGGCACCTCCGTTCAGCATCCTCCTCCCTCGCCCTACTATCCTGAATAAAGAGAGCTAGATGCGGCGGACGCTCTTTCTCGTACAACTCCGCAAAGCTTTGGAATGCTCTTCCACTACGCATGCGTACGGAGCCCAATCTCCTACCCTTTTGCAAACTTTTAAAAACTCTACTTTGTAACAATTGTCTCTAAAACCACGGAGTCCTTCTTCTGTCTGCATCCGTCTACAGTGCTGGGATGCCTTTTACAATATTTTCTGTTCTTGCAATGTACAGTTTGTCTACTCTTATCGTTTCTCATAGTAATAATTTAATGTTCTTTATTTTGTATTTTTTGTAAGTGTATAGAGTTATAGGAAATTACTTTGTCCTCTTATCAGTAGTTTTTTTTTTCTTTCACTACTTTGTTTTCATTTTGCCCCTTTTGTAACTCATTTCTGCAAACATTCTGTAGTTGCCTCTTTTGCTTTTTCGTCCAAGCTTTTATAGGCTTTGTAGCTGTGTATAGGTATGTTGATAATTTTCTGTAAAAAAAACAAGTATATTTGAATTTTTACCCTAGCCAATCTACCAACTACTTTACTACTAACTTACTCATGATACAAAAACAGTTTTCATGTTATGTTGCAGTTTTATATCTACAGAGGAACCTGGAAATATTACTACATGCACTTACTTCAATATACCAGACACAGGACAAAACAAAAAACGTTATTTATCAGTTACCATGTAACATTTTAGCACACTCTTATACAACACAGCTACCGCATATCTCACTTCTCACTTATACATGGTGAAAGAACAGTTTATCCCTTCGGTAGTAAATTCTAAAATGAACATCAAGGCTAGAAGGCATATTTACATGCCCCATGCACTTTCCAGAGCGTCACTTGTTTTGACACATGGGCACCGTAATGTGGTGCTCTATATTTACGAAGCCACTTAAAGCCACTCTGCAAAGCTTTTCATGGCTTTATAAATTAAAGTGTTTTTTAGGCAGCACTTTGCGTGAAAGAAGCATGGCATGGGTGTTGCTGTAGGTGGTGCTCCCGAGGGGAGTCGTAGTGAGATGCAACAAGATCAAATACATTTGTTTTTCCTCATTTGTTCCTCTTGTGAATGTTTTTGTACAGAAGGGTGTCCCTCAATGGGGACAAAACCGAGATTATGCTCCTCGGGAACTCCCCCCCTTTTAACTCGGAGCAACTCTGGCCAAAATGCCTTAGCCCCGCTCCTGTCCCCAAAGACCAGATCAAAAGACTTGGCATATGGCTGGACTGTGACCTCAGTTTCAACCACCAAGTGGCAAAACATTCGGCTGCCTGCTACGGCTTGCTGAGGACGTTACGTAAAATACTCCCACTTCTCCCATTTCAAGCAAAAGAATTATGGTTCAAGGTCTCATCCTACAGCGCCTGGATTATGGGAATACCCTGTATCTAGGGGCCCCACAATCCACCATACGCAAGCTCCAGATAATCCAAAACTGTGCAGCTCGCATGCTCCTCCAGACCCCCCATCGACAGTCCGCAGCTCCCGCACTAAGGAGCCTCCACTGACTACCGGTCAGGGAGAGAATCAAATTTAAAGCCATGTGCATTGTGCACAAGGCTTTATGGAAGAAGGGCCCTATAATCAGCCGGTCCATGATAACTTCCTACCAGCCCAACAGGCACCTCCGTTCAGCATCCTCCTCCCTCGCCCTACTATCCTGAATAAAGAGAGCTAGATGCGGCGGACGCTCTTTCTCCTACAACTCCGCAAAGCTTTGGAATGCTCTTCCACTACGCATGCGTACGGAGCCCAATCTCCTACCCTTTTGCAAACTTTTAAAAACTCTACTTTGTAACAATTGTCTCTAAAACCACGGAGTCCTTCTTCTGTCTGCATCCGTCTACAGTGCTGGGATGCCTCAGGGTAGCTATTGCGCTATATAAATGTTCTTTTCATTTCATTCCATTTCATTTCTTGCACAAAAACAATAATCTCCACTACACAGGCACCCTTCACCATGATGCAAGTGTGCCTCCATTGTTGTGTGGCTGCCGGTTCTGTACCAGCAAAGGGGAGAGCAGAGGAATCCATCATATTGTTGTAAATATGATGCATCACTGTGCTTTGAAAGTAATGCAGCATGACGCAGCCGAATGGCTATCAGCTCCGCTCTGCATCCCTTTCTTCAAAATTCAGCTCCAAGTGTACAAGTACATACAGTGCCTCAACACTATAAACACAAACACAACATAATAGCTACTGGATGCCACTCTACCACTGTGTTAGAGCTCTATTTACTATCACAGTACTGTTCTACTTAAATGCATCAGATAAACATTTTGGGAAAGAGTGCATATAACAATCTGCATGTTATTGTCTATCAAAGCTTATACCTTACTAATTCTTCCAACTACATCCAAGAGTATGCACAGCTTCATATATAATTCACCAGATGGTTCTAAAAGCCAACATATTGTTTAGTGAAATGTATAAAAACATGGAAATGTGGTTGAATACATGAATACTCTCTGGATGATTAAATTGGTGCAAACATAGTACCTAGGTGATTCTTTGAAGATACAGGTACTGCCTAGATGATTCCCTGAGTATATCAGAACTCCATGGGTCATTCCATATCTGCATAGCTACTGCCTGCATGTTTACATGAGTATATCACTACTATCTGGGTGTTTGGATGAGTGCATGAGTAATTACTGGGTGAGTGGATGAGGACGTGGGTAATGCCTCAGTGAATGAATGAGTGAAAGGGTAGTGCCTGCATCTTTAAGTAAACTCAAACGTCTCCCTGTATATATAGCTAAATGCAACCACAAGAACCATACCTTATCATCTAAGCATATGCAAAGCGGTCATATAAGTTAAAAAACACATTGACAATCACTTCCAAATACATACCTAACAATTATTACTTCTTTCTTATACATACACAGCTGGACAACATGTTCTCATCTTTTTATTGTGACTACACTACTCCTGTGATATATCTTTTCATATCACTGTAATACTCTTTTTTATCAAACTCCCATATACATCTTCTTTTCTTATGTCATTTTTTATAAAGACTTAAAAAGTTATGTACATGCCACTGAATTCAGTTTGTAGACTATATTGTTGTTTTAGCTCTTTGTGGATAGCTTGACACTGTTAGGTCTTCTGAAAACTAAGCACAAGAATGGTACACCACTCTCATTCAAATCAACCACAAAATGGCAACCTCTTCAACTTCGTACTCTGTGATCATAAGAAAGGCAGAACATGAAATCATGTCTTTCATTTTAGGCCCCACTATCTCCTCTTGTGAATAGTTAGTATCTGTTAACCCTTTCCCTCTCCTTCAAAAATAGATTCCTATATTCCCTTGAGCCAGCAAGCTGACGAGCTTTGGAGATGCACCTGTGTGCCTGTGAGTGATAATGTGACCTGAGAGAAACTTGGCAGCATTTCCAGCAACCCCAGTTGATTTTTCTTTGCTCTCTAATACTGCAGCTCTCTACTGATGACGGGCTCAACCCAGAAACACGTGTCTAGAGATATACAGCAATGTCTGCACCAACTTCAGGTAAAACCTCCAGCTAATTTTGAAGTGAGTGTGAACTGTGTACTGCATTTACCAGGATGTAAAGGGGAGAACTGTGCTGGGACTGTGAGGCAGTGTGCTCCCAACCCCCATTCTGTTTAAAAGGCTGCCTTGAGCCAGCAAGCTGACGAGCTTTGGAGATGCACCTGTGTGCCTGTGAGTGGTACTGTGACCTGAAAGAAACTTGGCGCTATTTCCAGCAACCCCAGATGATTTTTCTTTGCTCTCTAATACTGCTGCTCTCTACTGATGATGGGCTCAACCCAGAAACACTTGTCTAGAGATATACAGAAATGTCTGCACCAACTTCGGTGAAAAACTCCAGCTAATTTTGAAGTAAGTTTGAACTGTGTGCTGCATTTACCAGGATGCAAAGGGGCGAACTGTGCTGGGACTGTGAGGCAGTGTGCTCCCAACCCCCATTCTGTTTAAAAGGCTCCCTTGAGCCAGCAAGCCGACGAGCTTTGGAGATGCACCTGTGTGCCTGTGAGTGGTACTGTGACCTGAGAGAAACTTGGCAGCATTTCCAGCAACCCCAGATGATTTTTTCTTTGCTCTCTAATACTGATGCTCTCTACTGATGATGGGCTCAACCCAGAAACAGAGGTTTAAACCTATCTCTAGCTTAATTTTTTTTAATTTAAATACTGCACAACAGTTTATTATATAGTCCTGAGTTGCAAATTAAATCTTACCATTACTTAAATTGTGTCATCACTCCTTAACTTTAAAAAAAAAATTCTGTCTCTTTAACACCCTTCCCCCAATATACTCTTACCTCGGTGTACCTAGCAACCCAGTGCAACCAGTAAGTCACAAATTCATAACACATTCTTAAAGAAACATGCTGCTTCCAAATAAGATACAGCAGGTGTGCTTTACTCCATGGATTCAAAAGCATTTCAATGTCTGTATTACATTTCTTTCCTTAAACAACAGCCAATAATATGGCATATTGCTAAGGCATCCAACACACTATCTAATTTTATTCACTTTCATGCTAACAGATTTAAAAAAAGAAACACTTCAATTTCAACTGCTTTTTGTTTGAACAACAACCTTATTAAGCCCTAGCTTTCTCCTGACTGGTATTGTTCCTTCACTTCAAAATGCTTAGAGTATGGATTGTGGGCCACAGATATATTTATTGGGCTAAATAGGCTGCAAAAAAGAGAGGTATTGACAGAGACTTATGTTTACCAAATGTGCAGATTATTTGATTGGCGAGAGAGGGTTAAAGTTTTATTAGTTTCTGGCTTTGGTGAAATCCATTATGGATTCGCAAACTCCTCACCTCATGATTGTGCACTGTGGTGGCAATGACCTAGGCACATTGACTGGGGTAGGGTTGGAAATTATAATGAAAGAAACCTTTGCAGAACTGATGTCACTTTTCCCTCACACTGTCATAGTGTACTCTAATGTATGCCATAGACAGAAATGGAAGTGGCCGAATCAATTTTGTTCACAGATTGATAAAGCCAGACAACATGTTAATAAAACTGTTTCTGCATTCCTCTGAGACCATTGCATGGGCTGTATCTACAACAACAACCTGCGTTTTACATGCATTGAATTTATAGAAATGATGGAGTGCACTTTACAGATGAAGGCAGCAGAGTGTTTCTAAGTAACCTGAAACTCTGCATTCGGTCTTATGTGTAGGAGCCGTATACAAACAACCAACACAATGGCTCTTGTCAAAGCCACCCAAGTACCCGTAATATTGTGAAGTGTTTTTCTAAAGAGTTTTTTTCTTTTCATTTTTGGTAATCTTCGAAATGACGTCGCGATCCCTGCGGACATGTTGCGAAAACGGAAAACAAAAGCAGCCTTTCAATGGCCACCAACACCTCCAAAAATAATATGTAAAAAATCCATTCTGAACATTACACTACACATATTACTAAATACATACTTCTTTCAAAACATGTGTAACCCCATATTTTTGTACTAAGGTTCATTCAAAACCATCTTTCATACCTATTTTCTTTTTTCGCGGTTATTCAGGACGTTGTGATGACGTCATTATCCGCGATGATCGCGTCTTTTCCATAAAGTGAAAACACATACATGCACACACATTACAGTATTTTAAACACTTGAGGTTTATTACTGTACATTTTAAACTCATATTTTTCTAGTGTATTTCTACAACAATCATTTCTAAAACCTATTTTCCGCAGTGACTCCGGAGATCGCGATCCCAGCGGTTACGTTGCGAAAACGGAAAGCAAAAGCAGGATTTCAATTGCCACCACCACATAAAAAAAATTGAACTATATAATTAATACTGACCATCACAGTAGGTAACTCACTATATAAATAACTCTATAAAAACATTTATGAGAATCTCAATATCTCTATAAGAATGCGCATTAATCATTCACCAATATTTGTGATGACGTTATTAGTCATGACGTCTCCACAATGATACATAGTGGGATGCACTTGCGGTTGTATCATTGTTGCGAATATGTCCCGCAATAAAAAAAAAACATTGTGACACTTAACTTGTGTCATTAACACCACCATTTCTCAACCATGGAGTCAGAGTATCTCCGCCCTGACCCATTATGTGGGCTTTCACACACATTTTCAGCCCCGCGATCAGTTCCAGATAGATAAAATGGCAGCCTCAACTTTCCATTCAGGTTGCAACCAGCCAATCAGAGCATTCCTCTTGGCACATGCATTCGGGAATCATCGTGAAACCACCGTGAAATATTTGCGGCCAGAGATTTTTTGTTTTGCTATTAAGTTTGATAGCGTTAACGAATCTTCATGAAATTTTCAAAACTACTTAGTCACTCACTTCAGCTGCTCTTTGGAAAGTTTTGGGATGAATCATCAAGCGGGGCTGAGAAAAAAGGTGGGTCTAAAACACGATTTCCTTATGTAATTCCCCATAGGGATTTTAGCCACAACTACGAGCCACAACTACGGCCAAAACTGCTGAACGGAATTATACCAAATTTTGCAGAAAGCTGGATCTTGGTCCAAAAAGAGTGCTTTTTGAAAATTTGGTTTGAATCTGTTCAGTAGTTTTGGAGTCATTAAAGAAAAAAATGCATGTATAACTAGAGACACAGATTTACCTTGGATCCATCATGGTGAAGCCACGAATCCATGTGCCAACAACAATGCCGTGATTGACTGCCACCACTTCTTCCAGAAAATGGTGACAGCCATCCTGGGACTTGGGAGTCAGCCCCAGTCCCAAGTAAACTGCAAAAAAGCACACAAGGGGACATGGTAGGAATACCCTGACCCCCTAAGCCTGGTGTGGGGTCCCACAAGAACCCCGCCTGGGGCCAAAAACATTTTTTTTCGAGTATTTGAGGAGGAACCTCATATCCATTGAAAAATTCCCAAAAAAGCTAAGAGTGGGTTTCATGTGCCCCCCAGGTGGACCAGGTCCAGGGGGAAATAATATATATAGTTTTGGGGGGATGGGGGCACACATAGCCCCTCTTCCTAGGCTTATATTAGGCCCCTGTACCCCATACCAGGGGCTCAGCCAACTATGAGAATGGGGCCCTCGAGGCCCGACCTTTTAAACAACAGTGGGAGGGAGGCATGCTGTCCCCCTCCCAGAATGATTTCATTCCCAGGGTCCCTGTCCCCGGAGGCCTGTTTATACTAAAAAAGGGAAAGAAGGGCACACAGCCCCTCTCCCTGGGCTGCTTTCGGCCCCAGCGATCACATAATCCGTGGCCTGGTTGCAATTGCAAAGGGGAGGAGGACTGCGTGGCCTCTCTCCCTGATCCATTAATGATCCTGGGGACGCCATCCCCAGGGCCAGCTCAAGCTATGTTGAGGCATTTGTACTTTGTGTGTTTATGAGGTTTCAAATGTTACACTGGGTGACTGTATGAAAGCTGTTAGACCTGGCACCTTGGCATGGGTCTCCCTTCCATTTTTTGCTGTTGCTTCATGTGTTTTTGCTGGTGTTAGATGCTTTGGGCACAGTGCCACTGCTATCCAGTGCCACCTTGCAAGTGCTCCCTGTTGTAAATTGATGTATGGATTAGTGATTCCTTGATTGGCTGGTTTGGTTTACCTGTCAGACCCTAGTACAGTGCACCAGGAGTGCCCAGGGCTGGTAATCCAAATGCTGCTAGTGGGCTTGCATCACTGGTTGTGCCACCCACAGAAGCAGCCTGTTAAAGTGTGTCTAAGGCTTGCCATTGCAGAACCTGTGTGCAGTCTGGTACTGCCATGCTGACTAGGCAAGTGCACCCACTTGACAGTCCCTAAACCTTCCCTTTTCTTCATATCAGACACCCCTATGGTAGGCCCAAGGGCAGGGTACATTGTAAGAATAAGGTAGGACATGCCCTGGCGTGTGTGGCATGTCCTAATAGTGAATTACAGCCATTTTCGTTTTTCACTATTGCAAGGCTACCTGTTCCCCATAGGCCATAATGGGCAGTTTGATTATTACATCTTTTAATCCTAACTGACTCAGGGAACATGGTAGAAATTAGAGTTTAGTATGCCTGAACTCAGAATGATAAAATACATCGTTTAGTGAAGTTGGTTTTAACATTCTGCGTTTGAAAATACCACTTTTAGAAAGTAGGTATTTTCTTGTCTAACCATCCAAACCTTCCTCTGCTAGGTTGTGTATTCCTTGTCTGGAGTTTGAGTGACAGGGGCTGGGGAATTGTAGGAGACAGGGTGAGGCAGCACAGGGCCGAATTGAGAGATCTGCATCTAGATGGGTGGGAGGAGTTGCACCTGGGACCTGAATAGGGCTGTGCCTTCCCTCCACAATGCTGGCTCCACCTCCTGTGGTGCGTCTGATGTCTCTGCCCTGCACTTTGAAAGGAAAGAAGGAGTCTTGCCAACAAAGTGCTCCAGGACTGAGCAGCACTGGTTTGGACTAGGCAAATGCCTCTCTGCCTTCAGAGAACAAAGATAAACTGGGTATAAATATTGGGACCCAAACCCAAGGGGCCTGATTCACAGAACTAACTTAAGACAAAATCCTAAACTTACTACCATTTTGGTATTCACAGAAGGCACTTACTCATTTTGGTATTCACAGAAGGCACTTACTCATTTCGGTATTCACAGAAGTTAGGAGTCCTAAGTTTAGGACTCCTAAATGCCTTCTGTGAATACCGAAAGCCTTAAAATTAGGATTTTTCTCAGTTTAGTAGTAGTATAGTTAGGACTCCTAACTTTAGGACTCCTATATGCCTTCTGTGAATACCGAAAGTCTTAAAATTAGGATTTTTCTCAATTTAGTAGTCCTAAGTTTAGATTTAGGACTACTAAATTGAGAAAAATCCTAATTTTAAGACTTTCGGTATTCACAGAAGGCATTTAGGAGTCCTAAAGTTAGGAGTCCTAACTATACTACTACTAAACTGAGAAAAATCCTAATTTTAAGGCTTTCGGTATTTACAGAAGGCATTTAGGAGTCCTAAAGTTAGGAGTCCTAAATTTAGGACTACTAAATTGAGAAAAATCCTAATTTTAAGACTTTCGGTATTCACAGAAGGCATTTAGGAGTCCTAAAGTTAGGAGTCCTAACTATACTACTACTAAACTGAGAAAAATCCTAATTTTAAGACTTTCGGTATTCACAGAAGGCATTTAGGAGTCCTAAAGTTAGGACTCCTAACTTCTGTGAATACCGAAATGAGTAAGTGCCTTCTGTGAATACCAAAATGAGTAAGTGCCTTCTGTGAATACCAAAATGGTAGTAAGTTTAGGATTTTGTCTTAAGTTAGTTCTGTGAATCGGGCCCAAGAACTTTAGATCACTTTGGGAAACAAGAAGAAACCTTTGCTGAGAAGTGGAACCAGAGACACTGAGGAGAGACTATCCCTAAGCTTGAGGGATTGGCCTGCAGTGGTTGCCTGACTGCCAAAGAGAGGAGAGAAGGAACTGTGTGTACTTTATTCAACTTGTGAAGGATCTCCAATGGATTGAGAAAAGAGCCTGCCTCCTGCTGAAGTCTCAGGGACAACAGACTTCACCCACCAGCTCCCCAAGAGTTCTTTGGAAGTGCCTGCTGTTTTGCGAGGCTTTCTGAGGGACTACGTGTCGCAAGGAGCTGGAAGCGTGACTCACGAGCAAGAAGTGTGTCGCCGCACTGCCGCTGTCGCTTCACAACGAGAACGCACCTCGCATCGCAGGAGAAGAGGATCGACGTCGCATCAGACGCCGCCGCATCACCGGGAAGCATGTAGCAGGGCCTGTCACGGCCCAGAAGAACCGTTGAGTCATCGCAGAGTCCCCGAAGCGCCTGTCGCGGCTTGCATTGTTGCCGAAGCACCTCGCATCGCCGTAGAAGAGAATTGACATCGCATCAGACACCGCTGCATCACCGGGAAGCGTGTCGCAGGGACTGTCGCGGCTCGCATCGTTGCCGAAGCACCTCGCATCGCCGGAGAAGAGGATCGACGTCGCATCAGATGCCGCCGCATCACCGGTAAGCGTGTCGCAGGGCCTGTCACGGCTCACATCGTGTTGCACCAAGAAAATACGTCATCTTTGTTTCTTTGCACCAGATCTTCACCATCCCTGTAACACTTTTGTTGCATTGCATTACGCGTCTTAAGGTACATTGAAGTCAAAGTGTCGCAACTTAACATCTAAAGAGAACTAAGCTAATTCTACCATTTTAAGTACAGTTATGTGGATTTTTGTCATTTGTGGTCTTGTGATAAGTTTATATAAAGAATACTTATTGTTTATATAAAACTTGTGTGGTGTCCATCGGAAGTGTTGTCACTTGATTACTGTATGTGTTCTCAAATGCTTTACACACTGCCTCTGAGATAAGCCTGTCTGCTTGTGCCAAGCTACCAAGGGGGTAAGCAGGGGTTATTTTAGGAGTGTACCCCCTTACCCTGACTAGACGCAAGGGCCCCTACTTGGACAAAGGTACCTACCTCTGCCAACTAGAAACCCCCAAATCTAACAAAAGCTATTTAGTGTCCATAGTTAACTTATGTCTGGTAGTCTGTATGCATGGGTACCATTCGGTCTAGTGGACTTGGTGCCTTTAGGAAGGTGTGCATATTGAGCTTTGAGGCTGATTTTCTGTAAGTAATATTGTCTCTGGGTGAGTCTGTGTATGCACAGCTGTGCCACTGGGAGTCAATGTATGTGTAGATCATTACAGATTGCGTTATGCAAAAGACAAACTTAATGGATTTGAAAATGCTTGGTAAGAATTGTGCTCATTCTTGAAAACCATAAAAGACAGTAATAGGTATTATAATCGCTTAATCTATCCGTGCCTGAATGTGTAAGTAACCGGTGGTCATGTAAAGCGCTTTAATACCTTCGGGTCGAGTTCGGGCTATATAAATCTGCAATTAAAAAAACTCGGTCATATTTTGGTATTCAAAAGGAAATATAGCTACCAAATATCCATTAACTGTAACACGTTCTACAAGGTATATGTTCTGCGCACTTATTGCTGCAGGTTGGCACACCACTTTATAATATAAGCCACAAAGATATTTTCTTACAGATGTAATTGGTGTCATTATCACCCACCTCCCATGGGTGGCATTTGTTTACCTAAGAAAGATAGAAAGGCCTAGTCAAATGTACTTTGATTCAAACGTGTGACAAACACGTTCACAAATATCTCTTCAGTGGGAGCTCAGCCCACTCAGCTATTTTATCATAAAACTATTGCATTATCAGTATACAAACAAAGCCCCGTCACTGAAAGAAACCTCAGGGAACAGAGAAGCACTGTACAATTTAGCAGTCTCACCCACCTGTACATTATATAAGTCTGAAATCTGTTCCCTCTAAAGCATGTTTGTTGTTTGCTCACAAATATGTGGCACAATTGAAGGGTATTAGCTAGGGTTGTGCGAATTATAAACTCTGTCGGTGAAGTAGAGCTACGTTTTCAAGTCCATAACACTGTGAAAACGCACAGTTGTGCTTCTCTCCTGGATAATGTTCTTAAAATATTTATATGGAATTATTCTGTCTAAAAAGCTTTTGCTATGTTTGAGTCATTGAAAAACCTATAGAGTACTATTTTTTCTCAACACATTTTTTAAACATGAACATGCTAATCTTTAAAAAATAATCCTGAAGCCAGTGTAAATAATGCTGTCATTAAAAACCCCTACAATTAACTCTCTCTCTCTCTCTCTTTTCTTTCTCTCCGTGATTTGTAGTCTTCGAAGGGTAAGTCTGGGGATGTCTTCTATCAATAACTCATATCTCCTCAATTCAAAAATCGTGAATGTCTGTTTTTGTCTCTTAATCATCAATTCATACTTCTTCCTTTGCATAACTGACCGTGTTCAGTAGGTGGTGATGACTTGCTTAATTTACTCTCTCATAGCTGAAATGTATTTGATCCATGTTTCTTTTTGTTGTGGTTTCTTGTCTTATATCATATCCAATGCTCTATGTTCTGTTACTGAAACTAATATTTGTTCTTTGGAGTTAATTTTTCTGCCTCTCCAGCTAGTCCGTTTTTGACATTTTTGTCAAATCAGTCCATCCATTCGTTCCTTCTTATCTAGCTACTCTCACCAATTCTTCAATTTCCTCTGGATTTCATCCATCTTCGTACAGATCATCTACTTTTGTTCTTCTGTTGAACAAATTGCTGCTCTATCCCACTGACCCATCAAATTTTAATGCCATTTCACCTTTACCACCTGCTTTTAAACTTTTGGAACATGTTGTACACACCCATAAATCATTTTGTCAATCTCATAGCCTACTATTGCAGAGACAATTTGGATTTAATATATAGGTAGATAGCTATGGTAAGTAAAAATGTATTAATCGTACAATTACTTAAAATCTTTACAGTATAAAAACACTTGAGCAGCATCTCTACACCCAACCGCCCTCCCCATGAAGCTTCCTGGCGCTTGAGGTAAAAATGTGCCATGAATTCAAGTGTCTGATTACTACTTTGTGTCCTTCTAAGGCTACAAACTGGTTATTAAAAAGGAATTAAAATGAGAAATCAGCTCATTTAAAATGAAAGTTCACTCCAATTTTGTCTAGTCCTATTAAAAGTTCAATGGTATTATGAGATCCGTCGAGGTCGTTGCCTTAGTTTGGTCGGTTGGCTTTGATGAGAGCTCTTGATCTGCTCCATACTCTGCCCCGCGTCTGCCTTTCTCCTCCGATTGTGAATGTGAGGAAGCCCCTGCATTGAGTAACATCTATCGGAGCTAGGGCGCCTGCTGGTTCAGTTGCTGAATTATGTTGGCCCTAGTTTCTACTACCTTTTGTTGGATGTCAAGTGTGATTCTAATTTAATGGATGAACTTGCCTGCTCTGGCAAGTAAGCAGGGAGAAGATTCTGAAAAGCACCAATCCAAAACTCTTGCTGGTTCTAAAGCCTTTGCCCCTCAGGATGCGGCATAGCAAATGATGGCAGTCACTGGCCAGAGTGGAGCAGCAGCATAAGAGATGTAAACAGGATTCTCTATGGGAGTTGCATAACTGGCAGGAAACAGTGTTGTCTTTTCGCACCCATGTTGGGATGAAGTTCAGGATCTTAAGAGCGATGAGACATATAAACAGGATTTTCCTTCTGGCTTGGACTGAGAGTGGGTCTCACTCGTAAGGGTGTGCTTTCCCAGAAATGTATGAACTGTCAAGTGCAAGTGTATGGGAGTTGTACCGGAGTGAAGCGAGATCCAGTTCAAACGAGATGGACTAGACCTGACGCTTCACTACATTTGCCCATATGGTTTCTGAGATTTCATATAAAGACATGTTTGCTTCCTTTATTCTCAGTGTTCCTATAGCCTGGTCCAGCTTAGAGTGCCATGGAGATCCCGCTGCCATGAAAATTGTTTTCAAGAAATGTTTGAGGGTAGTGTCGGGGGCTTTAAGCACTCTGATATAATATTTCATTAGGTCCCCCTGTAGAGCCAGATTCTATACTGCTAAGGGCCAGATATGGTGGAGGCCATTCGCTCAGGGTATGCCCTGTCCAGACTTGTTAGGGAAGGGAGGATGGGGGGTTTAGGAGTACTCTATAAAGACATCTATTCGTGCTTCACTGAGGCCCTCACCTCTCCCTCGGATGCGTATTAGGCCCTATAATTCTCTGTGAAGGTCCTCCCCACCAAACATTTTGATGTCACCTACCGGCCTCCTGGACCCAGAGCAATGTTCAAACAGGATTTCAGTAACCGAATAGAGCCCAATCTGGCAAGATCTAATATCACTCTCTTGGGTGATTTTAACTTTAATTTGGAGAAAACTCTGTGCACTGACACACATTTTTTCTTGAAAACTATGGACTCTTGTGGTCTTCCTCAGCTGGTGAGGTGCCCCACTCATATGGCAGGACACATTTTGGATGGGATCTTCTCTAATGATCCTAGGATAGAGGTGAATGATCCATCCCACTATCCTGGCTGATAATTATGCCATCCCATTCATTCAGCAAATTGCAGTATCTCACCTAGATCTTAATTTTAAGAACAGGGTGGAGATGAAGAAAACATTTAGCCGCATAAATAAGGAGGACCTTCTTAATAAACTTAGCAATTACTGCTGCCTCCCTTACTTGGATGTTAACTCAATGTAAGATGATTTTTCCAACTGGCTTCTGGCGGCCTTGGAATCTCTTGCCCCCCTTAAGGAGCATTATGTGGCCAGAAAACGCCCTTCGGCCCCCTGGTTCTCTGAAAGGCTGAGAAAGCTTAGTCAGGTATGCCAACACCAGGAAAGAAAATGGCACCAGGATCTTACCTCAGTCGAAACGGATCGGCACAAACTTAGATTGAGGGAATATAAGATAGCTATTCATGAGGAAAAGGTCTCTTATTATTCTAAAATAACGGAATCCATAAAATCCTCAAGGGAACTTTTCACTGTGATGATTACCCTCCTAGCTCCCACGGCCACTGCTAATACTAAGGTTTCCCAGGACCTGTGTGAGAAAATGGCATGTTTTTTATGCCAAAATTAAGGACATATACTCCTCCTTGGAGATGTCCAATGCTGGAGGAAAAAAGTTAGATCTTCCATCTTAACCTCTGGTAGTTCCTCTGATGGATTGCCGCTTGTGCTCCTTTCCTCCTATACTTCAAGAGGACACTGAGCGGATGTTAAGTGGAATTAGGTCTGGTTCCCCCCTGGAGCCCTGTCCCGTGAAGATCTTGAAACTGGGAATGGAAGCTATTGCCCCATCTTTGACTTCAATCCTTAATGTTATCATTACCTCTGGCCAGTATCCCACTGCGTGGAGAACTGCAGTGGTTAAACATCTTTTAAAGAAGCCTTCTCTGGACCCTGAGGAACTAAAATATTATCGGCCTATTTCCCTGTTACCTGTCCCAGCAAAAATCCTGGAGAAACATCTGAACCTCCATCTTTGTACCTTTTTGGAGGATTATCAGTTGCTCGATGGCTCGCAGCATGGGTTCAGAAGTGAGCACAGTACCGAGACGGCGTTAACCGTTGTTTTCAACAATATTCGACAACAGGTTGATGCTGGTCATACCACCTTACTGATCCTTCCGTACCTGGCGGCAGCCTTCAATACCATCTCTCCCCTTAGATTGGCTGAGAGGCTCCAGGAAATAAGGATTGAGGGCCTTGCCCTTAATCTGCTTACATCCTTCCTCATGGAACGGTCACAAAGAGTTAAGATGGGCCAATTCTTCTCTGATCCTAAACAGTTATTCTGTGGAGTCCCCCAGGGATCCTCATTGAGTCCCACCCATTTTAATATTTATGTAGCCCCGCTTTCCAGGGTTGTAAGATCTTTCGGCCTGGAAGTTTTATCCTATGCTGATGACACTCAAATCAAAATTAACATCACTGAGAGTGTTGAAGCATCAGCAGCAAACTTTAAAAACTGCATGCAGGCGGTGGCTTCATGGATGGTGCAAAACTATCTAAGACTCAATGGGGATAAGAGTGAGATTTTAATTTTTGAGGACAAACAGGAGATTTGGATTAAGGCCTGGTGGCCAGATACGCTTGGATCTTGCCCTCAACCTGGTCTCAGGCCAAAAATCTAGGCATCATAGTGGACACCTCTGTCTCTCTGGGCCCCCAAATAAATAGAACTGTCTCTACCTGCTTCGGGATGATAAGGATTCTCAAAAAGATCTTTCAATTCCTATCACTCCCCTCGCGGAAACAGGCAGTGGCGGCCCTTGTGCTGTCTAGATTAGATTACTGCAATGCCCTTTATGTAGGGATAAATAAGGGGCTTCTACATCGACTTCAACTTGTGCAGAATGCCGCTGCCAGGCTGGTGATGGGCCTTCCTAAATTACGGCTACCATCAGAAGCCTGTATTGGCTTTCACTGGGTCGGAGAATTGTGTTTAAAGCCTTGTGCCTGGTGCACAAGGCCTTTTACAATATGGGGTACGAAGGCATAAAAAAACTGTTTCGGAGATATATCCCCGGCAAGAAGCTAAGATCTGCCAGGAAGAATCTGGTGACAGTTACCAGGTTCAGGAAATCCTGATGTAGGGGGGAGGCTTTTTCGCTGGCTGCAGCCAACTTGTGGAATTCCCTCCCTCCTTCAATTTCAGCTCTGGAAACTCATTCCTCATTCCGTAAGGCCTTGAAGACCTGGCTCTTCACCAGCTTGAATCTGTAAGACCTTTTACCTATGGACATCTCTGATCTTGATCCCATTCCGCAGCGCCTTGATGCCCCTGGGCTAAGTTCGCGCTTTATAAAGCTTATATTCATTCATATTCCTAGCTTGTCTGGGACTCTGTAGCGTGATCTTATAGGCTTTTGTCTGGGCTGCAGTGATAGATTTCTCTAATTGATTGCTGGGATTAGTTTTGACCTGAGTACAGTCAACATGGGCTCTACTGATTGACTTGCTAGGCAATGGCTTAAGCATCTAAGTGAAAGTATTTTCTGTTGATTTTTGGGATTAACTCCTTCATATTTTTGGCTGCAGTGGCCCTCTCTTTTAGCCATACCCACAGATAATTGTAGGATGTAGCTGTCCTAATTTGGAAGTCGCCCAAAGTCCAGGACACTTGTTTTTTTTTTTTGTTGACAATATTTGCAAAAGATTAAAATCTTTGTCTTGTTCTCGTTTACTTGTAGGCTGTTTTCCTTGATAGATAGATATATTCACTGAAAAACGAAGGTGACAAGTACGTTAGAGTTAGGATCACATTTTACACACACAAAACCATCAAAATTCAGCAGCTATAGTTATAGTTATCTCAGGGTAACTTTAACTCGTGCCCTAAGGTGACTTTAACTCTTGCTAACCTCCTGCATGCAGTCAACCTGGGGACCCCCTCACTGGGCCACTTTAGTCCCTGGAGACCCCATCCCCTGGGGCCCGGCAGCATATTTCAGAGTGAGAGGGCATGTGGCCCCCTTCCCCAGGATGCTTTTGGCTCCCGAGACCCCATCATCTGGTGCCTGGCACCATATTTAATGGGGAGAGGGCACATGACCCCCTCTCCAGGCCGATTTTGGCCCTAAGGACCCATGCACTGGGGCCCAGCAAAGTACACAGGGGGAAGGGGGACACATAACCCCCAAACAGCCCAGGGACCACATCCCCTGGGGCCCATCACCCATTTAAATGGGGAGGAGGCACTCAACCCCCTCCTCAGGCCAATACCAGCCTGGGGACCCCATCCCCTAGGGCACGGTCAATATCTAACGAGGGAAGGGGACCTTGGGACCCCCCTCCCATTGCCTATGTCGGTCACAGGGACCCCATTTCCTGGGGCCAAGCCTTTTAAAAAAAGTGGGAGGGGGCACACAGCCCTTCCTCCCAGACCGAATTTGGCCCTGGGGACCCCATCTGCCTGGGCCCAGTTAATATGTAATGAAGGAGGGTGGGCCAGCAGTCCACCTCTGTGGGCAGATTTTGGCCCCCGTGGACACATCCACCAGGGCCCAGCCAGCAAAGGGTGGGTGCCACCTACCAAACTATGATTGTGGGGCTGCAGGGAGAGCCCCTACCTCCGTCAGGAGCTGGCATTGATCCCTCCCACATGGAGCAGCTAAAAATGCAGCTCCTTGCAGGTGGACGCAATTTTTCATCTATTTCTTTGCCGCTTCAGTGCGGGCAGGGAAACAGATAAAAAGTTTGCTCCATATTTAGTGTTCCCACTTGGCAGGTGTTTTGAAGTTGCTTCCACCAAGTGAGAGCACACACAGGTTTCCCTGCACACCCCGTGTGGGTAGGAAAACTGTGGGTGGACTTACTAAGACATAGCAGTCTGCTGAGGAAAAAGGGTGGGTAATGGATATCACAGTAGGCATTTCACTGCAACACCCATTGCTTTTTTTTTTTTTTTTGGATATATTTTTATTAGAAACCGTTAGCACACAATAAAAGACATACAAGGGCCTACAACCACCAGGGCCGGCCGCTATAGAGCCCGAGGGCCCGCAGTGTAACGCCATACATTCAAATGAACCAGTGGCAAAGCACCCGGCAGTCCGTAAGCACCTATAACAGGCCATGGCCATAGGCCAGGAGCAGTGTAAAACAACAGTTTCATTTTTTATTAAATATAAAACACACTCAAGGCAATGAGAGTCCGAGATAGCAGCGTGCTCTTCCCAGGACGGTGAATAATATAAAGTGTCCAAAGCGATTCTGGTCCGGAAGCGGTGAAGGGGGGCAATGGGAAAACAAAGCGTGGAACACACCTCACACCCTCCCGCAGGATGCGCGGCTAGGGGGTCAAAGCAATATCGACCTCTAATGGCAAAGGCGGGGTGCAGATACGGCCTCGATATACATTCCACGGACCCCATACCCTACTCCATTTCCCTGGCTTACCTCTCGCCACATACACCGTCTTTTCCCTAAACATACACCAGTCCATATTCTCCTTCCATACCTCAACCGTGGGCGGCCTCGGGGAGCCCCATAACTGCGCAATGTTACGCTTAGCCACCATGCACCCCAAGGTCACCCACTGCGTCTGTGCCGCAGTACAATCATTCGGTTCCCAAACATTCAACAAACACCTCCTAGCCTCTGGCAACAGGGCCACGCGCGTGACCTCCTCCATAACAGTGTGGACATTGTTCCAAAATCACACAACCTCCGAACATTCCCACAAGATATGAAGAAAGGTGCCCGGTAGGCCACATCCACGCTTACACAGTCCATCCATCGAATAACCCATACGCAGCAAACCGGGCCCCGTGACATACACTCTATGAAGGATCTTCAGCTGAACAAACCGTAAGCGGGCCGGGATCGCCACCTCCTTCGGGGAGGCCACCGCCGACACCCAGTCCTCATCATCCAGCTCTAAGCCATCGCCCGTCCATGCCTCCCTCAGACGGAGCAGCAAGTCCGCACGATCGTTGATGAGTTTCTTATAAATCAGAGAAATAGTGCTGTCAGGCACATAGCCATCCAACACTCTATCCTCCAGTGGGGAATACTCGGGGATGGCAGCAGCATCCGGAAAAACCGAACACAGCGCATGGTGGACTTGAGCATACCGGAAGTACTCTCTATCGTTTAATTTATATTCCATTTTAAGCATTTCAAACGTTTTGAAAGCTCCCTTCACCCAAAGATCACCCACCTTACATATACCAATCATGTCCCATTTCTCAAAGCCTTTCGATCTCCACAAACAGCCCAACCGCCCAGAGGCATACAGCGGCGTCGCCCGAGTCAAGCGATCCCTCCATCCCATCGCAGCATTCGCCGCGTTCCACACACGCACGCACCGCCACCCGCGTGGGTCCCGTCAGCCACGTGTCCGGGGTCACCGAGTACAGCGCCCTATTATAATCCCCACCCGGGAGCAGGAATTTATCCATCTCGAACGCCGGGTTTAAGGCAGGACCATATATCCCGTGGTTCACCGCCGCCAACTGAGACGCCCAGTAGTATCGTTTATTATCGGGGAGGGCGACCCCCCCATCGTACCAAGGGAGCGTCAACTTAGCGAGAGCAATCCGCGGCCGCCCGTCCCAAAACAGTTGGCGCTGAAGACCCTCAACCTCCCGGAAATAGCGGGCCGGCACGACATCAAGAGTATTTTGCAAAGCGTACAAAAAGCGAGGCAGCGACATCATTTTAAACAATGCCGCCCGTCCAAGCGGCGAAAGCGGAAGTCGTCGCCATCTTGCGACGTCGGCCTTCAGTCGCTGGAGGGAAGGGAGAAGGTTTCGCTCATAGCGGACCGCGGGATCCAGTGAGATAAAGATTCCCAAATATTTGAACCCCAGGGTAGCAATCTGAACAGGGCAATCTTGCGGCAGGAGGGGGGCGTCCCCCGAGAGGACGTAGACGCACGATTTGGCCCAGTTGATGACCAGGCTGGAGTTGCGGCCAAAGGAATTCAATACGTCCACCAATACCATTAGGGACTGTCGGGGGGAAGTGAGATACAGAAGGATGTCGTCCGCGTAAAGGGAGACACGGTCTTCGAACTCCGGCGTCCATCTAATGCCTCGCAACGACGGCTCCCAACTCAACCAGGCGGCGAGAGGCTCCAAAGAAAGCGCAAAGAGAAGGGGTGACAGCGGACATCTCTGTCGCGTACCTCTCCCCAGTGCGAAGGGAGCCGACACCCTACCATTCACCACCACCTGAGCCAGTGGGTCAGCGTATAGTAATTTTACCCAACCAATAAACTCAGGGCCGAACCCAAATTTCGCCAAAACGGCCCAAATATATGGCCACTCCAAGGTGTCGAACGCCATAGTAGCATCTAAAGATGCCAAGATGGCCGGCTCCCGTATAAATTCAGCTCTAGCAAGCACACCGTGCAACCGCCTCAAATTTAGAATGTAACTTAGAACCATGGCAGGGTTACACCCTCGCGCATATACAAGATCCTGTCAATAGTATGATGCTAAATTAGAGAAGTGCTCTAGGGAAACATCAAGAGGGACAGCCACCTATGCCCCAATATTTCTCCGTCACACAGGTGAAGGGGAAAAACAAGAAAAACAAAATAGACGTTCCCGAGCAAGAACAAGGCAGTTAAGCCACTTAAACAGTAAATCTCAATGAGAGTGACACGAATAATCCAGAGTCCAGTGAATCAAAGATAAGGGTTTTCTTCTTTATTTTCCTTAGTCTTCTTTGTTCGCATTAACAGCACCAAGATAAGAACAGTAGCCAACACGTGTTTCGTCTCGGGTAAGTTGCCCGGCGACTTCCTCAGGGCTACAACAATAACAATAAAATTAATTCTATTCAGAAACTCAGCCACTTCTGGTTACATTTCTTCACAGAAGTTAAATTAGAAATAAAGATAAACCATAAGTACGGTGTGATTCAGATTTAGGGCGGTATTCCGATGGGGTATAAAACCGGACTGATCCTGATGAATCAAGTCGCCCACGACCCGAACCAGTCGGTTAGCCAACACCTTAGCCAGAATTTTGGGTTCTGCGTTTAACAACGAAATGGGCCTATAGGAGGCGCAGCGGTCTCGCGGCTTCCCTTCTTTGTGTATCACCACTTTGGTGGCGAGGCGTTGGTCAGGGGGGAGAAAGCCCGCCGGATGTGCCGCCAAAAACATGTCTCGAAGATACGGCGCTATATTATCAGGACGCAACTTATATAATTCAATGGGAAGACCATTAGGACCCACCGCCTTACCAGACGCGATCGAGCGAATGGCCAAAGCGATCTCATCTGACGACAACTTTGCCTCCATCAATATTGCATCCGCCTCCGATAATGTTGGCAGTGCGATGTCTCTAAGCAACAGATGAGAATCCTCCTCCGAACGCACAGAAACCGGAGCGTATACCCCGCGGAAGTGATCCGCGAAGCAGTCAACAATCTCCACAGGGTCAGTCACACGCACTCCATCCATTCTCTCCACAACGGGCACCACCCTGCTCGCTCTCTCCTTCTTATCCAACCAAGCAATCAACTTTCCGGCCTTATCCCCCACATCATACAGTCGCCCTTGCTGCTCTCTATACATCCCTTTAGCAGCTTCCGTGACTAGCGCCCTATAATCTAACTGCTTGAGGCTGAGAACATGCAATTTCTCATCAGTAACTCCACGCTCCAAGTCCTCCTCCATTTCAGCTATTTCAGCCTCCAGGCGAACCACCTCAGCTCTCTCGCACCTCTTAGTATGAGAGATAAGGGACAAGGCCTGCCCCCTGACCACCACTTTATAAGCCTCCCATAGGGAGACGGCCGACGACACCGACCCCACATTATCAGTGAAGTAGTGATCAGTGGACTTGACCAGCTCCGCGCGGATCTTAGGGTTACGAAGATACCAGGGGCTAATGGGTGCCACTCTTCCCTCTGTCCCAGGGTCAACCCTCAATTGCAACCATATAGGGGAATGGTCAGAAATACCTCGGGCTACATGACGCACCTCCCCAATCATTCCAGCTTGGGTCGCCGGCATGAGCATATAGTCAAGTCTCGAGAGACTCCCATGGGCCCCCGAGTGAAAGGTATATTGCGCTTGTCCCGGGTGCATCAATCTCCAGCAATCTACAAGTCCCAAAGTGTCCAAAAAAAAACCCAACCAGGCCTGAGCCCTAGGGAGATCCCTGGGGGGGCGACGGTCCTCCAATCCAGAGACCACGGCATTAAAGTGTGGTAAATAATTTAATTACCGGGACTTAATTTGATACAGAAACATAATGAAATAGCTCAGTAAATAAGAGGCAGAATCCGTGGTATTAGAGGTTCGGAATGGGCTTTATTCCAGAGGTCGATTATAATCGGTTGCTCCAGGTTCCATCACCACGAAGGTTCAGGAAGTGAAGTACATACGTTATTGACAATCAATTACTTTTATACAATAAGCATTACAGTGAAGCAAATACGAGAGGCGTAACAATTGATAGTGGAGATAATATATTCATACGTGGCAAAGATAGGCGTAACTGGGTGTGTTTAAGGAACGTCATCAGATGTGATGTCATAAGAGGGTGGTTACATGAAAGAATTTCGCAATGTCAGCAGAAATACTTGGCAGAAATGCGCGCGCAGCAGCATGACGTGTGATTGACGTGCAGCTAGGGGGTGAAGGGGACTTGACATTTAGCTCTACATGTGGCGACAAATGTCTGGAGGGTCAAGTCAACCTAATCCCAAATCATATCTAACATCCTATGTTTAAAGAACTATGTTATCCAAAAAAGAGACCTTCTTGGAGTAGAATCTTATTCTATACTGACTATACTGACTGTTAGTGCGTGTACAAGCGTCTAAGTGTCTACACTAGATGCGAGGGCAGGAATCTTCCATGGTAACAGGGCTATGAATTACTTGCATAAAGACAGAGAAGCCGGGCCTTTGCTCAGTAGCTGGCAGAATGTTTACTTAAGCTACTAGACAGGAATGCATTGGGCAGGGAGCGGAGCAGATAATTTCCGAAGGTGAAATACAGTTCTTGGCAGGCAGCAAGCTGATGTCAGGCATCGTGAGCCGCGCAGAGGATGAGACAAAGTTCATGGTCACAGATGCAGGCTCGAACTGGAGCTTCAGAGACAGAAAGCAAGAAAAGCTTGATGGCAGAATCAGGGCCTACTTGTCTGGACTGTAAAATGGCATAAGTGAACCATATAAAGGCGGTGGCCTTTCGTATTTTGGAATGAAATATCCGGCCCATTCATGGCGGATCTGAAAGAGGACATGTTAACGGTGGACGCACATGTATTTGCGTCTTCATAACTGGAACTGGAGGGAAACATACATGTACTTGTAACATGCACATAGAACCGTTGGGGTCCAAGATAGGGGACATAACTGACCAGAAAAATCCATATTTCCACATTCCCTCCTTGTCCCCTACTTGCCCGTCAAGAGATATCAATCTTCATTAATCCATTGATCTGTTCATATAGCATCATTTGTTCTTCTTTCTTTTTCCGGGATCTTGAATGAAAATCTTGATGTGGAATGCACGATGTGGCACACAGACCACAAATCGCTGGTCCACATTGCAGGCATAAGCAGCAACTGAATAGTATGAGAAGGCCAATACCTAGGAAGGATAGAACTCTCCATCCCCAGGCTGATAACACGCTCCAAAACCAACCGGACCAAGTCCAGGTGCCTGGATTCTGGTGTATCTGGCTTACAATCTTATGAAGGCGCGTTATAGCTTTATATACAGATGGCGAATTTTCTGGTATGAAAATGCAACAGCTTGATCCGATGACCCTACAAGCTCCGCCCCTATCGGCCAGGATGACGTCAAGGACAAGACGATTTTGAAGCACAACAATCCGCATAGCAGACTGCTCTTCTGTTAAATTGCCTAAGGCGGAAATAGTTTCGTTCACTACTGCTTCAAGGGTTCTAGTCAATCTACGTATCAGCTTACTATTAGTAACGGTACCTATATAGGGAAAGAGACCTTTATTGAAATCTGTGTATTTTTCCCATGCTGTTTCAGTGTAGTCGACTATTGGGAGATCTCTCCTTTCTCTATTATATACTAAATGAATATTTCTGTGATAATCAGGAGGAGCTAGAAAAACAGGTGGCAAAAGGAATCCAATGTAGCAAGTACCATCCCAATCTAGAGGCAGACGTACATATGCCGTCTGACCACATATGAAATAGGAATGGCGGGAAGCTCTAAATGTCGACCTGCCTTGATCACTGAATTCTATTACAGTGGTGCATCTACTATGGCCCATATGTATGGAACCATTCTTTCTTATACATAATTCACCTTTTACTGGAAGTATTGACATAGCGGGCAAAATTGAAGTAGCTTCGGATTCGACATTCAAGATCAGGAGATTAAGCGTAAAGTTACCTAATCCATATACTTCATTTTCTAGATCAGTTCCTGTTCTTTTGGGAAGTCCCTCCTTGTTGGGGTGGCAGACCTTAAGTAAAACTAAGTTCAGATTTCCCCATACCCCATTGTCTTGATAAACCGCAGAGTTCGAATCTTGGGAATTAATTAAACTAAACCATGCTCCACAGGAGCCGTTGTGTGTGAACGGGTATGGAAAAAGAGGTAGAATTCCTTTATAATTCTGATAGGGAGGGAGTCGGCCACATATCCAACAATTTGTAGCATTGCTAACCTGATGGGAATGATGCAACATACTAATAAACGTGTTATTGCGCAGCGCAAATCTGTATGACAATTCATGCGGGGGTAGTTCACTAAAAGAATGTTCAGCAGTAATATTATAAGCATGTCTAGAAATAGGATCATATAGGTGCAACAATATACTTGCAGTAATTATTAAAAGACTAAGGAAAAACGAAATTAATAACGTCACTGTACAATGACTACGCAGTGATTTACAGTACGCCTGTCGTTTCAGCATTTTTCGGGTGTATTCTCTATTCAGGTCCAAGGGATACATGTCAGAGACAATTCAACCGCTTCACCTTGGAGAGGACTTAAACAATCAAATTGCTCTACTGATTGGGCCTGAGCTTTAATTTATAATGCTCAGAATCACTTTTTTCCACAAAAGGAAGTTTTGAGTCAATGGGTGAAGACACACAAGGTGAGGTATTCACATCCGATTTTAGTCCATGAAATTTCTTGATATGACTTGAATGAATCCATCCCTTTCTGCCTTCGATCTTCACGGCTGTTCTTGTGGTGAGCAACACCAGCTGAGGTGACCTCCACCTAGGATCCAGCTGAGTCTTTCGATCGAAGTTTCTCACCAAAACGAGATCCCCCGGAATTACGTCATGGGGTTTCACTTCAGTGTTGTTAGGAAAAGCTGCAGCTACCTGTGAACGACAAGATTGTAGTGCAGACATCAAGGAAGCCAAGTAATCTGTCAGCATATTACAGTCAATATCAGTTATTTTACGTGGTATAGGCGTCCCCCACATATTTGGTGGTCTGCCGAAGATCACTTCATACGGGGATAGCCCTGTTCGAGAGTGTGCTACCATTCTCATGTAAAAGAGTGCAACTGGTAATGCTACTACCCAGTCGACACCTTTCTCCCTGCATATTTTGGACAATCTGATTTTCAAAGTTTGATTATGTCGTTCCACGAGACCTGCTGCCTCGGGGTGTCGGACACAATGAAACTTCCACTGATATCCTAGCAAAAGTGAAACGTGTTTCATTAATTCGGATGAGAACGGCTGGCCGTTATCTGAGTAGACAGCACGTGGTAAACCGTATCGTGGGAAGAATTCTCGAACTAACTGTTTGGCAGTAGTCGGGGCAGTGTAATCTGAAACCGGGTATGCCTCCGTCCAACGGGAAAGAGCACAAACCACTACGAGAACATATTTGAATCCTCGACATCGTTCCATCTGGATATAATCCATCTGGAGAATTTCAAAAGGGTGATCAGGAGGCTGAAATCCACCCTGCTCTACGGGAATACTTTTTCCTGGGTTGAACTGACAACATATCATACAGGTACGAACTTTTTGTTTCTCTGCTGCTCGTAAATGCTTGTTGAACCAAATATGTTGAATGCTGTCTAGCATAGCTTTCTCTCCTAGATGCGCTGGACTATGGACAGTGTTAATAATGACTTGGACCATTGAATCAGGAAGGAACCACACAGATTTTTCCTTCGTCATCCATCCTTGATCCGTTTGGATCCCTCCTAATTCAGTCCATTTCCTTATTTCGTCTGGAGTAACATGTGTCTGTATGTCAATTACATCAAGAGCGGGATCCTTAACCATCATACAATGTGTTGGTGTCTGGACTATTGTCTTTGTCATGTCGGATGTTTGAGTTTGAGCAGTCTGTTTAGCTGTTCTGTCAGCTAGATCATTGCCTTGAGAAATGATATCAGTAATTTTCGTATGAGCTTTACATTTCATAATCGATATTGCAATGGGCAAATGTATTGCATCTAGTAAGGCATGAATGAGGGGTCCGTGCTGAATGTGGGCACCGTGAGAAGTTAAATAACCTCTCTCTCGCCACAGCACGCCGAAGTCATGTACAACTCCGAATGCATAACGTGAATCAGTGTATATGTTGACTTTTTTATTTGTGGCTTGAATACAGGCTTGTGTCAGAGCGACGAGCTCTGCTGCTTGAGCGGACAAGGTATTTATACACTTGGTTTCAATAATTTCAGTGTCTGTGGTGACTGCGTAAGCGGCCACTAACTCTCCTGTACTTGTTCTCATACATGAACCATCTACATACAACGTCAGGTCTGGATCTGACAATGGAACATCTGTCAAGTCTTGTCTGGGTTTCGTCGTGATTGTAATAACATCAATACAATCGTGGGCTAATGGGTCTGTTCCATTTATAGGTAAAAGTGTGGCAGGATTCAATGTGTTACAACGTCTGATTTCTATATGTGGCTGAAACAATGTTAGTTCATACCCTGTAAGTCGTGCTATAGTCAAGTGTTGTGTTTGCGTTCGATTCACAAGAACCTCTACGGCGTGTGGTACTTGTACTGTCAATGGATGTCCTAACACTATGGCATCGCTTTGTCTGATTGCTAAAGCTGTCGCTGCCACTGATTTTAGGCACGCAGGCAGAGCCTGAGCTACGAGATCTAATGTACTAGAAAAATAAGCACACGGTTTGTGTGATCCTGCTTGTTCCTGTGTGAGTACTGACAAGGCAGTACCTTCTCGTTCTGTAACAAAGAGTGTAAAATGTTTTCTGTAACATGGTGTTGCTAAAACAGGTGCTTGACATAAAGCTTTCTTTAGGCTTTCAAAAGCTTGTGTATGTTCCTGAGTCCAAGGGAGAACAGTCGATGTGGCTGCCTCCTGTGTTGTCAACTGAATGAGTGGTTTTGCTAGAAATGCATACTGAGGGATCCACTGCCTACAATATGAAGTGAGGCCTATGAAAGCCCGCACCTCCTTTTGTGTCTTGGGTATTGGCATGTTAGCTATTAACTGAATGCGGTCGGGTGTAAGCTGCCTTCCCTCCTTGGACAGCGAGTGACCAAGGTAAATAACTCGCTGGACACAGAATTGCAGCTTAGAAGGGGACACCTTGTGCCCCTTTTCGGCTAGAAATTGTAAAACCGTCAGTGATGCTTTTTCACATTCAGGTTCGCTTCGAGCGGTGATCAGCAGATCATCGACATATTGAAGCAAAGCAGTGTTAACTGGCATGTGGATACTGTCGAGTTCTCGTTTCAGTGCTTGGCTATAGATGCTGGGGCTTTCTGTAAATCCTTGAGGTGCGCGTGTGAATTTAAAGCTACGTCCATTTAAACTAAATCCGAACAAATATTGGCTTTCCGGATCTATTGGGACGCTGAAAAAGGCATTCTTGAGATCAATTACAGTAAAGAATGTTGCTTCGGAATCAATAGCTGTCAGTAATGAAGAGATGTCTGGAACTACGGGGTATTGTGGTACAATACATTTATTTAATTCGCGCAGATCAATTACCAATCGATATACTGGAGGAGCCTTCGGATCAGTTCGTTTAAGAATCAGAATTATCGGTGAATTACATACATTGGAGTCGGTCTCCACAACCACTCCTTGGCCGATAAGTTCGTCAATGATTTGCAGTAAAGCCATTACAGCATCTGGGGGTAACTTGTATTGTCGCATTCGTGGTAGTACCACTCCTGCCTTTAGTGTGACTCGATAGGGTGTAATGTTCATGCAACCAACATCTGTAGGGCCTTGTGCCCATAAATGTGTGGGTAAAGTCTGCAGTCGGGAATCCATATCTCGAGACACATAATGACCTTTGAAATCACGTAAAAACAATCTTACTCCTTCCGGAGAACAACATATTATAGCTCCTAGAGCTTTCAGTGTTTTTATTCCTAACAAGTTTTCTGGACATGATTTAGTAAGCAATAAATCTGTAGTTCTGGTCAAGGGTCCTATCGTAAGTGGAAGAGGGTGTGATACTTCATTAACAATAGGTTTTCCTGAAAAACCAAGGGAAATATTCTGTGAGCCTGAGAGGGGTGCCCCTGGAACTTCACTACGTTTTATGGTTGTTCGACTTGCCCCTGTATCGAGTAAAAATTTTCTATCTTGGCCTAATAATTCACTATGTACATAAGGTCCTTCTTGGTCTACAGGGACCTCGATAAGGGGTAAGTCAACTTCCCTCTCTAGGCTGGTTCATGCGTATCGTTGATAGTCAGGATAGTCATACTGTGCGGTCTGGTACAGCTGTCGTGTCGTGGTTTGTGTGGCAGCAGCTGGCAATGCTGGTGCGGCTGGCACAAACTGTATAGACTGTTGTGGAGCTGGCATGGCCTGTGCATGCTGCGGTGCTCCTTGTTCATTCTGATCCTGTCTGGGTGGCCGTGGTCTTTCTTTTGTATTACCTATAGCGATATTATGTTTTAAAACTGGACAATCGTGTACGTAATGACCTGGCCTTTTACAGTAATTGCATGTCCCTTTTACAGGTCCTGTCGAATCACCGGAATGTGTCGTACCCTTTTTATGTCCTTCAGCTGGAACTGTCTGGGAGACTAGCATTTTCATTTTCGTGTCTTTCATGCGTCTTTGTTCATGATCTTGTTCCTCTCTAATTCTATTGTGATGATACTGTAACATTTGTAACATTTGTGATGGAGTGTTACCTTGCCAGGTACTCTCGAATTTTAATACTCTATTCTTCACTTGGGGCAAGGAATTTTCAACTAATTTTGTCACAAACAGATGTGGGTATGATTCGCTACTTGCTTTTATGCCACTATTTATACCGAAACATTTTTCAAATCGTGCATAGAAATCACTAGTGTCTTCATCTTGCTTTTGTTTACAGGCTGAAATTGCACCCCAGTCTTCCTTTTTCGTGGTTAATAATCGTGGCAGTACCTGTACTAGTAAACCTGGTAGTGCTTTAGTTTTGTCCCCAAGCCCCGAACCTGGACCTCGGGCCTTTTCTTCATTTTCTAATGCTGTCCAATCTATCTTTTGGTCTCCTACCTCCCACTCTTTTTCCTTGAGTTTTTCATAAATGCCAGCAGGCATTAATACCTTTCATATTGTCATAATGTCGGGATAGGTATACTCTGCCATGAGTAACATGTCTTTAATTTCTCGGTGGAAACCCGCTGGGTCTTTGTCATGACTGGGTACCACTTTCTTCATTTCTAACAATTCTATTTTTGATATGGGCGTATATACATATACACGTTTAAACTGATTGTCCTCGCCCTTTATTGGGTGCACTTCTCGTAAGGGATTCTGTCTATCTATGTAATACATCGGTCTTTCCTTGATGGGCAATGAAACATGTTCTGGACATACAAAAAGAATGTACTGTTTTCTAGATTCTAGTATTTCCTTAATCAACTTAGTACCTGAACCTTTCCATTTACTCGTGAGTAATTCAGTCAATATATTAGGTAGGGGACCAGGATCTGAATGTTGGCTTTTATATAGTATAAGAAGTTGTTGAATCATATAAATCCCAGCTAAACGCTGTTCATCTGGGGTGAGGTTCAAAAATGTGTGTACTATTGTATCATCATCATACTTTCCGGGACTGTCAACCCAATGAACGGCTGACCTGGCTAATTCTTGTTCATCCATAGAATCGAGAAAATGATAACCCCTTCGTTCTCGCAGTAATTTGTCAGCGGCTTGGAACGAATGCTCGGGGGATCTCATATTTATTATAGGTGTTTGGAAATTCCTGTTATTATCTGGACATATCGGACGTATCGGGTCAGTGAAATATCTAGTACTATTACAAGATCTTCCTCTACCTACATAGGCTATGGTTTCTGACTGTCCTGTGGGCAGTCCTGATCCTTCTTCCTCCTCGTTTTGTTCAAACTGGTCTACCGTTAATCTTTCTTCGTGTAGGCGTTCTATTTCTTTACGGATCTTTCTGCACATGGCTATTATACATTTTTGCCTATCATGTCTCCCTTCTGATATATTCTGGCTCCATCTGGTAAGAGTTTGCATTATTTTCGGATCTACCCCCGGTCGGTCTTGATTTCTGATCACGCAATTTATGAGGAAACGTAACAGTTCCCCCTGTATTTCCACTTTCTGGTATTCCATAGCTCTGTTAATACATTCAGAATCTCGCCCTGTTTGGACATAATGATATATATTATCTAGATGCATAGTCATTCCTGGTAACTTCCCTAAATACACCGCGGCTCGTCTGATACGTAATGATGCCAGGATCATTTCGTCCTCTTTGCCGGGCACAGGGTCATATCTACAATCTACTAGAAGTTCCTTAAGCGTGCGGGCATTTATGAGTTTGGGGGTACGTGGATGTGCTAACTCTTGAAAGGTAAGTTTATTTATTCTGGGTGGCGTGGAAAAAATATTGGTAGCACCTCCGGTAGCCCCGTCTGGAGTATCGGGCGTGAAAGGATTCGTAGAACGTGATACAGCAACTATAGGTGTGGATACAGCTATAGAAGTAGCTGTAGGGACAGATGCAGAAACAGATGTGCTTGCCGGAACTTGTGTCAGAACTTGTTGCTGTAGGGATACGGGTACTGGATCTTGGCGTTGAACCTCCCTGGCAGGCGGTCTATGTGGGGCGGGATTAGCATACTCGGGAGCTGCGTCATCTAAATATGAGGAAAGAAAAACATCTTCTGCGGTTCTAGGATGCCCCTTAGGATGTACCTTTATTGGAAATAATGGGGGTGGCAAGTCTTTTGGTATCCCCGCAGTAGCCTTAGGTAATCCCTCGGCCAGAAGGGGATACATACCCTTCATAAGGGCATGTCTTTGTCTGTCTACTTGTTCTGATTTCACTCGTGTACCTTCTTTAATTAATAGATTTTCTCGGACTTCATTTGAATTCTCTTTACTCTTCTCTTCCTGTCTACGTGCTTTTTCTGTACGTCTATACGATTCTTTACGCCATAATTCAATGGCGTCTTTCTGTGATTGTCTAGCTTTCTTTTTCCATAATTCTTCCTCTACTTTCACGATGCACTCTGCATCCCAGGTCCCAGCTGCGGGCCACCTCTGACTTTCTGGTAATTCCTTAGTGTAGTTTACCCATAAATCGAGAAATAATATGGCGTCTAGGCCATGTTTATGATACATGAAGTACCCTGGAGTGTCCCTAGGAGGAATGGGAACAGCTTCTTCGAGTACCCCTTTTCTAGTTGTGATCTGTCTTAGTTTCGAAAAGAGCGGCATATTGAGAACTGGTCTGCTACTTGATCTTGAACAAACTTAATACAATAAAACACAATAATGAACAGTCATTCATACCACAATATGCAGGACGTATCAATACATTTAACATTTAACATTTAAAATGAGCAACGGTGATGATGACGATGATCTAAGAAAAACTTAATCACTAAGACATAATACTCGACATTAACTGACTTATTCTGAATTTATATACTTGATATACTAGATATACTGCTAAACAGTACAGATACACTGCTGAAACAGTGCAGACCGGATTTGTGTACCCAAACCCGTCTGGACCGGCACAACTTATGTGCACGCCAGAACGCCTCCCCAGTAATGGTACTCACCGGGTAGCTCGGAACGGAAGGCCTCGAAAACTGGACTGAACTTGAACCGGACTGGACTCGACTCGAACACTTCGGACACTGGACTCGACTTGGGACTTCGGAAACTGGTGGGCCTCTGTATACCTCGGATCTTGCTCTCTCAGCTAGGCTCTGGTCGGGATACTTCGCACTTCTCACCGCCTCGTCTGGGTGTTGATCGCAGCCTCAGTCGCCCCCGCTTGACCGGAGGGAGATACAGGAAATCCTGCTGGTACGCGTTGTTGTCCGTCCAGCTGTGGCAGGAGACCGGGCCTGCAACGCACCGCCGGCGCGTGAGATGAGAAAGTGTCCCTATTCGGGCGCCATTCATGTGGTAAATAATTTAATTACCGGGACTTAATTTGATACAGAAACATAATGAAATAGCTCAGTAAATAAGAGGCAGAATCCGTGGTATTAGAGGTTCGGAATGGGCTTTATTCCAGAGGTCGATTATAATCGGTTGCTCCAGGTTCCATCACCACGAAGGTTCAGGAAGTGAAGTACATACGTTATTGACAATCAATTACTTTTATACAATAAGCATTACAGTGAAGCAAATACGAGAGGCGTAACAATTGATAGTGGAGATAATATATTCATACGTGGCAAAGATAGGCGTAACTGGGTGTGTTTAAGGAACGTCATCAGATGTGATGTCATAAGAGGGTGGTTACATGAAAGAATTTCGCAATGTCAGCAGAAATACTTGGCAGAAATGCGCGCGCAGCAGCATGACGTGTGATTGACGTGCAGCTAGGGGGTGAAGGGGACTTGACATTTAGCTCTACATGTGGCGACAAATGTCTGGAGGGTCAAGTCAACCTAATCCCAAATCATATCTAACATCCTATGTTTAAAGAACTATGTTATCCAAAAAAAGAGACCTTCTTGGAGTAGAATCTTATTCTATACTGACTATACTGACTGTTAGTGCGTGTACAAGCGTCTAAGTGTCTACACTAGATGCGAGGGCAGGAATCTTCCATGGTAACAGGGCTATGAATTACTTGCATAAAGACAGAGAAGCCGGGCCTTTGCTCGGTAGCTGGCAGAATGTTTACTTAAGCTACTAGACAGGAATGCATTGGGCAGGGAGCGGAGCAGATAATTTCCGAAGGTGAAATACAGTTCTTGGCAGGCAGCAAGCTGATGTCAGGCATCGTGAGCCGCGCAGAGGATGAGAAAAGTTCATGGTCACAGATGCAGGCTCGAACTGGAGCTTCAGAGACAGAAAGCAAGAAAAGCTTGATGGCAGAATCAGGGCCTACTTGTCTGGACTGTAAAATGGCATAAGTGAACCATATAAAGGCGGTGGCCTTTCGTATTTTGGAATGAAATATCTGGCCCATTCATGGCGGATCTGAAAGAGGACATGTTAACGGTGGACGCACATGTATTTGCGTCTTCATAACTGGAACTGGAGGGAAACATACATGTACTTGTAACATGCACATAGAACCGTTGGGGTCCAAGATAGGGGACATAACTGACCAGAAAAATCCATATTTCCACAAAAGTCTCCACCCAACACCAAAACCCCCCCAGGGAGCCCCAGGACCAAACGCCCCAAGTCAGCAAATGTAGCCGTCTGCAACCCCGGGGGCACATACACAGCTACAAGCGAAATGGTTCTGCCCTCCCATCTCCCCACCAGCGCCACATATCGCCCCCTAGCATCGTGAAGCACCTCGTCCACTGCCAATGGGAGGGAGGTCCTAACCAAGATGCCCACTCCCCTAGAGCCAGAAGTGAAACCAGAATGAGCGGCAAGGCGATAGCCCCTCCTATTTAGGGCCTGGAAGGAGTTCCCAACCAAATGTGTCTCCTGCAGGAAAACGATGTCGGGCGAGATCCGCTTCAAGAACTGCAACACTACCCCGCGCTTGATCCTGTCCCCCAGACCATTCACATTCCACGAAAGGATTCGCAATCCCCTACCCCCCATCCCACTCCCGCACATGATACCCACATCCCAGAGAGCACAACCCGGAGAAATCAGCAAAAAACTTCACATTGCCCTGCAAAACAAAAAAACAACCATCCCCAACAACCCCCCTCCCCCACAGTCCCAAAACCACAACTCCCCCCTCCCTGCACCCCTGCTTGAGCCCGAGCAGCCCCCCCAACTTGCAGTGTGCCTGTCGCCCTAACATATACCACAAAAGAACCCCAGAAGGAGGAAAAGACCCCAATAAGCTCCCCACAACCCCCAGACATTTGAAGGGCATGGTGTGCCGGATTAGAGTGCAATTGAGCCAAGGTGCAAAAAATGACAGTCTAGTCCATCGCCAGGAACCAAGTTCTAGTCCTGCTCCACCACATCCCGTCCGCTCTCCTCCGTCCGACCGTCTCGATCCTGTCCCCGCGGTAGGGCATCCAACCAGTCACCAGCCGCCTCCGGTCGGTCAAAAAAGTGGGAACGACCCTGGAACTCAACCCGCAACCTCGCCGGGAATAGCATTGCATATTTCAGCTCCATGTCCCTCAGGCGCCGTTTGACACCCAAAAATCCCAGCCGCTGTTTCTGGATCGCTTGCGTGAAGTCCGGATAAAAGCTGACATTGGAGTTCTCAAACTTCAGCGGCCCAGCCACCCTCGACGCCTGAAGGATAGCATCTCTATCCCGAAAGTTAAAAAGTCGAGCGATTATAGGCCGCGGGGGAGCACCCACTTTGGGCGCACCACCCGGAATCCTGTGGGCCCGCTCCACCGCAAAGAACTTGCTCAATCCCTTGGGCGCGAGACGATTGATCACCAGATCCTCCACAAAAAGATCAGCAGCAGATTCCTCCGATCTTTCCGGCACTCCGATGATACGGACATTGCTCCGTCTAGCCCTGCTTTCCGAATCCTCAAGGCGACGATCCGTCTGGTCACTGGCGAGCCGCAACCTACGGACCTCCGTCTGCAGGGCAGCCACGTCCACAGTTAGGCTCGACGCCGCTTGAGACAAGGAGTCGACCCGCTCGTTGGTTTTGGACAGGTCTGCCCTGACCAAATTCACATCGATCAGGACCGCGTCCAACTTATGTGCCAGGGTATCAAATCGCTGACCCACAGCAGCCTTCATCTCCTCAATGGCGCCCATGACGTCCTGCAGGGTAAATTCTGACGCTGGGCCCACAAGCTCTTTAGACCGCTCCGGCGATTTATGCAGGCCAGCGGGGGATCCCTTTAGCTGTGCATAGCGGTCCATGTTGTTGGCCTGAGCATAGGATCCCCTCCGGGTTGACTTGGGTTTCGACTTGTCTCCTTCGAGTCTCGCCGCCATCGTCCGGAGGCCACCAAGGCCGGCACCCGCCAGCGCCAGAGACAGGGACCAGTTGGCTAATTTAAGCAGACACTGCAATCGCAGACAGGAAGTCCGTGTATAGTCCGAAGATCAGGCCAGACACTCCGCTGTCCGCGCTCCTCTGAAACACCAGGGTCCCTCAGCCGATCTCAAAAAACAGACTTGAAAACGAAAGTGAAAGTGCGGGGCACGGGGCAGGTCAAGCCCAGCATGCCGCTGTTGTTCACTTCGTACCCGGGCACCTCACCAACTCGAGACCGGGACCTAGGCAATAGCAGGCCGCAAACTTCGGAGGGCAACCATTCGGGTTCCCGGCGTCCGATCAGAATTCGGAAAACGGGTCGCACCTCAGCGCGAATGCATCAGCAAAAGCCCGTCAAATTTAGCAGGATTTAGTCAGGATAGATGTGGGAGGTTGCAGAGGCCCTCGAGAGCCGTAAGCCCATGCGGCCATCTTGGTTGCGCGCTAGGCTCCTCCCACTCATTGCTTTTTGATGCCAAAAACTAAGTCCAGGTAAACCCTGGTCTTAGGATGGCGATACAAGGAGAAATTATTAATTTCTCCTCATATTTTTCTCCTTCTATGTGTGCTGCATTCTGAAGCACACATAGAAACAGCAAATCACCTTTAAAGATTGTTTATGTGCAGTAAGGTGTCCCTCCCTGCACATAATCAATCGCCCCTTCTGTACAGGCACCCTTGCAGCTTGGGGCAAGGGTGCCTGCGCTGGCACTAGGCAGCTTTTTTAGTGCCGGAGCTAGGGGAATTGGAGTGGTGTGCTGTAGGTTTGTAAATAAGGCGCATGCCTGCATTTTGAAACTGTCAGCGCACGGCATCGCCAAATCTAGCGTTACACCCCGGTCCGGCATTTTCTTGAACATATACCCCAGAGTTCCACACGAGACAGATGCAGTAAGACAGCACGTATGCAGGATTATGTTGGGGAACATGGTTACGAATAAATCGAAAACAAGATGGATGGACATATGCATGCAAGCTTCACGCACACTTAGGGCAAATTGCCTCAGTGGAGATCAGGAGAAATTAACATTTTACGCATACCATAATTCACATCACAAAAATTATTTGTGCAAGCATAAAACGTGTCAATTGTCCTATGTCTGAGTTATTCACATGCATCTTCTACACAGCAGATTTTGCATTCCGAGGTGTAGAAAGGTATGTCTCAGGAGTACATTCCAAAGCATCCTTCGTTTACAAAGTAGAAATGGAATTGTTCGTGCCACACCTCCCATTTTCAGACCTAATGAATCAGCGCCATACGGGAAGCCTCAGTACAGGCAGGGGACATGTCTGTCCTCTGGCTGCTTTTCAGATTCCATACTCCACCGCTATTAAAATATATGAGCAGTGGAATTCAAATCCCACCTCAACGTAGGAAATACATTTATGAATACATAAATGTTGGCCCGTATGTGTCAATAGTATTCTCTTGGGTGAGCTGGGAAGGGGCTGGGAGCCTGATGACGTGAACAGGCTTCCCTCCCATGACCAGGTGGGCCCTGAAAGCCAACGCATAACACACCAGCAGGATTACTCCAGAGCTTTGATGCTTAATTGATGCTCAGGAGATCCAGGTTTTCTATCTATGTGATGTTTTGCGCCTATGCAAAGGAAATCCTATTCAAGATGGAGAAAGCATAGAAGCATTAACATCCATAGATAAATCAGTTCTACTGGATGCTGGGAACATTCAGTCTCCATCCCCATGCAATCCATGCCCTCTTTACATGCTCATTTCATCGGTTATTATAATCATAGCTATGTAACATTGCAACTCAGTAACTAACATAGGCCATATGTACATCAGGCAGACCACCCATGCAAACTGATCAATGAGTATCCGCCCCTGGCTGATAATTTTACAAGCTATTCATATGAAGTGTTTTAATCCGAATATTCAAACAAAGAGTATAGTTCCCAAAATACACTTATTTATAAAAAAAAAAAAACTACCATTTTAATTTCCTTTAGAAATCTTTTATTCTCACATTGAAAATTGTTTTTCCTTTATACGTCATTTTTTCTTCCTACCCTATTTCCTCCAGTTGAAAGGTAATTGATGGTACTACGCACTCCACATTTTTTGCAGCAGTTACATAGGAGCCTTTCAATATGTCTTGAAAATGCAGTTACAAATGTTTAGAAGTACCCACAACCTTATACCTGAATAGTTATTCTTTTTTTTGTTACTATCTTTATTGAGCAGCTTGCAAGCAAATAAACATAGAGCACCCCGACAAGGGGTTCAGCACTTCGCTTTTTTCATAGGATATCAATACAAGCCAGTTTGCAGTTTCAAACCTTAACCCCCAATAAACAATCCCACCACCCACTCCCCCACCCCTCCTCAGCACTGTGGATAGCATTTTAATACACCTGGGTAATCCTTCAGAGTAACTTTCGGTGATACTCTCCAACTGCCTCCGCTCCCCCCATATACATAATAGCAGTTCTTACAATGTCTCAGCATAGATCTGGCTTCCCAAGTAAATACCCCGTATGGGGAGCCCAGAAATCCTTGGGACGAGAGGCCTCCGGTAATTACTCCGCGTAGGTTTCCAATTGGTCCCTACAATACAGTAAATCCCGGATCCACTTCTTCACTGTGGGAACGACCTTTGCCCCCCACCTGTGCGCTACAGCTCGCTTAGCAAATAACATGAAAATGACAGCAAGTCGCCTATTGCATGGTTTAAGCTTTTGTACCCAACCCAGCAGACATATAGCAGGCAAACATTCAACATGCTCCATCACAACATCTGTGAGCACTTGGGTGACCTGTACCCAAAAATTGTATATACCAGCACAGTTCCATGCTAGGTGAAGGAAATCTGTGTCATCCTGGCCACACCGCACACAACGCGCACTTTCCCATAGGCCGAATCGGCACAGATGAAGCGGGGTATAATATAGTTGATGTAAGTATTTGAAATTGATTATTTGGAGATTACAATTCGCCGTTAATCGCCCAGTCAATACATAGCAGAATTTCCATTCATCAAGTGACAGGGAGGTGCCCAGTACCGCCGCCCATTTAGTATAAGAGGGGGACTCCGCTAGTTCAGTTTACCTGAGAGATGCGTTGTATAATGTTGTGATCAAGCCCCCTCGCTCCTCCCCCGCTAGCACCGCCTGCAGTGCCCACAGTGTGCACTGTTCGGCGGGGTACGCGGGGTAAATGTCAAGGATTGCTTGTCGCACACACACATAGGTAAATCCCAGCATCAGACCCACACCATGGCGACTCTGCAAACCCGAAAGCGCTCGGAACTGGCCCTGATTGTACAAATCCCCAAGGCAAGTGATCCCCACCCTACAAAGCACTTGCAAGGCGGCTTGTTCATGTGCAGCAGATATATCAGGATGCGCCGCGAGTGGCAATTTGGGAGCATAGCGGCAATCCCCCCCGCCCTCCTAGCGAGTGCATTCCACGCCCATGCCGGACAATGAACCGGGCTGATTTCACCCCGCCCCCCCTCACCAGTGCAGGTGCAACCAGCGGCACCGGGAGCACAGAATCCTTGTGTGTTTGATATTTCTGTGGATAATACCAGAAATGCGCAAACTGAGCCTGTGCGCATAAGTAATGTAAGCCTCAAATCTACCGTGCTCGAACAGTTGCGCTAGCACCTTCCAACTGCACTGGGGCTTCCCACCCCCCCCAAACAAACGTGAGCAGGACCAACTGCAACGTGTTAAACAGTGCAATGTTCAATCATATAGGGATGTTTACAAACAAATACAACAGTTTGGGTAAAAATGGCATTTTTATGACTGCAATGCACAGCATGTAGCCTGGCCTGTAATCTTATTGACCACGCATCCGTAATTAGCAGAAATCACTAACTCAGGGTCTCTATGGAGCCATATGCCCAAGTACTTTACTGGGTCGTGCGACCATTGCAGGGGAAAATCCATCTCAATTTCCCTGGTGCCGGCTGTCAGCGGAAACACAGTAGATTTAGCCCAATTGATGCCTAGTCCCGAGAAATGTTCAAAACTGACATACTCTCTCAATAGTTCCAGCAGGTATGTGGCGGGCTCGCGCACATAGAGCATCATATCATCAGCATATAATGACACCATTAAGGGCCGCTGCTGAAATCGCAGCGCCGCTTGGGCATGTCGCTGGCGCAGCTTAAAGGCCAAGGGCTCCAGTGCCAACGCAAAAAGCACTGGCGACAGTGGGCAACCCTGCCGCGTGCCGCGTTTGATGGGAAAAGCTTCCGATACCCATTCATTGACACGAAAGCCGCGCCACCCATGCATCGTACAGGAGGCGAATCCATTTTAAAAAGAAAGGAGGAAGGCCCATGCGCAGCAGGACAGTGAACATGTACTCCCACTGAAGGGAGTCAAACGCCTTAGCCGCATCGAGCACCACGGCCACTGCTTGAAAATCCCGTTCGACATAATGTAGTGTGGAAGAAATGGTGTCGTAGGTTGTGTGTCGTGGATCTGGAGGGCATGAAGCACGACTGGTCCGGCAGGACTAATTTAGGGACTAGGGGCTGGAGCCTGGTGGCAATCATTTTTGCCGAAAGGTTGGCATCAATATTGATAATAGAGAGGGGTCTGTAGGAATCGCAGACATTCGCCGCCTTATCAGGCTTCAAGAGCATTACAATTAATGGGGGGAAGCTTGCCAGATTCATACGCCTCAGCAAATACCTCCAGCATTCACAGCGCCAAATCTTCGATATAAACCTTATAAAATTCGCTAGGAAGGCCATCTAAGCCCGCCGCGAGTGGGGAGGGACATAATAGCCTGCTTCACGTTGTCTACGTCAAACAGCATTGTGAGGTACTCCTGTTGGTTGAGAGACAGCCAGCCCAATGCCACGTCGTCTAGGTAGGTATTGATTTCAGTCACCGGTGGCTAATCACGGTCCCCATTTAGTTTAGAGTAAAAATCTAATACCACCCCACTGATGTCTGAGTTACCGAATTGCACCGATCCCTCCTCATCCAATAGTTTAATAATGTAGGCCTGGCTGCTAGGTGCCGCCAGCTTCTGCGCCAGAGAGCGGCTGGACCGTCCACCCTCCTCGTAATATCTAGCAGTGCACCTCCATGATCTATGTACCATATCCTGGTCTACTCTCTCCTTATGTTCCAACACTAGTTCCTGAATTGCAGCCAATTTTTCAGTGGTGGGGCAACAAACATAGTTGCACTCCAAAGCAGCTATTTCCTACCCGAGCTTCCGAATTCTGCAGCAGCAGATCTTTGAGAACCCCGGCCTGTGCCCCGATACATACCTCCCGAATTGTCACCGTAAACGCCTCCCAGAGAACCCCGGCGCTATCCACAGTGCCTGTATTTTCCCGAAAGTAATTATGAATGGCTTCTCCAACTGTGTGTCTAAAAACCGGATCAGACAAAGATGACAGTTGCAATCTCCATGCAAATAGGGGCCTCCCACCTCCCGGGACCCTCAGCGCAAGGAGTACAGGGGAGTGTTCAGAGAGGGTTTTTGCCAAATGTTGGACGTCCACAGCCCATGTGCATACTGTCTCAGACAACAGCCAATAGTCCAGGCGGGACCAAGTGCCGTGCACTGTAGAGATAAAAGTGCTCTCTCTGGCCCCAGGGTGCCTCATGCGCCAGACATCATGTACATACCCAGCATCCAAGAGCCCCACTAGAGTATCAGTGGACTGTCTATGTCGCATAGCACCGCTTTCCTCCCTATCCACACTGATGTCCAGGCACATTTTAAAATCCCCCTACCCCAAATGATTTCCGCACTTGGGAAGGCTGATATCCTGCACCACACATCCTGCAAAGTATGAGGGATCATCCACATTTGGACCATAGACGTTAACTAATAGAACACGCGTACCATGCACAATAGCCAGCCGACCTTGCTCATCCATGTCTGTGCCATGTACCTGGAATGGTGTGCCTCTCCTGACAAGGATCATCAACCCCCTGGAATAGGAGGAATAAGAGGAGGTCACTCTCACTTCCACCCACCGGGTTCCCACATTCCTCTCAGATAGTGGAGTTAGATGCGTCTCCTACAATAATGCCACCTGAACATTCCACCTGTCCAGGGACGCTAATACAGTACGAATCTTCTTTGGACTGTTAAGGTCGTTCACATTCCAGGTTAAAAATCTGAACTCACCACCCACATGTCGTGTGACCCAGCGAAAATAGACCAATTGAAAACCCGACCATCAACACATTGCTCCAAGGCTCATATATAGTACAGTTCACAAGTGCCGACAACCTCCAACATACCCCCCACCCCCCGTCCACTTCAGCATCCCCAGCTTGCCAAAGCCATCCCAATGTGAACAAAACAATCCCCAACATACAGAACCAAGATAATGCATAGAGTGGGGTTCTCCCATACGGGGGGTACCAGAGGGGTACTGTCCTCCCACGAAGCAGGAGGTGGCAGATCACGTCTAGTAACTATGCAAAGATTGAACAGTGACTACTGAGTTTCAAAGCATCCTGTCGAAACACATATGCGGTGTTATCCCACTATAGGCCATGCCCGTACAGTGACCAAGAGTTCAAAAGGGCCTATTACATTGAGGGGGTGCTACCACCATGATGGCCGATTGAAAAAGCTTATTTTAACTGTCCCATTGCTAACATCAGTGCTCCTCCACATCAGGACCGGACCTGTCCTCTTGTCGTCGCCGTTTCAACTGTTTGGCATAGTCCATCTCCGCCTTGGGGGATGTGTAAATCTTGAAGTACCCCTCCGGCCCCACGCGCAGGCGCGCAGGATACATCATCACATAGGGGATGCTTTCAGACTGTAGGAATTTTTTTACCATTCCAAACTCCCGGCACGCATATTGAACAGCGACAGTAAAATCTGGGAAAAAGGAAACGTGTTGCCCTGATGACAAATAGTGCCCTTATCCCTGGCCAACCTCAGAATGGCATCTCGGTTCCGGTAGTTCAATACCTGAGCAAGGATTAGGTTAGGTGGAGCGCCCTGCTCCGGGCGCGCTGCCAAGGAACAATGGGCACTCTTGATAATAAACATGGAGGACAGGTTCTTGAGGCCAAATATCTCCTTAATCAGACCCTAGACAAAGGACTCCATCCTGCCAGTATTCGTGGATTCTGAAGGCCTGTAATCCGAATGTTGTTTCTTCGTGACCGCGCCTCCAAATCTTTATTCTTGGCCTGAATGAGCGCAAATATCTTTTCTATATTTAGTGTCTTGTTGGCAACCTCACTCAGACCATATTTCGTGGTGGAGACCGTCTGCTCCACCTCCCCCTTTCGTGCATTCTGTTTTTCCAACTGCGGAGCCATATGGTCCAACCTGTTAGTAATGGTGGACATGCCACCCTCAATGGACAGGAGGCTCTTTTGCATGGCCAGTAACGTGGTTTTGTGCTTAGTAAGGCACTCCCCCTGAGCATCCGCCTCAGAGTCCGACTCCGCATTTTGCTGGGTGCTACCATATTTTTGCTCCTCAAACACGAGGCGAGGTTGTGATTTATCTAGCTTCCCCATAATGGATGATAGGGTATACAGGTGACGGCCAGTAGATCGGACACTCCAACAGCACTTCCTTAGGCTTCAAATGACACAATGCAGGCCCCAATGCTCCAGAGTGCCTGAGGCGCAGGATCCAAGTCGCAAGTATAGGATAGTATTCCAACAGGCTCTAATGCCAGCAGTTAAAAGTGCCTCCTGTTACTCCTATGAAGTCATGCCCCAACTCCAAGTATCAGCCGTCAAGCCAAGCAGTGATCAGACCAGGAAGCCCAGGAGTTCAACAGAGGTGTTGAACCTGCCTTTAGTTCGTAGAGCACGGGCCCGGTGTGCCCAAGCACATGGTGCAACCCCCAAGCAATCAGGGACAGTTCCGCGGCAGGGCCCACACATTCACGTTCCTGCCACCTCACTCCACACAACAGGCAGCAGCTCGCAGGACACGACCCAGTGCTCAGGCCCTCACCCACCTTTGCAGCTACAAGCCCAAGCAAGGCCACGCCCCACTTACCACCACCTGCTGCAATATCATCCACGTTCATCTTCAATGATCCACCCTCAGCAGGGGCCGGTCGGCAGCAACGTCTCCTCGCGATTCAGCCCAGGCAGCGGGAGAAACCTGCACCGATACATGCAGTGATGCTGGCAACAGGGAGCACAGGGCAGCCCAGCGAACCGGCCCACTCTCACCACCTCGATTTCGGGCCCAGTCCAGAGCGCCCCACGCTCACCACCACCAGCCGCAGGTGTGCTCAAAGCGCACTATCCGCACCCTCCGGGGAGAAGACCCCGTGTCGAACTCCAGCGCTGTCATCCGGGGGCTAGCTCTGCACCGGTGCGTGCAGCAATACCAAGGTCGCCAGCCCCCCCTGCAGGCGAAGTCCTCAGAGACCGTGCAGCTCGGGCAAGTCGTGCCCTCCCTCGGCGATCGCCCTCCAGACCTCACCACTCCAGACTCAGCGGCATGGGTAGACACTGCCACCAGCAGCCGGCACACACAGACCGCTGCGCTCCGCTCCGGGACCAGCGACCATGCAGAACGAGGACAAAATTAGTCAGGCGCACCTCCTCTGGCCCCAGGGCCACCCCGCCAGGCAGGTTCAGCGATCCATGCCAGCAGGGCTTCACTCAGGCACCGGACGCAGCCTCAGCACACAGCTCCCAGCTCTGCGGCTGACAGGCCGCCATCTTATCTCCTGTCTGCCACCGCTCCTCCATCAGGTTCTGGCTGCCACCATGCCCCCGCGCACCAATATGTCTTCTCCAGCAGCAGGGGGGTCATTCCAGGCATGGCGAGTAGTGCGTGGTCATTGATGCGGCAATTTGGTGCAGATATTGTTCGGATAGGGGATCAGCCGGGCGGGGCAGCACTAATGTGTGGCCATCTTGTGAGGTTCTGGACTTTTAAGAGTCCAGAGGTGTCAGGGAAACAACACCCGAAGACCCCTGAGTTCCTCCTGTCTCGGTGCACAAATAACAGAGACACGGGCTTCTCGATGGCGGCGTCAAAGACCAAGGTTTATTTACTGCAGGGATACAGAAATCATAGGAACCACACAGAGGCAGAATTGCATTAAGTGGGTTGCTTCTTAAATACAAGAAAAATGTCTTGGGGCAACATTTCACGAATATTTCTCATGCCTAACCCGGTATCCCAAACAGACAATAAATAAATATCAAACAATGATTAGTTGTGGGTTTTCGGTATTCAATCAGGTCCTCTCGACAGTTTTTCATTCTCTACTTGATCCTCCCCATCATAAAAATCGTAACCTCCCCATTGTAAAAGCCCAGAAAGAAAGGAGCAGAGCCAGGTGCAAAGGATTGAAATGTAGGATAAGAGGTGTTTATGGATCATAAACGGGCAGGGCAATCGTCTTCGGCCTTTCGGTCAGGACAACGGACACGAGAACCAGTATAGCAGGACTGGCCTCAGGCAAGGGAGGCAGCTTGATTCTGCCTAGTCATGTAGCGTCAGCCTTTCTCGGGGCTCGAGCTTACGTGTCCTTAACAAGGTGACTCTGCCGGGGTCATCGTCCGTTCATTGACTATGTGAGGGCAAGAAACAAGATGGATGCCGTAACTAAAATGGATGCCGTGACTTTTAGAGAGAATGCCCTAGTTTCCAGTGAATTCGTGCTAGTTGCGCAGCGAAAACACTGTCACGTATACAATGGATCGTTTGCGGTTCATTGGTACCAAAATCGTGTCAGTAATATGATACCGAATTCACAGGTTCGGATCGCTACAGAACCTCGACCGTCCTTTTGACCTTACATAGGCAACAACTCACTCTATGTCAGAGTCCAGTTCTCTATTCATCAGGCCACTGATATGTTGTTGTAGCATTACTCTATCCCGTGGCGTATCTCTGAAAACAGGTGGTCTTCTTACGCATGATGAAACACAAACGCTACATAAGGCAGGGCCACACTGAATAATGAGACAGCACGAGAATAAAAATACTAACGTAACACCAATGACCATTAGAACCTTCCACCCCCATGCAGATAACAGGTTCCAGAACCATCCCATTAGTGACCAGTCACCTTCCTCCACGTGAATGGAGTCGGAGATTTTGTGTAACTTAGAGATGGCCTTGTATACTGTTGGCGCATTATCTGGGATAAAAACGCAGCAACTTGATTGGATCATTTTGCATATCCCACCTCGATCTGCAAGTAACACGTCAAGAACCATACGGTTCTGTAACGTCATGAGGCGATCCGCTTGAAGCTCAGCTGACAGGTTACTAAGGGCACCTGTAGTTTCAATAATGGTGGATTCAACTACTCGTGTTAGTTGACGCAGGTTTCTACTGTTGACCATAGGCCCCCAGAACGGGAGGAAACCTTTGAAAAAGTCTCCTGCTTCTTGGCCAGCAGTATCCTCTTTACTGAATACACCTCTCACAACTCTCGTTTTGTGATAGTCCGGTGCAGCAGTGTATGTCGGAGGTAACAATTGAGCGATATAACATGAACCTGAGAAGTCAGCGGGCAGCCATGTATATGCTCTGTCTTGACAAACAAAATAGGTACCCTTAGCGGCTAAGAATGCAGGGGAAGATTGTGATGGGAACACGTATGTTTCAATGCAGTCACTCTTCCCCAGTCGAGCCTTCGGATTCCTCCCATTCCCTTGCAAACAGACCTGACCTTGGTGGGGTACGACCCAGATCGGAGTTGAGCTCTTACGTTTGTTCTCACCCAGAGTAATGCCATATTCTGTAATGTTCCACCCCATGTAAACTCGCAACTCATCCTTGGGAATGTACGGAGTATTAGTGACATCTCTCACCATATCAGTGATTCCTTTTACCAAGGCTCTATTAGCAGAGTTATACCGGGTGGAACGCGGAGGTCGTGGAGGGTAGGTCTCTAGAGCATAGGCGAACATGGTCTGAAATGCCCAGAATGATCCATTATAACTGAAAGGCAGAACCAAATAAGGGATGCCCTTGTCCATGGTATGTGGTATCAGGCCACATACCCAGCAGTTTGTTGTGGCACATTGCATTAGGAAACATTTACTATACAATATGTCATATAATTTTGTCTTGTGCACATTTATGACTTTAACCCGTCGTAATTCAGGAAGCTCCATCTTCTACAACCGTTCGCAACGGATGGTTTGTACCTGTTAGAAACTTACCTCTGTTTATCCTGGGAGTTCCCAAGACAAACAGAAGAAACCGACCTAATGTCTGATTCCCTGTAAATTAAAACAAGGCACACGTTACGACCCTACGGTAACCCAGATGGCAAGGTGAAAGAAACAAAAATAAAAAAATAAAAATTCTAGCAAACTTCCTGATTGACTGGAATGCAGTATGATCAAAACAGTTTTACAGTCTTTAAACAGAAGGGCAATAACGCAATGTCATTAGTTCATAACATGAGAACGTAGATTATATCTGTACTTTCCGGGTCTTGTTTGGTCTTGAAATAGCTGGTCCACAGGTGCAGAAATGTTCAACTCCACAGGTGACAAGTGTTCACTTTGTACAATACTCGGTTCAGGATTCAAAGGAGCGGTTCCTGCTGAGGTGTCAAAGTTCTGTGTTTCAGTTCGTGGATGGTCCGTTAGGTACTCTGCATCACTGAAAGGGATGTGCCTAGGAACAGGTTCTGTTTCGGACACACCAATTCCTCGTCTAACCCAGTTGTCATAGGGGAGTGGAAGAGGGACACGCTTTGTGTGGCTGGCGTGCACCCAATTCTTCCTTCCAGCTAGCCGTACTGCAGTTCTGGTTACGAGGAGGACCTGAAACGGGCCCACGAATCTTGGCTGAAGGTTTCGAGTGCGTTCAAAATTCCGCACTACAACCTGGTCGCCGGGTTTCAACGTATGGCCTGGACTCTCCGGCAGTTTAGGCAAGGATTCGAATACCTGTTGATGAATAAGGCTCAGTTTAGCAGTCAAGTCATAAAAATAATCAATCAACATTGGGTATTCGATCTGTTTGAATTCCTTTGGCCTAGGGACTCCCCAAACATTAGCAGGACGACCGAACACAATCTCATATGGGCTAAGCCCTACTCGAGAGTGTACAGTCGCTCTGGTGGACAGTAAAGCTAAAGGCAGTGCGTCTGGCCAAGAGAGACCAGTGGAAGCTTGAATTTTCGCAAGTTTCAGTTTCAGGGTACCATTGTACCCTTCCACCAAACCTGCTGACTGTGGATGATTCGCACTGTGGAATTTTTGTACAATTCCTAGACCTGTACACACATTCTTCATAACTTTCCCTACAAACTCACTTCCGTTGTCTGACCAAACAATCCGTGGCATACCATACCTAGGGAAGTACTCTTTGAGGAGGATTTTGGCAGTGGACATGGCAGTGTTATCCTTTAGTGGGTATGCCTCAATCCATCTTGAAAAGGCACATACTACCACTAGGACATACTTAAGATTGTTACACCTGTCCATGTGGATATAGTCCAATTGAATCACTTCAAAGGGACAAGAAGGGGGAGCAAAATGACCAGTTGGGGTTGGGGTTCCCTTGCCAGGATTATGCATCAGGCATACCATGCAGTTTTTCACCACTCTTTCCGCACACTTAGTAATTCCATCGTTCTTCCATACTGGAGCTAACATTTTACAGATCCCTTTCGAGCTGATGTGCGCCGCTCCATGTGCCATCGTGACTACTGCAGGTACATACGCATTGGGTAACATCCAACGTTGCTGCTCAGACAGATCAATCCAACATCCACTTGGATCCATTTTACCCGTTTTCTCCTTCCATTCATTCTTCTCATTTTCAGTTGCCTCATTTTGGATTGCTTTCACACTGTCAATCGTATTCTCACACATTCCTGATTCAGCAATCCATCTTGCAGACGTTGCAACGTACATTCGGCTCGTCATGTTCTTGGCCGTCTCTTTGGCAACCTCATCGGCAAATGCATTCCCTCGGCCAACATCATCCGTAATCTTTCGATGTGCACTGCACTTCACAATCGCAACTTCATTCGGTAGGGTCAGGGATTCCAATAGATCGCTGACTAGCTGTCCATGTTGGATCTTAGTTCCATGAGACGTGAGAAAACCTCTTTCTTTCCAGAGACGCCCAAAACTATGTGCAACGCCGAAGGTGTACTGGCTGTCAGTAAACACATTCACTCTCTTTCCCTCAGCTAAAACACACGCTCTTGTCAATGCAATTAATTCTGCTGCTTGGGCAGAATTCTGACTCACTCTTGCAGCCTCAACAATCGTACTCAAAGTCGTAACTGCATACGCGGCCGTCACGTCACCATTCTGGAGTTTAAAGCAGGACCCATCGACATATAACATGCCGTCTGGGTCTGATAACGGAGTATCCTTTAAATCAATTCTACCTTTTGTCTCTTCTTCAGTTCTGAAACAACAATCATGGGGCTCTGAATCACTCGACTCCTGAGCAGTCGGCAACAGCGTTGCTGGATTCAATATGTTGCATCGCTTGATCTGAATATGACTTGCCAATAGTGTCAGCTCGTAGCCTGATAATCTAGCACTGGTGAGGTGCTGAGTTTTTGTTCGATTCATGAGTGTATCCACAGCATGTGGAACCATGACTACTAGCATGTTGTTCAAGACTAATCCGGCAGACTGTCGAATAGACACTGCGGCTGCTGCCGTGGCTCTCAAACAACTTGGCAATGCTCTGGCTACCGGATCTAACGTGGATGAAAAATATGCACAGGGCCGCTGCTTGTCGCCAAATTGTTGCGTTAATACGCTCAATGCACAACCTTCTCTTTCGTGGACATATAGAGTAAACGGCTTACTGTAGTCAGGAGTACCCAACACAGGAGCTGAACACAGCGCATTACGCAAGTCGGAGAAGCTCTGTTGACATTCATCAGACCATGGCAAAGGGCTTGGGACACCTTTTCCAGTCAGGGCTACCAATGGTTTCGCCATGAGAGAAAAATTTGGGATCCATTGCCTACAGTATGACGTAATACCCAAAAACGCACGCACTTCTCTTTGTGTGCTTGGTACAGTCATCTGTGAAATTGCTTTGATTCTCTCTGGGGTCAACCTTCTTCCCTCCTTTGACAAAAGATGACCTAAGTAGGTCACTTCTTGGCAACAATATTGTAGTTTAGAAGGTGACACCTTGTGATGTAGGTCTGACAAGTGACGCAATAAAGAAATTGTAGCTGCTTTGCAAGTTTCCTTGTCGTCAGCGGCTAATAAAAGATCGTCTACGTATTGGATCAGAGCAACACCATGAGGAAGTACAAGAGCGTCTAATTGACTTTTTAATGCTTGGCTATAAATTGAAGGGCTTTCACAATAACCTTGTGGAGCGCGTTTGAATCTGAAACTGCGTCCTCCTAAGGAGAAACCAAAAATGTCTCTACTTTCTTCTGCTATCGGAATGCTGAAAAATGCATTTTTCAAGTCGATCACCGTAAACCATGATGCCGATGCAGGAATCAACGTCAACAATGCGGTGATATCTGGTACCACTGGGAACTGTGGAATCACAATTTTATTTACCTCTCTGAGGTCAATCACAAATCTGTAGATTGGAGGTTTGGAAGGGTCAGTGCGTTTCAAAATCGGCAGGACAGGACTATTGCAGACGTTTCCTCTAGTTTCCTCAATCACGTCTTTCTGTATCAAGTCTTTCACAATCAGCAATAGTGCTTGTTCACCTTCGTTTGAAATCCGATACTGTGGGATTCGTGGAAATTTAACATTAGCTTTCAGACTTACCACGTAAGGGGGAATTTCCAAGAGGCCTACATCGTTTGGACCAGTCGCCCAAAGAGTATCAGGGAGAGAACGTAGCTCCGGTGGGAGCTTGTCCATCGACATGTACATCGGAGAGATTACTCTTTTTCCTAATGTGAGCTGTACTCCCGAAGGAGAACAGTACAGTGTCGCATGCAGGCGTTTCAACAGGTCTAAACCAAGGAGATTCTCATTACAACCAGTAGTTAGGATAAGGGGTGCTTCTAACTTGCATGGCCCAACAGAGATAGATAAAGGATTGGACACAGGATTGTGAACAGGGGCGCCTGAGAAACCTACTGAAGTGTTCGTTAAGCCGGACAAAGGTGCGCCAGGGAGTTTCGCATGCATGATTGAGCTTTTTGCCGCACCAGTATCCAACAGAAACGGTTCGACCACGCCTGAGGTAGCTACTGCGACATAAGGTCCACTCTGATCAACTGGAACTGATACTACTCCCTCTCTCTGCCTGCGGCTGTCCTATTGCTCGCTTCTATGAATCTCTTCATTATGATCGTAGTAATCTTCAACATGATACTGCGGAGATCTACCTGGCTGCGTAGGTTGTACATTTCGCTGGTCGAAATATTTCGATTGGCGATCAGCCTGTGGTGTCATTGTACCACGTCCTCTACCTCTAGGAGCTTGCATAAACCCAACATGACCTCTCTGAGCTGGGACACCACTAGTTTGTGGGTGTAGTACTGGACACTCATTCTTATAATGACCCTCCTTTTTACAATAGGCACACTGATTCCATGCTAACTGTTGTCGGGGAAAACTATAATTAAATCTCTGGGCCGTCCCTTGCTGGAATTGTGGCTGCTGTTGAAACTGGGGTCGCTGCTGTGAATCTGACTGATTTGAACGAGGCGGATATGCCTGTTGCAAAAGGACTTTGGTTTTTAAATCTTTCGTTTTCTTTTCTGACTTTTCCTTTTCTTCTTTCTCTCTATTCTCATAATACTGTGCAGTTGCAAGTATCTGTGCTGTCGTCGACACTGCCCATGCACTTTCAGAATCCTTTAACTTGTTACTAAGCTCAGGTAGTAAATTAAACACGAACTTGTCAACAAACAACCTCTGACCTCCCTCGGTACTCATATCTTGCCCACTGTGGTCTACGAAAGTCTCTTCAAATCTAGTGAAGAAGTCAGAGACGCTTTCGTCCTTCTTTTGCTTGCATGCTGATAGTTTATCCCAATTTACTCGTAACGCTGGCATCAGCGTTTTCATCAGGTTAATTATTCTGCCAGGTAAGTCAGCAATCAGAGGTTCGGGTTTAGCTCCGCCAACCTGCTGTGCGTCTGCCGCTATGATAGCTGGCCAATCACCTCCTAAGGCGACTGGGTGGTTCTCTTGCCGAATCTTAGCCCATATAGGCTGTGGTACTACATTACCAAATAGCATTTCAATGTCTGCCAAATTCATGATACACGCTTGGACTGTCTGCGTTACTTCTTTGTAATAACCAGCAGGATTCTTACGAGGATCTGGTAATGCTTGTTTTACTGCTAGTACTTCAGCCCGTTTCCAAGGAATGTGTATCCACACTCTCTGGAATTGTGCCGGAGCAGCTAAAATACCCTGAGCCGCATCAGCTTGAACTGCATCACGCCATATCGGTGGAACTTCCCTCATCGGATATTGACCTCGTCTTTTCCTAGTTATCGGTGTACCATCAGGGTCTCTTGTTGCCCTAAAAGGGAACTCATCCCGATAAGCTAAAATCAATTCTATCGCTCTACCTACTTCTGAACCTATCACCATTCCTGCGGCGAATTTCTGCTGAATATTTATTAAATCCGAGGGGACGGAATCTAAGTCATCATCTTCCCATTCTTCACGCACAAGAGAACACATCACGTCAAAAACATAACGTTGAGTCGGTTCATTCCATTGCATAAATGTGTCTAACACTCTTCGTGCATCATACTTCGCAGCTTTCGACATTCACCTAAGAGCTGTCGAATCTAACGTGTCTCGTTCCTCGGGACCAGGAAGCTGGCTACGTCTCTGTATAGAGTCAGAAACGGGGGTCCCAATTAAAGACCTGTAGAGAGGAGTTAAGATATTAGTTACAGAGTCGGTTATCTTCCGACGAACGGAAAGCGGAGTCAGAATGACAGGGCTTGGGGACAGGGCAGCTGAAGCAAATGAAGTAGTAATGGTAGGAGTAGTAGGTAAAGCAGTTTGCGAAACGATAGGCAAAGGCGGAATAGGCGACCCAGGGAGAGGGGGTGCCGTAGGATCATTGATCACGGGAAAGACAGGAGCTGGATTCAAAGGAAGTGGAGCACCTATTCCATGCTGACCAGCAGCTGGCTGTACAACAGGTAGTAACTGTGGTGCTGTAATACCCTGTGCATACGGTGGAGGTGAACTCAACAGATAAGATAACAGAGGATCCTTTTCAGGGTCCTCTATCGGCTTAGCAGGACAAGATGACAAGACAGGGTAGCATTTATCAATCGCCAAATTGTGTTTTCTATTCTCTATCTCTATTGCTTTCTCGGTCTCGTTGACATGCAGCTGCCTAGCAGACTCCATCAAGGTCAACCCTTTCTCTTTCTGTTCTTTCTTCGTTTTCCTAATTTCTCTCTGTTTGGCTTCTTTGCGCCATACGCGAAAAGAATCAAACATTGCCGGCCGGGCTTTTCTCTTAAACAACTTCGTTTCTAAATTATCTAGAATTTCTGTTTCGAAACTACCATGCGGTGGCCAACTAAGGACACCATCTTTCTTGGTATAACGGACCCATACTTCATTATACGTAATAGGACCCACACCATGTTTACAATAGAGCTCATATGTAGGAGTCCCAATCGGAGGAACCAAACACGAGTCCTTCAACCGTGAATCCCCGTTGCAACGTAACCAGGACAAAAAACAATTGTTACCCTTAGTCATGACTACAAGGACAAATTCCAACCAAAATGCGCAGAGAACTTAGGCCTACCAAAATGAACCAATACCAAATACAAAGATTATCTTACCAAGAGCAACCAATGATAATCTACAAATCCAAAACAAACGTATCCAAATAACCAAACTGAGCACAACCCACTTAATACTTAACTGAAATGTGGAAGACGTCACCAAGGAGAACCCGTCTACGTCTCGCCGTACTAAGGTCTGCACCTCGGGTCCAAGACAGGGCGACAGTCAAGGCAGCGGTCCTCTGTAGCCGTCTGGGAACGGGAACCCTCGTGGAAGAGATCGTCAGGCCACTTTTACGACATGCAGGGATCGATGAAGCGGGGTACCTCCCTCCGGAATCTTCACACGAAACTTCTCGAACTTTTCAGGCTTTGGACCGGTACCGGATGACGTCGCCCTACGTTGGGCGCCAATTTGAGGTTCTGGACTTTTAAGAGTCCAGAGGTGTCAGGGAAACAACACCCGAAGACCCCTGAGTTCCTCCTGTCTCGGTGCACAAATAACAGAGACACGGGCTTCTCGATGGCGGCGTCAAAGACCAAGGTTTATTTACTGCAGGGATACAGAAATCATAGGAACCACACAGAGGCAGAATCTACGAGACTGTTCAAATTGCATTAAGTGGGTTGCTTCTTAAATACAAGAAAAATGTCTTGGGGCAACATTACACGAATATTTCTCATGCCTAACCCGGTATCCCAAACAGACAATAAATAAATATCAAACAATGATTAGTTGTGGGTTTTCGGTATTCAATCAGGTCCTCTCGACAGTTTTTCATTCTCTACTTGATCCTCCCCATCATAAAAATCGTAACCTCCCCATTGTAAAAGCCCAGAAAGAAAGGAGCAGAGCCAGGTGCAAAGGATTGAAATGTAGGATAAGAGGTGTTTATGGATCATAAACGGGCAGGGCAATCGTCTTCGGCCTTTCGGTCAGGACAACGGACACGAGAACCAGTATAGCAGGACTGGCCTCAGGCAAGGGAGGCAGCTTGATTCTGCCTAGTCATGTAGCGTCAGCCTTTCTCGGGGCTCGAGCTTACGTGTCCTTAACAAGGTGACTCTGCCGGGGTCATCGTCCGTTCATTGACTATGTGAGGGCAAGAAACAAGATGGATGCCGTAACTAAAATGGATGCCGTGACTTTTAGAGAGAATGCCCTAGTTTCCAGTGAATTCGTGCTAGTTGCGCAGCGAAAACACTGTCACGTATACAATGGATCGTTTGCGGTTCATTGGTACCAAAATCGTGTCAGTACTATGATACCGAATTCACAGGTTCGGATCGCTACAGAACCTCACTTGCCTGGTGCCCTCTAGCGCCCCCGCCTGAATAGTTACTCATGAGAAATTCCAGACTGTCCCTCTAACACACCTCTAGGAATACATACCATTGAAACCTACAGAAAAACAAACATGTTATACATACATATTTAGCTGATTTATGCCAAGTGAACTATCTTAAGTGTGGAGTAACTCATGTAAGAGTAAGTTGCTTTCATTTGCTGGCATTAGTCAATCATACGTTTGCAATCTCTATTATAACTCAAGCCATTGTTCGTTACAATGTATTTTTCGCAACAAATTAAATACAACATATCAATTTTTTCACTGTGCTGAGCTACGAGAGGTTTAGCTTTCCTTATTTATGCATATAATGGGCTCATGAATAAATCCCTGTGGTGGACCACTAGAAATTTTTATTTATTTATTTAGTGTTTTATAGACCCGAACCTGACCCGTTTGGGTATCAGAGCGCTTTACAGGGATAACACGTCGTATACAAGAATTAAATAGTCAAAGAAAAGGAGTAGAAGGAGGTGAAACATTTGGGGAATAACAGGTTGTATACAATGTTCAGATCATAATGCAGAGAAATCCAGCAAATACATTTGTGGGAGTACAAGGCCAGTACAAGATGGAGAGCAGCCAGTCAGTCCAAACTCTAGCAACAACAAAAATAAGCAAATCCATGAGTGGTGTGTGCAATGCATGATTTATGGGAGAAACTTGCCCATTAGAAAGGTTTTGGCTTCCTTTTAAAATATTGACAGAGAGGGAATTTTTCTGAAGAAAGACGGCAGCGAGTTCCAGATTCTTGGTGCGGCCCCAGAGAAAGCACAATTGTAAGTTTATTCCTTTCGGAAGCGGGGTGGCTGGAGCACAAAGTCTCTGGCGGATCTGGAGTTTCTGGCTCCTCCAGAAACCATAATTTTCTGGGCGAGATATGCTGGAGATTTCGTGTGTAGTGCTTTCTGGGTGATACATGCCAGTTTGAGTTGGATCCTTGGCTTCAAGAGGAAGCCAGTTCAGTGCCTTCAAATGCAGTGAGATGTGGTCAAATTTATTGAGTCTGGCGGCGGTGTTGATGCAAGCTTTTAGGAGGGCCGTGGAGATCTTGGGTAGACCTGAAAGGGCTGAGCATCCGTATTTGATTCTGGAGATAACGAATGCCTGGACTGCCATTTTTAGGTCAGAGTCATCAAGGAAAGGTTTTAGTTTTCTCAGGTAGCTCAGGTGAAACCTGGCAGTTTTAGCCAGCGAGTTGATGTGGTCTTGCATATTCAGGTTGCTGTCCAGGGTTATGCCAAGAGATTTGGCAGATTCCACTATGGTCTGTGTACAGTTTAGTGCTGTGATCGACTTAGTCGATTCCCGGATGTCGGTGTTACTTTAAGGGGGGGGGAGATTAGAAGGAACTCCGTTTTTTGTGCATTTAGTTTGAGCTGGTTGCAGGCGAGCCATTGAACAGTCAGTTTTAGGGCCTCATTCAAATAGTTGATCTCCTCTAGAGATGAGATTTTGATGTAGATCTGGGTATGATAGGCATACCTGTGGAAGGAGATGTTGGCGGTATGTAGTAATTCAGCTAACGGTTCAAGTTAGAGATTGAAGAGAGTTGGGGAAAGAGTTGATCCTGGGAGGACTCCGATCGTTATCGGGAAAGGAACAGATAGATTGCTGTTGACTAAGAATCTCTGGGTGAGGTTCCGGATGAATGATCTAAACCATTCGAGAATGGTTCCCTTTACTCTGTACCTGAATTTGAGGCGTTCAATTAGTTTCTCGTGGTTTACTGTGTCGAATGCCAAAGATAAATCCAGTAGAATTAGGAGGCATGTTTTGCCTTGGTCAAGGGCTTGAAGAGCATCATCCACAGTATGGAAAATAGTAGTTTCCGTGCTGTGCCCAGGCCTGAACCCGGATTGGAATTCGTCTAGCAGATTAAAGTTGGTAATATGTTGGCTCAGTTGAAGTTGCACACAATTCTCCAGAGCTTTCGCTAGAAGTGGGATATTGGATATTGGTCTGATATTGTCTGGAGTATCAGGATTCAAGGTGGGTTTTTTTAAGATGGGGACGACTTGACCGGCTTCTAGGGAGTCAGGTATGGACCCTTGTAGTAGGGAAGCGTTGATTATTGCAGTCTAAATGAGAATGATAAATTGGGAGGTCACAGCCACGCAGCTGGAGGGGAGTGGGTCATTAAAGTGGTTATTCAGATTTAAGGAGGATATAATTTTCTGGATGAAATGGACGTCATTTAACTTGAAGTTGGACCAGTGCGCTTGGTTCTTGCGTGTTGTCTGGGGGGAGAGAGGAGAGATGGGAGCCTGCAGGAAGAGGTCCGGTGTTGGTGGCGGAATTAAGTTCTTTTCCTAGGGAGGTAATTTTGACTGTAGAGAAGGAGGAGAACTCCTCACAGGTTGTTAGGAATTTTGAGGTTTCTTTGGAAGTTTTAGCCAGTTTGTTAGATTGGTGTTTGACCATTTCAAAGAGCTTACAAGGTCTGTTCTTAGTGTTTTCCAGTTCTGATCTAAAGAACTCTTTCTTTTATTTGAGGATGTTCCTGTTGCAAGCATTTCTGGTCTGTAGGTGAAGTTTGAGTGGGGAGGCTGAGGGGTGCTGTCTCCAGTTTATTTCTGTTAATCGGATCGGAGGGTTCTCCTTTCATTGTTGATGGATATGTTGAACCAGGGGGTTTTGTCTTTAACTCTGGATCTTTTTAGCTTTAGCTGAGCAAGATTATCAATTATGTCAGACATAGTTGAGTTGTAGTGTTCTGTAAGGTCGTTGACATTTGAGAGATTTGGGGGGGAGGTGGTCATTCTCGCAACGTGCAGCCAGCTTCCACATAGATTTCATTGAAACTGATACCTGATTATGGCAAGTGCATTAATATGTCTTCAAAACAACACACTTTAACCTGTGCAGTAAAAATTAAAAGAACCCATCATGTCTAAAAAAAACGAATCCACAAGGTAGAATACACCCTGAAAATATGGTGCTGACAGCTCAATTAGTGGTACAGCCAGTAATTTCTGATTGCAGCACTAATTGTTTCTTAGACATATGCTTTAACAGAAATACTGATAGTGTGTGAATCAACCAAGTGCTTGTGTTTTTCTAAATTAGTAATGACAATAAGGATTGCTTGATTTTGATAGCATATTTACTAACATATACTTAACTTTCCCCTGGATCTGCTTGGATAAAGAACATTACTGCTCAGTCACCGAATATTACCCTGTTTCAGGTTATCTCAATGTATGATTTTCAAGAATATTACAATTATTTTACAAATTACACTAGTTGTGAGTCCTAACACCTGACTTCCATATGTCTAGTACTATATCTATTTCAATGGGATGTGCTTAAAGAGAAAAGAGACGCAATGTTCTTGAACGGAATGAAAGCATTTATGCTTGATTTAGTGCTTTGACTTTCACTTCACAGATACAGATATCATTCTGAAGATGCATCGTGGTACAATAATAACAACATGACACTGCTTTAAATATAATTAAGCATGAGCCCTACAGAAACTAGGCCTGGGCTAAAATTCCGTTCCGCTCACGGAAATTGCGATAATTTGGCATATTCGTGTTCCGCGGAATGCGCGAAAATTTCAAAATTTCCGCAATCCGCATTTAACTGAATTTTTTTTTCTTGCTCGTGCTGTTAAAAAAATACATGATCGCGTGCGCGCGATCGCCTTACCTGAATCCCCGTGTTCGCCGACAAGTTTTCCCTATCCGGTTGCGTTCTCCACGAGATGTTGGATTGTTGGTAGCCATTTGGGCTGTCTCGCGACAGTTCGCGCCCGCAGTAACGTCATTTGTCACGCGATCACGTCATTCGTCATGCGATCACGTCTTTCTTCTCGCGATCATGCACCACGAGAGTATGAGATGATTGAGATCTCGTGCCCGTGAGCAACCGCATGGGTACGTTGGCGAGCCGCGATCACGCAGAAAATAACGCGAACGGGCAGGAAAAAATCTTCTGCGTCTTCGCGATATTTCTGCGTGTTTGCAGAGATTTTTAACATTTTCGCGATAGTTTGCGAAAGTGAATTTCGCAAATTCCGCCCACCCCACAGAAACATGGCACAATAGATATGTAAATCTTATTAGTTTATGTTACTACATATAGCATCATTTTTTAAGCCTTAACAATGTGATTACTTGAATCTATGTACACTATAACCAGGTCTACTGACATTTTTTGGGAATGGCAGACCAAAGTCAAACTATGTAGTACTAAGTTATTTGGTGAGGACAGGAAAATTATGTGCCATTTAGTATCTTTAAAGACCACTTTTTCAATAACTCTTTGTCATCATTCTTTGCCTGTCATAAAATTTCAACACAGAAAATTATTCATATAATACAGGTTCTAGTGCATAAGAAAATGTAGAGGATTCTTAAGAAAGAAAATTATAAACATTTAACATATAGGCGCCGATCACGATCCTGTAAAAACCGGGTACGAACCGTCGGACGGAGCATATTCTCCGTCCGACGCGTACCCGGTCGTCAAAATATACAAACATGGAATTACGATTCGCACGGAAACACCATTTCCGTACGAATCGTAAAAAACCCCGACCGAACAAAATAAACCTACAAATGAGATCCGGGAAAGCGCCGACCTGACGTCGGGACGCTCGCAGCCTGCCATTCACGAACCAGGAATTACGATTCGCACCGACGTCATCCCGCACGGTGAATATTTTCCGGCAGCCAAAAACTGCCGGGAAATCAGGACGACGCGAACAAGGACTACCAGTACGCGACGGACAGACAGGACGACGCGAACAAGGAGGACCAGTACGCGACGGACAGACAGGACGACGCGAACAAGGAGGACCAGTACGCGACGGACAAACAGGACGACGCAAACAAGGAGGACCAGTACGCGACGGACATACAGGACGACGCGAACAAGGAGGACCCGTACGCGACGGACAGACATGGACCCGAACCTACGTGTCATCCCGGCCCTCATAGCAGTCGACCTCCTCTACAGGTTCCGACGAAGACGCCGCAGAAGGTCAGAACAACTAAGGGAGGGGGGAAAGTGGGGTGGGGGGGGTGGCAGGACCAGGGCAGGCCACAAACCCCCCACCAAAGTCACACAGCACACATGCCCTGGACATACCTGACTCCCAGGCCCTGGTCACTACGAGGGGGTGGGGGCGTGTCCAGCTAAGCCAGCGACCGCCACAACGGAAGTCCGTCACGACGCGAACCGGCAACACAACCAGACAGGTACGTCCCGTACCCACGCCTGAAGAGCGTGGGTACGAGTCGTACCACGCCCACACCTACGTCACCCCAACAATGGCGGGACGGCTCGTACCCACGTGGCAAAGGCCTGGGTACGGGCCGCACAAGCATCACATAGCGTGGGGACGGATATGTACGGACCGTACCCCCACCCGCGTACGTATGGAGCGTACCCCCACCCAACAGTGTAAGTACGACCCGTACCCCCACCTCGAATGCATGGAGCGTACCCACATCCGTGTATGCCATGAGCGTACATATTGTGAAATAGGAGGGGTGTGTGCAGAGTCCTCCCAGCAGTGCCCAGACACAGGAGGGGTGGGTGCCTGTCACTCCCAGCAGTGCCCAGAGACAGGAGGGGTGTGTGCAGAGTCCTCCCAGCAGTGCCCAGACACAGGAGGGGTGGGTGCCTATCACTCCCAGCAGTGCCCTGAGACAGGAGGGGTGTGTGCAGAGTCCTCCCAGCAGGAACCAATACTAATATTGCCCCAGAACCATTAACACTTCTATTTCACTCACTGGAGGGAAAATTAGAGGCAAAAATTGTAGAGTTGATGCAACCATTGCTAGCCAAATTAGATACTATGGCCTTAGAAGTAGGAAGATTAGGTGGCCTGTTAAAATCTCACCTGGCTGGAGTATCAGGTAAATTAGATGCAGCTTATAATAATAAACCAACTGTGGATGATCTGGGAACATCTAAAGGAAGTGTACCTAATATTCCAGTACACAGGCAGATTAATACACAGAATACAGTGGTTGTTGCTGATCCTGTCTTTTCGGATCCCACGACAATATCAATGCAGTATACCAATGACACTGGATCTCTTGAGGGAAATTTGCCCCATAGCCATGTAAAGAAAAATCGTCATGTAAATCTTCCTCCTGAATGCGCACCTTATGTGGCTGTTCTTACAAATGTCCCACCCATTCAGCCCCAAGCATATCAGGTATCTGAAGAAAATCATGATTCTTTAAAGAATAGGACGGTTTTCTGGCTCAACAAGAATTGTGGGTTTCCCGTTAATTTTGCTGATCAAATATTAACAACAAGAAGGGTGAGCTGGATCGGATCATCTAGTAAGACAACAAATGGTGATTGCATTATCATTAATTTCAGGCATCCCCAACATGCTGCCACAGTTTTACTTAGAGCTGCTGTATTGGCCAACACTCCTAATAGTATTTGCATACGTCCACTGGGGTTTTTCTACTCCCATGTGATTAGAAATCCACCTACCCCTGGCCCCTTTAGATCACGTATACCCTCACAGTCACTGCCTCCCAATGGGGAATATGTTTATAATGTGGGGTTACAGAGAGGTAATGGCATTAACATTGTAACCCACAACAGATTTGATGCCCTCTCGGGATTAGAGCTATGTGACTGACAGGAGGTATCCGGTGGGCAGGTAACTCGTGGCTTAATGGATCTGGAATGTATGGAATGTATCTCGGCTGTCAACAACTCTAATAATATAATCTCTTGGAACATTGCGGGTCTTGGTACCAAAATGGAGGATTGCAATTGGATTGAGTATATTAAAAAGTACCAAGTCATCTGTCTACAGGAAACTTGGTCAATCGATTGTAATTACTTCCTGGAAGGGTATAAGGCCTATTACGTCCCGGCAGTAGCAACTACTAGGGGTAGACCTAAGGGGGGCCTGGTTGTGTTTATCTCTATAGTATTAAGTTGTAAGGTCCGGAGAATTTCAACAAACCACACTGGCATTATTGGTTTAGTTTTAACTGGAGATAACTGTATGGCCGGTCTGGTTAATTTTTATAATTCCACTAATTATAGTACTAACTCTAGTCAGATAGTTACACTGAATTCTTTTATTAGTAACTCCATGAAGGGTTGTCTTCATAACCTCATGGTGGTCGGGGATTTCAATGTTCATCCCTGTGGAGACCCTCTTTTTAAAATTGATTACAGAACTTAATTGCCCGTACTGCGAGAATTTTCATTTTGAGCACTCAACTGAGGGGGACCACCTCAATGACATGCTTAATGAGTTAGAATTAACTCCTATGATGGCATTGATGGCCCCGAACAAGTGCTTTGATACCCCAACATTTAAGGGGAACGGTAGGGAAACTTTTATAGATTTTATTTAGTTAACACCTGTTATGCAGTCTTTTGTGGGATTCTTCTCTATTGAAGTCAGTGAATTCAGTGACCATAATCCCCTCACTGCTCTCATGAGGGGTCCACTGATAGCAAAAGAAAGAGTGGAACCCCTTATCGGTAGGGTGAATACCACAGATGGTAGACGTCGACTGAGATGGTCCATGGTAACCCCTGATCAGTTGTACAACAAAATTAAAACTACTTGTGCTGACGAAATTTCGCTATGCACACAAGAGGATGCACCCCCAAATACTGTCCTAAATGCCTTCAACTGTTTAGCGGGGAAGGTATCTCAGTTATTATCAGTACCTATAAAAAAATCGGATTCCTTAAGAGGTCCTAGATGGTTTAATCAGGACTGTTCACAAGCAGCTAGAAATTTAAGAGTAGCATTGTCATCTAAGCCTAGGATAAAAGCTGATGTTCAGCAGTGTAGAATGATCTACAAAAAAACTATTACAAGACGTAAGGAATCCCTTAGGGAAGAGGCGTGGTTAGCGATCTTAGATCCTGCCACCCTTGGAAGTAGCACAGCTTTCTGGGCCTTGATGAGAAAACCATTTTTGACACAGGACCCGGGAAATGGTACTGAAAGTTATATATCTAAGGAGGAGTGGGAAGTGCACTTTAAGAAATTGTACTGCTGTACTGAGGACATGGATACAACTCCTGACTGTAGTAAAACTGGTGTACAGATTGTTTTTAACAGAGGTGAAGTTTTGGAGGGTATACAGGGAATTACAGGTGGAAAAGCTCCCGGCCCGGACGGGATCCCCCCTGATTTATTTAAATCTGATCCTAGCTTTTGGGCACCGATTTTAGAGTCAGTCTTTAATGCAGCTGCAAAAGAAGGATGTCCACGATCATGGGGTGTTTCCACAATTGTCCCGGTTTTTAAAAAGGGTGACAAGGGTAGCCCACACTGCTATCGACCGATCTCTTTATTAGATTCTATGGTTAAGATTGTAGGAAGAATTGTACTGCAAAGATTGGTAGAGTGGGTGGAGGAAAAGAACATTATGTCTCCCTCACAGTACGGATTTTGTAAAGGCAGATCGACAATAACTCAATGCCTTAACCTTTTCCTGATCTTAAGCAAATATACTGTAATACAGAAAGGTACCATTCATCTTGCCTTTATGGACTTGTCTTCCGCGTTGGACTGCGTCAACCGGCGTAAGCTGTGGCAGTCCATGAGGTCAAAAGGGGTTGATAGCGGTTTGGTTGATTTTTTGGTTGCCCTACACTGTAACACCAGTGCCAATGTGAGATATTCCCTGGATCTGAGTGTATCTAATAATTTTAGTATTGGAAAGGGTGTCCGGCAGGGCTGTATCCTGGCCCCCTTTCTTTTTAACTTTTATATTAACGATTTAGATGGGGTGTTACAGGATGTTCGTGCTGACTGCCCTAGAGTTGGTAGGCGAGGAATTCCAATACTTCTCTATGCAGATGATGCAGTACTTATATCTAGAACCGAGAGGGGACTTCAATCATTGTTAACAGCGTTTAATACATTTATGAGAGATAGAGACCTCTTGGTAAATAACACTAAATCTTTTGTACTACAAGTTGGTCAGCAACCAAGAAAACCCTTCCCATTTAGGATTGGTGGAGAAATAATCCCTTTAACTAAAACATTCTCATACTTAGGAGTCCTTTTCGATACAAAATTAAATTGGGAACCTCACCTTGCAAAGAAAAAAGGTGAAATGGTGAGGGTTAATGCATCAATATTCAATTTTGCCACCAAATTGGGGAAAAAGCCAATTTGCGCTATGTTGAAATTGTACAATGCTAAGTCTGTGGCAACTGTATCCTATGGTAGTGAACTTTGGGGGTATGTCAATGGAGAGCAATTACAGATCGCAGAAAATCGTTTTATGAAGCGCCTATTGTGTGTCCCTCCTGGTACGGCTAATCTTGCTGTCCATGAGGAGCTGGGGACTCAATATTTATGTGATTTGCTTTCCTTACGCCCTTTGATGTTTTGGCTTAAAATTTGGTTAAATGAGAACATATCCCTAACACACTTAATCATAAAGGACTTCTTGTCGCTGGACAAAGCACTGAGCTCTCCTTGGCTAAGTTACCTAAAATCAAATTTTGATAAACTTGGTCGCCCTGAACTTTTTTCCAAACCACAATTAATTACAAGGGGAGATCTGGAGCTCGTCAAACAAACATTTTTGATGGTCAAGAGGACTACGAGAGAAGATGTGGAGCTTCAGAAACCAAGTGTGAGAAAGTTTGTTATGCTTAAGACTACTGTGGCCATCGAACCATATTTGGAAGGGTCTTTGTCTTCACATGAGAAATTTTTACTGACCAGATTTAGGTTCAATCAGTTCCATCACCTGCTTATTCGACCTAAGTGTGACATTTTTAATAAATTGGCAGCGCCCTGCGGCTGCGACGGAAAGTCTCCGCAGGATATGCTGCATTTTATCTTTTTATGCAAATTTTATGAATTTCCACGCAAATTATATTTACTGACTCTTTTAAAAAAACTTGGTTTTAAACAAATCAGACCGGCACTTTTGTACTTGCAGCTTTTGCACAGTGACAGTATTCTCCAAATTAAGGAATTTTTAAAACTATGTATTAGATTGAGAAACTGCCTGGACCAGTGAAACCATGTCCCTCGTTTGTGTCCATACTTTGTAAGCACTCTCTTATTGCACTTTCTTATGATGAAATGGTTGGTGTATTTGTGATAATGAATTGTATATTTTATGTATGTCTTTTATGGTTAGCAAATAACCGAAATAAAGATTTTTTGAATTGAATTGACAGGAGGGGTGTGTGCCTATCACTCCCAGCAGTGCCCTGAGACAGGAGGGGTGTGTGCAGAGTCCTCCCAGCAGTGCCCTGAGACAGGAGGGGTGGGGGCCTATCACTCCCAGCAGTGCCCTGAGACAGGAGGGGTGTGTGCAGAGTCCTCCCAGCAGTGCCCTGAGACAGGAGGGGTGTGTGCAGAGTCCTCCCAGCAGTGCCCTGAGACAGGAGGGGTGGGTGCCCATCACTCCCAGCAGTGCCCTGAGACAGGAGGGGTGTGTGCAGAGTCCTCCCAGCAGTGCCCTGAGACAGGAGGGGTGTGTGCCTATCACTCCCAGCAGTGCCCTGAGACAGGAGGGGTGTGTGCAGAGTCCTCCCAGCAGTGCCCTGAGACAGGAGGGGTGGGGGCCTATCACTCCCAGCAGTGCCCTGAGACAGGAGGGGTGTGTGCAGAGTCCTCCCAGCAGTGCCCTGAGACAGGAGGGGTGTGTGCAGAGTCCTCCCAGCAGTGCCCTGAGACAGGAGGGGTGGGTGCCCATCACTCCCAGCAGTGCCCATGGAATGCAAAGGGTGGAGTAGCCACAGATACCATGCCCACTAATGTCAGTCAGGTGCACAAAGACCCTGCAGTACATGTACCACATGTGTGCGAGGCTGGGAGTATACGCATGCATAGCGCAGAAAAGAAAACATGTACACATGAAGTCATGTCAATAGGCCACATACACAAGTACAATGACTACCAAGGATGCCACGAATGATGCAGGTGGAGACATCGCTCAGCATGCATGTGCAAAGGTGAAGGACTACGTCACACATCCAGCTAATGGACACACAGCTCTGCGCTAAAGTCAGGGGACACCCTGCAGGGAAGAAGTCAGGGTACACAGAGGAAGGAAAACACCTTGGGACAATTGCAACATGCAGCAACTGCTTACATGAATGGAGAAAGGTAGCTAACACCGTGTGATGGCACACAGATCCCAGGGTCCACCCTATGAGCAGCACACTACTACATTTCCCACACACCCAACACATGACCAACACCCACAACCATGTAGCAGCCCCAACAACAGCAATGCCAGCAATGCAGGAGTGTTCCAAGGGCAAAAAATAAATAGCTTTATTCAGCATGAGCAAAAAACTAGTATGACGTAAGTCCAATATTAACAAAGGCCATAGGGCAGTCCAGGAGTCCCAGCTGGATGGGGGACACAGTGGGATGCGTGTCCCCTAGCTTGCCTGCACAGTTACAATCCATTGTCTTCCACAGGGGTGAGGGCATCATGTGGGGGGGAAGAAACAGGCACCGCAGGGACAGGAGGGTGAAGCGTAGGTGTCGTGGGTGCAGGGATGGAGGACTCCACCACAGGGGGTGGGGCAGGGCCAAAGGCGGAGGCCAGGATCTCGCTGCACACCTTAGCAAAGTCCTCCAGGGACTCCCCTGCACCCGAAGGAACCACAGGCCCCAAGGAGGGGGGGGTGGTCAGAGGGATGGGTCGCAGCGCCACTGGGGGAGGATGTGGACAGGGGGGGGACTCAAGCACCCTGACCGGGGACCTCCTTGACCGCTTGCGGGGTGGTGTCAATGTGGGGCTCAGGGACAGAGCGGCCATGAACGAGTCTTTGGGGGAGATGTGGCCAGGAGAGCTGAGGGGAGGGGATTTGGAGGGAGTGGATTGGGTGGAATGCGGACTCCCACTCTGCCTGCGTGTCACACGTTTGCCCCCCGACCCAGTGGGTGTGCCTACTGCACCCTGTGTGTGCATGTCAGGAGGTGTGCGGCGGACCTTCCCTGCTGGTGTGGTGCCTGTGTCTGTTGTGGTGGGTGCATGCTTATGTCTGGGTGTATGTGGGACAGGCATGGGAGTGGGAATTGTGGAAGGAGCAGGGGTAGGGGGTGGGATGTAGCGCTGCAGGAGACCCACTGCTGCAGTCAGTGTGGAGTCTATGGACCTCAGCAAGTTGCGTTGGTCAGCCTGCGATGAATGAATGCCCTCCAAGTATGCCTCCATGTTGTTGAGGACCTGGCTGTGGCCATGGAGGACATTAAGGATCGCAGTCTGACCAATCTGCAACTGCCGCTGGATTTCCACAGACTCAGCATTGGCAGCAGCAGTGGAGACAGGGGCAGTGGGTGCGGTGCCTGGCAGGAAGGAGACATGTGGTGACCGGGCACGTTGGGATGGGACACGAGCACGTGGGAGGCGGCTGATGCCAATGGAGGGGGCGGTGCCAGATGTAGGGCTGCTGTCAGATGGTGGTGCAGCCACCGCCCACTCGGAGAGATCATCCTCGGACCCGTCAGCTTCATACTCTGTTGTGCCAGTCGACAGGTTCCCGGGTTCACTCTCCTCCGCCTCTGTCCCACTCGAAGTGCCAGCCCCGATGTCACCGCTGGCACTGGTGCTCAGTCCCTCCGCGCCGTCTGTGTCCATGTCTCCCTCCGTATCCGCCGACGATGCTGTGGGCAGGGTGAAGAGACAGAAATCAATCATACACCTGTATACATATGTCACATGAGTGAAATCTACGTAGGTTACAGTGCATAGCCTGAAACAAAGGATGAGTTACAACTACAAAACAAGGTACATATGTAGGCCCTGCAAGACACAGTTGTGTGACCCACCATGCCATGGAAAAACTATGGAGAGCATGACACAATAGCAAATGAGATGACATGGTATTCTGACTGAGGAGCAAGGCCCTGGGGACAATACAGCACTGCATCTGCACCACACAGCGTGGCAGGAAATTGGAATGAGCAGGGACCAAATCCAGGAACTAGAGGCACATGCAGCATAGGTAATACTGATAACATGCCCACCCTGAGTGGCACGCTGCACCTTGAGTGTATGTCCAGACAAACATCACACACTGGCCAGTCCGAGCAAGGAGATGACAGGTCTTGACATGTAGGCCATGGCCGCCCCACCCACCCCCTACATGAGACAAATCTGTGGAGACACAGGAAGCACTTACATCTCTTAGTCTGGGTGAAATACACATGGCATGCAATAATTCAAGATTGCACACCAAATACCCAAGGTACGCCTGTCCAAAGAATCATGTACAAATGGGCATCATCAGATGATTGCTACAAGACACACAGGCAATGGCCACCGTGAGTATGTACTTGGAAAATCAGGTCAGGCTGGACAGTGGACACTTGTAATACATCTCACGTCAATAAACATGGTGCCAGGGGACAATGGCACAGAGCACAACCTATGCTGTAGACACAGAGATTGTCGACATTCTCGGATTACACACATGATACCTAGGAAAAGATGCCCCTGGGGACAGTAGTGGCCACACAACTCCATGCTCCTGAATGGAAATGACTGCAACACACGCTAACATCCCTGCACTATGCGTAACGCACACTCATGCACATCATGTCACAGGCCACCACATGGGACATGCCTGCTGGAAGGCCTCGCACTCGAGAGATTAACTCCCATGTCTGGAATCAGCATTAGTGCCAACTGACATGGAACCCACAAGTCCAGAACTGGACAGGGCACAGGCAAGGTCACTAAACCTGTTACACACCACCCCCACACATGATGCTGCAGGCATTGGACACTTGGAGAATGTGTCAGGCTACATAACTTTGTGATGGAGTGACTACTCAGAGACCAGTGAACACATTGCAAGGTGGGGAAGGGAGGCAGGAGAGGCCTGCAACACTGTGGGTAACAGGATCTGCACAGCACCATAAACCCTGGAAGTGTATCCATGGAACAGTGCACTTACAAATGCTGGTGAAACACAACAAACACACACATGTACCTACCCCCTTCCGGCTGCTGCATCTCCTGTAGGCGCCTGTCCAAGTCAGGAAAGACCACCGCCAGCACACGTTTCTGGATGTGGGAGAGATGGCGGCGCCAGCTGTTCTTATGGCTCTCAGGTGAGTCCCCCAGCAGGACCCGTGCGATCCTATGCGTCCAGCACCGGATATCCTGCCAGCGTTTCCTCACCTGGGGCAGGCGCCGCTTCCGACCATCTGCACTCCTCACGGCGCTGACGGCGTCCAGCCATATCTTCTCCTTGGCAGAGGCGTCTACCTGTGAGGATGGACAAGTGACACTACCTCAATACACCTGGCACATGTCACAGGGACACAGATCATAACACATTTGCTGTTTCCAACAAGGCATAGTATGCATCCAACGCATTGCACCTTTGTCATAGGGACATGATCCTCTGGGGGAAGGCCAAAAGCAGTACGTGCCATTTAAAGGACACAGGTGGAATGAGGGCAACTACACAAGCAATGCTCCAGGCTCACACTGTGCATCACACCCACCCCTCCGGTCTCAGGGCACTGCTGGGAGTGATAGGCCCCCACCCCTCCTGTCTCAGGGCACTGCTGGGAGTGATAGGCCCCCACCCCTCCTGTCTCAGGGCACTGCTGGGAGTGATAGGCCCCCACCCCTCCTGTCTCAGGGCACTGCTGGGAGTGATAGGCCCCCACCCCTCATGTCTCAGGACACTGCTGGGAGTGATAGGCCCCCACCCCTCCTGTCTCAGGGCACTGCTGGGAGGACTCTGCACACACCCCTCCTGTCTCAGGGCACTACTGGGAGTGATAGGCCCCCACCCCTCCTGTCTCAGGGCACTGCTGGGAGGACTCTGCACACACCCCTCCTGTCTCAGGGCACTGCTGGGAGTGATAGGCACACACCCCTCCTGTCTCAGGGCACTGCTGGGAGTGATAGGCCCCCACCCCTCCTGTCTCAGGGCACTGCTGGGAGGACTCTGCACACACCCCTCCTGTCTCAGGGCACTGCTGGGAGACATCAGGCATTCCCCCCCCGGGACCCCCCCTACAGTACATAGCATGTGTGTCACACCTGGACACAATGGCAGAAGTCACAGTCACAAAAAAGGGACACAGTCTGTGCCAGTGGACACTGAACTCAACTGATAACATGGTCGCCCATACAGCATGGGGTACCGTGGGAGGATCACATCCACCAAAGCCATGTTCTCCTCCAGGGTGAATGGCTGTGACCTCTCCACAGCCCTTGACATGGTTCCAGGGAATCAGTAGCAGCAGCTGGTTCGTGGAATACAGAGATGTGCAGGCAAGTGCTCCCTCATGGGACCTGGCTGCCTTATATCTGCCTTGCTGGCCCATCTCATGCACAGGAGTACAGAGTGATTGGTCACTCACATATGCATCCTATGTTTCCTCCAATCCCTTCAAACCTAGCAGTCTGTGGGTTCTCAATCAGTTTTTTTCTCCTGCATGATGTCAGCCCCACAAACACATTGCAACAATGTAGATTCATTCCAACTGACTTCTGCTGTGCACCTTCCTGAACAAAATCAAAATTTGAACTTGGTCTCCATGACAACCAGCATGCATGTACGCCTTAATACTTGTCCCTCATGTGTCCCCTATGTAATTTGGAGCTTCACACATAGGTACGGTGCGTTCCGGGGCCCTAGGGCACCCCAAATGCATAGCAACGGCCCGTACACGCGTGCCTATGTTCACTGTCACTATGGGTGTCCTCGCGTATGCGTACTCGTAGTGGTACGGGCCGTACACACGCCTGTACGCTCACTATCACTATGGGTGATCTCGCGTATGCGTACTCGTAGTGGTACGGGCCGTACACACGCCTGTACGCTCACTATCACTATGGGTGTCCTCGCGTATGCGTACACGTAGTGATAGGGAGAGTACAGGCGTGTGTACGGCCCGTACAACTACGTGTACGCATACGCGAGGACACCCATAGTGATAGGGAGAGTACAGGCGTGTGTACGGCCCGTACAACTACGTGTACGCATACGCGAGGACACCCATAGTGATAGGGAGAGTACAGGCGTGTGTACGGCCCGTACCACTATGGGGGTTCTTGCGTATGCGTACTCGTGGTGGTACGGACCGTACACATGCCTGTACGCTCGCCATCACGATGGGTACACATACGGCAGCACTCCCATAGTGATATGGGAACGTACACAGGCCCTCTTAGCAGCAGTAATGGTTTTCACACATCACAGTGGTGACAGGCAGCACACAGGAAGGAATAGGGCGGACATACTTGTCCATGGATGGACATACTTGTCCATGAATGGACATCAAGGCATTGTCTGTGCATTACTACATGTGTGGGGCACAGGTGTGACAGGCTGTGATGTGGCACATTACTCCAGAGTCGAGAAGGCACCAGATGTATGATGAGATGTGTACAGATGTAATGTGTGACGGTGCAATGTGTGCCAGGCATGCCCTTGACACCTTTGACATGTGTGCATGTCGTACTGCACACTTGGGATGACCGACACTGGCATAGCACGGACACCAATACACGGAAGTGTCCCCTGATGCCCGTTACAGGGGTTACCACACCTGACTTGTCACTACCCACGGTGCACGATGTGATTATGTCATGTATGTGTGGGGGCTTCCCATTTGGTTTGATGTTGGAGCACCCTCAAAAGCTGCAGCTGTTGCAGCAACCAACATGTGTCTGTGTGTAGATTGACATCGCACACTGTTCCGCACACCATGCCACATGTGGTTTCGGATGTGAGGTGCACATGTATGCATGGGACACGGAGTAGCGTGACAAGGACATGTCTGCATCCTCTCAATGAATGTGTGGTGAGACATGACATGTGCACCTTCATGGCAAGGTGTGTGGGCTGTCCTAGTGTAATGTCATGTGACCTGTGGCTCTAGTGTTCCGCTACCAGTCTCTGCAATCGGCATCCTACTTCTGCTGATGTGTGGGTGTATGTCACTCCTGTCTTGCATCTGGCTGTTCACTTGCACTGGGACACAGCTAATCCCATGGCATGGCATGGGGAGGTTCTCAATGTCACCTGGCAGGCATACGTGTCCAGGGCATGTGGCACATACCTCACTCTGTATGTAGCATATGTGTATAGACAGAATAACATGTGCGCAGTACAAATGATTTGTTGTTGTGGTGCACTCACTCTTCCTTGTCACTTCCAAATTACTGCAGGGCGCCGCCTCTTCCCCAAGCAATGCCGGACTTGGCTGCCATGCGGGAGAATGATCGGATTCTGTGCTACCGCTTCCCACGACGGTTGATTCTGGAGTTGACGGCGAGACTGGCACCACATCTGCAACCGCTGCACAGGTATCCTACGGCACTGACACCCAAGCTGAAGGTAATGGCAGCCCTACATTTTCTAGCCACGGGTACCTTTCAAAATACCATAGCTCATGTTGGTGGCATGTCCCAGAGCATGTTCTGCCGTGTGCTGCATGATTTCTTAGAGGCCATGTTGATTCACCTGGATGACTTCATCAAGTTTCCAACCCCTGAACAGATGACTGTGGTCAAGCGTGGATTCTATGCCCTGGGAGGGATGCCCCATGTCATTGGGTCCATAGATGGGACACATGTAGCTTTGGTACCACCACACGCACGGGAGGTAGCGTACCGCAATCGGAAGCACTACCACTCCATCAATGCCCTTGTGGTGTGTCTGTCCAACATGGTGATTTCACATGTCTGTGCTCGTTTTCCAGGATCAGCACACGATGCCTACATCATGAGGCGTAGCAGGATGCCTGAAATGATGATGCAGCTGCGCAACGAACGAGCATGTGTTGTTGGTGGGTACAGTCTGTCTGTCCTGTATTTTGCATAGCCTACCAGCACGACCGCTTCACCACTTCTAACGATGTCCATGTGCTTCCCATGTAGGGGACGCTGGCTATCCCAACATGCCATGGCTGCTCACACCTCTCCGCAACCCCATCACGCCGGCCCAGCTCTGCTACAACACCGCCCATGGCCGGACAAGGCGAGTGATAGAGAGGACGTTTGGCCTGCTGAAGAGCCGATTTCGGTGCCTCCACAAGACCGGCGGCGCGCTCCCATATGCCCCTGCAAAGGTCTGCAAAATCTTCATGGTCTGCTGCATGCTGCACAACATGGCAGTTGAGAAAGCTGTGCCACTCATCCTGGATCAAGTTGACGAGGACCATCCACCCGTGGAGGACGAAGGTCTTGGCAATGGGGCTAGTGATGTGGAGGATGTGGAGCCGCAAGAGGACATCCGGACTCGGCTCATACGCGACTTCTTTGCTTAGTGGTGAGTACCAGTGTCTGAGTGTGCACGCATTGGTCCCCGTGTGGCATGTGTTGTGATGTGTGTCTCCACCTGCATGTATGGCACGTGAGTCAGAGGTGTGTGTGGGTGTGTCACTGGAGTGATGGTGCCAGTGATGGTTGTATTTCCCCAGTCATAATTGTGACCTAGCATGTTGTCATCCATACATGTGTCGAGTAAATGCACATACAAGTGGCTGTGCTTTTTGTGGCTGACTTCTTGTGTGTCTCTCTTCCCCAGGTACTTGCGCATGCCGTCTGCTGGTTGCATTGTTGTGGCACTGCTATTCCTCATGGACACGTCATCGTGGGCTGACTCAGCGTTACATGCACGGACACGTTTGGGAGTCTCCATAGGGTAAGGGATGCATCAGGGGTGTATTGGGTGTGGCAGTTGTTCACGATGTATGCACACTGCCCCTGTTGATGTTTGGTTCCTCTGCAGACATGTAGCATCACCATGGTACACATAACATGCAGCTGGGTACACCTGAATAGATGGTCACACTTGTTGACAGTCATCAGTGATGGGATAGTGGATTGTGATGATGGCATCAATGTGTGTAACACTGCCCTCGGTCACATACGGTTAGCATTGGCTTGACATGGTGTGGGACTTCTACATCAGCGGATCTATGGTGTATGGCAGGATCTCCGTGAGCAGCTGTGGGTGTTTAGCTGTTGGCCGACAATTGTGTGCCAGTTCCATGGCTATCACGCATTTGTGCTGCAGAAGGGGAGTGCCAGTGTTGGACCCACATGTTACTCCACATGAAGTGTTCATGTGTACTTCAAGTTGCCTCTGCAATCCCGAAAACATGACTAATAAAGGTGTCCCTATGCCTCCAAGGTGCCTCTTCTCAGTCAATGCTGGTGTGTTGCCACGGTGCATCCAGCATGTTTGGCATGGTTTCCCCTGATAGAGGCTATGTGTCTATGTGTTGAGTAGCAAGATGCAAGCTGTGTGTGTGGGCTGAGACTGTGTATTATGCATGATGTCCATGACTGTGTGGGTATTGTGACATGTGCCATCCCCATGCATCCAACGTTGGCCAGGCCCCCATTCTCTGCATCCACCGGACTCAAGCTTGCAGGACATGGTTCTGCCACCTGTATACACATACCTGGGTGCCCCCCAGGACACTGGACTGGATCCCTGACCTCAGCGCATGACTGTTGCTGTACTCAATGTGTCTGTCAGCACGGTTGTTCGGCCACCCCCTCAGCTGGTTGGGCCCATCACGGGTGTGTGTGGTGCTCCATGTCTGTCTTGCCTAATACACTGTTGCCCGTGTGTCCTGTGCCAGACTCAGGCCCCAGGGTGTGGATGGTTGAAGTCAAAAGAGAACTCTGGCATGTTTAGACTTTACAAGACACATGTAAGGTAATAATGCAACCAGCAGGCATCTTCTCTTCATGGTGTGAATTTTTATTTTGGGGGGGGGGGTATGATGTGAGGGGCTTTCCGGGAGTTTGGAATCCAAAGTTCAGTAGGGGAGTTGGTGTCCTTGCCATTGGAAGTCCTCAGAGTCCATGCCACAGTCTTTGTCTACATTGGTCAGACAGTGACCAGCAAGGCCATGTGGCAGAGAATGTCTCTTGATGCTGTGATGCTGTTGCTCCAGTGGGCCAGGTGCCAGGCTAGTTGTCCTGGGAGATGGTGATGTTGCGCCGACCCTCACGGTCTTTTCCGTGGACGACCCGCCCTCCTGCGGGGACCCTCAGAAGCAGGCCGTGACGACGTCTGGGATGCTCCATCGGATGTTTCCTCCTCCTCCTCCTGATCCCTCCCTGTGGGTGGTGATGTTCTCCGCCTTCTGGCACAGGGAGGGTCGGCCATCCGACGCAGTGTATCGTGAATTCCCGTGTACGCCGTCACGAGCTCAGCCTGTCCGTCCTCCATCCTCCGTTGGTGTTGCAGTAGACAGGCATGTAGCTCCGCATGTTGCTGGGCCTGCTGGGTCTTGATCCCCTCGAGGACGGACACAACCTGGGCCAGGCCCGTGGTGTCCTGCCGGTATGTGTCCAGGATGTTACGGACATGGGAAAATACCGGTTCCCCAGCCAACTGGTCAGGCTCGCGCCTCCGCCGTCCTCCACTCCCACCACCCCTGCCCACTTGCACCTGGCCTGCCCTTGTGGGTACATCGGGTCTCCGGGACCCCTGAGGGGTGGCATTGGCGTTGTCGCCTGCCTCCTCCTGGGTGCCCGGGACACCGTGTCCCTCCTGGCCAGCCTGGCTGCATTGTGGTGGTGGGGCAGGGATGCTGGGTGTCTCCTGGGATGTGGCAGGAGTGGGGGTGGTGGTTGGCACAGTTGTACCTGACGCAGGCGCTGCAGGTGGTTGGACACCAGAGGGGCCAGGTCGGTCGGGGTCGTCCACAGAGTGGTGAGAGTCGTCGCTGCCAGTGGGATCGGGCTCCCGCAGATACGGGTCCTGTGAGTCTTCCCCCCCCAGTGTTGGGGGGTGAACCACGACGTTGACCTGTGTGTGAGAGAGACAATGTTAATTTTGGTCCATGCAACATCCATGTTTCATCAGTTTCAAAGTTGGCACTTTTCCTCTTGGAATTAGGATCTGTCTTGCATTCCACTCACAGTGCACTTGTGCATGGGTGTGTCCCTTGGGCACCACTTTGGCCCCTTCAACTATATGTGGCACAGTCTTACTTGCTGCGTCAAGTGTGACTGCAGTCAGCAGTGGAGTGGGCAGGTGTGGCGAGCCATGCATTGGCTCCTTCCGTGTAGCACTGTACATGTGCACATGGAGTGGATCCACACACTTATATAATGCAGGTAGCTGTCGTTGTGCTCGTGAACAGGTTGTGACATGGCCCTGTGTTTTGCCATGGAGAAGAGGGGGGGTTCTGGCACTGGCCATCCTTGTCTACATGCACGCAGTCTACCTGCTGACGAGCAGACATTCCCACACACCACATGGCTGATTTGCTCTCTCTGTGTCTCCCTCCCTCTCTGTCCCCCTCTCCCTCCCTCTGTGTGTCAGCCTCCTCCCTCTGTCCGTCTTCCTGTGTCTCCCTCCCTCTCTGTCCCCCTCTCCCTTCCTCCGTGTGTCAGCCTCCTCCCTCTGTCCATCTCCCTGTGTCTCCCTCCCTCTCTGTCCCCCTCTCCCTCCCTCTCTGTCCCCCTCTCCCTCCCTCTCTGTCCCCCTCTCCCTCCCTCTGTGTGTCACCCTCTGTCACCTCAGCCCAGCTTCCTGGACACACACTTTTTCCAGTCCTTTGAATGGCCCTTGGCTTGTTGATGTGAGTTTGTTTCTGATCTCCAGGCACCCATTGGGTTTAGTGTGTGTCTCTGCGCTGCTGCTGTGGTGGTGTGTGCTGCCACTCTTTCACAATGTTGGCTGTTCATTAGCTGCTGTCATGTGCAAAACAGTGCCTTCACCCCCATGTGTTGATGCAAGGCGTCCGCCATTTGCTGGCGAGTCTTTCCTGTGTGGGGACACACTGTTTGTCTGGCTGTGACCTAGGCCATATGGGCAGAGGGCATAGTTGTCTGCTTCTGAGTTGCACTATGTGAATTTTGGGGCCCACCCTCCTGCCATCTGGGTTACCGTGTCATATGTTGGTGTCTTCTGTGGCTTGTGACTTGACATTGTCCAGCTGGGTGCATGGGGCATGGTGGCGGCAGTGGCATGTGCGTGTTCATCGAGTGTGGTTGAGTCATGCGATATCTTGGGGTGGTTGCGTGCCTGTTTGTGATTTTGGTTGTGGATGACGTTCCCCCCATGTGAAGTGCATTGTTTGTGTACTCACCCGGGTCTCGGAGTCCTTCTAATCCGTCCACTGCCTCCACCGGCAGTATGGCCATCACCCTCTCCTCCCAGGGCTGGTAGTGTACGGGTCTGCGGGAGGGCCCTCCTCCAGTGGCGTTGGCCTGGTTGTGTTCCTCCAGCTTCTTGGCTCGGACCCTCCTCCGCAGATCGTACCACCTGGCTTGGCATTCCTGCCTGGTCCTTCTGGTGTCCCCAACAGCATTCACAGCATCGATGATGGTCTGCCACATGGCTGTTTTTGCTGCAATGCTGGTCTGTCTGACCAATGTTCCAAAGAGCTGTGGCTCGACTCTGAGGATTTCATCGACAAGGACCTCCAACTCTCGGTTACTGAACTTTGGATTCTTGGTAGTGGGCATGGTGAGGGGTGTGGGTGTGGATGTTGGGGGGGGTGTGTGGATGGTTGTGGGTGTTTGGGTGTGGTTGTGCAGGTGTGTGTGTGAATGTGATGAGGGTGTGTTTGAGAAGGTGGTTGTGTGAAGGTGTGCAAGTGTAAGGTGTGGTGAAGCTTCTAGTTTGGTGCTGTAGGTTGTCTGTGGTGTCTGGCAGCAGTGAGTCTGTTGCAAAGGCTCATGGTTTGTGTGTGTGGGCCCTTTTTATTGGTCCATTGGTGGGTGTGGCTGTGTTTGAAGTTTGGGTGGGTGTGTTATAAGGAGTGGTGGTGTATTGGGCCTCTCTTTGTTTTTGGCAGTTGCAGGTCAGAGAATGTGTTATTTTAGTGGTTGTTGGACATGTTTAGTGGCTTTGTGCCATTCGAATGGTGTATTCTTGTGTTGTTTTGGTTTGTCCTGGTTGTGTACGTGCGTTTTTAGCGTGTGTACGGTGTGTACATGGGCCATTTGGTTGTACGGTGCTGTCCTTGTGTGTGGCTTGGTACGACTCGTACATGCGGTTGTGATGTTGGGGCCTGGGGTGCGCTCCGTACTTAGGAGGTTGTGGTGTGGGTGCGACTCTGACGTACTGGGGTGTACATACACGGTGGTACAACACGTACAGGGGTGGGGGTACGACTCGGACGTACTGGGGTGTACATACACGGTGGTACGACACGTACAGGGGTGGGGGTACGACTCGGACGTACTGGGGTGTACATACACGGGGGTAGGACACGTACAGGGGTGGGGGTACGACGCAAACGTAATGGGGTGTACATGAACGGTGGTACGACACGTACAGGGGTGGGGGTACGACTCGGATGTACTGGGGTGTACATACACGGGGGTGGGACACATACAGGGGTGGGGGTACGACGCGAACGTACTGGGGTGTACATGCACGGTGGTACGACACGTACAGGGGTGTGGGTACGACTCTGACGTACTGGGGTGTACATACACGGTGGTACGACACGTACAGGGGTGGGGGTACGACTCGGACGTACTGGGGTGTACATACATGGTGGTACGACACGTACAGGGGTGGGGGTACGACTCGGACATACTGGGGTGTACATGCACGGTGGTACGACACGTACAGGGGTGTGGGTACGACTCAGACGTACTGGGGTGTACATACACGGTGGTACGACATGTACAGGGGTGTGGGTACGACTCTGACGTACTGGGGTGTACATACACGGTGGTACGACACGTACAGGGGTGGGGGTATGACTCGGACGTACTGGGGTGTACATACACGGTGGTACGACACGTACAGGGGTGGGGGTACAACTCGGACGTACTGGGGTGTACATACACGGTGGTACGACACGTACAGGGGTGGGGGTACGACTCGGACGTACTGGGGTGTACATACACGGTGGTATGACACGTACAGGGGTGGGGGTACGACTCGGACGTACTGGGGTGTACATGCACGGTGGTACGACACGTACAGGGGTCTGGGTACGACTCAGACGTACTGGGGTGTACATACACGGTGGTACAACACGTACAGGGGTGTGGGTACGACTCTGACGTACTGGGGTGTACATACACGGTGGTACGACACGTACAGGGGTGGGGGTACGACTCGGACGTACTGGGGTGTACATACACGGTGGTACGACACGTACAGGGGTGTGGGTACGACGCGAACGTACAGGGGTGTACATACACGGTGGTATGACACGTACAGGGGTGTGGGTACGACTCTGACGTACTGGGGTGTACATACACGGTGGTATGACACGTACAGGGGTGGGGGTATGACTCGGACGTACTGGGGTGTACATACACGGTGGTACGACACGTACAGGGGTGGGGGTACGACTCGGACGTACTGGGGTGTACATACACGGTGGTACGACACGTACAGGGGTGGGGGTACGACTCGGACGTACTGGGGTGTACATACACGGTGGTACGACACGTACAGGGGTGGGGGTACGACTCGGACGTACTGGGGTGTACATGCACGGTGGTACGACACGTACAGGGGTCTGGGTACGACTCATACGTACTGGGGTGTACATACACGGTGGTACGACACGTACAGGGGTGTGGGTATGACTCGGATGTACTGGGGTGTACATACACGGTGGTACGACACGTACAGGGGTGGGGGTACGACTCGGACGTACTGGGGTGTACATACACGGTGGTACGACACGTACAGGGGTGTGGGTACGACGCGAACATACAGGGGTGTACATACACGGTGGTACGACACGTACAGGGGTGGGGGTATGACTCGGACGTACTGGGGTGTACATACACGGGGGTAGGACACGTACAGGGGTGGGGGTACGACGCGAACGTACTGGGGTGTACATGCATGGGGGTAGGACACGTACAGGGGTGGGGGTACGACGCGAACGTACTGGGGTGTACATGCACGGGTGGGGGTTCGACACGTACACGGGTGTACATACAGGGGGGGTGTGTACATTAACGGGGAGTGCGACTCGAACGTATGGTTGCTGGGGGGAGTGCTGGGCGCGTATGCGGGGACATGTCTCCATGGTTGCAATGGGAGTTCGTTGCGGACGGTGTTTTTACCATACAGTTGTGAGATCGGACGCACGGGTAGGATCGTGATTCCTCAGTCGGACTTGACTTTTCACATTTGTACGGTAAATCGTCCGAGGACGTGTCGGACACATTTTCCGACCCGAGGACGTGTGGGGAAATATTCCGAATGCGGTTCGTATGGACTTTTTACCATGCAAATCGTGATTGCCAGTTTGTACGGCACTTGTACGATTCGTACAGTAAAAAGACCGGATAAGAGTCGTACGGGCTATTTTTTTACCGGATCGTAATCGGCACCATACTGTTTGCCAGACTTGGCATCTTTTGGCGTGTTTCCCCAGTCTTTTTGCTTTCTGACCTCCCGGTTTTGCTGGTTTAGTGTTTCTGCGCACTGTCTCACTTCTGTTCAGTGTTGTGCAACTGCTCCTGTTGTAAATTGTTGTTATGGATTGATGATTCCATGATTGGTCATTTGATTTACTGTTCAGTCCCTAGTGCAGTGCACTGTGTGTGCTCAGGGCCAGTAAATCAAATGCTGCTAGTGGGCTTGCAGCACTGGTTGCGTCACCCACACAAGCAGTCCTGCCACTGCAGGGTCTACTGGCTGTTTGTAGCTGCCATGTAAGCCTGGCAAGTGCACCCACTTGCCAGGCCCTACTCTTCCCATTTCTTACATATTAGTCACCCCTAAGGTAGCCCAAGGTATCCCTGTGGGCAGGGTGCAGTGTATTTATCAAGTAGGACATGCCCTGATGTGTGTGGCATGTCCTGATAGTGAAATACTGCCAATTTCGTTTTTCACTATTGAAAGGCTATCTGGCCCACAGGAAGCATGGGAGTTAATTTATAATATCTTATAAATATAACTTTCCATTGGGACCAGATAGGAAAATAACGTTTATTATGCCTGAACTTAGACTCTAAATATGCATCTTTTAGTAAAGGTGATTATTAAATTCTGTGTTTGAAAATACCACTTTTAGAAAGAAGGTATTTTCTTGCTTAGCCATCCTGTGTGCCTCTGCTAGGATGAGTATTGATTGTCTGGCTTTGGAGTGACAGGGGCTGGGGATGTGCAGTGGCTCCAGAGAGTCTGGATAAGTCAGTGCTGGGCTGAATAGACATGGGCTGAATTTAGGGTGGTGGGAGGAGATTTCCTTGCACCTGAATGGGTCTGGTCTGCTGCAGACAATGCTGTCTCCACCTCCTGCTGGGAAGTTGGGCCAGGGAGGACCAAACTGGTTTGGACTAAGCACAGACACTCTGTCTGAGAGGACAAATGAATTTGGAGTGTGAATATTTAGGCTCAGACCCCAGAACTTTAGGACTCTTTTGGAACCAAGAAGACTACCAAGAAGAAGAGCTGGAGAAGCTGTGAGGAGGGACAACCACTTTGCTGTGTGCTTTGCTGTGTTGACGTGCAGTGGCTGCTTCTGCCTTGGGCAGTGAAAGGACTGTACTGAACTTTCAGCAATTTCTTTTTGTGAGTTTCTCCAAGGGCTTGAGGTAGAGCTTGCCCCTTGTTCATGAAGTCTCAGAAACAGCAAAGACTTCAAGTTCTTCTGCCATCAGCACTGGGGACTGTGTGTTTTGTGCTGTAATAGAAGAAAAAGCAACCTGATGCCGTCTACGTCTGCGCTGCTGACTCCTTGTCCTAAGGGCACTGCAGAGGGCACCACCGCATGCTGCACCGCAACCCTGGTCTCACTGGCGATGCCACCCAATGCCACCACCGAGCCACTCCTTGCACCGTGACCTGTGGGCAACACACTCTGCACAGCCTGACTTCACGCCCCTGCCTTGGTATTCCCGATGACTCCGCTCCACGCCAACATCGACGCCGCAGCATGCACCAGGGTTCGGGGCACCGCTCATAAATTACACAACGCATCATCCTCATCCTGCACCACAGCCTTGATGTACCGACGCCGGCACCATCGACTCCAGTTCATCAGCAACGATGACGCCGCTTCTTGCACCATGACCTGTCAGCACCGCGACGAGCACCACATCACTTCGCACCACAGCCCTGATCTCACCAACGCCGCTGGACGACTGTCACCAAGCCGCTGCCTGCACTGCGACCTGAGGGCACCACACGCCACACCGCTGCGCTTCGCACCACAGCCCAACGCCTGCCAATGCCGGCGCTCCTGACTTCAACCGCGAGGAGTTCGATCTGCAATGCTTGTCACTTCAAGAGCCCGAGGACTCCAGCATCGACCTCTGGAACCGACGCCTGCGGATGCCAGCTTTATGGAGCTCATCGAGAGGTCGCCGACACCCTACATTTCTAAAGGTACTGTTTTGCAGGTCTTGCCAACACCGTAACTGCCCCGCAACGCCACGGTTAGCCAGAACTGCTTGGATTTGTTGTTAATGATGCTGTGATAGCCCCAGACAGTGCTATCAACTTCAAGGAACTGTATTTCAAGTTTATCTTGATTATTCAAGATTTCTGAGAATAGTATGTTGGATTTGTATCATTTTTGGTCTTGTTTTGTATATATTAAAATATTGGATATTTTTCTAAGTTGGTGTGGGGTCCTTTTGTAGTGCCTTCACTGTAGTACTTTTGGTTATGTGCAAATGCTTTAAACACTGCCTCCAAGACAAGCCTGACTGCTCGTGCCAAGCTACCAAGGGGATAGGCAGGGTTAGTTTAGGAGTGTAACTCCCTTATCCGGACTAGAATGAAGGGTCACTACTTGGACAAAGGTACAAGCCCTTGCCAACTAGAGACCCCCTTTAATAACACTGTTCAAAATGACACTTAATCTTGCACCAAACCAAGGAATGCTATTTTTAGGGTGAGCCTAGGCAGCGCAATGCCCTGCCTGCAAGACCTGCTGTAATCACTATAGAAAGTGTAATCCCACCTGCTGCTTACCAAAGGTTCACTCCTGCATCCCTCTTCTTTGCTGGCTTCTCATTGGTTGCAAAAGAAACAATTGATGGACGGAATGCTGGACAATGCAAACATTCACCTCCAGTCACAGGGATCTGGGTTTAATCCATAATTATTTTGCTCACCACACCACCCCAGTTTGGACCCAGCTATATGCAAATTAGTCTTGACCCTGATCCTTGTGGGAACGGTCCAGCCCGAACTGCCAGGCCAGGTCCTCCCTGGACCGGAAACAAGCATCCTGGGACCGGTTTCAGGGCATCACCCTTCATCATCCTCATTGGTTGGCACTTCTGATACATGACGTCTGTTTTTCTTTCAGGAGCACCGACCAACTACAGTTTACTTACACTATAGGTGTGTATATGCTCCTTTGGGGGCCAATTATTTTATTTCATGCTCATTCTTTAATGTGGCCATTTCTTCCTAACGATCAGCATTTGTAATTTTGATTTTTTTCTATTCGCCATTTATTTAATTTAATTGATTCCAATTTGAATATTTTTGTAGACATGCCATTGTTTATTTAATTTTATTGGTTCCAGTCAACATTTTTTGTAGGCACGGGAGAGCCAGCGGCGAGACTCGAACCCAGTTTCCAAGTCCCAAAGTCAGCGGCTCTGTGCATTACACATTTGCCCTCTCAGGGTGCTTACATGTTTAGCTTTCACAGTGTGACTGGGGAATACCTGCTGAAATAGTATGTGTTCTGTGTGAATTATATGCATGTAATTTAATTTCCATAATAAGAAAAGCCAAAGTTTGATTACTGAAATGTTTTTAGTATGCACTATATTTAATTAGTGACAATATCATATACTTGCCACACATAAGACTTGTATGTTCAAAGTATGTTCATAATAACCATCCCCTTCTCTTCTCTAATTGCCCCAGTGGACTAACGATATCTGTTCTGTGCGGTCTTCATATCGACATTGTGCTCCAACGTGATGTTTAGGAGTGCTGTGCTCTGTCACTGAGTGTGCAGTGGCTGGGCAGGTCAACTATGCTGGGTGGCGCTGCCAAGAGGTGAACAGTGTGCGGTTTGCAGGATAAGGCATTTATCTGTGCTGCGTAGCTCACCCTGGTGTAGAGCAGTGTGCTGTGTGGTGACCCATTCCGTGCTCCCCGTGAATTGTTTCTCCCTCGATCGTCAGATGAGCCATGAGTGCATTGCTACTAGAGTAAGGAAGCGACTCCTTGGTGGTGCAGGAAGGAGAGATATTCCGTGCATGGTACATTTCCGAGTGGCGCCACTCGGTGAAGGGCAGGAGTGTGTGCTGTTGTGCGCCTGCTTTTGTGAGCTGTGTGTACTGCACAGAATATCCATTCTAAATTGAGAGCTCAAAGTGTGAACAGTGAATGTACTGCTGTTTTGTGTGCTGTGTGATGTACTTGGGTTGAGAACAGTCCACTGGGCTCCTCGTGTCAAAAGGTTGGAAAGCTCTCCATTGCATAAGCCCTGTGCAGTACAGACAGCCTTTGGTTTGTGGAGCTCCATCCTGGGCTTCTCTGTGCTGTGCTTTGTACGGTACCTATGCTTTTGCGTACCCCTGGTTGGGTGCAGCGTGTGCAGTGCATGGGACGTTGGAAGCATGATGCACTGGAATTGAGGGGGGTGATGTACATTGCTGCAACTCTCACACACAGCCCACCTGCCAGCAGTGAAAATGAACATATGGCAAGGGTGCTGTGCATTTAAAGGAGAAGACAGTGTTGTTTTTTTGTTGCCTGAACAGTAGAAGCTTGTGATCGCTTTCCGGTTTGTATTGGAAGCTGCCTGGCCTGTCCACCGCAGCCTGACTGGACAACACATCACAACCAGTTTGGCTCAGTTACTACAAAATTATTCCTTTTCTTTGAGACTCTAAGTTCCTCCAACTCGCCGGATCACAGGATCATTCATATAGGTGACAGGAATGCTGGAAACGTCAGTGCTGCTAACACCATTGAGCGTTAGCGTTGCAAATGAGCCGCATTTTTCATCACCAACATGAATTTCCTTCCACTTGTCACCAATATCTAGTGGTGAGTAATCATTCACATGGAGGAAAGTAAGTTCTTCAATTCCTTTTATTTTCTTCAGTAACAGAGTAAGTGGATAATTCGAGCCAATCAGCCTGAACTCATGCGACCCCCGTCAACCGCCAACTCCATACCAGTTGAGTGCTTCAATCAATCAATCAGAACATTTGTAAAGTGCACCGCTCACCCGTGAGGGTCTCAAGGCGCTGGGGGAGGGGTGCTGCTACTTCTCGAATAGCCAGGTCTTGAGTAGCCTCCTGAAGGTTAGTAGGTCCTGGGTCTGCTGTTGGAGGATGGGGAGGGTGTTCTAGGTCTTGGCGGCGAGGTGGGAGAACGATCTGCCGCTGGTGGCGAGGGCGAGGTCGGCGGAGCAGAGTTGTCGGTTCGGTGTGTAGGTGTCGTCTGTTGAGGTATGCCGGTCCGGTGTTGTGGAGTGCTTTACGTGCGTGGGTGAGGAGCTTGAAGGTGATCCTCTTGTTGACGCTTGAAACAGAACGCATGTAGCAGTAAACACTCACTCACATAACATTGTTACAAACTTCAGGAGGCAATGGTAAACCATACAGTATACGATATATAAGTGCCCATAAGCTGAACAATATATAAGGCTACAATAAAAGTGAAAGATACACCCACAAAGAACCCCTGTTTCCTCCGCTTTGTCAGCAGCAACTTGATTCCTCTTGATGCCTTGATGCAGTGCTTTGGCCGGGGCCATGTGGTGTAACACCAACAAAAGTCTGTGGAACACTTTAGATACCATGGGGAACAGTTGCCGTTGCCGCCATTGTTGTGACAGGATCTTCTGACACAGTGATACAAGTGGAGAGAATACGCCACTGCCACCGAAAGGGGCACCTGTCCGGCACTTGGCCTTCTGTTACTGCACATGTTTTGTTAGGACTACTTCTTTTATTTCCTGCATACACAGGTCCACGGGTGAAGCTAGGATGGAGCCCTGCACACATAAACATGCATAGAGGGGGCCCCAGGTATAGCTAGGATGGAGCATGTGTACGTGTACGCAGATCTTAGCTTCAGACACGTCCCTCCTCGGAGAGTTTGTTTATTTCCTGCAGAGCATGTTGTCAGGCACACAGCTTGTTTCTGAATTTGTGACTATATTTGGTAAGGGGGCAGGATTACAGGTGGGAGGGATTCGCTTGGGAGGGGAGATTATATCAAGGACACTCATTGGCAGTGCGGCGCAATTCTTTGGGGGTTCTAGAGGTGCACACAATCTTAAACTACTTCCTGTATGGAGGTGGGCGGAGGAGTTACACTTATTAATTATTGGGATTCTGATAGGGGTAAATACATAAGATGTGCACATCAACTTACAGGAGGGACACTGTGCGTATGTGTGCATAATGCACGCTGTGGTGCACACATTTACTTACAGGAAGTGAACCGTTCATTCAGACATATGCACATACATTAAAATGCGCACTGTATGAAAGCTCAGATATGCTATTTACGAGATGCAGGATGTGCACCTTTCAAATCAGCAGGCAATTTTGCACATTTGTCAATACATGCACATATAGGGTGCACACCGTTGATGCGTAGATATAGACATATGTACACAACAAGCCACAGTGCTCTCATTCATGAATATGCACACATATGTAGATAAGATAACTTGTGCGTACGCATGAGGTGTATATACTGCACATGCACATACTTACAGAGAGCATATAACGGGTAAGTTGCAATGGTCCTAGTAGAACCCATTAGGCCTGACTCGTTTGTAAAAGCCAGTATGTGTCATGCCACTTTTAGACTTACCGGTGATTGCAGCACGCACTGGTGTATCCTTGAAATTCACTGCAGGCAAAAAGGAGCATTTTCAAAACACAAAGTGCACCACATGATAGAGGTACATTGCCTATGTGTAGGTGCATGCATTCATGCCTCTGGCTCCACCTTCAGTGGAATACATTTGAGCACACTATGCTCCAAGCTCCATTAACAAATACAGCATTATCTGAATACAAATTTCTGCACCCCTATCTATCAACCATGCCACACAATTCCATAATTACACTAAACAAATCTACTCCACACAATTTCACAACTAACAATTCCAATCCAACCCACATAATTTCACTCCACACCACCACAAACTAAAGCACATCGGTAAAAGACATTGTCATTTACAATACAAATAGCTCTAACTCTCACAAATACTATACCTATTGGCGTTGACAATGTTTGTTTCAATACTGTCCTCCCCACAGCCTACAGCAAACTAAACTATTTGTGTAAAACATATACAGTGATGCACCCAGCAGAACATTAATCTATATCTTGCTGTAAGAAAATGTTGGTCTCTTGTAGTCGGCTGCTTTGTAAAATCTGTGACTGAAACATAAATGTCAAATTAGAAAAAAAAGAGTTTAACCACAAATGGTAAATCATCCTTTCAAGCGTATTTAAACATGTAGGAGAATTGTTTCTTCTTACAGTAGAAGGTGTTCACCCTATTGGTCAATTATGGTTGTTTCCACCTACTGGACACAAGTCCCAACAGTTTAGTTCCTGAATCACCAGGCAAAGGTGAATTATTAATTACAATGAATTCCAGGCCAAGTGTTTTTATTAGGTTTCAAAACACTATCACTATAAATGTTTTTATTTAAATCTGATAATTCTACAATATATGGTAGGGTATTTACTAAATAGTCCAATAACTGTGGTTTCAGAATTGTGAAATTCTAGTTCCCCTGAATATGTGTAGCCAAGGAAGGGAAAGCTGATATGATATGGCACAAAAACAAACTGAAAATATCCACAGTTTTCTTTTTTTTCTTCAGTTCAACTCTTTCCTTTGATTGTGTTGTATGCACTAGCCACAAACCTGCCATTTAAAACTGTCTTTGTATCATACAGAAAATCTCAACAATAAATAAATATACATAAATACAGTAAAATACAGTAGGAGAAAAGTTGCTGACATTATTGTCTTGATAACCTGTAAATAGGCATTCTCATAATGCTGTGTGGCTTGAACCTTTACATTTGGTTCTTATAGAAATACAGAAGTTCTAGGGATTATTAGCAGGGCATACTTTGTAACTGAATTGGGTAACACAATATAGCCTGTTTCCCTGAATCAGAGAAAATGCAATACTAATGAGCCATTACTGGAGGGAGCTGAGTAGGTTAACACAGGCACAAATGGATCCGTTTTACTATGAGTCCAACAAACCAATATCAGACAGAGAAATGTGGCCACTAGCCAAAGCCACATGGGATGCAAAATGACAAATTACTGCCTGCCAGTCCTACTTCCTCATTATGGGATTAAATTGAGAGAAATGGTATGTGGCCTCAGATATCAGGATGCAGCCATTGCCACTTGTCAATACCTGAGTAAAATCACAACATCCCATTCTAGGCTTCCTTCCTCGTACTGTTTTAAGATCTAGGTTGGCACTCCCCTCAGGTCGGTAGTGTTGTGTTTTTATGTTGACCTCACTAAGAGGATGCCCTGACAAAGACGGGTCTGGAGAGGGCAAATCTGACCTTGTCAATAAGGGTGATTCGGCAAGACCTTTGTGATTGTGATAAGTTGCTATGCACACTGCACTTTAGAATGTTTTATTTGGGCAAAAGGAGGTGCATGCTGCTGGTTAATTTGTTACTTTTCTTTTTTTTTTATAATGTTTTCAAATATATGTGGATTCTGAGCTGTAGACCTTCTATTGAGTTTTAGTGCGGAGAAAGTTTCAGTGCTCATAATGTTGTATCCTTTAGAAGCCGAAGTCCTGTGTTGGTTCAATTGATCCAACTGTGTGATGCGCACTGCTGATTTATGATACTCGTGATTGTTTATGGTAATTAATTGGGCAACATCAAATATTTCTGTAAGAATTTATTTTTGGGAAATTAAGTAGTTTGATTTGACTACTTTCTAATTATGTTCTTATGTGGTTTTGCTGACTGGGCCATGTTTTCATAAATTGTGCTCTAGTCTATGAAGCTCTAAACCACAGTTTGTAATAAAGCACAATACATCCTGTCATTATGGGGCGATGTACATGGTCTGGAGACACTGTCGTAAGAGGTTGTACCTCCAGTCAACCTCCAAATGAACAACACCTTGGATTTCTATGGGAATGGTATCAACTGTGTTGAGACTGTGGGCCAGATGTACGACCATTCCAATTGCAATGTTTTGCGACTCACAAAATGGAATGTAAAACAGTGTCTCAGAACCTGTTTGCGGTTCCTAATGGGGTTGCAAATGATATGCCTCATCAATATTCATGAAGCAGGTCACAATTTGCAACCCATTGAATATGGCCAGCACTCACAAGGATGGTGGCCTGCTGGGATCAGCAGGCCACTATGTCTGTGGCTGCTTTTTCAATAAAGCAGTGGTTTTTTTTTGATGCAGACCATTTTCCTGCAATGAAACATTTGTGTTTCAATTTTTAAGAGTAGGCAGTGGTCTGTGGGATAACTGGCAGCTCTTAAAAAATATTTTTGCATCCCTTCACAGAGGGAAGGGGTCCCCTGGGGACCCCTTCCCGTTTGCGAGTGGTTTACCACCTACTTGAAGTAGATAGTAAACTGTGTGTTTTGAGACTGCAAATGCGGTCGCAAAACAATGGTACATACCATTCTGAATCGCCAGTAGGAAGGAACGCCCTTGGCCCATGCTTTCCTAATATCGACTCGCAAAAACTATTTTGCGAGTCACCGACTTATAAACTAGCATTTGTATATACCACCACCTTTTTTTGCGGTCACAAACAGGCAGATTTCCCTTTGTGATCGCAGAAATTGGTTGTACATCTGGCCCTGTATGTGCTATCTGTCCATCAACTATGTCACTTGCACCGTAGAAGAAACCAGGACATTGTAGAAGAGAACAGTGGAACATTGCTGTCACAAAGCTTTAGAATATAGAGCGAGAGGCCATCGAGCTCCTGCACTGGCAGTTGGTATGTTATGGCTGAGGTGTATGGAATAAACCTGATGCTTCTCTTGACTGTCTGGTCTGCTTATTGTGTAATCCTTTTATCTTGCATTGGACACTGGCAACAAGGATGGGATATGTCCAGGTAAACCTCACACACTCGATGCAGCAGGAAGATGGAGTGTGGCCACTTGCAGGAACTTGGCAGTGTTTATGGTGGTACCGTGGTTGCATGACCGAATTCAGGATCGTTGTGTCAAACTGATTCTGGTACTCAGTGAGTATTGTTATGGATGGTCACTGGCTGTGAGCCTGAGTAGCGAGTAATTGGCTACTGGCGGCAGTCAATGTGGTGACTTAACGGTCATCATGACCTGGCCCCTGTTAACCACTTGAGTTATTGACTTGGAAAAGAAACTGTGTGCCAGAGGGATGTGTTGATTTCAATCTCTGTTGAAAGAGTAAACAATTAGAGAGAGAGATGACTATCTGATGCAGCTCTCCACTTCCGATGTTAGCGTGAAGGGTGTGCGGCTTTCTGAAGAAGATGTGCACTGTACAAGAGGAATCCTGTCCTTTTGTACCGCCAAAATTAAACGTCTACGAATGAATGGGAGCGTGTATGACGCTGCATACATGCAGCAATAATTGTTGTGAGGGGTGCCTGCTGAGTATGAGAATTCACTACCATTGGTGTTCTTCACTAGCTGGGGGTGCACACTAAGCATGAGAATTCTTCACATAAGCAGTTACAAACTGATGTGAGCATGATTGATGCCACGCACAAGCAGCTACAAACTGTTGTGAGCGTGAGAAGTGCATGCTCAGCACAAAAATTCACTACCGTTAAATCACTTCGATCTCAGCACAATGAGGAGAATTCAGCACCCAAGAACCAGAATTAGGGCCTCACTCCAGTAGGACCTCTAATGTTCTTTAAGCCTGCCTCCTGAGATGCTAGCGACATCTTTCTTCCCCTGGGGTTCTGGGGGATCCAGGAGGGAGGAGCATCTCAGAGGAGTCTTGGGAAGACATTCTATGGTACGCCACCTACTGCCCTACGTTTGCTACATTTTGTCCGAGGCCTGCAAGGTGTACTCGCCTCATTGATTCTAGGCTTTGGAGTCTTCTACTGTCTAATCTGTCCCAGTGCCACATGGAGTAAGTTGAGGAAAACCACACTGATGTTGGCTGTTTTAAAAAGAGAACAGAAACTCAGTGTAAGAATACATTCTGCTTTGACATATACAGCAAGTCCTAAGCCGCAATTTGGTTGTGAAGGCAGAGGGGTTGGAGAAAGTGAGGTGGGGATATTTTATGTGACATCACAAGGAAAAAATGAGTATGCAGAGTTTTACTCCTCCTCCATTCTTTTTAAGTCCCCTGGGGTACCACCATTGTAGAGGAACACATGGATAAAAAGTATTTCACAATTATTACATAATTGGAAGAATCATTGGAGTAGAAGCATTGACAGTATACTAGGTGCTAAACAAATTCAGGAACTTTATTTGGGGGACGGTGTTCAAGTTAAGAACAGACCACAAGTCACGTAAGGAGGTATTTACAAAAAAGGGCTGCAGGCAATTTCCAGTAGAATTAAAAGATGGGTCTTTAATCTGCACTGATAGGAGAAAGGAATTCCCCATGCATTCTAGTTTTAGTTGACTTATATTCAAGATGGGCAGAAAACAAATTTGTTTCTGACATCATTTCAACCTCAGTTATAAACTTCCTGGTCTGGGATTTTTTACGAGAATGACTAGCGAACACCCTTTTAACTGACAGTGGTGTTCAGTTTTCTTCCTGAGAAATTGAGGAATGTATGCAATGTAATGGAATGACACACAAACATAGTGCCCTGTATCACCCTGAAACCAATTGGGGAGTAGAAAGATTTAACAAAACACTCAAAGAGGGCAATCAGCTGGCAAGATCAAATGGGTTGAGCTGGAAAGATGAAGTTTGGAGGCGAATAGAGGTTTATTGCTTAACTCCTCATTAGTCAACAGGTATGACTCCCTTTGAGTTGGAAGCCCAAATCTAGACTTGGTCTTTGGTGGATGAAGTGCCACAAAGATTGGTTAAGTGTTGATGTAAGCCAACAGAGAAGGAAAAGGGAGCTAGATTTACAGGCAGCCTGGAAAGAGAGGTTTAACAAATTGCATAAGACCAAAGTTATCGAGTTTAAAGTGGGTGATCGGGTAAGAGTGAAAGCTCCAACTAGCAACAAACAATTGTCAAAATTTACTGAAACCATGAAAATCATAAAGCTCTTCTGTACTGCAGTCAAGACACAATATGGTAGAATTTGGAATCTGGTGAGGGTGGTGAAACATTACCGGCCTGCACATAATGAGGAGACACGTGAAAGCAACAGTGAAGCAAGGTCAGGAAGTGGAAATATGAATGGCAGTCTTGTGTTACATAAGATGGAAAACACTGCAGTTCAGGTCAATTCAAGTGGATGGGTAACTCGCCCGGGTTTCTTGAAAGATTACTTAGTGAAGTAATACAGCAAGAGTTATTACATTGTTAACTTCTACTCATCTTTGGAAATGTAATGTGGTACTCATGTCTAATTGTAACTCTGTGAAGTCATGAATGAAAATTTTTACTTAACTTATTTGTTTAATTCACTTGCTTTTCTTCAAATGCGTTATTCACTGTTATATGTTTCTATGCTTTCTGGGGTAGGAATCTGAGAAGAAAAAATCTTTTGTGAAAAAAGGAAGATGTATGGTATCTGCCATCACATATGTCACGTGCACTGTAGATGATACCAGATCATTGTAGAAGAGACTAGAACAGAGGAACCTTCTGGTCATGAAGTTTTAGAATGTAGAGTGAGGAGCCTGTGCACTCATAAACTGGCAGTTGGTATGCTATGGCTGAGGTGTTTGAAATAAACCTGATGCTTTTGTTTACTCTCTCGTCTGCTTATTGTGTCCCGCTTTTACCTTGCATTGGGCACTGTAACAGCGATAGAAATAGGACTGGATGATGCTATTAATGATAGAATAACATCTACTGTAATCTGTCTAATGCTGCCAACATTAACCCCTGCTTATTCCCTAGAGAATCATATAATCAGTGTTAGTAGCAAAGGGTCAGAGAGTAAAGCAGCCAAACTGGAACTAAGTGGAGAAAATCCAGGTGTGTGCTTGTCAATTGGTAGAGAGCAAATGCATCATTGTTACGGAGATGGCAATGTGCAAAAAACTATTTTGAACATAAAAGATTATCACCTCCTTCCTCCCCAGTGGATGTAACTTCCTCTAGGGCCACAACATTTCTAACTAACTTATGTGCACCATTGCCTGAGGCATTAAAATTAACTCTTTTTCCAATGATTATACACTGCCCAATGTCCCTAGCAATTTGATTAATTTCAAAAGGAGTATGCCTAGAAGTAGTATGTTACCAATCAAGATGGAAGAGTTATCAAATGGCAACTCCTCCCTTAAATGACACCATGGCTGCAAATCTAATGGCCCCTGTTAGCAGAACCAGGGGTCTTCCTAGCCGAGAGTATGGCTGTCCAGCGGCCATTCCTTTGATGCTGACCCGGACTTTATAGTTTTCAGACCCTTATATTCTCTGAAACTGATACTAAGTTCCATGCAGTCACTATTAGAGAATATTGAACGGAATAATGACCACAAAGCTGACATATTAGCGCTTGCATTAGAAGCCATTGAAGGACAAAATTCATTTGTTCTGTTTATTCACACCATGTAAAGTTAGCACAATGTATCTATGACGGTATTCTGATCGTATAAACCTATTGAAATGCTCCGGAAGAAACGTTATTTCTTTTCATTGTTCATTGCACGATAAAAAGGGCCGAAAACCATACTGTAGCCATCTTGGTTTGTGATAGACTATGTTTCAGATCACGTGGTTTCCTTTTGCCTACCATCTTCATGATTTAGTTCGTACCAGCCCAGAGACAGGTTAGTTGTATTTATGGCTGAGGCACAAGGTCACATCTGCTGTAGGGAGTATCAAGCAAATTCCTTCAGGCCCTGGGACGAAAAGGGAGTCACCCTGCCGACCTCCTCTGTATAGATAGCAACCTTTTGTGTAAAGCTGAAACTGAACACTGTATGAGCTCATTTCAGGAGCCCATGGACTAACTGGTATTTTTCCACTTGTAAGGCTTTGTATGCTGAATCCGTTATGTATATAAGTGTGGTTTTGTCAAGGAGCCAGCAGTCTTCCTCGGCGCACCTGATGGGTGAGGATCGACGAGGCTCCTCTATGTAGAGTTTGGCTTTGGCCAATAAAACGTTTGAACCTTCTCCGTTGCCAACTGACTATTATTTAGAAAAGCTATTGCGGGCCATCGGTAAGTGTGGCCCTTGGGATTTTTGTTTAAGTACTTCAGTTGGCGACTCTCGTGGGACCCTTTGATAGGGTCTTTTCCTTCCCCGTATTTGGGTGATAGGATTTAGGGTGTTCTGGTCGGGTGGGTGGGGGAGAGGGATTTTTGTTTTTCCTTCTCCCTGATCGATATTTTTTCTTTGGCCAACGTCCACTCCGCACTCCAGATCAGGGTGTCCTCTGCTGCTAGTAACCCTTCACCGGGGTTCTACGGGATTAACCCAGGAGCTGACCGTGTTGGTCCCAAGAAGTTGGCAGAGGAGAACGAACGTCCGTACCTGGGTGCACCCGGTGAGTAATTTGTTTGTTTTGACGCACGCTTTTGAGCGGTGCATTTGGAACAGTTAACTGTATTTTGGTTTGAGGGGCGTGAGTGCCCTAGGAGAATTACGGAGGTCTTGCAGGGTAGTCCGGTAGGGACTGACTGTAGAGACTCCACGGATCCTTTTGTGATTTAGAGACACTGTTCAGATGCCTAGTTGTTACCTGTGTGTAACACACGGCCGGATTGTATTCGGAAAAGCCTGTGGCTGTAACTGGGTTGCCATGAGACCTATCTGAGGTGATCCTCGGACCCCATCAGAACAGTCTCGTTGGTGAACCAAGGAGGTCATGGGATGGTCTGTAGTCCAGTCCGTGGTCACACCTGTCTGACTGCCTCTTGCTAGTCTTTTTGGAAGACTGCTCGTTGTGATTCTGTCGGTCCGGTATTTTGAATAATTCTCCACGAACGGGAGTCGACGGGCTCGGTTCGTATTTGTGGATGCATCAAGTTTGGATAGGTAGGTTGGGGTTGAATTACAGAAAAAGTTATATAGGAAACATCAATATATGTTATATGTGGTCTAAGAGTTTGATGATACGTTGGTTTGTGTTTGTCTGTTAACTAACATGCCGTGCTTCAGCAAATTGAATTGTTTTGGTTGTTGTTGTCGGACTGGTGGGTCTCATTTGACCAAGAGTCAGCCTGCCCCACCAGAAGGCAGTCCTAGCCATTATATGTACATAAAACATGGAATAGCCCCTCTATTGTTCAATACTTTGTGGCATAAGTATACCAGAGGTAATGAAGAATTGCAATGGCCTAAAACGGGTTCCTTCGATGAGAAAAAAATTGCCTTCTTACAGGATCAGTTATTTTCTAGACGCAGTAGGCAGTCTATGTTTGAAGCATTAAACACCCGGCAGAAGGAATCTAAGCGAAGGCGAATGAGAGAAGAGAAACTAGCTAGAGTTAAAAAAGGGCAAACCATTACTCAGAAGGCTGTTGCCTACGACAGAGCCCGAACGGAAGAAGGGATTGAATGTGTGAATCATGAATTTAGATTACAGGTCGATAAAAGTTACGTGGCTCGGCCTGACGCTGAAGATGAAATAGGAGATCTATTGGACATGCGTCCACCACCCCCATATGTTCCGCAACGGTTATATCCGGCAGTACCAGTTGCCCCGGTAACAGTCATTGCGGGGCCAGTCGCCCCTGCGCAAGTTTCAGTTGTGCCTGCGGTAGCTCCTGCTGCGTCGGCACCTCCAGCCCCTCCCCTCCTTACGCCTCCAACAAATTTATCCCGGTTGTCCTCGTCTGTCTCAGAAATTATGACTTTATTGCCCAATTTATTGTCATCTGTGGCAGCTGAAAATCTTCAGTTGTCACCCGGGTCAACACATTCTCCCCATGTGTTGACCTCTTCCTCCGCGAGTGCGACTCCTTTACCAGCTGTTTCCACTCCGGTACATCCGCCCGGTTTTCTTGAGGGTAAGAAGCTGTTTACCCGGTGAGCCTTAGGATTAGAGGAAAAGGAGACCATTGCGCAGCAAGCATCACAATGGATGCGACAGCCAATGACTTGAGGGAATACCAGCTCTACTCTGGAGGGCATCAAAACCCTTTATCCCATCCTCACCCACCAAGTCTCCTAGTGTCATAATTCCGAGCTCCTGCCAAATCCGAAAATTCCTATCTAAACCCCTCCCGAAAAATATACTAGAATTACTAAGGTGGAGATACGCATGAATTTTAGGGATTTTAAAGAGCCTAGATATAGCTTTCCAAACACCCCAAACACCTTCCAAGATCTTAAAACGAGGTTTTTTATAATATCTACGATCAACTTCACACATCAAGAGACCTTGAGCTTTTCTTCCAACTAATAACTCGAAAATAGATGGTGGCATCTGTAAATCTCTATCCTCTAGGTTAAGAGACTGTGTAAACTGAAAAAGGATGGCCATTTCAGCTAACAAACAGGACCAATGATAAAGTCTTAAATTCGGTAAGGTAAGCCCACCCCTATCCCTCGGGAGTGACAATAAGTTTGTGGAGCGTCTGATTTTCCCGTACTGCCAAATAAACCTTATAAAAATTGATTCTAGCCGTTTGATTATTTTTTCCTCAACTAACAGAGGTATAGCACGGAAAAGATATTAAATTTTTGGGAACATTGTCATTTTGAGGACATTCACCCTCCCAATCAATGATAAATGTAGAACATCAATTCTTTTCAGATCGGTTTCAATCGATTTTCCAAGTGGGATAAAATTCTCCTCTGCAATCCTATCAACTGAAGCATTAATTCTAACACCCAAATAAATTGCAGAGTCCATATATCTGGAGTCTTTTATGTTCAATTGGTTAGTTTATTCAAGGGTTTAAGACTCAGGCTGCCTATTGTGTCAGAAGTCCCTTTGATTGATATGCTGGTAAAAGGGGGCTTGAGAATTAAAATAATTTATACGTTTTTGTTGGGTGAAATTAAAAGTGATATCGGGAAAATGGAGAATACGCTTGCACGGAAATTAGGGAACCCCGATGTTGATCTGGACATGGCTCTTTATCTGAATAAAAAAGTATTTTGCTCTACGAACTTGAGGGCTCAGCACTATAAGACCTTGTTCGATCTGTATTATACCCCCGCAAAGCTCTTTTCATGGGGGGTTAGAGACGATGATAGATGCCCCAGATGTAACATGGCTCAAGCAGATCTGCTGCATATGTTTTATAGTTGTGGTTCGTTATCAGCTATCCAGGGAGAGATACCTAAATTCTGGGGGGAGTTATTAGGCCAGAGGATAGAATTGTACTCCTCTTTGATGCTACTTGGCATAGATAATAGATTAAATCTAGGGAAAGCTGAGGAAGCCCTGGTTTTTATATCTGTAGCGGTGCTTCGGATATTAATTACCTCAGGTTGGAAGGATATAAATCCCCCCTCTTTTCAGATATGGCTATCTAGATTATTGGGCATATTTAATATAGAGATATCTCTCTATGCTCAGAAGGGGAAGAAAACTCAGGATTTTGGTAAAATGATGTGGTCTCCTATCTCTGAATGGATCGCTGCAAGACCAAGAGAGTGATGTATACTGTACTGTGGAACGTATATATATACTGCCATTCTGTCTTGATTTTTCTTTTTCTTTTTAGGTCTAGTTTTCTAAAAATGTAGCAGAAGTATAAATGCTGTTAATATTTGTTTCTGTCTACTGTATCATGTAATATCCAACTGCATCAATAAAAAATCGTTATAAAAAAAAAATAAAAAAAAAGGATGCGACAGCCTATTTATACTTTGTCCGATATATGGAGCACTATGAAAGACTATGAACCCGTGATGCAACAGCATGCGTTAGAACACATGGCTGGACGCCTCATATCATTATGGGAACAGGTTCATGATGGGGGGAGGGCTCCAGCAATATTATATGATATTCATGACCAAGCGCATAAATTTCAGTTAAGCCCGGAAGAGGTGTACAGAAATGTTAGAACAATGATTAGTTACAGAACTTGACTTCAATCTGCTGTTCCTGCGGGCTCCACACATTTCCCATTGCGTGAAGTCCACCCTATTTATCATCCAGAAATTACTGAAATAATAGATGCACTAGGGGTGGTTACCCGCCTGCGAGTAGATGCTCGGTTTCAGGAACAGTGGGTGTACACCCCGTGGAAACGCAGTGAAGTGCTGTCATTAAAGGCTCATTTGCCCGATCCTAGGAAAAATCCTACAGCATATTATAAAGAACTTACTGAAGCCGCCTCATCGGCGGTAATGACGTTGGCCGATATAGAATTATTCTTTGCTTTATTAGTACCAGTGGTTATATGGCGTCAGGTACATGACCAAGATCATGTGACTGAATTTGTGGGAACATGGGATCAATTGAGAGATTGGGATAGAGATCGAAAACCAGGAGATAAGCCCACGGCTGAAATATTAACGTTACCTGAAAAAATATTTACATACATGCATTCGTTAATCCCTCCTAGAAAAGTTGATTGGGATAAATTGACAGCGTGCCGACAAAAGAAAGATGAGAGTGTGTCGGAATTTTTCACTAGATTTGAAGGTGTTTTTATCGACTTCAGCGGACAAGATTTATCCAAGGAGGGCGGCATACATTTGTTTGTCAATAGGTTTGTAACTAATTTACTGCCTGAAATTTCTGCCCGACTCCTGGTAGCAGAAAGTACTTGGACGACGTCTACTCCTTCGATTATATTAAGCATGGCTCAATACTATGAGCACCGAGAGAATGAAAGTAAGGATAAAACGGAAAAGAAAGCAAAAGATTTAAAAACGCGGGTCCTGTTACAGCAGGTTGAGAGAGGCCGTGGGAGGGGTCGGGGAGTGCCAACTTCTGCTCCACGAGGGGCGGGCCAAGCACCGGGTGGAGGAAGAACTGATTTAGGGATAAACCAATGCGCATTTTGTAAACAGTGTCCGTTGTTATATGCGCAACACAGCACTCTGCGAGGCCAAGGGAGAGGACGTGGTGGTGGTAATCGGGGTAGACATAAAAGGCAGGAAGAGTCTGGACAAGGTGGGAATAGTCAAAACTATTTTGATCATGGTCAGGGAAAGCAGTACTTCAACGAAGAATGTGCCAGCGATGCATCGGCAGTCTATCCTCATGCATAGGATAGCCGAAGGCAGAGTGGGGGACGTGTGTCAATTCCTATAGATCAAAACGGACCTTATGTTAATGCACATTTAATGGGCGCATCAGGTAAGTTTCTAGTTGACACGGGAGCTATGAACAGTTCTGTTTCAAATACCCTTGTCCCTGGGGCTGCTCTGTCTGGCCAGAATAATGTGTCCGTAGGTTTCTCTGGAACTCTGGTGGTGAGCCCCATTTCTCAACCTCTTTCTTTCACCCTGGGCCCTATTTCTATTGATTCACCATTTCTTTCAACATCGCAATGTGGGGAGAATTTATTAGGCATAGACTTATTGAAAAGGTTATATGCTCGTATATATTGTTCCCCAGATGGTGTCTATTTGACTATTAAAACCCCTTTTACCCCTTCGGTGCAGACGGATACCTTACCCCCCTGAATTTGCGAGGATTCCAAAAGCACTTTGGGCTACTGGAGACACTGATGTGGGTTTGTTGAGAATACCCCCTATTTCAATTACCTTGAAGCAAAATTCTTGTCTACCGAAAATACCACAATATAAAATTGCCTCTGCAGGTGAACGAGCCTTGTTGTCCATTATTCAGGATCTGATCCGCTCTGGGGTGGTGGAGGAGACAGCCTCCAATATGTGTAATAGTCCCATTCTTCCTATTCTTAAAAGGGCTCCCATAGATCACAATCCTGATTATGTAGATACATATCGTTTTGTGATTGATCTGCGAGAAATTAACAAGATTGTGGTGCCTTAGTATGCCGTGGTGCCTGATATAACCACCATATTAACTATGATTCCTCCTACAGCTCAATATTTTTCTGTGATTGATCTGAAAAATGCTTTCTTCAGCATTCCCATTCATCCTGATAGCCGATATCTTTTCGGATTCTCATTAGCTGGTCGCAGCTTCAGATTTTGTTGTGCTCCTCAGGGCTATACAGAAAGCCCTAGTATTTATAGTCAAGCGCTCAAAGCCCTATTGGATACTCTAATTTTGCCCGATGGTAACGTACTGTTACAGTACGTAGATGATCTATTGGTGGCTTCGGATACTGAACAGGGTTGCCGGGATGCTACAGTTCAATTGTTGCAGCATTTTGCAGAACATAGTAATAAGGTATCCTTGTCTAAATTTCAATATTGTCGACCGGAGGTGACTTATTTAGGTCATCTCCTGTCGAAGGAGGGTAGGCGTCTAACTCCTGATCGTATAACAGCTATATTTAACATGTCTGTTCCTTGCACGCAACGTGATGTCCGCGCTTTTCTTGGCATAACCTCTTATTGTCGCCAGTGGATTCCTAACTTTTCCCTTCTGACTAAACCCCTACTATATTTGACAACTAAGGATGTGCATGAACCTTTACCTTGGACTGTTGAATGTCAGAATGCTTTTGTCTCTCTGAAATCTGCTCTTTGTTCTGCTCCTGTGCTTGGCACTCCTGACTACCGGAAGCCTTTTGCATGAGGTAGACGGTTGCTCGCTTTCTGTGTTAACACAAGGTTTTGGTGGTAAGCAGAAACCTTTTGCATATTTCTCGGCGGTATTGGACAATGTCGCCAGAGCACTTCCCAGTTGTCTAAGGGCCACGGCTGCTGTTGCGGTGGCAATTCGACAATCAGAAGGGCTCGTCCTGAATACTGACCTCACAGTGATGGTGCCTCACGCTGTGGATGTATTATTAAACAGGACCAAGACTCAGCACTTAACTAGTGCGCGTCTTACAGGGTATGAATTGACCCTGTTTGCACCCCACATCACTATCAAAAGATGTGCCACTCTGAATCCTGTCACGTTACTGCCTCTCCCTTCGGAAGAGAAAAATCAGGACATACATGACTGTGTATTTCGGACAGAGGAAGAAACGAAGGGACGGATAGACCTGACAGACACTCCCTTATCTGACCCACAAGGGGAGTTATATGTCGATGGCTCATGTTTTAAGTTACCGAATGGCACTACCACATCTGCCTATGCGATCACCACTCTCCAGACTGTAGTCGAAACAGCTAAAGTGTCTTATCAATCTGCCCAGGCTGCCGAATTAGTAGCCTTGCTTCGAGCTTGTGAGTTAAGTGAAGGTTTGAGAGTAAATGTCTATACCGATAGCCAATACGCTTTCGGTGTAGCACATAGCTTTGGTAGGTTATGGGCAGAAAGAGGTTTCCTTAATTCGCATGGTCAGAAAATAAGGAATGGCCCATTGGTTCTGAGATTGTTGACTGCTCTGACTTTACCAAAAGAAATTGCTGTTGTTAAATGTAGCGCCCATAAAGCTGTAATCGATGCTGTAGGCAAAGGAAATTCATTTGCTGACAGAATCGCTAAAGAAACTGCCCAGTCAAACACCACCTCTATGTTTGAAACCAGTTCATCGAGAGGAATGGTAGAAACAGAAATATTCAATAGCACTATGGATAGTGTTAGAGAAATACAACAAGAAGCGACCCCTGAAGAACTAGTACATTGGCAAGAGCAGATAGGGAAACTAGACGAAAATGGATGTTGGATTGACTTGTCAGACAAATGCAGGTGGTTACTGCCAAATGCATTTGTGAATGTAATAGTATCCATGGCACATGGCCCTGCGCATATAGGTGTTAAAGGTATTTGTGCAGTACTAGATCCTGTGTGGTATAATACCAATATCAATAAGACCGCAACACATTTGGTCCAGAACTGTATGATCTGTCTACAGCATAATCCAGGAGGTAGTGTCCCTGTTCTGAAAGGTAATTTTGCGCCTCCTACCTTACCCTTTGAGGTGTTACAAATGGACTTCATTCAATTAGAGTGGGTAAACAATCTCAAATATGTCCTAGTAGTGGTTTGTGCGTTCAGTAAATGGGTGGAGGCATACCCCACCAAGGAGAATACCGCTCTAGCCACAGCCAAAGCTTTAGTAAAGGAATTTTTTCCTCGCTATGGTTTGCCACGAGTGATCTGGAGTGACAATGGAAAGCATTTTAATGCCGACCTTATTAAACATATTTGTAAAGGCTTATCCATTAATCAGAAATTTCACGCTGCTCGCCACCCCCAATCAGCGGGGTTGGTAGAGAAGTATAATGGGATTCTCAAACTGAAATTGGCAAAGTTGCAAGAGACCACCGGGTTGAAATGGCCTGATCTCTTACCCTTAGCTTTGTTGTCTGTAAGAACAACTCCTCATTCCCGCTCTAGAATATCACCGTACGAGGTGTTATTCGGTAGGCCCGCTAATGTTTGGGGTGTACCGAGACCGAAAACTTTTAGAGATATTGAGTACCCCATGTTGACAGATTATCTTTATGCATTAACTAAAGATCTTCGTTCCATTCACCAACAGATATCTGCAGTATTGCAGCCTCTGCCAGAGGGTCCTGGACATCGTCTTGAACCGGATGTATGTCGTTACAACGCACACTTTTACAACGCATGCACTTACAATGCATTTTTTACAACGCAACATCCACTACAACGCATTCCATTACATAGCATGACACTACAACGCATTTTTAAAAACTACCTTTACAACGCATTCCATTACATCGCATACTACCTTTACAACGCATACCATTACAACACATAATATTAAATTGCATTTAAGGTAAGTATTGGATAGTATAGGGGTAAAAATTACTATTCTAACTCCAGGGGGTGCAACAGTAGGGTAAGTGTTGGATAGTATAGGGGTAAAAATTGCTATTCTAACTTCAGGGGGTGCAACAGTAGGGTAAGTGTTGGATAGTATAGGGGTAAAAATTGCTATTCTAACTCCAGGGGGTGCAACAGTAGGGTAAGTGTTGCATAGTATAGGGGTAAAAATTACTATTCTAACTCCAGGGGGTGGAACAGTAGGGTAAGTGTTGGATAGTATAGGGGTAAAAATTACTATTCTAACTCCAGGGGGTGCAACAGTAGGGTAAGTGTTGGATAGTATAGGGGTAGGTAAAAATTACTATTCTAACTCCAGGGGGTGCAACAGTAGGGTAAGTGTTGGATAGTATAGGGGTAAAAATTGCTATTCTAACTCCAGGGGTGCAACAGTAGGGTAAGTGTTGGATAGTATAGGGGTAAAAATTACTATTCTAACTCCAGGGGGTGCAACAGTAGGGTAAGTGTTGGATAGTATAGGGGTAAAAATTACTATTCTAACTCCAGGGGGTGCAAAAGTAGGGTAAGTGTTGGATAGTATAGGGGTAAAAATTACTATTCTAACTCCAGGGGGTGCAACAGTAGGGTAAGTGTTGGATAGTATAGGGGTAAAAATTACTATTCTAACTCCAGGGGGTGCAACAGTAGGGTAAGTGTTGGATAGTATAGGGGTAAAAATTACTATTCTAACTCCAGGGGGTGCTACAGTAGGGTAAGTGTTGGATAGTGTAGTGTAATATTATGCGTTGTAATGGTATGCGTTGTAAAGGTAGTATGCGATGTAATGGAATGCGTTGTAAAGGTAGTTTTTAAAAATGCGTTGTAGTGTCATGCTATGTAATGGAATGCGTTGTAGTGGATGTTGCGTTGTAAAAAATGCGTTGTAAGTGTAGTGCGTTGTAAAAGTTGCGTTGTAAAGGTTGTTCCCCTCTTGAACCTGGACAGTGGGTCCTGATCTGGAACTATCAGCGAAAAACGAGTCTGGATCCTCGATGGACCAAACCCCATCAGATACTCCTTTCCACAAAAACGCCTGTTAAAGTTGAAGGGAAGCGGCACTGGATTCACGTGTCACACCTAAAAAGAGTTCCTCTCCCATTGCCGGATGACCAGCGGGATCAGAGTGAAGGGTTAGTGCATGAAGGTGAACAGCCCATTGAGGATTTACCTTCCTCTGAAGCCCGTGGAGAAGTGAACGGGCGAGAGGAGGGTGCTGTGAGTTCAGAAACGTCTGCAGCAGCTGGCTCAACCATCAGTTCTGCTCCCGGAAATACTGCATCTGATCAGAAAGAGCACACATCCAGTATTTTGTCTGATCCTACTGTGCCTACTCTTTTTCCTGATCCCCGAATACCTGGTCATGTTCGCTATAACCTGCGGCCCCGACAAAAGAACACTGGACTGAACTAGTTGAGAGCTCGGAACTTTCAGTAAGCTCTGTTTAGAAGGAAGGTAGAGACATTGATTAGTTAAGGGGGGCCCAGGTGGAGTCCTTTAGTAAGAGTTGTGTCAAGTACAACTCCAACACGAGAAGTTTTTGCAATTTTTTCTTTTTCATTTTTGTATGAACAATAGGAGTCTGCCTGTGAGGCTCTGAAACGGACACAGGAAAGAAGCACCCTCTGGCAGGTTGGACTGCAAGTAGACCTATTCCCTTTAGATTATATTCGAACTTTTAGTAGGAATGTATCCTTTTTCTCGCTTTGTTCCCGAAGAGGAGCGACCTATAGTACCCCGTCCTTTGTACCCGTATATGCCTATGTTCTCTACTTGGAGTTTGCGTATCAAGATAGTATTTATAACTATAATAGCTGTATCACTAATGATATGTTTAGGAATGTTCATTTATTTAGAATTTCGTCACCCTGTGCACACCCTTATAGGGGTGGGCGGAATTTGCGAAATTAACTTTCGCAAATTATCGCGAAAATGCTAAAAATCTCCGCAAACACGCCGGAAATATCGCGAAGACGCGGAAGTTTTTTTCCCGCCTGTTCGCGGTAGTTTTTGCGTGATCGCGGGTCGCCAACTTACCCATGCGGTTGCTCAAGGGCGCGGCCATCTTGTTTTCACTTGTCCCGCCCTCTCGCGATGCTTACTTCCTGTTCCGTGTCGCGCAATGCCTGTTCGTGCCCGTTCGCGGTCGAAATTTCCTGTTGGCGACCGCTTTTACTTGATCGCGTTGCTTTTTGCTTGCTCGTGGAGAAAATATCGCGCGAACTTGCGCACGTGGTCGCAATGGGCGCGGCCATCTTGTTTTTCACTCTATTGCATGGTTCTGGGGCCTGATTTTCAATCCTCCCAAAATCCTTTCAATCCTTTGTTTATAGCCACTTTTTTTGGATCTTTATTACTTATTATTTCTCCAACTATTTTCCTGCTTCTATATTTTTTGTTTTTGTCTATTTTTTTTTGTTTTTTAGCTACTTTTGCCTCTTTCTATTCCCTGCTATTTATTTCCTTTACTCCTTTATTTATTTTACCTTTTCTTTCCCGCCCCGTCCCCAGAACCATGTCCAAGGGTAGGGCTGTTCGCCGGCGCAGCCAGAACCGCGACCGCCTTCCTTGCGGAAGGCGGCGCCCACAAGGGGTGCAGGCACGGGCCTTATTTGGGGAGGAGGAGTTGGCTGCACTAATTTTCTTTGTGCAGCGCCACCTCCCCTCAACCCTGGCAGCAGGTGGCAGGCCTGGGTCCGGGTACGGCCTCCAGGAGCATCGGCAGCGGTGGGGGAAGGTGCGCCGGGCAGTGTCTCGCATCTCTGGGGTCCGGCGCACCCAGGCACAGCTGACGCACCGGTGGTCCGACATCCTGGACCGTGAGCAGGACCTGCTGGACCTGCTAGGAGTGGAGGTCCCGGGGCTTGGTGAGTACATATTTAATTACTACAACTTTGTGTCTGTTCTTCTGCTCTGTGTTATATATTGCGAATATTTTTTTCTCTTCCAACCAGCTAGAATGTTGCTGCTTACAAATCAATACATTCCAGGTCAATAACGTTTAAAAGTTTTCTGTGATTATGGTGCTCTTCTGCGCTACTACTAATCTTACTTGTTTGCAGCTTTGCGTTTGCGCTTGCTTAGTGTGATTCTTTACGAGTTTATTTTAGAGAAATTAAGTTACGTAATGCTACAGTGACTCTAGTCCACTCCTTACTTTGTCCCGTAACCGTCACTTAATAGATAGGGGCGGATTGATGTTTAGGTACACTACTTTGTATGAGCTTCTAATTTGTTAGTGGTATGCGTGATGCCCCCTCACTCAGTTACGTGACGTGCTGCTAGTACGGCAGTCTTTAGAACCTTTTCTAGTTTGTTCAATGAGTGGTGGTAGGCTTAGCAGTTACTTAGCAGTAGCAGATCAGCATCAATCAAACCAAAATTTGGTGTATACAAAAAATTTAGTCATGTTCATGTGTCCTCCATGATTTGACCATACGCATTGTTGAGGAATACAGTGGAAATGCATACTTAATGTACAATTGGCATGCCTGGAATAGGTGGGCTAGGTTGGGTGGTACGTTGTACTTAGGCTTAGTTGTAACTTAGTTTTCTGGAATCAGAATGGAAGACTGGATTACTGTTGATAAATAGTAACTTAAGTAGTCGAACTGCGAATCCCCCGATATTACATGTTGACCAGATGAGATCGGTCAATGTAGTTATTGCAATTGTTGTTTACATAAGTGTTTTTTGACCGTTGTTGAAAAATATTGTATTTGTTTGACACCATCCATCAATGTTTTTCTCTTTCTTATATCTTTCCTGTTCATCAGCACCCAGGGGCAGACCGACAGGGACTGGGCAGTCGGCGGGACAGGAACAACACCACCAGGAGGACACCGCTGAGGGCTCCTCTGCTGGCCCCAGTAAGTCTTCTTGTTTTTAATAATATTTCTTATTCCATAACTTTTACTGCCCCATATTTTTCCTGAACTATTGTTGGTTTCCAAATGCTATTTTTTTACCACCAATTATCCTTCGATCTGTACGGTTTCAAAAATCTTATCCCTGCCTCCGCTATGATGACTCTGAGTACTACTACTACTACATACTATCAGTCTGTCTGTACTGTAGTAGCTAGTCTTGCCCAGTTGGCCAGTGCCACTCTTTGTGAAAGGTTGTAATATAAAACTCATATTCACCAGTAGCTCGAGCCATTGAGTCCAATCCGTTGGGTCGTCGTCTTGTGCTACTTTTACTCTTATTGATCTTGAGGCTTTGAAAATTCACAGCAACAACAGCCCTACCAAATTTATTACTATTTTGATATGATACCCTATAGGACATACTACTGTTGTAGGGATCTTGCACATACATTTGCACCAGAAAATAGGATGTTGGTGATGGTAGGTTGGACCTTCCTTGCACACCTCAATCAGAAATTCCGCACCCACCACAATTCCACTGCTTGACTATAGTACTGTCTTGTCATAACTATTAGGTCTCGGAACCCTCCCCCCAAGATACCCAACAAGTAGACAACCCAGAACATAACACACCCAACCTCTCAGTCGTGGAAGCAATTCACATGCAGACCCTTACTTTAATTTGCTCACTCGTGTAAGTTAGTCCACACCAAAATACCACCAAGTCTATGTAAGTTCAAAATGTTTATTTCAATTTGAGAAGGTCTCTCTGTACACTGTTTTCTTAGCAGCACCAACCGGAAAATCAATAACATTAAAACAATATACATTGTTGTTACACTTATACAGTTGGGAATTAAATCATGATAACTGAACAGTGGTGGAAGGCAGCACCACCATTGTTAGACCTGGCACCTTGGCGTGAGTTTCCCTTCCACTTTTTGATGGTGTGCCTCGATTGTTTTGCTGGTGTTGTCCGCTCAGGGCACTGCGCCACGGCTAATCCGTGCCGCAGTGCAAGTGCTCCCTAGGTAAAGTGTACCTGTAATTGATGTCCATGATTGGTTTATTGGATTCACTGTCAGTCCCCAGTAAAGTGCACCAGGGGTGCCAGGGCTTGTGAATGCCGATGCTGCTGGTGGGCTTGCAGCGCTGGTTGCGCCACCCACGGAAGCGGCCTTGTAAAGTGTGTCTAGGGTCTGCCACCGCAGACCCTGTGCGCGGTCCGGGACCGTCGCGCTGACTGCGCAAGTGCCCCCACTTGCCAGTCCCTAAACCTTCCCTTACTTACATATTAGCCACCCCTCTGGTAGGCCCAAGGGCAGGGTGCATTGTAGGCATAAGGTAGGACATGCCCTGATGTGGGTGGCATGTCTTAGTAGTGAATTACAGCCCTTGTCGTTTTTCACTATTGAAGGCTACCTGCTCTCCATAGGCCAGAATGGGCTGCTGGGATCACGCCAACGCTGTGACCCCAGTGGACTCAGAGAGCATGGTAGAAGTGTCAAGTTTAGTATGCCTGAACTCAGGATGATAAAATACTTCTTGTAGTCAAGTTTATTTTAATATCCTGGGTTTGTAAATACTACTTTTAGAAAGTTAGTATTTACTGACCTGACCATCTCAGTCCGCCTCTGCTGTATGTGTGTGTGTTCTGCCCAGCAACAGTAAGGAGCAGGGTTGGGGAATCCCCAGAGACAGGTTGGCTGCCAGGTGGTGGGTAGAGAGATTACACCTGGATGGGTGGGAGGAGTACACCTTGACTCTTGAATAGACCTGTGCTCTGCCCCCACAAAGCCGGCGCCACCCCCTGTGGGGCGGCTGATGTCTCTGCCCTGCTGCTGAAAGGAAAGAGCAGAGTCACCATAACAAAGTGCTCCAGAACTGGACTGAGCCAGGCCTAGGCCCCCTGGCGCTAAAGAACAAAAGAATCATGGTATAAAAGTAGGAGCCTGGCTCCTAAGAAATCAGAATCCTGTTTACCACAAAGAACCTCTGCCCGACTAGAAGGAGAAGAAGACGCTGGAGGAGCTGGCCTGCTGCTTGCCTTGCTGAGAAAGGAGAGGAAGAGACTTACTGAAAAGACTTTGCTACTTTGTGCTTGAACATTCTCCAAGGGCTTGATCTGAGCTTGCCCCCTGAACTGAACCCCAGGAACAGTGGGTTCTCTGTGCTTCTTGCTCATCCTCCAATTCGAGCCGTGTGGGCATCCCGCTGGAAAAGAGACTGCGCCCCTCATCGCCCCTCCTAGGGCCGTGACACTCAGAAGCTCGCCTGCCTCCCACCCGTGAGAGCCCCGCTCCGTCCCGAGCCGCTCTCTGTCCCCGGGCCAGGCCGCCTGCATCCCTGTCACCGCCTGCTACTGGAGCGCGCTGACCGCGCTATCACCCCTCCCGCCGGAAGCCGTCCGACGACTGTGATCTACGCCGGGTCGTCCAGCTGCACTGACTGTGTCCTGCGACCCCGCTTCGCTATCCCCGGACATCTCAGGCCGCGCCGCCCCCGCTGTGGAGACCCTCCTGCACCGCCGTGCTAAAGGGTCGCTGGCTGCGCCTGCCTACGTGCCCACACCTGCTGATTGAGGACCCAAGAACACTTCTTAAGCCGAGAGTCGCACCGACCTGTGCCGACTCTCCACATCACGAAAGAAGTTCCAGTATCGGGCTCGGGGCCCGCAACGCCTTATTTCCCCGTTCGCAGGAGCCGATCGCTGTGAGTACTGGAACCACAAGTAACACTTGCAAGAGACTACAAAGTCTCCATTTGAAGCTAAGAACCAAGAACATTTGCCTGCTTTACAACCTGGTGGCATAGCGAAAACGTTATTGGTCTTGTGATAAGTCTGCTGAGATATATATACCTATTTTTACATAAAGAAGCGTATTTTTATATATATCCAAGTCTGGTGTCCGTTTCTGGGGGGATTGATGTATTTACTGTGTGTATGATTGTAAGTGCTTAACCAACAACGCCTGAGGAATCGCCTTGGCTGCTCACGCCACGCACCTAGAGGGTGAGCAAGGGTCATTCGCGAGGGGTTATCCTGCGCCCTGACGTGGAGGAGAGGGTTCCTGCTTGACACAAGGGCAACCTTGCGCCAACCAGAGATCCCCGACTCTAACATTGTTGGCAGCGGTTGGGATTTCGGATTTGCACTTGTAATTTACATACAGTGAATTATTAATCACCAGATAGTGAGAGCAGACCAAGTAACGCAGCCACAGGTTTTCATTTTTGGAACTTTGTTGAGACATCTGCCATTACTGCAACCATGCCTGGCTCACTCTCCGCTGGAAGAGCACTCTCTGTGATTTCCGGAATAGATGAGGTGGATTGGGAGAGACTGGAAGGCTACACGATAGAGCAATTGAAAGGCTACAGTGTAAAATTCCGAGTTCCCCATGCTGGATTCAAGAGGAGAACCCAGTACGCCAAGGCGCTGAGAGCCTGGAGGGAGTCACGAGACCCACGGAATGCGGGGGACATCGTTCCACCCGACAACCTTGAGGAACCCAGCAGAGTCCGGTCGCCAGAGGAGCTGGCAGACAGGGCAGCCGACAGGGCGCATGCAATGGAGATGGCAAAGTTGGCAGGACAAATGGAAATGGAAAAGCAGAAGTTGGCCCTGGAGGCACAACAACGCCAAATGGATCATGATATAAGATTGAAGGAGTTGGAGCTGAAGGCGAAAAGTTTGGACACCGCTCCTTCTGGTGGCAGCACTCCACCAGCGCAGGTAGAGTCCAAGGTGTACATCCCCAAAGATGTAGTAAAGGAGTATTTTAGAAAGGATGACATAGGGCAGTGGTTTAGAGCCTACGAGGTGGCCATGTCCTCACACCGGGTCCCTGAGAAAGACTGGGGAGCGGGGTTGTGGGGAAGGTTCCTTGCGGAAGGGCGGGACACACTGTTAGATTTGCCCTTAGAAGTCCAGACCTCATACCCCCATATGAAGGAAGCTTTAATGACCAGGTATGGGTTAACTCCTGAGCTATATAGACAGAGGTTCAGGGAGACCAAGAAGATCCCTGAGAGTACGTATGTGGAGTATGTGACCTTTTTCTGCAGAGCGCTGGATGGTTGGGTGAAGGGTAGCAAAGTGAATGATTATCAAGGGCTGCTTGATTTAATTGCATGGGAGCACTTGTCCAGTCAATGTTTTCCTGAGCTACGCCAGCACCTGATAGATAGCAAGCTGTCCAACCCGAGGAAGCTTGCTGAGGAGGCGGACCGCTGGCTCAGCACCAGGGTCCACAAGGGTCAAGTGGGAGACTCCGCCAAAGGTGGGCAGGGTCCCCAGCAGAAGAGTGGGGGGACAAGGGTAAACAGAAGGGGTTCCAAAAAGGCCCCCAAAGTAATTCCCAAGGGAACCAGCAGAAGGGTTCTCAGCCTCCCCCACCCCCGCAGCAGAACGGGGCCCCGACAGGTAGACCTGTTCCAAAGGGGCCCTTCAATTGTTATAGGTGTGGTGACCCGGGTCACATTGCCTCTGATCCTAAGTGTCGCCTGTTTGGTAAGACCGCACCCACTGGTGCTCCCCCCCGGCAAGTAGCTAGTGTTAACTTTGGGGAGGAGGTAGCAGTCCAGGAGGGTGGGGGTCCCGGGCAGATGACCCTAGTCTCGCTAGGAGACAGTGAGATGGTCCCTGTAACCTACCTGCCCTCTAACACTAAGAAATATGGGCAAGTGGTGACCATCAATGAAAAGAAGGTTGAGGCTCTTAGAGATACAGGAGCCAGCGTGACCTCGGTGAGGCAACACCTGGTGTCTCAAGAGCAAATTGTACCCAATGCCTACTGTAGGGTTGTCAATGCTGACAACGTAGAGAGTCGTTGTCCAATGGCTCAAGTTCCCTTTGAGTGGGGGGAGGTCTCTGGTACTCTACAAGTCGCTGTGAGAACTGACATGCCTGTAGACTGTCTGCTAGGGAACGACCTGGAGAGTTCCCCTTGGGAAAAGGTGGAGAAGACCACGCATCTGAGGATGGTGGGTCTACCCGACTGGGCGTGCGTGACCACCCGGTCCATGGCAGCCAGTAGGGGTGTTGAGAGGGTCCTGGAGCCTGAGGGAGAGGTCCAGGAACCGGCCTTAGGGAGAAGGCGCAGGAGGCGCGGGAAACCGGCCCCCGAAGTTCCCACGGCCCAGGAGGAAGTAGACCCTGAGGGGGATGCTCTGGAGCCTACCGGGGAACAGATTGCCGAACTGGGAGACTTGCCTGAGCTGACCCATTGGCAGCAAGAAGGAGGTCCCTCCAGGGAGGAATTCTGCAGGGAGCAGAAAGAGTGCCCTTCTCTCGTGGGTATGCGGCAGCAGGCTGCAGACCAGGCCAATGGTGTTCAGGCCAAAACACATTACGTGTACTGGGAGAGTGACCTCCTGTATTCCGAGCCTAAGGCTGCTGAACCTGGGTCAGCCCGTGTGCTGGTGGTACCCCAGAAGTTCAGAACCTTCCTACTGGGGCTGGCTCACGATGTGCCTTTAGCAGGACATTTGGGGATGGACAAGACCTATGACAGGCTTGTCACCCACTTTTACTGGCCCCAAATGCATAAGAATTCAGATTCCTACTGCAGAACCTGTCAGGCTTGCCAGGCAAGTGGCAAGAGCGGAGGGAAGCATAAGGCTCCTCTGCAACCTTTCCCTGTGGTCGGTACGCCATTCCAACGAGTGGGTATTGACATTGTGGGGCCTCTGGACCCCAAGACAGCCCTGGGCAACAGGTTCATCCTGGTCTTGGTGGACCATGCCACCCGGTACCCTGAAGCCATCCCTCTGAGGACAGTGACGGCCCCCGTGGTGGGACGGGCACTGATGGGAATTTTCTCCCGAGTGGGATTCCCTCTAGAGGTGGTGAGCGACAGGGGGACCAATTTCATATCCACATATATGAAATCCCTGTGGAAGGAGTGTGGGGTAACTTACAAGTTCACCACTCCTTACCATCCCCAAGGAAATGGGTTGGTTGAGAGATTCAACCGAACCCTCAAAGGCATGATCATGGGCCTGGACGGTCCAATGAGGCGTAAGTGGGACGTCCTCTTGCCATGCCTGCTCTTCGCTTACCGAGAGGTGCCGCAGAAGTCTCTAGGGTTCAGCCCCTTTGAGCTTCTGTATGGTCACCCGGTAAGAGGACCTCTGAGTTTGGTAAAGGAAGGCTGGGAGCAATCTCCCAGGAAACCTCCCCAGAATGTATATAGTTACATGCTGGCCTTCCGAAACCAGACTCGGCGTTTCAGGCAACTTGCTGAGGCAAATCTGGAAGCCAGCCAGGAAGAGATGAAGCGGTGGTACGACCGGAATGCCACTCTGGTAGAGCTTCAACCTGGACAAAAGGTGTGGGTCTTGGCCCCAGTGGAGCCGTGTGCACTTCAGGATAAGTGGACAGGTCCATTTGAGGTTGTGGAGCGCAAAAGTCCTATCACCTACTTGGTGGACATGCAGACTCCCAGGAACCCTTTGAGGGTCCTACATGTTAACCGCCTTAAGCCCCACTTAGAGAGGACCGAAGTGGGCATGCTGCTGGCCACTGATGATGGAATGGAAGAGGAGACCGAGCCTCTTCCTGACCTCTTAGTGGCCTCTGAGAAAGATGGGTCAGTGGATGGAGTTAACCTCTCACCCACCCTGACGCCCGAACAACAGGAAGACTGCCGCCACTTGCTGGGACAATTTTCCGACCGATTCTCCCTGGTTCCTGGTGTCACAGATTGGTGCGTCCATGATGTGGACACAGGAGACAGCTTACCCGTGAAGCACAAGGCTTACAGGGTAACTGACAGGGTCAGAGCTTGCATCAAGGAGGAGGTCTCCAAAATGCTTGCGCTAGGGGTGGTTGAGTCCTCCAGCAGTCCTTGGTCCAGCCCCGTGGTCTTGGTCCCAAAGGCTGCTGCGCCGGGAGCCACACCTGAACTCCGGTTCTGTGTGGACTACAGAGGACTCAATTCAGTCACGAAGACTGACGCGCACCCCATCCCCAGAGCTGATGAGCTCATTGATCGGCTGGGGGCTGCCCGGTTCCTCAGTACGTTTGATTTAACGTCTGGGTACTGGCAGATCGCCTTGACCGACGGGGCCAAAGAGAGGTCAGCATTCTCTACACCAGATGGGCACTTCCAGTTCCGAGTCATGCCATTTGGGATGAAGAATGCCCCTGCCACCTTTCAGAGGTTGGTCAACCAGGTACTGGTTGGGCTGGATGCGTTCAGTGCCGCCTACCTGGATGACATCGCAGTGTTCAGTGCCACCTGGCCTGAACACCTGCGCCACCTCTGGGAAGTGTTGATGGCGCTGCGCCGAGCAGGCCTCACGATCAAGGCAAGCAAGTGCCAGATCGGGCAGGGTTCCGTGGTGTACTTGGGACACCAAGTGGGGAGTGGCAAGGTGGCACCCTTGCAACCCAAAATTGAGACCATCCTGGCTTGGGAACCCCCCAAGACGCAGACCGCAGTGAGGGCCTTCCTGGGGCTCACTGGGTACTACAGGAGGTTTGTCAAGGGCTATGGAACGATCGTTGCCCCCTTGACAGAGCTGACTTCGAAGAAGCAGCCCAGGAACGTGATTTGGACTGACACCTGTCAGAAAGCTTTCGACACCCTGAAGACTGCCATGTGCACGGCGCCCGTGCTCTTGGCCCCTGACTTCTCCAAGGAATTCCTAGTACAGACAGACGCTTCAGAGCATGGTGTAGGGGCTGTTCTCTCACAGATGACTGAGGAGGGCTGGGACCAACCCGTAGCCTTCATCAGTAGGAGGTTACTTCCACGGGAAAGTAGGTGGAGTGCAATTGAGCGAGAAGCATTTGCTGTGGTCTGGGCGCTGAAGAAGCTAAGACCCTACTTGTTTGGGTCTCACTTCCGGGTTCAGACGGACCACAGGCCCCTCAGATGGTTGATGCAAATGAGGGGTGAAAACCCGAAGCTGTTGAGGTGGTCCATCTCCCTACAGGGTATGGACTTTACGGTGGAACACCGTCCTGGTACAGATCACGCCAACGCTGACGGTCTGTCCAGGTATTTCCGCCTTAGTGACGAGGAACCCCCTGGGCAAGGGTAGTTCTCCCCACATTTCAGCTGGAGGGGACACGTGTTAGACCTGGCACCTTGGCGTGAGTTTCCCTTCCACTTTTTGATGGGGTGCCTCGATTGTTTTGCTGGTGTTGTCCGCTCAGGGCACTGCGCCACGGCTAATCCGTGCCGCAGTGCAAGTGCTCCCTAGGTAAAGTGTACCTGTAATTGATGTCCATGATTGGTTTATTGGATTCACTGTCAGTCCCCAGTAAAGTGCACCAGGGGTGCCAGGGCTTGTGAATGCCGATGCTGCTGGTGGGCTTGCAGCGCTGGTTGCGCCACCCACGGAAGCGGCCTTGTAAAGTGTGTCTAGGGTCTGCCACCGCAGACCCTGTGCGCGGTCCGGGACCGTCGCGCTGACTGCGCAAGTGCCCCCACTTGCCAGTCCCTAAACCTTCCCTTACTTACATATTAGCCACCCCTCTGGTAGGCCCAAGGGCAGGGTGCATTGTAGGCATAAGGTAGGACATGCCCTGATGTGGGTGGCATGTCTTAGTAGTGAATTACAGCCCTTGTCGTTTTTCACTATTGAAGGCTACCTGCTCTCCATAGGCCAGAATGGGCTGCTGGGATCACGCCAACGCTGTGACCCCAGTGGACTCAGAGAGCATGGTAGAAGTGTCAAGTTTAGTATGCCTGAACTCAGGATGATAAAATACTTCTTGTAGTCAAGTTTATTTTAATATCCTGGGTTTGTAAATACTACTTTTAGAAAGTTAGTATTTACTGACCTGACCATCTCAGTCCGCCTCTGCTGTATGTGTGTGTGTTCTGCCCAGCAACAGTAAGGAGCAGGGTTGGGGAATCCCCAGAGACAGGTTGGCTGCCAGGTGGTGGGTAGAGAGATTACACCTGGATGGGTGGGAGGAGTACACCTTGACTCTTGAATAGACCTGTGCTCTGCCCCCACAAAGCCGGCGCCACCCCCTGTGGGGCGGCTGATGTCTCTGCCCTGCTGCTGAAAGGAAAGAGCAGAGTCACCATAACAAAGTGCTCCAGAACTGGACTGAGCCAGGCCTAGGCCCCCTGGCGCTAAAGAACAAAAGAATCATGGTATAAAAGTAGGAGCCTGGCTCCTAAGAAATCAGAATCCTGTTTACCACAAAGAACCTCTGCCCGACTAGAAGGAGAAGAAGACGCTGGAGGAGCTGGCCTGCTGCTTGCCTTGCTGAGAAAGGAGAGGAAGAGACTTACTGAAAAGACTTTGCTACTTTGTGCTTGAACATTCTCCAAGGGCTTGATCTGAGCTTGCCCCCTGAACTGAACCCCAGGAACAGTGGGTTCTCTGTGCTTCTTGCTCATCCTCCAATTCGAGCCGTGTGGGCATCCCGCTGGAAAAGAGACTGCGCCCCTCATCGCCCCTCCTAGGGCCGTGACACTCAGAAGCTCGCCTGCCTCCCACCCGTGAGAGCCCCGCTCCGTCCCGAGCCGCTCTCTGTCCCCGGGCCAGGCCGCCTGCATCCCTGTCACCGCCTGCTACTGGAGCGCGCTGACCGCGCTATCACCCCTCCCGCCGGAAGCCGTCCGACGACTGTGATCTACGCCGGGTCGTCCAGCTGCACTGACTGTGCCCTGCGACCCCGCTTCGCTATCCCCGGACATCTCAGGCCGCGCCGCCCCCACTGTGGAGACCCTCCTGCACCGCCGTGCTAAAGGGTCGCTGGCTGCGCCTGCCTACGTGCCCACACCTGCTGATTGAGGACCCAAGAACACTTCTTAAGCCGAGAGTCGCACCGACCTGTGCCGACTCTCCACATCACGAAAGAAGTTCCAGTATCGGGCTCGGGGCCCGCAACGCCTTATTTCCCCGTTCGCAGGAGCCGATCGCTGTGAGTACTGGAACCACAAGTAACACTTGCAAGAGACTACAAAGTCTCCATTTGAAGCTAAGAACAAAGAACATTTGCCTGCTTTACAACCTGGTGGCATAGCTAAAACGTTATTGGTCTTGTGATAAGTCTGCTGAGATATATATACCTATTTTTACATAAAGAAGCGTATTTTTATATATATCCAAGTCTGGTGTCCGTTTCTGGGGGGATTGATGTATTTACTGTGTGTATGATTGTAAGTGCTTAACCAACAACGCCTGAGGAATCGCCTTGGCTGCTCACGCCACGCACCTAGAGGGTGAGCAAGGGTCATTCGCGAGGGGTTATCCTGCGCCCTGACGTGGAGGAGAGGGTTCCTGCTTGACACAAGGGCAACCTTGCGCCAACCAGAGATCCCCGACTCTAACAACCATCCCATAGCAATTTAGTTTATATAAATTTATAAAAGAAGATGTGAGTGAAGGGACCCCTCACTTTAGAAGAACCTAGTACTGGTAGTTGTTGCATCATTCAGAAGCTCTTGTTCATAGAAGGGAATCTTGCGTCTGTAATGCGAAAAAAGAAATGGTGTGCGTTAGTATATTGCAACTTGCAAGCATTTCTCAGCCGTGCCAAAAAGTGTAGCATCTATGGATAAGCAATATGGACTAACAGTAACAGTAGTACACCAGTACTTCCTAAAAAAGTGGCTTGTTAATGTTTGTGGACCGCTTGTGCGCAGCGCGTAGACTAGACAGTAGCAGTGTGAGGCAGGTCATGTGGGCTCAAAGGTGTCTTAAGAAGCTGCAAGGTAAAGGTAACGTCACATGTGCAAAAATAAAAGCCACAAAGGTAAAATGGTAGCATGGCTAGGGCTAATTAAGCAAAGGCTAAAATGATCATATATAACTATTAGTGTCTACTCTACTACTACCTGATTTGTACTAGTGATGCATGTTAGTATTAACTCATTTTTCAACCTTGCTACTGATCAATAGGGGGAGGTGTATATGACGCCTAATAAATGTGTAATGTTTTCCAGGCGCACTACCGACCACCATTGCCGGGGCCAGCGAAGGCGACGTGGAGGGCGAGGATGCGGCAGTTGCTGCAGATAGCAACGGAGCAGTAGGGGAGTGGCAGCACCAGTGGCGGGCGGTGGTAAGTTAGATTCATAATCCTTAACTATTGTTGAACTTGACAGTACACTCACTGCAAGGGTGTACTGTATGTATATATGTATACTGTACAGTTGTGACTTATGGCCCCATTAGGATGGTGGGCGACGCATATTGCCCCCGCCGGGCCGGCTGGAATTCACTGCCGACACCGCAGGGGCAAACCTCCCGCCATCCCTGTAGAAAATATTCAGACATGTCGACCAGGTGGAAAAGGGTTCAATATGGCGGTGGTGTCTCTCTCACCACACCGCCAGCCATATAATCTGCATTTTGGAATGCCTTTGCGTGGCGGCATTGCCGTCCGCCACGGAAAGGCATGCAGACATTGCAGAGTATGCTTGGGGGCCCCTATGGAGGGTACCTACCTATGCTATGGTACCCCCCCGCCTTTCAAAGCAAAACGTGACAGGCTCCGTGCGGGGCCCGTCATGTTGTGCTTGGAAAAGCAGCACAACATTTTAGCATTGCTTTCAGCAAAGCCAACCAGAATGTAAAAAACAAAAAACAGGGTGCGCCCGCCACTGTGCCGGGCGCATCATCCTAATTAATTGTCCCCACGGGAACCCCACCCTTTTTAGCAGTCGGATGGTGGGCGGACAAAGTCTGAAGGACTGGGCTATTCTAAGGCCCAGCGGTGCCAGGGGACAACACCTGAAACCTTCGTGGGTTACCTGTTCCGGCGTACAAAACACAGAGACACGGGACACTTCCTGCGGCGTCAAAGATCAGCATTTATTCACTGCAGGGATACAGAAATCGCAAGAAGTACACAACGTGTAGGTTCTGAGAGACTGCTTCGAATTGCACAAGTGGATCGCTCCTTTTATACACATTTTCGTCATTGCTCAGCATGGCGAACAAAAGGTTACAGCTTAGCTCCCATAATAAACTTCAAAAAGGTCACATTCATGTTTTCAGAAACCCGAAACATAATTACAGCAGCATTGCCGGTTCCCAACTGTAAAAGCACATTAAGCACATTCCATTCTGACCGTAACGAATTAGAGGAAGGGACAGAAACAGATGCAAAGGAAAAAGATAAGGATGTACAACAGTTTAGAAAACAGTGTAGAGAGCAATAACGGAAACTTGATTGCAGGATCAAAGGACTCGTGCCTAATGTATGCACGACTGAAACAATAAACGGCATGGCAAGATGAGCCTTAAGCGGGGCCATCTGCCTTTGCCGTGTCAGCCCCCTCACCATAAAAGACACCTTCAAAGGAACATGTGTCCTCCACGAAAGCTTGGGAATCCCAGGGTCACGAAGCGGACAGTGTCCGTTCGCTGGCTACTTGAGGGCAAGAGACAAAATGGACGTCGTATCTAAAATTGAACCCAAGGGTTCAGATGGACATACCCAAGAATGAGACGAACCATACATAGTAGCGTAGCGAAAACGCGTACACCCACTAAACTCGTCATTTGCGGTTCGTAGATACCAAACTCATCCATATTCGAACATACCCAAAATGTCAGTCAGATTCTCACGGAACCTCAGACGCTCCTTTTGCCCTCATGTAGGCAAGCACTAGTCGAGATCAGAATCGATTTCGATATTCATCAAATCGTTCAGTTGCTGCTGGAACATCATTCTATTCATCAACGTCTCTTTGATAACTGATGGCCGTCTTATACACGTAGTAGCACAGAGGCCACATAAGGCCGGACCACACTGTACGCAAAGACAACATGTGAACAGAAACGTTACAACAACCCCCATGATCATCAGAATCTTCCAACCCCAAGTTGATATCAGGCCCCAAAACCATCCTAGAAGCGTCCAATTACCCTCGCCCACGTGTATGGACTCGGAGATCTTATGCAACTTCGAGATGGCTTGGTAAACAGTTGGAGCGTTGTCAGGAATGAAAATGCAACAGCTCGAATGGATAACTTTGCACACACCACCTCTATCTGCAAGAACAACATCTAGAACCATACGGTTCTGCAACGTCATAAGTCTATCCGCCTGAAGTTCCGCTGTTAAATTACCAAGAGCACTCGCAGTTATGTTAGCAGTCAATTCTACCACACGGGTCAACTGTCTCAGGTTCCTACTATTAACCATAGGTCCCCAAAACGGCAAGAAACCCTTAAAGAAGTCTCCTGCTTCTTGACCCGCAGTGTCTTCTTTGCTGACAACGCCTCTCACAACTCTAGTTTTATGATATTCGGAGGCAACTGTAAAAGTCGGTGGCAAAAGATTCACAATATAACAGGTTCCCGAGAAGTCACGGGGCAACCATGTATATGCACACTCATAACATACGAAATAGGTACCCTTGGCAGTCAGGAAAACAGGGGAAGAGAGCATCGGTAGAACGTACGTGTCAGTACAAGCACTGTCCCCAAGCTGGGCTCTCGGATTTCGACCAAGACCTTTCAAGCAGAAATTACCGAGGTGGGGTACGATCCATATTGGAGACGAGCTCTTGAGCTGTCTATCACCCACTGACATACTATACTCAGCCTCACTCAGATCTTTATATGCTTGTATCTCTGCATCTGGAATAAGCGATACATCAAAAATATCTCGATCGAGATCAGCAATCGCTATCGCCAAAGGCTTGTGGTATGGACCAGGACCAAAGTTCGCGGAACGTGGCTCTCGACTGGGGTAGGAATCTAGTGCACTACGGAACATAGTTTGGAATGCTCGAGCTGACCCCTGGGAACTATAAGGAAGAACCAAATACGGAATACCTGTATCCATGGTATGTGGCATTAACCCACACACCCAACAGTTGGTAGTATTCATCACCAACTGATGCTGATGTAGGAGTTGAACAAAGGAGTTATTCATGAATTCCGCACGTCTAACCTGCTCATGTTGGGGCAGAGGATGAAAGGAATGTGGAGAAACAGTAGTAATGGAACTTAGTTTAGGAGAAAAGGTAGGTGAAACAGAAGGCAATAACGACTGTATCCCAAAATACACTCCGCCCACCAATAGCATAGAAACAGTCAGAAACAGTAGAAATACCTGAAACAAAAAACATTTCGTTCGTACAATCTTATGCAATTTTGATCTTTGCGCCAACATCCTTTCTACTTCCAACAGCGTAGAGAACACCATCCTCTAAAAACCGTCCGTACGTTCTTGACGCACTTCGTTCTGAGTAGCAATTATCAATCCCCAGGAGTTCCCAGGAATCGACAAAAGGTAACTGACCTAGTATCAGGAACCTGCTAAACAGAAGGAAGTACCCGCACGGCCCTACGGTTAACCCAGATGATAGGTTTTCTTAAACAAACATCCAACTTAATAAAAATCTCTTAGCTGTAAAAAAATGCACGTAGAACGAAACTCAAAAATCAGCAAAGGATGCAATGGTTCTTAATGTTCGTGGCAACAGTAAAGGAAAATATGGGAAAAATTATTAGTCTTTGTCATGTGAACGAAGAAAATATCGACATCTTCCAGGTCGAGTCTGCTCTTCAAATAATTGTTCAGCTGGTGAAACAATGTTCAATCGATCAGATGACAACTCAGACCTTGAGTTCTCCAAGACTGACGACTCAACAGATGTGTCCGGCTGCAATGAATTGTCTACTACAGGTTGAGCATCGCTAAACGGCACGTAACATAGAGGAGTCTCAGTTTCCGCTGTCGCAATACCAGTTCTCACCCAATTATCTGCTGGTGAAGGGATCGAAACCTTTTTGGTATGGGTGGCATGCACCCAGTTCTTTCTGCCTTCCAACCGAACTGCAGTCCTTGTAGCCAGCAGCACTTGAAAAGGGCCCACAAATCTCGGCTCCAGATTGCGTTTTCTGCCAAAATTGCGGGTAACAACCCAGTCACCCGGTTGGAGCCGATGTCCAGGACCCTCTGTCTGTGCCGGTAAAGCTTCAAAGACCTGTTGATGAATTAACCTCAGTTTAGCAGTCAGATCATGAAGATAATCAATTAACATTGGATACTCAAGGCTATCAAAGGCCTTAGGCCTCGGGACTCCCCAAATGTTTGCAGGGCGGCCGAACACAATATCATATGGGCTAAGCCCTACTCGAGAGTGCACAGTCGCCCTGGTTGACAAGAGAGCCAGAGGCAAAGCATCAGGCCATGACAAACCAGTCTTAGCTTGTATCTTTGCAAGTTTCAGTTTCAGAGTACCATTGTACCCTTCAACCAAACCCGCTGCCTGAGGATGATTGGCGCTATGGAATTTCTGTCGAATTCCAAGACCCTTACACACACTCTGCATCACACTTCCCACAAACTCACTTCCATTATCTGACCACACAATCCGTGGCATTCCATACCGAGGAAAGTATTCCTTCAGTAGGACTTTCGCTGTGGACAAGGCAGTATTATCCTTGAGAGGATAGGCCTCTATCCATCTGGAGAACGCACAAACCACAACCAAAACGTACTTCAGATTATTGCATCTCTCCATATGGATGAAGTCCAGTTGGATAACCTCAAAGGGACATGTAGGAGGGGCAAAATGGCCAGGTGGAGTAGGGGTGCCCTTTCCAGGATTGTACATAAAACACACCATACAATTCTTAACCACTCTCTCAGCACATTTAGCGATACCATCATTCTTCCATACAGGAGACAATAGCTTACATATACCTTTCGCGCTAATATGTGACAAGCCGTGAGCCATAGTCACAACGGCTAGCACATATGCATCCGGTAACATCCACCTCTGACATTCTGACAAGTCAACCCAACATCCATAGGTATCTAACTTTCCCGTACTTTCTTTCCACTTGGTCTTTTCAGTTTTAGTGGCCTCATTCTGAATTGCTTTCACGCTCTCAACAGTGTCTTCACACATACCAGTCTCCGTCGGCCACCGCACTGAACTCGTAACATACATTCGGGACGCAAGATTCTTAGCCGTTTCCTTAGCAATCTCATCCGCAAATGCATTACCACGACCAACATCACCCGTAACCTTTCGATGCGCACTACATTTAATGATCGCCACCTGTTTAGGCAATGTAAGTGCATCCAAAAGATCATTCACAAGCTGTCCGTGTTGGATCTTCGTACCATGCGATGTCATAAATCCTCTCTCTCTCCACAATCGGCCAAAGCTATGTGCAACACCAAACGCATACTGACTGTCAGTAAACACATTCACTCGCTTTCCCTTAGACAAGACACACTCTCTCATTAACGCAATCAACTCTGCCGCCTGCGCTGAATTCTGACTCAATCTCGCAGTTTCCACAACCGTACTCAACGTCACTACAGCATACGCAGTCGTCACATCACCATTCGGCAACTTAAAACATGAACCATCAACATACAAAGTGCCATCGGGGTCTATCAATAGAGTGTTTTTCAGGACCACATGACCCTTCGTTTCTTCTTCAGTTCGTAAATAACAATCATGTGGTGATACATCATTTGATTCCACATTAATCGGCAACAATGTCGCCGGATTCAGCACATTACAACGCTTAATCTGTATATGACTTGCCAAAAGTGTTAACTCGTAACCGGACAACCTTGCACTCGTCAGATGTTGAGTTTTTGTACGATTCAGGAGAGTGTCAACTGCATGCGGAACCATCACTGTAAGCATATTATCCATAACCAGACCTGCGGATTGTCGAATAGACACCGCAGCTGCCGCTGTCGCCCTCAAGCAACTCGGCAACGCTCTAGCTACCGGGTCTAAGGTCGAGGAAAAATATGCACATGGACGCTGCTTACCACCAAATTGTTGCGTCAAAACACTCAACGCACAACCTTCTCTCTCGTGAACGTATAGTGTAAATGGCTTACTGTAATCAGGAGTACCTAACACAGGAGCCGAACACAACGCATCACGCAGTTCAGAAAAACTTTTCTGACATTCTTCCGTCCATGGCAAAGGAGTCGAAACATCCTTGCACGTGAGAGCTATCAATGGCTTCGCTAACAGTGAAAAGTTTGGGATCCACTGTCTGCAGTATGACGTGATACCTAGAAAGGCACGCACATCTCTCTGAGTTGTTGGCACCGTCATTCGAGCAATCGCTGCAATTCTTTCTGGGGTCAACCTTCTTCCCTCCTTTGACAATAAGTGACCGAGATAGGTTACTTCTTGACAACAATATTGCAATTTAGAGGGTGACACCTTGTGATGTAAGTCACATAGATGCTGTAACAGTGATACTGTAGCAGTTTTGCAAATCTGTTCAGTGTCAGCAGCTACCAACAGATCGTCAACGTACTGAATCAAGGCCGCACCAGTCGGTAACACAAACGCATCAAGTTGGCTCTTAAGCGCTTGACTATAGATCGATGGACTCTCACAGTAGCCCTGATGTGCGCGTTTAAACCTGAAACTGCGACCACCTAACGAGAAACCAAATAGAGCTCTGCTTTCCTCAGCAATTGGAATGCTAAAGAAGGCATTCTTCAGATCGATTACCGAGAACCATGATGCAGAAGCTGGAATCAGAGTCAGCAAAGCCGTAATGTCGGGCACTATGGGGAACTGTGGAATCACAATTTTATTCACGTCTCGTAAATCAATGACAAAACGATACACAGGAGGCTTAGATGGATCAGTTTGTTTCAAAATAGGTAACACAGGACTATTACACACGTTACCCCGAGTTTCTTCGATGACATCCTTATCGATCAAATCATAAATGATCGCTAATAGTGCTCGCTCTCCATCAAGAGAGATACGATACTGGGGAATGCGTGGTAAGCGCACATTTGATTTCAATTGGACAACATAAGGCTGTATATCCAACAGGCCCACGTCGTTGGGACCCGTCGCCCACAAAGACTTAGGAAGAGAACTTAATTCCGGTGGGAGCTTACCAGTCGACAAATACATAGGAGAGATCACTTTCTGACCCAACGTAAGCTCCACTCCCGCAGGAGAACAGTACAAAGTCGCATATAACCGCTTCAACAAATCCAGGCCCAAAAGATTCTCACCACAACCAGTAGTCAAAAGCAAAGGAGCTTCTAACTCACGAGACCCAATTGTAAGGGGCAACGGGCTAGAAACTGGATTACTAACGGGGGCGCCAGAGAATCCAACGGAAACATTCGTTAAGCCAGACAAAGGCGCGCCAGGGAGTTTCGAATGCATGATGGAGCTTTTCGCTGCACCAGTATCCAACAGAAAAGGCTCAACTACGCCCATTGTGGCAACTGTAACGTAAGGCCCTCTCTGATCAACCGGAACCGATACCACTCCCTTTCTTTGTCTATGGCTGTCCTAATAATGACCGTCAGCAGCAACATCATGCTCGACATAATAGTCGTCCACATGATACTGTGCAGATCCACCAGCCGATAAATCGCGCCGATCAAAGCAATTTTGCGAGTCTGCTGAAGTGGCAAGACGCTCATTCTGATTCTGAGTAACACCGCGACCTCTATCACGTGATGCTTGTTGAGGACCACTACGACCTCCTCGAGCCGAAACACCATTGTTTCGGTCACGCAAAACTGGACAATTAAACTTCAGATGACCCTCACCCCTACAATATGCGCATTGATTATACCCCAACATAGTTCGCGGTGTAGAGGAGTCGGTACGCGACTGCGACCTAGAAAACTGCGACTGTAATCGATTTTGCTGTTGCGAGTTATTTTGATTCGAGCGCGGGGAATACGCTTGCTGCAATAAGACCTTAGTTTTAAGATCCTTCGTTTTCTTATCTGCACGTTCGCTTTCTTCTTTCTCTCTATTTTCGTAGTATTGGGCCGTAGCTAATATTTGAGCAGTGGTAGAAACAGCCCACGAACTTTCAGAATTCTTCAATTTGTAGCTTAGTTCAGGCAGCAGATTCGATACAAATTTATCAACAAACAGTCGCTGACCTCCCTCAGTGCTCATATCCTGACCACTGTGATCAATGAATGCCTCCTCAAATCTCGTAAAGAAATCGGAGACACTCTCGTCCTTCTTTTGTTTGCACGCGGACAGTTTATCCCAGTTAACTCTTATTGCCGGCATAAGTGTCTTCATAAGTGTAATTATCCTCTGGGGCAGATTCTCAATGAGCTGTTCAGGTTTAGCCCCACCAACTTGCCGTGTGTCAGCCGCAGCAAGAGCAGCCCAATCACCGCCTAACTCGGCTACGTGATTCTCTTGGCGGATTTTCGCCCAAATCGGTTGAGGTACTATATTACCGAACAACATGTCGATATCGGCAAGGTTCATAATAGTAGCATCCACTAGTTGGGATAACTCCTTATAATAACCTGCCGGATTTTTGCGGGGGTCAGGCAAAGTTTGCTTCACCTGCAAAACTTCCGATCGCTTCCAGGGGAGGTATATCCAAACTCTCTGAAAGTGTGGTGGAATAGCAGGGTTAGCAGCAGCATCACCTGGCATCCACACTGGGGGAACTTCCCGCATAGGGTACTGACCAGATTGTGCCATCCGCTCCTCAGCTTCGTCCTTAAACAATGCTCGAGGTGATACCGTAGATCGAAAAGATAACAGACGCTCTAAAGCATGTCGGACATTACTACCCACAATCATACCACTCGAAAAGTGATTCTGAAGTTCAGTAATCTTGGGCGGTACATTGTCTACCGCATCAGTATCCCACTCTTCTCGCAAAGATTTACACATTTCCTCGTACACAAATCTTTGTGTGGGCTCATTAAACTGAGAAAATGTCTCGAAGACTATACGCGAAGTGTACTTCGCAGGATAACTAATCCATTTACGCGCCAGTTTTACCAACGACTCACGTTCTCTACCATCAGGAATTTGACTACGCCTCTGAGAGACATCAGAAAGATCGGACCCAAGTATCGGCCCAAAAAGCGGAGAATAGAGATTAGCGACAGCATTAAATATGCGACTACGAACAGAAGGGGAAGAAGAAGGAAGCACAGGAGTAACTACATCAGGGGTAACCGTAGAACTAGTAGAAGTAGTCGAGATAGCAGGAGTAGTTGTAACAATAGGCTGAAGAGGTACAGGCAAAGGAGCAATAGGGAAAAGAGCGGGTAGCGGAGGAAGAACAATTTGCGGCACAAAAGGATTCGGAAGAACAGGAGGAACAACAGGCTGTCCAGCAGCCGCCAAGACAGCAGGTTGGGGAGCAGGAGGAATCACAGGACCCACAGTATCTGGTGCATAGGGAGGTGGTGATTTCAATAGATAAGACAATAAGGAATCCTCAACCGTTTCTTCTCCCGTCTTATCAGGACTAGACGGTAAAACCGGATAACATTTATCCACCGCCATATGATGCAATCGAGCAGAAACTTCCTGCTCCTTCTCATCCTTGTCTCGCTGATACTGTTCTGCATTTCGCATCACCGCAATAACACCTTCTCTCTTATTTTTCTTAGACTGTTTAATTTCTTTCTGCTTGGCCTCTTTACGCCATAACCGAAAGGAATCAAACATGGCTGGCCTAGCCTTCTTTTTAAACAATTTAGTTTCAAGATTATCCAATATTGCAGTTTCGAAACTACCATGTGGTGGCCAACTAAGAACACCATCATTTTTAGTATATCGAATCCAATATTCATTATATACGATAGGACCTACTCCATGGAGACTATAGAGCTCATAAATTGGAGTTCCAACTGGAGGTATCGGACATGAATCCTCTAGTCGGGAATCCGTGCTGCAACATTTAAAGAAACCAAACAAAGCACTACGGCCAGGCATCGTGCACACTAACCTAGTTTACAAACTTCAAGGGCTATCGAATTACGATGTCCTCGCAAAAAAAAATGCAAGACCCTCGGTTTTTGGCAATTGCAATTGTCAAATAAAACCCAACAACTAAGAACCAACGACTAAGAACCACAAATGCAATGGAACCATGCAAACAACCAAGTCTACTTTGGCAGCGACCCACAAATACTTAACTGAAAGAGCAATGGCGTCACCAGGAAGGCCCGTCTATCGTCTCGCCGTACAAAGGACTACGCCAGGCGCCAAAACAGGTCGACAGTCAGGGCATCAGTCCGTCGCAGCAGTCAGGAGGCGGGAATCTTCGCGGGAAAAGTCTTCGGGCCACCTATTTCGACAACTGGATCAATGAAGCGGGGTGCACCTTCCCTCGGAGATTTCACACGAAGTTCCTCACGATCGTCGGGCTTTGGACCGGTACCGCTGATGTCGCCCCACGTTGAGCGCCAACTGAAGGACTGGGCTATTCTAAAGCCCAGCGGTGCCAGGGGACAACACCTGAAACCTTCGTGGGTTACCTGTTCCGGCGTACAAAACACAGAGACACGGGACACTTCCTGCGGCGTCAAAGATCAGCATTTATTCACTGCAGGGATACAGAAATCGCAAGAAGTACACAACGTGTAGGTTCTGAGAGACTGCTTCGAATTGCACAAGTGGATCGCTCCTTTTATACACATTTTCGTCATTGCTCAGCATGGCGAACAAAAGGTTACAGCTTAGCTCCCATAATAAACTTCAAAAAGGTCGCATTCATGTTTTCAGAAACCCGAAACATAATTACAGCAGCATTGCCGGTTCCCAACTGTAAAAGCACATTAAGCACATTCCATTCTGACCATAACGAATTAGAGGAAGGGACAGAAACAGATGCAAAGGAAAAAGATAAGGATGTACAACAGTTTAGAAAACAGTGTAGAGAGCAATAACGGAAACTTGATTGCAGGATCAAAGGACTCGTGCCTAATGTATGCACGACTGAAACAATAAACGGCATGGCAAGATGAGCCTTAAGCGGGGCCATCTGCCTTTGCCGTGTCAGCCCCCTCACCATAAAAGACACCTTCAAAGGAACATGTGTCCTCCACGAAAGCTTGGGAATCCCAGGGTCACGAAGCGGACAGTGTCCGTTCGCTGGCTACTTGAGGGCAAGAGACAAAATGGACATCGTATCTAAAATGGAACCCAAGGGTTCAGATGGACATACCCAAGAATGAGACGAACCATACATAGTAGCGTAGCGAAAACGCGTACACCCACTAAACTCGTCATTTGCAGTTCGTAGATACCAAACTCATCCATATTCGAACATACCCAAAATGTCAGTCAGATTCTCACGGAACCTCAAGTCCGCCCGCTATCCGATGTCGTAAGTAAGTATGAGTTGTTGGGAACGTTTGAAGAGTGAACTAGAAGACTAGAATTCCCTTTAATTGGTATAGGACTAGGAGCCGGAGTATTGAGTAACCAATGGCCTCATCTATCTGATTTCAACTCCGCTTTGAAAGTTTTATGGAGAAGAGCACCTGGTGCACTGTTCAACTAAAAAGTGTAAGACAGTTGGAAGGAAGAAGGACGGGCGACATTTAAAATGTTATGTACTACTGTGCTTTATTTTATAGTGCTACTCTACCATGCCACTATGGTTATAAATAATTACCTTGTCCTACTGTTTTATTAAGACTATATTTTACAATTGTCTTGTTTTTTTCTTTTTGATACACAGCTACTCCGAAACTCAACCTGAAGAAGTTGGCCGCCAAGGCACGGCGCCGGAAGCTGGAGGCAATCCAGCGGGAATACCGGCGGCTGGTGGTCCTAGCCGAGGAGGAGGAGGAGACTGCAGCAGCAATTCAAGCCTCCTCCAGTGCCCCGGGCCCCAGCCACCGCCCTCCAGCGGTACGGCGCCACCGTCCGGCGGCTGCCCGCCGCCACCGTGCCATCTCTGGTGCCTCCCCCCCACTGTGGCTGCAACTGCCGCGGCCTTAGACGCCGCGTCGCCCGTTTAGAGGACGAGATGCGCCAGATGCGTGTCCTCCTCCAGTCCCGCCCCACCAGTTAGTCGCTGTCACTGCCCCTTTTTTAATTCTTGTTCGTTTGGGCGTTACAGATTTATTTCTACTATGGACAGTGGTTGGGGTTAGGGAGGGGGGTGGGTCAGCTTTTGTGGGTTTAGTTTATTTTTGTTAGGGTAAATTAAATATATTTTTCTATGTTACATGCAATGTTGTTAATGTTTTGTAGGTGGGGTCACTGTTTTACATCACACTGTTTCCTTGCTGGTGCATGGCCGCACATAGCCTGTGTTTGATTTCAATAATTTGCTGACTGTATAAGACACAAACAGATAGATGCGACACACCTCACTCATTGACTGGTCCTTCTAGTACTTTCAGTCTGTCCTCTAGTCTATGCATTCTTTGGAGTGGTGTGTGAAAATGAAATCATTGACAACATGTCCATTATTAATTCTGCCTCCCCCAAACTTCTCTCTTACCGATGTTTATGTCCAACTGTGGCACAGCACTGGCTGCATGGTGAAGATGGTTTCCTTTTTCATACATGCCATGATTGGGGTGGTGGTGGTGGTGGTGGGGGTGGTAGTATAGTAGTAGTAGTAGACACTGGCAGGGCGGCAGCATTTCCAAAAAAAGAAAAGGAGACAGTCAATCGCCTTTGAGAGACTGTTAGAGGAGTAGTTGAATGAAGTACAGTACAGAACTTACCGAGCAACAATAATATGCTCAAATATTTGACAAAAAAACTGAATGGTGGTTAGGAGGATAGCCTACTAGACAGAGTTACAAACTATAGTTGTGTCGAGTCACTTGACTATGCCTACAGTCTAACAGTTAGTGCTGTATATGAGGAATGACAACAAACAAATCCAATCAATGCCGGCAATTCATGCTGAGGTATATGTTCCTTTGTTAAATAAAATTAAATAACCTCTGGAATATCCTACTCATGGGTGGCCAAGCAGAAGAAGATCATCGCTCTGCCTTCAAATTGAAGTAGTGTTGCTTTCACCACATCCGCCCCAGCAAGTGTGTGATTAAGTATTGGTGTACATTTAATTTAGTTACACCTCGACAATAAGTCACACAGCCCGGGGGAAGAGGGTTAGGGTTTGTTGAATGGATGGGAAGGGGGTTTTTGGGAAAGGTTTGACATAGAAAAACAGTATGCATACATAGACAAACAAACGACAATCATTGAAGACTACCATATCCATATGTTAAGGGAGAAAAAGGCAATGCATGCATGATGATGAGAGACCCGGATTACATACACTTCTAGTTCTTGTTCTGTTGTTCCGGCCTTAATTCTTTAATAGATAGCAAATAGAAATTTTAAATATTGGTAGGGAAGAATCGTAAACACAGAGCAAACATAATGATGATTGATAATAACAACTTCAAGAACACACTGTTGTAAAGATTGTATACAAGATATTAATCAAATTATTTAAAAGAAGTTAAAAGTGGATACTGTTACTGTCTTATCCTGGTCAAAAATGTGGACTGGATTTTTGCATCTCGGCAGTCCTCTTGCTCCTCTCGTCTCGTCCATCAATCTTGGGTGTGTCGCCTTGCCACTCACCACTGCCCGGCTGGAAAAAAAAGGTTATTGATTGGTAAGGTAATTAATATGCATTGTAATGTTTTACAAAGTTTTGGGCAAGGCCCGGCCTGTAATTTTAGATGGAAAATCAAAGGGTATATTGAGAAAGAAAGTGAAAACAAATGCACAAGTGATGGTGTAGTGCAACAAGAACACTTTCCAAGGTGGCATGTATGCATATGCATCATCTCTACTCTAGTTTTTTTCCAGCATTGACCTTCAACAGTAACAGGAGAGAGCAGGGCCACAGTGCTTAGTATTAGCACATCCTACGTTAACACTTTAGAGTCTAAAGTTGATTAGTGGCAGTGCACAATTACATAAATTCATGCACAACAAACACAACAAAATCTACATCATTCAGTCTGCGATTCTGCGGCCAATGCATGGCAGCCATCAATCATTACCTGTTCCATCTCATCTTGTTAACGGGCTGTCTATTTCGCCATCATCATCATGGACGGTGCTGTTGTGTCACAGTCATTTGCATTGCGCAGATTGAGTGAGTCCCCTTCCTGTATTGAATTAAAAGCAATGTATCACCAAGATGCAGGAGAAGTACACATTTCCTATTTGCAAGAAGGGGAAATTAGTGTGTTCTGTAGAAAGTTGATTAGTGGCAGTGCACAATTACATAAATTCATGCGCAACAAACACAACAAAATCTACATCATTCAGTCTGCGATTCTGCGGCCAATGCATGGCAGCCATCAATCATTACCTGTTCCATCTCATCTTGTTAACGGGCCGTCTATTTCGCCATCATCATCATGGACGGTGCTGTTGTGTCACAGTCATTTGCATTGCGCAGATTGAGTGAGTCCCCTTCCTGTATTGAATTAAAAGCAATGTATCACCAAGATGCAGGAGAAGTACACATTTCTTATTTGCAAGAAGGGGAAAATTAGTGTGTTCTGTAGAAAGTTGATTAGTGGCAGTGCACAATTACATAAATTCATGCGCAACAAACACAACAAAATCTAAATCATTCAGTCTGCGACTCTGCGTCCAATGCATGGCATCAATCATTACCTGTTCCATCTTATTTTCAGTTAATGGCCAGTCTCTCTCGGCTCTGAAAGGAGGATAACTATAGTGGTCATCTGATTCATGGTCCACTTGTTTTGGAAGGACAAGGAAAGTTTTATTTTGTTGTTTCCATCATCCAATCATCATTCATGAGGGAAATGGAATTGAGCAGGAGATTCAGTATGATCGAGCGGAGGAGCTGGATTCGGAGGACTGTACTGTCAAATGGCAGACACCTTAAACTTGTATATTAAATTAGAAGAGTAGAAGACGGTGATAATGGATTTGTGGCGATTCACAAGTTTATAACCGGAACGACAGACACATAAACAAAGGGGGAAAAAAAGGGAGGAAGACAGTAAGTGCGAGCCTAATTGTCAGGGAAGTATAGCTCGTCCTCAAACTCTGGGGGTTCTTCCAGTAGTAGGTAATCATCTGACACAATACTTCCATCACCTGAGCCGCTGTCCTCATCTTCCTCTGTTGATTCATGCATTGTGTAATTCGGTGGTATGAAGTGTTGATTCATTTTGATCATTGTTAACCTCTCCACGTTTTTTGGAGATAGACTGGTCCTTCTCAATGTTACAATGGAACCAGCAGCACTGAAAACACGTTCGGAAGAGACACTTGCGACAGGGCAGGCCAGATAGCTTATTGCCAGCCTGCTGAGCTGTGGCCATTCAGACCTTTTCCTATACCAATACTGCAATGGGTTTTGATCAATGTACACCTCTGTTGGGTCGTCCAGATAGGCCTGGACCATCCGCTCAATGTTCAGGGTTGCTGATGGTAAGCTTTTGTGCTGTTTTTCTGTGCATCAGCACTGTGCTTGCAATAGCCCATCTTTACATACCAATCCTGTAATGATGATGATTGTACTCGGCCTAATGATCCAGTTTTTGTTTCTGTAGTGGATAGTGATGGTGAGTGTTGTGATTGTGAGCCAACCGCACTGCCCTCAGCCGACGAAGTTGCACTTGATTCTGCATGGCCTGCTTCAGTATCAGTACTTAATGTGGGTTGATGTGGCGGGCTTTTAATTAGCAGCCCTTCGTTTTCAAACTTAATGGCTGCTTCAGCTATACTACTTTTGTAGCGGGCAACATAATTGTCGGAAAAAGCAAGGAATAGTCCTAATTTTGCACGTGGATCCAGAATTGTGGCGCAAATGTAATGTTCTTGTGACAAAAATATTTTTGTATCCTTACATTTTCTGATAAGCGCCTGGATAAGCTCTCCACCAAGTCATGGGCTTGCCTTCTGTCCTCTACACCTTTGTAGGATTCAGACACATTATTCAGCTCATGCTCTAGCATTTGCAACATTGGGATAGCTTGGCCCATTGTACAGTCCTCCTTGCTGACTTCACGTGTGAAGACCTCAAAAGGAGACAGCATCTCAGTCAGGCATTTAATTAGGGTCCATTGCTCCCTCTGAAGGGTCATGCCTTTAACACTAGCATCACTGCTTCTGTACCAGACATATTCATGGAGTGACCTGTGCTGTTCGTACAGACGATCAAGCATGTAATACGTTGAGTTCCAACGTGTTGCCACCTCCTGGATGAGTGCCTTGACTGGCATCCTAAATTCACGTTGGATGATCCTCAGCTGCTTCCGAGCTTTAAAAGAATGGCTGAAATGAGTGCATATTCTTCAGCAGATGGCCAGTAAATTGCTGACTATGGGTTCTTTTTTCAGAAAGTCTTGCACTATAATGTTTATGCAGTGTGCCAAACACGGAACCCTGAAATAGGAACCAAGTTCCATGGCCTTAAGTACATTACTGCCATTGTCTGTGGCAACAAAACCAATACCAAGCCCTCTGGGCCGCAGCCATTCCAAAACCTTGGTGCGAAACTCTTCTAAAATGTTTTCAGCTGTATGAGATTTCTCCATGTCGAACATGGCTACAGTTGCATGTTTCCGAGTACCTTCAAAAATCGCAGCTGTGTCAACAACACCTCGTGCAGATAGTTTATCTCTAACCCCCACAAAAGAGATCCAGTGTGCAGTGATGCACATGTAATCTGTGGCTTGGCAACTGCTCCACATGTCTGTTGTCAGGTGGATATTGTGCACAGCACTCTGCTGCAAACCGTGACCAACTAATTCCAGCACATCATGATGTAGTGCCGGAACAGCAATTCTTGCGAAATAGGACCGGCTGGGAACTTTCCATTTCGGGCAGATGGCAGACACAAATTCAAGGAAACCCACCCCTTCCACAAATGAAAAAGGAAGAAGGTCCAGCGCTAACATTTTAGCCAGCTTCGCATTGTACAATCGTGCCGTTGGGTGGTTGCGTTGGAACTGCCCCTCCAACCTAAACATGCTCTCAATGGTAGGCTGGCTTACTTTCCTTAGTGGTGCTGTTTTCATTAACCCACTAAGGCTCAACGACACAGATTGTCTCATTGAAGTACTCGCCGGTCGCCTTGGTGTCTCACCCACACTCTGAGTATGGCTCTTACTGCGGTGCCACTCTGATGTTACTGAGGAGGATGTGGGCGTTACCACTGCACTACTGGAGACAGGGCTAGAAATGCCTCCCTGTTCTTCACCTGCCACCACAATAATATCGCTCCCTGATTCTGAATCCTGACCAACTTCAATGGGTTTAGTTTTCCTACTTTCTTTTAACTTAAGTAGGTGATCCTCCCACACGATAGTGTGGTGTATTCTGAGATGACTTGCTTGTCCTCCGGTACCATAGTTTGTACCAAGCTTACCACGCCGAACACCTTGCCGACAAATTGAGCATATAGCAAGGTTCTGCTCCTTGGCGCTAACAGAAAAGAAGTTCCAAACTGGGGAGGAGAACTTTCTGGCACTGCAGGATGTGCCACTTTCAACACCAGATGAACTTGAGGGGGTGCTTGAAAATATGTGACCCTGTCCACCTACACTGTGATTTTTACTACCACTTCCTACTGAGATGGTTGAGCTGGATGTAGGTCCCTGCCGGGCCTTGGAAAATATGGCAGCTGGAGGTAGTGGTGGTGTAACCTGTGTTGGTGAGATCCGTGCTACATCCCGCTCAGTAGCAGCCTTTCTGGATAAGGTGAGAATGTCGGTCTCCAATCCCTTTGGGGCGGGAGTAATGTGCGTGATGACTGGCTCGTCTTCATCAACATCATCACCCCCCTCTTCTACATCTACCTCCATAACTCTAAGTTTTTCTGGGACCTTCCTTTTCAGAAGCATTGTCTTGTGGCGTATATCACTCTCAGACCGAGCTGGTGGGACCCAAGTGTCATCACGATCATCAGAAGCGGGGCTTGAAGAAGAAGATGATGGACTAAGCCTCCTTTTCCTTGCTGGTGGTCTGGAAGACAATAGATCTTCTGAAAAAGTGGTTTGACTTTGCTCCACTTTGTCTGCAGGAAGCTCGATTTCCTGAAATGCCCCTACGTCAGGAGCAACAACTACTAAGGTGGGCTGTTGCGGCAGCTGCTGCTGTTCTTGTTGCGGCGGCTGCTGCTGTTCTTGTTGCGGCGGCTGCTGCTGTTCTTGTTGCGGCGGTTGCTGCTGCTGTTCTTGTTGCGGCGGCTGCTGCTGTTCTTGTTGCGGCGGCTGCTGCTGTTCTTGTTGCGGCGGCTGCTGCTGTTCTTGTTGCGGTGGCTGCACACTGATCTGCTGAGTTTGCGCCTGCGTTGAACTTGATTGTGTACTACTTTGCGGTAATGACATTTCTTCAACATCGCTGCTCGTTAGCAGACTGGCTACCTCTGCGACACTAAAGCCCTTGGGCCTAGGTTGGTGGGGTTGGACCGCTGTGCTGCTCCCAGCTTGGTTCCCGGACAACGCTTTGGTGCCAAAAAAAACATTGGCCGGCACACCACCAGTCGTGGTTAATGGCACTTGCTTTTTCTGTTCCTTCTTCTCACCGGCAACTTTCTTGGTACTGGACCTGGTACCTTTCTTTGGGGCCATCTTCTTCAGATGTCAGGCAGGATGCAGAGGCACAACAAGTTCTGGTCTCACGTGGACGTGATGCGCAGCAGGACTTCTGTCTGGCTGGCAGTACAACAGGTAGCCGGGTGATGCTGATGACACCTTCTACTCTGTCTTTTGTGAACCTAAAAGCAAATAAGACAGGAGAAGAACATCAGTGAAATGTTGCATTTGTTGTTGTGGTTCAGTTACTTAGTACTGTACTAGTGCAAACAAAAGATAGTCTAGCCATTTATGACTTTTTTTTTAACTAGAGCTATGTTATACTACTAGTACTGTGTACAGCCACACACTACACTCTCAGGAAGGATAGGAAAGTTAATAATAAACAACAAAATAAAAATGTAATGGAAGTGGGGTGGACCATTGCATTATTTGAGCATCTCAGCATCCATGGAGCTGCTGCTGGCAAAGGGGGTGGATGGATGGAAGCAGTAAGCCAAAGAGCCAATAGGAAAACCATGCAGGCCTATGGCAAAAGCAGGACACTAATAACTCACAGTCCAAACACCAAAAAAGGCCACCACCCACATGGACACACACAAATCACAAACAAGCCGGTGGCCTGGGAACCACCAGGAGCTGACAAAAGGCCTATAAAAGCCAGGTAAAGGATGCCTGCTAAAGCACACTGCTCTGCCTTTTTAATGCAACAAAATGTAAATACGAACATTCACAGGCCCCAAAAAGCTCTGCAGGGTGCATGCATTGCACACCAACACACCAGACACATACAACAAAAGCATGTCTTTAAGACAACCAACATCAGAAAGGCCACCCCCAAAAAACACACTTCCCCAACTCAATCCAATGCCATCCATGCTCTAAATGATGTCTAAATTCAACAGATCACACAGAAAACACTTGATTAATAAGGCTGTGGCTGCCTGCTCTGATCCTAGTGGATGAAAAAGCAGGCCTGTTGGCAGACAAGGCCAGGCAAGCTTGCAGGCCTAGGCCTCAAAATGGCCACCAGCCACATGGCCAGGCCCAACAACATCACAAAGGCCACCCCCAAAAAACACACTTCCCCAACTCAATCCAATGCCATCCATGCCCTAAATGATGTCTAAATTCAGCAGATCACACAGAAAACACTTGATTAATAAAGCTGTGGCTACCTGCTCTGATCCTAGTGGATGAAAAAGCAGGCCTGTTGGCAGACAAGGCCAGGCAAGCTTGCAGGCCTAGGCCTTAAAATGGCCACCAGCCACATGGCCAGGCCCAACAACATCACAAAGGCCACCCCCAAATAACACACTTCCCCAACTCAATCCAATGCCATCCATGCCCTAAATGATGTCTAAATTCAGCAGATCACACAGAAAACACTTGATTAATAAAGCTGTGGCTACCTGCTCTGATCCTAGTGGATGGAAAAGCAGGCCTGTTGGCAGACAAGGCCAGGCAAGCTTGCAGGCCTAGGCCTCAAAATGGCCACCAGCCACATGGCCAGGCCCAACAACATCACAAAGGCCACCCCCAAAAAACACACTTCCCCAACTCAATCCAATGCCATCCATGCCCTAAATGATGTCTAAATTCAGCAGATCACACAGAAAACACTTGATTAATAAAGCTGTGGCTACCTGCTCTGATCCTAGTGGATGAAAAAGCAGGCCTGTTGGCAGACAAGGCCAGGCAAGCTTGCAGGCCTAGGCCTCAAAATGGCCACCAGCCACATGGCCAGGCACAACAACATCACAAAGGCCACCCCCAAAAAACACACTTCCCCAACTCAATCCAATGCCATCCATGCCCTAAATGATGTCTAAATTCAGCAGATCACACAGAAAACACTTGATTAATAAAGCTGTGGCTACCTGCTCTGATCCTAGTGGATGGAAAAGCAGGCCTGTTGGCAGACAAGGCCAGGCAAGCTTGCAGGCCTAGGCCTCAAAATGGCCATCAGCCACATGGCCAGGCCCAACAACATCACAAAGGCCACCCCCAAAAAACACACTTCCCCAACTCAATCCAATGCCATCCATGCCCTAAATGATGTCTAAATTCAGCAGATCACACAGAAAACACTTGATTAATAAAGCTGTGGCTACCTGCTCTGATCCTAGTGGATGAAAAAGCAGGCCTGTTGGCAGACAAGGCCAGGCAAGCTTGCAGGCCTAGGCCTCAAAATGGCCACCAGCCACATGGCCAGGCCCAACAACATCACAAAGGCCACCCCCAAAAACACACTTCCCCAACTCAATCCAATGCCATCCATGCCCTAAATGTGCTTGAAAATGAAATACATTCAAAAAACAACAAAAGGAACAGTTGCTTCATCATGCACACACACACCCATGAGGCCATGCCCATGGCTAGCTCGGGCGTACTACTACTACCCACAAAATTAAAAAAAAAAAAAAAGGAATGATGATAATTAATTATCAAAAATAAATTGTAGTTACAACAACTGCAATGCCCACAATCAAACAAACACAACAACCACTTACTTGTAAAATATCCTATTCCAAAAATCCTGAAATCCAATTGCAATGATGCAGCAGACAAAAAGAGTGATCTTTCCAGCTCCAAATCCAAAGGCAGAATGAGCAGGAGATGGACAAAGCACTGGGAGGAGCCTGCTGGACAGGAACAGGAAGTTGGAGATTCTGTGTCACTTCCTCCCTCTCTCCACCTTTTAAAAAAATGACTCCTTGCACAAAAAAGGAAAGCCAAATGTCAATGTAAGGAGTTCTTTTCATCCAAAATCAGCATTTGCAGATCGTTTCATGCTGCTAGAGCCGATATTCCTCTCCAAATTGAAAATTTTACGTTGTTGAGTTCTCGAGCTTCACATTACTTCCGCCGGCGTGTCGAAAACGACATGATCGCGTTCTCTTCTTTGTCCCTGTCGCGTTGGATATGACGTGTTCGGGGTCTCTTTCTCCTGTTCGCGTTCGATTACACGTGCCCGCGTCCTCATCCTCTGGCTCGCGATGTAGAATGACATGTTCGAGATCTCAATCTTCTCATACTCGCACGGTGCATGATTGCGAGAAGAAAGACGTGATCGCGCGACAAATGACGTGATCGCGTGACAAATGACGTTAATGCGGCCGCGAACTGTCACGAGACAGCGCAAAATGGCTACCAAAATCCAACATCTCGTGGAGAACGCGACCGGGTCAAGAAAACTTGTCGGCGAACGCGGGGTTTCAGGTAAGGCGATCGCGCGAACGCGAGAATGTATTTTTTTACAGCGCGAGTAAGAAACAAATTATCGCTAAGCTGCGGAATGCGGAAATTTTGACATTTTCGCGCTTTCCGCGGAACGCGAAAATGCCAAAATATCGCAATTTCCGCGAACAGAACGGAATTTTGGCCCAGGCCTACACCCTTATAACTTCTACTCCTGTTCCTGAAGAGCATCATTTCCATACTTTCGCCCCGCATAAGGACAGACATCGTCAGACATATGTAAATAATGCCTTTATTGAGATGTTGCACCAGACCCATAGCTCGACTAATGCTACAAATTGCTGGGTCTGTGGCCTCCTCCCCTCGGTTATGCACAAACATGACCTTTTCATTTCAATGCCCTTGTCATATAAAGGCAGTTGTGAAGCCTGGTTTAAGTTACTGTCAATAATATATACGCACTATACTGTTGATGAGCACAGATTTTCAGAAAAAGATTATGAAATGATTCTAGCATATATAGAAGTGCATCAGGGATTCACTCCGAATGAAGATGGTACAGATGGTACTCTAGATCCAACTACTTGCATGAATAAGTATACTGAGTATGAGAATGACACTTGGTTAAGGGATGAAGTATTAGATTGTATGTCTTTCAATTTTACTGAGTATTTTAAATATTTTCAGGAACGAAATGTATCAGATGATAGGGTCATTCCGGTCCCTGTACTGAATGCGTCATCTTCCTTTTGTATACATGGTACTGGTCATCTATCAGTTGGTTTTAGTAAATGCAATTATACGTATAGATTGCGAACATTCAGCAGCCCACCAATACTTACTCCTCCAAATGTGTATTTTGCGTGCGGGGAAAATGCATACACATGGCTTCCTAGAGGATGGTCAGGTAGATGCTATTTGTCTTTCCTATACCCACCAGTCTATATAGCCCCTTCTGACTATCATAAGACCCATTCACTGAACTGGCGGAGTTTAGAAAAAAGAGCTATTATGGGGGATGCTACTGATCAGACCGATACCCCTGCACAACACTTTGTTGACATAATGAAAGGAGTCCTGCCCATATGGGGACCCATTTTAACTAGTAACGAAATAAGAAGGTTATCTAGAGTAGTAGAGGGAGTAGTGAATATCACTGCTGGAATACTAACTAACATAACTGTTGAGCTTCAAGCGACCAGGCTTGTAACTCTTCAAAACCGTATGGTTTTAGACGTTATCTTAGCTGATCATGGAGGAGCATGCAGAGTGATTGGCAGTTCCTGCTGTGTATATATACCTGACTCCGCCCCCTCGGTGCATCTAGCCATTCAAAAACTGCACCGACTAGCATCTGAAATTCATAGAGATACCGGTACCTGGTCCATTTCTAGCTGGTTCTGGGGTCTCCTTACCACTTGGGGATGGAAAATATTCATGATCCTTTTAGGAATAACAGGTTTCCTCTTCACCTGTTGTGTCTGCATACAATGTGGACCTGCCTGCTGTTCTTATTGCGCTAATCAAATTCATCTTGCCCTTTCCTAATCTAAACCAAACCCAGCAAAGATAGGCACTCAGTTAGTGCAGAAGGAAATATACGACATGATGCAGATAGCTGAAGGTATCTTTGAAGATTAATTTGGTATGTTAGCTACATTGTGCTAAAAGGGCCGATCTGAAGGACAAAATTCATTTGTTCTGTTTATTCACACCATGTAAAGTTAGCACAATGTATCTATGACGGTATTCTGATCGTATAAACCTATTGAAATGCTCCGGAAGAAACGTTATTTCTTTTCATTGTTCATTGCACGATAAAAAGGGCCGAAAACCATACTGTAGCCATCTTGGTTTGTGATAGACTATGTTTCAGATCACGTGGTTTCCTTTTGCCTACCATCTTCATGATTTAGTTCGTACCAGCCCAGAGACAGGTTAGTTGTATTTATGGCTGAGGCCCAAGGTCACATCTGCTGTAGGGAGTATCAAGCAAATTCCTTCAGGCCCTGGGACGAAAAGGGAGTCACCCTGCCAACCTCCTCTGTATAGATAGCAACCTTTTGTGTAAAGCTGAAACTGAACACTGTATGAGCTCATTTCAGGAGCCCATGGACTAACTGGTATTTTTCCACTTGTAAGGCTTTGTATGCTGAATCCGTTATGTATATAAGTGTGGTTTTGTCAAGGAGCCAGCAGTCTTCCTCGGTGCACCTGATGGGTGAGGATCGACAAGGCTCCTCTATGTAGAGTTTTGCTTTGGCCAATAAAACGTTTCAACCTTCTCCGTTGCCAACTGACTATTATTTAGAAAAGCTATTGCGGGCCATCGGTAAGTGTGGCCCTTGGGATTTTTGTTTAAGTACTTCAGCATAGCCTTGAAAACGATCAAAGTGAATTTTCAACCTAGATGATCAACTTCCTCTCAGCCTACTCTCAGACTGGAACACCAGAGAAAACCTCTATATCATTTCCAACCTCCAATGAGGATGTGGGTCTCATGGCAGTAACAAGTACGAAGAGTGAACCAGTAATCTCTGTTAAGTCCAGAACCGTGGGTCCTACCAAAGTGGAACAGACTACTATTGGAACAAGTGGTACAGAGGCTATGGGACATGACAGACACTCCCTTATTGAGAGACGCTGGAGACGCTCAGGATAGACACTGACACTGTTGACATTGTTTTTGGGACCGCCTCTGTTCTCTGAGCTTTGGGGCATGGTATGGCTCTGGGGAGGAGCAGGTTGCGCAACAATTGCAACCGCCCTGAGGGAGCAGCGGAGGTCATAGGCCTGTATGGTGTCCCCACAAGGTGTGCTAGCCAAGAGGCTGGGGTGCTGTGAGATCGTAGAATCAGGAACCATAATCAGCGTGTTACATACTGGGACATACTGGTGCTGGTCTACACTAGGCCTTGCACCAGGCGTTTCCAATGGGCTCCTCGGAGGAGGTAAGTGACGGACGATCGTTCTGCAGCTCACGCTTACTGTAATAACACCATCGTCGAGGAATGCTCTCACAGTGACTCTTCAAACATCCCCCCACATCTTGCTGCACAGCCTGCACCAACATTTTCAAATTAGCCCCCACAGTCGAGCCTTGGTGGGGGGTAATTAACTAGCCTTAAAACTGCTAAGGCCTCGTAACCCAGTTGGTGACTAGCCCAGTCGGGGGTGAACGTGGCTGTAGTGTAAGAGTTACAGCACAATGATAGAGCCAGCGGGATGCGGAGGCTAGAGCCCGGTGCAGCATGTGCCCCTCCAAGTGCTCCCTCACACTCCCGTACAACTTCCTTGCTTTTCAGAGGCCTTCCATGACTACAACACAGCAGCCTTGTTTCACCCGCCTCACCCACACACTTAGATTGCCATCTCCAGCTACTTATCTCCCATCTTCTAGATCTGTTTCAGTCATCCCTGGTCCAGTGGTAGCCTTGGTATCCCCAATGATGCTGCCCCATGCCGACATCGACGCAGCGGCTTGCACCGCGGTTCGAGGGCACTGCTCATAAGTTACATGACGTATCATCCTCATCCCGCACTGCAGCCTAGGTGTTCCTATGCTGGCGCCATCGACTCCAGCTTATCAGCCGACGACAGCGCTTCAGCAACGATGACGCCGCTGCTTGCACCTAACCCTGTGTTGGTAACTCCGCTCCGCCAGCGGAGTTTGCGGAGATTTGCCTACTCTCCACTCCGTTGTGAATGCGGAGGTAGGCAAAACTCCGCCTCCGTGGCAGAGCAGAGTTAGCCACTCCCTCCTCCCTCCCAAATCTTCAAGACGTATAACATAGTGTTTTTTTAATCACAAATGACGTGAGGAGCAGGAAGGAGAGCGGACAGGCAGGGGAGGCGGCAGACACTCAGGGAAGAGGCTTCTTTTATATTTTTAAAGAGTTTGGGAGGGGGTGGGAGCGTAGCGCATTTCCACAGGATTTTTGTCAAACTTCGTGGAAATACGCGTTGAGGCACTTTGCCTGCTACGCCCAGGGTTACTTGCTCCGTGACCTGCCAGGACTGCGATGAGCACTGCATCACTTCCCACCACAGCCCTGGTCTCAACGATGCCCCTGGAGGACCGTCACCGAGCCACTGTCTGCACTGCCACCTTAGGGCACTGCACGCCGCACAGCTGCACTTTGCACCACAGCCCCAAAGCTGGCAGCCGCCGGCGCTCCTCACTTCAACCGTGAGCCTGAACAATGTGCGGGCCAGCAACTGGAATTCCAGTGGAATCTTAGTGAAGGGTGAGCATAGGGATGCATACGGATATCTCCAGCATTGCAGCGTTTCATCAGGGGATCCCGCACAGCCTTGTGGAAATGCACCAAGGCCCACTACCCCTTTACATTGGGGGAAAGGTGTCAAAGAGACTCTTTCTTTACCAACGCTTTATCGCCATGGCTAAGAGGAGGGGCATTAAATGAAGCAACTTACAGCATGGCGCGGCCCACTTCTCAGTGCCCTAAGCTCCTTGTCATGAATCTCACCCCTCAAGGAGGCTCTTGGAATGGGGAAACACAAGCAAGGCCAGCAAGCACCAACTCTGAGGAACCTTAACGCAACCACCCGAAATGAGCCCTCGGGGGAAGCATCAAAAAAGTCTCCATGAAACATGCCCTCATGCAACCCCCATGCTGCTGCCTGCAACAAAGCCTACCCACAATGCTAAGGGTCTGTTAACTGATTATTTTTTTCCAGAGGACTCATAGCCCTCAAGACCTCCATGACTCACCCATCTGATTCCCAAATTGCAACAGCAACTGCGAGCACAGGGTTCACCCTATATTCTATTTCTGAGGGCACCAAAAATCTCTCATGAAGATGCAATTCCCTCTCTCCCTCTTTCTTCTGGCAGCCTCTTAAGCACCTTGCTTGAAGGAATTCCGAGTCCAGCCAAGGCCTGTGCCCTTCTAAAGCTGCAAGGAGTACTTGGATCCCAAACAGTTTGCAGCAGTAGTAGGAACGCCTCCAGACCTGAGTTCTTCAAATTGCACCTGTCTGCTACTTTCACCACCATGGCAAGCCAGACCATTATCTCTTCCTCTGGAGGGAATCAGAGGCTCCGTGGGCCTCACGCCCAATTGATGACACTCATTGAGCGGATCCCAGATGTTGAGAGGTCCTGGATGGAGTGGCTGGTGACCTCAGACGACCAGAAAAATTTGGGCAGTGATTTCCAACTAAGCGGTGCAGCATCAACCACTAACCACTAAGTAAGTCCAAGAGCCCCAATGCCCCAAAACGATTGATTTACAAGCATGCAGAACTTTAACCAGGCGGAAGCTCCAAACTGCCTCAAGGACAAGATCAACTTGCCTTCAGGCTTTACGCCAACCAAGGTAATTTACTGGCCTCAATCAACTCTACCCTCTTTGCAATTACAAACGCCCTGATTTGGCAATCAGATAAATTGGAGATACGATTGGACCTGATTAACATACTGGCATCATCCATAACCAATATGGAGTGTAAATTGGACTCGTTGGACTTAAGCGAACAACCTACTAGCACATCAAGGAAGGGTGTAACATCCTGTTCCTCCCTTCCAACAGTGGAAAAGTTGGGTTCACAGCCCAAGGTCCTAACCTCCATGATAACAGAATGGAAACTGTCCTGTTACCATCTGGTAAAATATGGCACAGAACCTGCACAACCAATAGCTGGAGTCAAGGGCCACTAACCACCACAGGCAGGCAGCGCAGGTTCACCCTTCTGTATGTCAGTTGCAGATACACCCACAACCAGTGAAGACTCCCCCGGTGCAAACACAATGAACCTCGATCCCCTGCAATGGCAAGTACTCGCAGCCACTCTTGCAGCAGTTCCCATGACAAGGCAAGAGAACAGTCTGACTTACCAGACCAGCAAGTTCACCCTGGTTTAACCTCAATCATGTCTATCCAGAATTTTCAAACACGCTGGGAATGTACTTCACCAAGGAGCAGCGAACCACCACGCAACACGCAAGGTCTAGCAGAACAGCAGGAACATAAATTGTCTCGATCACTATCAAAAAGAACAAGGAAAAGACTGAAAAAGTCCAAACTAAAGCTATTAAAGAATGTCAATACTCCGCACAACACCCAGCAATCATACTTCAGGCTAATAATTGCACGATAACTCAGCCACCCTTTGCCCAATTTTTAAAAGAAACAACATTCCAAAGAAGGAAATTAGTGCCTAGGAACAAAAGCACCCCCTAAAAAGCTCTCAGCAAATCATGAGATCAGAAATTGAAACCAACGCCCTCAATTGCCAAGAGGCATCTGCCGCTCCCTCAAGGTCGCACCCCCCACTCATGGGGCGGCAAAACCGCAAACTCTCACTCTCGGCCAGGCCCTGAAAAGCAGTCATGGTCTTCAACACTGTCCCAAACCCAGCCAAAAGCTACTTACTCTGCAAAGATCCAAACTAGGGCAGGGTGCAGAACCTTGTCAACTCAGTCATCAAGTTTAGCAGTTACACAATACACCTAGGTACCTACCCTCTTAGCCACCTCTAGCTCTAGCCCCCCCCCCCTCCAAACAAGGGGAATTAGGCATGCCACTAGCTTTAAGAAATCACTCTAGGGGCATCCCACCTACCAACGCTCTCTATGAATTACACCACATAACACTGTCTTTAACAGCACCTCAAAGTCAGCCCAGTGCCATGTACCCTACAAAGGATCAAAATGGATTGGGTCCTGGAAATGCCTTCCTGACTACAGTAATCATGCACTCAGATTGCCCCATCACTGGCTGACTCCAGTACTAGCCTGTACTGGCTCATTCAAGATAAATTGAGGGCGAATACCGCTACCAGCCAAGATAACAGCAACCCAACTCACATGGAGGTCAAAAGCAAGCAAATACCTATACAATTGATCTTGACCCCACGCTATCAGTCTGAGGAGCTGCAAGACACATTAAACAGATTAAACCTCCTAAGGATTTTAAAAAACTTTCCAAACCTATCCAAGGTCAACTCTGAAGATATCCAAGGAGGGGAATTCAAAACCGTACCCACCAGCAACAGTGGTAGAGAATCAACAACATTAATGCTCAAATACCCCTCACTCGTAGCAGAGATTCTATCCCGCAAGGAGACCTTTGAGGAACGAAGGATAGAGCTCACAAAAGTAGCACTCCCCAAATTCCTCTACCCATGGAGGGCCTCAGGAGAACAGCCAAGGCACCTTGCACATTCATTCAGCATACTCAAAGGGGCCGGAAACTCTTAACTTCACCTGTCCTATATCAACTTGCAATGATCATGTTCCTATTCTATTCAAAAAGGCCAAGCAAGGAGAATAGCCATAGAACCCTACTGACAGGTTAAAACCCACCACTGACTGGCTGGCACACTTTCGAGAAAACATTAAAAATCACTCCTGCCCAAATAGTGCTTCACGCTAGTTAAATCTTAAGAGGAAAGCAGCCACAAACTTGATATCATAGAACATGGCGAGGCTATTGAAGTTATTGGAATCTTCAGACACCATGTCATTTATCTAGATGGCAGATCTTCTTTGCTTTCAGGAAATGTGGGCAACCTATTCCAATACAATCCCGAGATTTCACGGACTGAACCAACTGGCCACTCAAACAAATATTTTTGACAGACCTTCAGGTGGCCTCTCAATCTTTGCTTCCCTGGGCATTGACCTGAATGTCAAACCCTTCGAAAGGCAGGACGAAATGATCCAGCATCGTGGAAGGTATATGCGCAAATGGCTAGCTATGAACAGTAGACTATCTGCAAAGGAGTGACCCCCACCCACACTTTGCTAAAGCAAGGAGCGAGGCCCTTCAAGCTTCAAGCTTGAACCAGCTGACTCTTGTACTTAAGCCTCCAGGGGTAACCAGATTGTATGAAGCCAAGGCTTTCCAAAGTATACCTTCATATATCTATTTCCAGATCTACTGCACCTGCGACCCCAAAATGGAGCATATCTATTGGAAGTATTCCACTCCTTCCCTGCACTCTGCTTCATATCTTCGCAGGGCATCAAACTGGTAAATCCAAGTGTACCGCTACATATTAACTCACATGCCATTCAGAATGGGGTGCCTAGGGATGTGAGATTCCATACACCAATCAAAGCTCTAGGATAGCGAGCTAGCATTTGTAACTTCAAAAGAGATTTGTTGTTTTCAGGAGAGGTGGGCTGTGGACAGTTGCATACCAGGATTTGCCCCTCTGGACAACATGGGCTTTACAATTGAGGCAACTAGATCCAGTAGAGGGAAAGCAATGGGGAGGCTCTGTACTTAGATCTAAACAAACCTAATTTAAACAGCAATAAAAGTCACATCATCGACCGTGACTTAAAGTGACCTAATTTGGAGAGTGTCACCTTCACTGGGCCCCTTCAACCTACAGGCAAACCTCTAACATGTCCTCCAAGTACATTGGATGTTTCTCACCTTGTAGGCTCAAAAGGTTAAGGGGTATGATCGAGCAAACTGTCCTTGTACTGTTGAAATTGTGATCAAAGGTGATCTTTGTTTTAAAGAAACAGTTACTTTGCTATAACTATTGTTAAGTATTCTACATTGCTTTCTTTTAGCTCAAGAAAGTAGTTTTATTAGGAAAACAAGCAATAAAAATACAATGTTATGATGAACAATAAATAAGTAGAAAATGAAAAAGAAAGAATGAAAGGAAGTTAATTAGTATAAAACCTCATGCAACCATGACTAGATTGGAATGGCAAAGCATTAAGATAGCAATAGGACCAATAAAATTATGCATCTCACCTACTTTGTATAAAATAATATAATAGTAACACAAGAATAATAATACATTATGAAATATTATTATCATTAAGATATGGAATATCATGGAGGTCGAGCAACTTCTTGTTGATTAGGAGTCAGGGAGAAAGAACTCTTAGCACTGGAATCAATGAACATTGTAACAGGTGACCATAGAATCAAATGCTTTGTGGCTAAATGGATGGGGTGAACGAGTGCTGTGTCCAATCTGTGAATGTAACATACTGCATACCACCATGCTTGAAATGATAGATTAGTAATCTGCTGAAATGCAACTGCCAACAATAAATCAATAATCCTTATGTTGGAAATGTAATCATCCCAAATGGGTGATAGACTACCCAAAAATAAATGTGTAACAGAAAAGGGGAAGTTGGAGTTGAAAATTAAATTAATTTGAGCCCCTACTATTTTCCAGAATGTATATACATGTGGACACGTAAAAAGTAGGTATTTCAAATCAGCAAACGGGGAAGAGCAGGGCTAACAGGTATCAGGTACTTCATTATGTCTTTTGTGTAGTGTGACCTGGTGCAGCAAAAGTCTATTATAAGTAAAAAATAATGTTTGTGTAGTGTTAGCTGCCCTAGAGGTTTTCCTGATCTTGGACCATATTTTATTCCATAAAGAAGATGACCAATCCACTGCAAGATCTTCCTCCAAAGAAGTACAATCTTAGGGGCTGATTACGATAGCAGTTGAATTGCCACCGCCGGCGGCGATCCGCCCGCCATCGTAACCTGATTTACCCCAGCCATATTATAATGGCAGGGGGTATCGCGGCGGATGCAAAATGCATCCGCCGCTTTTCCGCCGGTCGGCAATCGTTCCGATTGCCGACTAGGTGGACTTGGGCCACTAATATGGTGGCGTTGCCTTGCAGGCACCACCATCCATATTAGGATGTGTATCGGAGAAAGGCACTGCCCGCTGCCTGCCACCTTGTGCATGGAAATGCACAGCATGGCAATTTGACATTGCGGCAGGTGCTGCTGTAAGCAGCATCTGCTGCAATGTTAAACTGCAGAAAGCGACCGCCAGGGTGGCGGTCACATCCTAATTCGCAGTGCGGGACCATCATATGGCTGGCGGCCGGTCCCAGCACCACGAGGATCCGCCCGCCATCCTAATCGACCCCTAAGTCTTTTCTCTATTTGAATGTGAGGAGCGGATATGAGTGTAAATATTGGAAGCTTTAGGGCCGTAAAGTAGGAAAGTATATAGGCTGTTAACCGGGAAAGATTTAGAATGAGATACAACTTGAGTAAATGCATTTGAAAAGGCTTGCTAAATCATATTGTACTTGGAATGGATGGAAGGGGGTAGGTCGAAAAGTTGACTAGCTTCAGAAAAAGACAAGACTTAATTTTGAGAAAAAAGCAGGTGTATCCATATTAAGCCCTTGTGTCTCCAGGATTTCCAATAGAAGGGTTTTCCGCAAATCTGAATAGACTTGTTATGCCATAATGTGGAGTTAAAGAAGGAGTCTGGATCAGTAGGGGGAGTGATTGGAGTAGGTTCCGGAAGTTTACAGGTGTGCTTGAGAACAGGGGTGAAAATAGATTGTGGCCTATGAGTGAAAGAAAGAAAAGAAAGAATTTCTTTAAACGAGAAAGGGGAAAGAAAAGAACGTTCAAGATCGACCCATAGAGGACAATCCACTGGGGAGTCAGATAACCACCTCGAGGCCTGGCGAAGTAAGAAAGATTTTGGGTAAGTAGGAAAGTCAGGATAATTGACACCACCTTCTACTTTTGGTTTTATTAATCTCAGCAGAGACATAGGAGATGTTTTATTATTCCATAAGAAAGATAGTATGGAGTTGATTTTTGTAAAAAAGAATTAGGGAATGGGAACTGGGATATTGGAATTAGTATAAAGAACTAAAGGGGTAAGCATCATTTTAATAGTGCCTAGACGACCCCACCATGAGATATATAAGGGATGCCATTAAGTTGGTAGAGTGGAAATTTTATGTATACATTTTTGCGTATAAAGAGATATTGTCGTTGGAATTAAAGGGGTAAAATAAAGACCTAAATATTTAATATGATGCGCATTCCAAGCAAAATTTGAAGATTTAAAATCATCCTGAAAGGTATATTTAGTTTAAGGAAGTATTTCACATTTGTCCCTATTACGTTTATAAGCAGAAACAGAGGCAAAGAGGTCCACTTCATGTAGAATGGCAGATATAGAAGATTGTGGGTTGGAGAGAAATAATAATATATTATCAGCATATGCTGCTAATTTAACTTGTATGTCTGTAGTGTCAAATCCTTTTATGTCATCATTTTGACGGATGCTGGACAAAAAAGGTTCCAAAGCCAAATTAAAGAGGAACGGGGATAAAGGACAACCTTGTCGGACACCTCTTTTTAGATCAAAATAGGGAGATGAAGTACCATTATCAAAAACAGCTGCTCGTGGGTTAGAATTTAAAATGGAGATCAGGGAAATAATCTTTGGGCCAAATCAAAACCATTTGAGTGTTTGAAAAAGAAAAGACCAATTAACTCGATCAAACGCTTTCTCCTTGTCTAAAGCCACAGCTGCTAATGAGTGTGGTAAATGGGTGGCCTTTGATAAAATACCGAATACTAAATGACTGTTGTCGGAAATGAGTTGGTCCTTAACAAAACCAGATTGTTCTGCGCCCAATAATTGAGGAAGGAAAGACTCAAAGCGAATAGCCAAGGCTTTAGATAAGTTTTATAATCAATGTTAACAAGTGAAATGGGCCTATAATTCTTACAATATTTTAAATCCTTCCCATCCTTGGGTATTAGACAAATTAGAGCTTCTAACAAGTACCCAGAGGATTCTACTGAATGTGTGAAAAGGTATAAAAGAGTAAGTAGCTTGGGGAGAAGTGTGTGAAAAACTCAACTGTGAAGCCATCTGGTCCCGAGGCTTTGCCTTTTTTGAGTGTTTGCAGGGCATTAGGAAGTTCCTGTTGTGAGATGTTGGATTCTAAGGGGCTGAAATCAAGTTGGGTGTGAGAGGATCTTTGAATGCCTGAGAGAAATTGTGAAATATCGGAATCTGATGATTAATAGAAAAGAAATTAATTTAATATCTCTGAGTCTTTAGTTCACAATTTATTGTGTTCGTCCATAATGGAGTCAATATCAAACTTATTGTGCCTAATTTTCAAATAATTTGCCAAAAGCTTGCCAGCCTTATTCTGCCCACCATAACATTTTGCACTGAATTTCAACAAATAAAGTGAAGCATTGTCAGTTGACTCCTTATTAAATTAGAATTTTTCCTTGATGAGTTGTGAGAGACAAGATTTGGATTTCGTGGAGTAGTAGGAGTGTTCCAATCTCTTTAGCTCAGCTAGAAGATCATTAGTTATTGGGCATGCATTTTTACGCTTTCTGGAAACAAAACCAATGATGAAGTCTCTAGCAGCTGGTTTAAATGCATCCCAGATTACGGAGAAGGGAAGAGTATCAGTTTGGTTTAAGGAAAGATATTCATTGAAAAAGGAGACAAAAGAGGAGTTAAAGTTCAGGTCTAAAAGAAGTCAGTTATTAAATCACCATCTTCTCGGTAAATTAGATCTTGGGATTATATCCACTTGAATAGAAATAGGAGCGTGATCAGAGATCAAAATAGATCTAATTTCCGCATTTCTTAATGACTGGGAGATATTATGCAAAACAAAAAAGTAATCTAATCGAGATTGGATTTGGTGGGCTGCGGGGAAAAATGTAAATTCCCTCGTGGTAGGATTACAAATTCTCCAGGACTCTATGAGCTTATATTGCTGATTTAGCTGGGTAAATAATTTATGCGCTTTAAAAGAAACCATTGAATTTCTGTCTATGAAAGGGTCTAACACTTGGTTGCAATCACCAGCGAAAATGAAATTTTCATCATGACAAGAGGAAATTTGCTGGAATACACATGACCAAAACATTGGATCTCCATTGGTGGGAGCATAAACATTAAATAAAGAGTCAGGAACACCTCCAATTAGTAATTTAGTATACAACCATCTTCCTTCCTCATCTGATTGCTGAGCAAGCAAGTTAATATTGATCGATTTATGACAGAGAGTTATAACACCATTACGTTTACCATCACCTGGTGAGAAAAAAATATTCCCAACCCATCCTTTCTTCAATTTCAAAGATTCTGTGGCATTTAAATGAGATTCTTGTAAAAAACCAACGTAGGCTCCCAATTCAGATAAATGTGTTAAAACACATTGTCTTTTTGTGGGAGAATTCAGACCTCTGACATTCCATGATTAAATTTTCAAGGACATAAAAACAACAATAGGATAACAAAAATATGAAGGTCTAAACAGACCATCAGAGAGTGTGGAATAGAATATGCAACAATCCAACAATGAGAGCATAGATTACAGCGATAGAGGTAATTTAAGAACAATTAATGCAAATATGAGTATGAGGCAATAAACCAGGAAGAGAAGAGAATAGAAGAAAAGACTTAGGTAGAAAAATGAAATAGAGCAGAAAAAGAAAAGAAAAGGGAGAAACAAAAAGAAAAGAGTAACAATAAAGGAAAAACAACATACCTACATCTAAAAACATCATAGGGAGGTGGGGGTGAGACCACAATGAAAGTACGGCACGCCCAGGCTCAACGGAATGTAGAAGAAGGACAGGCCACATCGTATCAATTCACAGAGAGCAAGGGTATATGGCAGGAACAAACAAGGCCAATCCTGGGGAAAAGGAAAGAAGAGAGGTTATCATAAAAATAAATTGAAGTTATAAAATAGGATGACATAACAAATAAACTTAATAAAAGATGAATATGACAAATAAGTGAACCACAACGAGTTCATAAACCATAAACTAGAGTTCTGTAATATTAGAGTGCAAGGAAAGAAATTGCAACCATTCATAGAGAAGAAAAACATAAACATGTTGAGATGAAGCAGCCCCAGAAAGTTCCGGGAATTCTGTCTTGCAGGAGTTGATGAAGCTCTGCAGTTTAATAGGCTCCTGATATGTCATTGTCTTGTTCTTATAAGTAACCTTAAAGAGGCATGGATGGAAAAGGCAATAACGAGCCCCCATGGCTCGAAGATCTGGTCTCATGTTGAGAAATTCCTTGCGTTTATTTGCTGTAGCTCTATGGTAATCTTGAGCGAAAAATAATGGGGAGCCTGACAATGAAACACGTTGCATTGACTTGACTGCTGAAAGTACTTTAAGTAGATCTGTGTATTCAAGAAAGTACATGATAACCTCGCTTGGGCCCTGAGAAGAGGGTATATCAGTGCGTTGATGACCAAGTCTATGAGCATGTTGAATGTATAGTGATGTTCCTTCTAGTAAATGTAGTAGTTTTGGAAGGAGTGATTTAAAAAAAGAGTTAGGATCTGAGCCTTCTGAGCCCTCCGGGAGACCATAAATATGAAGATTATTTCTTCTATTTCTGTTTTCAAGGTCTTCAACTTGTCGTTGAAGAGAGGAGACTTGAGATTGAAGAACAGTAACTTTTTCACTTGTGTGCGCATAAGAGGAGACGTTATGTTCCACAGAAGTAAAGCGATCATTCATCTGAGACCAAGATTCTGTCAGAAATTGCAGCTTGGTAGTTGTTTCCTCCATGAAGGGATGAAGCACCCGTATCTCCTCATGTCCAAAGAGACAGGTGAGGAAGATTTCAGTGGAGGGGGGTCTTTTTTCAGATGTTTAGTAGTAGCCTTCAATGCTGCAGGAGCAGTAGTGCATGGAGATGATGATGTTTTAGAAACAGCGACCAAAGAGTCCTCCATTTTAGAAAATTCCGTAAAAATCTTTACATTTTTAATAAAGGTCTGCGAGGAGCAAAGCACAGGAGGGCCTGTTTTTTTCAGTCTGCCCATAAGAAGACACAAATATGCCAATTTTTTTAATACTGAGATGTATTAGAGAATATTGTCGGGTCTATTGTGAAGAAGAAAATATGTTGAGTTACCTCAAACGAAAGTAATATGAAAGATTCTCACTGATAGCACAACTAGAAAAAAATGAGGCACATTGAAGATGAATGATGTCTACATGATATAGCTTGATAGAATTTACTCAGTAAATGAGCCTCTTCAGCTACTTCAAGCACTTAACAGAGGTGTATTCGGTGCGCCCAAAATGGCGGTTACATTCTGCAGAGTTTGAAGGAAGGTTGCGTCATGAAGTAAAACAAAACATTTCCCATTGGAGCAGCTCCAAAGGTGTTTCTCACAAGTTATTTGAATAAGAAAATACATTCAAGCTTAGAAGTGTATTCTTATGACATAAGTTGCTGTGCTAATTTTCTATTTGTATGCTTTAAGAAGTGCTGGAACACAATATTTTGTAGTAGCCTCTAAAACCTGGTTAGTGGCTAGATGGGGGATAAGTTTCCTTGTATTGTAATGATTGCACCTGGGACTTGATGGCCTTTGTTAACATTCCAAAACACACACTTGAAAACTCAAGGTCACGTGCTAAGCTGATTCCGCTAATTCAGAATTCCGCTGAATCTGACCTAACAAACTAAGCGCTATAAGAATGCACAATGCAGTAACATCCATCATGTGAAACATAATGAATAAGAGAAAAGAGAAGGTTCTGGGGACTTCTCATGAAGTCCACTGAGAAATTGAAAGGACTGAGGTCAAAGATATTACTTAATATGGTATATTCCTATGGCAATAATTGAGTAGCCGTAGTGCTCAAATGGCATATTAACATGACATTCAATCAGTAGCAGTTGTGCTATTGCCCCTTCAAATCAAGGTGCTGTTATCTAACTCAAGCTGTAACCGATAATGAAATGGTAGTGGGTTAATACAAACTACCATTGTAGGGTCTGTAGGCCCACTATATCCTCTGACAAAAGTGCTCTTCTCCGATAATTGTACCTTGTGGGTTTGAGATATTAATTTGGGGGTCTTCCTAGCTCCCAGTATGCATGCCAAACATGTTTTGTTATTTGTACCCTGCCCCTCAGAAAACAATCCTTATTTTCCCAGGGTATCATGAAAATTAATTGTGCTTTAATGGCGAGACTGGGGCATGAAGGAAATTTACTAATCTACCTTTAAAAGATACTTCATACTATCCTTGGCCCTTCACGCATCAGCTACACAGCCCACTATGCTATCTTTATCTTCTATTAAGACAGTGCCTTAGATTCACGGGGCTTGCATTTTGGCCTGCCTTCATACACTCCAGTTTTTTTATTGATGATGCCTCACAACAGTTAAATCAGTCGACTGTAGAGGACATGTAACCAATCCAAAGTTTTTATTTTAATAAATATACTCGTGGAAGTCCATTTTCAAAAATTCTTTATAAAGTTCTATGGAGCTCTTGTCCCACTTTCATAGAACTTTATACATTATACTCCTCTTACTACAGTTTCTAACAGCCGATCTGTCTCCCTTTTGCATATTTACTGTAGATTGCTGTTTGTTCGTAGTCATTGTGCAAGTAATTTATTCAAGTGCGTCTGTCACTCCATAGAGTGCGGATACTAACAGCGATCTCATACCAAAATGCAGCACCCTGAACTCCTTTTGACATGCTTTAGTTATTCCTGCAAAAAATTATTTTAGTTGTCATATCTATATTTTTTTCCTAAAATCTGACTGCATTTAACTGCATTGTCCTTCTATCAGTGTAACACATTGCAGTTGGAATATACATGCAATAAGGTCATGCTTTCAACTTTGTTCCAAATCTCCTCTCTCTGACTCATCCCAAACCTTTCTGACTACTATGAGGGAACTGTATATTGACAAGTAACAATATGTGTCTCTAAATTGAAAATAATAAGTTCTTATAATCAATAAAATATAAACAGTAAAGAAACATTTATTCTTAAAATATATAATTTTTTTCATATATAGAGTATGAATAACATAAAAATATTAAAACACAATTATTGTTCTAAATACAAATACATAATGTGGTAGTTATAATCATGAGTTAATTTTTACATAAAAAAAGCAAACATTTCTGTGGCAAAGCTGTTTGTATATCGATACCACATTAAGTATTTGTATTTAGAACAATAATTGTGTTTTAATATTTTTATGTTATTCATACTCTATATATGAATAAATTTATATATTTTAAGAATAAATGTTTCTTTACTCTTTACTGTTTATATTTTATTGATTATAAGAACTTATTATTTTCAATTTAGAGACACATATTTCATCAGTGTTATCACTCCTTGATTGCCTAGGTTGTTACTGTCAATATATATTACCCTGTCCTAGGAATTGGAATTACCAGGGGGTCGGTGTTACTTTTGAATACTATGAGGGAACTGGCCTTTACAATGCAGGCTAAGTCACGTGTGCTGTTTCAATGCAAGTGGAAAAACCCTTGTCCGAACCACACATATGCCTTACCCATGCATATGCCTTAACTACGCATATTCGTGGTTAAGACAGTCAGCAGTCTAGATGTGCGGAACAGGACAGGAAGGATCGAGAGAGGGAGCTCCGGGACATGGCGTGGTAAGCGAGGCTGGCTTTAGGGGGGTGAGGGTTAGTGTCTAGGGCTGGAGACTGGGTTTTAGGACTCAGGGTGGAGGGGAATATGCAGTTTTCAGGGGTGGGGGTCAGTTTAAGAGCTCTGGGCAGGAGGGCTGGTGGCAGGTTTGTTTTTTGGGAGGGGGCAGGGTTTTAGGGTTTAGGGCCGGGGGCCGGGGTAATTTTTAGATCTGGGGCTGGATTTTAGGGCTCAGGATTGGGGAAAGGGGCAGTTTTCAAGGTTGGGGGTGAGTTTTAGGGCTCAGGGCAGGGGGGCTGAGGTCTGGCTGTTGTTTCTGGAAGGAGCAGAAGCTGGGTTTTAGGGCTCAGGTTGGAAAGTCGGGGTAGTTTTAAGGGCTGTGTCGGGGTGGATTGCAGGGCTGGGGTATCGGGTGTTAGGGCGGGTTGCTGGGGTGTATCCTTTTAGCAATCATGCATTTACAATGGATTTCGCTGTGAAGGTGTGTGTGGTAAAGACGCAGTAGTGGTTCAGACTGCATTGTTTAGGCATGCGTGGTTTAGGCATGCAAAGTTGTATCATACAACCCTACTATCAATCAATGAAAACTTTATTCGGATCATTGACAATCCATAAAAGTACAAAAGAAAACAATTATAAAATCATGCAATAAGATAAAATACTGTTTACACATGGGGAATAGTTCATCAAAACTTTAAGACATTGTAGACCGGGCACGAACCACAGTTTTTAAAAAAGAGCTCACACGAAAGACAAGTTCATCATCGTCCAGGGACAAAATCATAGAAAATGCGAGTTCCAGGCTAATTGGTTTTGATTTTTTAAAATACGGAGTTAAAAACCATTTAATGTACTTCATATAAAATTTACAAAAGAATGAAAAATGTTGAGTTGTTTGCCTACTCTGGGAGTCACAGGGGCATGGCTCAACACATTGGTCATTAAAATTCCATAAAGGGAAGCTAAGTGCATGTTTAATGGTGCCTGCCCTAAGGCGAAATATAAGGCCTCGCTCCCAATGACTCAACGGAAGAGTTAAATATCTGGGTGTGGGATATATTATAAAATTACAAGCTAAGTAACCAGAAACACTAGATTTCAAGGACTCCCTTGCTACCCTTTCAACATCAAAAGACGTATAAAGGGCTTTTTTGAGTTCACATTTAGTGGGGTGCTTAGTAGTGGAGGGTTTTAGGAAAATGTCTTCAAAGTTCACGCTGCGAAAAATGCTATGCACCCCTGATAGCCAGGGAATGGTCATGCCCCTGTCGCAGCGGAGACAATCCTCAATGATGTCCCTAGTCAGTTTGGCGGCGGGATTTTTCCAGATCGACAGCCAAAAAAGGGCTGGGCGGGCACGAATAAAATCCCCTATAAAATGCAAACCCAATTCCCTATGGCATATAAAATGTGGGGAAGTAATGGGAACACAGAGAAGTTTCCTACAAAATCTATGTTCCTCGGTAGTTATATCTGAGCAACTGGCGGTACCCCAAACCTCGGCGCCATAAGTAGCAACCGGGACGCATTGAGTTTTGTATATTTTTAGGATAGCAGGCAATGCCCCGGTCAGTTTTGGACGGGGGAGACTCAAAATTGAATTAATGGACTTTGAGAACTTACTCCTGGCATGGGCAATATGCCCACTCCAGGAGTTGTTCGCAGCAAAGACCACTCCCAAATACGAGAAACTGCCAGTTGACCCCAGTCTTTCTGCCCCCACAACTATACTGCCAATATGATGCCTCTTCGGGCCACAAGACATTACAAAAGACTTTTTAAAATTGGTCTTCAGATCTAGGGAATCCATATATGCAACAAAGCCATTCACCAATATGCGTAATGCATTTGGGGTGCGTCCCATAAGGACCGCATCGTCTGCATATAGCAGTGCGGGGAGATGGTTATCTTTTATGGTCGGGACATCACCGGTTAGAGAGACCAGATGTTTGTGTAGGCCGTTGATGTATATTATAAATAAAAGAGGGGCTAGGACACATCCCTGTCTGACCCCTTTATTGACTATAACTGGCTCAGAAACCTCACCCCCAGTGCCAATCCTGACACAGGCCTTCAAATCCCTATGCAAATAGGCCAGGAAGTGTACCAGCGATTCATCCAAACCGTAATCCAATAAGGCCTTCCAAAGTAATGACCTATTGACAAGGTCAAAGGCAGTGGATAAATCCATGAAGGCCAGATAAATTGGGCAATTACGTGCTACGGTGTATTTGCCCAAAATAAGGTTCAGATTAAGGCATTGCTCCGCAGTTCCCACTTTATTGCGGAAACCCAACTGACAACTCTCTAGGATTTGATTATCCTCGGCTCATAACAGGATTTTATTATACAGTACTCTCCCTAAAATCTTTAAAGTATTGTCAATAAGGGAGATAGGCCTATAGCATGATGGTTGGGAACGATCACCCTTCTTGAAAATAGGCACTATTATACTAGATGACCAGGTTGGGGGCGGTAAAGCGGTAAAATTTAAATTCTTAAAAACATTCAATAAGAGTGGGGCCCATAAATCAGGGTGGGTCTTAATAATGTCAATTGGGAGGCCGTCTGGGCCAGGGGCTTTATTCCCCGCGCTTTGTGCGATGGCCTCCTCTACCTCAGATAGTGATATATCGGCCCATGGGGGGCTGTTAAATATTGGGGTGGCCGCCGCAGAAGGTGGAACCGCATAGATCTTAGAAAAGTGGTCCACCCATGAAGCTCCAGGGATGGTACAATCCATTGGGGTCGCGACCTGACCCGCACAACGCAGGTCTTTGACTGCGGCCCAAAAAATATCTCCCCTACCCCGGGCAGCAGTTTGTACTAGCACCTCCCAGCGCTCCTCAAGAATCTCCTCCTTCCTTCTCCTAATGGCCAATTTATATCGTGACCTAGCGTTTTTTACATCAGTCGGATTCCTCGGGCTAACAGATAAGACTAGTCGCAGTTCGCGGTTGGCCAGAGAACACTCATGATCAAACCATCCCTGGGAATCCGTCATGGCGCGCAAAGGAATCGTGAGCACGAAGGGCAGAGCAGATCTTGACAAAATCGTCTACTACCCCAGGGTTAGGACTTAAATCGGACAAACATGAGAGGAAAAGAGGAAAGTTGTCTCTGACCAAGGTCTGTACAGTCGTCATCACATTAATGCCCCTCCATTTTAATCTGAGATTATTTGAGTTTATGGAAAGGTTCCTAGCGCCGCATTCCTTATTGTAGACCGGTCGATGTATAGTCTTTAGACTGATCTTGATAGGATTATGGTCCCCTTGGGACATTGGAATTACCTTGGCCTCACTAATACGGTCTGTCAGGCCAGGGGATATAAAAATGTAATCAATTATTGAAGAACAATCTCTACCTCTGAATGTTGGCACTAGGGGGACAGTGGGAAAGCGGTCCATAACATTCTCCAAATTGTGTGTACTCAAAAGAGTAGTTAATTCCACACCCCTTTGGCACCCCAAACCCGAGTTGCAATCCTTAAAAGTTGGGCAATCTCCATTTAATTTAGCATTAAAATCTCCACCCAATACAAGGCCAGAGGTGTCATTAAAATCGGCCCTAGCCTCCAGAGTGGTGATAAAATTAAAAAGGTTCCTAAAATGTGTATTAGGTAGTGAGCTAAAATCATTATTATAAAAATTTACCAGGAAAAGACTAGTTTTCTGTTTAAATAATATAGCCTGGAAGTTCTGATTATTTGTCGGTATGACCCTGGAAGAGCCTCCAACAGAGATGTTAATCCAGATGGATAAGCCTCCAGAAGTGCGGCCCATTCGAGATTTTGCGGCAAGAATATTATGGCACTGAAACCCATTAGCATGTAAATTAACCGTTGCCCACGTCTCCTGTAACATAATTATATCTTGACTCTGAATGAAGTTGACCCACCCAGGGTCGAGGAGCCTTTGTTGGAGGCCTGCTATATTCCAACTTATAACATTTAAGTTACCTGTCCTTGATGCTATACACTCTAAAGAGTTAGCAGAATTATCAGAGGTGATAGGTGCAGGTACTAACGGCAGGATAGGGTCCTCTGTCAACGGTAGGGCAAGGAGTCCGTTACTTGGACTTGGTTGTCAATCAGGAACATCTAAGTCAGACAAACCCAAGAAACGATTGGCCAGAGGAAGGGCCGTAGGCGTGGGCACACAATTATTGGGGATGGGTTTATAGAAGTAGCCAAGGGAAAACATACATATATTCGTCGTAAGCCCTGGCAATAACTCGCGGGTACTGAACAGTATGGGGTCTGCAAAAATTTATGACAATGCAATCCCCACTGATGTTTTTTGCCGATGTGCCCACCCATCCCACTCTCCGCACCATTAAAATTTCATGCAATCTGGCCGGTTCAAAACCCTTGTGTTTCCTTAACCAGTCCACACATTTATTGCGAAGGTCCACCCAAGATTCCTTCTTAGTCTCGGGCAAACAGGGGACTCCGGCTAGAATTATAACATAAGGATATGATGCGGGGGGGAGGTTCAGAGTCACGGTGCTGGGCAAAGTCTTCAGTGGAACTGGTACAGTGGGCCGTGGTCTAACATCAATGTCCGATGGAAGAGGAGAGATCATTGCCGGTGGAGGTTGTGTTAGACCGTTGAATAAGCACTGAGTATTATTGTTGAAATTGGCTGATCCGTTATCTAATTTATCAGCGGCCCCCAACAGGCGCGTTGTGATAGGTAGGGAGGTACAATCGACAGCCGATGCAACAGAGGCTGACTCCCGAGTTAACAATTGTTCCATACGTAGGAGTCTCTCGTTTAAAGGGGCAAAATTTGCGTCAAAGAGGGCCTTAGAGTGGCTGACTATGGCTTTTAAACCCGACTCCAGAGCTGACATAATGTCATCCTTACTATGAGAGGTGGAAGTGGGCTCGTCAGTTTGAGTGCCCACCGACACAGAATTAGGAACGACAATTGTCTGTAATACCATTTTATTACATTTGGCGGGGCGGCCAAGAGTGTTAGATTTACTATTGGCCCCCCTTTTCCGTTTGGCCGGTGGGCCACTAGATTTAGTTACGCCAATTAATTTAGGGGCGTGAGATCTGGTGCGAGTTTGTTGGCCACTGGGACAAATATCTAAAGATGTAGCTGAGACGTGTGACGGGGACAGTTGCTGAGCGGGTGTCGCGGGCATCGGGGGCAGAGTTGGTGACACGGAGAGGCGGTGGCAAATAGTATCGCCCTGTGTCACGGCTTCAAGAGATGAGCGTCGCTGAGCCGCCATTAAGTCTAAGGATAGACGTCGCTCAGTTAGCTCAATCTCGTGTGTCAGTAAACTCTCAGCCCTAATCATAAAAGCATCCAATGTCCCTACCGCGCCCTTGCGTTTACTCATGATAAACCGATAAAGTGCCCCTTCACACCACTAAAGCACATATAATACGGTGGCTTGTGCGGTAATGTTAAACAATGTCACCTGACACTCCGGTTGTTTGCAGATGACGAACCAAGGGGGGTGTCCCGACCCGGCCTCTTCCGGCCCCGGACGGCCACAGACGGCCCGCCCTCTGCCCGGGCTCAGCCCGGCGCTGCCCGCGCGCGTCCCGCGACGCGGGGAATCCTCGCGGCTTTTCAGCGCCTCCGGGCGTGCTGTGGGCGGAAGTGCCCCTCGCGGGATTGTGGGTAGTGTAGTTCCGGCCCCACGATGCTCGCCACGCCGAGCGCTGCAACTCAGGTCCACCAGGACGCCTCACGGCCTCTCGCCTTCCAATGTCAGTATGCGGATACTTGTTGTATCATATATCTGAGCAAAAAACTGTGCAGACATTTCCAGGCTCTCTTCTCTTCCTGGGGCTGGGGTAGGGCAGATCTGGGGTCTAAAGATGAAGCTAACTGCACAGACAGACAAGGGGTCCCTTCCTCCTTGATTGATTGACAACCCTACTATGAACCTCCAAACTTCCTTCTCACACTTTTCCCTCCTTTTTTAGCTATGTCACCTAACTAACAGGCAAACACAACCACTACTTACAAGAACAACTTGCTACTTCCCCTTTTAAATTGGTTCCCATCATCTTTTCCCTACTCTAAATCCTCCTAAACACACAGGTAACCAAGAGCACAAAACTAACACAATTAATGCACAACAAAGGGAAAGGGAAAAGTGAAAAAAAAGATATTGCTAATCTTTATCCCTAATATATACATCAATTGTGGAGAACTTTGATGTGAATCAGTATAAGCAAGGACTTGTGAAGTCCAATTTTTAACCATAAGGGTTGCTGCTGTTTATTTAAATTGAAAAGTTGTTTTTCTCATGACTTTATGACACACAAGTACTACTGCCAAACTCATTATTTTAAGGTGTGCTAAGAACTCAGGAAAAGGAAAAGGAAAAACAGATGTGCTAGAGGTTTAAGTAAGTAGTTAGTGTTTGTAAATTCCAAATAAACCTTTGCGAAATAGACTGATCCCTAACGTTTTTTCCTATTGAATCCAAGGGTAGGGGAATTGGCCTAATCAGGAAGGAATCAGAAAAATATATATTTATCCTTCACGTGGAGGATTGCTACTGTTGCTCATTTCAACCAGTTATTCTAATTTTTCAACAATTGAATAGTATCACATCACTATCTTAACCATTTGTCCATGTACATCATCACAAATATCATACTGAAGGTAAACCATATAGATTTTTTGTTTACTGAATAGCTTTGGTGCCATTCGACAAATCTGCATGAACATTTTCAAGAAAAGGTTTACCCACGTTTACTCCTTCATGGAAAGTTTTGCTCTGAGCCATCAAGAAGGGGCTGAGAAGGGGGGGAGGGGTTTCCCAAAACATTGAGTTCCAATGTTATTACCCATGGGAATGTTTGTTCTGTGACACTTAAAACTAAACAAAAAGGCTGAACAGAATTTGGAAGAAAGTTAGACCTTTACTCAAATGATCATTTGAAAAGCTGCTCAGGTTGGACATGAATGGGCTAACACTCCAAAAAAGTTGGGTAGATCTGGATTGTAGGTGTCCAACTATTAACTGCTTGAACAATTAAAAGGGGATTGGTCAATCCTGATTGACTTGTCAAAACATAAACAATATGTTGTGCCAGCCATTCCACGACTCAGGGCCAGAGTGCCTGCTTTCTGATAATTACATTTTAAAAAACATATAACCGGGCAGGGTGAGCACACCCTGACCCCCAGAAACATGTTGGGGGTCACAAAGGGACACCCCGTGATTGACCAGCCAAAGTATGGATGACATGTTGTTGTAGTCATTACATGACATAGGGATATTGTCCCCATTGAAATGCAGTGCAGTTACAGCCTATTTTAGGGGGTTACAAAAAAGAAAACATATGAACAGTGGTAACAGATTTTAGTCACAATATAAATTGTTTGCTGGTGATACCATATCAATTGTGGCAATCTTGAAGTTGATTTTACACTGTGCAAAATGCTGATCCTCTGCTGGGCTTTGACGAACCATGTTTGAGAGAAAATTGTTTTCTCTCATGATTTTCTCATTGAAGATATGGAAGGTGCTGTAGAAGCTACCATGAGAACACATTTTCTATAGGCTCACACTATCTTCCTCAGCCATGTGAGAAATAAGTCTGGTATTCTTAGTAAAATACATACTTCCAAGACCAGAAGAGGTCTGTCAGTTGATCAGTTAATTCTTCAGTGTTCTACTGCAGTTTCACAGCACTGTTCTAATGAACAACTAGGGCTGTATTACCAAAGTGCCCCAGAGGTGTAACAGGCATTTGTTCCCACATTGCACGTCCATAGGGCACTTTGGTATTACAGAAGGGGTCACAGATGCTTGTGCTGCCCGTTCTGTAATACTGAAAGTGCTGAAGCACATACAGCGCATGCACTTCCACAAGAGGGCATTACCTCACTTGCATGGGGGCGCGGCCCATGCAAATGAAGGAATCCCCCTGCCTCTGCTCCCGTGCCATATTATAGAAATGGGTGCAGAGGCAAAGAAGCATTCAGGGGCACACTGACAGTGCGCCCCCTGATGGCAGCCCTCTGGAGAGGGAAGAGAGTCCTATGGACACCTCAGACATCCCCTTGCTGGCAGGTGCAGTCACTCACTGCACCCACCTGCAAGGGGATCTCTAATCCCCTTTAAAAATGCAGGCAGGTTGCCGCCTTCAGTGGAAACCAGAGGCTGCTTCAAAGCTGCTCACTTTTTCACCTAAATATGCTGCTCCCAGGGCAGCGCGAGTTTGCGCATGTCCTGGGGGCTGCGCATTCACTATAATGCAGGGCATTTTCCTGGATTGCGCTGGGTGCACCTCTTGAAAGGTGCGCCCATCGCTAGCCACGAAAATGCATCAAATACAGTAATATGGCCCCTAGAGGGCTAACATTCTGTATTTATGACAAAAGTGTGGTACACCTGAATGCCATCTTTATGGAATCAAAGCTGTAAAACTGAAATCATTTCCTACAGAGGAAACTGCAGTAAATGAAAAAAATAAGGAATTTCGTTTTGTAATAAAAAATTATGAATAGTGGTAAGCTATAATCAGGACACATTTTCGATTTGTTATCTATTATCTTTTTCATCAATGTCAGTAAAACATTCTAACATGCAGAGTGACACGTACTTCCAACACCAGCGTATCAGTTAACTCCCTAGTGATTAACTGCAGCTTCATCACAGAGTTTAATGAACAACTAGAGTGCTAACATTTTTTATTCATGACAAAAATTAGGCACTCCTGAACACTGAGAATAGGAGCTGTTGAATTTAAAGTTTTCTGTGGTGTAGGCTGATGTAAATGAGCATTGACATGTTAATGCAGGAATTAAGCTAGTAGGTTACAAATGTGAGAGGATGGTCGGGTTTTTGGTCATTTAAGGGATATTGTATTTTTAATAGGCAAAAGAAAGTTAAAGAGGGAAACGTCTTCATAAGTACAACGTTCCTCATCCTACCCATCTTCTCTGTCTCTTAACACCACCTTAATTTTAAATACATCAGTTGTAGTTTACTCAATTGATCATAATATGCACCCCAATCACGCACTGCTTATGACCTCACAGATTACATAACCCATGACATGTTAAAGGACATCATTGATGATGTGACTCATTAGATTTAAAGCACAATTGTGTTCAATTTACTGATGAGTACCGCGATCCCCAAGGGGATGTGTGAGAGCATAAGCAGTGCATGATGGGATGCACTTGTAGAAAATTGACTAAACTATAGCAGGCATATTTCAGTGATTTTTGGATTCTTTAACATTAGTTCTTGTCCCATTTCACATCTAACTATAACATCACTTTAACCTTTGTTTTTTCGGTGAATACATATATATTCATACATACTTTTGACTCTATTGATGGATCTGCACCAAGTCTGGCAATTGCCTAACAAAGTCTGCTAAGGTCCAGCATGCCAATTTTCATGCAGATCCATACAGGGGGAAAAAGTTAAGTAGATGCAAAAGAAGATGTGTTTTCCAATTTTAAATTAGGAAAATGTGCTCATACCTACAGCCAAAACCACTGAACAGATTTCTACCAAACGTAACATAAAAGTATAATTTTGCTCATAAAGCATGTTTTTATTCATTTGGTGTCAGTTTGCTTAGTAACTTTTGATATATAAGCATTAATACAAATTGGCAAGTGGTCCTTATATGGTAAGCCATTTGTATATCTGTGTTATTTAAATTTGTGATTTAAAAAAATAGCAAATCCTGTCAATGATATTTAAATCCTTTACTCAAATTTAATTGCTGATAAAGCAGATTTATCTTTTATCACCAACTTGAAATTATCAATTTTTCTTGAAAAAAACACGTTTTTCACACTGCCAAAAAGTTATCCACATTAAAATTCTGATTTTCGTGAAAATCAACAAATCACAATTCAATGGGTGCCATTTTATGCTTCTAAAATAGAACCGTTTCTATGAAAAATAATATTTTTCATGCAAACCACAAACTTATACACAAAATAATAAAAAAATGTTTTAGAAGAAAAAAGAAAGACAAAGAAATTCACTTAAAAAACAGTTAAAAGCTATGTTATGGTTTTGGCTCAAACACGAAAAAACTATGAAATTCACCAGGTATGGTATGTCATGTAGGATCTGGGATTGCGCCATTCAAACACTTCTGACAAATCCACCACCATGGGTGTATCATTCTTAATGATTGACAAGACTTCCAAAGCAGTGTAGGCAGTCAGTCCTTTCACCAAGCTTCCATCTATGAAACAGTAGTTACTCTTTTGATTTGACATAGATTTCAATGATGAACTTCAAGGTAGGAAGGTGGGCCTGTTCTGCTGTGGGTGAGGACAACAACAGAGAATGTGGTATTGTAGTCATACATTTTTTAATTAGACATTGCTATTTGAAAGGGCTGCATTAAAGTACAGTGTCTTATCCAGCATAAGCCCTCCAAATTTCAGAGCAAGCTCATGGTACAAAATAAATGAAATAGATACATACAATAGCTTGTTTCACAATATAGCTGTCACCTTGTGCTAAACTTGATTCCCATTAAGGAATCATGGTGGCACCAATATCATCAGGATGATAGCCTCATTAATTTGAGCATACTCTTGTCTTACTTGCTATGTTGTTGTTCACAAGAAAATCTAGCCACATAGCATATAAGAAAGATGCATTTACGTATGTGGGAAAAAATGCAACAAATGGTTTTATCACTTGTATGTGGGTGCCTCTCAGAGTTCTCATTTTATGGCAACCCGAGGTAATATACTAATTCAATAAAGCCAATAATTTTTATCAATATATTCTGAGGTCTCAGGTTTCTTAGGCTGATGCATGAGTAACTCATTAAATCCAGTTTTCTTTTTGTTCTTGTGATTATTGTCCCGCATTTGTAATGTAATGAAAAGTAATACAGAATGCACTCAAAATCCAGGAAACAAGAGAGATCTATGTTGAAAGATTTATGTAAGCCTCTGAAAGCAACACAATACAAACACCACACAGGCAGCAGATTATCTCACACACACACACACACACACACACACACACACTAGGTCCTGCATACAGTATCTCCATCAGTCGTTATGAAGCCCACCAACACCCACCTTCACAGCTTAGGGGCCGATTCTGATCTTGCTCGGAAGGGCTTCGAACGCGATCCGGCCGGAAAAAGTATGAGCCATACGCGTGTTTTCCGTCCGACTCGTACAACTGTACGAGCCAGCAAGTACGATGCGAGAAATGCGAAATCGCCGACCGAATCGTTTCCGGGTCCGAACCGCTCCGTACGTCTCGCCTGTGAGCAAACCGTGCCGTGAAATGGAGGCGATTTACGACTGAGCCAGTACGATGCACGATTGGGACAGCTGGATCAAGTCGGAGCATCCGACATGTAAACACTCCAGATTGCAGGCTTCGCAATGGATCCCCCTTCACCCGTAACCTTACGAAGCCATCACAGGGGGGGGACCCAAGGGTCCCCCTACACATGCATGTACGGTGTGGGTGGCACAGACGCGTCCCCACTACAGGTGGTGCCTTTTTGCGCAACGTACCTTTTTCATCAATGGGAGCCTATGAACGCGTCGTACAACATGCTGCCATTGTCTTCAATGGGGCTCCGAACGACCCGTGTCTGTCAGCGCTTGTTCACATCATACTCGGGCGCTCTGAGCCCCGGAGCACGAGTCGGTCGGAAAGCCCTCCAGGTCCGAATTGGACGGAGCCTTTTCCCAGCGAGATCGGAATCGGCCCCTTAGTGTTCAAGCCTCATTTCGGATTACCCATACAAGCTCATCTGCAACTCACCCTCCAAACTCACCTGCAGCGCCAGAGTGAGCCGGTGAGGATGGACTGACTCACTGGTACCACACACGCTTTACTTGTTCTTGACACCAGAACTGTAGGATTTCTGAAGGCTTTCTATCTTGTTCTCTACTATTTTGTGCATCAGTCTTTACAAATGCATGGGCAAGACAATATTTGTTTTTTACTTCCTATAGAATTAATTACTACAGATGCCATTAGCCACATTGGAAATAGGTAAGTTAGTATACTATATAAATCCTGCTAACATAGATAGGAAATAATGTAAAAATAATATTTTAGAGAGATATGATTAATGGAGGACTTGCTGAGCTTGTAAAGTAATTAGGCGGCAAATGTATGAAACCTTTCCGTGGTCGCAAATGCTGCGATTTGCTAAATTAATGGGTTTGCAACTGTCAATTGTGCTGGTCTCCCAGGACCCTCATCCTCATACCCTGGGAGGTAAACGTGTTATCGTATGCTTTGCTGAATTCCTGGTAGAGTGCAGACTGGTACAAACCAACACTACCTTACACTCAATAACTAATTCACTGCCTCTGCACTATCACACTGCTAATCCATAATATTAGCCTTTACACTAATTATACCTTTTCACACAAGTATGCTGACTGAAGTCTGTCAAAACTCACAACATTCTCTGTGTTCATAATGTCACATCCCTTTGGCACAACATCCTCATTAACAAAACTACTATAGGAAACACTATGAAACAGATGTGATCTTACACTTGGACATCAAATCACACAACAGAGATAACATCTATTAATTAACTCATAACAATGTAAGCTCTGCTCACTATCAGAATCAAATAACACATACTATCTCTCTTGATTTCATACAATATAAAAGAAGCAATTTATGGTAATGGAAGTTTGAACAGATAAATCCACGTCACCTGATCTACAAGGTCCAAGCTCTGCTTTTGGAAATCACAGATCACTGCATTGTGGTATTTTATTTTTATTTTATTTTTAAATTATTGTACAAAGAAATATATTTCTATTTACACCTAAAAGCAAATGAATGGAAATGTTGAGTAATAATGAAGCTTAGGGGTTGATTATGTTGGCGGGCAGATCGCCACGGCCTGTATGGCAGTGCCGATCTGCCCGTCAATTCCCACCGTCCGCCTACCATTTCACCCCACCACATTACGATGGCACATGAAATCCTACTATGGCAGGGCAGAAATCACTGTGCACATGGTGACAGATGATGGAGAAGAAAAGGAAAGAGAACCCCTCTCAGATCTCGTATCACATAATGAGAAGCATTACTTAGGAGAGGGAGTTGTACTCACTTTCACTTTGACCAAGGTCACAGTGAAAGTGAGAACTTCATTGTTTTCCATGAATAGTTTTAGTAAGTAATAAAATCACTTTTTCCTATCTTGGTATGAGAGAATGCTAGAGTGGTCCATAAAAGAGTCTTTTTCACTTAGGTTTTTAACTATCCAATTTAATCGTCAATGTAGTTTTTATGAAAGTATTATTTTTGCTGCTTCAAAGTAAGCTGGTTTACAAATGTTTTGCGTCAGCTGCCGTGCTCCAGAGACTGAATACACATCCATTAATGGTCCTTCTCCTGGAAGACAATGGCTTGGCCTCTGGCAGCAGGAGGTAGGAGCCATGTTAACAGGGACTTTGTTGCAAGGATTTGCCATTTGGGATGAGGACAGGTACAAGACAAATGGCAACACAAAGGGCAGCATTTACAGATCAGTCTTTTAAGTAGAACTCCGATATGGATTCCCAGAGTTAACCTAGACATTCTCTGTCTTCCCTGTAGGAGGAAAAACCTGCTACACAAATAACAGAGGAAAGGACACCTCATCTTTATGGGCAGTGGCTAGAAAGAAGAAGTAGGTCTTGTAGCTGGAGGAACACTATGGCTATTTTGGTTGAGAGACTCTGGAAAGGTTTACAGAAAACTTAGTGAGGAAGTGTTCAAAAAGGAGGTGGGCATTCTGTAAGGAAGTAACCAGCATGGGGTGTAGGAAAAGCTCCTATCAGTGGCTAGTGTACAGAATAAAACTGGCACCTCTCTCCATCACCTTTGAACCTTGCTAGACCTTGGATGAAACACCTTGAGGAAGGAAGCCTCTGCCTAACTGCAGGAAGAAGAAGATCCAAGGCCTATTGACTTGTGCTGGCATCTAGGATAAGGAGAATCTATACAAGAGTTAAGTAATTGCCTCCAGTTACCTAATACATAGACACAAAAAACAAAGGTCTCAATATCTCCAAGAAACCACAGCTAATCACTGTGGACAGGAACCTGCATGATCCCTGGCAGGAGAGAGGCCTGGTGCCTAACATTCTGTCAGGAGAGACCAGAAGGAATTTTCCCAGTAGTTGGATACATTTGGGTCTAAGGGCATTATTTTATAATTTGGTGAATGGGTCAAAAGTCAAAAATGTGGCATATATCCCATCCACTGCAGTACAAGTACCATAGGTCATAATGCACAGCAGAAAGGACATCCTCCTCATTTTTGACAGACTATCCCATCCTCCATACACTAAGAAGGACCATAGCCATTATTTCTACATTTGGAGACCATAGCCAGGTGTTGAGGCTTCTCCCGGAAGGGTGCTCCTTCAGCAGACAAGAAATCCATGTTCGACGAACTCAAAGGTTTTTGCTATGCTGAAAAAGGTTCAGCAGGACTTCATAGCATAGGTACGAAGCCCAACCTGGCTACTGTATCCAGCTTTGCCTCACTGTTGGATTATGAGTGCCAAAAAAGTGACTATGTATGAAGTTAAAACCTTTGGCCGGAGCAAAGCAGCAAATCTACCCCATGGTGACACGACCAAGGTGGATATGGAATCCTTCTTTGTTCCACTCAGAGAATTTGGTGCTAAATTAACAGCTTAAGTGCCAGATCATTGATACTCTATCCAACTTAATGGGACACTCACCTGCTTCAGCAGAAGATAAAAACTGTGACTGTTGTGATCCACTCCATGTATCCAATCTTTGCTTCCTTGCAGCCTACCTGAAATCACACCTGGTTCTAACTGAAAAAATATGCTGATCACAGGTTAAGGTAAGATATCCTGCTGAAATAACTCATTGCCTTCAAAGATCCTTGTTTAAGCAGCATGCCATAATTAGTAATCCATGTAAAATAGTTCATTGGGTTATGATCCTGCTTTTGCTACAGCCTCTGCATGTAACTCACAACATATATTCATCCTTGCAGTGCTTACACATTCTTTTTCTAGGTTCACATAATCAGTGTTATTAAGCTAGATAATAATAATACCTACTATTGTGTGCCAAACAAATTTAGTATGTATAATGTCCACTGTAAGCAGTCATTTAAAAAACAATTTTACATATAATAGAATACAGAATGAAACATCAATTGCAACAATTTCTGATACCTCCCATTGTGGTCATAGTATTGTCACAGAAGAAACAGAGGACAAGTCTTTACAAAAGTATCAATGGATACCCCAGTCATTGTTATGTCTTATCTGCAAATATTGGTAGAATGCAAATCTTCCCTATTTGACGTGTGACAGTGGGTGTAGTTAATGGCACTCTTTTCTACAGGACATATCAATGTGTGCAGGCAGTGGCAATCATCTCTGAGAGGTGTAAGTCTATGGGAGCAACATATTGCACCTTTTCCTGTATGCATGGCACCTTCTTCACACTGTAGACTCTAATGTTCACAGGAGGTGTTAAAAGACTTGAGTTAGCAAACTAGGATTACAGATACCCTTGGCAAACACCGATCCACCCTTCTTACTTCGACCAAATGTCCAACACACCAGGACTTAGATGGTATTCTCCTTAATGTTATGTTATTACCTAAACATACGATTGAACTTTGGTACTTTCTCTCATGAATGCTTCGTGAAGTAGGTTTCCTTACTGAAACTTGGTTGAGCCTGGTCTCCTCCTCAGCTATTACAATGGACCTCCCAGTAAATTATTCCATGTTTAGATTAGATAGGGAGAGGGGGAGGAATTTCTATTATTTTCAAAAACACAATTAAATTGTCTATTATAGACTCTGATCCGGTAGACTGGGCAGAAATTTCCATATTCAAACTTGAACTTTCATCCAAGGACCACTGGAAAGGAGCCTTAATATGTCGACCACCGGGGTCTAAAAAGGAGTTTATTCAGCACCTAATTGAATATATTGCTCCTCATCTCCTGCCACCAAAACAGTTTCTTTTAATAGATTTATTGTAATTACCATGCAAAGACCCCGATAATTAGGAGGCAAACCAGCTTATTGCAGACTTAGCTACTCTTGGACTGTATCAAAGAGTTAATGGCCCTACGCATGTCGCAGGGCATACATTAGATCTAATTTTTACCAAGTCTATTCCTCTAGCCTGTGAACAACTACAACCTTTACTTTGGACAGACCATTCTTTGATCAGCTTTAGGATTCCTATGACAAAAGAAATGCACAAAACATCTAAAGTAGTTAAAAACCTATTTGTCATTGCCTGAAAATCACTCCTGCATCCTTTGCTAAGGCATTCAATCATCCTGGCACAGTGGGTATTTCAGACATGGAACAAGCACGTTCATAATATCACAATGCTTGAAATATTGCCTTTGATAAGATTACCCCTCTCTAAAGGGGTCATGGTACCCATGGTAGCCATGACCCCTGATATACGCTAGCCCTCAGAATGGAGAAAACATCATGTAAAATATGTGAAAGAAAGTGGCGGCGCTCTAATAATGCCTGTGAGAGGGAGATGTATAGAGCAGCTCTAACCTGCTACTACCGCAACATAAAGCCTGCTCTGAAACTATACATCTTGGATCAAATTTCCCAGGCTAAAAACTAATCTAAAATGTTATTTAGAGTTCTAAATGACTTTGTAAATCCAAGAGCATGCACTCTAGACATTCAGTCATCTCAGCCTCTTTGTGATTCTTTGGCTAATCAAATTGAAGAAAAAGTAAATAAACTCTATCAGAACTTCCCGTACCACCCGGAGGAGACCAGGTTTTTTTTTTTACCTCCCTCCGCCCATGGAGTTCCAAACCTGGGAAAGTTGAAGGAGTTTTCCTTGGAGGAAATTCAGGTGGCAGTTACTTCAGCCAAATCAGGATTTCCTTTAGATATTCGTCCTCCCTAGATTTCTGTTGCTCTTTCCAATCAGTTGGCCCCACCATTCATTTTTTATTCAATCTTTCAATTAAGATGGGAATATTCCTGCCACTTGTAAGGCAGCCCAGGTTAGGTTGATCCAAAAAAAAGCTAATATAGCACCTTCCAACCTCTCTAACTATCGTCCAATCTCCATGCTTACTTTTTTGGGTAAGCTTCTGGAAGGATTAATTAACAAACAGCTTTTCGAGTACCTTGAGGCTAAAAACAACCTGGACTTATCTCAATCAGGATTTAGACCATTACATAGCACTGAGACATTCTTGGTAGCAGTCACCGACCATATTAGGGGTTCCCAAGATGCCAATATACCAACTATGCTAGTGCTGCTTGGCTTGTCGGCAGTATTCGATACAGTGTCCCATCCCAAGTTACTCTATGGGTTAGAAGAGATTGGCATTCATGGGACAGTGCTAAATTGGCTTGGTGATTTAATGTCTGATAGAACCAAACCATTATTTGGGGCCCTTTTAAATCTTTCATGATGTTGTTGGACAAGGGGGTGTCTCAGGGATCCTCTCTTAGCCCTCTGCTCTTCAGCATATCTGTTGCACCACTAGCCAAGATTGCAAGAGTCTTTGGCTTCAAAATTATATTGTATGCAGAACACACACAGTTTATAATCTTCTTCAAGAAAGATTTAGCCAAAGCTAAACAAAGGTTTTTAGCCGGGATGACAGCAATTGCCACATGGTTGACAGAAAACTGTTTCCAGTTGAAACCCAAAGAAACACAGATTATGCTGTTTGGCAAGGCCCAACAACTATGGACTGCATATTGGTGGCCTGCAGAACTTGGTATTGCGGAAAGAGAAACAAGGGGGGGAGTAGAGAGGTTCCACTCAACGAGTGGTGGAGGTGGATACTTCCTCCCAACCAAGCGTACTTAAACAAAGGGATCCACCCGCATGTATAACATACCAAGAGATTCCCATTCATACCATGTGTGTCCCACGGTCGTGGAGAATACACATCTGTTGTTAAAATACCCCTCACACACCAAAAGGGCCCTTGGTGTCATGCTTCATCATAGGGGTCTTCCCGCCCCTCTACGGGACGGGGCGTGCTACGACCAGCGTGTACGTGGGAGCACTGTTCTTGGTAGGACTACTATGTGTAGTGCAGGGGTGTGCAAGGAAGGGTCAGGAGTGAGTGGAGAGTGATGTTAAAAAATACCTGGCTTACTGGACTAGGAAAAAATTTTTATTCTGCCATCTAAGCTGGTATTAGTAAAAATGTGGGGATGGAGGGTGTATGCCTCAATGAGCTTGACCTCCTGATGTCGACATGTTTCGAAGCTTACCCCAAGCTTCTTCGTCAGGACCTAAGAAGATCCCTTCCAACAATGCACTGTGATGTGGTGAGAAATAGTGGGTGTAAAAATAAACATAGGAGGTAAATAGCCTCCAAAAGTTGGTACCGCCCCACTGGGTCTTACGTACTCCTTGTGACCTAAATGGAGAAAATGGTATGATATGAGAGACATACAGGACATTACTGTTATAAGGACAGACGCTCATTCCGTGGTGTTTAAAACAGTGATCTGAAAAGGAAGTGAGCAATGATCGTCTTCTAGCCTTATCACGTGATCTGTGATAAAAAACATAGTGTGACATACTACATTTAAAATACACAATAACAAAACAACAGAAAACACACACTCTACTCATAAAGGAAACGAAGTTCCTGTAGGGCGAAAATGTCATTTGTGGTTGTTTGCATGCCCAACAAAGCAGAGAAATGAACACATACTTGCTGCAAAAAGGATGATTTCCTCATGAGCTCATTTACCGGGTGGTTGAAGTGCCAAAATAGGCTACCTAAATAGCGAGAGAGAGGAAAATGTACTCCCATTGTCATTTTTAGAAGGTTGACCTTCCACCTGCCGGCTGTGCCGTACTTACGCCTCCTAGGATCAATGTCCTGCTGGAAAAACCACCCCGGTCGGCTCCGTCGATAAATTAAGATCGGAGTAAATGTACTTTAAATACCCCCTCCAATCAGGGAATGAGTGTCAGAAAACGCCCCGTATGGCGGACCAATAGACGGTCCCTGCTAGTAGAGTAACCTAAAGCGCGCAGGCGCTGCTGCACGAGACCCGGAGCCGGAAGGTAGAGGCAGACGGGTCATTGCAATGAGACTGTAAGGACCCCCAGGGAGGTGTCTAAGTAGGTGCCTGATGGAGCGCCTTACATAAACTCATAATTAAAAGAGTAAAAGAGGCTATGGGGTGTGTGTAAAGGATAATCTACATAACACAAAATCGAGTGTAATGGGACCTAGCAAAATAAATGAACTATGGAAGATATCATTATTAAGAAAATAATTAGGTGTCCAAATACTTTGCCTGTAACATACGGATTAACAGATATTGATCTGGAAGGTTGATATAAAAATAAATCTAAACATATGTAACAGGTAGGAAAAATGCCCCAACCAAGCCTAGTGAAGACACACAGCTGGTGTATGGCTGCATCAAGAGGTATGTGTATGTATCGGATAGCTACTACAGGGGGGCTTCGGCTGTGGTCAGGGGGCAAATGACAAGTACATGTAAAAACGAAAAGAGATAACCCAGTGGTCCTGGAGTGGTACCATGCTGGTTCTAGGCAGATACGAGGGGCAAAAGAGAAGGAAAGAAGGCAGACTTGAAGGGGTATCTCTAGTCAGGTAGATAACCGGTAGTTGAACAGTGCTTAGTTAAGTATGATGACGGTGGTTATACTCGGAACTGATTCCATGGTATATCCTCATTTAGTCCATGGATGTGTGTTTTGAGACGGAACACCCAACGTTGTTCCTTCTCTAGGAGGCTGTGTTCGTTACTCAATTGTTCTATCACTGTCCACTGTAAATCATCTATACAGTGGCTTTTGGAAATATAGTGATTGGACATCTTGGTAGTGCTCCTACCACATCTGACATTGCTGCGATGTTCGCCAATACGTACCTTGATTGGTCTGGATGTCATACCCACATACTCAAGGCCACACGGACAAGTAATTAGATACACAACATTTTTGCTGTTGCAATTCGTGAAGCTCCTCTGATCCCACTTATCGCCATTCCGGAATGTAATGTGTGTACTTTTTCTCGTCAGATGACAAGTGCTGCAGTTCCCACAGGGATGATGCCCCTGTACTGGGGGTAGTAGACCAACAGGTCTTGGTCGAGATATGTTCTTAGGTCTTGTATGAACAAGCATGTCTCTTAAGTTGCGTCCCCGCTTGTGGGCAAACATAGGTTTCGTTATGTTTAATCCGCAGGAATTGAGTAGACGCCAGTGTTTATTCACTATCTTAGTGATCTGGTTAGAATGTGTATTGTAAGTTGTTACACATATCGGTCTCTCATCGATCTGGTTTGCCACTTTGTCTTCCAAAAGAGCCTCTCTGTTATTATTCCTTGCTCTTTTTAAGGCTTTGTCAACGATTTTCTTAGGGTAATTGCGTTTCATCAGTTTGGTACGTAGTTCAGATGCTTGTTGTTTGAAGTCACTGAGTTCAGTACAGTTTCTCCGCAGACGCAGGAACTGGCCGTACGGTAAGTTTTCCCTCAGGTGACGGGGGTGAAAACTGTCAAACAGAAGTAAACAGTTCTTAGCTGTTGCTTTAAAGTGTGTCGTGGTTTTGAGTTTCCCCTGTTCAGGGTAGATATTCAGGTCCAAGAATACCAGGTTTTCCGCTGACACACTGTGTGTAAATTTCAGAAAAGCATTCTGTTGGTTAAGCCACAGCATGAATGCCTCTGTTGATTCCATGTCGCCCTCCCACACGACCAAGACATCGTCAATGTACCTTTTCCATACTTTGATGTGAGCAAGGTATGGATTCGTCGTGTGTAGGATCTTGTTGGTTTCCAGATGGTGTACATAGAGCCCGGCTAGACTTGGAGCAAAGGTACTCCCCATGCTGGTACCGTGACGTTGTTCATATATGTTGTCAGCATACATAAAGAAATTGCGGGTGAGAGCCAATGAAACACATTCCATCACCAGACTACAAGGTGTCTGGTACTCCCAGGGAGTAGAGAATAGAACCTCCTCAATGATTAGCAGTGTTTCGTCGTGTGGGAGACTGGTATATAGGCTCTCCACGTCTAATCCCATGAGTAAATTTTTGGTGGGGTCAAAATCAATATCCCGCAGAATTTGTAGGACGTTCTTGGTATCACGTAAGTATGTACTGGTGCTTTGAACCAACGGTCGAAGGAACGCATCTGCGAATCTAGACAGAGGTTCCAAAATGGAATTCACACCAGAGACGATGGGTCTACCAGGTGGTGAGACCAGGTTCTTATGGATTTTAGGTATGGTGTAGAAATAGGGGATCCTGGGATTGGTATTAACCAGGAATTCAGCCTCCTTCTTGGAGATCCAGTCGTTGGCTAGGGCCTCCTCTACCATTGTGACAATCCTGACCCTTATCGACTCAGTGGGATCAGTCAGCAGGATTCCATAGTTCCTGCGGTCATCCAGCAGTTTCCTACATTCAATGTCATAGTTGACAGTGGTTTGTAAAACAATGGCTCCCCCTTTATCTGCAGGTTTGATGGTGATATCCTGGTTTGTTGATAGTTCATGTATAGCCACCTTCTCCTCCCTTGATGTATTGTGAAAGGTGTTACCACAACCTGTAGTGATGTCTTGGATTTCACCCATCACCGCTTTCTCAAAAGCAAGCAACTCTACCGGTAGGGTGGAGTTAGGGGGAACAAAAGTGGATTTGTTACGGAGGCCAGTATCTTGTCTAACCCCCTCAGTGGTAGATGGATTGTTCTCAAAGAAAACCTTCAATTTCAATTTACGTATGAATTCGGTAATCTCAGTGAGGATCTTAAATTTATCCAACCGATTAGTGGGTACAAAACCCAATCCTCTCTCAAGGACCTTCTTTTGTGTTGGTGTAAGAACCACATCGGTGAGATTAACCACCAGATTTACTTCCGGCTCGTTGATGGTTGAGGAGGTATGTTGTTGGTCATACTCCTGGTTGACATCCGTGGGGTCTCGGTCTCGGGTGCAGACCAATGGACGTTGTGTCCTCCTCTGTTGCGGGCCCTCCGTGGGCCCTGGCGTGCCCCTAAAAAAGGTTGTGGGTTGTAATTGTATTCGTACTCTTGAGGAGGAGGTATCCATTGTGGAAAAGGTCCCATCATAGGTGGACCATAAGCGTATGGGGGATACATCGGGGGGCCTTGATAACCATCCCACCTCCCTCCCCTCTGGTACGGAGGGCGCTGGTTGTAGTTGCCTCTCCCTCTATAGAAACGTTTACCACTGCCCCTGCTGGAGTTAGAGTTATCTGAACCAGTGTCAGAGGAGTCACCATCCTCACTCTGTTCCTGGTTCTTGGGAACATAGTCATCTCGTATATAGGGATATACTCGTTCGTGACTGAACCGTGAAGTGTCCTTCTTTAGTTTGTTATATTTGCTTTGTTTTAAAGTCATTTCGAACTCAGTCATCTCTTGATTGAGTTCCTCTAAACGTTTCTTGAGTACACTGGGGGATATATAGGCTTTCAAACGGACTTCTAGATTGACAATCTCGACTTTGAGTTCTTGTGTGAGTCTGGTGGCTGTTTTTATAATTAGGACTAGCCAGTCCCGGGTGCAATGCCACGAGATTAGTGACCAATCACGTTTGAAAGTCTTATCCTGTTGGAAAATGAAAGGCTCATTGCGGACAATTAAACCTTGGGGGGCTGCATTGGCCCGCAGGTATTCCGTCATTAATAGACCATGCAGGGCAGTTCTGATCTGGTTTCTCCTTAAGTTAGCTAGCTCATCCCAATCAGCATGATTTGGACCTGGATCGGTATTGCTCAGTCCTTCAAAAGGGTTGATAGCTGCCAGGATCCTTTCTACTTCGTCGTCAGCGAAGGTTAGACCCATGTTGTCTGCCATCTTGGTGAACCGGAGGTGTAAGTATAGTGATACTTGATAGAGTGTGTGTGTCGACTGGGAAAAGTTATGTGAAGGAGGTTAGTAGTATGGTAGTCTACAAAAAAGTATGTGTAGCAGAGGTAAATAGCCTTTGCTCTTAGATGAAAATGGGATATATAGTGCTAATATTAATAGCACTGATATCACAGTACCCAGAATTTGGGTGAAAACAAAAAACTCCCACAGCTGTACGCTGTCTATCATGGAAAGAGAAACAAGGGGGGGAGTAGAGAGGTTCCACTCAACGAGTGGTGGAGGTGGATACTTCCTCCCAACCAAGCGTACTTAAACAAAGGGATCCACCCGCATGTATAACATACCAAGAGATTCCCATTCATACCATGTGTGTCCCACGGTCGTGGAGAATACACATCTGTTGTTAAAATACCCCTCACACACCAAAAGGGCCCTTGGTGTCATGCTTCATCATAGGGGTCTTCCCGCCCCTCTACGGGACGGGGCGTGCTACGACCAGCGTGTACGTGGGAGCACTGTTCTTGGTAGGACTACTATGTGTAGTGCAGGGGTGTGCAAGGAAGGGTCAGGAGTGAGTGGAGAGTGATGTTAAAAAATACCTGGCTTACTGGACTAGGAAAAAATTTTTATTCTGCCATCTAAGCTGGTATTAGTAAAAATGTGGGGATGGAGGGTGTATGCCTCAATGAGCTTGACCTCCTGATGTCGACATGTTTCGAAGCTTACCCCAAGCTTCTTCGTCAGGACCTAAGAAGATCCCTTCCAACAATGCACTGTGATGTGGTGAGAAATAGTGGGTGTAAAAATAAACATAGGAGGTAAATAGCCTCCAAAAGTTGGTACCGCCCCACTGGGTCTTACGTACTCCTTGTGACCTAAATGGAGAAAATGGTATGATATGAGAGACATACAGGACATTACTGTTATAAGGACAGACGCTCATTCCGTGGTGTTTAAAACAGTGATCTGAAAAGGAAGTGAGCAATGATCGTCTTCTAGCCTTATCACGTGATCTGTGATAAAAAACATAGTGTGACATACTACATTTAAAATACACAATAACAAAACAACAGAAAACACACACTCTACTCATAAAGGAAACGAAGTTCCTGTAGGGCGAAAATGTCATTTGTGGTTGTTTGCATGCCCAACAAAGCAGAGAAATGAACACATACTTGCTGCAAAAAGGATGATTTCCTCATGAGCTCATTTACCGGGTGGTTGAAGTGCCAAAATAGGCTACCTAAATAGCGAGAGAGAGGAAAATGTACTCCCATTGTCATTTTTAGAAGGTTGACCTTCCACCTGCCGGCTGTGCCGTACTTACGCCTCCTAGGATCAATGTCCTGCTGGAAAAACCACCCCGGTCGGCTCCGTCGATAAATTAAGATCGGAGTAAATGTACTTTAAATACCCCCTCCAATCAGGGAATGAGTGTCAGAAAACGCCCCGTATGGCGGACCAATAGACGGTCCCTGCTAGTAGAGTAACCTAAAGCGCGCAGGCGCTGCTGCACGAGACCCGGAGCCGGAAGGTAGAGGCAGACGGGTCATTGCAATGAGACTGTAAGGACCCCCAGGGAGGTGTCTAAGTAGGTGCCTGATGGAGCGCCTTACATAAACTCATAATTAAAAGAGTAAAAGAGGCTATGGGGTGTGTGTAAAGGATAATCTACATAACACAAAATCGAGTGTAATGGGACCTAGCAAAATAAATGAACTATGGAAGATATCATTATTAAGAAAATAATTAGGTGTCCAAATACTTTGCCTGTAACATACGGATTAACAGATATTGATCTGGAAGGTTGATATAAAAATAAATCTAAACATATGTAACAGGTAGGAAAAATGCCCCAACCAAGCCTAGTGAAGACACACAGCTGGTGTATGGCTGCATCAAGAGGTATGTGTATGTATCGGATAGCTACTACAGGGGGGCTTCGGCTGTGGTCAGGGGGCAAATGACAAGTACATGTAAAAACGAAAAGAGATAACCCAGTGGTCCTGGAGTGGTACCATGCTGGTTCTAGGCAGATACGAGGGGCAAAAGAGAAGGAAAGAAGGCAGACTTGAAGGGGTATCTCTAGTCAGGTAGATAACCGGTAGTTGAACAGTGCTTAGTTAAGTATGATGACGGTGGTTATACTCGGAACTGATTCCATGGTATATCCTCATTTAGTCCATGGATGTGTGTTTTGAGACGGAACACCCAACGTTGTTCCTTCTCTAGGAGGCTGTGTTCGTTACTCAATTGTTCTATCACTGTCCACTGTAAATCATCTATACAGTGGCTTTTGGAAATATAGTGATTGGACATCTTGGTAGTGCTCCTACCACATCTGACATTGCTGCGATGTTCGCCAATACGTACCTTGATTGGTCTGGATGTCATACCCACATACTCAAGGCCACACGGACAAGTAATTAGATACACAACATTTTTGCTGTTGCAATTCGTGAAGCTCCTCTGATCCCACTTATCGCCATTCCGGAATGTAATGTGTGTACTTTTTCTCGTCAGATGACAAGTGCTGCAGTTCCCACAGGGATGATGCCCCTGTACTGGGGGTAGTAGACCAACAGGTCTTGGTCGAGATATGTTCTTAGGTCTTGTATGAACAAGCATGTCTCTTAAGTTGCGTCCCCGCTTGTGGGCAAACATAGGTTTCGTTATGTTTAATCCGCAGGAATTGAGTAGACGCCAGTGTTTATTCACTATCTTAGTGATCTGGTTAGAATGTGTATTGTAAGTTGTTACACATATCGGTCTCTCATCGATCTGGTTTGCCACTTTGTCTTCCAAAAGAGCCTCTCTGTTATTATTCCTTGCTCTTTTTAAGGCTTTGTCAACGATTTTCTTAGGGTAATTGCGTTTCATCAGTTTGGTACGTAGTTCAGATGCTTGTTGTTTGAAGTCACTGAGTTCAGTACAGTTTCTCCGCAGACGCAGGAACTGGCCGTACGGTAAGTTTTCCCTCAGGTGACGGGGGTGAAAACTGTCAAACAGAAGTAAACAGTTCTTAGCTGTTGCTTTAAAGTGTGTCGTGGTTTTGAGTTTCCCCTGTTCAGGGTAGATATTCAGGTCCAAGAATACCAGGTTTTCCGCTGACACACTGTGTGTAAATTTCAGAAAAGCATTCTGTTGGTTAAGCCACAGCATGAATGCCTCTGTTGATTCCATGTCGCCCTCCCACACGACCAAGACATCGTCAATGTACCTTTTCCATACTTTGATGTGAGCAAGGTATGGATTCGTCGTGTGTAGGATCTTGTTGGTTTCCAGATGGTGTACATAGAGCCCGGCTAGACTTGGAGCAAAGGTACTCCCCATGCTGGTACCGTGACGTTGTTCATATATGTTGTCAGCATACATAAAGAAATTGCGGGTGAGAGCCAATGAAACACATTCCATCACCAGACTACAAGGTGTCTGGTACTCCCAGGGAGTAGAGAATAGAACCTCCTCAATGATTAGCAGTGTTTCGTCGTGTGGGAGACTGGTATATAGGCTCTCCACGTCTAATCCCATGAGTAAATTTTTGGTGGGGTCAAAATCAATATCCCGCAGAATTTGTAGGACGTTCTTGGTATCACGTAAGTATGTACTGGTGCTTTGAACCAACGGTCGAAGGAACGCATCTGCGAATCTAGACAGAGGTTCCAAAATGGAATTCACACCAGAGACGATGGGTCTACCAGGTGGTGAGACCAGGTTCTTATGGATTTTAGGTATGGTGTAGAAATAGGGGATCCTGGGATTGGTATTAACCAGGAATTCAGCCTCCTTCTTGGAGATCCAGTCGTTGGCTAGGGCCTCCTCTACCATTGTGACAATCCTGACCCTTATCGACTCAGTGGGATCAGTCAGCAGGATTCCATAGTTCCTGCGGTCATCCAGCAGTTTCCTACATTCAATGTCATAGTTGACAGTGGTTTGTAAAACAATGGCTCCCCCTTTATCTGCAGGTTTGATGGTGATATCCTGGTTTGTTGATAGTTCATGTATAGCCACCTTCTCCTCCCTTGATGTATTGTGAAAGGTGTTACCACAACCTGTAGTGATGTCTTGGATTTCACCCATCACCGCTTTCTCAAAAGCAAGCAACTCTACCGGTAGGGTGGAGTTAGGGGGAACAAAAGTGGATTTGTTACGGAGGCCAGTATCTTGTCTAACCCCCTCAGTGGTAGATGGATTGTTCTCAAAGAAAACCTTCAATTTCAATTTACGTATGAATTCGGTAATCTCAGTGAGGATCTTAAATTTATCCAACCGATTAGTGGGTACAAAACCCAATCCTCTCTCAAGGACCTTCTTTTGTGTTGGTGTAAGAACCACATCGGTGAGATTAACCACCAGATTTACTTCCGGCTCGTTGATGGTTGAGGAGGTATGTTGTTGGTCATACTCCTGGTTGACATCCGTGGGGTCTCGGTCTCGGGTGCAGACCAATGGACGTTGTGTCCTCCTCTGTTGCGGGCCCTCCGTGGGCCCTGGCGTGCCCCTAAAAAAGGTTGTGGGTTGTAATTGTATTCGTACTCTTGAGGAGGAGGTATCCATTGTGGAAAAGGTCCCATCATAGGTGGACCATAAGCGTATGGGGGATACATCGGGGGGCCTTGATAACCATCCCACCTCCCTCCCCTCTGGTACGGAGGGCGCTGGTTGTAGTTGCCTCTCCCTCTATAGAAACGTTTACCACTGCCCCTGCTGGAGTTAGAGTTATCTGAACCAGTGTCAGAGGAGTCACCATCCTCACTCTGTTCCTGGTTCTTGGGAACATAGTCATCTCGTATATAGGGATATACTCGTTCGTGACTGAACCGTGAAGTGTCCTTCTTTAGTTTGTTATATTTGCTTTGTTTTAAAGTCATTTCGAACTCAGTCATCTCTTGATTGAGTTCCTCTAAACGTTTCTTGAGTACACTGGGGGATATATAGGCTTTCAAACGGACTTCTAGATTGACAATCTCGACTTTGAGTTCTTGTGTGAGTCTGGTGGCTGTTTTTATAATTAGGACTAGCCAGTCCCGGGTGCAATGCCACGAGATTAGTGACCAATCACGTTTGAAAGTCTTATCCTGTTGGAAAATGAAAGGCTCATTGCGGACAATTAAACCTTGGGGGGCTGCATTGGCCCGCAGGTATTCCGTCATTAATAGACCATGCAGGGCAGTTCTGATCTGGTTTCTCCTTAAGTTAGCTAGCTCATCCCAATCAGCATGATTTGGACCTGGATCGGTATTGCTCAGTCCTTCAAAAGGGTTGATAGCTGCCAGGATCCTTTCTACTTCGTCGTCAGCGAAGGTTAGACCCATGTTGTCTGCCATCTTGGTGAACCGGAGGTGTAAGTATAGTGATACTTGATAGAGTGTGTGTGTCGACTGGGAAAAGTTATGTGAAGGAGGTTAGTAGTATGGTAGTCTACAAAAAAGTATGTGTAGCAGAGGTAAATAGCCTTTGCTCTTAGATGAAAATGGGATATATAGTGCTAATATTAATAGCACTGATATCACAGTACCCAGAATTTGGGTGAAAACAAAAAACTCCCACAGCTGTACGCTGTCTATCATGGAAAGAGAAACAAGGGGGGGAGTAGAGAGGTTCCACTCAACGAGTGGTGGAGGTGGATACTTCCTCCCAACCAAGCGTACTTAAACAAAGGGATCCACCCGCATGTATAACATACCAAGAGATTCCCATTCATACCATGTGTGTCCCACGGTCGTGGAGAATACACATCTGTTGTTAAAATACCCCTCACACACCAAAAGGGCCCTTGGTGTCATGCTTCATCATAGGGGTCTTCCCGCCCCTCTACGGGACGGGGCGTGCTACGACCAGCGTGTACGTGGGAGCACTGTTCTTGGTAGGACTACTATGTGTAGTGCAGGGGTGTGCAAGGAAGGGTCAGGAGTGAGTGGAGAGTGATGTTAAAAAATACCTGGCTTACTGGACTAGGAAAAAATTTTTATTCTGCCATCTAAGCTGGTATTAGTAAAAATGTGGGGATGGAGGGTGTATGCCTCAATGAGCTTGACCTCCTGATGTCGACATGTTTCGAAGCTTACCCCAAGCTTCTTCGTCAGGACCTAAGAAGATCCCTTCCAACAATGCACTGTGATGTGGTGAGAAATAGTGGGTGTAAAAATAAACATAGGAGGTAAATAGCCTCCAAAAGTTGGTACCGCCCCACTGGGTCTTACGTACTCCTTGTGACCTAAATGGAGAAAATGGTATGATATGAGAGACATACAGGACATTACTGTTATAAGGACAGACGCTCATTCCGTGGTGTTTAAAACAGTGATCTGAAAAGGAAGTGAGCAATGATCGTCTTCTAGCCTTATCACGTGATCTGTGATAAAAAAGACAAGATACTGGCCTCCGTAACAAATCCACTTTTGTTCCCCCTAACTCCACCCTACCGGTAGAGTTGCTTGCTTTTGAGAAAGCGGTGATGGGTGAAATCCAAGACATCACTACAGGTTGTGGTAACACCTTTCACAATACATCAAGGGAGGAGAAGGTGGCTATACATGAACTATCAACAAACCAGGATATCACCATCAAACCTGCAGATAAAGGGGGAGCCATTGTTTTACAAACCACTGTCAACTATGACATTGAATGTAGGAAACTGCTGGATGACCGCAGGAACTATGGAATCCTGCTGACTGATCCCACTGAGTCGATAAGGGTCAGGATTGTCACAATGGTAGAGGAGGCCCTAGCCAACGACTGGATCTCCAAGAAGGAGGCTGAATTCCTGGTTAATACCAATCCCAGGATCCCCTATTTCTACACCATACCTAAAATCCATAAGAACCTGGTCTCACCACCTGGTAGACCCATCGTCTCTGGTGTGAATTCCATTTTGGAACCTCTGTCTAGATTCGCAGATGCGTTCCTTCGACCGTTGGTTCAAAGCACCAGTACATACTTACGTGATACCAAGAACGTCCTACAAATTCTGCGGGATATTGATTTTGACCCCACCAAAAATTTACTCATGGGATTAGACGTGGAGAGCCTATATACCAGTCTCCCACACGACGAAACACTGCTAATCATTGAGGAGGTTCTATTCTCTACTCCCTGGGAGTACCAGACACCTTGTAGTCTGGTGATGGAATGTGTTTCATTGGCTCTCACCCGCAATTTCTTTATGTATGCTGACAACATATATGAACAACGTCACGGTACCAGCATGGGGAGTACCTTTGCTCCAAGTCTAGCCGGGCTCTATGTACACCATCTGGAAACCAACAAGATCCTACACACGACGAATCCATACCTTGCTCACATCAAAGTATGGAAAAGGTACATTGACGATGTCTTGGTCGTGTGGGAGGGCGACATGGAATCAACAGAGGCATTCATGCTGTGGCTTAACCAACAGAATGCTTTTCTGAAATTTACACACAGTGTGTCAGCGGAAAACCTGGTATTCTTGGACCTGAATATCTACCCTGAACAGGGGAAACTCAAAACCACGACACACTTTAAAGCAACAGCTAAGAACTGTTTACTTCTGTTTGACAGTTTTCACCCCCGTCACCTGAGGGAAAACTTACCGTACGGCCAGTTCCTGCGTCTGCGGAGAAACTGTACTGAACTCAGTGACTTCAAACAACAAGCATCTGAACTACGTACCAAACTGATGAAACGCAATTACCCTAAGAAAATCGTTGACAAAGCCTTAAAAAGAGCAAGGAATAATAACAGAGAGGCTCTTTTGGAAGACAAAGTGGCAAACCAGATCGATGAGAGACCGATATGTGTAACAACTTACAATACACATTCTAACCAGATCACTAAGATAGTGAATAAACACTGGCGTCTACTCAATTCCTGCGGATTAAACATAACGAAACCTATGTTTGCCCACAAGCGGGGACGCAACTTAAGAGACATGCTTGTTCATACAAGACCTAAGAACATATCTCGACCAAGACCTGTTGGTCTACTACCCCCAGTACAGGGGCATCATCCCTGTGGGAACTGCAGCACTTGTCATCTGACGAGAAAAAGTACACACATTACATTCCGGAATGGCGATAAGTGGGATCAGAGGAGCTTCACGAATTGCAACAGCAAAAATGTTGTGTATCTAATTACTTGTCCGTGTGGCCTTGAGTATGTGGGTATGACATCCAGACCAATCAAGGTACGTATTGGCGAACATCGCAGCAATGTCAGATGTGGTAGGAGCACTACCAAGATGTCCAATCACTATATTTCCAAAAGCCACTGTATAGATGATTTACAGTGGACAGTGATAGAACAATTGAGTAACGAACACAGCCTCCTAGAGAAGGAACAACGTTGGGTGTTCCGTCTCAAAACACACATCCATGGACTAAATGAGGATATACCATGGAATCAGTTCCGAGTATAACCACCGTCATCATACTTAACTAAGCACTGTTCAACTACCGGTTATCTACCTGACTAGAGATACCCCTTCAAGTCTGCCTTCTTTCCTTCTCTTTTGCCCCTCGTATCTGCCTAGAACCAGCATGGTACCACTCCAGGACCACTGGGTTATCTCTTTTCGTTTTTACATGTACTTGTCATTTGCCCCCTGACCACAGCCGAAGCCCCCCTGTAGTAGCTATCCGATACATACACATACCTCTTGATGCAGCCATACACCAGCTGTGTGTCTTCACTAGGCTTGGTTGGGGCATTTTTCCTACCTGTTACATATGTTTAGATTTATTTTTATATCAACCTTCCAGATCAATATCTGTTAATCCGTATGTTACAGGCAAAGTATTTGGACACCTAATTATTTTCTTAATAATGATATCTTCCATAGTTCATTTATTTTGCTAGGTCCCATTACACTCGATTTTGTGTTATGTAGATTATCCTTTACACACACCCCATAGCCTCTTTTACTCTTTTAATTATGAGTTTATGTAAGGCGCTCCATCAGGCACCTACTTAGACACCTCCCTGGGGGTCCTTACAGTCTCATTGCAATGACCCGTCTGCCTCTACCTTCCGGCTCCGGGTCTCGTGCAGCAGCGCCTGCGCGCTTTAGGTTACTCTACTAGCAGGGACCGTCTATTGGTCCGCCATACGGGGCGTTTTCTGACACTCATTCCCTGATTGGAGGGGGTATTTAAAGTACATTTACTCCGATCTTAATTTATCGACGGAGCCGACCGGGGTGGTTTTTCCAGCAGGACATTGATCCTAGGAGGCGTAAGTACGGCACAGCCGGCAGGTGGAAGGTCAACCTTCTAAAAATGACAATGGGAGTACATTTTCCTCTCTCTCGCTATTTAGGTAGCCTATTTTGGCACTTCAACCACCCGGTAAATGAGCTCATGAGGAAATCATCCTTTTTGCAGCAAGTATGTGTTCATTTCTCTGCTTTGTTGGGCATGCAAACAACCACAAATGACATTTTCGCCCTACAGGAACTTCGTTTCCTTTATGAGTAGAGTGTGTGTTTTCTGTTGTTTTGTTATTGTGTATTTTAAATGTAGTATGTCACACTATGTTTTTTATCACAGATCACGTGATAAGGCTAGAAGACGATCATTGCTCACTTCCTTTTCAGATCACTGTTTTAAACACCACGGAATGAGCGTCTGTCCTTATAACAGTAATGTCCTGTATGTCTCTCATATCATACCATTTTCTCCATTTAGGTCACAAGGAGTACGTAAGACCCAGTGGGGCGGTACCAACTTTTGGAGGCTATTTACCTCCTATGTTTATTTTTACACCCACTATTTCTCACCACATCACAGTGCATTGTTGGAAGGGATCTTCTTAGGTCCTGACGAAGAAGCTTGGGGTAAGCTTCGAAACATGTCGACATCAGGAGGTCAAGCTCATTGAGGCATACACCCTCCATCCCCACATTTTTACTAATACCAGCTTAGATGGCAGAATAAAAATTTTTTCCTAGTCCAGTAAGCCAGGTATTTTTTAACATCACTCTCCACTCACTCCTGACCCTTCCTTGCACACCCCTGCACTACACATAGTAGTCCTACCAAGAACAGTGCTCCCACGTACACGCTGGTCGTAGCACGCCCCGTCCCGTAGAGGGGCGGGAAGACCCCTATGATGAAGCATGACACCAAGGGCCCTTTTGGTGTGTGAGGGGTATTTTAACAACAGATGTGTATTCTCCACGACCGTGGGACACACATGGTATGAATGGGAATCTCTTGGTATGTTATACATGCGGGTGGATCCCTTTGTTTAAGTACGCTTGGTTGGGAGGAAGTATCCACCTCCACCACTCGTTGAGTGGAACCTCTCTACTCCCCCCCTTGTTTCTCTTTCCATGATAGACAGCGTACAGCTGTGGGAGTTTTTTGTTTTCACCCAAATTCTGGGTACTGTGATATCAGTGCTATTAATATTAGCACTATATATCCCATTTTCATCTAAGAGCAAAGGCTATTTACCTCTGCTACACATACTTTTTTGTAGACTACCATACTACTAACCTCCTTCACATAACTTTTCCCAGTCGACACACACACTCTATCAAGTATCACTATACTTACACCTCCGGTTCACCAAGATGGCAGACAACATGGGTCTAACCTTCGCTGACGACGAAGTAGAAAGGATCCTGGCAGCTATCAACCCTTTTGAAGGACTGAGCAATACCGATCCAGGTCCAAATCATGCTGATTGGGATGAGCTAGCTAACTTAAGGAGAAACCAGATCAGAACTGCCCTGCATGGTCTATTAATGACGGAATACCTGCGGGCCAATGCAGCCCCCCAAGGTTTAATTGTCCGCAATGAGCCTTTCATTTTCCAACAGGATAAGACTTTCAAACGTGATTGGTCACTAATCTCGTGGCATTGCACCCGGGACTGGCTAGTCCTAATTATAAAAACAGCCACCAGACTCACACAAGAACTCAAAGTCGAGATTGTCAATCTAGAAGTCCGTTTGAAAGCCTATATATCCCCCAGTGTACTCAAGAAACGTTTAGAGGAACTCAATCAAGAGATGACTGAGTTCGAAATGACTTTAAAACAAAGCAAATATAACAAACTAAAGAAGGACACTTCACGGTTCAGTCACGAACGAGTATATCCCTATATACGAGATGACTATGTTCCCAAGAACCAGGAACAGAGTGAGGATGGTGACTCCTCTGACACTGGTTCAGATAACTCTAACTCCAGCAGGGGCAGTGGTAAACGTTTCTATAGAGGGAGAGGCAACTACAACCAGCGCCCTCCGTACCAGAGGGGAGGGAGGTGGGATGGTTATCAAGGCCCCCCGATGTATCCCCCATACGCTTATGGTCCACCTATGATGGGACCTTTTCCACAATGGATACCTCCTCCTCAAGAGTACGAATACAATTACAACCCACAACCTTTTTTAGGGGCACGCCAGGGCCCACGGAGGGCCCGCAACAGAGGAGGACACAACGTCCATTGGTCTGCACCCGAGACCGAGACCCCACGGATGTCAACCAGGAGTATGACCAACAACATACCTCCTCAACCATCAACGAGCCGGAAGTAAATCTGGTGGTTAATCTCACCGATGTGGTTCTTACACCAACACAAAAGAAGGTCCTTGAGAGAGGATTGGGTTTTGTACCCACTAATCGGTTGGATAAATTTAAGATCCTCACTGAGATTACCGAATTCATACGTAAATTGAAATTGAAGGTTTTCTTTGAGAACAATCCATCTACCACTGAGGGGGTTAGACAAGATACTGGCCTCCGTAACAAATCCACTTTTGTTCCCCCTAACTCCACCCTACCGGTAGAGTTGCTTGCTTTTGAGAAAGCGGTGATGGGTGAAATCCAAGACATCACTACAGGTTGTGGTAACACCTTTCACAATACATCAAGGGAGGAGAAGGTGGCTATACATGAACTATCAACAAACCAGGATATCACCATCAAACCTGCAGATAAAGGGGGAGCCATTGTTTTACAAACCACTGTCAACTATGACATTGAATGTAGGAAACTGCTGGATGACCGCAGGAACTATGGAATCCTGCTGACTGATCCCACTGAGTCGATAAGGGTCAGGATTGTCACAATGGTAGAGGAGGCCCTAGCCAACGACTGGATCTCCAAGAAGGAGGCTGAATTCCTGGTTAATACCAATCCCAGGATCCCCTATTTCTACACCATACCTAAAATCCATAAGAACCTGGTCTCACCACCTGGTAGACCCATCGTCTCTGGTGTGAATTCCATTTTGGAACCTCTGTCTAGATTCGCAGATGCGTTCCTTCGACCGTTGGTTCAAAGCACCAGTACATACTTACGTGATACCAAGAACGTCCTACAAATTCTGCGGGATATTGATTTTGACCCCACCAAAAATTTACTCATGGGATTAGACGTGGAGAGCCTATATACCAGTCTCCCACACGACGAAACACTGCTAATCATTGAGGAGGTTCTATTCTCTACTCCCTGGGAGTACCAGACACCTTGTAGTCTGGTGATGGAATGTGTTTCATTGGCTCTCACCCGCAATTTCTTTATGTATGCTGACAACATATATGAACAACGTCACGGTACCAGCATGGGGAGTACCTTTGCTCCAAGTCTAGCCGGGCTCTATGTACACCATCTGGAAACCAACAAGATCCTACACACGACGAATCCATACCTTGCTCACATCAAAGTATGGAAAAGGTACATTGACGATGTCTTGGTCGTGTGGGAGGGCGACATGGAATCAACAGAGGCATTCATGCTGTGGCTTAACCAACAGAATGCTTTTCTGAAATTTACACACAGTGTGTCAGCGGAAAACCTGGTATTCTTGGACCTGAATATCTACCCTGAACAGGGGAAACTCAAAACCACGACACACTTTAAAGCAACAGCTAAGAACTGTTTACTTCTGTTTGACAGTTTTCACCCCCGTCACCTGAGGGAAAACTTACCGTACGGCCAGTTCCTGCGTCTGCGGAGAAACTGTACTGAACTCAGTGACTTCAAACAACAAGCATCTGAACTACGTACCAAACTGATGAAACGCAATTACCCTAAGAAAATCGTTGACAAAGCCTTAAAAAGAGCAAGGAATAATAACAGAGAGGCTCTTTTGGAAGACAAAGTGGCAAACCAGATCGATGAGAGACCGATATGTGTAACAACTTACAATACACATTCTAACCAGATCACTAAGATAGTGAATAAACACTGGCGTCTACTCAATTCCTGCGGATTAAACATAACGAAACCTATGTTTGCCCACAAGCGGGGACGCAACTTAAGAGACATGCTTGTTCATACAAGACCTAAGAACATATCTCGACCAAGACCTGTTGGTCTACTACCCCCAGTACAGGGGCATCATCCCTGTGGGAACTGCAGCACTTGTCATCTGACGAGAAAAAGTACACACATTACATTCCGGAATGGCGATAAGTGGGATCAGAGGAGCTTCACGAATTGCAACAGCAAAAATGTTGTGTATCTAATTACTTGTCCGTGTGGCCTTGAGTATGTGGGTATGACATCCAGACCAATCAAGGTACGTATTGGCGAACATCGCAGCAATGTCAGATGTGGTAGGAGCACTACCAAGATGTCCAATCACTATATTTCCAAAAGCCACTGTATAGATGATTTACAGTGGACAGTGATAGAACAATTGAGTAACGAACACAGCCTCCTAGAGAAGGAACAACGTTGGGTGTTCCGTCTCAAAACACACATCCATGGACTAAATGAGGATATACCATGGAATCAGTTCCGAGTATAACCACCGTCATCATACTTAACTAAGCACTGTTCAACTACCGGTTATCTACCTGACTAGAGATACCCCTTCAAGTCTGCCTTCTTTCCTTCTCTTTTGCCCCTCGTATCTGCCTAGAACCAGCATGGTACCACTCCAGGACCACTGGGTTATCTCTTTTCGTTTTTACATGTACTTGTCATTTGCCCCCTGACCACAGCCGAAGCCCCCCTGTAGTAGCTATCCGATACATACACATACCTCTTGATGCAGCCATACACCAGCTGTGTGTCTTCACTAGGCTTGGTTGGGGCATTTTTCCTACCTGTTACATATGTTTAGATTTATTTTTATATCAACCTTCCAGATCAATATCTGTTAATCCGTATGTTACAGGCAAAGTATTTGGACACCTAATTATTTTCTTAATAATGATATCTTCCATAGTTCATTTATTTTGCTAGGTCCCATTACACTCGATTTTGTGTTATGTAGATTATCCTTTACACACACCCCATAGCCTCTTTTACTCTTTTAATTATGAGTTTATGTAAGGCGCTCCATCAGGCACCTACTTAGACACCTCCCTGGGGGTCCTTACAGTCTCATTGCAATGACCCGTCTGCCTCTACCTTCCGGCTCCGGGTCTCGTGCAGCAGCGCCTGCGCGCTTTAGGTTACTCTACTAGCAGGGACCGTCTATTGGTCCGCCATACGGGGCGTTTTCTGACACTCATTCCCTGATTGGAGGGGGTATTTAAAGTACATTTACTCCGATCTTAATTTATCGACGGAGCCGACCGGGGTGGTTTTTCCAGCAGGACATTGATCCTAGGAGGCGTAAGTACGGCACAGCCGGCAGGTGGAAGGTCAACCTTCTAAAAATGACAATGGGAGTACATTTTCCTCTCTCTCGCTATTTAGGTAGCCTATTTTGGCACTTCAACCACCCGGTAAATGAGCTCATGAGGAAATCATCCTTTTTGCAGCAAGTATGTGTTCATTTCTCTGCTTTGTTGGGCATGCAAACAACCACAAATGACATTTTCGCCCTACAGGAACTTCGTTTCCTTTATGAGTAGAGTGTGTGTTTTCTGTTGTTTTGTTATTGTGTATTTTAAATGTAGTATGTCACACTATGTTTTTTATCACAGATCACGTGATAAGGCTAGAAGACGATCATTGCTCACTTCCTTTTCAGATCACTGTTTTAAACACCACGGAATGAGCGTCTGTCCTTATAACAGTAATGTCCTGTATGTCTCTCATATCATACCATTTTCTCCATTTAGGTCACAAGGAGTACGTAAGACCCAGTGGGGCGGTACCAACTTTTGGAGGCTATTTACCTCCTATGTTTATTTTTACACCCACTATTTCTCACCACATCACAGTGCATTGTTGGAAGGGATCTTCTTAGGTCCTGACGAAGAAGCTTGGGGTAAGCTTCGAAACATGTCGACATCAGGAGGTCAAGCTCATTGAGGCATACACCCTCCATCCCCACATTTTTACTAATACCAGCTTAGATGGCAGAATAAAAATTTTTTCCTAGTCCAGTAAGCCAGGTATTTTTTAACATCACTCTCCACTCACTCCTGACCCTTCCTTGCACACCCCTGCACTACACATAGTAGTCCTACCAAGAACAGTGCTCCCACGTACACGCTGGTCGTAGCACGCCCCGTCCCGTAGAGGGGCGGGAAGACCCCTATGATGAAGCATGACACCAAGGGCCCTTTTGGTGTGTGAGGGGTATTTTAACAACAGATGTGTATTCTCCACGACCGTGGGACACACATGGTATGAATGGGAATCTCTTGGTATGTTATACATGCGGGTGGATCCCTTTGTTTAAGTACGCTTGGTTGGGAGGAAGTATCCACCTCCACCACTCGTTGAGTGGAACCTCTCTACTCCCCCCCTTGTTTCTCTTTCCATGATAGACAGCGTACAGCTGTGGGAGTTTTTTGTTTTCACCCAAATTCTGGGTACTGTGATATCAGTGCTATTAATATTAGCACTATATATCCCATTTTCATCTAAGAGCAAAGGCTATTTACCTCTGCTACACATACTTTTTTGTAGACTACCATACTACTAACCTCCTTCACATAACTTTTCCCAGTCGACACACACACTCTATCAAGTATCACTATACTTACACCTCCGGTTCACCAAGATGGCAGACAACATGGGTCTAACCTTCGCTGACGACGAAGTAGAAAGGATCCTGGCAGCTATCAACCCTTTTGAAGGACTGAGCAATACCGATCCAGGTCCAAATCATGCTGATTGGGATGAGCTAGCTAACTTAAGGAGAAACCAGATCAGAACTGCCCTGCATGGTCTATTAATGACGGAATACCTGCGGGCCAATGCAGCCCCCCAAGGTTTAATTGTCCGCAATGAGCCTTTCATTTTCCAACAGGATAAGACTTTCAAACGTGATTGGTCACTAATCTCGTGGCATTGCACCCGGGACTGGCTAGTCCTAATTATAAAAACAGCCACCAGACTCACACAAGAACTCAAAGTCGAGATTGTCAATCTAGAAGTCCGTTTGAAAGCCTATATATCCCCCAGTGTACTCAAGAAACGTTTAGAGGAACTCAATCAAGAGATGACTGAGTTCGAAATGACTTTAAAACAAAGCAAATATAACAAACTAAAGAAGGACACTTCACGGTTCAGTCACGAACGAGTATATCCCTATATACGAGATGACTATGTTCCCAAGAACCAGGAACAGAGTGAGGATGGTGACTCCTCTGACACTGGTTCAGATAACTCTAACTCCAGCAGGGGCAGTGGTAAACGTTTCTATAGAGGGAGAGGCAACTACAACCAGCGCCCTCCGTACCAGAGGGGAGGGAGGTGGGATGGTTATCAAGGCCCCCCGATGTATCCCCCATACGCTTATGGTCCACCTATGATGGGACCTTTTCCACAATGGATACCTCCTCCTCAAGAGTACGAATACAATTACAACCCACAACCTTTTTTAGGGGCACGCCAGGGCCCACGGAGGGCCCGCAACAGAGGAGGACACAACGTCCATTGGTCTGCACCCGAGACCGAGACCCCACGGATGTCAACCAGGAGTATGACCAACAACATACCTCCTCAACCATCAACGAGCCGGAAGTAAATCTGGTGGTTAATCTCACCGATGTGGTTCTTACACCAACACAAAAGAAGGTCCTTGAGAGAGGATTGGGTTTTGTACCCACTAATCGGTTGGATAAATTTAAGATCCTCACTGAGATTACCGAATTCATACGTAAATTGAAATTGAAGGTTTTCTTTGAGAACAATCCATCTACCACTGAGGGGGTTAGACAAGATACTGGCCTCCGTAACAAATCCACTTTTGTTCCCCCTAACTCCACCCTACCGGTAGAGTTGCTTGCTTTTGAGAAAGCGGTGATGGGTGAAATCCAAGACATCACTACAGGTTGTGGTAACACCTTTCACAATACATCAAGGGAGGAGAAGGTGGCTATACATGAACTATCAACAAACCAGGATATCACCATCAAACCTGCAGATAAAGGGGGAGCCATTGTTTTACAAACCACTGTCAACTATGACATTGAATGTAGGAAACTGCTGGATGACCGCAGGAACTATGGAATCCTGCTGACTGATCCCACTGAGTCGATAAGGGTCAGGATTGTCACAATGGTAGAGGAGGCCCTAGCCAACGACTGGATCTCCAAGAAGGAGGCTGAATTCCTGGTTAATACCAATCCCAGGATCCCCTATTTCTACACCATACCTAAAATCCATAAGAACCTGGTCTCACCACCTGGTAGACCCATCGTCTCTGGTGTGAATTCCATTTTGGAACCTCTGTCTAGATTCGCAGATGCGTTCCTTCGACCGTTGGTTCAAAGCACCAGTACATACTTACGTGATACCAAGAACGTCCTACAAATTCTGCGGGATATTGATTTTGACCCCACCAAAAATTTACTCATGGGATTAGACGTGGAGAGCCTATATACCAGTCTCCCACACGACGAAACACTGCTAATCATTGAGGAGGTTCTATTCTCTACTCCCTGGGAGTACCAGACACCTTGTAGTCTGGTGATGGAATGTGTTTCATTGGCTCTCACCCGCAATTTCTTTATGTATGCTGACAACATATATGAACAACGTCACGGTACCAGCATGGGGAGTACCTTTGCTCCAAGTCTAGCCGGGCTCTATGTACACCATCTGGAAACCAACAAGATCCTACACACGACGAATCCATACCTTGCTCACATCAAAGTATGGAAAAGGTACATTGACGATGTCTTGGTCGTGTGGGAGGGCGACATGGAATCAACAGAGGCATTCATGCTGTGGCTTAACCAACAGAATGCTTTTCTGAAATTTACACACAGTGTGTCAGCGGAAAACCTGGTATTCTTGGACCTGAATATCTACCCTGAACAGGGGAAACTCAAAACCACGACACACTTTAAAGCAACAGCTAAGAACTGTTTACTTCTGTTTGACAGTTTTCACCCCCGTCACCTGAGGGAAAACTTACCGTACGGCCAGTTCCTGCGTCTGCGGAGAAACTGTACTGAACTCAGTGACTTCAAACAACAAGCATCTGAACTACGTACCAAACTGATGAAACGCAATTACCCTAAGAAAATCGTTGACAAAGCCTTAAAAAGAGCAAGGAATAATAACAGAGAGGCTCTTTTGGAAGACAAAGTGGCAAACCAGATCGATGAGAGACCGATATGTGTAACAACTTACAATACACATTCTAACCAGATCACTAAGATAGTGAATAAACACTGGCGTCTACTCAATTCCTGCGGATTAAACATAACGAAACCTATGTTTGCCCACAAGCGGGGACGCAACTTAAGAGACATGCTTGTTCATACAAGACCTAAGAACATATCTCGACCAAGACCTGTTGGTCTACTACCCCCAGTACAGGGGCATCATCCCTGTGGGAACTGCAGCACTTGTCATCTGACGAGAAAAAGTACACACATTACATTCCGGAATGGCGATAAGTGGGATCAGAGGAGCTTCACGAATTGCAACAGCAAAAATGTTGTGTATCTAATTACTTGTCCGTGTGGCCTTGAGTATGTGGGTATGACATCCAGACCAATCAAGGTACGTATTGGCGAACATCGCAGCAATGTCAGATGTGGTAGGAGCACTACCAAGATGTCCAATCACTATATTTCCAAAAGCCACTGTATAGATGATTTACAGTGGACAGTGATAGAACAATTGAGTAACGAACACAGCCTCCTAGAGAAGGAACAACGTTGGGTGTTCCGTCTCAAAACACACATCCATGGACTAAATGAGGATATACCATGGAATCAGTTCCGAGTATAACCACCGTCATCATACTTAACTAAGCACTGTTCAACTACCGGTTATCTACCTGACTAGAGATACCCCTTCAAGTCTGCCTTCTTTCCTTCTCTTTTGCCCCTCGTATCTGCCTAGAACCAGCATGGTACCACTCCAGGACCACTGGGTTATCTCTTTTCGTTTTTACATGTACTTGTCATTTGCCCCCTGACCACAGCCGAAGCCCCCCTGTAGTAGCTATCCGATACATACACATACCTCTTGATGCAGCCATACACCAGCTGTGTGTCTTCACTAGGCTTGGTTGGGGCATTTTTCCTACCTGTTACATATGTTTAGATTTATTTTTATATCAACCTTCCAGATCAATATCTGTTAATCCGTATGTTACAGGCAAAGTATTTGGACACCTAATTATTTTCTTAATAATGATATCTTCCATAGTTCATTTATTTTGCTAGGTCCCATTACACTCGATTTTGTGTTATGTAGATTATCCTTTACACACACCCCATAGCCTCTTTTACTCTTTTAATTATGAGTTTATGTAAGGCGCTCCATCAGGCACCTACTTAGACACCTCCCTGGGGGTCCTTACAGTCTCATTGCAATGACCCGTCTGCCTCTACCTTCCGGCTCCGGGTCTCGTGCAGCAGCGCCTGCGCGCTTTAGGTTACTCTACTAGCAGGGACCGTCTATTGGTCCGCCATACGGGGCGTTTTCTGACACTCATTCCCTGATTGGAGGGGGTATTTAAAGTACATTTACTCCGATCTTAATTTATCGACGGAGCCGACCGGGGTGGTTTTTCCAGCAGGACATTGATCCTAGGAGGCGTAAGTACGGCACAGCCGGCAGGTGGAAGGTCAACCTTCTAAAAATGACAATGGGAGTACATTTTCCTCTCTCTCGCTATTTAGGTAGCCTATTTTGGCACTTCAACCACCCGGTAAATGAGCTCATGAGGAAATCATCCTTTTTGCAGCAAGTATGTGTTCATTTCTCTGCTTTGTTGGGCATGCAAACAACCACAAATGACATTTTCGCCCTACAGGAACTTCGTTTCCTTTATGAGTAGAGTGTGTGTTTTCTGTTGTTTTGTTATTGTGTATTTTAAATGTAGTATGTCACACTATGTTTTTTATCACAGATCACGTGATAAGGCTAGAAGACGATCATTGCTCACTTCCTTTTCAGATCACTGTTTTAAACACCACGGAATGAGCGTCTGTCCTTATAACAGTAATGTCCTGTATGTCTCTCATATCATACCATTTTCTCCATTTAGGTCACAAGGAGTACGTAAGACCCAGTGGGGCGGTACCAACTTTTGGAGGCTATTTACCTCCTATGTTTATTTTTACACCCACTATTTCTCACCACATCACAGTGCATTGTTGGAAGGGATCTTCTTAGGTCCTGACGAAGAAGCTTGGGGTAAGCTTCGAAACATGTCGACATCAGGAGGTCAAGCTCATTGAGGCATACACCCTCCATCCCCACATTTTTACTAATACCAGCTTAGATGGCAGAATAAAAATTTTTTCCTAGTCCAGTAAGCCAGGTATTTTTTAACATCACTCTCCACTCACTCCTGACCCTTCCTTGCACACCCCTGCACTACACATAGTAGTCCTACCAAGAACAGTGCTCCCACGTACACGCTGGTCGTAGCACGCCCCGTCCCGTAGAGGGGCGGGAAGACCCCTATGATGAAGCATGACACCAAGGGCCCTTTTGGTGTGTGAGGGGTATTTTAACAACAGATGTGTATTCTCCACGACCGTGGGACACACATGGTATGAATGGGAATCTCTTGGTATGTTATACATGCGGGTGGATCCCTTTGTTTAAGTGAACTTGGTATTGCACCCACTCCCAAGAGGGTGGTTATGTACTTAGGTGTCCACATTGATCAACCTCTTACCATGAAAGAGCAGCTGTTCTCAGGCCAGGTCGCTCCCCCACCGCGTCAGCGTCCCCCTTGCTGCCGCCTTGATTCCTGGTTTTTTTCCCGCCATTTTCGTCCTTCCCGCTCCCGCCGCTGCCTCCCCTGCGGCCCCGCCCCCACGACTGATTCGCCACTCGCTCCCCCTCCCAGCTCCTCCTCCCTCCCTCGCCCCCTTCTTAATGGAGGCCGCTGCGCACTAAGGGAGCGACCCTCGACCCTGTTCTCAGGCCAGGTCGCTCCCCCACCGCGTCAGCGTCCCCCTTGCTGCCTCTGTGATTCCTGCTTTTTTTCCTGCCGTTTTCGTGCTTCCCGCTCCCGCCGCTGCCTCCCCTGTGACCCACCCCCCGCGTCTGATTCGCCACTGGCTCCCCCTCCCAGCTGCTCCTCCCTCCCTCGCCCCCTTCTTAATGGAGGTCGCTGCACACTAAGGGAGCGACCCTCGACCCTGTTCTCAGGCTAGGTCGCTCCCCCTCCCAGCTGCTCCTCCGTCCCTCGCCCCCTTCTTAATGGAGGCCACTGCGCAGCTGCGCCGCTGGCGCGCCAAAGGCACGCCTAAGGCCAGCCCGTCTGCGCCTGTCCGCGCCTGGACCACACCCAGCGCCAGAACCACTCACCACGACGCCAGACTCAGATACAACGCCAACTCCCTCCACGCACTCAACGCCGGCCGACACAACACCTGCTTCCAGGCCGCCCCGAAACGGACCTACGGACCCTTCTCCTGCTGCACCTGCAGCTTCACCTGCGACAGACCCACCAAACCTCCTAGAATTGGACCCAACCACCTCCGCTGCATCCTGCTCAACACCCGCTCCGCACGCAAACACGCCGTCTAGCTCTGGGACCTGCTCGACACCTTCGCCCCAGATGTGGCCTTCCTCACCAAGACCTGGTGGAACGTCTCCTCGGTACCCGACATCGCCATAGCCATCCCGGATGGCTACAAGATCACCCGCAGGGACCGTGCCAATGGAATCGGAGGAGGAATAGCCATCATCTACAAGTCCACCCTCAAGGTCACCACCCACGCAGACGACACCCTCAACATCGCCGAACACCTGCACTTCCGGATCCACACCGACCCCAACACCACCCTCAGAGGAACACTCATCTACAGACCCCCCAGATCCCGGGTTCAGTTCAGAGACTCCATCGCCGACCTCGCCAGCACCCACGCACTCGCCTCCACGGACTACATCCTCCTCCGGGACCTGAATTTCCACCTCGAGAACAACAACTAAGCCAACTCTACAACTCTGATCGAAAACCTCGCCAACCTCGGCCTCAGACAACTCGTCACTGCACCCACCCACACCGCAGGCCACATGCTGGACGCTGTCTTCTCCGCAAGCACCCACATCACCTTCGACCACACCTCTGAACCCCACTGGACCGACCACCGCTGCATCCACTTCACCTTCAAAAAACCAACCACGCACCATCGCACCCAACAGCTGCCGCGCCGCTGCTGGAACAAAGTCACCGAAGACCAGCTGACCACCACCCTCGCCCAGAACCCACCTACCAACCCCACCTGCCCTGACGCCGCTGCCCACAACCTCAGACAGTGGATTGACGACTGTGCCAACACCCTCGCCCCACTCAAGAGACCATCCAACAGCCACGCCAGCAGGAGAGCCACCTGGTTCACCGATGAGCTCCTGACCTCCAAACGTGCCTGCCGTAAGCTGAAGAAGAAATGGCTCCACAAACGAACGCCAGAAAACCACGCAGCCCACAAGGACACCCGCAGACAGCACCACCTCATCAGACTAGCCAAGAGATCCTCCTTCAAAGACCGCCTGGATAACAACGCACACAACAGCAAAGAGCTCTTCCACATTGTGAAAGAACTCTCCAATCCCGACGCCAGCGCCAATGACATCCCGCCCTCACAAGAACTGTGCGACTCACTGGCCATCTTCTTCCACCGCAAGATCGCTGACATCCACGACAGCTTCAACTCCACAACCGCTCCTACGATGCACGACTCCACCCCCCCGCAATCACCAACAGTGCCAACCGCCTGACCTCCTGGGCCAACACCAACGACGACGAGACACGCAAGATCATGAACTCCATCCACTCAGGATCTCCGTCAGACCCTTGCCCACACCACGTATTCAACAAAGCAGACGCGGCCATCGCACCCCAACTACGGAAGGTCATCAACATCTCCTTCGAAAAAGCGACATTTCCGGAAAGCTGGAAGCACTCCGAAATCAACGCCCTCCTCAAAAAGCCCAAGGCGGACCCCAAGGACCTCAAGAACTTCCGACCCATCTCCCTGCTCCCGGCAAAGGTCATCGAGAAAATCGTCAACTTTCAACTGACCCACCACCTCGAAGACAACAACATCCTGGACCCGTCCCAATCCGGATTCAGACTAAACCACAGCACCGAGACAGCCCTCATCGCCGCCACAGACGCCAACTGGACAACGGCGAAACATCAGCCCTCATCCTCCTGGACCTGTCAGCCGCATTCAACACAGTCTGCCACCGCACCCTAAAGACACGCCTCCAAGAAGCCGGAATCCAAGAGAAGGCCCTTGACTGGACCAGGTCCTTCCTCTCCGGCAGAACCCAGAGCGTCTGCCTCCCACCTTTCTGGTCAGAAGCCACCAACATCATCTGCGGCGTACCCCAGGGCTCATCCCTCAGCCCGACGCTGTTCAGCATCTACATGGCCCATCTCGCACAAGTGGCCCACCACCACAACCTCAACATCATCTCCTATGCCGACGACACCCAGCTCATCCTCTCCCTCACCAAGGACCCCCACACCGCCAAAACCAACATTCACGAGGGCATGAAGGCCATCGCACCCTGGATGAGGAGCAGCCGTCTGAAACTGAACTCGGACAAGACGGAGGTCCTCATCCTCTGACCCACCCCCTCAGCCTGGGATGACTCCTGGTGACCGACCGCGCTAGGGACAGCACCGACACCATCCGACCACACACGCAACCTAGGATTCATCCTCGACTCCTCCCTCTCCATGTCCAAGCAAGTCAACGCCGTCTCCTCCTCCTGCTACAACACCCTACGCTTGCTCCGCCGGATCTACAAATGGATCCCGACCGAAACAAGAAGAACAGTGACACAGGCCCTCGTCAGCAGCAGACTGGACTACGGCAACGCACTCTATGCAGGAATCCCAGCCAAACACCAACGGCGGCTACAACGCATCCAAATTGCCTTCGCCCGACTGATCGCCAACGCCCCCCGCCGCAGTCACATCACCCCCCTCCTGAGAGACCTGCACTGGCTCCCCATCGACAAGAGGATCACCTTCAAGCTCCTCTCCCACACACACAAAGCACTCCACAACGCCGGTCCAGCCTACCTGAACAGCAGACTCAGCTTCTACACCCCCACCCGCCAGCTCCGCTCTGCCAGCCTCACCCTCGCAGATGTCCCCCACATCCAACGTACGACCGCCGGCGGCAGATCCTTCTCTTATCTCGCCGCCAAGACCTGGAACACCCTCCCTACCCACCTACGACAGACCCAAGACCTACTCGCCTTCAGAAGACTCCTCAAGACCTGGCTCTTCGGGCATTAGCGGCACCCCCCCCACCCCTCAGCGCCTTGAGACCCTCACGGGTAAGTAGCGCGCTTTACAAGTACCCTGATTGATTCATTGATTGATTGATTCATTGATTCATTGATTGATTCATTGATTGATTTCAACATCTGGCTCCTGTGTCCAAATCATGCACTTATTGAAGAGAGCCTTTCCCTTCCTTCCATTCTCAGCAAGGAAAACGGTGGTCCAGTGAATAGCCGCTTAGATTATTGCAACGTTTTGTTGGCTTCGGCAAATGAGACGCTCCCATACCACACTCACATCACACCACATCTGAAGGAGTTCTATTCATTCTGCATACACAAACTAGCACAATTAAAACTCCTCACCTGCACTTTTAAGGTACTAAATACCACTGGCCCAGCATACCTCAACAATTGCAACTCATTTCACAAACTTTCCAGACACCTCCGCTTGTCTATACTCCTACTTGCACACATCCCATACACAAACTAGCACAATTCAAACTCCTCACCTGCACTTTTAAGGTACTAAATACCACTGGCCCAGCATACCTCAACAATTGCAACTCATTTCACAAACTTTCCAGACACCTCCGCTTGTCTATACTCCTACTTGCACACATCCCATACAAAAAAAACAGATCCATGGCTGAGCCTTCTCCTACATTGCCCCAAAAGCAAGGAACGACCTGTGGCTACACACAAAAGCCTCCTCCTCACTTCTTAAATTCTGCAAGAAGCTGAATACCTGACTCTTCATGTAGTTCTAAAGGGCCCTAGGTTTGGCAAGACTCACACCTGATCAGCACCAGGATGCTCTATCTGGTGATAGTGTGCTCTATAAACCTGCATAATATCATTCCATGCGGGGTAAATCAACTGCCATGATCGATGAGCATCATTCACCATGGATGCAATCAATGGCACCTTTTTGGATAGTTCAAACAACAATCCTGTAAACATGCCCTTAAATTCAATCTATTTTAGTTACTGGTCTATCGTGCTTAAAAGCCAAATATTTACCCGCCCTATTCTATATTGTTCTTTGGTACACTCAAAAACATCAATATTAATGAGAAACTGAGATTTCAAATTACTCACTTTCCACAAATTACCAGAAATAAAGCAAAGTTCATAGACAAAAAAATCTCCATACAAGAAACTAAGATGCTACACTAGGTGAGGGGCTGTTGAGGAACTAGGAAATAGGAGTATGATAGTGGGTGGGCAAATAGGGAGCATGCTAATCTTTCTTGTATTAGGACCAGTGGCAACCCAAAGTTAGAAATGGGATTTATGGTTGGCTGAGGTATGCACCCAGGCCAGGCATGAACCACCACTCTAGACAGGGTAGGCTAGATACACCCTAAAAGATAACCTGTGCTTACCCTCTGGTAGCTTGGCACAGAGCTGTCAGGCTTATCTAAAGAGGCAATGAGTGAAGTATTTGTGCAATACACACACACAGTAACACAATGAATACACCAAAAAAAGACTCCGCACAGGTTTAGAAAAATATATAATATTTATCTGAGCAAATTGAGACTACAGTGACAAAAAAACAGTCAGTGGAAATCGAGATAACATTTTTTTAAAGACTTAATAAAAAAACAGTGCTTTGAAGTCAATAGCACTAAAAGGTTATTTGCAGTCGCGCTAGACCGGGGTAAATCCAAAGTTCAGGCCAACCGCGATTGAGGGCAGGCCAGCTACAGGACTCAGACAGATCCTACTAACAAAGTACCCTGGATGGAGCAAAGCGTTGATGTTGAAGACTGAGGAGAGGAGTCGAAGAGGTGCCAGATTGTTGTCAATCCATTGATTGAGGTAAGCATCGACTTGCTGTCGATGGAAGCTTCAGTGTCGAAGCCCTTTGCAATGCAGGTACTGCATCAATGTCGAGCTGAGCTGTCCTCCGGCGTCCAGTCGCCCCAGCTTTAGAATTGCTGTCGTCGAGCAGCCGCTGCTTCGGCCTTGAATATGATGCGTTGGTTCTTATTGGTGCAAAGTCACTGCTGCATAGACGTCGATGTAGAAAGAGGTGCACACACCCACTTCTAAGGGCCAAAATCTGGAAAGGGTACCTCAAGCATGGGTAGGACTCACAGAAGGCAGAGTCCAGCATCAGCAGAATGGCAGGAAGTCATTTGTGTCCCTCAGACGTCAGAAAACAGGAGGCAAGCCAGCAAGCCCTTGGAGATCATTTGGAGTGAAGGCAGAGCACAGCTTTCCATCAGCAGAGCCAAGAAGCTGCAGGCAAGAGGTCAACAAGCAGAAAAACAGTCCTTGCAGAAAAACATCCCAGTTGAGTCAAGTCCATAACTTTATTCGATCTAATTTGAAGGCACAGATCATCAAAGTATACATTTTAAAAACGATAAGAACAGTGTCATTCTTCTCACTGTAATACAGTTCGAAACGCATAAGTTATTAAAACTAACATTTTAACAATCGGAAGGGAAAGAACAATGTACAAGTTCAAACCCAAAAACAATGAGGGCATTAGATTGAACTGTTCAAATTATGCAATTCAATGGCTATTATTTGTGCAAGGAACATAATGCAAAGGTAGATACTGAGCTGCATGTTCCCAGTTACCTCATAGATACATAGGTTTAAAAAACAGATATATTTAAATAAAAGTTATTAATAGCTAACTGTTTAAAAAGGCCAGAAAATGAGCATAGGTAATGTGAAAACCCCAAAGTGTCATAGTATCATGTTCAAAGAGACAAATGGGTTTAAAGCTAAGGGTTAACATAGCTTTCCAATTCTAATGAATATCTCCTTCGCTTACAAGCCCAAAGAAATGAGGCTACACAGAAATATACAAAAGGATCATAAAGCTTCTTAAGATAGAACAGGGCGATGCGGCACTGCTTAAAACCATGTCGAGTTAAAAGAGGTCTAATATATCTGTCTCTCCGCTCCTTATAATGGCAAAAGAAGAAAAGGTGGAGGTCGGACTGGGCTGATAAATTATCGTATGGGCAGGTTATCAGGTCTCTATGAGCGTATTGTTTTGTGAATCGGGCCCTAGGTATTGTTTTGAAGGAAAGCCCAGCATTAAAGGTATTACATTTAAACGGAAAGTTAAAAAGAATAAACCAATGCTGCAGATTCCTTACCGCATCCAGATAATATATTCACCAACTGGCACTGGTGGAATCAAATAATAGGTCTTCACGGTTATTTTTAACTTCTGGGACTCCTCCCTTTCGTATGCTAGCTTGGTCAAAATTAGTGCTTTTAACCTCTTCTTAGGGAACCTGGAACATGAGATGGGATTTGCGTACACCTAGGGCCCGATTCACAGAACTAATTTAAGACAAAATGCTAAACTTACTACTTTTGGTATTCGCAGAAGGCATTTAGTAGTAGTAAAGTTAGGATTTTGTCTCAAGTTTGTCTTAAGTCTGTCTTAAGTCTGTTCTAAGTTTGTCTTAAGTCTGTCTTAAGTCTGTCTTAAGTCAGTCTCAAGTCTGTCCTAAGTGTGTCTTAAGTTTGTCTTAAGACTGTCTTAAGTATGTCTTAAATCTGCCTTAAGTCAAACTTGAACCAAAATCCTAACTTTACTACTACTAAATGCCTTCTGTGAATACCAAAAGTAGTAGGACAGACTTGAGACAGACTTAAGACAGACTTAAGACAAACGTAGGACAGACTTAAGACAGACTTAAGACAGACTTAAGACAGACTTAAGACAAACTTAAGACAGACTTAAGACAGACTTAAGACAAACTTAAGACAAACTTAGGACAGACTTAAGACAGACTTAAGACAAAATCCTAACTTTACTACTACCAAATGTCTTCTGTGAATCCCAAAAGTAGTAAGTTTAGGACTTTGTCTTAAGTTAGTTCTGTGAATCGGGCCCCTAGTGAGTACAAAGTCATTTTAACGTACTCCAACCAGGGGATCTTATGAGATTTATCCAGTGAGAGGCAATTTAATATGATACCCTGGTTAAGATCCACTGTGTCCCTATTCCATATTGAATGCCATGGCATGATCAAGCTACTCTCACCATGTCAGACACATAGGGCATATCCAGTTCTAAGTGAGTGACATGGTTTGAAAATGAAAGAGGGAGCGAGGCCATCCTTTTTAAAAAAACATTCTCCAGCTTCTGTAAGGAGTCGGTTGGTGCTGCGCCCCAAACTCCTGCCCCATAAGTCGCTGCCAAGATTGTTTTAGCAATGTAGATCTTTTTTATTATTGTTAGGGGTTTTGAGCCTGGATTTTTAACAAAACCAGCCACTGCTGCCATAGTACGCTCCATTGTTTGGGCCCTACTACCCACCATGTGAGACCAGGTTTGTCTGATGTCAAAAACAACCCCTAGGTATGAGAAGGTCTCAGCAACAGCTAATTTTCGAGTTCCAATGTGGAACAGCGGAATATTTTTGGGAGGTGGTAGCCCTGAGACTAAAGATGAAGGTTTTGAACTCATTGGCCTTAAGATCCATAGATGACATGCAGCCTACATAGGTGTCAATTAGGCGTTGCAGTGCTACACCTGTCCTGGCTATCAGGACGGCATCATCTGTGTAAGCCAGGATTGGTAATGGACCTGAGGGAAACTGTGGGACATCAGGCGTGGACGTTTTCAAGACTCCTTCCACTCCATTTGTATAAAGTCAGAATAAAAAAGGGGCGAGTACGCAACCTTGCCTGACTCCTCTCATGATTCTAAATGATCTGGTGCATTCCCGCCCCTACCATACGGACTGAAGCTGTCGCCTGTGAATACATTTGCCGTATGGTGCCTGTGCCCTTCTGGAATCCATATTGGGAAGGCATCAGGACGTTGTTTTTGCTTTCCCAGTCTTTTAACCTATTAAGTAAAACACGCCCCAAGAGTTTGGCGGTGGAATCAAGATGGGAAATAGGGCGATAATTCTAGGGATTTGATTTGTCCCCTTTTTTATATATTGGCACTATAATGCTTGTCCTCCATGATGGAGGTGGGCCAGACTTGAAAATGTAATTAAATGTGTTAGTTAGCAATGGGGCCCATAGGTCTTGATGTTCTAGGACAAAATCGATCGGGCCCCATCCAGCCCTAGTGCTTTGGCACGGCTGCATTTGAGAGAAAAGGTTATTTCCTCCAGGTTAAAGGTTATAGGCTTAGGGGGGGTCTCTAAGGGGATGTGGGGTTCATCCCCTGGGGCAATCACGCTCACAAAAATCACCTCAAAATGTGCCAGCCATGTGTCTTCATCCACATGGTTGTCTAATAATTTTTCCTGCTCTTTCTTGAAGAAAGGGGCATTTACTGTCTTCCAAAAATCCCTACAACTATTAAGGGGTGCAGCTTTAGCCAGGTTTTTCCATGCCTCATCTTTTAGCTCAACTTCCTGTGTTTTACAAGCTCTCTTAAAAACCAATCACAACTTCTGGATCTGTGATTAGTTTCTGGGCGATGCTTTCAGGGTCCCACGAAGATTCTTTTGGCCCTGGGTACAAGTCTCATCGAACCATCGTGTTTCCGCTCTTTTCCTGTTAGTTTTACTCCAAAACAGGGCTAGTTTTATTTCCTGAAGGATTTCTATAAAGTTATTAATTAAAATGTCTGATGGAGTAGCCAAGTCCAAACAATTTGTGATCAGATTCAGCGTATTAGTTGTACCTTCCCGGATGATTTTGGTCCTGTCTATATTGTCCCATTTCAGCTGGTATCCAGTTAGCCTGACCAGAATTGGTTTTGGGACCTTCTCCACTTGACGGGGGAGGATTTGACGATATGGTATCCGTGTGGTGAAGATGTCCTCGGCAGTTAGTAGTTTCAACTATAAAATCCAGTGTGGAATTAGAAGAGCCCCGAAAAAAAGTTGTTCCTAAACCTCCCACATCTACTTTGTTATACACTTCCAAATTCCTTGAGGCTAAGAACCTATTTAAAGTTTTCCCATAATCATGGTGCATGAAAAGGACCAATGGGTCTCCCTCCATGTCAATCAAGCCACAAACCATGCCCAATGAGTTAGGGCATGGTTGGGAATTAAAATCACCTAACGATATGATATGGAGTTCTTTGCACAACAGAGACCTTGTGAATTTCTCCAGTTCTTTGTCCAGTGAGTCTATAACAGCCCCCATGCTGCCACCAAAATTGTTGTTGTAGTAATTTATTAATATCCAACACTAGTGGCGACCTCCTTCAAGGGCTAAAAGATAAATTTAAAATTAGGGTTACTAAGCCCCCATTTGGTCTTCCGGCCAGGGAGGGAACTGCATAGGTTTAGGAGGATCAATAACCATTTATGACTATTGAGTCCAAGGCCCATGTCTCCTGAAGACATATTATGTCTCGATCCTGCCATAGCGCTAACCACTCCACCTTATAAAGCTTTGATGCAAAGCTTGCTACGTTCCATGTGGGTAAATATATCTCCCTCTTTTGTTGGGCCATCTAGTTTACTGGAGACAATGTGCCTGGGTTACTTAGTGGGGCATTACTACTAGATAAATTATCATCTGGTGTCTTCCCAGGTGATTTTGTCTGGCCTCCAGAGATCTGTGAGAAAGAGATGTATGAGTGCTCACTAGTGGTGGTTAAAAAGCCTGATTTCCCCCCATGAGTAGTCAGTTGCAGGCCTCAAGATCATACAGGGAGCCAAATCTATTGTCTGTCTCGAGTCTCGGCCTTAGTCTAAAATGGGCTGGGGGGATCCCATAATGGGAAGAAAGGAGGGCACTGGGGATTGCTCAGCAATCTCAAACTACGTGGGGGCGGGCATGACATGGCACTATAAAATCTCCTTAAGGGAAAAACAAAGATCTGCGTGGCAGAAAAAAAGGAGGTCTGTAAAGACTCTCACCAAGCTTCTTACAGTGTACTGGTTGTTACAATTAACAACAACGATATCTTTGGGAGAAGGGACCACCCAACCTACCCTTCTAGCCATTATAATCTGCTTATCCAAGCTAGTGCCCCACCGTCCTTGACCTTTAAGATGGATATTGAACCAGTATACAACTTTATTCAGTAACTGCTCTGTAATTTCCCTTTGGCCCCTGCTTAACGGGGAGACATTGGCCAGAACTAAAATGTAAGGGAGCACTGCAGGGGGTAGGTCTAGTGTGTGTAGCTGGTTAGTACCTAAGAGCAAAGCCTCTGAGGTCGGGAGTACTTCCCGACCCCACCCTTCTCCCTCTCCCAGTGATGGTACATTGGCTTTGGTAACCCGGATGGAAGTTGTGTTTTGTGCGTATACAGTGTTGGTTATGTCTGTATGCGGTGGGAGAAGTGGAGAGGAGGAAATATGCTGAACAGTTGTAGGTGGTATCATGGTATTTGAGCAACGGGCCTGGGTTACCTGCCTTGAGTTTCTATCCCTCCCATCTGAGCTCCCTGCTAGTCCCCTGAGAGCCCGGGGGCACTTTCCGCTATAGGAGGGTGGGAGGGACACGTAGGAGGATCACCTGTGGTGGAAGAAACGCACCCAATAATAAGGAGCTCTATCTTTTCCTCAATTTTACCCAGTCTAAAATGAATGGGCTTACATAAGGAGCGAACCATCTGTTCCAATTTCAGTATCATGTCCTCACATATACCCGTCATAGAATTTTTCCCCACAGGGAGCGCTGTCGGTATTGATGCATCCTGGGGGCTCTTGTTTGCTCGTGTGGTCCTTGTTGTTCTGGGATGCTGTTTCCATGCATTACACTTCCTCTTGACCGCTGGTATAATTATCGACTCATTGAACCCACGGGAATCTGTTTGGGGTGGCGCGATCAATGTCACAGTTGCGGGCCAATTAAAGGTAGCACTGAGATCAGGCTCATCTATTAGTGGGGTCTGGGGGGACAAAGGAGATGGTAATTGCGGCCCAGATCTTCTCTCTTCCTCCAAGGACAGCCGGTGCTCTGTGAGCTCAATTTCATGTGATAGGGCACTTGCGACCCTAACTAAGAAAGAGTCAAGAGTGTTTACAATTGCACCCTCTGATACATGCGCTGCAGCTTTGCGCTTACCCATTTTTGATGTCCCCTGCTCCAAAGGTTATGTGAGGCAGCTCCAAATCCTTGTTTTTTATAAGTCCCTGAGTAGCCGCAGTAGCAGGAGTTGGAGGGGTGGCCCAGCCCAGCCTCTTCCGGGCTCTGACAGGTGTGGATGGCAGCCCCTTGGCCCGGGCTTTGCCTGGGCATGGCTCGAGAGTGTCCCCACGCGCTTTCCATACCACGGGTGCGCAACGTGCTATTTGAGGTGGGGAGAGCAGAATCAGGAAGCAGGAACCGGTGGCCGGGGAAGATGGGAATTGTAGTCCACTTCCCGGCAGTGCCTCTCGGTGCACGGCTCTTCCCCGCGGCTTCCCTTGGCACATCCGCAATGTAGGCAATGTCCAGCTCTTCCTGCGGACCCACTCAGGTCAACAGCAAACAGTCAGGTGAGTACAAAGACTCAGGTGCATGACGCGCTATTTGAGGTGGGGAGGGCAGAAACAGGAAGCAGGAATCGGTGGCCGGGGGAGATGGGAATTGTAGTCCACTCCCCGGCGGTACCTCTCGGTACACAGCTCTTTTCCACAGCTTCCCTTGGCACAGCGGCAATCTAGGCAATGTCCAGCTCTTCCCGCGGACCCCCTCAGGTCAACAGCAAACAGTCAGGTGAGTACGAAGACTCAGGTGAACGACGCGCTATTTGTGGTGGGGAGGGTGGAAACAGGAAGCAGGAATCGGTGGCCGTGGGAGATGGGAATTGTAGCCCACTCCCTGGAGGTGTCTCTCGTGCACGGCTCTTCCCCACGGCTTCCCTCGGCACAGCGGCAATGCAGGCAATGTCCAGCTCTTCCAGCGGACCCCCTCAGGTCAACAGCAAACAGTCAGGTGAGTACAAAGACTGAGGTGCGTGACACACTATTTGAGGTGGGGAGGGCAGAAACAGGAAGCAGGAATCGGTGGCCGCGGGAGATGGGAATTGTAGTCCACTCCCCGGCAGTGCCTCTCGGTACACAGCTCTTCCCCACGGCTTCCCTTGGCACAGCGGCAATGCAGCTCTTCCCGCGGACCCCCTCAGGTCAACAGCAAACAGTCAGGTGAGTCCTTTAAGCAGCACAGTAGTCCTTCTGACGGAGGTTCAGTTCAAAATCCAGATCCCTTTCAACCAAGTCCTGTCTGCCAGACTTTGTGTAGGGGTAAATCAGTGCTTTGTGTGTGGACAGGACACTACATATTGCATTGTGTCAGCCCCTCAAATTGCTCCCTGCCCAGGAAGACACATCAGAATGCAGATGAATACAGATGAGTGCTCAGAATGCAGATGAGCCTCACCCTCCAGTGTTTATGGTTGTCTAGAGGGAATGCAAAAAGTATAGCTGTCCACCAACCCAGACATATTGGAGCCAGGCTGTCAGGCACAAAGGGCAGTAACTACAGAGAAATGTCCACTTTCTAAAAGTGGCATTTCTAAAACTGTTAAATCCAACTTCACCAGTAAGGAGTATTTATCTTTACCATTCCAAACATATGAAACATGAAAAAGCTACTCCTCTCTGATCAGGAATTACAGCTTAAAGGTATAGTAAGGTATTCCCAATACTGGTCTAGGAGAAGGGTAGGCCTCACAGTAGTGACAAACGAAAGAAGCTGTTTGTCACTACCAGGACATGCAAAACATACAAGTACATGCCCTACCTTTTACTTACATGTCACCCTGCACGTAGGGTTACTTAGGGCCTACCTTAGGGGTGACCTATATGTAATAAAAGGGGAGTTTAAGGCTTAGCAAGCAGTTTTAAATATTATATCTCACAAAAAAGAAGAGACAAGGGAATAAGCCTTGTCTGACTCCCCTACCGAAACTGATAACTCACTAAACAGAGAAGTGCTACAATCGACAAACTGCTTGACCCGATAGAAGGACCAGGATGTTATATACTTCACTAGCCCTCCAATGGGTAGACTATACAATTAAACAAAAAGGGGGCAACAAAGGGACAATGCTATCATGTTTAGAGAAGAGCACATGCACTTTAGCACCGTTTAGCAGTGATAAAATGCTCAGAGTCCTAGGGCGAACAAAAAGAATTGGCATAAACATGAAGGCAAAAGGCAAAAAGTCCAGGGGAAGACCACCCTAAGGATGCCAGGTCTAACACTTACCAAGCTCCTGAGTGTGGGAATCAAATTAGTGCTTCTTTAGCTTGCAGTTTTCCTTTATTTGCGCTGCATGATACCACAGGAAGGAAGCTAGTGGTAGGAGCAATCACGATACACTAATGTAATGTTGCGCCTCTGACGCAACAGGCGTGAAGCGTAAAGGTCATGTGACCTTCACATAATAAAAAAAGGGTCGCACGCGCACGTACGCCACTAGGGCTACGACGGCGAGACTACAAGCAACCTATAACTGTCTCCCGCGTATGATTTCCAGGCCTTGTCCGTAGTCGTCATTAACGGCCTACATGGGTGCTGGCAGTACCATAGCGCCGGTCACCCGACATAACAAGTTGGCGACGAAGGTGGGCGTGCCCTCACCGACAAGCTGCACTACCATCGTCTCGCGGCGTTCGTGCCCCGGTGCGTGGCGCTTGGTGTCCTGCCGATGGCGCGTACAGCGGAGCGCTCGATCGTCGCAGCAGGTACATCGACCATTACCCTGTGAAGGGGGGAGACGAGGCGCCGCCCCTCCCCCGATTCGGCGCGAGTGACGCGCAGAGCCTCGGTCTACCCGCCACATGGCTCAGGCCTGGACTGCAAGGCTGTCTTGGCTGGTGCCCCCTTTTAACAAAGGAGTAATCGCTGGCCCCTGCATCTTACCTCTACCTGGCCTGGACTGTTGATAAGGGTGAGAGCTGCATCCTGAGACACTTGTGAGTACAGGCACACCATTGGCTGTGTGGGGGTGGAGTGAGGCCCACAACACTATAAGCCTGAGCAATATAGAGCTGCAGAGGGGTCCACTGGCAAGAGGGGAAAGGGTCTCCACCTGAAGCAAGGCCTTCTGCCCCTGGAAGGATAGTGTGGTAAACTGACGCGGGACGCCTCGAGTGGGGAGAGACCCAGGGAAGGGGTTGGCCCACACGCACTTAACAACACACACTCCCCCAAGAAACATAGCAGCCAGAAGGAACACGGACACGGATCAAGGGGAGAACATGGCCACAATACCACCCATAGAGCCGTTCATAGTGGAGGGGTCACCTTCATCACTAGCGCCCAGATGGAAAGATTGGGTGGATCGTCTGCTTATATTTTTTGAGGCCACCAAGGTCCACAAGGACCAGAAACGAGCAATGCTGTAACACTTGGGGGGCAAGGACATCCATAACATCGCCAAAACACTGACAGAGGCGACACCCAAGAACCACCATACACTGATAGATGCCCTCAATAAACACTTCGAACCGATGGCCAATCAAGATTACGAGAGGTTCATATTCAGGCAGGCACACCAGCTCCCCGAAGAGTCATTGAACACATACCATGCCCGACTAAAAAACCTAGGGGCCGATTCACAGAACTAACTTAAGACAAAATCCTAAACTTACTACTGTTGGTATTCACAGAAGTTAGGATTTTGTCTTAAGTTAGTTCTGTGAATCGGGCCCCTAGCGTCCACGTGCGGGTTCCACGACGAGATGGAAGAGATCCGCGGACAGACAATCCAAGGCTGTGCATCAGCCAAGCTCCGTGAACGAATACTAGAGGATTCAGGGAAGTCTCTTGCGGACATACTAACCCTGGGGCGGACCAAAGAACTGTTGAAAGCGCGAGCTGCGCACATGGAGGCAGCCCTCCAAGTACCGGTGAAAACTGAGCCAGGAAATGCCGTAACGACCAAACCCACAACAAGATGGGGCAAGAAAGGGCCTGGAACTTCCACCTCAGGACAACCGAAATCATGCGGATACTGCGTGGATCACCACATCCGGCGGCCGAGTGCCCCGCTAAAGGCAAGAGGTGCTCATATTGCAGGCGGTTCACCCACTTCGAGAAGGTCTGCAGGTCAAAGAGATACCGCAAGCCCCGCCAAATGGCAAATACCCTGACCGAAGGAGAAAGAGGACCCAGCGACATGGACGATGACGAATAGGAAGAGAGGGTAGTGCACAAAGTCCACATAATTGGTACCACAACTCGAAAAGCGAGGCGCCTGCCCCAATGCAGCATTCGAGTGGGGTCCCAGGACGTCACGGCAGTCGTTGACACTGGCGCCACCATTAACATCATGGCGTCAGCCCTACACAGCACCATGAGTCCAAGGCCAGTTCTGCATCCCTCGGCCATAACCGTGTTTGCGCATGGTCAAGACTCTCCTCTGCAGATACGAGGCCGCTTCCGAACGTCCATTTCACATGGTGCCCAATCCATCACCACCAACGTCTATGTCACTGAAGATGGACAAGGAATGCTCTTGGGGTGCTGAGCAGCTGAGGAGCTAGGGGTGGTGACATTTGCCTTCGGGGTGCACCAGGAGTCAATTCAGCATCTTCTTACTGAATTCTCGGAAGTATTCCAGGGGATCAAAAGATTCAAGGGGAAAGAGATACACCTCCACATTGACCCCACCGTCCAACCGTGGCAGTACGGCATCGAACTGGAACGGCAGGAACTGATAGCGGACATCACCGGCGTCATCAATGTCAGTGATGACATTATGATACATGCCAAAACCATCCCTGAACACAATGAACGTCTCACTCAAGTACTTCGCTGCCTGCGAGACGCTGGCCTCACCCTTCATCGAGAAAAGTGTGAGTTCCTACGCCGAAAGTTACAATTCTTCAGTTACACGTTCTCCACGGAGGGGGTCAATCCAGACCCTGAAATGTTCGAGACATAAAAGATGCCACCGCCCCCACCAATGTCACCGAAGTCCGAAGCTTCCTCGGTATGGTGAACTATTGCGGGAGGTTCATTCGAGATCTAGCCAATCTCACCCTACCACTGCGGGAGCTCACCAAAGAGTCCACCACCTGGAGGTGGGGCCCTGACCAGGCCCAGGCATTCGAGAAAATCAAGGATGCTCTCTCTGAGGCCACCACGCTGGCCTTCCTTGACCCCAGAAAGCTGACACTAGTCGCAGTGGATGCTGGCCCCATGGGGTTAGGGGGCGTGCTGTTGCAGAGACGGAGCATGGATGAGGACTGGGCCCCGGTGGTATTTGCAAGCCGCTCTCTCACCGAAATGGAGCAAAGGTACTCCCAAATCGAAAAAGAAGCCATTGCAATTCATTGGGGGTGCCGCCACTTTCACCTGTACGTCTACGGAAAACCCTTCGTAGTAGCGACGGACCACAAGCCGCTTGTAGCTCTCTGCTCGGGGATCTCAACTAAGCCACTGCCACGGATCGAGAAGTGGATGCTACAGCTCCAGAACTATAATTGTAAAGTGGAATACCCGCCTGGTTCTCGGAACCCTGCCGAATACCTGTCTCGACATCCCCGGGCCGCCACCATTCAGGAGATGGAAGACGGGGCTGGCAAGGAAGAATACGTCCGGTGTGTCACCGCTCGCTCCTGCCCCATACCACTGTCCATGGAAAGCCTCCGTGAAGCGACGGGCCAAGACGAGTGTCTACAGTGAGCCAAAGCAGCCATGCAGAGCGGCAATTGGCACAAGGCCAAAGAGGAATGGAGAGCCCTGATGGTCAGTGCGCAACGAATCATGGACCGTATCTATCACGTCAGAGACGAGCTCACTGAAGACGACACGGGATGCTTGCTGAGAGGCCATCGGGTGGTGATCCCGACGTCACTAACCCAACGAGTCGTTGATCTTGCACACATCGGACATCAAGGCATGGTCAAAACAAAGTCACGACTCCGAACCAAACTGTGGTTCCCGCTGATGGACGAACTCATAGAGGCCACCATCCGAGCCTGCGCGGCCTGCCAAGTAACCGGGGAAACACCCCGACCGGCGCCTGTCATTGTGGAACCCAGGTCGAGAGTCCCATGGTCACGAGTTAGCCTCGATTTTGGTAGCCTTCCTGTCGGTCGCCACAACTTTGCGGCTATTGATGACCACTCTAAATACCCTGAAGTGGTAAGAATACCGGTGCCCAGTGCTGCCGAGGTCATACCAAAACTTGAGAAAATCATGGCCACTCATGGCTTTATACAAGAACTGAAGACTGACAATGGATTGGCCTTCCAAAGTCAAGAATTTGCCTCTTATTTGCAGTCTTTAGGCATTCACCACCGACGGATCACACCCCGGTGATCACAGGCGAACGGGGAAGCAGAGAGATTTATGCGGACCCTCAATAAAGTAATCAGGATTGCACATGATAAGGGCCAGTCCCTGGGGCTCGCTATATTCACCTTTCTACGGAGCTACTGCCAAATGCCACACACCATGACAGGCATACCCCCGGCCCACTTTCTCATGGGACGAGTGATCGTTAATTCAATTCCTCATCACCCGGAGTGGGAGCCGGAAACACCCAATGAGAGCGTAATTGATGCCCGGCGCCGAAAGGCACATGCTCACGTCAGCCTCCGGCGGAGGGCCACAGTGCCACGTATTCAGAGAGGGGATGTAGTGTTGCTCAAGAATAGAGTTACCAGGGGCAAGTTCCGGTTGACATATGAGAAAGAACCATGGACAGTGGTGACAGTCAGGGGAACCCGCATTATTGCCACTCGAGGGAGAGAAAGAATAACGCGCAATGTTTCATACTTCAAGAAATACCAGCCCGAAGGGTCCGGGCCATCGCCAGTCCGGTTGGAGGATAACTTCAACACCAGGCCAGTGGAAGAAGCCGATCCAAGTGGAGTGGAAGCTGGGCTGGCCATGGAAAATGTCCGGGAGTCCGAAAGCCCTGAGTTAACTCCGTGCCGAGGAACCACTGGTGTGGCGATGGAGAATAGCCGTGACTCTACAGAGTGCCTGTCCAACGAAAGCTCACTGGACGTTGGAGGCCGGGACTCTCAAGGCCGTGGTACGTCACAACATAATCTGCGGAGGAACCCTGAGCCCTCCTGCCGCCTGAAAGACTACCTCACGTAAGACTGTTTCATTTTCTTTTTCTTTTGCTGAACACCTCTGTGATGATCATGGCATTGAACTGTAACGTGACCCCGATAATTAGTTATTGTTGTTGTTTTGATGTTTGTTGGGGAGGAATGTAATGATGCACCTGTGACGCAACAGGCGTGAAGCGTAAAGGTCATGTGAACTTCACATAATAAAAAAAGGGTCGCGCGCGTACGTACGCCACTAGGGCTATGACGGCGAGACTACAAGCAACCTATAACTGTCTCCCGCGTATGATTTCCAGGCCTTGTCCCTAGTCGTCATTAACGGCCTACATGGGTGCCGGCAGTACCACAGCGCCGGTCACCCGACATAACACACTAATAAGCACTGTTTGCAATCGAATTTTCATTGTTGCAGCAGAAAGAACCAGCAAAATAATATTTGCGATTATTTTTATCGGTGAGTGGAGCTTTAATTGAAGCCGGTATTTTATTATGCGTCAGCAGACATGCTTAATTTAGGTCCAGAATTTCACGATAAATGAACATTGACCAGCCATAAAGCAAATGCTTCACGGAACGGTCATCTGCAAAATACCACTGATTATTTCACTGTGTTATATATGTCATACTGCAGTTTAATATATCGAGCCCTTTCAGTCTCATCCACACATTACAGACATGCGGTATCACCGAGCAATACCCCAAACAGCTAATTTGTTGCCGATATGGACCGCATAAAAGTAATGTTATCACATCAGAAAAATGCAAAGTTGAAAATGTTCCTTTCTGATTAAGGCACAAAACAAAACCTGACTGTTCAAATATCTTAGCAATTAAAGGGCTGGCGCTTTCTGAGCTGCAGGCCTCTCCAGTTACAGATTAAGTTGTTAATTTAATCATATTTTATTGCTGTAATAAAGTTGCCCATGCAATTTTCCCTCTTCATTTAATTATGGTAAATGCAAGAATCTGCATGTGCCATAGTTCAAATAGTGTTTGTTCCGTCTATTCCTTGTTTATTTAGTGAGATGAATTTCATATGCACCATTATTTGTTTCCTAATGAGATGTCATTACATTTTATAGCCACTTTGCAATTTCTTAGTACATTATCTTTTGTGTACTAAAGCAGCAAAGAGACAAGCGGAAATCCAGACAGTAAATGTTCTGGATTACTGAAAAGATACGTAGTTTGCCCTACAGTATACCAGTTCTTGTCGCTTCTCCTTAACTCTCTCGTGCACTTGATCAGTGTCAGAACAAAATACTGGATTTTGATTTTTCATTTTCTTATCTGTTTCTGAGTTTAGAATATGTTCTGTTGATTTTCTTTACATTGGTGATTGATGGGCTCTGCAGGAGTTTACATTGCTATGTCACATATTTTCTCACCCAAAAAGCTGCTGTTCCGGACTATTTTTTTCTGATAGATATGGGCTACAAATGTTTGCTCATCCATTCAACGATGGCACTAACTTTCAGGATCGAACAGCGGGACTCCGTGGTCTTCGAAAAATGTAAAAACCCAAATGCAATCATTATTGTGTAATGCAAAACTATAAAAATAATACTTCTTCAGTAAATGGTCTAGCAGCTAGATGTATTTCCTCGTGTAGATATTTTTCTTGGGGCATATTGCATTTCATATCACATGAGATATGATCATTTAGCAGGCTTGCCTTTAATGCCACCGAAATTACAAAGAGTGTGGTACATTATTCAGAAGCTCATGAAAATAGAAATTCTAATAAATCAAAGTCAGCACAGATGTGTGAAAATTAATTTGTTATAAATAACCTAGTTTCTCTTTAAAAGAATTGAAAGTACACTTTGCCAAGAGGAGTAAGGTGACTTGGCCATGACTTCAATAAACTATTGGATATTGTTTAAATGTCAATGCAACAAGAACAAACATGTACATGTTTCCACATCTGGTTACTGTGACACTGGCAAGAGGAGGTAAAGCACTCGCAGGTATCTACAGACTAGGAGGGGAACATTTATGAAGTTCCTCAGCAGTCTTTCTTGGTGCCCGTATTGGTCAAATTATCTATAAATTACCCGATGGACCATCTTCAAAGAGTGTAGAAAAAAATACTGATGACATAAAATAAAAGTATCTTTCATCAAGAAACTTAATCTAAAATGACTTATACATCATTGAAAGCAGAGCTGGAGCATTTGGATGGAAGGCATTGTCATTTACAGTGCCAATAGATCAAACTCGTGTAAATGCGAGACCTATTTAATTTCAAAGAAGCGGCCACCATTGTCACTGGCTACTTGAAAGTGATAGCATGCATGGCGCGCTGAATATTGCAGGAAATCATGTTGTGCCTGCAGTAGGAGAAACTCACTAAAGAAAATAGTGATTACAGACTAAATAAGACATACTGTGTAACAATAGAAGTCAAAGGGCCAGACTTCATTGGAGATTACAAATGACGACATGGCTATACTAAGGAGGGACTAACAATCCTGTTAACAAAACAGAAGCCAGTATTTACAAAGGACAATGACACAAGCCAATGAAAAATATGGGCAGAGAGTGGAAGGAGCTTCAAGTCCATACTCGAATACAGCATGCCTCGCAGAGCAGTGCATGCGCTGCCTAGGCTCGACCTAAAAAGCAAGAGTGGACAGATGGAAAGAGGAGGACAGTTTGACAATGAAGGTCAAACAATTCCTGAGGAATGGTCTACAGCTACTCTTTATAGGGATTGCATGCTTGCTTTATAAACAAAATCCACAGTTCTGAACTTAGCCCCATAAATGTATTTTTATCACGTACATGTCTGGCATTCACCAGTTTTTATTAACTCTTCTTGTGCAAATAGTGCGCTCACACGTGCCACTCGCTGCGCCCCACTGCATCACTCCTATGGACAATAGTCATTACTGTGGTTTAACCAAGGGCGTAGCCTTTTAATCTCATAGACACCACTCATTGTGAAATGATAAGTGACAACCTTCGTCATAGTTAAGCCAACATTGTTATGAGAACACCGTTCATAAGATCAGCCAGTTCATACATAATTGTTTTGAGAAGCAGGACATAGGGCAGATGAACAGCTCATAGATTGTGCAAGCAACACATCAGTATCTCGACCTTCCTTTACAAAGGAACATTTCAGAAAGGTTAATGTCAAGTGCCAGCAGGCCCCTTTAACCTATTCATCGCCCTCACCTTCAACCAAGGGCATCCCTTTATTAGTAACTTCCAGGGCACCACATCGCGGTCCATCCCTGCCAGGGGATACCTACCACTAGGCAAAATCCCCCCAAATGTTCAATTTCTGGCATCCCGGGGTAGGGCAGAAAGGTCCAGGACCACCAGCAGGTCAGTCCCCCCTCCTGCCTGCCCAGTGCCCACATTAATCAACCCCCTTACAAGAGGACAGTCCAGTAAATCAGTCCACATTTGGGGTAGCCCCCATTTCTGCTGCAAGAAAATTCCGCCACAGGGCGAGTCAGTCTCTGTCGAACTCGCCCTTCCCCCGCTACCACTGATGGTCCTCTTTAACACCACTACGATTGTACTGTTGCCCAAAATGGAGCTGCTGGTCCTCGTATGGCCAAAAGCGCCCCCTCCCTAAGGGGCCTCTCTCCACCCCCCACACCCCCACACTATGGGTGCTTAAAGATATGTTTCTGCCTTATATTCTCCAATGGGTACCCATTTACTACTTTGTTACGACTGCACCTTATAAACTGGAAGCCATATCGACTTTATTGTCTGGCTACGGACCCTCCTAGCCGCGTAGTTCGCTCCATTGCGTTATTGTAAGAATTCCCCCCCCCCCAAAGCTCAGCTTCCTCCAAACTAGGGGGCTAATAATAATCTACACCTGTTGAGCCCCTGGGGTCTATGGGTAGATATACTCTTTTGCGTCCTCATGCCATCCTCGTAGCTTACCTAAGATTTCGTACCTGACCCTGGAGTCCATACCTTGCCTGACGGAAACCTAGCTGCAGACACAGGTGGGCCTGTGAGTTGTGAAAAGGGTGCTTGAGTGACATCGCACTTGCGTCCGGAATCCCATGAAAAACTGATCCAGGTGATAACACTTACTCCTCAGGGGTTAATTCACCACATTTCCTTAGTGCCTCAGCAGCACCCTTCCCCTCCTTCAGAATCAATTGCTCCACCCCTTGGTCCCTAGCAGTTCCCCTCCGGGCATACCAATGACCTTTGACCCCAGCGGAGCGCTGCAGGAAGGAAGCCGGATTCTACTGCAACCCTAGTGTCACTCAGTTAGTACCGCCTTTCCTTTATAGGAGGATTGTGGGCCAGCCTGCTTAGTGCTCAATAAGGAAGTGAGGAACCCTCCTCTTCCCTATTCCAACTCAAAGTGCCTCTGGCTTCTTCCCAAGATGTCCGCAAGATGTAGACACTAAGACCAGCGCGGGGTCCCCATGATGAAACATGCCAATCCCTTACTGTAACTGAGTTCCCACGCTGCCTAAAGTGAAGTGCGCACCAGTGCCAGGTGAGTAAAGTAAAACCAGAGCCCCGGCCACCCTATGCTATCCTCTGTTTTAGACCCCCCTGCTCCAACTTCCCTGACCAGCGAGGGTCGACCGTCGTTAGTATCCAAACCTCACCTACTATATCTAGTAACACAACTGAATGACCTGTGTCCCTCCCTTGCAAAGAGCTGGGATGCATTAGCCGCCCATATCGTTAAAGGTCAATAAGACTCCCGTCCCACTAAAATGCTGGAAACAACCTTTTGGACGCTGATCTAGTTGTCCACCTTAAGGCCAAATTGCCCCCCTGACTGGGGCCCAGCGAGTGCCTGAGAGAGCCTGGCCCTGGGGCCATCATAAATTATCTCCTGTGGCCCACGAAGATTTAACTTCTGTGTTGAGAACCAATGCCCTCCAATTGTGTCACCTCTCTACTCAGGAGCAGGCTTTTGCTGTGAAGAAAACAAGTCATGGGACTCTGTATGCCCAGAAGCGCCCGCCAATATAATGAATCCGAAGTATATTTAAGGTCATGGGTGCATAACCCTGCCTCCAGATAAAAACCCTGTTTGTACCCATCGGTCCCCCCCACTTATTCATCTCGCACTGTCGCCAAGATAAATGGTGTTGGTAAGCTCCACCAGCAACCCCTGCCACCAGTGAGGCACAACCCAACTTTCTTTTTCTGAAATAGGGGTCGAATGTTGACTGTCTCCCAATGACCTTTCCCTGTCTCTCTAATTACAGATAGAGTGAATTTCCTACTCTACAGGGAATCAGATCCGAGGACAGCGACTATCCCCTGTCCTGCTCTGCCGCTCCAAATGTGAGACCCTGACCAAGACTCCCCTGCATATTCTGTTTACGGGCAGCGACCCCTAGGCATAACCACCTCACTAGTGACTACCGTCGTACCTGTAGCTCCCAGGAATCTTTTCCCTCTGTGAAGCTGCTGGGAATACCTTTGTTGTTGTCAAGGAGCATCCCATTGCTCTTAAGGTCCGTTCATCTATACATTCCTTTACCGCCCCGTTGGTTAAAAAGGGGGTCAATGTCGCTTAGGGAATAGGAACTGAGATGAGGAGGAAGCTATCCTCACGAGTCAATGGAAGCCCAACAGTGCCCTTTATGTGATTATATTGCACGCCTTCAGTCCTCACTAACGACTGCAGACCTTAAAAGAAAAGAAGGGGTTTTGCCTATAAATTTTTGGTAAATTAGTCAAACTCCTTTAATCTTGACTGAATCTTAACACTTCCCCACTTTGCAACTAAATTTCGAGGGGAGGCCTACTGTGAATTTCTGTCGCAATATATCTCCAAACGTCATTGGATGGCTTAAAAATGCCTTTCCTTCATTTCGGAAACATGCTTGTGGCACCTCGCGTGGAGCTGGCTAACCTAAGTACTTCCAGTGGAAGGTAACCAGCTTGGCGCAAACCGCCGAATCATTTGCAATGCTGGGCATCTGTTGCCACTGCACAAAGAACTCCTCCGAATTACTGCTGATTAATTTGCCTGATCAAATATAGCAGCTGGCAGACTGCGAGGTCATTCACCAACCAGTCCATATACCGTAGGGCGGGATGCAAACCGCCGAATCATTTGCAATGCTGGGCATCTGTTGCCACTGCACAAAGCACTAAACCCAACCTCTGAATCACTGCTGATAAAATGTAGCGGCTGGCGGACTGTGAAGTCATTCACCAACCAGTCCATATACCGTAGGGCGGGATGCAAACCGCCGAATCATTTGCAATGCTGGGCATCTGTTGCCACTGCACAAAGCACTAAACCCAACCTCTGAATCACTGCTGATTAATATGCCTGATAAAATGTAGCGGCTGGCGGACTGCGAGGTCATTCACCAACCAGTCCATATACCGTAGGGCGGGATGCAGCTGTCGTCAAATTAAAGTTACCCCATGCGCACCTCCGGTTAGATAATGATGTAACGCTCACCCTAACCAAAGGTGCTGTGACGCCCATACTAATGCCATCAGTAAACGGAGTCAAAATACTTAGTACATCTGGGCATGTGTGCTTAACATGTCATAACGCTGGACCTTAGGCAGGCTGAGACTAAAGCCAAAGCCGTCTTTCCCCCGCGTTTGGAGACCCTGGTTTGTTTTGTTTTAATGTGAGTGCAACAGTTAAATATACTGCCCTGTGTTAAAGACCACATCATGTTTTAGCATTTCAGTTACCAGGCAGCATTACCGGATAAGACCAGAGCCGCCTTTCCCACGTGCTTGGAGACCCTGATTTGTTTTGTTTTTCATGTGAGTGCAACAGTTAAATGTACTTCCCTGTGTTAAAGACCACATCCTGTTTTTGAATTTAAGTTACCAGGCAGCCTTACCGGATAAGTTGGATAATAACTGCCCAGCCTTCCATGTAACTGAGCTTCGCACCAGTCATCGGATGTTTCAGCACACCCGCGAGTACTGCATCTATTACTTAGCTGATTTGGTAGAGGTTTGTTCGACTTCGGAAGGATGGGAGGCGTATTGAACCTAGCCTGCAGGTTTGAAGCTGCTATCCAGGATTCCAGATGACCGGCTTGCGTCCCAGGCCTGCCCGCATGTTAGCTTACTTTGACATACACAATTGAAGGCTCGGTGTGAATATCCTTACAATAATAAAAGCCCCAGATTTGTTTATCGCTGCTATTTGTCCATGAGGATCCCTTGGCGCTGAATCGTCTCAGCAGATATAATAGGTGTTTTCCTCCCTCAGAACACTGGATGTTAATGCATAGACTCGAACCTGGTTCCCACCGGCCCCCGAATCACAAGCTTGGCCCGTTATGCCACATCCTCTCCCTAGTCGGGATATCTAATTATTTAAAGGAGAAGACATTCATCAAAGACCGGAGCCTTAAAAAGTCTAGGGTCCATATAAAAAACTGCCACACATGATATGCCCTCATGAACCACTTTGGCCAGGTTAACATCACCGGTCTCGCCCCCCCCCCCCCCCTGCCCCGCACTGCCCTGAAGCACTATAATCTGATAGAATTGAGCAATTGCTCTGCTGTCTTGGATTTTGCTGGTGAAGAGAAACCTTAGTGCCGCCCAGGGGTAGGTTTATTTAGTCTACGCATATCATTACTCCCATGCAACGCCCACAGTCGTTCCAAGCCATGCATACCGATTTATTGTAGTTCAGAGAAAGCAAAGGAGAATTGTGCCAATCCCTGCGCCCCCATAGGCAAAACAACGTAAATGCACGTGCCTAACCAATGCCACCGTATTAGGCCCCGGAGCAACGTATTAGGCCCCAGAGCAATTGAAGAAAGCATGGGGACTTGTACCCCCTGCCTTTGAGCAGATATCGTTTCTACGGTTGCACCGCAGGAAAGGCCGAAGTGTCTCACAACCACCTCAATTTTTCCTACCAACGATGCCTTCATACACCGCGCTACCCGCTGTTGGATGAGAATTATCTAACAGGACCTATACCTTAAACGGCTCATTTGGATGTGGGTCATTTGCATTTTGTAATCGGCGGTGCTCTCCCCACCAAACCCACAGTCCCTCGTCTCTGCCATCGGAAAGCTCTGACCGGATCCCAGTCTGCCACGCGGCCTCCCTCGCTTTATCTAGCTGCACTATTCAATTTTTTCTATTAAAGGGCTTGATATGGAACATTTGATTGTACATTCTGTTCAAGCTAAGTGAACAAACAAAAAGGGGGGCCAAGTAGAAGGTGGTCTTTCCATCTTACTATGGAATGGGTGCTCCCAGAATGTAACCTTCTGCCAGTAATTTCCCTTAACATATCTAAACTCAAGAGTGAATGCTGTTCAATAAATCATTATTTCCAATATATATATATATATCATCTGACAACTATAACTTTGTCTCCTGGATGATTTCAATGCCTACCCCTGTTGCTGGGCTCCACTTACTGTGCCAAACGTCCCTGCCTAAGCCCTGGACGTGTGCTCCCTATTTTGGCATACAACAAACCTGCTGATACCAAAGAGACCTCGGCGTCTAAAACCATGTCCCCCGGCCGCCATGACGCTCTTCAGCTCGCATGCCTCGTGTTTCTTGCTGGCCGACATCCTCCGGATCCGCAGGTGGACTTCCTGGAATCGTGCTTTCTCCATCTCCTGAGGTGGTCCCGACATGAAACAAAGATAAAATAGGAATTATCCTTGGTCGTGAGACAGTTGCATATTTCCCTGCAACCTGTTTTCTACCGAAAAAACAAAATATTATAACTAAAGCTATATTACACATTGCCTCCGTGGCCACACTATTGGTCGTCCCCCCCACTGTGCCCCCACCATCTACCGGGCTCACCTTTTGTGCCCCATTCGCCCAAATCTGGACCTTGTGCGAATCCGGTGTGATGGATCCCGGTGCTCAGTGAAGGGAAAAAGAGGCCGATCCCTCACCTTGCGGGGCGTTATAAAGCTGCTGCCCCCTTGGGCGGACCCCGATGACGTCTTGGGCGCGACCCCTCCATTGTGGCGACACCAAAGAAGGACTCTCCACCCTTGGCTGCTCCTGCCCGTACCGCGACTAAGGGCTCCCCTCTGCTATGTGCCGGGTGCGCCTTCAGTTTCTGCGTTGCATAAGTTCTACATGCGAATGGTAAAAATAGCCCTTTATCCAATTTTGCTTTTAATGGAAAAAAATTCTCCAAGAAATGCATTTGTTTCATTTTGGACCCCTGCATAAATGTGGGCTGTTTTTACAATTTTTGATACTTACTACACCACTTACACTTAGATCATTACGGTATGAGTGTGGAGTGCAAATAATGTGGAAAAATAATTTTAAATAGTTGTATATTTAGACAAAGAACTGTGTGGATGGTTACCAGATTTCGAATCCGTTTTCCCAAATACTTTGAGTTCTATTTTTTGTCACTGCTCCACTGAAACGCATTCATTAGGGGAGTATAACGCAAGAGAGTGACAACTTTCACATATAAAACCCTCCAATAGGGAAGCAGGACTTCAAGACTTGTCAATCAGCGCTTAATTTGTTATGAAGCAGGATCTAAGTTTATCTTAGAAGGCTGCTGTGCAAATTCAGAGTTTGACAAGTACCAAAACCGCCTGATCTTTATTGCACTTAGGGCCATATGTAGGTAAATAATTTTTACCGATTCTTAAATACCGAATTTTACCGAATCGGTATTTAAGAATCGGTAAGTTATATGTAGGTCAACAATCGGTAAACATTACCGATTCGGTAAAATTCGGTAAACATGAATCGGAATTTACCGAATCGGTAAATACCGAAGTGGTATTTTCCGAATCGGTAATTACCGAATCGGTAAATACCGAATCGGTAGTTCAAAAACACATGACTTGAATCAGCCAATCCTGTGCTACCTAAACCCCACCCAACCAGGAAGTGGCCACACCCAGGCAGGTGCACACAATCAGCAGACTCTGGAGAGGCTGGGAGTGCTGAGGAGAGGAACAGAGCAACTGCCTGATTCAGCCCTGGAAACTGCAACAATGGCCAGCCAGGACACAGAGAGGGAAGGAGGGGAGAGGAAGCGAAAGCTGAAATTCAGCCAAAAGGAGCTGCAAGTACTGGTGGAGGAGGTCGTGAAGCAGCACCAGAAGCTTTTTGGCAAACAGTCACAGCAAGTGCCTGAGTCAGAGAAACGTAAGATCTGGCTTGGAATCCAGGCACAGGTGAATGCCATGGGAGTGACCCCCCGGGACATCGATGTCCTCAAGAAGCGGTGGTACGACATCCGTATCATCACGAAGAGGAAGGTGGCAGAATTAAAAAAAGAGGCCAGCCAGACAGGAGGTGGACGCAACAGGGCACCAGCCCTGACAGAACTGGAGGAGCTAGTGGAGACAACCATTGAGCCAGAAAGCATCGTGGGGATTGGGGACGCTGACAGCTCCGCCAGAGGCACCTCCAAACAAGGTAAGACGCTTGCACAGCAATGTGCCCCCCCCCCCCACCCCTATCCCAACTCCCCAAATGTGCAATGAGAATCCCACTCCAGTACAGGTGTTAGTGCATGCTAGCAATGCATCATGGGAGATGTAGTCCCTGACAGCCCAAACATGATACGATTAGCACAGAATAACAGGGCATGTGACACACAGTAGCGAGAAGCAGGCAGAGGACATTGAGATACTGTTTAGAAAATGTTTTGTCATGTCAGCAAATCAATGCTTCAGGTACACTTAGCTGATGTCGCTTTTCTGTCCACAGGCACTACTGCGCACAGAACTGCCCATGACAAGGGAGAGAGGGCACACCACAAACACAGCACGGAGAAGGCCACCACCAGTACTGCCCAGGGAACGGCACCACAGGCAGTCACACCACCCCAGCCAGCATCGCCGCTCCAGCCAGCATCCCCACTCCTGCAGGTGTCACCACCATCTTCACCACCTGCATTGCACAGGTTGAGGAGGCGTCCTGCTGCCAGGTTGGATGTGACAGACTCATCGTCTGAAGACTCGAGGGGGGCGGAAACGTCCACTGTACCCCAGGATGTAACCCCTGCCAGTGTGCCTTCCGACTCTGAGGGAGCACACACAGTTGGCAGACGGCGCCGCAGGGCTTGGCCGCAGAGTCCACCTCCCCTAGGGCTGGGCCATGGAGTCTCCTCAGGGCTTGAGGCCACCATGGTGAAAATCCAACGCATCCAGGCAAGGGCAATGGTGTCCGTACAGCGACAAATGCGTGGCCTCAATGAGACTTTTGTAAACATTGACAAGGGCATCAGCGCCATGGCAGGGGGCATGGCTGAGATGGCAGCGGGCATGCGGGACATGTCCCAGTCCATCATGCTGCTGTGCTCAAAGTATGATGAGGACAGGGCAGCACGGCGCAGGGGACATCAGAGAAAGGATCTGACCTCAAGGGCAGTGAACCAGCTGGCGACTGCCACATCGCTGCTCTGCAGGCGCTCTGTGGCGATGCAGGAGGGCCTTGCGCACTTCAGCACAGATGTGTCCAGGGGCATGGTGAGGGTCACGAGTGCACTAGAAGTGCTGCTCACCAGCCAGGCTGCAACAACTGGCGCTTTGGATGCTGGTGACACAGAAGACACGACCAGCAGGAGCAGCATAACCCCCCCTGTCCCAGACACACGTCGGAGCAGCAGGCGGCAAGGTGGTGCCACTGGTACCCCAGCCAGTGAGGACGCTCACTCAATGCCATCCCGCACTGGTGCGCGTGGGCGCAAACATTAATGCGTCAGGAAAAACAATGACACCATTGGGTGAAGTAACCCTTAACTGACATAAGTTTATTTCTTAATGTTCATGGAATAAGTTTTCCTTTGTGTCGTGGCGTAGTGCTGCCTGATTAAACTACGTTATGGCATCCGACTACTGGCTGTGTCCCCTTACTCATTCAGAAATAGTTGCATGTGATCTCTGCCCGTCTCACTCTCCCATCTGTTGCTGTTGGCACTCCTGCTGCGTTGGCCTCTGGCTGTGCAGACTCACCATCATTGTCCTCAATATATGTCATTTCGACCTCTGTACCTCTCTTTGTGGCAAGGTTGTGCAGCATTGCACAAGTGGCAATTATCTTGCAGCAGAGGATGGGTGTGTACTGGCGTGCACCTCCGCTTTTATGGAGGCAGCGGAACCTGCTCTTCAATAGTCCGAACGTGCGCTCCACCACATTGCGTGTAGATTTGTGTGCCACATTATATGGTCTCTCACTCTGGGTTGATGGGTGTAGGTAGGGAGTGAGGATGAATGACCGCATGGGATATGCACTGTCCCCTAGGTGAGTAAGAGGGAAACATCAGTCACATGCCTCAATACACTATGATTTGCACTGAGTACTATGGAGCGTCACTGTTACTTACCTAGCAGGTATCCTTCTCCAAATTCTCCCGCAAGCAGTCGTGTGTAGATCCCACTGTTCTGGAAGATGTAGGAGTCATGGCTGCTCCCAGGGAACTTCGCAACAATATCAGTGATGATGTTCCCTGCATCGCAGATTACCTGCACATTGATGGAGTGGGTGGACTTTCTGTTTCTGTAGATGTGCTCAGTGGCAGCTGGTGGGCAGATTGGGATGTGTGTGCCATCAATACAGCCAATGACATGGGGGAACTGTGCCATGTGATAAAAGTTAGTTTTAGTTTTCTGCAGTTCAGCCTGTGTGTTTGGGAAGCTGATGTAGTGATGCATTCTCTGCATCATGGCATCCAGGAACTTCCTGAAGAAACGGGACAGGCAACTCTGGGATACACCGCCCACCGCAGCTGTCACCCCCTGGTAACTGCCAGATGCGAGTAGGTGAAGGCTGCAGAGAATCTGCACATGTGGTGGTATGGCATGCGCCCTTCTTGTTGGCTGGTCCAGGAGTGGGTGCAGGTCCGTTATCAGGTCCATGATGGTTTGGGGGTGTAGCCTGTACCTTTCATGTATCTCAGCGTCAGTCAGTTGAAATAGTGTGATTCGCTGTCTGTAAATGCGTTCCTCCCGTCTTCATATCCTCAGTCCTGCTGCCTGTACACGTAGGCGCCTTGCAATGACATACAGAGCGGCCATGTTGTCCACGCTGTTGCATTTTGGGATTGCTTATATGCACTGTTGATGCTTACCAGTACCACCTGCTTTCAATCTGTGTTAATTACCGACTCTTAATTACCAAATTTCATGGATTTCTTAATTACCGAATTTACCTACATATCTTTTCCCGTTTTACCACTTCATATTTACCACTTCATATTTACCGAATCGGAAAATATGTATTCGGAAAATATGAAGCGGTATTTTAGAATTCGGTAAATATGAATCTGTATTTACCGATTCATATTTACCGAAAATGGTTTTTGGCCTCCTACATCTCACTTGACTAAATACCGGTGGGTAACGGGATATTTACCGACCGGTATTTAGCTACCTACATGAGGCCCTTAATGCCTTTTTCTACGATCATTCTACATTTCCTCTCTCTTTATGTGACGTTTGCTGTTCTCTATTCAACCTTGCTATTTTCCTTAGTTACTCTTTTCCTTTCGCTTCCTCCGATGTGTCGATTTCCCTCAAGTAAACAACCCCCAAAGAGCAATTGTCAGGTTCTCGCCAACTTGCTCACTTTTTCATCATCAGCAACTTTCCTGTACTAGGGAACGGAACCAATATTCAAAACATGTGCAGAAGAAAGTTGGGTGTATGTGTAACCTAAAAACTACTATTTGTGTGTGGTACAATTCTCAATGAACTCCCTATGGATCCCCATGAAGGAAGGAGAACTTCTATCACACAAGCGCAAAAACGTTTAAAAGCGAGTTGGGGAAAACACACTGCATATGTCTTTGATTTGTAGTGCCCGCACTCATGATTAAAAACCATACCATGTTTAGACCATTTTAAGCAGAACAGCTGACATGGTTCATTGCTGTTAGAAATGGGATCTCTGGTTGGCTAAGGCTTGCGCCAAAGCCAGGCAGAGACCACCACTCTAGTCAGTGCGAGGGAGTTACACGTCAAAGATAACCTCTGCTCACCCCCTTGGTAGCTTGGCACGAGCAGCCAGGCTTATCCCGGAGGCCATGTGTAAAGCACTTGCACACGCACACAGCAACAACATCCCACTCACACTACAAAAGGAACTCCACACAAGGTTATATCAAAAATAGCCTTTGTATTCTCATAACACATTAGAATAGTACTTACAAATATACATGGTGCTACCTGGCACTAGGTCATATTTACAAGGGATTATTTACACCTGACAGGGCCCACTGGACCACTGTCAGAACCATCACAAAGCGAACTTAGTAAAAGTGATACATCTCATAACTGTACAACCAGTACTCACTGGTAATCCCTGTACTTAGCATCAGCCAGTAACATAAACTACATTATGCACAGTATCACATTAGGCGCAAATTACATTCTGCGCCAACCTCACTAGCCTAAACACATTATGCAATCATCTCATAAATCTAATCGCATTAGACCCTAACCTCCTACGCATAACTCACATTAGGGGCATAAACTCACAGTGGAACATAATCTCACTAGCATAAACCATGATATGCAAACAACCTCATAATTGTCAAAACCACATTTAGAGGTATCAGAACAGGGTGCATAAATCATACTACATGAATCACATTTCCTAGCACCACATAACTCACATTTAGCACATAGTCTCCTAAAAAGACCATAGTAGAGGCATTACTCACATTAGGGCCTGGTGCCCTATTTACCTCACAGTCCCCCTGGTCAAGTGGCCATCTCAAAGGGGCTCAAATGCCCTGTGTCCAGAATGTCCGGGCTGCTGCCTATGCAGCGAAATCCAAGGTGCGCCACTGCACAAACCTAAACGTAGCAGCTGCCCACTACTTGCTGCGCAGCTGTGCAAGTATGGGACAAAGGAGTGCATGTCACTCCTAACTCAATCAGAACTGCCCCCAAGGAATAAATGGCCTAAACGTTGCAGCTGCCCACTACTTGCTGGGCAGCTGTGAAGATCAAATGCAGGCCTGGGCTCTCAATGTGCCCTTTGAACCATTTACCAATATTGCAGCTGCCCGCGCTGGGGCAGCCCAGCTGTGAGTCATGGGAGGGGGCCCTCGGGTCCTATAATTTTAATAACATTGACCCTTCGGTGCAGCTGCCTTCTGCAAGCGGGGCAGCTGAAATAACAAGGTGAAGGGGGGGCCCTGGCACATCTGTGCCATCGGGGCCCCACTAGGGCATCTTAGACCCTGGTGCTCCCATGTTGGAGCCACACACAGGCTCTTAAAACAACACATGCCCGCCTCGTTGGAGCAGCCCTTCTCAGGAAATAAACCTGTACACTGTGCCTTGATCGGCGCAAACACTGGCAAAACAGAGAATCCCCCACTCACCCGGTCTGTGAGGGGAACTCCTCCTCTGGTGCCATCCTCTTGAACGACAGCTAGCTGCGGCGCAAATCGGGAGCACTCCTCTTCGGTTCTGCCAGCACGACGTGGGGCTCTGTCCTCAGTCATGGGGGCCCGCACTGCTATATGCTGTTCTTCACCCGGGCCCTCTCCTGTTTCAGGTCCCAGGTGCAACTCCTCCCTCCCATCTAGATGCAGATCTCTCTCTCTATTCACCACTGGGCTGACTCACCCTGTCTCCTGGAGCCACCCACACCTCTCACCTCCAGTCAATCACAAGCCAGACATGCAATACACATCAGGCAGGCAGACACACAGAAATGCCAACTTCTAAAAGTGGCATTTCTCCACTAGTCACCATAAATCTGCGCACACCATTGCACTTCATTTATTCTCATGTGTTCAGACATACTAAACTTGCCCCTGCACTCCTCTCATACCAGGAATTACCATGGACACATATATCCCCCATGCATTCTATGGGAGGGCAGGCCAATCTCACCACACGCACTCAGAGTGCGCATGCACTTTCCACTGGGCCACAGTGCTAAAGTGCCCAGAGGCCTAAAATCACTACCACCATGTCAGAGCTTAAGGCAAAAAGTTCAGGGGTGAACCTGCCAAAAAGGGTCCAGTCCAACAATTACCAATTAATTTTCTGGCAAAGTCTTCAGGGCATGAGGACCCAATTCCACCCTTTAAGTGCACTGACCATGTGGCTACCAGGTGGGAGCTTACCAGTAGACCACAGGTGGGAGACAGGAACAGATTTAGGGAACAACACTCAGTCCCCACGGGGCTTGTGACAGTGTCTAAATTAAACACTCTCTTGACTCTATTTTGAGCACACATGATTTGTGTTACAATAGACTCACTTAGGAGAGACCAATCTCCCAGGTATGATAAGTAAGACCTTTGTGTGAATGGCATAAATCCCATAAATCTTTTTTTTTTTTAAATTAAAATGTAGTCACTGCAGCAATAGATTGCCTCAATTTACTTTGTGCAAAAACTAAGAGACTATGGAGATGATGCAAAAATGTAGTTAGTCACGTGCTGTGTTGTGAATTTTTCTGCATTTGACCTCTCACTTTGACTTGTGAGAAATATGTAAGTTTCACAAAGGAGCTATTCACAAACCTTCCTCCTATAAGCAGGAATGTTGAAGGAATCGGGTTGTGACCCCTTAGCAAAATTGTGAATGTTGGGGAAGAGCCCTGCATAGGACAGCAGATGATATAATTACAGCAGAATATTACATATATGAAAATTATATTATGTTCTCCTTCTGTTTCAATTGAAACCATTCCAAGAAACACAGAACAAAAAGCAATGCTCTATGAAACTATAAAAAATAATTCAATGCACATCTAGATCTAAACGAATATTCACCAGAAAAGCATCAATGACAAAAAACTACAATTTATGATTTCAACCTCATCTAAATAAGCATTATAATAGACTCAGAGATCAGTTAATAAGGGATAAGGTGTATAGAAATAGTTTTCTTAGTATAAAGGGAAAATGCAGCATAGGGAGATTAATTTGTTAACAAAGTAGATTCTTAAGAGATTATTATATTTATTAATCATATCAGATCAACAGAAAAACATATGGAGCAAGCTATTTCTACTTTTGTCCATCAACCAAACGTTAATTTAGTGAACCGAAATGTGGAGAGGTGGGGTATATAATATTTAGCATCTGGCACTGATGGCAACACATCTCTGGAAACTACTGAATGTTTCAGAATTCTCAGATTGAAGCACTTATTTGAAATCACAATATAACTCCAATCACCAACTCTCAAAACCTGATGCAATGACAAGCTCATAAAAAGTTGTTATCTTATTTCTCTGGTAAGGGAATTTGGAGATAAGTTTCTGGAGATGAACTCTAGTTCACTGATTTTCAACCTGGCAGAATGGTTTCTGAACGTTTAATGAATGAGTGAGTGTGTATGAGTAAATACGTTACTAAGGGGCCCATTAGGATGGCGGGTGGACTTTTGTCTGCCCGCCACCCTAGCGGTGCTGGGACCGGCCACCAGTGGTGCGGCGATCCCGCACCTGCAATTAGGATTCCACCGCCACCGTGGCGGTGGCATCCTCCATTCCCAGCATTGTGGTGGCCACAATGCTGGGAATGCACTGTGTGCATTCTCATGCACAAGGTGACAGGCACCGTGAGGTGCCTGCCACCATGTCCATGACAATGCAGGGGGGTGCCATAGGTACCCCCCATGTGCACCCCCCACCCCCAATACCCTGGGGGCCCGCAAAGGGGCCCCAACGGCAAACCTGCATGCTTTTCCCTGGTGGCATCGCCACCACGGAAAGGCACGTCTCCGCCTGCATCCTAATATGGATGGCGGTGTCATGCAGACACGGCCACCATATTGAGCACCTTTTCCACCCGGTCGACTGGTTGACCGACGCACGGTCTTTCCGTTCGCCGGGGTCCCCCGCCATACTAATATGGCAGGGGGGGAAATGGGTGGCGGGCGGAGAAGGAAGAAGGGTGGATCACCACCGCCATGCGGGCGGTGGCGATCTGCCCTCCATCCTAATGGACCCCTAAGTGAGGGAGTATAACTGTCAAACTTCCTCACACTACACACTACACTACCTGGTCCTCGTCCATGCAAACAATCAACCAAATCAACCAAAATCCATCATTGAACAAAACTTTTAAAATGTGGCTGTTCTCTGGAGCTCCTGTTTCTTCTGGTTTCCTTTTCATATCCAGTTCTAGCGTCTGGACACCTTCCAGGTCATTGCGTACCTTACAAACCAATATATACTTACAGGCATATACAAAGTGGGATCTTTCCAAATTCCTAAATTAGATTTTTAGGTTTCGCCTTCACAGTGCTTGCGCTGTGCTTGTGAAATCTATTGTATTCAATATATCTTAAAAGGGCTTACATCCCGCTTTCACTTCTTATTGGTCCTTGTGCTTGCCACTTTACCTTTCAGCTGTTTCTATTGGTTGTTCCTTGTGTGTTTCTCTTATGAGTGTCCTGTGGCCTAAGTATCATTCTCATCCACTTTGGTGGGTGTAACTTATTTTACTAGGTTAAGGCTGCACAGCGTTTACTGTTTACCTTTACTTATCTTCCCCAGGCTGCCCTCATTTAAAGCGTGCTTGTGGAAAGCATTTCTTTTTGGTTTGTCAGATTTTTTTTTTTAGGCTGCACAGCAATTACTGTTTACCTTTATTTATCTTCCCTTGGCCGCACACATTTAAAGCATGCTTGTTTTAATCCTGATCCGTGACATTTAGTTGGTTGGGTTGCTATAGTGTTCATGGAGTGTCAGTTCTGGGGGAGGGTATGCTCCGCAGTTAACTGCTTGACTCTGATAGGAATGGGCGCGAAAACACCTACCGGAATGTGAAAGTGTTTAAATAGAGAGTGGGCGCTTATAATACGCTCTATTTTCTTTAAAATGCTTTGCTATAGAAGCATTTTATATAAATGTAGAAAGAAGGCGTGTTCAACACTTTAGCCTGTTCCACTGTGCAGAGGCTGTGAGAACTCTTGCTGGCGACAATTAACAGAAAAACAAATTCAGACAGAAGAAGTGGTTGTATTGTTAATGGAAGTGTATCCACCTATCTCCAACGTGTTTGTGTTTCATGGGGTGCTACTGTAATTCTGTCCACCATCCCAGACCTCCTGCATGCTTTCCCTGGAGAGCTTTGATTCGATTATCCCTAGGACACCCGGAATTATGCGGTAGGGGAGGACGACCTGATTAGGCAGTTTAACACAGCACATTTTTTATAGGATTACTTTATGTTCTTGTAATTTAGACATGTTAATGCCCTGGACCCCAATTATTAATAAGGAACAAAAAATTCTGACCAGGCCACCAAATGGACTTCGACTGCTCGACAAAGAGTGTCAGGTTCATTTTATTTTTGCATTTTGATCATTTGAGCTGAAAAATTGTGTAGTTTACAGAAGATTTTCAAATTACTTCACGTCACCTGGACATGTGACGTGGAATTCTCTGCATTCTTTTATCAATGTGTAGGCTGAGAGTTGCAGTCTTGGTTTAGCACAAACTGGCGAGACAATAAGGTGTGTGAAAAGAATGTTTTTGACCAATGGAAAGCCTTGATCGAAAAGTCATGGTTATGTGGTATACAGGGGTTCAGGTGATATATGCATGTACCGCAAGAGTCTTAGATGGCATGGTCAAATGGTTGAATCCTTCCAGGGCCCACACAGCTCTTCCACCGTCGAGCTTCGATAAAATAAGTAGGGTTAAGATGCCCCTATTAAGTGCTACGATGGTGCACTTTACAACTGCACATACTCTGACAGCACTTAACCTTACATCAGTATGTATACCTAATGAGTAGAGTATTTTTCAGATGAGTTGGAAAGTGCTATGAAGTGCATGCACGGTGACGTCTGACACCTTATGAAACTCTAACAAAGCATTTTCTATTTTATATGTACCAGCAATTCCTTTAACAACAAATCATATCGTGCACCTTGTGGAAATATGGATTTTTATGAGCAGTTATGTCCCCTATCTTGGACCCCAACGGTTTCATGTATAAATCACAAGTACATGTATGTTTCCTCCAGTTCCAGTTATGAAGACGCAAATATATGTGCGTCCACCGTCAACATGTCCTCTTTCAGATCCGCCATGAATGGGTCGGATATTCTATTCCTAAGTATGAAAGGCCACCGGCTTTATATGGTTCATTTATCCCATTTTACAGTCCAGGCGAGTAGGCCCTGATTCTGCCATTAAGCCTTTTCCTGCCTTCTGCCTCTGAAAGCTCCAGTCTGAGCTCGCATCTGTATCCATGAACTTTGTCCTACTCCCTGCGCGGCTAACGGTGCCTGACTCGACCTGTCTGCTTGCCAAAAACTGTATTTCACCTTCGAGATTATCTGCTCTGCTCCGCTCCTCATCCAATGCATTCCTGTCTAGCAGTTTAAGTAAACATTCCTCTAGCTACCGTGCAAATGGGCCCGGCTTCTCTGTCTTTATGCAAGTAATTCATAGCCCTGTTACTATGGAAGATTTCTGCCCTCGCATCTAGTGTAGACACTTATACGCTTGTACACGCACTAACAGTCAGTATAGTCAGTATAGAATAAGATTCTATCCTAAGAGACCTCTCTTTTTGGATAACACAGTTCTTTAAACATAGGATGTAAGATATGATTTAGGATTAGGTTGACATAACCCCAGACTTCTGTCTCCACATGTAGAGCTAAATGTCAAGTCCCATTCACCCCCTAGTTGCACGTCAATCACACGTCATGCTGCTGCGCGCGCATCTCTGCCAAGTATTTTTGCTGACATTGCGAAATTCTTTCATGGAACCACCCATTTGTGACATCATACCTAATGACGTTCTTTAATTACGCCTAGTTACACCCATTTTAGTCACGCATGTATGTTTTTATCTCTGTTATCAACTGTTACGCCTCCTGCATCTGTTTCACTATAATGCCTCTTCTATAAATATGATTATCTGTCAATAAAGTATTGTCCTTCACTTCCTGAACCTTCGTGGTGATGGAATATGGAGTCCTCAATTCGAATTGATTTTGGAATAAAGCCCGTTCCGAACCTCTAATACCACGGATTCTGCCTCTTATTTTACTGAGCTATTATTATAGATTTTCCGCATCAAATTAAGTACCGGTAATTAAATTATTTACCACATATATGGCGTCCGAACAGGGACACTTTCTCATCTCACACGCCGGAGGTGCGTTGCAGGCCCGGTCTCCTGCCACAGCTGGACGGACAACAACGCGTACCCACAGGATTTCCTGTATCTCCCTCCTGCCGAGCGGGGGTAACTGAGGCTGCGATCAACACCCAGACGAGGCGGTGAGAAGTGCGAAGTATCCCGACCAGAGCCTAGCTGAGAGAGCAAGATCCGAGGTATACAGAGGCCCACCAGGTTCCGAAGTTCCGAAGTTTCGAGTCGAGTCCAGTCTGGTCCAAGTCCAGTTCAGTTCAGTTCCGAGGCCTTCCGTTCCGAGCTACCCGGTGAGTACCATTGCCGGGGAGGCGTTCTGACGTGCACATAGGTTGTGCCGGTCAAGACGGGTTTGGGTACACAAATCCGGTCTGCACTGTTTCAGCAGTGTATCTGTACTGTCTAGCAGTATATCAAGTATGTCTAGTATATAATTCAGAATTACCTAGTTAGTGCCGAGTATTATGCTTAGTGACTAGTTCCCTAAATGGCCATCATTGTTGTTCATTAAATGTTAAATGTTAAAATGTTTTAAATATGTTCTGCATATTGTGGTGTGAATGACTGTTCATTATTGTGTTTTGTTGTATTAAACGTGTTCAAAATTAGGTATCAGATTAGTTCTCAATATGCCGCTCTTTTCGAGATTAAGACAGATCAAAACTAGAAAAGGGGTACTCGAAGAAGCTGTTCCCATTCCTCCTAGGGACACTCCAGGGTACTTCATGTATCATAAACATGGCCTAGACGCCATATTATTTCTTGATTTATGGGTAGACTACACCAAGGAATTACCAGAAAGTCAGAGGTGGCCCGCAGCTGGGACCTGGGATGCAGATTGCATCATGAAAGTAGAGGAAGAATTATGGAAAAAGAAAGCTAGACAATCGCAGAAAGATGCCATTGAATTATGGCGTAAAGAATCATATAGACGTACAGAAAAAGCACTCAGACAGGAAGAGAAAAGTAAGGAGAATTCAAATAAAGTCCGAGAAAATCTATTAATTGAAGAAGGTACTCGAGTAAAATCAGAACAAGTAGACAGACAAAGAAATGCCCTTATGAATGGTATGTATCCTCTTCTGGCCGAAGGGTTACCTAAGGCTACTCCGGAGATACCAAAAGACTTGCCACCCCCATTGTTTCCGATAAAAGCACATCCCAAAGGGCATCCCAGAACCGCAGAAGATGTTTTCCTTTCTTCTTATTTAGACGACGCAGCTCCCGAGTATGCTAATACTGCGCCACATAGACCGCCTGCCGAGGGGGTTCAACGCCAAGACCCTCCTCCGTCTGTACCTCCGCAACAACAAACTCCGACACAAGTTCCGGCAAGCACATCTGTTTCTACAGCTGTACCCACACCTATGGTTGCTATATCACGTTCAACGAATCCTTTCACATCCAGCACCCCAGGCGGTGCTACAGGAGGTACAGCAAACATTTTTTCCACGCCACCCAGAGTAAATAAACTTTCCTTTCAAGAATTAGCCCACCAACGTACGCCCAAACTAGTAACTCCCGACATGCTTAAGGAACTTCTAATAGATTGTAGATATGACCCTGTGCCCGGCAAAGAGGACGAAATGCTGCTGGCATCATTACGTATCCGAAGAGCTGCAATATATTTAGGGAGGCTACCAGGAATGACTACACATTTAGAAAATATATATCACTTTGTCCAGTCAGGGCGAGATTCTGAGAGTATTAATAGAGCCATGGAGTACCAGAAAGTGGAGATACAGGGGGAACTGTTACGTTTCCTCATAAATTGTGTGATCAGAAATCAAGACCGACCAGGGGTAAATCCGGAAGAAATGCAAATTCTTACCACATGGAGTCGGAATATATCAGAGGGGAGACATGATAAACGATTAAGTATAATAGCTATGTGCCGAAAAATCCGCAAAGAAGTAGAACGAATACACGAAGAAAGATTAGCAGTAGACCAGCCTGAACAAACCGAAGAGGAGGAAGAATTAGAACGGCCCACAGGACAGTTAGAAACAATGGCCTATGTAGGTAGAGGAAGATCTTGCAATAATACTAGATGCTTTACTGATCCGATACGTCCAATACGTCCAGATAATAACAGAAATTTCCAAACACCTATAATAAATATAAGGTCCCCCGAACATTCGTTCCAAGCCGCTGACAAATTACCCCGAGAACGAAGGGGTTATCATATACTCGATTCTATGGACGAACAAGAATTAGCCAGGTCAGCCGTTCACTGGGTTGACAGTCCCGGAAAATATAGTGATGATACACTAGCACATACGTTTTTGAACCTCACCCAAGATGAACAGCGTTTAGCTGGTATCTATATGATTCAACAACTCCTTATATTATATAAAAGCCAACACTCCGATCCTGGTCCCTTACCTGATATATTGACTGAATTACTCACGAATAAATGGAGAGGTTCAGGTACTGAGTTAATTAGAGAAATACTGGAATCCAGAAAACAGTACATTCTTTTTGTATGTCCCGAACATGTCTCACTGCCCATAAAAGAAAGAACGACGTATTACATGGATAGACAGAATCCCTTACGCGAAGTGCACCCGATAAAAGGTGATGACAATCAGTTTAAACGTGTGTTTGTATACACACCCATATCTAAAATAGAACTATTAGAAATGAAGAAAGTGGTACCCAGTCATGACAAAGACCCAGCGGGTTTCCACCGTGAAATTAAAGACATGTTGCTCATGGGAGAGTATACCTATCCCGACATTATGAAAATATTGAAGGTATTAATGCCTGCGGGCATTTACGAAAAACTCAAAGAAAAGGATTGGGAGGTGGGAGACCAAAAGATAGATTGGACAGCATTAGAAAACGAAGAAAAAGCTCGAGGTCCAGGTTCAGGGCTTGGGGACAAGACCACAACACTACCAGGTTTACTAGTACAGGTACTGCCACGTTTATTAACTACGAAAAAGGAAGACTGGGGTGCAATCTCAGCCTGTAAACAAAAGCAAGATGAAGACACTAGTGATTTCTATGCCCGATTCGAAAAATGTTTTGGTATAAATAGTGGAATAAAAGCAAGTAGCGAATCGTATCCACATCTGTTTGTGACAAAATTAGTTGAAAATTCCTTGCCCCAAGTTAAGAATAGAGTATTGAAATTCGAGAGTACCTGGCAAGGTAACACTCCGTCACAAATGTTACAAATGCTACAGTACCATCACAATAGAATTAGAGAGGAACAAGAACACGAACAAAGACGCATGAAAGACACGAAAATGAAAATGCTGGTTTCCCAGACAGTTCCAGCTGACGGTCATAAAAAGGGTATGACACAGTCCAGTGTTTCAGCAGGTCCTGTAAAAGGGACATGCAACTATTGTAAACAGCCAGGTCATTATGTACACGATTGTCCAGTTTTAAAACATAATATCGCCATAGGTAATACAAAAGAAAGACCACGGCCACTTAGACAGGATCAGAACCAACAAGGAGCCCCGCAGCATGCACAGTCCATGCCGGCTCCGCAACAGTCTATGCCAGCTCCACCACCGCAGCCTATTGCTGCCACACAAACAACGACACAACAGATGTACCAGACCGCACAGTATGACTATCCTGATTATCAACGATACTCATGAAACAGCCTAGAGAGGGAAGTTGGCTTACCCCTTATCGAGGTCCCTGTAGATCAAGAAGGACCTTATGTACACAGTGAACTATTAGGCCAAGATAGAAAATTTTTACTTGATACAGGGGCAAGCCGAACAACCATAAAACGTAGTGAAGTTCCAGGGGCACCCCTCTCAGGCTCACAGAATATTTCCCTTGGCTTTTCAGGAAAACCTATCATTAACGAAGTATCACAGCCTCTTCCACTTACGATTGGTCCCTTGACACGAACTACAGATTTATTGCTTACTAAATCATGTCCAGAAAACTTGTTAGGTATAAAAACATTGAAAGCTCTAGGAGCTATAATATGTTGTTCTCCGGAAGGAGTAAGATTGTTTTTACGTGATTTCAAAGGGCACTATGTGTCCCGAGACATGGATCACCGACTGCAGACTTTACCCACACATTTATGGGCACAAGGCCCTACAGATGTTGGTTGCATGAACATTACACCATATCGAGTCACACTAAAGACAGGAGTGGTACTACCACGAATGCGACAATACAAGTTACCCCCAGATGCTGTAGTGGCTTTACTGCAAATCATTGACGAGCTTATTACCCAAGGAGTGGTTGTGGAAACCGACTTCAATGTATGTAATTCCCCGATAATTCCGATTCTTAAACGAACTGATCCAAAAGCCCCGCCAGTATATCGATTGGTTATTGATCTGCGCGAATTAAATAAATGTATTGTACCACAATACCCCGTAGTCCCAGACATTTCTTCATTACTGACAGCCATTGATTCCGAAGCAACATTCTTTACTGTAATTGATCTCAAGAATGCCTTTTTCAGCGTCCCAATAGATCCGGAAAGCCAATACTTGTTCGGATTTAGTTTAAATGGACAAAGCTTTAAATTCACACGCGCACCTCAAGGATTCACAGAAAGCCCCAGCATCTATAGCCAAGCACTGAAACGAGAACTTGACAGTATCCACATGCCAGTCAACACTGCCCTGCTTCAATATGTCGATGATCTGCTGATCACCGCTAGAAGCGAACCTGAATGTGGAAAAGCCTCACTGACGGTTTTACAATTTCTGGCCGAAAAGGGGCACAAGGTGTCCCCTTCTAAGCTGCAATTCTGTGTCCAGCGAGTTGTTTACCTTGGGCACTCGCTGTCCAAGGAGGGAAGGCAGCTTACACCAGATCGCATCCAGTTAATTGCTAACATGCCAATACCCAAGACACAAAAGGAGGTGCGGGCTTTCATAGGCCTCACTTCATACTGTAGGCAGTGGATCCCTCAGTATGCATTTCTAGCAAAACCACTCATTCAGTTGACAACACAAGAGGCAGTCACATCGACTGTTCTCCCTTGGACTCAGGAACATACACAAGCTTTTGAAAGCCTAAAGAAAGCTTTATGTCAAGCACCTGTTTTAGCAACACCATGTTACAATAAACAGTTTACACTCTTTGTTACAGAACGCGAAGGTACTGCTTTGTCAGTACTCACACAGGAACAAGCAGGATCACACAAACCATGTGCTTATTTTTCTAGTACATTAGATCCCGTAGCTCAGGCTCTGCCTGCGTGCCTGAAATCAGTGTCAGCGACAGCTTTAGCAATCAGACAAAGCGATGCCATAGTGTTAGGACATCCATTGACAGTACAAGTACCACACGCAGTAGAGGTTCTCTTGAACCGAACGCAAACACAACACTTGACTATAGCAAGACTCACCGGTTACGAATTAACATTGTTTCAGCCACACATAGAAATCAGACGTTGTAGTACATTAAATCCTGCCACACTGTTGCCAGTAAACGGAACAGACCCACTAGCACATGATTGTATTGAAGTTATTACTATCACGACGAAACCTAGACAAGACTTGACAGACGTCCCATTGTCAGACCCAGACCTGACGTTGTATGTAGATGGTTCATGTATGAGAACGAGTACAGGAGAGTTAGTGGCCGCGTATGCAGTCACAACAGACACTGAAGTCATTGAAACAAATTGCATAAATACCTTGTCAGCTCAAGCAGCAGAGCTCATCGCTCTGACACAAGCCTGTATTCAAGCTACGAATAAGAAAGTCAACATATACACCGATTCACGTTATGCATTCGGAGTTGTACATGACTTCGGCGTGCTGTGGCGAGAGAGAGGTTATTTAACTTCTCACGGTGCCCACATTCAGCACGGACCCCTCATTCATGCCTTATTAGATGCAATACATCTACCAACTGCAATATCAATTATGAAATGTAAAGCTCATACGAAAGTTACTGATATCATTTCCCAAGGCAATGATCTAGCTGACAGAACAGCTAAACAGACTGCTCAAACTCACACATCTGACATGACAAAGACAATAGTTCCGACACCAACACATTGCATGATGGTTAAGGATCCCGCTCTTGACGTAATTGACATACAGACACATGCTACACCAGATGAAATAAAGAAATGGACTGAATTAGGAGGGATCCAAACGGATCAAGGATGGATGACGAAGGAAAAATCTGTATGGTTCCTTCCTGATTCTATGGTTCAAGTTATCATTAATACAATACATAGTCCAGCGCACCTAGGAGAAAAAGCTATGCTAGACAGCATTCAACACATTTGGTTTAACAAACATTTACGAGCAGCAGCTAAACAAAAAGTTCGTACCTGTATGATCTGTTGTCAGTTTAACCCAGGTAAAAGCATTCCCGTAGAACAGGGTGGATTTCAGCCTCCTGAGCACCCTTTTGAAGTCCTCCAGATGGATTATATCCAGATGGAACGATGTCGAGGATTCAAATATGTTCTTGTAGTTGTCTGTGCTCTTTCCCGTTGGACAGAAGCATACCCGGTTTCAGATTACACTGCCCCGACTACTACCAAACAGTTGGTTCGAGAATTCTTCCCACGGTACGGCTTACCACGTGTTGTCTACTCAGATAACGGCCAGCCGTTCTCATCCGAACTAATGAAACACGTTTCACTTTTGTTAGGCTATCAATGGAGATTTCACTGTGTCCGACACCCCGAGGCAGCAGGTCTCGTGGAACGACATAATCAAACTCTGAAAATTAGATTGTCCAAAATATGTAGGGAGAAAGGTGTCGATTGGGTAGTAGCCTTACCAGTCGCACTCTTTTACATGAGAATGGTGGCGCACTCTCGAACAGGGCTATCCCCTTATGAGGTGATCTTCGGTAGACCACCAAATATGTGGGGGACGCCTATACCACGCAAAATAACTGATGTTGACTGTAATATGCTGACAGATTACTTGGCTTCCTTGATGTCTGCACTACAATCTTGTCGTTCACAGGTAGCTGCAGCCTTTCCCGACAACACCGAGGTGAAACCCCATGACGTAGTTCCCGGGGACCTGGTGTTAGTGAGGAATTTTGACCGGAAGACTCAGCTGGATCCTAGGTGGAAATCGCCTCAACTTGTACTGCTCACCACGAGGACAGCCGTGAAGATCGAAGGTCGCAAAGGTTGGATACATTCAAGTCATATCAAGAAATTTCATGGACTACCGTCTGATGTAAACGATACACCTCGCGTGTCTTCACCGATTGACTCAAAGCTTCCTTTGGTTGAACCGAGTGATAAGGAACTATATAAACTAAAACTACGGTCTAACAAGTCAGACAATTTGATTGTTTAAGTCCTCTCCAAGGTGAATCGGTCGAATTTGTCTCTGACATGTATCCCCTAGACCTGAATAGAGAAAGAAACCGAAGGATGCAGTTGAAACAACATGCGTACTGTAAATCACTGCGTAGTCATTGCACAGTGACGTTATTAATTTTGTTTTTCTTAAGTCTTTTAATAATCGCTGCAAGTATATTGTTGCACATATATTATCCTATTTCTAAACATGTTTACAATGTTACTGCTGAACATTCTTTTAGTGAATTACCCCCGCATGAGTTGTCCTATAGATTTGCGCTGCGCAATAACACTTTTATTAGTATGTTACATCATTCCCATCAGACTAGCAATGCTACAAATTGTTGGATATGTGGCCGACTCCCTCCCTATCAGAACTATAAGGGAATTCTGCCTCTCTTTCCATATCCGTTCACACACAATGGCTCCTGTGGAGCATGGTTTAGTTTAATTAATTCCCTAGATTCGAATTCCGCAGTTTATCAAGACAACTGGGTATGGGGAAACCTGAACTTAGTTTTGCTTAAAGTCTGCTACCCTAACAAGGAGGGACTTCCCAAAAGAACAGGAACTGATCTAGAAAATGAAGTATATGGATTAGGGAATTTCACGCTTAATCTCATGATCCTGAATGTTGAATCCGAAGCTGCACCAATTTTGCCCGCTATGTCAGTATTTCCAGTTAAAGGTGAATTGTGTGTAAGAAAGAATGGTTCCATACATATGGGCCATAGTAAGTGCACCACTGTAATAGAATTCAGTGATCAAGGCAAGTCTACATTTAGGGCTTCTCGCCATTCCTACTTCGTATGTGGTCAGACCGCATATATACGTTTGCCTCTAGATTGGGATGGTACCTGCTACATCGGATTCCTTTTGCCACCTGTTTTCCTAGCTCCTCCTGATTATCATAGAAATACTCATTTAGTACACAATAGAGAACGGAGAGATCTCCCAATAGTCGACTACACTGAGACAGCATGGGAAAAATACACAGATTTCAATAAAGGTCTCTTTCCCTATATAGGTACAGTTACCAATAGTAAGCTGATACGTAGATTAACCAGAACCCTTGAAGCAGTAGTGAACGAAACTATTTCCGCCTTAGGCAATTTAACAGAAGAGCAGTCTGCTATGCGGATTGTTGTGCTTCAAAATCGTCTTGTCCTTGACGTCATCCTGGCCGATAGGGGCGGAGCTTGTAGGGTCATCGGATCAAGTTGTTGCATTTTCATACCAGAAAATTCGCCATCTGTATATAAAGCCATAACTCGCCTTCATAAGATTGTAAGCCAGATACACCAGAATCCAGGCACCTGGACTTGGTCCGGTTGGTTCTGGGGCGTGTTGTCAGCCTGGGGATGGAGAATGCTCTCCTTCCTAGGTATTGGCTTTCTCATATTATTCAGTTGCTGCTTATGCCTACAATGTGGACCAGCGATTTGTGGTCTGTGTGCCACATCGTGTATTCCACCACCAAGATTTCATTCATCCCGGAAGAAGAAAGAAGAACAAATGATGTTATATGAACAGATCAACGGATTGATGAAGATTGATATCTATTAAGGGCAAGTAGGGGACAAGGAGGGAATGTGGAAATATGGATTTTTATGAGCAGTTATGTCCCCTATCTTGGACCCCAACGGTTTCATGTATAAATCACAAGTACATGTATGTTTCCTCCAGTTCCAGTTATGAAGACGCAAATATATGTGCGTCCACCGTCAACATGTCCTCTTTCAGATCCGCCATGAATGGGTCGGATATTCTATTCCTAAGTATGAAAGGCCACCGGCTTTATATGGTTCATTTATCCCATTTTACAGTCCAGGCGAGTAGGCCCTGATTCTGCCATTAAGCCTTTTCCTGCCTTCTGCCTCTGAAAGCTCCAGTCTGAGCTCGCATCTGTATCCATGAACTTTGTCCTACTCCCTGCGCGGCTAACGGTGCCTGACTCGACCTGTCTGCTTGCCAAAAACTGTATTTCACCTTCGAGATTATCTGCTCTGCTCCGCTCCTCATCCAATGCATTCCTGTCTAGCAGTTTAAGTAAACATTCCTCTAGCTACCGTGCAAATGGGCCCGGCTTCTCTGTCTTTATGCAAGTAATTCATAGCCCTGTTACTATGGAAGATTTCTGCCCTCGCATCTAGTGTAGACACTTATACGCTTGTACACGCACTAACAGTCAGTATAGTCAGTATAGAATAAGATTCTATCCTAAGAGACCTCTCTTTTTGGATAACACAGTTCTTTAAACATAGGATGTAAGATATGATTTAGGATTAGGTTGACATAACCCCAGACTTCTGTCTCCACATGTAGAGCTAAATGTCAAGTCCCATTCACCCCCTAGTTGCACGTCAATCACACGTCATGCTGCTGCGCGCGCATCTCTGCCAAGTATTTTTGCTGACATTGCGAAATTCTTTCATGGAACCACCCATTTGTGACATCATACCTAATGACGTTCTTTTATTACGCCTAGTTACACCCATTTTAGTCACGCATGTATGTTTTTATCTCTGTTATCAACTGTTACGCCTCCTGCATCTGTTTCACTATAATGCCTCTTCTATAAATATGATTATCTGTCAATAAAGTATTGTCCTTCACTTCCTGAACCTTCGTGGTGATGGAATATGGAGTCCTCAATTCGAATTGATTTTGGAATAAAGCCCGTTCCGAACCTCTAATACCACGGATTCTGCCTCTTATTTTACTGAGCTATTATTATAGATTTTCCGCATCAAATTAAGTACCGGTAATTAAATTATTTACCATACATACATAAATGCCAAATCGACTGGCACAGAAAAGACTGCCTCAAAAGTATCAAAATAAATGTCACGAAAGACTGTTGAATGGTTTATTTTAAAATAGGTAAAAGAGAAATCTGGAGCACAAAAATTACAACGCCTCATTACAGGGAGAGGTGACAAATGAGATTAGACGTGAGTCACGGGGACTCCTTTATAAAATGCTTAAATGTTCACCAAATTTGATGTTAATACACAATTTTTTGCCATTCTCAATAAACAAATCTTAACACTTTTAAGGAGTTTCAGTAACCTATATTGCACAACTGCTCACCAAGCTAAAATGTACAGCAACAACAAAAAACAGTATTAGTCACATAGGCGAAACCTTTTGCATGTACTAAGCTTTTTTGTTTTATCTACAAATACTATTCAGTAAGGGTTTGCTGGCTTGAGATGATAGAAAAATCGCACTGGGAACCTGAAGACAACGACCACATATAAACATCCAGGAAATGCTTCTTTCTCGATGTGCTTAGAACCAGGGCACAAGTTAAAAAAAAAGATGTGGGGGGACTCTCCAAGTTGGGGCATATCACAGGAAGTGACATCACGGTGCATGGCATTACAGGAAGTGACATCACAGCATGTGACAGGTTCGTTTACCCAAGGATTGACAAACTAACTCTGCCGCCAGCCTACCCCACCAGGCGTAATATTCCAAGGGCAGCCCCAGGGCCGGACTGGCCGTAGCGGGCACCGGGCACCGGGCAATCCCCCGGTGCGCCTCACGGGTGAGGGCCAGTTTTGGGCCCCTGGGGGCCAATTTTGTTACAGGGCAAATCGGCCCTGTAACAAAATCGTACGAAAACTTGCCCAGGCAAAGAGCTTGGCGGCACCCCCATTCCCCGCAGGGGGGGAGGGAGGGGGGAGGGGTGCGGCTGAGCACTTTGCCAGAGCCAGTTTTGGTTCTTAGTCCGGCCCTGGGCAGCCCATTTCCATGTAGATGTGATTGCTTTATCTGCCTGGTGGTTAACACATTTGGTGGAAAGATCTGTTTTTGTCTAGTCCTTATTTTGACTTAAAGTAGGATACAGGGTTAATGCGCCTCCTGCAAAGCACATCATGTAACATGCAGATGGCAGATTTTATTTTATGTAGATAGGTAAGTAGGTTACTGCTTTGAACACAGAAATCCTTTTGTTACCTGCAGTTGCATTGTAATCCTTCTAGTGAGCTATGAAGGATGATATGTGACTCCTACACCCAGTAACCTTCACTGTCTAATGTAACACATCCTGTACAATGATTTACAAACTTGTGCGATTTATTGACAATATAATATGTATGTTTGCTGTAAAGTGATCTGGCACCCTCATTGGAATGAATAGCGCTGTAAAACAAATAATAAATACTGGTATTTAAATTGTTATCTTGCACTGGGACAGAGTAACGCATCTGACATTCTTACAGTGCATGAATATTTATAATATACAGGGGTCTGAACAAAGTCAAAATCGTGACTCCCCTTATGCGCCTTTGAAGTGTTAACAAGCTACTGCTTTTGTTTCCCTTCCTCTGCATTTACATCTAGCTGTGAGGCTACAGGCAGCCCCCATCCCGGATACTCGGACAAAGAAGGCCATCCTTAAGTTTGGCCTTTGTTATGGTGCAGCTGGAGTCTCAAATGACAAAACCCCCCTCCCCGTCTGCAGGATGCTGCTCGGAAGGAAAGCAGATAACGAGAGGGCGCTGCTGAATGAATCCCAGTGTCTCAAACTTACACCGGGACGAGTTCTGCATATTTTAGAGTGGGGCTCAACTTCTTGGCAGGGTGGAAGGCATCCACCCTGTGAAAAGAGTCGGCCCGGCCCGTATGTACCCCCGACTCGAGCCCTGCTTAGAACTGATACTCCGTCTGCTTTGTTTAGACATGGGTGAACCATCGGTGTTTTTTGTTGATTGAGCCCTCGTTGGCTCTGTTGAAGGAAAACGAATTCCTATGGCCCGAAAGAGATGCGGTCTTCAGAGGAAAGCCTTCACACCACCGACCCCATTTAGAGTGGATGGTCGAATGTCTCTCTTCTTCTGTCCATCACCACCATGACAAACGTGCTCTTATGAATGGTGTTATTAGTTTGTAAGGAAACGTTCCTTTAGTTGGAGACATGACGATGATATTCAGTTGTGGGATTGCTGCTGAGCTTGATAATAGGATTTTCTGGAATGTTCTCGGGGGGTGGGGGACGGTGAGTGTGCGCAGGCTGGTTAACTTAATCTCACCAGCTCATGGAATTACGTGAGGGACACATACAGGAAGAAGGTATTGTTCTACAATGAGCTCCGTTTGTGGGGTTTTGAAACTGGGTGTTTTCCTTGTTTTTTAGTCATACATGTAGTGCTTTGGTTTAGAGATGAAATTATTGACTATATAGTTTCAGAAGTTCTGAGATTGAGACATTGATATTGCAACACAGTCTGGGTTGCGAAATTCTGAAAGAATCTTCAGTAGTCCTTCGAAGAAGAGCTGGCTGTGGAATCTTGTTTAAATAGTAGGTTTTCTTGGCTTTTTAAAATGTATGATGTATAACCCTCTTCTATCTTCGCACGCATGTAAAAAGAGTTACTCCCGTAACATATATGTATTTCAAAACTGCTTATCTATACATAGATGGTTAACAATAACAATACGGCCAACATAAAACCATTTGATTGCTTCCTGAAAAGTGCTTTCCTACATTTGATCAAATAAGTCATTCCTTATTGTGCAATTCAAGAAAAATAAATGTATGATTTATTCAGTCAAATGTGCGAACTAGTACAGATATATCAATCAGAAGAAAAACGCTAGCCAAGAGCAGTTAAGTAAATTAATCACAGTAACAGCATTTCATTTGATAAAAAAAGCACTGTTTGAGCGACTGAAAGTGCTTTTCTCCCAACCTTGTAGAAACGGCTTCAGACCTGTTCACAGACAAAGGGAGCTAGAAGTCTGCACAGTTCTTGCCTAATCTCCATAAAAAGAAAGGTAAAAACTGACAGTGATCAATATTCCTAATCTATAACTCCCCCAGGGCTGGTGTGAGTCTCCCAAGACAATGCTATGAGGTAAGATAACATCAGAGGCCTTATGAATAGACAATGCTGAATGGGATCACAGGAGCAGCACTTGTCTGTCCTAAATGAAACATTGATAAACCATTCCGACTGGAGGTTAATTACAATGTGGACACATGGGAGTTAGTGTTAGCAGAAAAGGGGATTCATTAGTCATGAGTTCTGGTGAAAGAAAAGTAAATCTGGTTGACCCTAGCAATGTATTACTCAATGGGATGTAAGTAGCACCTTAAAAGAAGAATTAGTAGGAGTGATGATAGTAAGGAAGTGATCCAAAATGGAACACATTGTAGAGGGATAAAGATACAGCCTTGTTAGATCCTTCTGTGGTGTAAATGTACTTGTGAACTTCGTGCACACACGAATGCAGGAATGTGGCAAACATGGCCGACTTTATGGCACTGACCTCAGAGTGCAAGCGTTTTGAAAATAATATAAGTTACAGGTTTTAAAGTACCTGCTGCAGAGTTCCTTGTTTGTCCAGCAGTTTTCATGCAACAAGGAACATTTGAAAATAATTGTGCTGATTAATGTTCGCGCTGGGGAGAGGTCAGAGTTTTGACTAGTGACAGTTTTGAATCATCAAAATGTAGTGTAGAGGGTTAATGGGCCTTCGGGAAAAATGTGTATCATGCACATCACAGAACTGTACTTTATGTGGATAGTTCAGAGGGTTACTGCTTTGTCAGATATCCTTTTGCTACTTGTAGTTCATAAATTGCAATCTTAATATGGCACAGTGACCTATGAACTGCCATGAAAGTCCTGCATGCAAACTGCAATGCATAGGTTAGAACATTATGCTTTTCCCCAGTCTTTCATTATGCTAATGTAGCTAAAAAGGTTTGTTTCAGAAGAAATACACTCCTATTAGTAATCTAACCCCAACTCCTGTGGTACGGTTTAAATTCTGAGTTTGTGCTTCTCCAGACCAAGCACTTTTAAAATATACTGCTTACTAGTATGGATGACATGTGCTTCCTACACCTTGTAATCCTCCTTGCTGTGGCTCTTCGATTCTCCATGGTACGAAGTAATGGGATGCACACCCAATTGTTAATTGTTAATTCCAATGTTGTCCTGCAATCCTTCAAAGAAAGCATGCGTAACTCCCAGAATGCTTTGGTTCGCTTTCACCCGTTTCCTATTTTTGTCATGTTGTTGCCTAGTGAACGAAATCAAACATAAATTCTTCAGAGTGACTCCAATAGTGCTGCGTGCTGATTGCACTTTAATTGTTCATTAAGAAATGCTTATCCCCAAAATAAAAAGAACAGGATGTATTCGCCGTTGATGTGGATCAAATTTCTAAAACTAATTAATTGTTTTCACCATCTTCCTGATACTGGGTGCAAACCATAAGTTGGGCAATAAATCATGGTTCATGGTACGAAGTAATGGGATGCACACCCAATTGTTCATTGTTAATTCCAATGTTGTTCTGCAATCCTTCAAAGAAAGCGTGCGTAACTGGTAGTGCCTTGCCCTTTTGACACTAGTTATGAAACAAACTAAATGGGGCGTATTTTGCGCCCCAGGCCAGTCGCACAGCTGTGGTGCGCAAATACATAATGCTTCAAAAGTTTGTCCTTTTCTTGTCCGTGTAATCATTCATTTCTCTTTTTCTGCTCAACTCCACTTGATCCACAACCTAAGAATCATGTAATTTTCCAAGTTTCCAATGCTTTTGATGAGACCATCCGGACTTCTCTCAAAAAACACGTGCAACACAAGATTCTTCCCAGGCATGTTCTTTATTACAACCCAATGCATTTCGGACTCCTCGAGTCCTTCTTCAGGGGTAACTACAAGTAAAGCATTTCATAATTAGTGATACCTTCTACATATATCATGATGCATATTCAAAATATAACACTATAAATATCAACCACCGAAAAAATGCTGTGCTTTGAAAATAATTGTGCTGAAATTAATTAAAGCCATCAACCCCCTTTCTTTTATTACTCCCCAATACCCTCCCCTTAATGCGCTATGCTGCTTTGACTGATTTATGTAAAATTAACAGCCACCTCTTCCTGTATGCTTGTGGTGATCTAAACCGACCAAACGTGTTGAACACCAAATAGAGCCCCTATGTATCGCGTAATGTTGTTAACCCAACCATTCCATCTCGTCGAGCCACAATAAAGCCATCTCCCCATACGATCCCAAATCAGCTTAACTTTCTTGCCTGTCTCTCATCTTTCAAACAAACGTTGATGCTGCACACAACGTGTTAAACACATACCTGCCCAGGAGTTCTAAACTGTACGGTATCCTTCTCTCGAACCAAGGTATTCACCCGCCCGTGACCGCGCTCGGTTTTTAAACCTGGCGCGTAAATTAACGTCCCTCCCTCGTACGTTCCTGATTCTCCAACCATATTGTTTTAGGAGACCTTAATATTCATCTTGACCAGGCAGAGCGAAGGGAATTGTCCGACTTTTTGGATATTCTTCATTTGGCCCAACTCTCCCTGTGGATAAGCAGTCCCACCCACCAATCGGGACACATTCAGGATCCTATATGCACTAATTTCACCATCACAGTAGAAGATCCGTGTCGGGTACCCTGATCGGACCAATTTTTTACCTATTTTTCATGGGCAATCACCAATGCTGACCCGCCCGCTCGTAGCCACCGCAATCAAGCATTCAGCAAAATTGATCCGCTTGCGTTCAATCAGGTTTTGGATGCTTCTAGACCTGCCCTCCCGGGTGATCTTTAGGGAGGCCTTGCTGGATTTACAGACTGAGTGACTAAGGCCATGGACACGTTAGCTCCGTCATTTCCCCCCAGGTTTTCTAGGGAGTCTCCGTCTAAACTTAAAGTGCTTTAACATGAATGTAAAGTACTGGAGCCAAGGTGGCGCCGCAACGACTGCTGTCCAGCAGCCAAGCGGCAACTTAGGCATAAAAAAAAAACCTACTATGAGGCCGTAATCCAGGCCAAAAGGTGCTTCTATTCAGCACGCATTGACTCTGCTAATAATAATGCTAAGGAAATCTTCGCAATTGTCCAGAGCTTTACATCACCGCCTGCTCAATTAAATTTGTCTCCATCGACGGACTCCTGGTGCTAGAATCTTTCCTGTTTCTTCAGAGATAAGATCTATACCATACAGGCGTATTTCGCCTCCTGTGATAGTGCCTTAGGGGTTTTGTCGGCGACTTCATCGGCTCACCCTACTTACGACCTCTAGGCCTTCAGTCCTGTGGACTTGTCAAAATCTCTTAAAATCTTAAAGGGCCTGAAATCTGTCTCTCCGATGGACCCTTGCTCAGCCAGACTGCTGGCAGCAGCTGCTGAGACTATCAATGCCGAAGTGAACGGGATCGTTAATCTGTCCCTGCAGAAAGCTTGTGTTCTGGCGGTCTGGAAGCAGGCCAAGATTCTTCCCCTCTTAAAAAAGCCTTCTTTAGACCCCCTTAGCCCAGGGAATTACCGCCCCATCTCCCTCCTGTCTATTTTAGCGTAGGTTTGTGAGAAGGTGGTGACTAAACAACTCACTGAGTTTGTGGAAAGTGGAGGCCTCCTGCACCCGGCTCAGTCAGGGTTTAGGGTCTCCCACAGTACCGAATCAGCCTTGGTGGAGGTCTCGGAAGCCATCAGAGAGTGTTTGGACGCCGGCGGTAGGGAGGCATTGATTTTGCTTGACCTGTCGGTGGCGTTTGACACAGTCCCGCACTCACGGCTCCTCATGCGACTTACCGGGATAGGGGTCTCTGGCACGGCCTGGGGCTGGATCAGGTCCTTCCTGGATGGACGGGTCCAGCATGACTGGGTTATGCCATCCTCTTCTGCTCCCCAGACAGTGACCACAGGGTCCCCCAAGGGTCCTCTCTTAGCCCCCTCCTTTTTAACTTTTACGTTACACCTTTGGTTTACTTGGCAGAAGAACTGGGGGCAAAGATTATCGCCTACACTGATGATACCCAGCTTCTCTTTTATGGGAGAAAAGCACGGACTCAGTCTTTTCTGCTCTTCTGCGAAGCACTGTTTTTCCTCTGTATTTAAATGGCTTGCCTCTGCACAGCTTAAATGCAACGAAGAGAAGTCCAAGATTCTCCCCTTTGGGAAATTTCCACCTAAGTTTAGGGATACTCTCTGGCCACCAGCCCATTAAGACTCTGGGAGTGTGGTTCTAGGAGAACCTTTCCTGCTACACTCAGGTCAAGAAGCTTGCCGGAACTTGCTTTGGCCTGCTTCAAACCCTAAGGAAGTTTCTCCCCCTTCTACCTAAGGCTGCGAAGGAGACAGTCATCCATGCCCTTATTCTATCTTGACTGGACTACGCCAATGTTCTTTCAATGTTGGCATTCCTGGCTACCCGCTGAAAAAGCTTCAGGTGGTCCAGAATGCGGCAGCCAGGCTTCTTCTTGACTTGCCCTCCACAAGTTGTATGAGCCACTATCTGTGCTCATTGCACTGGCTGCTCGTGGCTGTAAGGGTTAAGTTTAAATCTTTAGTCATTGCCCATCGAGCTCTCTACGGCCAAGAGCCCTATTTACCTGCAGAAACGCTTCTCTTTCTATGCCCCTCTGAGACAATTGCGCTCCTCGTCTCAACTTCTGGCCCTGGCTCCACGCTTTAAATGGCAGAGGTTAGGTGGCAGCTCTCTCGCCAGGAAAGATGCCGTGGCATGGAACGCCCTTCCCTTTGCTCTTCGGAACATCAAGGATCCGTTGGCTTTTAGAAAGCTCTTGAAAACACATCTCTTTGTCTAAATTTCACTCCCCACCCCTCGTTATGGCTCCACGTCGGGACACTCTTGAGTATCTGTGCACGATATAAAATAAAATAACATAACATATGTAACATTTCCAATAGACTGCTGTACACACATCTGATTCATTGTCTCTGTATGATGCGTGAGTGATGTAAATTATTCTGACATCCTAAACTGGTATGAGCAGCACTATAAAAAAAATGAAATGCACGTGAGAAAGGGGCTATGGAGAGATCAGGGGCACTACAGAAGGGTGGTAGTGAGGGAATCTATGGTGAATGAGGCAACTGGGAAGGGGGCACCAAAAAAGGTTGTCACACCAGTCACCACCAACGTTAAATCTGACGCTGGTGGCAACTTCTTACAAGATGGCAACCTGTTTTTCTCTTTACATTTCTAAAGCCTTTTCCATAAGTACTTCCATGTGCATGAGGGAGTAGTGGTTGTATGGCTCCAGCAACATACAGCCAAGGCAGAAAATATATGACACTGGTTAGCAGTGAGAGCTGGCACTGCACCATCTGACCATGTTTAGGCAGGCACGGCACCAAATTTCAACTTCGTTATAAAGGACCTTTTATAATACATTATAAACAATGCCACATTATAATGCTATGTGAGCTGCCAGCAAATATATCACTAAACCTCCACACTTAATTTAACTGAGTGGTATCCAACAGTGCTTTGCAAAACTTTGTATGTTTGCAAAGCTTTAAATGCTCGTGATCTGAGAGGGCTCCATGCCATAACACATCCTTATTATAGGGGTCTCCCTAGCCATTGACGGCATCAGTCTGACTTGAGCAACATAATGGCGAGGAAAGCAGCCCCTCAAGCACTACTCACTCTACCACCGTCTCAGGACTCTCCATGGTCTTGAAGCTGTGCTGTGATATCAACACAAAGAGATCTGAAGGTACCCCAAAATGTCTGTATATTCCTCCCTCTGCAGCCACACCCTAAAGACATAGCACATCTCTTGCATTTTTTGGTACCAGGTAAATTGGTGCTACTTTGTACTTCACAATGTCAGCTAGGATTGTCCAGCGCCAGAGACATATTTCTACTGATCAACTTGCTAATTTATTTATACCAATTCTGTCTATATTTTACTGCTAGGAGAGATTCAGTAGCACAATTTCATGCAGGTATAATGAGCTTCTAGAACAATTAGATATAAATACCACAGAAAAACATTCCCTAGACAGACAATCTCACAAAGGATCAACTCATGAGGTGAGAGCTGTGTGAATTCTGATGCCCATAATATCTCAAGCAATAGGTTCCCAGTATACCGCTGATCACTCGGACCCTTGAGCAGACTGGGATCATCTTCAGTAACCTCTACTTCAGTTGACATTTTTTTGTCTCATTACATCTTACACAGTCTGTATTAACCCTGTACAATTCCACTGTATCTGACAATGGATTGTGATTTAAACATAGATTAAAAATGCACAAATGATGGACAGGAGGCAGAACAAATTAAATGTTCACTCCCCAGTCACAGATCTGGGTTTAATCCATCGTTTTTTTGCTCACCACCCCACCCCAGTTTGGACCAAGCCATATGCAAATCAGTATTGACCCTGCTCCCCATGGGAACATTCTAGCCAGAACTGCCAGGCCAGGATCTCCCTGGACAGGAAAACTAGCATCTGTAACCAGTTTCGGTATATCACCCCATATCAGCCAGGCTAGCTTAAATCCAGGCCAGGTTCTCCCTGGACTGGAAAGCTAGCATCCTGTAACCGGTTTCGGTATATCACCCCATATCAGCCAGGCTAGCTTAAATCCAGTGGTATAGTAAGCACAGGACCCACGCCTGGGCATACCCATTACCACTTAAATCGAAAAAGCTGGACTGTGCCAATGGTGAGCAGGATCAAGACTGATTTGCATATGGATGGATTCAAACTGGAATGGTACGGCAAGCAAAAAAAACTATGGATTTAACCCAGATCTGTGACTGGAATGAATGTTTGATTTGTTCAGCATGGCGTCCATCATCTGTTCTTTTTAAACATGGCTCACATATCAACAGTTCTTGATCCAACAGAGGAACATGCATATCACACACAGCGCATCGAGTTTTCCTGAATCATTCCACCATGGAACAGCTGCTCCTTCTACAAACTTTCATGTGTGCCTTCCCTCTGAATCACCAACTGGAGTTTTGAGAAGCTTACCATTACTAGCCTGAAATGACATCAGAAGGCCATGTGCGATTACAGCCATGAACCACAGCCTTGTTCCTAAACACAATTCATCAGTTCAGGCTACATGCTGTCACTAAATAAGGTAACTGTTGCTTAACAATATGATCTGATTCAACTTTCTGCTGCCATTTCTCATATAGCAATGGCCAGCTCTGCTATGGATTTGTTTGTGCATTTATGTTTTGACCAATATTTTCAACATACAAAATGTGGCTCTACACTTGAATATATGTGTACACTAATATAACAATATTTTATTTTAAATGAGTACGTAGGATGTAAAGAATTGGAATTTCTAGACTAATGTGAACTAGGCCTCAGTTAGGACCAGTTTTCCAAAACGGATGTCACCCTTGTTATGCCCCTGCACATTACACTGGTTATTTTTTTCGCAGCACACAGTGACGCAGATCCGTTCTTGTTCATTTCCATTGGTGTTGTTCATGCTGTTCTTGATGAATCTTCCCCAGTTCAGTCACAAAACCTATCTGTTTGAAGTACCTTCCGCTAGTTCACTGTACCCTATGTTTTCATAATAGTTTGCTGTTGTTCATGTACATTGTTTATTCCATCATCTGAGGTTGGCGTTAGCATAGAGTGGGCAGAAGAATTATTATTGTGGTAGGCCAGTGCTTGGGTGCTAAGGACATATATTTTTAATTATTTTTGTTTATCGAAAAGAGACATCTCATCGAATTTACAAATTCATTCAGAACATTCAGAAAACACCAGTAGCCATCTCGCTTATTAGGTCTCGCCTGACCCAGCGCATGCACTGGTCTGGCGAGACTTATTGAGAGGGCTCCAAAAAGTGCTACCAGGCCAGCCTGGAGCTACAGTGCATGTGCAAGGGTGCGCGCACATGCACTGTACCGCAATTACTTTCACTTTTGCGGTCCCACGGCCGCTTTGATGTTTGATCGTGATCGTGATCACTTTCACTTTCGTGGCCGCATGGCCGCTTTGCATAGCCAATAGGTCTCACTTTTGGGACCTTATAAGTATTTAGTTATGCCACTGTTGCATGGCTAAACACTTATCAGGTCCCAAAGGCGAGACCTATTGGCTATGCCAATGCTTGTTACCTTTGTTTCAACACTAGGGCCCTATAAATTTCAGTCACCAAAACATACAAATCATCTTCCTTATTGGTTGTCAACATATTTAGATCATCTTGAATGTTCCAGAGTCATCAGTGGCTTCTGATCACGATAAGAACATTGTGTAGCCATAAGACCTTTACTCTTAATGACAAATATGTTTCTCTTGTTTATATAAAATCTGAAGGCCAAGCACTTCATGTTTGGTTTAGTTTACCAAAACTGATATCGGATTTAATCTGGAAGCCATGCGAGAGCCTTATATGATTTGCAATTATTTTCAAATTGTGTGCTTAAGGTTTATCATCACGGACAGCAGTGCAGCAGATGGTGGGTTTCGTCAGAAACAGGAAATTGGATTCTGCAAATGTTTACTTATTTACCTGCCAAAAACCAGCTTCACTGTCCCTGTGGTTGACTCTGATATGTCAATACTCAAATGATTTTTCTATGAGTATAGTTGTATAGTTGAGAATTATAGATGCAATTCTCCATATTCCAATGTACCCATAATTGGCACCCATGTAGCGATGGGTACCAATTAAGGCGTATCACACTGCGCATAGGAATATGCAGAGCCTCATATGGAAGCCAGATCCTTTCAAGCACAACTCCGAAGATTTTTCGAGGTAACGAATGATTATGCTGCTGCAGGTAAGAGTTGGCCTGGGACAACGAAAATCAAAATAAAACCATCATTCTCGTTCAAAAAAGCACGTTCTATATATACACAGTGAGACGAAGAGTTCAGCCCGATTTTATTAACGTTCGTTTTAGAACATGGCCATCTAATTATAACACCCGCAGTAAAATATTATTTGGACTCTTAATTTGATAGTCAAAATTAAAGAACACAAACCTAATTTTTACCGAAAAGTTTAAGAGTTATTTTTTACTGATAGCAGCTTAGTTTCACTTTTAGTTATTTGTTAATTTCCCGATTCATCAACAACAAAAACACCACATATAAGAACCATTTCTCAAAACATGCATTGAAAAACTGTGAGTAAATATACATAAAAAATAGACCAATGTGTTTCACGTTTAACAGAAAATGTATTCTCTCTCTCTCTCTCTCTCTCTCTCTCTATATATATATATATATATATATATATATATATATTAACAACACATGGTATCCCAAGACGAGCTGCACACGAGATGGCATGCAGGTTACCAGCCTTAATTACAGGTACTGATGGGCACGTAGACTGGTACTGTAAGCAGCTTCTCTCATGCCTGACGCATTTCTGGGTAATCCCTTCATCAGAGGCAGTTGGGAAAAGATCGCGCTGCTGGTAGGCAACAACTCCTTAAATAATTATCACGCCCCTTATTCACGTTAATGGAAGTCTGGGGGTTGTAGTGCCTGCAATTCCTTCCTTATTGCGGCGCGCTTATTCCTGCCGTCAATAAGACCCAGCTTGGGCCCCAGTCATCGAGTCCATAGTAAATCCTGGCACGTCGCTCCACTTTGGAAATGGTGAATCCATTACCGTGGCCCCCTCAGTATCATGGGGTGGTGCAAGATCTGCGGCTGGGCTGCCGCATTCAAATTAATAACACATGGTATCCCAAGACGAGCTGCACACGAGACGGCATGCAGGTTACCAGCCTTAATTACAGGTACTGATGGGCACGTAGACTGGTACTGTAAGCAGCTTCTCTCATGCCTGACGCGTTTCTGGGTAATCCCTTCATCAGAGGCAGTTGGGAAAAGATTGCGCTGCTGGTAGGCAACAACTCCTTAAAAAATTATCACGCCCTTTATTCACGTTAATGGAAGTCTGGGAGTTGTAGTGCCTGCAATTCCTTCCTTATTTCGGCGCGCTTATTCCTGACGTCAATAAGACCCAGCTTGGGCCCCAGTCATCGAGTCCATAGTAAATCCTGGCATGTCGCTCCACTTTGGAAATCGTGAATCCATTACCGTGGCCCCCTCGGTATCATGGGGATGTGCAAGCTCTGCGGCTGGGCTGCCGCATTCAAATTAATAATACATGGTATCCCAAGACGAGCTGCACACGAGACGGCATGCAGGTTACCAGCCTTAATTACAGGTACTGATGGGCACGTAGACTGGTACTGTAAGCAGCTTCTCTCATGCCTGACACGTTTCTGGGTAATCCCTTCATCAGAGGCAGTTGGGAAAAGATTGCGCTGCTGGTAGGCAACAACTGTGCAGCTCGTCTTGGGATACCATGTGTTGTTAATATATATATATATATATATATATATATATATATATATATATATACGGCAGGTAATACACTTTTACACGCGTCAAGTGCACACCCTCCACATCTGATCAAGAGCATCACCTATGGGGAGATGCTCCGCATCCGCCGAATCTGTAGTGATCCGGAGGATGCGAGAGTTAAACAAATGGAGAGTAGCGCCAGGTTTTTAGCTAGAGGGTACAGCTCTAAAATAGTGCAGGCTGCCATGAAAAAATCCCAAGAAAAGCCCAGGGAAGATCTGCTTGTGTATAGATTCAAAACACCACAGTTGACTGTACAAGATAAGATGCAACCGGTCAGGCTTATTTTAACATATTCCAAACAGGAAAATGAATTGAGGAACATTATTAGACATAATTGGCACTAAAATCCGTCAATCTCCTTCAGAAGATCGATGAGTATGGGAAATATGTTGGCCAAGAACAGTAAGGAGAGCTTTCGGAAAGATATGTGATTAACCACTAGAAAAGGATTTTTTAAATGTCTATCGTGCAGAGCATGTCAGTTTGGGAGCAACACAAAAACTTATACTACAGCCTTTTCCAGAACAGTGAGGGAAATTAAACAACATTTAACGTGTAAGACGGAATATTGCGTCTATGTTCTGGAATGTGACTGTCATTTAAAGTATATTGGCAGCACAAAGTTGGCAGTTCATAAGCGTATTCTGCAGCATCTAAGGGCAATATCCAATAAGGATCAGCGCTACCCAGTTGCGAGACACTTTCAGGCGGTACACGATAGCAACCCACAATATCTTTTTGTTATTTTGCCATTGAAGCTATACCTGTGGCAAAAAGAGGGGGCGACGGAGAGGCCAAATTGCGACGCCTGGAAACGAGTTATATTTTGGAATTTGATTCCAAGTCTCCGGGTGGGCTCAATGCAACAGAAGATCTCCATACATTTCTATGAGGACTTATAGATTTACTTACAACATTTAACTATATGGAGCTTGACCACTAACCTAGTCGATTTGAATTAAGATGCAATATATGATGGTTTTACTATGCAAAATACAGATGCCATGATGAATTTTTTAGATCACTTTATCCTAATCAAAGACCCTTTTAGGAACTCTATCTTTGCACAAAATCTATTTATTATCCAGGTCTTGGTGATTGGTTTTTAGACAGGAGGGTAGTTTCTTATCTTTATGTCTTTTAACTGGTCATTTTTAAGCGGGGGTCCCTGTGTATTTGATATTTATACTGTTCTTTTATTGGTCGTTAATATCAACTATGTCCACACGTCTGAAGAAGAGCTAAAAATTAAGAGTTGGTTTATGTTGGCATATCTGCAACACAAAGGATATATATATATATATATATAAAAAATGAATGTTTCTGCATTAGCACTTTATTGGCACAAGTCACTTTATTTCCAAGTACTGTAGCACAAAGTCACTTTAATAGTTTGGTTATTTTTTGAGGTAAGGATTGTAATAAATGGCAATTATTTGAGCTTTCTGAAGTACAGAAATAGCATTAGCCATAAAGTAGAATAATGTACAACAGCAGACGGACCCCCCTGGGGATGATGGTTAAAATAGATACCATACCCTTTAGGTTAACATCTCATTAACAAACTATTGATCTGCAAAGATGGATATATCTGGAAATAGGTAACTGGCCTATTTATTATGTACTTAAGAATTATCGTCCTGTGTTGTTCCGATTTATCTGGACCATACAGGAGGATAAGCTTCATAATTTCACTTTTAGGGAGCACGCTAAGTTTTGTCACTTTGAATTATTAATTGTACTGTGGTAAATATTTTATTACCGGTACTATTTTTTATGCGGTAAAGTCTAGTAAGAATAACTCAGTATAAATAAGAGGCAGAATCCGTGGTATTAGAGGTTCTGAAAGGCTTTATTCCTCTACAAAGGAATTATGGTTCGAACCATAGGCATCAAATTCCATCACCACGAGGGTTCAGGAAGGGAAGGCAATACATTATTGACAAGTAAAGATATTTATATGAAAAGCATTACATTAAGACAGATGTAGGAGGCGTAACAGCTGATAATACAGATAATAATACACATACGTAATGAAAAAAGGCGTACATATAGGCGTAACTAGAAACGTCATTAAACATGATGTCACAAGTGGGTGGATCCATAAGAGAATCCTGCAATGTCAGCAGAAATACTTGGCAGAGATGCGTGCGCAGCCGCATGACGTGTGATTGACGTGCAACTAAAGGGTGAAGGGGACTTGACATTTAGCTCTACATGTGGAGACAGAAGTCTGAGGGGTCATGTCAACCTAATCCCAAATCATATCTAATATCTTATGTTTAAAGAACTGTATTATCCAAAAGGAAAGGTCTCTCGGACGGAATCTATTCTATACTGACTGTTAGTGCGTGTACAAGCGTCTAAGTGTCTACATGAGATGCGAGGGGGCAGGAATCTTCCATAGTAACAGGGCTATGAATTACTTGCATGAGGACAGTGAGGCCTGGCCCTTTGCTCGGTAGCTGGAAGAATGTTTACCTAAACTACTAGACAGGAATGCATCGGATGAGGAGCGGAGCAGATAATCTTGAAGGTGAAATACAGTTTTTGGCAGGCAACAGACCGGATCAGGCACCGTTAGCCACGCAGGGAGTAGGACAAAGTTCATGGATACAGATGCGGGCTCGGACTGGAGCTTTCAGAGGCAGAAGGCAGGAAAAGGCTTGATGGCAGAATTCAGGGCCTACTCGCCTGAACTGTAAAACGTGGAAAGTGAACCACATAAAGTCGGTGGCCGTTCATACTTAGGAACGGAATATCCGACTCATTCATGGCGGATCTGAAAGAGGACATGTTGACGGTGGACGCACATGTATTTGCGTCTTCATAACTGGAACTGGAGGAAACATACATGTACTTGTAGCATGTACATGGAACCGTTGGGGTCTAAGATAGGGGACATAACTGATCATAAAATTCATATTTCCTCATTCCCTCCTTGTCCCCTACGGACCCTCAGGAGATATCGATCTTCATCAATCCATCAATCTGTTCATATTGCATCATTTGTTCTTCTTTCTTCTTCCGGGATCTTGAACGAAAACTTGAAGGTGGGATACACGATGTGGCACACAGACCACAAATCGCTGGCCCACATTGTAGACATAAGCAGCAACTGAATAGTATGAGAAAGCCAATACCTAGGAAGGATAGGATCCTCCATCCCCAGGCTGACAACACGCTCCAGAACCAACCGGACCAAGTCCAGGTGCCTGGACTTTGGTGTATCTGGCTTATAATCTTATGAAGGCGAGTTATGGCTTTATATACTGACGGCGAGTTTTCTGGTATGAAAACACAGCAACTTGATCCGATGACCCTACAAGCTCCGCCCCTATCGGCCAGAATGACGTCAAGGACAAGACGATTTTGAAGCACAACAATCCGCATCGCAGACTGCTCCTCTGTCAAGTTGCCTAGGGCGGAAGTAGTCTCATTCACTACTGCTTCAAGGGTTCTGGTTAATCTACGTATCAGCTTACTATTAGTGACTGTACCTATATAGGGAAAGAAACCTTTATTGAAATCTGTGTATTGCTCCCATGCCGTTTCAGTGTAATCGACAATCGGGAGATCTCTCTGCGGTCTATTGTGTACTAAATGGGTATTTCTGTGATAATCCGGAGGGGCTAAGAAAACAGGTGGCAGAAGGAATGCTATGTAACAGGTACCATCCCAATCTAGAGGTAAACGTATATATGCAGTCTGGCCACATATGAAGTAGGAATGACGAGAAGCTCTGAATGTAGACTTGCCTTGATCACTGAATTTTATTACAGTGGTGCATTTACTATGGCCCATGTGTATGGAACCATTCTTTCTTACACATAATTCACCTTTAACTGGAAATACTGACATAGCGGGCAAGATTGGTGTAGCTTCGGATTCAACATTCAGAATCATGAGGTTAAGTGTAAAGTTACCTAATCCATATACTTCATTTTCTAGATCAGTTTCCTGTTCTTTTGGGAAGTCCCTCCTTGTTAGGGTAGCAGACTTTAAGCAAAACTAGGTTCAGGTTTCCCCATACCCAGTTGTCTTGATAAACTACTGAATTTGAATCTAGAGAATTAATCAAACTAAACCATGCTCCACAGGAGGCATTGTGTGTGAATGGATACGGAAAGAGAGGCAAAACTCCCTTATAGTTCTGATAGGGAGGGAGTCGGCCACATATCCAACAATTGGTAGCATTGCTGGTCTGATGGGAATGATGTAGCATACTAATGAATGTGTTGTTGCGCAGCGCAAATCTATAAGACAACTCATGCGGAGGTAGTTCGCTAAAAGAATGTTCAGCAGTAGCATTGTAAGCACGCTTAGAAATAGGGTAATACATATGTAGCAATATACTAGAAATGATGATCAAAAGACTTAGAAAAAACAAAATTAATAATGTCACTATGCAGTGACTACGAAGCGATTTACAGTACGCATGTTTTTTAAGCTGTATCTGTCTATTTCTCTCTCTATTTCGGTCTAGAGGATACATGTCAGAGACAAATTCAACCGATTCACCTTGGAGAGGACTTAAACAATCAAATTGTCTGACTTGCTAGACCTTAGTTTCAGTTTATAGAGTTCGTTCTCCGACCTTTCAACCAAGGGGAGCTTTGAGTCTGTCTGTGAGGAAATACAGGGCTGAGTGTTCACATCGGACGGTAGTCCATAAAATTTCTTGATATGGCTCGAGTGCAACCACCCTTTACGTCCCTCAATCTTCACAGCTGTCCTTGTTGTCAGCAAGACGAGCTTGGGCGACTGCCACCTAGGCTCCAGCTGGGTCTTCCGGTCGAAATTCCTCACAAGAACCAGGTCACCTGGAACCACGTCATGGGGCTTCACCTCAGTGTTATCCGGAAAAGCTGCAGCTACCTGTGAACGACAAGATTGTAGTGCAGACATCAAGGAAGCCAGGTAATCTGTCAGCATATTACAGTCAACATCAGTGATTTTACGAGGTATAGGCGTCCCCCACATATTTGGTGGTCTACCGAAGATCACCTCATACGGGGATAGCCCTGTTCGAGAATGTGCTACCATTCTCATGTAAAAGAGCGCAACTGGTAAGGCTACTATCCAATCGACACCTTTTTCTCTACATATTTTGGACAATCTAATTTTCAGAGTTTGATTATGACGTTCCACGAGACCTGCTGCCTCGGGATGTCGGACACAGTGGAATTTCCATTGGTAACCTAACAGAAGTGAAACGTGTTTCATTAGTTCGGATGAGAATGGCTGGCCGTTATCTGAGTATACAACACGTGGCAAACCGTACCGTGGGAAGAATTCTCAAACTAGCTGTTTAGCAGTAGTCGGGGCAGTGTAATCTGAAACCGGGTAGGCTTCTGTCCAACGGGAAAGTGCACAGACAACTACGAGAACATATTTGAATCCTCGACATCGTTCCATCTGGATATAATCCATCTGGAGGACTTCAAAAGGGTGATCGGGAGGTTGAAATCCACCCTGCTCTACGGGAATGCTTTTACCTGGGTTGAACTGACAACATATCATACAGGTACGTACTTTCTGTTTGGCTGCTGCTCGCAAGTGTTTGTTGAACCAAATGTGTTGAATGCTGTCTAGCATAGCTTTTTCTCCTAGGTGCGCTGGACTATGTATTGTGTTAATGATGACTTGAACCATGGAATCGGGAAGAAACCATATAGATTTTCCCTTCGTCATCCATCCTTGATCCGTTTGGATCCCTCCTAATTCAGTCCATTTCTTTATTTCTTCTGGTGTAGCATGTGTCTGTATGTCAATTACATCAAGGGCGGGATCCTTAACTGTCATGCAATGTGTTGGTGTCGGAACTATTGTCTTTGTTATGTCAGTTGTATGAGTCTGATTCTGAGCAGTCTGTTTAGCTGTTCTGTCAGCTAGGTCGTTACCCTGAGAAATGATGTCGGTAACTTTTGTATGGGCTTTGCATTTCATAATCGATATTGCAGTAGGTAGATGAATCGCGTCTAATAGAGCTTGAATGAGGGGTCCGTGTTGGATGTGGGTACCATGAGAAGTTAAATAACCTCTCTCTCGCCACAGTACGCCGAAGTCATGGACGACTCCGAATGCATAACGTGAATCTGTGTATATGTTGACTTTCTTATTTTTGGCTTGAATACAGGCTTGTGTCAGAGCGATGAGCTCTGCTGCTTGAGCTGACAAAGTGTTAATACAATTTGTTTCAATAACTTCAGTGTCTGTTGTGACTGCGTAAGCGGCCACTAACTCTCCTGTACTTGTTCTCATACATGAACCATCTACATACAATGTCAGGTCCGGATCTGATAAAGGGATATCTGTCAAGTCTTGTCTGGGTTTCGTCGTGATAGTAATGACTTCAATACAATCATGTGCTAATGGATCTGTTCCGTTTACTGGCAAAAGTGTGGCAGGATTTAATGTATTACAACGTCTGATTTCTATGTGTGGCTGAAACAATGTTAATTCATAACCGGTGAGTCTTGCTATAGTCAAGTGTTGTGTTTGTGTGCGGTTCAAGAGAACCTCTACTGCGTGTGGTACTTGTACTGTCAATTGATGTCCTAATACTATGGCATCGCTTTGTCTGATTGCTAAAGCTGTTGCTGCCACTGATTTCAGGCACGCAGGAAGAGCCTGAGCTACGGGATCTAATGTACTGGAAAAATAAGCACATGGTTTGTGTGATCCTGCTTGTTCCTGAGTGAGTACTGACAAGGCAGTACCTTCGCGTTCTGTAACAAAGAGTGTAAACTGTTTACTGTAACATGGTGTTGCTAAAACAGGTGCTTGGCATAAAGCTTTCTTTAAGCTTTCAAAGGTTTGTGTATGTTCTTGAGTCCAAGGGAGGACAGTCGATGTGGCTGCCTCCTGTGTTGTCAACTGAATGAGTGGTTTTGCTAGAAATGCATATTGAGGGATCCACTGCCTACAGTATGAAGTGAGGCCTATAAAAGCCCGCACCTCCTTTTGTGTCTTGGGTGGTGGCATGTTAGCAATTAACTGGATGCGGTCAGGTGTAAGCTGTCTCCCCTCCTTGGACAGCAAGTGCCCAAGGTAAACAACTTGCTGGACACAGAATTGCAGCTTAGAAGGGGACACCTTGTGCCCCTTGTCGGCCAGAAATTTTAAAACCGTCAGTGACGCTTTTTCACATTCAGGTTCGCTTCGGGCGGTGATCAGCAGATCATCGACATACTGAAGCAGGGCAGTGTTAACTGGCATGTGGATACTGTCAAGTTCTCGTTTCAGTGCTTGGCTATAGATGCTGGGGCTTTCTGTGAATCCTTGAGGAGCGCGTGTGAATTTAAAACTTCGTCCATTTAAACTGAATCCAAACAAATATTGACTTTCCGGATCTATTGGGACGCTAAAGAAGGCATTCTTGAGATCAATTACAGTGAAGATCGTTGCTTCTGAATCAATAGCTGTTAATAATGAAGAGATATCTGGGACCACAGGGTATTGTGGTACAATACATTTATTTAATTCGCGCAGATCAATAACTAATCGATATACTGGTGGTGCTTTTGGATCCGTTCTTTTAAGAATCGGAATTATCGGTGAATTACATACATTGGAGTCGGTTTCTACAACCACTCCTTGTGCAATGAGCTCGTCAACGATTTGCAGCAAAGCCACAACAGCATCTGGTGGTAACTTGTATTGTCGCATTCGTGGTAGTACCACTCCTGTTTTTAGTGTGACTCGATATGGTGTAATGTTCATGCAACCAACATCAGTGGGGCCTTGTGCCCATAAATGTGTAGGTAAATTCTGCAGCCGGTGATCCATGTCTCTGGACACGTAGTGACCTTTGAAGTCACGTAAAAATAATCGTACTCCTTCCGGAGAACAACATATTATAGCTCCTAGAGCTTTCAATGTTTTTATACCTAACAAGTTTTCTGGACATGATTTAGTAAGCAATAAATCTGTAGTTCGTGTCAATGGACCAACCGTAAGTGGAAGGGGTTGCGATACTTCATTAATGATAGGCTTTCCTGAGAATCCAAGGGAAATATTCTGTGAGCCTGAGAGGGGTGCCCCTGGAACTTCACTGCGTCGTATAGTTGTTCTGCTTGCCCCTGTATCAAGTAAAAACTTTCTGTCTTCCCCTAATAGTTCACTATGTACATAAGGTCCCTCTTGATCTACAGGAACCTCGATAAGGGGTAAGCCAACTTCCCTCTCTAGGCTATTTCATGTGTATCGCTGATAATCGGGATAATCAGTTTGTGCATACTGGTACATTTGTTGCGTTGTTGCTTGTGTGGCAGCAATAGGCTGCGCTTGTGATGTGGCTACGATCTGTTGTGGAGCTGCCTGTTGCGGAGCTGGCCTAGATTGTGCATGCTGAGGGATTTGTTGTTGGTTCTGATCCTGTCTAGGTGGTCGTGGTCTTTCCTGAGTTTTACCCATGGCGATATTATGTTTCAGAACTGCACAATCGTGTATATAATGACCTTGTTGTTTACAATAGTTGCATGTCCCTTTCGCCGGACCTGCGGAATCACCCTTTTTATGACCATCAGCTGGAACTGACTGAGCAACAAGCATTTTCATTTTCGTATCTTTCATACGTCTTTGTTCATGTTCTTGTTCTTCTCTAATTCTATTGTGGTGATATTGTAACATCTGTAACATCTGTGACGGGGTGTTACCTTGCCAGGTACTCTCGAATTTCAATACTCTATTCTTAACTTGCGGTAGGGAATTTTCAACTAATTTTGTCACAAACAGATGTGGATATGACTCGCTACTTGCTTTTATGCCACTATTTATACCAAAACATTTTTCAAATCGGGAATAGAAATCACTAGTGTCCTCATCTTGCTTTTGTTTACAGGCTGAGATTGCACCCCAGTCCTCCTTTTTCGTAGTTAATAAACGTGGCAGTACCTGCACTAGTAATCCTGGTAGTGCTGTCGTCTTTTCCCCAAGCCCTGATCCTGCAGCTCGAGCCTTTTCTTCGTTTTCTAATGCTGTCCAATCTATCTTTTGGTCTCCCACCTCCCATTCCTTTTCTTTGAGTTTCTCGTAAATACCGGCAGGCATTAATACTTTTAATATTTTCATGATGTCGGGGTAGGTATACTCTCCCATGAGTAACATGTCTTTTATCTCACGGTGGAAACCTGCTGGGTCCTTGTCATGGCTGGGTACTACTTTCTTCATTTCTAATAATTCAATTTTAGTTATAGGCGTGTACACAAACACGCGTTTAAAGGTATTATCTTCACCTCTTATTGGGTGTACTTCGCGTAAGGGATTCTGTCTATCTATGTGATACATTTTTCTTCCCATAGTGGGAACTGGAACATGTTCTGGGCATACGAAAACTATATACTGGTTTCGAAATTCTAGAATTTCTTTAATTAAATCAGTACCTGACCCTCTCCATTTATTCGTGAGTAATTCTGTCAATATGTCAGGTAGGGGTCCAGGATCGGAGTGTTGGCTTTTATATAATATAAGGAGGTGTTGAATCATGTATATACCAGCTAAACGCTGTTCGTATGGGGTAAGGTTCAGAAACGTGTGTGTTAGTGCATCTTCACTGTATTTGCCGGGACTGTCAGCCCATTGTACTGCTGACCTGGCCAATTCTTGTTCATCCATGGAATCGAGCATATGGTACCCCCTTCGGTCTCGGAGTAATTTATCAGCAGCTTGGAATAGGTGTTCAGGAGACCTTGTATTTAACATAGGGGCTTGAAAATTTCTGTTACATTCTGGACGTATCGGATGTATCGGATCATTAAAGCATCTGGTATTATTAAAAGATCTTCCTTTACCTACATAAGCCATCGTTTCTAAGTGTCCTGTGGGCATTTCTGATTCTTCGTCCTCCTCTCCCTCTGATTCATGTTGGTCTGTCTCTAATCTTTCTTTATGTATTCGTTCTACTTCTTTGCGGATCTTTCGGCACATAACTACTATACATGTCTGTTTATCATGTTTCCCTTCTGATATATTCTGACCCCATTTGGTAAGTACTTGCATTTCCTTCTGCTCCACCTCAGGCCTGTCTTGGTTTCTGATCACACAGTTTATGAAGAAGCGTAACAGTTGTCTCTGTACATCCACTTTCTGGTATTCCATGGCTTCGTCAATACTTTCAGGGCCTCGCCCTGATTGGACAAAGTGATATATATTGTCTAAATGTGCCCCCATTCCTGGTAGCGTCGCTAAATACCTTGAGGCTCGTCGTATACGTAGTGATGACAGCAGCATACCGTCCCGTCTACCGGGCACAGGATCATATCTACAATCCACTAGATGCTCTTTAAACATGTCGGAAGTTGCTAGTTGGGGTGTACGTTCGTATGCTAAATCTCTAAGGGATAATTTATTTCCTCGGGGTGGCGTGGCAAAAATTTCTGTCGTACCTCCTATCGCACCGTCTGAGGTGCTAGGCACAAAAGGATTTGTTGGATGTAAGATAGAAACTGTAGATGTAGGAAAAGCGGTAGAAGCAGATGGACCTGTGGGAATGTGCGTAGGAGTTTGTTGTTGCGGGGATACAGACGGATGATCTTGACGTTGAGCACCATCGGTGGGCGGTGTGTGTGGCGGAACATTAGCATATTCAGGAGCTACATCATCTAAATAGGAAGAAAGGAAAACGTCTTTTGCTGTTTTGGGATGTGCTTTTATCGGGAGTAATGGAGGTGTCAAGTCTTCGGTATTTCCGGGGTGGCCTGGGGTAACCCTTCGGCCAGAAGAGGATACATACCATTCATAAGAGTGTTTCGTTGTCTGTCTACTTGTTCTGCTTTTACTCGGGTACCTTCCTCAATTAATATATTTTCTCGGGCTTTATTCGAATTCTCCCTACTTTTCTCTTCCTGTCAGAGCGCTTTTTCTGTACGTCTATATGATTCTTTACGCCATAATTCAATGGCATCTTTCTGTGACTGTCTGGCTTTATTTTTCCATAATTCTTCTTCTACTCTCATGATGCAATCTGCATCCCAGGTCCCAGCTGCGGGCCATCTCTGACTTTCTGGTAAATCTTTGGTGTATTCCACCCATAAATCGAGAAATAATACGGCATCTAGGCCATGCTTATGATACATAAAGTACCCTGGAGTGTCCCTAGGTGGAATGGGAACAGCTTCTTCGAGTACCCCTTTTCTGGTTTTGATCTGTCTTAATTTTGAAAAGAGCGGCATTTTTAGACCTTATTACTTAATCTTGAACACACTTAATACAATAAACACAATAATGAACAATCATTCACACCACAATATGTAGAACGTATTAAAACATTTAACATTTAACATTTAACGAACGATAATAACTAATAGAAAACTAGTTACTGACATAATACTAACACTAGATAATACTGAATTATATGCAAGACATACTAGATATACTGCTAAACAGTACAGATACACTGCTGAAACAGTGCAGACCGGATTTGTGTACCCAAACCCGTCTTGACCGGCACAACCAATGTGCACGTCTAAATGCCTCCCCGGCAACGGTACTCACCGGGTAGCACGGAACGGAAGGCCTCGGAACTGAACTGAACTGGACCGGACTGGACTCGACTGGACTCGGAACTTCGGAACCTGGTGGGCCTCTGTATACCTCGGATCTTGCTCTCTCAGCTAGGCTCTGGTCGGGATACTTCGCACTTCTCACCGCCTCGTCTGGGTGTTGATCGCAGCCTCAGTCACCCCCGCTTGGCCGGAGGGAGATACAGGAAATCCTGCAGGTACGCGTTTTTGTCCGTTCAGCTGTGGCAGGGGACCGGGCCTGCAATGCACCTCCGGCGCGTGAGATGAGAAAGTGTCCCTATTCGGGCGCCAATTTATGTGGTAAATATTTTATTACCGGTACTATTTTTTATGCGGTAAAGTCTAGTAAGAATAACTCAGTATAAATAAGAGGCAGAATCCGTGGTATTAGAGGTTCTGAAAGGCTTTATTCCTCTACAAAGGAATTATGGTTCGAACCATAGGCATCAAATTCCATCACCACGAGGGTTCAGGAAGGGAAGGCAATACATTATTGACAAGTAAAGATATTTATATGAAAAGCATTACATTAAGACAGATGTAGGAGGCGTAACAGCTGATAATACAGATAATAATACACATACGTAATGAAAAAAGGCGTACATATAGGCGTAACTAGAAACGTCATTAAACATGATGTCACAAGTGGGTGGATCCATAAGAGAATCCTGCAATGTCAGCAGAAATACTTGGCAGAGATGCGTGCGCAGCCGCATGACGTGTGATTGACGTGCAACTAAAGGGTGAAGGGGACTTGACATTTAGCTCTACATGTGGAGACAGAAGTCTGAGGGGTCATGTCAACCTAATCCCAAATCATATCTAATATCTTATGTTTAAAGAACTGTATTATCCAAAAGGAAAGGTCTCTCGGACGGAATCTATTCTATACTGACTGTTAGTGCGTGTACAAGCGTCTAAGTGTCTACATGAGATGCGAGGGGGCAGGAATCTTCCATAGTAACAGGGCTATGAATTACTTGCATGAGGACAGTGAGGCCTGGCCCTTTGCTCGGTAGCTGGAAGAATGTTTACCTAAACTACTAGACAGGAATGCATCGGATGAGGAGCGGAGCAGATAATCTTGAAGGTGAAATACAGTTTTTGGCAGGCAACAGGCCGGATCAGGCACCGTTAGCCGCGCAGGGAGTAGGACAAAGTTCATGGATACAGATGCGGGCTCGGACTGGAGCTTTCAGAGGCAGAAGGCAGGAAAAGGCTTGATGGCAGAATTCAGGGCCTACTCGCCTGAACTGTAAAACGTGGAAAGTGAACCACATAAAGTCGGTGGCCGTTCATACTTAGGAACGGAATATCCGACTCATTCATGGCGGATCTGAAAGAGGACATGTTGACGGTGGACGCACATGTATTTGCGTCTTCATAACTGGAACTGGAGGGAACATACATGTACTTGTAGCATGTACATGGAACCGTTGGGGTCTAAGATAGGGGACATAACTGATCATAAAATTCATATTTCCTCAGTACCACCTGTGAACGGCAGAAATGAGGTCAGAAATGCATTTATGCTTTTATATACAAAAAAACTCATATTGTCCAGGTAATATGTGATTTATCTAGATTTGTGATTATTATGTCATCACAAGCATTTAATCATACAAAAGTTGATAATATTTATATTTGGAAATTTTTATTCAATGACCCACTACAAGTATTTTGCAAATATTGTTTGTATGTTCATAGTTGTGTACATGCACTGTCACTTTAAAAACTGAGGTTGATGCCAAGCACAGTCATGTGATCAAGGCCGCTTGAACGGCCAAAACGTGTCAAGACAAACTGCTGGAATAAAGAATCATTGCACCATTGTTGGTCTGCACTCGTCATTTCTGCATGAAGCAGAGGGAAGGTGTCACGAGTTTAAAGTGATATATATATATATTACCTACTGGCGGTCGCCAGTAGGTAGTTATAGTTAGGACCACGTTTCCATAGGAAATCCGCAACATTCTATTTTGAATAACTTTGGCGCCGGTTGACGAATCCTCGTGAATTTTTCAAAATAGGTGGGGCGCTACGCTCCGCTCCTACCCTGAAAGTCTCGGGGGGATTCGTCAAGCGGGGGCTGAGATAAAAGGGGGGTCCCAAAACGCGTTTTTCCCATGCATTTTTCCATAGGACCTTTAGACACAGCTACAGCCCGAACGGCTGAACAGAATTACTAGAAATTTGGCAGAGAGGTAGTCCTCAGGTCAAGGAAGTGCCTTTTGTAGGTTTGGTGTAAATCTGTTCAGTAGATTCTGAGAAAATAGCCTTTAAATCAATATATATATCTGAGCCAGCTTACGGTGCGCTTACCGTACGTGTACGGTGGCGTGCGCGAGCGCGATTCTGATTGGCTCTTAGATCTTAGTAAACATTCGAATCGGTCGAAACCAGGAAGCGGCGGCCGCCATTTCGTGTATTTCACTCAGAAAAAAAAGAGTGATATCTTGAAAAGGGGGCAAGGAGGAGAGTTACAGACCCCCTAACATGTGTAAGGGGGTCAAAGAAGGACAGAAAAGTACAAAGAAAAAATTTATTGATTTTTAAAAAAATCACGGGGTACGCGTACGGTAAGCTCAACGTACGCGTACGGTAGAAAAAAAATAAAATAAAAGAAATGAAATGCAGATTTAAGAGTTTAGATATTAGGGGGCTCTAAAAAGAGCCGTTGTGTTTATGAAGTGATTTTTTAGTGGTACCTACAAGTAAGTACCGATGCAGAGTCTAAGGTTCAAGAGAAAGACTCTGTTCCCTTCATCATTGAAGTGCACACCATCTCCTCTATAAATGTCTTGCATGTCGTAACGCAAGTTGTTGTGGTAAATGGAACCCATACCATAGTCACGGAGGAAAGCAGAAACAGATTTGTTGACGTGCTTTCTTGCTTTGTCAATCTGCGGACAGAAATGATTGGACCAGTTCCATTTTTGCCTTTGGCATATGTTAGAAAACACAAAGGCAGTTTTAGGGAAAAGTGAAAACAGTTGTGCAAAGGTGTCCTTCATAAGCATTTCCAGACCTACCCCAGTCAAAGTGCCTAGGTCATTGCCACCACAGTGCACTATTATGAGGTCAGGGTGTTGGATTTGCATGAAGGATTTCACCAATGGCATCAATTGGTGCCACTTTAACCCTCTCTGACCAATCCATTTAATGTCTACATTTGGCAAAGCAAGGTCTCTCACCATATCTGTTTTCTCTGCATACTTTTCACTCCAGAAGACATAGCTGTGCCCTACAATCCACACTGTGAACATCTTCAAAGGAGAACTGGATGCACTCAGGAGGTGTAATTCAGTAGAATGGTAAAAAGAAATGAAAGACAGTTTGGAAATGGAGGCATACATATTTTTTTCATAAAAAAAGAACTGATTGGCTGTTTCATACCATTCTAGAATAAAAACTAGGCTGTATGTGTAAATTAATAGAAGCATGTTTTGTATTGGTACAGAAAAATGTGTTACCAAAGAACAGTACTATGGATTTGCTGTTAGGTTTGAAAAGTCAAGCACTCTTGCTCTGTGGAATTAAAACATTGTTTGGTGAACTTCTGACCTAACTCCACACAGCAGTGTTCCATGAGCTGTTGCTATGGTAGCAGGCAGAAGTCAAGTTGGGGGAAGGGTACTAGGCAGAAGTCAAGTTGGGGGAAGGGTACTTTTGGAAAAGGGTTGGTTTTCAACCAATAGAAATGTGTGATTACATTTGAAAAAAAGGGGGAAGCACTGAGATTTGAAATTAACATGTATATGTGTGGAAAAAGAGAGGGAAAGTTTGCCATTATCTGGTTCTGCTGAGAGGAGACAGGTGTAAAGAACAGAGATCCTGGCTCTGATAATCTGCTGTTTGAGTGCCACATTTCTTTCACAGCTAACTAATTTTAAAGGTGAGTTTAGAGTTTGAGAGGGGATGTATATGGTAAATTAAGAAATGAATAATAGAAATGGAATTCCTTTTGTTGAAGTTGTGTTTATTATTTTCTGTTTTGGGAGAAATTTTAATGTGAGGAACATGTAAAATAATATGGACTATGTTTTCACGATAAATTAAGGTGTACTGGTAAAAATAAAGAATACTTTAAGGGTTTGAGGTTGGACTCAGTAATGCAAATACATACAGCATCAGTAAGGCTGGTTGCCCTTGCTGGAGTGTAGGCAGTCACCCAGGTTACACATGGTGCTGGTCTGAAAATGCAGTTTGGACATGTGCTTTTTTAAGAATCTGAAAAGTGGATTCATAATGTGTCAGTCTGTAAAAGTGTTTATCACTTGCCAAAAAAAAGAGTAGTAAGTGTGCTTTGAAATTGGCAAAGAAATTTCGTTTTGTGACTAATGTGAAAACATGACTCTGTGTGCAAATAGGAATTACAGGCAGAGATTTATTGCGTATTGCTCTGGTGATTTCACAGTTGCATTAGATGGAAAGGGGGAGCCATTTTTTGGTGCAGAAGCAGACTCTTAGCACACACCCAGCTGCTTACCCTGTGGAATCATGCACAGTATTCACAAGCGAGTGGGGTTTGAGGTTTCAGTCAGTAATGCAAATACATTCAGCATCACTAAGGCTGGTTGCCCTTGCTGGAGTGTAGTCAGTCACCCAGGTTACACATGGTGCTGGTCTGAAAAAGCAGTTTGGACATGTGCTTTTTTAAGAATCTGAAAAGTGGATTCAAAATGTGACAGACTGTAAAAGTGTTTATCACTTGCCAAAAAAAAGAGTAGTAAGTGTGCTTTCAAAATGGCAAAGAAATTTCGTTTTGTGACTAATGTGAAAACATGACTCTGTGTGCATATAGGAATTACAGGCAGAGATTTATTGCGTATTGCTCTGGTGATTTCACAGTTGCATTAGATGGAAAGGGGGAGCCATTTTTTGGTGCAGAAGCAGACTCTTAGCACACACCCAGCTGCTTACCCTGTGGAATCATGCACAGTATTCACAAGCGAGTGGGGTTTGAGATTTCAGTCAGTAATGCAAATACATTCAGCATCACTAAGGCTGGTTGCCCTTGCTGGAGTGTAGTCAGTCACCCAGATTACACATGGTGCTGGTCTGAAAAAGCAGTTTGGACATGTGCTTTTTTAAGAATCTGAAAAGTGGATTCAAAATGTGACAGACTGTAAAAGTGTTTATCACTTGCCAAAAAAAAGAGTTGTAAGTGTGCTTTCAAAATGGCAAAGAAATTTCGTTTTGTGACTAATGTGAAAACATGACTCTGTGTGCATATAGGAATTACAGTCAGAGATTTATAGCGTATTGCTCTGGTGATTTCACAGTTGCATTAGATGGAAAGGGGGAGCCATTTTTTGGTGCAGAAGCAGACTCTTAGCACACACCCAGCTGCTTACCCTGTGGAATCATGCACAGTATTCACAAGCGAGTGGGGTTTGAGGTTTCAGTCAGTAATGCAAATACATTCAGCATCACTAAGGCTGGTTGCCCTTGCTGGAGTGTAGTCAGTTACCCAGGTTACACATGGTGCTGGTCTGAAAAAGCAGTTTGGACATGTGCTTTTTTAAGAATCTGAAAAGTGGATTCATAATGTGTCAGTCTGTAAAAGTGTTTATCACTTGCCAAAAAAAAGAGTAGTAAGTGTGCTTTCAAATTGGCAAAGAAATTTCGTTGTGTGACTAATGTGAAAACATGACTCTGTGTGCAAATAGGAATTACAGGCAGAGATTTATTGCGTATTGCTCTGGTGATTTCACAGTTGCATTAGATGGAAAGGGGGAGCCATTTTTTGGTGCAGAAGCAGACTCTTAGCACACACCCAGCTGCTTACCCTGTGGAATCATGCACAGAATTCACAAGCGAGTGGGGTTTGATGTTTCAGTCAGTAATGCAAATACATTCAGCATCACTAAGGCTGGTTGCCCTTGCTGGAGTGTAGTCAGTCACCCAGGTTACACATGGTGCTGGTCTGAAAAAGCAGTTTGGACATGTGCTTTTTTAAGAATCTGAAAAGTGGATTCAAAATGTGACAGACTGTAAAAGTGTTTATCACTTGCCAAAAAAATGAGGAGTAAGTGTGCTTTCAAAATGGCAAAGAAATTTCGTTTTGTGACTAATGTGAAAACATGACTCTGTGTGCATATAGGAATTACAGGCAGAGATTTATTGCGTATTGCTCTGGTGATTTCACAGTTGCATTAGATGGAAAGGGGGAGCCATTTTTTGGTGCAGAAGCAGACTCTTAGCACACACCCAGCTGCTTACCCTGTGGAATCATGCACAGTATTCACAAGCGAGTGGGGTTTGAGGTTTCAGTCAGTAATGCAAATACATTCAGCATCACTAAGGCTGGTTGCCCTTGCTGGAGTGTAGTCAGTTACCCAGGTTACACATGGTGCTGGTCTGAAAAAGCAGTTTGGACATGTGCTTTTTTAAGAATCTGAAAAGTGGATTCAAAATGTGACAGACTGTAAAAGTGTTTATCACTTGCCAAAAAAAAGAGTAGTAAGTGTGCTTTCAAATTGGCAAAGAAATTTCGTTTTGTGACTAATATGAAAACATGACTCTGTGTGCAAAGAGGAATTACAGGCAGAGATTTATTGCGTATTGCTCTGGTGATTTCACAGTTGCATTAGGTGGAAAGGGGGAGCCATTTTTTTGTGCAGAAGCAGACTCTTAGCACACACCCAGCTGCTTACCCTGTGGAATCATGCACAGTATTCACAAGCGAGTGGGGTTTGAGGTTTCAGTCAGTAATGCAAATACATTCAGCATCACTAAGGCTGGTTGCCCTTGCTGGAGTGTAGTCAGTCACCCAGGTTACACATGGTGCTGGTCTGAAAAAGCTGTTTGGACATGTGCTTTTATCAGAATCTGAAAAGTGGATTCATAATGTGTCAGTCTGTAAAAGTACTTTTCACTTGCCTAAAAAGTAGTAGAAAGTATGCTTTGCAATTTGCAAAGAAATTTCGTTTTCTGCCTAATTTCAAAGCATGACTCTGTGTGCACACAGGAATTGTTTTTAGATATTTAATTGGTGAAGGTGTTATTGTGATTTTCATTTATAGGAAAGGGGTTTATAGTATTTTAAGGTTTCTAAAGAACATAAAAAATGTAGTAATATATTTAAATAAAATAAAGGAATTTTTTTTTAGTTTTTTTCAGGTATTGCTGAAGAGCAGTGAACAAAATTTAAGATGCCTACAAAATCCAGAGTAAAGAAAGACCACAAAAAAAACCTATATTTGAAGACAACTGGAGGACCTAAGTTAGTTGGAGATGCTCATGTTGGGAAAAAGAAAAAATCTTCTGGTAAACAGACAAAAAATTTTTTAAAGAACATATTCAAAAAAAGGAAAAATGTACAAAATGTCTGTACTGGAAAGAATGTTTTCAATAGAAAAGGACAGGAAAAAAATAGAAAATTTAGTTAATGCAAATATACCTTCTGCAACTAAAAAGATTAACTTAAACAGAAAAACAGCGTTTAAAGAGATACGTAGAAAAATGTTTCAGAGAAGAGTTATGTCCAATTTGATAAAGGATGTGAAGAAATATAAGCAAAAGGCTAAGTTTTGTAAGAGAAAAAAAGAAATTGAAGCCATTGCAGCAAAGGCATTAGAACTAAAAAGGAAACTATTCATTTTAATTTTGAATAGGATGCGTACATTAGATAAAATGGTTAATGTACTGAAATCACAAAGCAAAATGAAAAGAGTAGTGAACAGAACAAACTTTTGTAAAGTGTTTTTAGGAAAATGGATGCATAGTTCAAGTAGTGAACCTTTTTTTAATGAAGAGAGCTATTTTCAAAGTAATAGTTTGCTGCATGCAGTTGACACCAGAGGTCGTGCTTACGAAGTGAAAAATGGTTGCATAATGGAGAAGGAGATAATGGTTCCAAGAGATGAGGTGCAAGTGATGGCGGATGAGGCTATGGGGAGACGTCCTAAAGCCCCAGTGTACACTTGTAATTGTAGTAGTATTTGCACTGTGCGTCAGGAATCTATTGATAAATTTCGAGAGTTTCTAAGAGAATATAGTAAAAAAAGTGTAAAACAGAAGATTAAGGTGCTTCAAAGTCTAGATCCATGCAGAGTGAGAGAGAATACTGGTTTGCAGGGTCATTCTCTGGCTTGTCTATCTAGAAAAGTGTGTAATAGTGTTTTCCATCATTTTAGGATGCTGGCTGTTCATCATACTGAAATGAGAAAGTTTGTGAGACGGTTGTATTTTGCTAAAAGTCCAGCAATAAAGTTAGATGAATTGAATAGGGCTCTGTTCTGTGGATCGGTATCAGATGTAGAGAAGGTTGTTGATGAAATTCAGTTTTGTTACTTTGGTCCTGAACAAAACAGTGCAGAAAAGGACACAGTAAATGAGGAAGAAGTGGAAGAGAATGTAGAACCCTCTGTAAGTAAGACATTTAATGATCACATAACAAAATTTGCAATAATCTCTAATGAAAGACCAAATATTACTTCTATTTGTTGCCGCAGAACTCATTATAGAAAACAAACTAGGAATGTTGATCTCTACAGAAAGAGTGAAAATGAAGATAATTATAAGTGGAAGGATTTTGCCACATATATATTTCTTGAAAATTGTTTTGAATTGGGTGAAGATCAGCGTATTTGTAAATACTGTTACAACAAGTTAGAGGAAAATAGAATGCCGACCAGAGCTGTACATAATAATTTAGAATTGGATGCTATTCCTGCTGAACTTTCTGAATTAAATACATATGAGTCTATACTCATTCAATGTGTTCATCCGTTCCAGACCATAGTACGTATGGAGCCCAAAACTGGTAAATTACCTCCTTCAGATTTACTGAGAGGTTTAAAAGGTAGAGTGGTGTATTTGCCCTTGGATTTGAAAAAAAATATGGAAACTATTGATGCGGATACTTTGGAAACTGAACCATTAATTATTCTGGTTAATGGTGTACCTACAAAGAATAAGAAGATTTGTCAGGAGCTGGTAGATGTACGGAAAGTACAAAGAGCAAATTTGTATTTGAAAAGGAATAACAAATGGTATGAATCAATTTATATAGAAGAAGAAGAAGAAGAAGATTTACAAGAAGACACAGAAACACCAACTGGACAAATTGAAAAAGTGGACAAGTCAAAGGAAGAAGAAATTTATGAACATTTTAGCATACATCCTCTTCATTCAAAAGAAGTTATGGGAGACAATATTGATCTGTTTCAGATGAAGAAAGCAAAAGGAACTCCTGTGAGTGTATGGGAGGAGAGCTTGGAAGCTCGATGTTTTCCCCAGCTGTTTCCTAAAGGAAAAGGAGGACGATACGATGAACGTCCGGAACAGATTCCAGCTTCTGAGTATCGGACTACAAGACTATATGCTGAAGATCCCAGATTTCGACAAAGTATTCCTTATTTGTTCCATCTTTTATTTCAAAGCGACTTGTCTGCACTGTCTTATGCAGTAAATCACATTTTAAAAAGTGGAGTACATTTACAAAATGTGTCTGCTAAGGATTTTATGGAGAAAGTGCAGCACCGAGATGATCATTTGGAAACACAACTGATCAATCTGATGGCTTGTCAGCGTTGGACAAATGAATATTGGTACAGACGCCATGGTGAATTAAAATGCATGTTACGGAATTTAGGAACACCAACATGGTTCGTTACCCTAAGCTGTGCTGAGTACGCTTGGGATGATTTACTGGATTTTCTACGAGAGGCAAATTCAAACATTAAAAACATCGAATACAAGACAGCAGGAGAACTGTGCTCATTGGATCCGGTTAATGTTTGCAGATATTTCAATCATAGATTTGAGGCTATGATGTCGTTCATCTGCAATAAAAAAAATCCACCTCTAGGAGAAGTAGTGGATTTCTTTTGGAGAAAAGAGTACCAGGCAAGAGGTGCTCCTCATATTCATATGCTGTTGTGGATCAAGGATGCCCCAAAGTTTGGAACAGATGCTGATGAAGCAGTGTTATCTTACATTGAAGAATATGCAACATGTGCTATACCAAAAAACACAGAAGAGAAAAAGTTAAAGGAGCAAGTTTTACGTTTCCAAAGTCATCGGTGTGGAAAATACTGTCGACGGAAATACAAGAGCAAAGATAAATACTACACTAAATGTCGATTTGGATTTCCTAGACCTGTTCTTTCAAATGGAAGAGTAAACAGTTTTATGTCATCTGTGAGACATACTATCACAAGAAAATCACCTAAGAATACCTACAACCTTAAAAGAAAAGAAGAATCAAAAAATATAAATGACTACAACCCAGTCATTTTATCCATGTGGAATGCTAACATGGATATACAGTATGTAGCTGACAATTCCATTGCTGTTGCTCGATATGTAACGTCTTACATTACGAAATCAGAAAAAACAGAATTGAAGGAAATGTGGGAAGAGATTTCTCACGAGAAAACTGTCAGTAAGAAGCTGTACAGTTTCAGTCTGAAGATGTTATCGCATCGAGAAATTGGATCCTACGAATGTTCAGATAGGTTATCTTCTGCAAGTCTCTACTCGAAATCAAGAAGAATAATTTGGGCAAGTTTAGGCCTTGCAGCAATGAGAAATCGGGTACTGAAATCTGTTGGAGAAATTGAATATTTGGCCGAGAATGACCCAGAAAGTACAGATATTTTGAAATCAAACATGTTGGACACATATTATCCCAAGAGAAGTCATCATCTGGAGAACATGTGTCTCTATGAAGTGCTGCAGAACTACATTTATTCACGGAAAGCCACAGAAGACATCAACAATGGAAAATATAAAGTCATTGGTGAGGAAGGATGTTTGGTGAAGCAAACAAAAGGAAGTTTGATAAATCACAGGAAGCTGAGTTGCGACACTACTGACAAAAAGGAATTTTACTACTTGGCTCTTTTACAGCTGTTTAAACCATGGCGTACAGAGGATGAACTACTGGGAGAATTTCAAAGCTATGAAGATTCTTTTAATGCTTGCAAAGACAGCATACAATGCAGTACATTCTCAACTTATCTGCAAATGTTAAATGAAGAAATTGAACAGGAAACTACAATTGCAGCAGAAATAGCTAGAGACAGTTCTCAGGACAGCCAAAGTTCAGGAACACTCAGTCAAGATCCCCTAGGACAACCAATCGTTGAAAATGAAGCATCAATAGCCATGAATGAAGTGGAAACGGCTATGAATCAAGCTCAAGAAGAATTTATAGACTTACAAAATTTGGAAAGACAACTGAACGAAGAGCAGCAACAAATTTATGAAGAGATCAGAAACAAAATTGATCACGGATTTCTACATGAAAAAAAAGAGTGCTCATGCACATCATTTCATCCAATCAGGATGTATGTAAGCGGACAAGCTGGAACTGGAAAAAGTTTCCTTATAAAAGTCATCAGAAGCTACCTACAGCAAAAAACGGATTGTACTTTGTCTTGTGTGGTTACTGCTCCAACTGGGTTAGCAGCATATAACATAAAAGGAATCACTTTACATCGTTTGCTAATGTTACCAGTGGAGCATGAGAACAAAATACAATACAACAAGCTAACTGGAGAAGCATGCTTGGAAGTTTCAAGAGTATTGAAGAAGATGCAAGTTCTCATTATTGATGAGGTGAGCATGGTATCAAACTTAATGCTTGCCTTTGTGCATTTAAGAATGCAGCAAATTCTGAAGACAGACTATGACGTGTTATTTGGAGGAAAACACGTCATAGTTTTTGGAGATCTTTTGCAACTTACTCCAGTTAAAGGACAACCAGTGTTTAATACTGTGACACATGAAGACACGAAGAAGTCATTGGGAAGCATCGGTAATGCAAATATTTGGTCCTTCTTTGAGTACAAGGAACTTACTACTAATATGAGGCAAGCAAACGATGAAGAATATGGAAGTATTCTGAAAGATATCAGAATTGGACTACTCACTGAAGCTGGCACGAAAGCATTACAGAGTCGGCTGCTACATAATTTATTTCCAAAGGAAGAAATAGTTGCAGAGAACATATACAAGAACATTGCAGAAAAGAAAAGTGTCATCTGCTTAATGCCAACTCTACGTGAATGCTCAATATTCAATGAGGAGCTTTTGAAATTGGAAAAGGAAGATATCAGGAAATTGGAAGCAGTGGACAAAATTGAGGATGAAAGAATTACTGTCACATTAACAGGCACACTGAAAAATAAATTGGATTCACTAGAGAAGAACATTTCCAAAACAGCTGGATTAGAAAAAAATCTATATGTTTGCATGAACTGTAGAGTATTTTTAAGGAGAAATTTGGATGTTGAAAAAGGTTTAGTTAATGGAGCTATGGGAAGAGTTGTGGGTTTTATTAATTATCAGAAAAAAGATGGAATTGAATGTTTAAAAATAAAATTTGATCAGATAGAAGAAGTTAAAGACATTTGTCGTTGTTCAGTTCGTTTCATGCTTGTGAAAGACTTATATGTACGTAGGAAGCAGTTTCCGTTTTCTCTAGCATATGCTGTAACTATTCACAAGTCTCAAGGATTGACTGTAGATTGTGCATTTGTGAACATTGGTTCAACTGTGTTCAAAGAAGGTATGGCATATGTTGCTTTGTCACGAGTGAAAACATTATCAGGTTTATTCATGATAGACTTTGATGACTCAAAAGTTAGTGCTGATGCAAATTGTGTAAAGGAGTATAATAGATTAAGAAGAAGCTATGCTCCTCATTTAGGTCAGTATCCTGTGTTGGAGAAACATGTAGTTTCTCGTAAAAGGAGAAATGAGAATATCTGTAATGAAGATGTAGAGAGGAGGAAAAAAAAGAGGAGTGATGTAATTGCAAGCAAAAAGAAAAAGGAAAATGAAGAACAGGTTGTAGGATGTAATTTTGAAAATAGCCCTGGTGTCAACTGCTACGCTAATGTAGTGCTGAATGTTGCATTTTATCTGGAAAGTGTGCAAGAGCAGATAATAGTAAATCAGGGAAAAAGATTCTGTTCTGAGTTGAGTCTCCTTTTTCAAAAGCTGAGTAATGATAAAACTCAAATAGAAAGTGCTACTGAAATTAGAAAACTTTTAGATGTATGTTCAGGACGAACACAGTTTTCTCAAAATGTACAGCAAGACGCACAGGAATACTTGATGTTTTTTCTTCAGGTACTGGAAGAAGAAGGGGTTCCCATTGAAAATTTATTTGGTCTCTCTTATAAATGGGAACATAGTTGTGAAAACTGTTATAATATATGTGGCTCTAATGTTGATTCTGAAAGGTTTATTTATTTAACATTGCCAGAAAGTAAAACAGTCACTTTTGCTAAATTAGTTTAAGATGCTAATCATAGCATGGAATGCAGTGAGTGTCAATCTGACATGTTTTCAACGTTAATTTTAAAGGAATACGGACAGTATGTAATTTTAATGATGCAACGCTGTAAAGCTGATGGTTCAAAATTAGATACTTTAATAAAGAAGTTTACAGGACAGCAATTATCAATTTCAGGAAAAACTTTTGTAACAGTTGCAATAATTTTCCATGATGGACCTACTGTAACTTCTGGTCATTACACAGTTTATCTTAAATGTGAAAAAGGCTGGACACTGTGTAATGATTCCCAATTGATTTTTAAGCAACGTTTGCCTTTTCATTTAGCAAATTCCTATCTAATCTTCCTGAAACCTAAATTTTAGAGAGATTTGGCAACATCTGGACAAAACAATTTTACCATTTTATTGGATTACCATTGGAATTTTCAAAAAAAATGATTTTACAAATTATCATTTGGCCTAATGGAAAGGTAACCAATTGTAATGTGGACTTTTTCAATTTTTAATGAAACTTTGGAAAACCAAAAATTTAGAAAAAATCGGTAACATCTGCACAATTTAAATTTGGGAATGTTATTGGATTGCCATTGGAAATTTATTCCAAAAAGATTTTTAAAATTACTATTTGGCCATGCGGAAAGGTAAACAATTCTATTGTGGACTTATTTAATTATTAATAAATCTTTCGGAAACCAAAATGTTACAGAGAATCGGTGAGATCTGTACAATTTAAACTTTAGATTTTTATTGGATTACCATTGGAAATTTAATCAAAAAAGAATTTTAAAATTACTATTTGGCCTAAAGGAAATGGAACCAGATGTATTGTGGAGTTATTTGAGATATATTTTTGTGATTATACTTCTGAAACAAAAATATCAGACGGTATTTTAAAGAAATAAGTATTGATATTAGATGATATTTTTTAAGAACAATATGCATTTCTATAAAGTTATGTTTATGCAAAAAGAGATTGTGGGCTTTTTTAAAACAATCTTTGAGATTGTTAATTTTTTTTTTGCCCGCTGTTAAATGATGAATGCAATTGCTTTCACAATTTATAGTGAAATGCAATATATTCTGAAAACAGCAAAAAAAAGGCAACCATTTTTTGGGAAAAATATGTAAATATGTGTACTGTATTATAAAATGTTTTATTAAATATTAATACTTTTTTCTTTTTTTTTAGATTGAGATAGAACATTTTCGAAAACTAGAACCATTTTTAAAGCAATTAAAACATTTTTTAAATGAATAAATATTTTTTTGAGTGGGTATGGTAAGTCAAAAATTTCATGGTCCCTTTTTTCCACTTCTCCACAATCACATTTTCAGTTTTTCATTGTAGTCTCTCAAGGACCTTGTAATGTGATAATTGATTTTTAGTGTTTTTTAAAAAAAAAAAAAATAATTACGCGTACCGTACGCGTACGGTAAAAAAAAAATCAAAAAAAAGTTTTAAAAAATATATAAAAAAAAGTTGAAAGGTAAGGTTGGCTCTTAAAAGAGCCGTTGTGTTCATGCAGGGACAGAGGAAAGAAAGAATGGGAATATTAGTCGGTACGACAAATGTGCTGATCTATTTTATTGTTCACTAGGGAAATACTGGTCTCCCTATGACAAATTAGATCATGACAAGTGGCGCACCGTATTTCAACCCTCAGAAACCGAGGGTTAATTTCCAGAGGACGAGAAAAAGGAGATGCTCCCCCCACAGATGAAGGGCTCACCTGACCTGCCGAAGATGGACTCGGCCCTGCAGATGATGGTCCAGGCTGAGCTGCTGTGGATGTGCTTGGTTGACTTACTGAAGGGTTACCTTCAGTATGTCGAGCATGTGTCCTTCTGTGTACATCCTTAAGGTGTCTCAACATGGTGTGATTCCCGAAGGAATACTTCTTGTTGGGATTCCCTCTTGAAAGTACACGCTTACACAGCTTACAAGTCACTAAGGGTGCATTTACCTTTTGCTGGCCCTCTGGAAAAGAAAAATACTCCCATATGAAAGAGGTCTTTTGTTTCCTCGTTCTCTGCCTCAAGGTAGTGCTGCTAGCCTCACTCTCAGAAGGGCTCTGCTGTTCTGCCATCGTATCACAAAGACAACCCAGCTCCTTCTCCTAAGGGATCACAAGCAGAAATGAGGGGAATGGGTGTGGTGTAGGAGAGTTCTAGAACTGAAAGTTGTAAAAACCAATCAAAAGTCTTGTTTCATGATCACATGACCTACCGTGCGCGTACGTTACGCTTACGGTGCGCTTACGGAGCGCTTACGGCAAAAGTACGCATGCGCGTAAAAAAGACACGCGCGCATGCGCAAAACAGGCACGCCCCTTCACTTCCGCGTAACGTGCGCGTGCAGCGTACGCGTTACGCGCTGTGCGCGCGTGACGTGCGTCTACGCAAATTGCGTAAATGAACGCAAACAGCGTAGAAATCTAACGTAATTAAAGCAAAACGTGCGCTTACCGTACGCGCACGTTAAAAAAAAAAAATAAAAAATAAAAAGGAAAAAAAAAAATATATGTTATACTAATAAATCTTACCTGTTTATTTTATAAAAATGGTAAAATAAAAACATATTGTAGAATTTTTAAAATTTAACCATAGTCTTTAAAAAAGGATAGAAAATTAAAATAAAAATATGTAAAAAAAAAAAGAAAAAAAAAAAAAATTAGTATTTAAAAAACCTTGCAAATTCACTGAAAAAACCATGGGTTTCACTCACGTTATAATTAGGAATTAGCATTTAAAAAACCTTGCAAATTCACTGAAAAAACCATGGGTTTCACACACGTTATAGTTAGGAATTAGCATTTAAAAAACCTTAGAAATTCAATGAAAAAACAAAAGGTTTCACACATGTTATAGTTAGCTGGACATTTCACTCTTAAAAAACCATTGAAATTCCCCCGTTATAGTTAGTTAAGCTAACTATAACTCGCGCACCCGCAATGCACTACTGATGACGTCACATATTACATCACTCATGACATGGTCACTGACATCACTCATGACATCACTGATGACATCTCAAATGACATCACTGATGACATCACTGATGACATCACTGATGACATCATCCTTGTGATAGAGTGGCAGACCTCCTCTTCCCCTAATATAACAATTGAAACACACATTCAAAAATAGAAACTAAAATGTTCAAAATAATGAACATATCAATATCAGTTACAACAACCTATTCAGTAATTCTAAGAACCACATACACATACAGTCATTCACCAACAGTCCTCTACAGTCACTCATACATGTACTCACTCATCATATGTATTCATACACCTATACATCCTGTTACACAACGCCACTCATCCATAGAGTTACTCACACACATAGTCACTCATGCTAATAAAGAATCAAACATCCATTTACTTGCATATACAGTTATACACACACCACCACACTTACTTCTACAGAAACTTACATATACTTACTCTTTTAAACAATAACTTATAGAAACACATACTTATTCATACAGGAACTCTTCCAATCTCTCACTCTCACATATACTCACTTATATACACCAATAGTCACATATACTAGTTTAAAACATATGTAGTTACTCATAAAGACACTATAGAGACAGTCATTCACTCACTAACACACCCATGCACACACTCATCCACCCATACAGTCCTGCACACATGCTGTATTCAACACATACAAACAGTGAGTCACTCATTCATGCACCTATGCACTAAGTAATACCCCCCACCGAACCATACAGAAACTCAGACACTCATACTGATAAAAAACCAACTAATAACCTATATAGACACTCATGTAGCTACTCACCAACCCATGCAGCCACTTATACACAAAGTAAGAAACTGATACAGATATTTTCATATTTAAAGATTACTCAGTAAGCCATGTATTCACTATGATACACTTAATCAGTCAGTTACACAAAAAAACATTAAAAAAAAAAGCATCCATTTAGACACTTACATACCCATTTATTCTTCCATTGACCTTGAGATATACATAAATATAAAACATATTTAATTTTCAGAAAAACACACAATCACTGGATGATGTCATCAGTGATGTCATCAGTGATGTCATTTGAGATGTCATCAGTGATGTCATGAGTGATGTCAGTGACCATGTCATGAGTGATGTAATATGTGACGTCATCAGTAGTGCATTGCGGGTGCGCGAGTTATAGTTAGCTTAACTAACTATAACGGGGGAATTTCAATGGTTTTTTACGAGTGAAATGTCCAGCTAACTATAACATGTGTGAAACCTTTGGTTTTTTCATTGAATATATATTATAGTTAGGACCTATTTTCCATAGGAAAATCATTTTTTGTTTTCCTAATAACTTTGGCATCGTTTGACAAATCTTTGCGAAATTTTCAAAACTAGCTGGGCGCTCCGGTCAGCTCCTGTCTTGAAAGCTTGGGGGTGATTTGTGAAGTGGGGGGCAGAGAATATATATATATATATATATATATATATATATATATTCACTGAAAAAACCATAGGTTTCACACACGTTATAGTTAGGAATTAGCATTTAAAAAACCTTGCTAATTCAATGAAAAAACCATAGGTTTCACACATGTTATAGTTAGCTGGAAATTTTACTGATAAAAAACCAATGAAATTCCCCCGTTATAGTTACTGTAGGCAACTATAACTCACGCGACCGCAATCCTCTGCTGATGCTAATACTGTATTTAGACACTTATTTGCCCATGTCTTCTTCCATTAAATTTTAGCTATACATATTTTACAAATTTTTTTTTTTCATAAAGACACATATGTCATCACCAGAGGATTACGGTCGCGTGAGTTATAGTTGCCTACAGTAACTATAACGGGGGAATTTCATTGGTTTTTTATCAGTAAAATTTCCAGCTAACTATAACATGTGTGAAACCTATGGTTTTTTCATTGAATTAGCAAGGTTTTTTAAATGCTAATTCCTAACTATAACGTGTGTGAAACCTATGGTTTTTTCAGTGAATTTGTACGGTTTTTTAAATGCTAAGTTACTTTACGCCATTCGTGGCGTGCACGCCCACTTAACGCAGTTAGTGCCGTACACGCAAGGTGGGCACGCAGTGCGCTACGCGCACCGCGTGCCCACGTTACGCACCGTGCGCACATGGAGGACATATTATGCGCTTCCTTGTGATAGGTAATCTGTTAAATTTAATTTGTAAGTGATGACAATAATATGCCATGCACAGAGAGTGTTTTTTTTTTTATTAAAATTTTTAGCGTAAGCGCACCGTACGCGTACGGTAAGCGTAATCGGCGAAATTTTCAAAATTTTTTTTTTTACAGTTTTTGGCCTTGGGGGATCTTTGAGGACTCAACTAACATGGCTATGTGCATGGGCGCTGTCTAAACAGCCCCTTTATATGTTTTTTGCCTTTGTTTACAGCCCCCCCCTCAGAGTGCGAGAGAGAAAATGGCGGCCGCCGCTTCCTGGTTTCGGCCGATTCGAATGTTTACTAAGATCTAACAGCCAATCAGAATCGCGCTCGCGCACGCCACCGTACGCGTACGGTAAGCTTACGGTAAGCGTACCGTAAGCTGGCTCAGATATATATATTGATTTAAAGGCTATTTTCTCAGAATCTACTGAACAGATTTACACCAAACCTACAAAAGGCACTTCCTTGACCTGAGGACTACCTCTCTGCCAAATTTCTAGTAATTCTGTTCAGCCGTTCGGGCTGTAGCCCTGTCTAAAGGTCCTATGGAAAAATGCATGGGAAAAACGCGTTTTGGGACCCCCCTTTTATCTCAGCCCCCGCTTGACGAATCCCCCCGAGACTTTCAGGGTAGGAGCGGAGCGTAGCGCCCCACCTATTTTGAGAAATTCGCGAGGATTCGTCGACCGGCGCCAAAGTTATTCAAAATAGAATGTTGCGGATTTCCTATGGAAACAGGGTCCTAACTATAACTACCTACTGGCGACCGCCAGTAGGTAATATATATATATATATATTACCTACTGGCGATAGCCAGTAGGTAGTTATAGTTAGGACCACGTTTCCATAGGAAAACCTCAACATTCTATTTTGAATAACTTTGGCGCCGGTCGACGAATCCTCGCGAATTTCTCAAAATAGGTGGGGCGCTACGCTCCGCTCCTACCCTGAAAGTCTCGGGGGGATTCGTCAAGCGGGGGCTGAGATAAAAGGGGGGTCCCAAAACGCGTTTTTCCCATGCATTTTTCCATAGGACCTTTAGAACGAGCTACAGCCCGAATGGCTGAACAGAATTACTCAAAATTTGGCAGAGAGGTAGTCCCTAGGTCAAGGAAGTGCCTTTTGTAGGTTTGGTGTAAATCTGTTCAGTAGATTCTGAGAAAATAGCCTTTAAATCAATATATATATCTGAGCCAGCTTACGGTACGCTTACCGTACGCTTACGGTAAGCGTACGGTGGCGTGCGCGAGCGCGATTCTGATTGGCTCTTAGATCTTAGTAAACATTCGAATCGGCCGAAACCAGGAAGCGGCGGCCGCCATTTTGTCTCTCGCACTGAGAGAGATTTTTAAAATCGGAAGCCCAAAAACATGTAAAGGGGCTGTTTTGACAACTCCCTCCCACATAGTCATGTGGAGGGAGTCCCCAAACATCCCCCAAGTGCAAAAACGGTTTTATTTTTTTTTCGGCAATTTCGCGGGGTACGCTTACCGTACGCTTACGGTAAGCGTACGGTAAAAAAATAAAAATAAAAAAAACACTATCCACACTTACCCCACCCCCTGTGCTTTTGGTGGCCGAAGGCCACCAAAAGCACAGGGCTTATGTTAAGGGCAAAAAACACTATCCACACTTACCCCACCCCCTGTGCTTTTGGTGGCCGAAGGCCACCAAATGTACAGGGCTTATTATAAGGGAAAAAAACTTAGCATTTAAAAAACCGTACTAATTCACTGAAAAAACCATAGGTTTCACACACGTTATAGTTAGGAATTAGCATTTAAAAAACCTTGCAAATTCACTGAAAAAACCATAGGTTTCACACATGTTATAGTTAGCGGAAATTTTACTGATAAAAAACCAGTGAAATTCCCCCGTTATAGTTAGCGCAGGCAACTATAACTCACGCGACTGCAATCTTCTGCTGATGACATATGTGTCTTTATGAAAAAAAAATATTTGTAATATATGTATAGCTAAAAATGTATGGAAGAAGACATGGGCAAATAAGTGTCTAAATACAGTATTAGCATCAGCAGAAGATTGCAGTCGCGTGAGTTATAGTTGCCTGCGCTAACTATAACGGGGGAATTTCACTGGTTTTTTATCAGTAAAATTTCCGCTAACTATAACATGTGTGAAACCTATGGTTTTTTCAGTGAATATATATATATATATTACCTACTGGCGGTCGCCAGTAGGTAGTTATAGTTAGGACCCCTTTTCCATAGGAAATCCGCAACATTCTATTTTGAATAACTTTGGCGCCGGTCGATGAATCCTCGCGAATTTCTCAAAATAGGTGGGGCGCTACGCTCCGCTCCTACCCTGAAAGTCTCGGGGGATACGTCAAGCGGGGGCTGAGATAAAAGGGGGGTCCCAAAACGTGTTTTTCCCATGCATTTTTCCATAGGACCTTTAGAACGAGCTACAGCCCGAACGGCTGAACAGAATTACTAGAAATTTGGCAGAGAGGTAGTCCCTATGTCAAGGAAGTGCCTTTTGTAGGTTTGGTGTAAATCTGTTCAGTAGATTCTGAGAAAATAGCCTTTAAATCAATATATATATCTGAGCCCGCTTACGGTACGCTTACCGTACGCTTACGGTAAGCTTACGGTACGCGTACGGTGGCGTGCGCGAGCGCGATTCTGATTGGCTGTTAGATCTTAGTAAACATTCGAATCGGCCGAAACCAGGAAGCGGCGGCCGCCATTTTGTGTGTTTCACTCAGAAAAAAAAGAGTGAAAACAAGAAAAGGGGGCAATGAGGAGAGTTACAGACCCCCTTACATTTGTGAGGGGGTCAAAGAAGGACTGTAAAGTACAAAGAAAACATTTATTGATTTTAAAAAAAATCACGGGGTACGCGTACGGTAAGCTTACGGTAAGCGTACGGTAGAAAAAAAAATAAAAAAATAAATGAAATTCAGATTTAAGTGTTTAGATATTAGGGGGCTCTAAAAAGAGCCATTGTGTTTATGAAATGATTTTTTAGTGGTACCTACAAGTAAGTACCGATGCAGAGTCTAAGGTTCAAGAGAAAGACTCTGTTCCCTTCATCATTGAAGTGCACACCATCTCCTCTATAAATGTCTTGCATGTCATAATGCAAGTTGTTGTGGTAAATGGCACCCATACCATAGTCACGGAGGAAAGCAGAAACAGATTTGTTGACGTGCTTTCTTGCTTTGTCATCGCACCGCGTGCCCACCGTGCGTGCACGGCACTAACTGCGTAAAGTGGGCGCGCGGTGCGCGAAGCGCACCGCGTGCTCACTGTGCGCGCACGGTGCGCGAAGCGCACCGTGCGCGCACGGAACGAACTGCGTTAAGTGGGCGCGCACGCCACGAATGGCGTAAAGTAACTTAGCATTTAAAAAACCGTACAAATTCACAGAAAAAAAACATAGGTTTCACACACGTTATAGTTAGGAATTAGCATTTAAAAAACCTTGCAAATTCACTGAAAAAACCATAGGTTTCACACATGTTATAGTTAGCGGAAATTTTACTGATAAAAAACTAATGAAATTCCCCCGTTATAGTTAGTGCAGGCAACTACAACTCACGCGACCGCAATCTTCTACTGATGACATATGTGTCTTTATGAAAAAAAAATATTTGTAATATATGTATAGCTAAAAATGTATGGAAGAAGACATGGGCAAATAAGTGTCTAAATACAGTATTAGCATCAGCAGAGGATTGCGGTTGCGTGAGTTATAGTTGCCTGCACTAACTATAACGGGGGAATTTCATTGGTTTTTTATCAGTAAAATTTCCGCTAACTATAACATGTGTGAAACCTATGGTTTTTTCAGTGAATATATATATATATACATATATATATATATATATATATATATATATATATATTACCTACTGGCGGTTGTCAGTGGGTAGTTATAGTTACAATCTAGATCCCATAGGAAAAGCATTTTTTGTTTTTGCTAATAACATTGTCATCATTTGACGAATCATCGTGAAATTCACCCCCAAAAAAGTCTAGCTAGGTCAGCTCTTATCCTGGAAAATTGGGGGTGATTCGTCAAGCGGGGGCTGACAAACAAGGGGGGGTTCCAAAACATTTTCCCCCTGTTAATTTCCATGGGAAGTTTTGCGACGAGCTACAGCCTGAACTGCTGAACGGAATTACCCCAAATTTGGTAGAAAGGTATAGCTTGGTTCAGAAAGCAACCTTTTTTTTAAATGGTGTAAATCCGTTGAGTAGTTTTTGAGAAATTCAAAGAATAAGAGTCAAAAAATCTATTTCCCATAGGAAACTTTGAGCAAGGCTGGAGCCAAAACTACTGAACGGAATTATCCTAAATGTGGCAAAAAGGTAGTGCTTGGATCAGAAAGCGACTTTTTTTTTTAAATGGTGTAAATCCATTCAGTAGTTGCTGAGAAATTAGAAAAATAAAAGTTTTGTTATCTGGGCGGAGCCTAAGTCCCGTGCACGAGCTTCACTGTGCTTGGCTGTCAACACTCCAAACCAGGAAGTGTTGGCAGCCATCTTGTGACTCGGTAGAAACGTGTCACCAGAAAACAGAGAAACAAAGGTATAAAACAAGAGAAGGGGGCAGGGTAGGAACACCCCGACGACCCCCTGGGCCTGCTCAGGGGGTCCCACAAAGACCCTCAGGGCCAAAGAAAGCATTAAAAAAAAATATATATATATATCTGCGGAATTCGCTCTGGGGTCGCGGGTTCCCGCGTTTTATTTTAATGAGACCCCAGAGTGGGCTAGGTCCCGGGGGCATTTCTTAAAAAATGATAGCAGGGGCTTGCTGGGGCTGCGGGGGCCTGCTGGGGTCAGCGATGGATTTGGGGCCAGCCGTTGCACTCTGGGACTTGGAGTCCCACCAGAGTGGATGAGGGCATCGTTATCAGGGCAAAATGCGGGAGAAATGCACACCAAGGACACCAGGCATCTGCGAGGTCAAAGGAGCAGTCACGCCACCCCCAGATCGAAGCACTCCTCCCAACAGCGGCAAATCGTGCGTATATATATATATCTGGATGGTACCTAACTCCTGAGCACGAGCATGCCTCTGATTGGCTGCTAACACTTCAAACCAGTGAGTGTTAGCAGCCATCTTTTATAAATAAGAAAGTATGCTGTTCCTAAAGAGAATTATTGGTGAATAAAGAGATAAATGTGTCCCTGAGGTCAGGAGGAAAATCCTCCTTTAGGAAAAAGACCCTCACACACCCGGCAGACTAGCTGTCATATGTCGTCAGCATGTGGCCCAGATGTAAAGTGTCATCATCGGGTCTGCTCCGAATCGGGGCGGCGCTGCAATCCCCGATCGGCGACCCCAATGGCGCCTTTTAATGGAGATCTTTATTCCATAGTTGCCGGTGGGTGAATGCAGGTGAGGGCCTTCAAGTGAAAAGTGTGTGGTGAGGGGAGTGTATTAAAAATAAGTAGTGGGGAACCTGAATAGTGTTTATTAAATGACTGGGGTCCCACTCTTACAATAAAAGCAATAAAGTGCGTAATATTACAGTTAGATTGACTGTATTACGCTGTGGTCATAGATGGTCAACATGTTTCTTGCTTAAGTAAAGTAACCGCAATTCTTCAGGACCAGGTGATTCACACACTCATTGGTAGTGGTAGTGGCTAATTTGGCACTTACCACACATACAGCACCCTAATAAGTGGTGACTAGTGCAGGTTAGGAAAAATGCCTGAAAGAGAAAAATATATACAGGGACACAAACATACATGTAAATAACAATCACATAGCGACAAGCATTATAGATATTATCTCTTAACAACTACGTTAATCAGTTGACATGCAAATTCACTACTGCCAAGTGTTCAGCTATAAGGTGGTACTAGTTGTGAACACCCTATAGAAGTGGACTAAAAACGGGAGAATTTTAAAAAAATTATATTTGACCGCTACCCACTGTGACTGGTGCTGGGGCAGAAACTTAAGAACGCCGGATGCGCGAGGTGTTTGGTGGCATCGGGGCAGAGATAACAGTTAATTTGGTTCAACCACTCACCCTTCACTGCAGGGCTGTAAAATCCAACGAGCTGGCGCTGGAGGCAGACACCGGATAGTACAGTGTCCTAATGATACACAGAGCGGCGACCAGCGGGCAGAAGGTGCAGCCGCAAGAAAATAGAGAGCTGATCATTTAGTAGCAAGATCATATAATAAGGAAATCCGCATAAGATGAGGACCCAGGTGCCACGAGGGGATACTTACAGAAGTCCGTAGTGTAGGACGCCTATCCACCTACCCTTGATCCACGCCGACTCGGGGGACGAATCTCGGAACTCCCGAAGGGATTATCTAGCGTCGGCCAGCCAATCCGAGCCGTGCACTAATTGATACGTCAGAGAAGTGCTGGCGGAGAAACTAGTGCGCGAGGTATACTTCCGGTAGAGGAAAAGAGGGATATGGGCGTGTGGCAGGACGCGCCGCGTAAATTACAGGATGTGATGACGCGGGGTCACGTGTGATAACAGTGTTACGTGAGGAGCCCTTATTGGTTGCTAGAGCTGGGGTTGCTGTGGTAACCAAGTGAAATCGTGTCAGTCCGGAATGCTTGGACTGGACTTAATTCCACGAATCGAGCCGCGAAAGAATATCTATGTGTATGACAAATGCGTGTTGTTGGCACATGAAGTAGTGTCATCATTGTGTTGCCAACTCGCATATTTTACGTAGCCAGTTCGAATGTTAGGGAAACTGGCAAGCATATATCATAGGATATCTATAGGTATCTAATGTAAAGTGATCATTTCGTTGACAACTTGCATGTTAGGGAAACTGACATAAGTGTATCAGAGGATGCCTATAGGTACATGTATTAATATGCTCTGGTGTCTAAGCGTCACATGCTTAAGCGAGGGTGGGCCCACAAAGGTATAAAACGTCTATTGGAGACAGCTAGTTCTGTCACGTCAAATGTTTGTAAGGCTGCTCCACGGGATGTCCTCGTTCAATCCATCGGTATTGGAAGACAGTCTCATCACCCACCTCTGCTCCAGGGTGAATAGTTTGGTTTTGGTGACATTTTTGGGGGACTGGAGAACTACCCACTTAAAAGAGTCAGGGGAGTGGTTATTTTCACAGAAGTGCTTGGTCATCCTAGTGTTCATTTTTTTGCATCGGAAATTACTCCGATGCTCAATGATTCTCGTCTTCACTGGTCTAGTCGTCATCCCTATGTAGGGTAAGTTACACGGGCAGGTAATCAGATAAACGCAGTAGGCAGTGTTACAGTTGGTGTGCGTTCTGCATTCCCACGTGGTCCCGTTAGGAAAGACGATGTCTTTGGTTATTTTAGTTTGAGGACACACCCCACAGTTACCGCAAGGGTAGTGGCCCCTTACGGGAGGAAGGTTCCATAAAGTAGATTGAGTGGTATTCACTGGTGGTTTGGGTTTGGGTCTGGTATGTATTAATCTCTCCTTCAAATTGGTGGTGCGTTTGAAGGCAAAACGGGGGTTCGGTATTGTAAGTTCCCCGGTGTGGAGGATACCCCAATGTTTATTAATGATTTTCTTGAGTTGTGAAGAGTTTGGGGTATAGGTGATCACACAGGTGAGGCAGTCGTCAGTTTTTTTCTCTCTTGGTTCAAGTAACCCTTCCCTGTTATTGTTACGGGCACGTTTGTAGGATCTCTGGATGTCCCGGTTCTGGTACCCCCTCTGGAGAAGATTGGTCATAAGGGTTTTAGACTCCTTTTTGAAGTCGGTAACAGCGCTACAATTCCTCCTAATACGGAGGAATTGACCAAAGGGTAAATTTTGTTTGAGCGCCCCAGGGTGGTAGCTGTTGAAATGTAGCAAACTATTTCTGTCAGTAGGTTTGCGATGTAGTGTGGTGCTCATTTGATGATCGTCTAGTATGATCAGGAGGTCCAGAAAAGGAAGCTGGTGGTCAGAGATGGTACTCGTGAATTTTAAATATGGATTTAAAGTATTTATCCATTGGCAAAACTCATTGCAGTGTGCTTGATCACCCTTCCAAAGGATCAAAATATCGTCAATGAACCTCTTCCACAAAAGGATATTAGCTCTGTAAGGGTTCGATTCATTATGGATGGCTCGTTCCTCAAATGCTGCCATGTAAAGGCAGGCCACACTAGGGGCAAAGGTACTCCCCATCGACGTGCCCTGTGTCTGATGGAATAATTGGCCTTCAAACTCAAAAAAGTTTTCTGTAAGAGCTAGAGTGGCACATTCAATAATGAAAGGGCGGGGGGTAGGTGATACCAGCCATCTTTTGCCTCATATCGAGTGAATATATAAAAGAAAGGTCCCAGGGGCAATTTAATATACCGGAGCTCTGTCTGTGTGAGATACCTCTTCCATGCTGCATCTCCCTACATCAGCAGGTAATGCACCCTTTCCCCCATCAACAGCATACCTCCAACAAAATTCTTGGGCCCGCAAGTCTCCCTCTGCGAACCACTTGTCGGCTCACAGCTCCTCGAGTACGAGTTCTCGGTCCCGCAGTTTTATCTGTGAAGCCAAGACTGGAAATATACCGCAGGTCTCTCTCTGCGAGATACCCAGTTCACGCTCCCTCTCCCCACATCACTGTTCCTTAGCTATCCCTTTGGAAACCAATGGCCCGCACCTTTCCCTGTACCAGTCGGCCCTCAGGGGTTCCTCTGCGAGCTGGCCCGCAGCTCTCCCTCTGCAAACTGACGGGCCGCAGTTCTCCCTCTATGAGCCTGCCAGTCAGCTCGCAGCTCTTCGCCTACGAGCCAGCCCGCCAGCTCGTACGTCTCTGAGAACAGATGCAATGGAGGCAACGATCATGCAGGTCGGACACCCAACACTGCTCCGACATCCCTTAGCAGGAGCTCCTTGTCTGCCATCCCCCCTCACCCCCCATCCCCCACAAACAAATGTGACAGTCACGTTAGGTTGAACAAATAAGAATCTTAGTCATGTATGGATTTACATATAAAACATTTTATTAAAACAAAACAACAACAAATAAAACTGTGTACAGCCATGTTGTGTCATCGCTGGGCCATTTGTGAATCACAGCCTGCAAGACAAAAAGAAAGATAAGATGGTGCATCATGTGTCCAGCAAAGGAGAAAGAGAAAGAGTGAGGGAGAGAGAGAGAAACAAAGAAAGAGTGAGAGAGAGAGAAAGACAAAGAAAGAGTGAGAGAGAGAAAGAGTGAGATACAAGGAAGAGAGAAAGAGAGAAACAGTGTGAGAGAGAGGAAGAGAGAGAGAAAGAGAGAGAGAGAGGAAGAGAGACAGAAAGAGTGAGATGGAGGAGAGAAAGAGTGAGAGAGAGGAAGACAGAGAAAGAGTGAGAGAGAGGGAGACAGAAGAGAGGAAGACAGAGAAAGAGTGAGAGAGAGAAAGAGAGAAAGAGTAAGATACAAGGAAAAGAGAGAGAGAGAAACAGTGTGAGAGGAAGAGAGAGAGAGAGAAAGAGTGAGAGAGAGAGAGGAAGAGACAGAGAAAGAGAGAAAGTGTGAGAGAGAGAAAGGAGAAGATGGAGAGGGAGAGGGAGTGTTGACACTGGAGAAAAGCTTCGCAGCTCACCTTTGTGCCACCGGTGTGTCTCCAACCACGTGCCGGGACATAGTGCACCCTGAAGTTTAGTCATCTGAAAGATAGTATAGAATTAGTAATTGCAGAATACATACAACTGCATATGCCTAATTCTCTATTTCGGCAATGTGCACTCAGACTGCTGCAGCCCATCCACTCCCACTGCTCAGAGGTGTTTGTGCTCTCTGGTGCGGCTAGACTGCTGCACACTATCCACTCCCACCGCCCAGAGGTGACGGCCTGCTACTGCAGAAAGAAGCCTCTGTGCTCACCTTCCGCCACCGGCATGTGTGTAAGAGGGTGCACCACGTGTCAAAGCAACTTTCTGAGGCGTTGTCAGGATGGCCACGCATCATTGCAGGTTGTACACACGTTCAGCTGTGGTGGTGTGGGGGGACGTCGATTCATGAATCACAGCCTGTTAGATAAAAAGCAAGATATGATTGTGCATCATGCGTCCATCAAAGGAGAGAGAAAGAGAGAGAGAAGGAGAGAGAGAGAGAAAGAAAAAAAGAGTGAGAGGAAGACAGAGAGAAAGAGAGAAATAGTGGGACTGACAGGAAGAGAGAGAGAGAAAAAGAAAGAAACAGTGAGAGGAGGACAGAGAGAAAGAGTGAGAGAGACGAAGAGAGAGAGAAACAGTGAGAGAGAGAAAGAGAGAGAGATAAAGAGTGAGAGAGAGGAAGAGAGAGATAAAGAGTGAGAGATAAAGAGTGAGAGAGAGGAAGAGAGAGAGAGATAAAGAGTGAGAGAAAGGAATAGAGAGAGAGAAAGAGTGAGAGTGAGGAAGGGAGTGAGAGAGAAAGAGTGAGAGAGAGGAAGACAGAGAAAGAGACAAAGAGACAAAGAGTGAGATACAAGGAAGAGAGAAAGAGAGAAACAGTGTGAGAGAGAGGAAGAGAGAGAGAGAGAGAAACAGTGTGAGATAGAGGAAGAGAGAGAGAGAGAAAGAGTGAGAGAGAGGAAGAGAGAGAAAGAAAGAATGAGAGAGAGAAGAAGAGACAGAGAAAGACAGAAAGAGTGTGAGGGAGAGAAAGGAAGAGAGAGAGTGAGAGAGAGAGAAAGAGCGTGAGTGACAGAAAGGAAGAGATGGAGAAGGAGAGTGAGTGTTGACACTGGAGAAAATCCTCACAGCTCACCTTTCTGCCACCTGTGTGTCTCCAACCATGTGACGGGATATAGGGCTGCCCTCAAGCTTAGTCATCTGAAACATAGTATGGAATCAGTAATGGAGGAGTACATACAACTGAGCATGCCTAAATTGCTGTCCTGCCTTTGTGTATCCAGGCTAGTGTACCCCATTCACTTCCACTGCCTGAGGTGTCTACTCGCTGCTGTACACCCAGGCTGCTGCACCCCATCCACTCCCACTGCCCAGAGGTGTATCAATCAATAAATCACATAATTTGTAGAGCGCACTACACACCCGGTAGGGTCTCTAGGCGCTGGGGGGTGTGGTGTTGTTACTGGTCGAAGAGCCAGGTCTTGAGTTGTCTCCTAAAAGTCAGCAGCTCTTCGGTTTGTCGCAGGTCGAGGGGGAGGGTGTTCCAGGTCTTGGTGGCGCGAAGGGAGAAGGATCTGCCTCCGGAAGTGGTTCTCCGGATGCATGGGACCGTGGCCAGGGCGTGGTCAGCGGAGCGGAGTTTCCTGTTGGGTACGTAGAAGGAGAGTCGACTGTTGAGATAGGCTGGGCCGGTTTTGTGGAGTGCCTTGTGTGCGCGGATCAGGAGCTTGAAGGAGATTATTTTGTCGAAGGGGAGCCAGTGCAGGTTCCTCAGGTGGGGAGTGATGTGGTCGTGGCACGGGACGTCGAGGATCAGGCGTGCGGAGGCATTCTGGATTCTCTGTAGTCTGCTGATGAGCTTGGACGGGGCTCCGGCGTAGAGGGCGTTTCTGTAGTCGAGTCTGCTGCTGACTAGGGCCTGGGTGACTGTTTTCCTTGTGTTAGTCGGGATCCATCTGTAGATCTTGCGGAGCATGAGGAGGGTGTTGAAACAGGTGGTGGAGACTACGTTGACTTGTTTGGTCATGGAGAGTTTCGAGTCGAGGATGACTCCCAGGTTGCGTGAGTGGTCGGTGGGGGCCGGGGGGGACCCCAGTGATGTGGACCACAAAGAGTCGTCCCATGCAGAGGGGTTGGAGCCGAGGATGAGGATTTACGTCTTATCTGTTTTCAGTTTGAGGTGGCTGTCCTCCATCCAGTCGGCTACGGCCTTCATTCCCTGGTGGAGGTTGGATTTGGTGGTGAGGGGGTCCTTTGTGAGGGAGAGGATCAGCTGAGTGTCATCAGCGTAGGAGATTATGTTGAGGTTGTGCTGTCGGGCGATGAGTGCTAGTGGTGCCATGTAGACGTTAAACAGTGTTGGGCTGAGGAAGGATCCTTGAGGGACTCCACAGATGATTTTGGAGGCCTCAGATCGGAACGGGGGAGGCGGACTTTCTGAGTTCTGCCGGAGAGGAAGGAGGTGGTCCATCCCAGGGCCTTGTTTCAGATCCCTGTGTCGTGGAGGTGCGTGCATAGTGTGTGGTGGCAGACGGTGTCGAAGGCGGCGGAGAGGTTCAGGAGGATGAGGGCCACCGTTTCGCCGTTGTCTAGCAGCATCCTGATGTCATCTGTGGCAGCGATGAGGGCGGTCTCGGTGCTGTGGTTGCTGTGGAATCCTGATTGGGATGAGTCTAGGATGTTGTTGTCTTCGAGGTGCCGGGTGAACTGGGTGTTTACTATCTTCTCGATGACCTTTGCTGGGAACGGAAGCAAGGAGATGGGCCGGAAGTTCTTGAGGTCGCTCGGGTCCGCCTTGGGTTTCTTCAGTAGGGCGTTGATCTCTGTGTGCTTCCAGTTCTCAGGGAAGGTGAGGGTCTCGAAGGAGAGGTTGATGATTTTGTGCAGGTGGGGTGCGATGGACTTGCTGGCTTTGTTGAAGATGTGATGCGGGAGGGGGTCGAATGGGGAACCGGAGTTGATTGTTCCCACGGCAAGGGTTGTCCGGGGTCTGAAGCTGTCATGGATGTTGGTGGAAGAAGGTGGCGAGGGAGTCGCACAGGGCTTGCGATGGTGAGATGTCGTTGGCGTTGGCGTTGGAGCTGGGGTTGGAGAGTTCCTTTACGATGGTGAAGAGCTCCTTGCTGTTGTGTACGTTGTTGTCAAGGCGGTCTGTGAAGGAGGTTATTTTGGCGGTCCTGATGAGGTGGTGGTGGCATCGTCTTTGTGGGCAGTGCGGCTGTTTGGCGTCTTGTCACTGTGCCATATGTTTTCCAGTTTCCGTCAGGTGCGTTTGGAGTTGAGGAGTTCCGGGGTGAACCAGCTGACTCTTCTGCTGGTGTCTCTGTTGGTGGGGTTTTTCAGCGGAGCGACGCTGTTGGCGCAGTCGTTCATCCAGCGTTCGAGGGTGAGTGCACCTTCATCCGGGTTGGTTGGGGTCGTCGGGGGGTTGAGGGCGAGGTTTGTCTGTTGTTGTTCTTCAGTGATTTTGCCCCAGCGGCGTCGGGGGGTCTGTAGGGTGCGGTGGTGTGTGGGTGGTTTTCGGAAGGAGAAGTGGATGCAGTGGTGGCCTGTCGAGGTGAATTCGGAGGCGTGGCTGAAGGTGACGTGGGGGCTTGAGGAGAAGATGACATCTAGCGTGTGGCCGGCGCTGTGGGTCGGCGTCGTGAGGAGCTGTTTCAGTCCAAGGTTGGCGAGATTGTTGATCAGGGTGGAGGGGTTGCTGTCGTTATTGTTCTCCAGGTGAAAGTTCAGGTCTCCGAGGAGGATGTAGTCGGTGGAGGTCAGCGCGTGTGTGCTGATGAGGTCAGCGATGGAGTCGCAGAATTGAGACTGGGGTCTTGGTCTTGGAGGTCTGTAGATGAGGGTGCCTCTTAGGATGGTCTTTGGATCCGTGTGGATCTGGAAGTGCATGTGTTCGGCGGTGCTGAGGGTGTCGTTGGTGTTTGTTGAGGTTTTGATGGGGTTTGTGTGGATGATGGCGATTCCTCCTCTGGCCCTGTTGGTGCGGTCTCTGCGGGTGATCTTGTACCCGTCTGGGATGGCTATGGCGATGTCTGACGAGGAGGCTTCGTTCATCCAGGTCTCGGTCAGGAAGGCGATGTCCAGTGATGTGGTGTCGAGTAGGTCCCAGAGTTCTACGGCGTGTTTGTGTGCGGAGCGGGTGTTGATCAGGATGCATCTAAGCTGGTTGGCTTCCGTTGTGGTGGGTGTCTTGGCACTTTTGTGGCAGGAGAAGCTGCAGTACCGGCAGGTGAAGGGGCCGTGGGTGCGCCTCGGGCAGCATTGCAGCAGGTGTAAGTTCTTCCTGGGTTGAGAGCGATGAGGGTCTTGGCGTCGTAGCGGAGGTGGTCTTCCTGGCCGGTGCGGGGGCCAGGGGTTCTGGTTCTGGGTGCGGTCCAGGCACAGACGGGCTTGGCTTAGGCACACCTTTGGCACGCCAGCGGTGCGCCGAAGGGGCGCGGCCGCCATATATGGGGAGGGAGGAGCAGCTGGGAGGCGGGAGGCGAGGGACGGGTGTGACGAATGGGTGCGGAGGGGGCAGGGCCACAGGAGAGGCAGGGGCGGAGGACGGGAGACCGGCGCGGGGCACAGAGGAGCAAAAGGGGTATAAAATAAAAGGGGCACAGAGCAGAGCGGCGAGCTAAATACAAAATGCAAAATACAAGGGGCACAGAGCAGAGTGGCGAGCAAAATACAAAATAGAAGGGGCACAGAGCAAAGCGGCGAGCAAAATACAAAATACAAGGGGCACAGTGCAGAGCGGCGAGTGGGGGGCAGGGGGCACAGACAGATGCAGAAACAAGGCAACAGGCAGCAAATGAAAACAATGAAAACAAACCTAAAGGCCACCAGGGATGAGGCACAGGTGGAAGCCTGCGGGTGGAGGAGGGCCTCGAATTCACCAGCGAACAGCAACAGCGGGGGTGCAGGCGGAGCTGCAGCGGGGGGGTGACCTACCAGGAGGTCAAGGGTCGCTCTCCTCACTGCGCAGCGGCTGCCATATATGGGGAGGTGGGGGGGGAGGAGCAGCTGGGAGGCGGTAGGCGAGGGACGGGTGTGACGAATGGGTGCAGAGGGGGCGGGGCCGCAGGGGAGGCAGCAGCAGGGACGAAGGACAGGAGACCGGCGCGGGGCACAGAGGAGCGAAAGGGGTACAAAATAAAAGGGGCACAGGGCACGAGTCAGCACAGACGTTGGCGAGGGGTACAAAATACAAGGGGCACAGAGCAGAGTGGCGAGCTAAATACAAAATGCAAAATACAAGGGGCACAGAGCGGCGAGCAAAATACAAAATACAAGGGGCACAGAGTAGAGTGGCGAGCGGGGGGCAGGGGGCACAGACAGATGCAGAAACAAGGCAACAGGCAGCACATGAAAACAATGAAAACAAACCTAAAGGCCACCACTGCCCACCAGGGATGAGGTGCAGGTGGAAGCCTGCGGGTCGAGGAGGGCCTTGAATTCACTGGCGGCGGCAGCAGCGAACAGCGACAGCGGGGGTGCAGGCGGAGCTGCAGCGGGGGGGAGCAACCTACTAGGAGGTCAAGGGTCGCTCTCCTCACCGTGCAGCGCCCGCCATATATGGGGAGGTGGGGAGGGAGAAGCAGCTAGGAGGCGGGAGGCGAGGGACAGGTGTGACGAATGGGTGCGGAGGGGGCGTGGCTGCAGGGGAGGCAGCGGTGGGGACAGAGGACGGGAGGCCGGCGCGGAGCACAGAGGAGCAAAAGGGGTAAAAAATAAAAGGGACACAGGGCACGAGTCAGCACAGGGGAACGAGAACGAAGGCACAGACGTTGGCGAGGGGTACAAAATACAAGGGGCAGAGCAGAGCGGCGAGCTAAATACAAAATGCAAAATACAAGGGGCACAGAGCAGAGCGGCGAGCAAAATACAAAATGTAAAATACAAGGGGCACAGAGCAGAGCGGCGAGCAAAATACAAAATACAAAATACAAGGGGCACAGAGCAGAGCGGCGAGTGGGGGGCAGGGGGCACAGACAGATGCAGGAACAAGGCAACAGGCAGCAAATTAAAACAATGAAAACGAACCTAAAGGCCACCAGGGATGAGACGCAGGTGGAAGTCTGTGGGTGGAGGAGGGCCTCGAATTCACCGGCGGCTGCAGCAGTGAACAGCGACAGCGGGGGTGCAGGCGGAGCTGCAGCGGGGGGGAGCGACCTACCAGGAGGTCATGGGTCGCTGTACGACAGCCACTGTGCACCCTGGCTGCTGCACCCCATGCACTCCCACTGCCCGGAGGTGACTGCGTGCCGCTGCGCACCCAGGCTGCTGCACCCCATTGACTCCCACTGCCTTGAGGTGACTGCGTGCTGCTGCGCAAACAAGCTTCTCTGCTCACCTTACACCACCGGCGTGTGTCGAAGAGGGTCCAAAACATGCCGAAGAAACGTTCTCACCTGTTGTGTACATGCGCCGAAGCAGAGCTCACAATTCAGGTTGAGTGTTGATTGCAGAATGGCCACACATCATCGCAGGCCTGCAAGACAAAAAGCAAGATAAGATTGTGTGTCATGCGTCCATCAAAGGAGAGAGAAAGAGAGATAGAGAGAGAAAGATAGAGTGAGAGGAAGACAGAGAGAAAAAGAAAGAAAGAATGATAGGAATACAGAGAGAAAGAGAGAAACCGTGAGAGTGAGAGGAAGTGAGAGAGAAAAAGAAAGAAAGAAAGAGTGAGAAGAAGACAAAGAGAGAAAAAGTGAGAGAGACGAAGAGAGAGAGAAACAGTGAGAGAGAGGAAGAGAGAGAGAGAAAGAGTGTGAGAAACAGGAAGAGAGAGAGAAACAGTGTGAGAAGAAGAGAGAGAGAAAGAGTGTGAAGGAGAGAAAGGAAGAGATGAAGAGGGACAGTGAGTGCCTATACTGTTGACAAAACCCTCACAGCTCACCTTTACGCCACCTCTATGTCTCCAAACACGTGCCGGAACCTAGTGGAGCCCTCAAACTCCCACATCTGAAACATAGTACAGAATTAGTAATGGGAGAGTATATACGACTGTGTACACCTAAATCACTGTGCCGCCTTTGTGTATCCACTCCCGCCACCCAGACTTATTTGCCCACCGCATGTGCACCCAGGCATCACTTCTCACCTTTTCGCGCACAGGGCACCCTCCACATCATGCAGCCCCGCTCCACAGGCCAACAGGTCTCACATTTGGTGCTGCGTCTTGATTTTGCCATGGCAGAGGACATACTAATGCACCTATCATCATCGCAGGTTGCACACCCTCTCAGTCCTTGTGGTGCCACTAACTCAGGCACCACTGAGGCCACCCTGTTCGGTGGCTCAGGCCTAAATGGGGTGTCCGGACCACCGGGACGGGCCATCACGGTGCATGCGGTGGGAGCAACTCTAAAATGGCCTAGAGCACATGTGCCCGGTCTTTTTTATTGGTAGGGTCACATGTCCTGTGACACCTGTGCTGGATGGGTGTGGTGTGGGTATATACCAGCCATGAGGGAGTGGCTTTGGCATAGTGACAACTAGACCTGTGACCAGCAGATCACTACAATGAAAATCTGGGCCATGTAGCATTGTTGTCCTTCCCTGTAAGCGTAAGCAGAGTGGACTGCCTAGTGTATGCCAGTCCTGCGTGAGGCTGTGAAGAATGACTCCGGAGCTATGGGTGTGGCTCCATCGTGAGCTGTATGAGGAATCAACTGATGCCATGTGGGTGTTCTTGTTGTAGTGCTGCCGACACACGGGTCGCTAGTGTCAATGTGTCACTCTGTGAGCCAAGTCCCAAAACAAGGCCAACATGGAAGGTACGGGGAATCACTGACCCTACATTCATCTATAGTTCCACACAACAAAGATGGTGGACATGACACATCTGTGTTGATGTGAATGTTTATTGCACATTCAGTGGAGTATTGCAGCTGTAGCAATACTGGGCCATGCAAAGTCCAAAATTAGTTTTTGGGACATGGAGGGCAGCCAATTAGAGACAAGCTCATTGTCGGAGTTAGGCTGTGCCAACATATGTACTTACACAATCACTCCTCCAATCCCCACGCACTTATAAATTCACTATACACTCTCCTTGCAGTACTCTAATAATCCAATCTCTATGTACGTACTTGTACAATGACCGAGACAAAGTTACATAACCAAGGTTTTCTCCCACTGTCAAAGGTAAGTTGGTTGCATACGCTGTCCAGAGCACAATGTAATGTGGTAGGGCCCAGGGGCAGCATGTTGCATACATAATGAACACACGGACACAGATAGATAGTGGAACTGGGTACGGGCATGTGTGCTCGATTCCTTTTTATTACCAGGGTCACATGTCCAGTGACGTCTGTGCTGGATGCGTGTGGGGTGAGTGTAAGCCAGCCCTCCGGGAATGGGTGGTGCTGGCAACAAGTAGAACAGTAATCATTGGATCAGACACAGATATTCAATCATAAAGGGTCAATGATTTGTGCTGCACTAAGGTAGGGGCACCCGATGTGAAATAATACACAAAAGATTCTATTGTAAAGGGTCCATGGCTTGTGGTACACTGAGGTAGGGGCACCAGGTGTCAAATTATACACACAATATTGTATCAAAAAGGGTCCATGAGTTGTGCTGCACTGAGATAGGCGCATTAGAAGCATTCAGCATGCGCGCAGCCAGCGATAATGCGTGGTCCGGGCGGGCCGCACTGAGAGCAATGTCTCTTGCCTACTGAACTGCATCATCTGCATCATCAATTGTGAGCCCTGCTATCTGCAATGTAGATGGAAGGCAGTAGTCAGCACAGACATTGAGGGATGCTTTTTGTCACTTCCTCTTGACAAAATCCGAAGACATAGAGTACAATTCTGTCTGCAATTAATAAATCATGTCTCAATGTAAATTGTGAGCTCTGCTGATCGCAGTGTAGGTAGCAAAAGATGAAATATGTATGGAATACATTGTCGAAATGTGTAGGTTTCAGGGACATTAGAGTTAGTTGCCTACTGGACTCTGAAATTCATGAATCAAGACTGAATTCGAACTGTGTGCTCTGCTGGCCCCAGTGTAGACTGTCATTCAGTGTTCCTTTGGACTTCCAAGATGAATTTCGTGATTGTACTAAAGCTATGATTGATATCAAAAAAGTTCTTGAAGCAAGGATACTGAAAGGATATTATTTAGGTTTCGAAGACATTGTAGTTAGTTGCCTACTGGACTCTGTAATTAATGAACAAACACTCAATTTTAATTGTGAGACGTGCTGACCACAGTGTAGGCCAGAGGCAGTGGTCAGCAAGGGCCCATAGCCATGTGGCGTTTAGTAGAGCTGCACAGTTATTGGCAATTCAGCGTGTGTGCAGCCAGCGATGATAAGTGGTTCACTGAGTTAGTGGCACCTGAAGCAACCAGCATGTGCGCATCCTGCGATGATGCGTTGTCCGATCGGGCTGCACTGGGAGAAATGTCTTTTGCCTACTGAATTCTGCCTTAATAAGTCCACGTGGCGATGACTTGTGGTGCAGTGAGTTACAGGCACCTGAAGCACTCAGCGTGTGCGCACCCTGCGATGATGCGTGGTCCAGGCGGGCCGCACTGATAGCAATGTCTTTTGTCTAATGAATTCTGCCTCAGTAAGTCCACGTGTCGGTGACTTGTGGTGCGCTGAGTTAGTGGCATCAAAAGCATTCAGCGTGTGCACACCCTGCGGTGATGCGTGGTCCGGGCGGGCTGCACTGGTAGCAATGTCTTTTGTCTAATGTCTTCTGCCTCAGTAAGGCCACCTGGCGGTGACTTGTGGTGCACTGAGTTAGTGGCACCTGAAGCACTCAGCGTGTGCGCACCCTGCGATGATGCCTGGTCCGGGCGGGCCGCACTGGTAGCACTGTCTTTTGTCTAATGAATTCTGCCTCAGTAAGGCTACGTGGCGATGACTTGTGGTGCAGTGAGTTAGTGGCACCTGAAGCACTCAGCGCGTGCGCACCCTGCGATAATGCCTGGTCCGGGCAGGCCGAACAGGTAGCAATGTCTTTTGTCTGATGAATTCTGCCTCAGTAAGGCCACGTGGCGGTGACTTGTGGTGCACTGAGTTAGTGGTACCTCTGGTGCTCAGCCTGTACACAGACTGCGATGATAAGTGGTCCGGGTGGGCCGCACTGGGAGCAATGTGTCTTGCCTACTGGACTGCGCCATCTGCAATCGCCACTCCATCTGAATTGTGAGCCCTGCTGTCCGCAGTGTAGTTTGAAGGCAGTAGTCTACACAGACTTAAGTCTGCAGTGCTGTGCTGCTGTGTTTGCAGGGGGCGTGTGTCGAGGAGGCCAGTGGATATGGCGGCAGCTATGTGGCAGGGTGAGGGCCGCTGCTCTGGCAGACGCGTTGGCTTTCACACAAGTGAACCACGCCCAGAGTCCCTGCCTATTTATTCACACTTTTACGCTGGAGTGGCGGATAGTGGACCAGCCCACAGTGCCTCTGCTTACAGGGGACGACGATACAGGTACATGAACAAGATCTTCCCCACTGCCTGAGGTAACATGGTTGCGTCCACTGTCCACAACACTACAAGCACCAGCAGTATATGTACACATAGAGAGGTTTGTGCTCTGCATAGTGAGGTCTGTCCAGCACATCACCGCTACACTTGGTATTGTGGGCATTATTAGTTGTGGGTGACCTGCGTCCTTCACACATGTTTGGTTGCCACATCTCGCAACATTCAGCTATTGTGTGGCTGAGGGGCCATGCCATTTTTGGAAGGTCCACTGTCCTGTTGTGCACTGCCTCTGCGGCAGTAGGGGGGTTGGTCTGGAGGGAGGTCCTGAGGGTGGTGACAGTGGGTTTTGTGGCCTTCTTGGGTATCGGAGGTGCATGAACTGACATGTGTTGGTCTTCAGATGTGATTCTGGGCTGGGCTCCCTTTCACACTGTAGGTAGTCATCCTACTTTACACCAGTAAAAGGCAGATGGTACATCCCTACTGCTAACACAGCTTATCGCCTGGTTTTGGATCGCACCGCAGATTTGGCTGCTCGTTGAAAATATTGGGAAGTGGTGTTTTTGTGTTATTTTTGTACAGGAATCCCTACTGTGCATATTATTTGCGTTAGTTGTTGCTCTCATTTGTGGCAATTTTTCTTTACAGAAGCTATTGCTGGAAAACTGTTGATATCGTCTGTTTTCACCAGGTTGAAAATGGAATGATAATGTAAAATCACTGAAAAAAACGTAGGTTTAATGAACATTATAATTAGAAATTAGCATTTAAAAAACCTTTGAAATTCACTAAAAAAACATAGGTTTCAGGGACGTTATAGTTACAAATTATCATTTTAAAAACCTTTGAAATTCACTGAAAAAACCATAGGTTTCAGGCACGTTATAGTTACAAATTAGCATTTAAAAAACCTTTGAAATTCACTGAAAACAAACATAGGTTTCATGGACGTCAAAGTTAGTTGCACATTGCACTCGTACAAAACCATAGAAATTCTGCCGTTATAGTTAGTAGAGCTAAGTATAACTCGCGCCCCTGCAATGCACTGCTGATGACGTCACATATTACCTCACTCATGACATGGTCAGTGACATCTCTGATGACATCACTGATGACATCTCAAATGACATCACTGATGAGATCAATGATGACATCATCCATGTGATAACTTGATGCACCTCTTTACACCCTAATATAACTTTTGATACACCCACTGACTACCATTTTCTAAACCATAGACAAATCAATAGCAGTTACTATATACCCACTGACTACTTCCTAGTTATACACACACATTCATTCATTCACCCATACAGTAACTTATACATGCAGTCACTCATCAATATAGCACTATTATATGTACTCATACACCTATACAAACACTCATACACCATCTCTCATCCATAGAGTTATTGACACACATAGCTAGTCATGTAAAGAATCTATAACACTGCCGTTTACTCACCTATACAGTTTTACATTCAGTATCTAACCTATTCATACAAATAGTAACATATACTGACTCTCTTATACAATCACTGACACAAGCACACACTCATATATACAGCCACTCTTACAATTACTCACTATCACATAGAATCATTTATATACTCCAACACTCACATATACTGCCTTTCACATATGTAGTTACTCACACATATACCAGTGAGATATACATTCAGTCTCCAACATAGTGATACACACACACAATCACTGAAACAGCTATTTCCACTATTGAACCCATACACCTAGTAAATTACCCAATCACACATGTTGGCAGAAAGATACACACCGCCCACCCACCTACACACACAAACACTGAGCCACCCATACTAATATGGATGCTACCAATAAGTAAGCCACATAGACAGCCATGTACCTAATCATCAACCCATGCAGCTGTTTATACAACAACTGAGAGACTGATACAGACATTCACGCAGTTTAGTCACTAACCCATGCATTCAGTAAAAGACATTTAATCACTAACTTATACAGTCAGTCACACACCTATTAAATCATCCACCCAGACACTTATATACCAACTTATTCTTCAATACACCTTGGCATTAACATTCACTGGATAATGTCATCAGTGATTTCATTAGTGATGTCATTTGAGATGTCATCAGTGATGTCACTGACCATGTCATGAGTGATGTAATATGTGATGTCCTCAGCAGTGCATTGCGGGGGCGTGAGTTATACTTAGCTCTACTAACTATAACAGCCGAATTTCTATGGTTTTGTACGAGTGAAATGTGCAACTAACTATAACGTCCCTGAAACCTATGGTTTTTTCAGTGAATATATATATATAAATATATATATATTTATATTTATTCATATATCCCAGTGGTATGTGCTGCTGGGTACTTCTAGTCTGGTTTGCGTTTCCATAGGAAATGCATTTTTTAAGTTTTCTAAGAACTTTGGCACCATTTGTCGAATCTTCATGAAACCTTCGAAAAAAGCTTCCGATTTTTTCTTTTGTTCCTTTGTGGATATTTTCTGGGTGATCCATCTAGCAGGAGGCGAGGAAAAGGGTGTCCCAAAAAGCGAAATCCCAATGCATTTTCCTTTTTTGGAATGCAATATCGCAAGAATTGATAAACGAAATTGCACCAAATTTGGCAGAAATCTAGATCTTGGTACAGAAAGTGTATTCTTTGTGATTTAGTGTAATCTGTTCAGAAGTTTTAGAGAACTTAAGGGACTAAGATATTTATATATCTGGATGGTTGAGTTCGAGAGTCTCTCATAAGAGTCCCGAGACCTCAACTTAAAAAAAAACGAGTGTTCTGATTGGCCTAGGGGGCTTTTAACCATTGTGCCTCCTCACTTCCATGAAAGCCCACTCCCATGGAAGAGAGTGATCAGATTGGCTGACCATATTATGAAAGAAAATGTTGTGGCAGCTATTGTAGGACGCATTGACTTAGTCCCCTGTCCTGCAATAGTTTTTTTTAAAAGCTATAAGGGGGCAGGGTAGGTGTTGGACCCGGCCTCGTGGCGTGGTCTTAACCCTCTTGGTTTGTGCTCGTCCCCCTGCACCGGCCTACACGGGCCGCCCTTTCAGGCCACCAGGGACCTCTCCTCCCTTCGAGGTCCCCCTTGGATTGTATCCCTTTGCCTACACCCGCCTCAGCGGCCCCCTTTTCCAGGCCGCACAGGAACCCCTCATCTCTTCGGGGTTCCCCCATGCTTGCTCCACGCACCAGCCCACGCAACCCGGCTCCCCCCGGCCATGGCCCCAGTGAAGCCCCGACATCGAGGCACCAAGATCTGGCCAGGGGGCACCACGTGGCCACTTCACCTCTCCCGGAGGAGGAGAGTTTCGATGGGACCCCCACCGTCCCCCCACACCTAGGTGCGGTCGTCCTCCGGCCTCCCCGGGCCTGGCGCCTCTCCCGCTGGGCATCTGGCCTCTCCCAGCCCGGCCTCTCCGCCCCCCACAGGCGCGAGGGTCCGGACATCAAAGAGCTCCAGACCTATATCTGGGGCAACCCCGCAAGGGAACGGCAGTTGTATCCCGGAGTCAAGAGCCCTGCTGATGGAATCGCGGCTGACCCTACGGAGAAGAACTCTTGCTTGACCCTATACCACGAGCCCAGCTGACTGTGTCGCGGCTCCACCTTATTGAGACAAGGAACCTCACGGAACATCGGGGCCCTGCTGATGCCGTCGCGGCCCAACCTCGCTGAAGCCTCCCCCAGAGCCCTGCTGACGTCGTCGCGGCTCGAGCTGAACTGAACCACCTGAAGAGCCCTGCTGACCTAGTCACGGCTCAAGCTCCACGAACTGATCACCAGAGCCCTGCTTACGCCGTCGCGGCTCGACCACTCCGGGACACGGAGTCCCTCCAGCTTGAGGAACAAGAACTGGGCCTAAGGTACCCTCGTACCCCGCTACTACCAAAGACTGTCCCGCTACCCCGTCCCTACCAAAGACTTTGAGACTCTGGCGGATCCCTCGAACCCCCCCTTGTATATATCAATAACCGTAACTTCCTAAATGCTGATAAAGAATTGCTCATCGTGATAAACAGCCTCGAGTCCTGTGTGGTGGTGTTACTGTGCTGATACGGTATAGGAGAAGGACCTCTCCTAGGAGGCTTCTCAGCAGCGCTCGGCTACTTCGTACAGTGTGGGGCCCCCCCTGGGTGGTCTCTCCGACTCCCCCAGGGTCCGCCTTCCAACATTTGGTGGCCAGCGACGGGATCCGAGCCGAACGCAGAGCGTACAAGCAAGTAACCCACTCGCTATCCATCCAGACGAACACAACCATGGAGTTCCAACCAGAACGATTGGAAGAGTACACACACAAAGAGTTAAAACAGTTCTGCAAGGACAAGGGCATTGCGACCACCGGCCTAGGTACCAAGGAAGAGATGCAGGAAGCCCTGAGAACCTGGATAGAGTCCGAGGCGGGTCCTTCCCAGAGCGAAGGTCCCCTGCCCCTGAATGCAGCCACGCCACCAGCCCTGACACCCGCGAACGGGGGGAGAAACAGCCTGGAAACCGGCCTCTCCGCGGAAGAAATACGAGAGCGGGAGAAGGTCCAGACCCATGAGCTAGAGCTCGCACGACTTCGGCTGGACGGCGAACTCTTGCTGGCTGAAAAAAAATTGGCCATAGAACAGCTACGGCTACAAGAGGAGATAGAGGAGAAGAAGCAGCATCGAGAGCTGGAGGAGAAAAGGCTGACCCTCGAACACGAGCGGGGCCTCAAGGAACTCGAGCTCAAGGCCCAGAAGGGGGAGACCGGCCCCCCCAGCAATAGAGACGCTCTGCCGCCCACCGAGGCCAAGGTCCATATTCCCAAAGATGTCGTCAAGGAGTACTATAAAAACGACGACATCCAGCAGTGGTTTAAGGCGTACGAGGTGGCCATAACCTCCCATCGGGTACCCCGGAAGGATTGGGGTGCCGGCCTATGGGGTCGGTTCCTTAGCGAGGGCCGAGACACCCTACTCCAGCTCCCGGAAGAAGTGATGACCTCGTACGACCATATGAAGGAGGCCCTGCTCACCCGCTATGGACTAACCGCGGAAATGTACCGCCAGCGGTTCAGAGACTGCAAGAAAATCCCCGGTACCACGTGGGTAGAGTATGTTGACTTTTTCAGCAGGGCCCTAGAAGGTTGGATCAAGGGGAGCAAGGTCGCCACCTACGGGCAGCTGGTCGACCTCATTATTTGGGAACACCTCTCCAACAACTGCTTCGTGGAGCTAAGACAACACCTCCTCGACAGCAAGCTGACCGAGCCGCGGAAGCTTGCCGCCGAGGCCGATCGATGGGTCAACAGCCGAGTCCCCCGGAGCTCAATGGGGGAGTACCAGCGAAACCCCACCGGACCCCCCCGCCAGCGCGGCGGGGGAGGAGGGTCGAACAGGAGTCGGTACATCCCAGCCGGGCCGCCCCGGAGTCCGCCGCGAGGGCCGCCTCAGCAACACACCTCCCCGAGCCTAGCCCGAAGAGGGACGGTGCCAGCCAAAGCCGGACCCCGGCCCACAATAACCTGCTATGGCTGCCAACAAACAGGACACTATGCCAGCGACCCTGCCTGCCCCATGAACCGACGAAGTGGGACCAGCGGGCCCCCGCCCCGACAACTAGTGGCTGCCGCCCTGGGAGAAGGGGAGGAAGAGGAAGAACCCCTCAGCGGGGGGTCCACTGAGTGGGAGCCGGCGGCTATGTCCCTGGTCTGCCTGGGCAGCCGAGAAATGGTGCCCCGAACCCCCATCCCGAGCAACACCCAGAAGTACCAACAGTGGGTCACTATCAATGGACGACGGGCCGAAGCCCTCCGTGACACCGGAGCCAGTGTCACCGCTGTCCGCTGCCACCTGGTGGCCCCCGAACAGATCCTGCCAAATGTGCTATGCCCCGTCCGGACGGCCGACAACAGCGAGAGCATGTGCCAGATGGCACAGATTCCCTTCGAATGGGGAGGGGTGACGGGCATACTGAAGGTGACTGTCCGCGATGACGCTCCGGTGGACTGCCTCCTGGGGACGACCTCGAGAGTTACCCCTGGGCTCAAGTGGAGCGGCGAGAGCATCTCCGAATGCTAGGACTACCCGAATGGGCCTGCGCCACTACCCGGTCCATGGCCGCCCAGGCTCCCCGTTCGTCCATGGCCGCCGACACCGTCGAGCCCGAGGGGCCCGTGCCACCGCCTGCCTCCAGCGAGGAAGAAGCGGACACCGATGCCAGATCCACGGTGCCCCCCCCGGACGAGATCGCCTCCCTCGGCACACTCCCGGAACTTGCCCAATGGCGCCACGACGGGGGCCCCACCAGAGAACAGTTCTTGCAGGAACAGAAGACCTGCCCCTCCCTTGAAGGAGTCCGGCAACAAGGGGCCTCGCAGGCCAACGGTGACCAGACCGGAACCCACTGGGTCTTTTGGGCTGAAGGACTACTGTACAGCGAGCAGAAGATTGCCGAACTAGGGGCCAGTCGAGTGCTGGTGGTCCCCCTCCGGTTTCGGGAGTTCCTCCTTAACCTGGCACATGATGTGCCCCTCGCTGGGCACCTGGGGCAGGACAAAACCTACAGCCGCCTGGTGACCCACTTCTACTGGCCCCGGATGCGGAGGGACGTGGACAACCACTGCCGGTCCTGCCAGACCTGCCAAGCCAGCGGCAAGACGGGGGGATGGGTCAAAGCCCCTCTCCAGCCCTTCCCAGCAGTCAACACCCCCTTCGAACGGGTCGGAATAGACATCGTAGGGCCCCTGGACCCCCAGACCGCCCTGGGTCACCACTTCATCCTGGTCCTCGTAGACCACACAACCAGGTACCCTGAGGCCATCCCGCTTCGAACTGTGACCGCCCCCGTAGTGGGCCGGGTTCTTAATGGGGATCTTCTCGAGAGTGGGGTTCCCCCGAGAAGTGGTGAGCGACCGAGGTACGAACTTCATCTCTAAATACATGCGGTCCCTGTGGCAGCAGTGCGGGGTCACGTACAAGTTCACCACCCCATACCACCCTCAGGGGAACGGACTGGTCGAGCGGTTCAACAGAACCTTAAAAGGCATGATCAAGGGCTCGGAAGAGCCCCTACGGCGGAGATGGGATGTCCTGCTGCCGTGCCTCCTGTTTGCCTATCGGGAGATCCCGCAGAAGTCCCTGGGGTTCAGCCCTTTCGAATTGTTTTACGGGCATCCCGTCCGAGGACCCCTCAGCCTGGTCAAGGAAGGCTGGGAGACGAAGCCCCGAGATGCCCCTCCCGACGTCTACAGATACCTCCTGACCCTCCGCAACCAGACACGAAGGTTCCGAGCCCTGGCCGAAGCCAACCTCGAGGCCAGCCAAGAGGACATGAAAAGATGGTACGATCAAAACGCCTCTACCATCGAGTTTGAGCCAGGCCAGCAGGTCTGGGTCATGTCACCGGTTGACCCCTGCGCCCTCCAGGACAAATGGACCGGGCCCTTCAAGGTGGTGGAAAAGAAGAGCCCTGTCACCTACCTGATCGACATGGAGTCTCCCCGGAACCCCCTCCGGGTTCTGCACGCTAACCGGCTCAAACCCCACTTTGCCCGGACTGAACTAAGCCTACTGCTAGCGACCGACGACGGGGGCGAAGGCGACTCCGAGCCCCTACCCGACCTCCTGCGGACCAGCGACCATGACGGGACCATCGAAGGCGTACAACTCGCCCCCTCCCTGACCCCGGAACAGCACCACGACTGTCAGCAACTGTTGCAGCCCTTTGCGGCCCTCTTCTCCCTCACTCCGGGGGTGACTCCATGGTGTGTCCACGACGTCAACACTAGGGACAGTCCCTCCGTGCGACACAGAGCCTACAGAGTACCCGACCGGGTGCGGGCCTGCATCCAGGCTGAGGTGGCGAAGATGCTGGCCCTCGGGGTCATCGAGCCCTCTGACAGCCCATGGGCCAGTCCCGTCGTCCTGGTGCCCAAAGCCGCCGCACCAGGCACCCCTCCGGAGCTATGATTTTGTGTGGACTACCGGGCCCTGAACACCGTTACCAAGACCGATGCCCATCCTCTTCCCAGGGCCGACGAGCTCATCGACCACTTAGGGGCAGCCCGCTACCTGAGCACTTTTGACCTCACCGCCGGATACTGGCAGATCCAGCTCACCCCCGGTGCCCAAGAAAGATCCACTTTCTCCACCCCTGACGGGCACTACCACTTTCGGGTGATGCTCTTCGGCATGAAGAACGCCCCGGCCACCTTCCAGAGACTAGTGAACAAGGTCCTGGCCGGGCTAGAGGCCTTCAGCGCAGCTTATTTGGATGACATTGCCGTATACAGCAGCCACTGGGCTGAGCACCTGGGACACCTCAAAGCAGTCCTGACCGCCCTCCAAAGGGCCGGGCTCACGATCAAGGCCAGTAAATGCCAGATAAGCCAAGGATCGGTGAGCTATCTGGGCCATCAAGTAGGGAGCGGCCAGGTGGCTCCCCTCCAACCGAAAGTTGATGCCATCCAGGCGTGGGAACCCCCCACCACCCAGACAGCTGTCCGGGCCTTCCTGGGCCTCACTCGGTACTACCGGCGATTCATCAGAGACTATGGGAGCATTGTCGGCCCCCTCACAGAGCTCACGACAAAAAAGCAGCCCAAGAAGGTACACTGGACCCCCCGCTGCCAGGCAGCCTTCGAGGCCCTCAAAACGGCAATGTGCACGGCCCCCGTGCTACAGGCCCCGGACTACAACAAGGAGTTTGTGGTGCAGACGGACGCCTCCGAATATGGAATTGGGGCCGTCCTGTCCCAGGTAGATTCGGAGGGACTCGACAGACCCGTGGCCTTCATCAGCCGACGGCTGCTGCCCCGGGAGCAGCGGTGGAGCACCATCGAGCGGGAGGCCTTCGCTGTAGTGTGGGCCCTCAAAAAGCTCCGGCCCTATCTCTTCGGCACCCACTTCCGGGTCCAGACTGACCTCCGGCCCTTGCGGTGGTTAATGCAAATGAGGGGCGAGAACCCCAAGCTGCTGCGATGGTCCATCTCGCTGCAAGGGATGGACTTCTCTGTTGAACACCGGCCCGGCAGTGACCACGCCAACGCCGACAGCCTGTCCCGCTTCTTCCGCCTCGACGAGGAGAACCCCCAAGGAAATGGGTAACTCTCCCTGCCTTCGGCTGGGGGGGACGCCTGTTGGACCCGGCCTCGTGGCGTGGTCTTAACCCTCTTGGTTTGTGCTCGTCCCCCCGCACCGGCCTACACGGGCCGCCCTTTCAGGCCACCAGGGACCTCTCCTCCCTTCGAGGTCCCCCTTGGATTGTATCCCTTTGCCTACACCCGCCTCAGCGGCCCCCTTTTCCAGGCCGCACAGGAACCCCTCATCTCTTCGGGGTTCCCCCCATGCTTGCTCCACGCACCAGCCCACGCAACCCGGCTCCCCCCGGCCGCGGCCCCAGCGAAGCCCCGACATCGAGGCACCAAGATCTGGCCAGGGGGCACCATGTGGCCACTTCACCTCTCCCGGAGGAGGAGAGTTTCGATGGGACCCCCACCGTCCCCCCACACCTAGGTGCGATCGTCCTCCGGCCTCCCCGGGCCTGGCGCCTCTCCCGCTGGGCGTCTGGCCTCTCCCAGCCCGGCCTCTCCGCCCCCCACAGGCTCGAGGGTCCGGACATCAAAGAGCTCCAGAACTATATCTGGGGCAACCCCGCAAGGGAACGGCAGTTGTATCCCGGAGTCAAGAGCCCTGCTGATGGAATCGCGGCTGACCCTACGGAGAAGAACTCTTGCTTGACCCTATACCACGAGCCCAGCTGACTGCGTCGTGGCTCCACCTTATTGAGACAAGGAACCTCACGGAACATCGGGGCCCTGCTGACGCCGTCGCGGCCCAACCTCGCTGAAGCCTCCCCCAGAGCCCTGCTGACGTCGTCGCGGCTCAAGCTCCACGAACTGATCACCAGAGCCCTGCTGACGCCGTCGCGGCTCGACCACTCCGGGACACGGAGTCCCTCCAGCTTGAGGAACAAGAACTGGGCCTAAGGTACCCTCGTACCCCGCTACTACCAAAGACTGTCCCGCTACCCCGTCCCTACCAAAGACTTTGAGACTCTGGCGGATCCCTCGATCCCCCCCTTGTATATATCGATAACCGTAACCTCCTACCTGCTGATAAAGAATTGCTCATCGTGATAAACAGCCTCGAGTCCTGTGTGGTGGTGTTACTGTGCTGATACGGTATAGGAGAAGGACCTCTCCTAGGAGGCTTCTCAGCAGCGCTCGGCTACTTCGTACAGTGTGGGGGCCCCTCTGGGTGGTCTCTCCGACTCCCCCAGGGTCCGCCTTCCAACAGTAGGGAATGCCGTCCAGCATTTTATTTTATTATTATGACCCCCAGAGTGGGACAAGGGTCATTATTTATGAATATGTGGGGAGGGGGGTTCTTGGGGCCCCCCTCCCTGAACCACTCTTGGGACCCAAAGACCCCATCTCCCAGGGCCGAATATCAGTTTATGGGTAGAGGGGCAAGTGGTCCCCTTTCTCATGCCAATATTGGCCACGAGGACACTATTTCCTGGTGCCAACATTTTAATAAAGGGAGGTATGGGCCCCCACTTCCCGAGCCAGTTTTGGATCCCAGGGGCACAAGTTATAGTTACTTTAGGGTACAAGTTATAGTAACTTGAAGTATCTTTAACTTTACCAGCTGAATTTCTATGGTTTTGTATGTGTACATTCTGAAACCTAACTATAACACCCCTGTAAACTTTGGTTTATTCAGTGAATATATATATATATATATATATATATATAGTGAGTAAAAATCAAGGGTACCTTTACTTGCTTCTCTACTAAAATAAGGAGTTCATTTGGAACACTCTCCTGTGTGATTGCTGAATCAATTGTGTAGTGACATTTCTAATATTTATATCTACATAAAGTATAGTAAAGGGATTTTGGCAGCAGGCATCCTGTTCCCAGTGTAATTCCAAGGGCCAGTGAGAAAACACCCATCAAATGACACATAGTTATTGAATCTGAAAATGTTCTGATATTCTTGTTGTGGCACTCATGGTACGGCTCTTTATTCAGTGGCTGAAACTACTATTGTATCTGCAAAGTGTACTTTGATGAGGTATGTGAGGTGGAAAGACAGAAGGCTGTTGGAACTTGAGGTCTCTGTTTTCCTAGATTGCTCTGTTGCATCATTGTGTCACTGTAGTACATCCAGTGGCGGCTCCTCCGCTATGGCGGAGGAGCATCGCCCAACTACTTTCTCACAGTGCGAGAAGCAAAAACATAAAATGGTAATAAGTTTTAGTTATTATGGTAATACCTTTCAGTTATTACCATTATATGTTTTATTTGCGGGCGGGCAGTTGGGCGGGGCTTCTTTGCTAACAGAGCATGGCAGGGGAGAAGGGTATAAGCCTCCTAAGTGTGCAATGAGTGTTTGGTTGGCCCTCTCTAGCCCCTCAAACCTTTCATGCGCACTTTCCCCTTCTCCATGCATGCTGCATTACAGCCTGAATGGAGAACATGCCCACCCCTCCAGCCCCTGGCTGAGCACCATGTCACGATGCTCAGACCAATCACAACGCTGCATTGCAGTGTGTGATTGACTTTGGGGAGTAGGTCTGGCTGCCTGCTTCCTGTTAATGGAGTCGGAGACAGGAGCAGAGACGTGGGACCCGGCCTAAAGGTAAGTTATTTTTTTGGGTTATTTTTTTTGTTATGCTCCCTCCCACGCCACTATTCCCCCCTGCAACACCCCTGCACTCGCCCTCCCACCTGGTAGCCCCTTGCGGACACAACTGAGTACATATGTCTACTCCCTCTCATCTCCGGCATCTTGTCTGTACCCTGGAGATCCAGGGAGAAGAAACGATTAATCTGCACAGCTTCATGCTTGCAAGAAACCTGCTTGAGAAACCCCTTTAAACTGCTTTGAGTTATTCTGCAAAAACAGTTCTTCATCAATTAAAACAATGTTATTTTAATCGAAACACACTGTGAGTTGAATAATATAGAGGTTTTTAATTTTAAAAATTACTTTATTTCTCTAGTTCTTGTGTGGTTCCAATCATAATTAATGAAGTATTTTTGATTAATCACACCCAGTTTCTGACACATTGAGTCCATTGGGAAGGATAATCAGGCCATCCTTTCTCCCTTTCATATCGCCTAATAAAGAGATTGACAGGAAGTAACGAACTGAGGTGGCCTTTGCAGCTCCACATGTTCTATTGTATATTTCTCTATGAAATGTACACATTATATTCTATTGCAGTGGTTCTTACTGCATGTTTCAGATATGTGGTTTGCTTGGATATTGATGTATTGGAAGTTTCTAAGAAAATACATAATTTTCAGTGGTCTTCCCGCTTTTTTCGAATTAGTGTTTACTGTTATTATGCCTTTGGTCAAAGGGAAACTGCCATTCAGTGTCACAATGTATGATAAAATAAAGGAGAGAATAGCTACGCCAAAATGGTGTACTTTACTTTAGGTAAGGTCACAATATTTTTGGTTCAGGAAGTGCATCACTGTCATGCAATTTGAATATAACATGTGGTCTGCAGTGCACATTTACACTTCCACATGTGACCAGAAAAACATGGCTTCAATTTCAATTTCACGTTTGTGGCCTGACAGTCACCAACAACACACAGCAAAGGAAATTGCTTTGGCATGTACAAAAACCTACTTTTATACATTAGTTAGGTCAACATTAAAGATGCCCAGGGAGACTGGGCTGGGTATAAAAATGGCACCTGCTAAATACTAGAAATTGTATGTCCCATAGTGACCAGCTGCAAACTTCAGTTTTCAATGCACACGTGTGCATAGGTTTTTGCTATGAAAATGCCTGCTAGTACTTTTATACAATTGTAGTTAGGAAAAAGTTAGAAAAGCTATCCTGGATTTTGGGGAATATAGCAGAAGGGTAAAATTATAAAATGTTGCTTTCTGCAGGAATTAATTCAGTTCTGAAGGTTTTTTTTCCTGATAGCGAATAAGCCTTAATGAGGTGTGAAAAGTGTTGCTTCTAGTAGGACAATAGTATTGCTCATGGGAGAAGGAAAGATGAGGAGGGGTAATCGCTAGTTGCTTATCTAGGAATGTAGTAGTATGAAGTGGACAGGAACCGACTGTGAAAGAAGGCAAAGCTGAGACTGAGCTTTCAGCATGGTTATATCGAGGACAGCCTTTGATGGAAGAAGCCTTTAAACATGGGATCCCTCTCTGAATTTATCTCTGCCTCCAGTATGGAGGAAAACCTGTGCCATGATATTCAGAGGGGGTAGATCCTAATTCATGTATGGCTTGATTTGGGAGGAAACTAGAAGCTCTGACCAGTGAAGCAAGACTCATGCCATATTGAACAAGGGTATCTGGGAGAGTTTGTAGCAGGGAAACAGGAACTTCTGTACTCGAAGGAGGGGACATCCTGGATGCATTGAGAAGGCACTAAAATCAACCACTGGTCAGTATACAAAATAAAAATGGCACAACTTCACCAGTTCATAAGCTCACTCTTGGCCTGGTGAAGATTCAGAAGAAGGAAATCTATGTCTGGACCTGCCTATGAAGAAGTCTGAGAAGTGTTTTGCTCTCCAGTTGGGCCCATGACCTTGTGGAGATCTGCACAGATCATGGACTGACCTCTTGTACTACAGGGACTCAAAAGGCAGAAGAAAGGCTTGGCCTGTGTAGGAAAACCAGCTGCCAGGTTGGCAGTGGACTTAACTGTACCACTTGGGAGCCCTTGCTAGGGAGAGACTTGGATCCGTAGGCTTTCTCTGAGATCCTGGATGCTGTGGAAATGTCCAAAAGTGACTTTCCAGCTCTTCAAACTATTTTGTAGCATTAGTTGGCCCCTGCAGTACTGGGACTAGGTGCTCCCAGAAGCAGTCATGGCATAGCTTGCTACAATTTGCTGGCTTGTGATTATTGGAATTTTTTCTAGCAAGGTTCAAATCAATTGCTTGACTGTCATAAGGCAATATCTGTCTAAGGTACCCTTGTCAGCTACTGTTTCCAGCCTTTCTTTGCTGGAGATTTCTGGGAATCCACCCTAGGCCTTGGGTTAAGGGTAAGGCAGCAGAGACACCCACTCATTAATCTCAGCTCACAAGCTACAGAATCCAGAGTTCTCCAGTCTGAACCTTTAGCACCAAAACTGAAAACTTCAGCAGGAATCTGGATACAGGATATCATCAAGGGACCCCCCTTGCCCATCTAGCTAATTCCCAGGGCCATGCTTTTGAGCACTATGAACAAGGTTGACCCAAACCATTATGGTGTGCCTGACATTGCACCAAGACCTCAGTGAACCACAAACGTTGCCTTTAAATGGGTCTTTTTAGTTTCTGGGCACTTTTTGTCTTATAACTTGAATTTCATATCTTCAGTTGTCTTAATTTAAATTTTTTCAATTTTTTCGTGATAGTTCTAAATTGGTTTCTGATTTTATTGCTTGTTATTGTGACTCTATTATTGGTTGATAGTGCTTGATCTTATAACCTCTGAGGAAATTTCAGCTGCTGGTGCTATAGCTACCAGGGATGGAGCAGAACTCACTCAGCGAACCAACTTAGGGCCTGACTTAGATCTTGCCAGACAGGTTACTCCGTCACAACGGTGACAGATATTCCACAGAAATATAAATATTTTAGCAGTCGGGATATCAGTCACCATTGTGATGGAGTAACCTGTCCACCAAGATCTAAATCAGGCCCTAAAAGTGTCCTAATAATTTGGTGGGGCACCCCCATGCATCCCCATGTAATTTAATGATTTATCTTGTTCACGAAGAATCGTTTAAGGAAACCTAAAGAATTGGATGTTGTTGGACATGTTGAATATTTGGGTCAGAACTAACAGGCCCTGTGGCCTACTACAAGATTTTAATTCATGTTGAATTCTTTTTTTTAAGTCTCTTTTGAAAAGGAGATTCGAACAGGAAGGAATTCTCAATAACTATGTTTCTTAAACCCATTCAGTGGATGCAAAGCTCCTGCAGGGCGATGTGCCCTTTCTCATTGTTTTAAAAAAAAATATCTTGCAGGGCAGTGCATCACACTCATCCTTTTATTTGGGGTGGAGGACAGTATAATCATGTAAGCTAAAGTTAACTATCAAAAGCCTGAGTAAATATTAAATTAGGTTGACCTAATTAGCATACTTTCTGGAATTTGTCATACTTTACATAATTAATTTTGTGTAATTTTCCAGATATTTAGCATTATGCGAAAGGAAATTACGAATATTTTGCATATCCATAACTATTATGTCAAGTTATTGGTTCCTTTTCTCCTTCTCCCTGTATATATTGCTTATTGGTTTATTAAGTCAGACTTACAGTTATGGGACATTGCTAATACATCCTTTTGAAAGTTAAGGTTAGGTAATGTGATGTGTGTTCAAAAGCTCAGCACTAGCAGATATAGATGTGCATTTTTTGATCTGTAAATTTTCAGGTCTCCTATGTTTACCTTTGGTAAGATTACGAAGTTTCCCATTTTCTCTCTGACTGCCTAGCTGAATCATTAACCTTGTACATTTTCTTGTACACAGAGTGGCTGAAGCTGATTTCCAGTTTTCCGCTGAAACAAGTTAGGTAACACCTTCTACATTCCTGTAGCCTTTTTTACATAATTTTCCACTGAAATGGGATCTAAAATTGAGCATACCATAGCAGAAACTATTTTCCATTGAATTATGGTATGTTACAGGTTTTTCTAAACTAGACTCTAGTAAGAAAAGTAGATTTTCACTTGATGCGTTTTTGTCCTTAAAAGTGTTTCTGTTTGATTAGATTAGATGATGGTGACTGAGGGGTTTCACTTTAGCTTTTATTTATTTCTTGGTGCCATGAGGTGAATGCATGAATTGGAGGCCCGGGTCATTTCCTTTTGGAAGGAGGATGGGCATGTGATGTACTGCTTTTACATTTGTCTGTGAGGGACTCCTGACTTCACTGTGCGTTTCTTTTCTTCTCTCTTATCTAAGGATCACTCCATCGGTAATACATGGTTAATTCGTTCACTCATTCCCTCCATTCCCATGTTTTCACATTACCTCAACCTTTCTCCTGCCTTCCCCTCTCTGTCCTGTAGCCGATTCTGTACTTGCTCATCTTCCATTTCTGTTATTCATCTACCTCACCTAGGATTCACCTTTTCCCCTTTTTTTATTTAATGAATCTCAGCTCTGTAGTTCTTCTGTCATCCTCTATCACGGACATGTTTGTCTCCACCATTTACTTTTTCTGTGTGGATCACTGACTAATCCTATCCTCTGAATTTTCTCCTTCCATGTCCTGTACAGACATTGCTGTTGAATTGTTGACAATGGTTTTATTTTTATTTGCGTACAATGGTTAGAATATAGGTTCTTTCTTAACGACTGCCATGCACCCCATGCTGTTCTGATAAGTAGCGCTCTGACATCTACCAGGTTGTTGTGCTTTATAAAAATGTGAAATGATTATCATTGTTTTGTAACAGCAATTGTGGATCCTAGGGGCAATGTACTCTACAGATTGTAATTATATTTTTGGAAGGTTTGAGACTGGTTTCATTTTTCTTAAAGTTATGGGCATATTTCTAATATGTGTGCTATGAATGTTAGAGGAACTGGAGCTCTGTTGGTGGTGTTAGGCGTCAGCCATGAAGTATACTGCAGACAATGAAGAGTGTGAACAGTCTGGCTGAAGTTCTTACCCGGTCTCTCTCAGAGCTTTCCACCACAGCTAAGCAAGAGAGCCTTCCCAAGGAATGCAGAAACATATCATGGTTCTCAGCGACATGGCTACCTGATGCATGGACCCAGTTTCCATAGGGCCCTCACCTGGTGCCTGCTGGATCTGTGAACCAGGGCCTGGTCAGGGTTCTAAACTCTGGCAAAGTAGGGAGGCCTTTTCTGGATCTGCAGACACAGCGGTCCGGCGCTTGGATCCTAGATCTCGGGACCTCCCCGGAGCTCTGCTCTGTGATTCCAGCGGAGGTTTCCATCCCAAGAGCAAAGACAGGTCATGTAGTTGTTTGTATGGGGCATTCAGAAACCTTGCACCACCTGAGGAGAACAACCAGATGAATAAAAGGTCACCGACACACTTGCTCTACTATTGCAGAGGATGTCCACATGCCATTCAGGTAATCCATGTACACCGAGTGACAGAGGGGAACATTCAAGCAAATGTATCCAACCTCCTTGAGTCCTGATTGGGCTTGAAGCCTAATATGAGCCCTCTTCCGTACTTTTGGGACAGCCCAGCCATCCGGTCACTCCATTCACAAATATTGGGTGCATCATCAGATGCCCTGGCCAAGAGAATGGCCATGTGGCCACAGAATGCCTTCTGGAAAACATTTCTTCTTAAATTTGAGGGGTGCAGAGGGACTTCTCATACCAAGTCTTTGACCTCATACCCAGCCCGAGGTCCAGCCAGGCACTGGTGGGACCCTTTAAAAGCCCCACCTGCGGTCCGCTCTGAGCATTTCACCCCAGTGAAGCAGGGGAGCCCTCCTGGTCCTATGAAGGTCTGTCCTGCGCATTCTGAGACATGGAATAGTACATGGATCCCTGTTCCCAGAGAGCCTCTTCTGGAGCCCACCAGAGAATTGAGCCGGGCATTGGTCAGGACTCCCTGAGCCTGTGGAAGCCTGGGCACGCTGGCACATAGATCCCAGATTACTAGGGTCCTCATGTCAGGACTTCTGAAGTTGAGACCAGGGGCCTGGTCAGAGCTTCTTACCCAGCAAAGAAGAAGAGCCCTGCCGGGCCAGCATAACCCCATGCCGAGTATGTTGTGAGACAGCAGGCCAGAAAATGGAGCCATGGTCTAAGCACTTAAACTGTCGGGTCAGCCAGAGCTCTTACTCTGGGTCCAGTGAGAGTATCTTAACCTGGCAAAGCAAGGGAGTACTCTACAGGACTGCGGAATGCCATCCCTGGCATGTTGTGACACAGCGGGCTGAAGAATAGAGCCCAGGGCCAGAGACTTTCACCCCTTGCCAGCCATAATTCTGACCTAAGTCCCTGTTAGAGCTTCTTAACCCAGAGAAGCAAGGGGGCCCTCATTGGGTCTGAGGGACCCTGTCCTAGGCACTTTGCGGCACAGCTGACCACTGAATTGAGCCTAGGGAGCCCTGGCCAGACCAGCCAGATCTCTGACCAGGGGATAGAGCTTCAGAGCTTTTCAACCCAGCAAAATAGGCCCACTGGGCATATGGGACCGCATCAAAGGCACTGCGCAACACAGCACACCAGTGAATAGGGTCCAAGATCGGGGCTTTCACCTCTGGACCATCTCAGAGCTCTGATCTGGGGTCTGGTCAGAGATTCATAACCCAGCAAAGCAGGGGAACTCTCGCTGGGCCAGCTGGACCCTGTTTCAGGTATCTTTGGACACAATGAGCTGGAGAATGGAGCACAGGGTTGGGGGCTTGCACACCCAGGCCACCTAGAACACTCACCTGGGACCCAGTCAGAGGTTTTTAACCCAGCGAAACAGAGGAGCCCCTCCCGAGCCTGTAGAAACCCAAACAAGGCGTTCTGAAATACAGAAGACTTGGTAATATACCCCAGGCAATGGGGGGTGCATCATACAGTGTCTGTCAGAGTTGTGACCAAGGGCCTGGTTAGGTTTTCTCAGCCTAGTGAAGCAGGTGGCCCTACCAACACACTTTATGACATGGTGAGCCAGCATATGGACCCCAGGTGGCCCAAAATTAGAGGTCTTCCTCTGGTCTTGATCCCTGGCATAAATTCCCACCCCACCTAGAGTAGAGATTGGCCATCTGGTCACTGGCCTTCGGCTTCCAGGACTGTTGCCATTGGGCCATCTGGGGAGAGCAATCAGGAACACAGCAGGTCACCCACAACCTCGCCCTACTGAACCTGGACAAGTCCACTAGCCTTACTTGTAATCTGTGACAGAGGAGGCATTTGTGCAATTGCATCTGACCGCTTGGTGCCCTGGCCTGAACTAGAAGCTTCAAATGAGCCCTCACTGGGGCTTCCAGGGCATCTTGGAATTCTGGACACTGAGCCAAACCCAGAAGTGAAGTCTTTTTTAAAAATACAAAACTTGACCAGTGACGGTGGCATTTCACATTTTGCACCACTCATGTGGCTGTGGTAAATGTCTCACAGGCATAATTGTGCACATCCCTAAATTATACATTTTGCTCACCGTTTCTCTCTAGCTGTTGGCAGTGTGCTTGGAATTGCACGCAGGAGACCGCAGCATATGTGGATTCTGACATTGCCTGGCCTAGTGCAAGATCACATAATCCCTGAATGTCACTGCCTACATAAACTGTTTCCCAAAATGTTGGATTCTACCTGTTTATTTCTGTCTTAATAAAGACTAAAACCAACATCTATTGGTCGCAAACGCCTAAGGGCTTCCAGTAACAGCCATGTAGGTGCCACATCTCGTAATTATTGTTAATATCCTTCTACACAGGATATTCTGGTCATCAAACCATTCCCTAAGAGAGAGCATAGCTAAGTGGCATGAGACCTGATTGCAAGCAATAACATACATTATTTTTTTCACTAAGGGCAGCAATAACATGTTATCTGAACGTATCAGGCACAACAAGTTCAGCAATTGATCACAGTGCTTTCTACAAGTCTTTAACACACCTAGACTAATGAGAACCCAATCGAGAGAATAAATAAAAGTACAGAGCTGTCCATGGTGCTGTGCAATGGCATGCTCTGTGCTTTTCTCGTCTCACTCTTAACACGCTCAGTTGTTTGAGGATTCAGTCGTCCTTCTTTATTCTGCAACTATTTCAGAACATAACAGACACAGCACGTTTAGCTCCATTTCTAATTAGAAAAAATAAAACTAGTTTTGTACTGAAATGTTGTTAACATTGTGGCTTGAGAAGCTCTTTTGATTGGACTTACTTTGCAACTAGAATCAATTTCTATTTTATATTTAGATAACAAAGGTTCATATATGAAAGGGTCAATTATTGCTGCACAGGGATGGACTGGCAACTTTGAAACTTGCTTGAAGATGTTTGAGTACCAGCTCCATATCGCAGAGGGCACACACCTTTACTACACAAATCCGAACTGCCAACCGCAAGAAAATTAAATTTAAAGTAATAAATTATATTTAAATAAGTTAATTTGTAAGGGATCAACCGCGGAGTGCGTCGTGCTAATACAGTGGTGGCTTAAACCCCCAGCAAATTATACTTGTTATCATCTGCGTGACAGAAGCTATTATCACTCTGTTAGCGAATGGTTCTTTAGTAAATAAATTGCTAAGCCATTACAGAGCTGTCCATGGTGCTGTGCTACGGCATGCTCTGTGCTTTCCTTGTCTCACTCTTAACACGCTCAGTTATTTGGAGATTCAGTCGACCTATTTTATTCTGCAACTATATCAGAACATAACAGACACAGCATGTTTAGCTGCATTTCTAAATACACAAATGCAAACATTGTAAAACTAGTCCAGAAAAAAATATTATGGTTTTGTTAAAATTTTTTGGTAATGCAGTTGGGATTTGAGAAAATATATACATTGGACGAACTTTGCTAGTACAACCCTATTTTATTTTGAAAGTATGTAACACAGCAGCCCAGGATTATTTATGGGCACTGTCAGAAATGGAGTGATACATTTTAGGAAGGAAGTACCCCTACCAACTCATTAAACACCCTCTAGTTAAGTCAAAACAAAATCCCAATCCTGTTAGCTATTTCTCAAGCAGCAGGCCAACCCCAGAGGAGTGCATGGTATTTTCATCCCTTAGAAGCTGTGACTTTTTACACCCTAGTGTTGAGCCCTTTTTGGAAGTTTGGGGCACTTTGCACTTAAACCCTAATACTTTTTTTCTGACAAAAGTTACCGAGCCATATTTGTGTTTATTTTTTTACACATCTCGGCAATTCCAAAGATACCCAGGGCTTGTCAATTTCCCTGGAGCGAACAGAGAAAATATAGCAAAATGTGCTTTTGGAAAAAAATAATGCTGTGCAAGAAATTTATTTTTTCCTTAAATTGGCATCAACAGAAACAAAAGGTTTGCTATGCTAAGTTCACCATCTTGCCAGATTTCAGGAGCAAGCAGATAAGTTTTGAGATCTTAGTACAGTTCGAGGGGTGAGGTCATGAGTTCGTTTAAAAGTCAGTCTGTTCCGGTTTATTGTAAGGTCGATTGTTTTCTGTCTTGGCCATCTTCCCACTGTGTCCTTGCTCCGGTACATGGTGAACATAGGTCATGACAAGGTTTAGGAGATTTCTTGCGCATGGGCAGTTCAATCCGCGCCTCGTTGGACAGTGGCCACTTCGTCGTGTAGCGTCAGTGGCAATCTTTGATTTAGGCCCAAACGACCAATTAAAGCGAAACAAACACAAAAGAGTAATTATTACAAAGAAATAATAAATCTAATGTTAACCCCTTACTAATCCCTCTATGTGCTTGTATTTATCTAGCGTATAGCAACATTTAAAGCAATTATATTCACCCTTTTGGTCCTCTTCTCGGGCAACATTACAAGACATTACAAAAGCAACATATATCATGCAGTATTCTATTTACTACATATACTACTGTTAGTATGCGTACGGATTTTAGTCATAAAGGTTATTTAGCCATGCAAAATGCAAATCCCACGTATAATTCGAATATTAATAATGTTGAATAATGCAAACTCATTTAATAATATTATAGTTAATAGATTATTTAATTAGTATTTTCATGCAGAATAGGGGAGGTATACAAAATGTTGTACTACCCGCTCTATCACTATGCTAGTTCACCATCTTCCCAGTTTTTAGGAGCAAGCAGAGTTCTAAAAGGAAACCTACATCTTTACCACAGCTGTTGAATTTTTCTGACTGGTAGTCCGTTTTTGCATTTTTTTGTGGTTTCAACTTACTTGCAGTATATGGTGGAAACAGGGGTGAAAATAATAGGTGAACCCAGAAAGCTACACATTTCTGAAAACTAGAGAAAAGTCTGGATTAACCAGGGGGTTATTTGTGTTATTTGCTCATGGTTTTCCCAAAAAAACGAATCTGTGAGTCTTCTAGAATCTGTAGGGATCCACAAAATCCCTACCACATAGCGTTTCCACACTTCTCCAAATACAAACAGTACACTTGTGTGGCTGGGCCTAGCGTCACCACAGGAAAGCCCCAAAAATACAACGTGAAGCCATTCCATTTTTTGCATGGTAAACAATTCTTTTTGATAAAAAGGCACAATTTGCCCAGAGCTCGTCTATAACCCAGGTAAACCAACCAGACCCAGACATTTCTAAAAATTTGACACCCAGGACAGTGTAGGGTGGTGCAGAGACAGAATATTGAATCAAAAATATCGACTTGCACAAATATCGAGTTGCAAATATTGTGGGTCAGAAATATCGACATACATATTCTTGTGGTCAAGAATATCGATTTTCGATAAGAAATATTGATGTTAAAAATATCGAAGTGTTTAATATTGTTTGCAAAAATATAGTTGTTAAAAATATCATTTGTTTATTAATGTTATGTATTTTAGTATTTATTTTACATGTATGGGTTGTATGTTTTTTTGAATAAGAATTGTCTGTATTTTTAATGTATGTTTTAAATTTTTAGTAGTTAATATTTTCTTTTAATTGGAATTGTGCGATTTTAGTTCTGTCGCGGATTGTGGGGAATAGGGTGGGAAGTAATTTAATCATATTAAATCTATCGATTATTTTTTATTTATTAATATTTGTTTAATTGAGATGTTATAGTGTTAAATGTGTAAAGTAATTTATTATTAATTAATTAATATTTGGGTGCCGATTCCAATCCTGGAAAAACCGGGTACGAATCGTCGGACGGAGCGTTTTCTCCGTCTGACTCGTACCCGGGAAAAATACCATACAAACATGCAAGTACGATTCGTACGGAAACACCATTTCCGTACGAATCGTAAAAAACACCGACCGGCAAGAAAATACATACAAATCGGATCCGGGACACCGCGTACACGACATTCGCACGGAGTCAGTCAGCGTTTTACGGATCAGCAAGTACGATTCGTACCCACAGCACTTCGCATGGCAACATTTTTACGAGACCCTAAAAGTGCCGGAAAAGCTAAGTATGCCGCGATGCACGACGAAAAGGAGGCCCGGTACGCACCGTACCCCCATCCCTACACGTCCGCGCCGTACCCCCAGCCCACCCCCCATGTACGCACCGTACCCCCAGCCCACCCCCCCATGTACGTGCCGTACCCCCAGCCCACCCCCATAGGTACGCGCCGTACCCCCAGCCCACCCCCGAAGGTACGTGCCGTACCCCCACCCCACTCCTCATGTACGCGCCATACCCCCACCCCCGTAGGTACGGTGCGGACCCCCACCCCCGTAGGTATGGAGCGTACCCCCACCCCAGTAGGTACGGAACGTGCCCCCACCCCCATAGGGGGTGGGCGTTCGCACCGTACCTACGGGGATGGGGGTCCACACCGTACCTATGGGGATGGGGGTCCGCACCGTACCTACAGGGGTGGGGTCCGCACCGTACCTACGGGGGTGGGGGCATGCTCCGTACCTACGGGTGTGGGGGCACGCTCTGTACCTACAGGGGTGGGGGTCTGCACCGTACCTACGGGGGTGGGGGTCCGCACCGTACCTACGGGGGTGGGGTTATGGCACATACATGGGGGGGTGGGGTGGGGGTACGGCGCGTACCTACGGGGGTAGGCTGGGGGTATGGCGTGTACCTACGGGGTGGGCTGGGGGTACGGCGCGTACATGGGGGTTGGGGTGGGGGTACGGCGCGTACCTACGGGCGTGGGCTGGGGGTACGGCGCGTATGCGGGCACATGTTTGGGCGTCTCCATGGTTGCTATGGGAGTTCGCACCGTACGGTGTTTTTTCCATACGGTTGTGCATTCGGACGGACGGGACGGATCGTACTTGTGCGCTCGGACTTCAGTTTCCCGATTCATATGTAAAACTGTCCGGGGACGTGTCTGACACTTTTTCCGACCCGAGGACGTGTCGGGGAATTTTCCCAATGCGATTCGTATGGATTTTTTTACATACGAATCGTACTTGCGAGTTTGTACGGGACTTGTATGATTCGTACGTAAAAAAATCCGTATACGATTCGTACGGGAATATTTTTAACGGATCGGAATCGGCACCTTGGTTGTTAATTAATTTATATTAATGAATTGGTAATTGATTATGGTAATTGTGTAATTAATTTTAGATGTGCATTGTGGTGTTTATAGGTGTTAAGGGTGGGAAGTCATTTTTAATTGATAAACTAATATTTGGCTGTTAATTCATTTTAATTAATTATGGTAATTGTATACTTAATTTTCGGTGTGTGTTTTGGTGTTTATAGGTGTTAAGGATGGGAAGTAATTTATTTTTAATTGAATAATTAATAAATGGATGTTAATTATTTATAATTAAATAATTGGTAACTAATTATGGTAATTGTGTAATTGATTTTAGGTGTTTGATTTGACGTTTATTGGAGTAAAGGGTGGGAAGTTATTTGTATTTAATTAATTAATATATAGTTGTTTATTAATGTTAATTATTTGATATGTATTTTGGATAATTGTTAAATTTTCTGTCTGTTGTTTTTACTTTTAAAGGGGTAAATGGTGGGTATTAAATACATTCTAATTACTTTATTATTAGTTGTTAATAGGAATAGTTTTACATTTTTAAATACTTTTTAATTGTGTTTTATTATTTTAGAGTTTAATTTAGGTGTGTGTTGTGTCAATTATGTTTATTAGTTTATTTTATTAATAATATTTTTTAAATTCATTATTAATTATGTTAATTGTGGAAAACGTTTAATTAGAAATGCTGAAGTGTTTTGTTATTGGTGTGGTGTTATAGGGTAACGGGGCCCAGTATCTCAGAAAGAGAATCTCTCCCTACTGTCCAGGTAGGACGCTAAGATCTTCAACCCATCAGTTAGCGGTGCCAAAATTTCTTCTAGCAAGGAAGGGAGGACATTCTTTTCAGGTGACCGTAGGCAGATTATGGAATTCACTGCCTCTCTCCCTCAGACTTGAACCTGAACTCCTTAGTTTAGACGCCAACTTAAGACCTGGATGTTCCATCAATAATTTCGCCGGGTAGGATGGAAGCTTGCAGGATCTCTCTTCTTTTGAGGTACTTCTTTAGTGCCGGGACACTCTTTTGAGTAGCCGTGCACTCTACAAATTCCTCATAACATAACAGGGTAGGTAATACATTAAATACACTTATGTACTAATTAATGTATTTGTTTGTAAATATTTTCTAGTTTAAAAGAATGTTATTTTATAAATGTATTTAATATTTTTTATTATATACTATTTGTATGTTTTATATGTAATGAATATTATAATATTTTACATTTTAATATATTTACTATATTTGATTTTTCATTTTTAAATATTGTTTAATTATTTTATGATTTTTTATAATTTTTAATATTTTTTATTTTTGTTTGAACTGTTTTAGTTTTAGTAGTAATATTTGTCTCTTTGCTATCCAACACTTTCCCTACTGTTGCACTCAGTGGAGTGGGAATAGTAATTTTTACCCCTTACTATCCAACACTTTTCCTACTGTTGCACTCACTGGAGTGGGAATAGTAATATTTACCCCTCCGCTATCCAACATTTTCCCTACTGTTGCACTCATTGGAGTAGGAATAGTAATTTTTTACCCCTCCACTATCCAACACTTTTCCTACTGTTGCACTCACTGGAGTGGGAATAGTAATTTTTACCCCTCCGCTATCCAACATTTTCCCTACTGTTGCACTCACTGGAGTGGGAATAGTAATTTTTACCACTCCGCTATCCAACTCTTTCCCTACTGTTGCATTCACTGGAGTGGGAATAGTAATTTTTTCCCCCTCGCTATCCAACACTTTTCCAACTGTTGCTCTCACTGGAGTGGGAATAGTACTTTTCACCCCTGCACTATCCAATACTTTCCCTACTGTTGCATTCTTTGGAGTGGGAATAGTAATCTATATTCCTCCACTATCCAATACTTTCCCTACTGTTGCATTCTTTGGAGTGGGAATAGTCATTTTTCCCCCTCCGCTATCTAACACTCTCCCTACTGTTGCTCTCACTGGAGTTTGTATGGTAATTTTTACCCATTCGCTATCCAACACTTTCCCTACTGTTGCACTCACTGGAGTGGGAATAGGAATTATTTCCCCTCCACTATCCAACTCTTTACCTACTGTTGCATTCACTGGAGTGGGTATAGTAATTTTTTCCCCTCCTCTATCCAACACTTTTCCTACTGTTGCTCACTTTGGAGTGGGAATAGTAATTTTTTCCCCTGCGCTAGCCAACACTTTCCCTACTGTTGCACCGTTTGGAGTGGGAATAGTAACATTTACTCCTCCGCTATCCAATACTTTCCCTACTGTTGCATTCTTTGGAGTGGGAATAGTAATTTGTTCCCCTCCGCTATCTAACACTTTCCCTACTGTTGCTCTCACTGGAGTGTGTTAGGTAATTTTTACCCCTCCGCTATCCAACACTTTCCACACTGTTGCACTCACCGGAGTGGGATTAGTAATTTTTACCTCTCCGTTCTCCAACACTTTCCCTACTGTTGCATTCACTGGAGTGAGAATAGTAATTTTTTCCCCTCAGCTATCTAACACTTTCCCAATTGTTGCTCTCACTGGAGTGGGAATAGTCATTTTTACCCCTCCGCTAGCTATCACTTTCCTTACTGTTGCACTGTTTGGTGTGGGAATAGTAATTTTTACCCCACCGCTATCCAACACTTTCCCTACTGTTGCACTCTTTGGAGTGGGAATAGTAATTTTCACTTCTCTGCTATCCAATACTTTCCCTGCTGTTGCATTCTTTGGAGTGGGAATAGTAATGTTTTCCCCTCCACTATCCAACACTTTCCCTACTGTTGCTTTCACTTGAGTGGGAATAGTAATTTGTACCCATCTGCTATCCAACACTTTCCCTACTGTTGCACTGATTGTATTGGGAAATGTAAGTTTAAATATTTTCCAATAGTTGGTTTTAAATTGTTTTATAATGGTTTTTTTTGTAAATTATTGATATATATATTTTATTTTGATACAATTTTAAAGTTTTAAAATAAATTAGATATATAACAGTTTATTAATTATTTTAAAGTAACTATATATGAATAAATATTATGTTTGTGTGTTTATTTATTTTTAATTACGTGTATTTGTTATATTTTGTTAACATGTATAATAAATGTAATTTATATTGTTAAAATGAATATTGATATTTCATATATTTAATACATATTATTTTATTTTATATGCATATTGAAATCCATATTTTTTACATCAATATTTTTGATTCAATATTTGTCTACTTACCAGTGTAGGTATGGGAGTCGATATTTTTGTATTCTATATTTTTTCTCAATAATTTTAAGATCGATGTTTTTGTCATCGATATTCTATCAGTGAACCGTGTTACTTATGTGGATCTTAAAACCTATTTATTTTTACATTAAGTTAGTTTCAATAGTTTTTCATTGAATTTAGAATCAGTTTTGAAGCCTTGACCATAACCGTTGGTTTTTCCAGAGTAACACTTGCATGTTCGGCTTCATTTTTTACCAGTCTGTGTTGGTTTTTACAGTACCAGGACTTCACTGGCTTCATCAGAAGCTTTAGTCAAATAAAAATCAGTCTATGAAACAAATTAACTACTAATATACACATATTGAACTGCTTACAACATTGACAGCTATTTGATCATATGAGGGTTGAAAAAGGATAGAGGATAGTGAGATTGAGTGCAAGTCCATAAATATTTTGCAGTTGGGGTTTGGTGTGATATTGAGAGCTGAGATCAGACAGAGATGGTCCTGTAAGATAATAATTATACTATCACCTTTAACCCTGTATAAAAGGAGGTTGAGTCAACATGTGAGATATTCTAGAGTTTAATAAGAAAGAGAACATCAAGTCTGTGGTTTCAAAGAATTTAACAAGTACAGGGGCATGCTTTACAGAGAGGTTGGGCTGCAAAAGAAGAGCTTTTTTTGGTGTCATGCTGGCAGTGAAATAAGCGCTCACTTGGAATTAGTATGGGGAAAGTCAACAGCCAAAAGCAAGCATTAAGGTTTGAGAGCCAGTGGGAAGTATTGTAAACTTATGAGGCCTTTCCAGGGACTCTTGATGTGAAGAGCAGATGGCTTTATGGATGCAATGGACATGTTGGTGGATCATTGGCACTAACCAGAATGCTGTGCAAGCAAATCAATCTGTAGGTTTTTAGAAGAGCCAAATATGAGCCTCAGAATTTAGATTAACATTTTGGTGCAGTTTATATATTTTGTTGGGCATTTTTTTACTTTCCACAATTATAGTATATAGAATTATATTGCAGTACACATGAACATCAAAACGTGAGCCAAGATGTAAAAATACAGATTGTCGCAGGAAATGTTTCAACCTTTTCAAAGATGGCCATAAGCTATAACAATCCATTTGACTTCATTTACAAGGTAGACACCATTATGCCATAGGAAGGAACCTGCATCCCAGAACTGTGAAGGAAAGCATGTATTAGTATTCTACTCTATTATGTGTTGACCTTGGAGCACTGTCAGGATTCATGGATGCTGCTAGAGAAAGCGATTGGGTACCTACACACCATTGTAATCCCCAGCCCCGTACTGTGACGCACCGTACCCCAGCACCGTACCCCAGGCCCGGACTTGGACGCACCGTATCCCAGTGCCCTACCACAGCCCCGTACCCCAACACCGTACCCCAGCACCGTACTTGTACGCACCGTACCCCACCACCGTACCCCAGGCCCGTACTTGGACGCACCGTACCCCAGCGCTGTACAACATGCCCCTACTTGGACGCACCGTACCCCAGCGCCGTACCCCAGCCCCGTACAAGTACGCACCATACCCCAGCCCCGTACTGGTATGCACCGTACCCCCACCACCGTACCCCAGCCCCGTACTTGGACGCACCGTACCCCAGTGCCCTACCCCAGCCCCGTACCCCAGCGCCGTACCCCAGCCCCTTACTTGTACGCACCGTACCGAACCACTGTACCTCAGCCCCGTACTTTGACGCACCGTACCCCAGCGCTGTACCCCAGGCCCGGACTTGGACGCACCGTACCCCAGCGCCCTACCCCAGCGCCCTTCCCCAGCCCCGTACCCCAACACCATACCCCAGCACTGTACTTGTACGCACCGTACACCACCACCATACCCCAGGCCCGTACTTGGACGCACCGTACCCCACCACCGTACCCCAGCACCCTACTTGTACGCACCGTACCCCAACACTGTACCCCAGCCCCGTACTTGGACGCACCGTACCCCACCACCGTACCCCAGCATCACGTATGTACGAACCGTACAACAACATTGCATATGTGAGCACTGTACAACAACTTCGCGTATGTACGCACCTTACAAATGCTAAAACGACTCGTACAGAACCGGGACACTGTAAAACAGCACAAGGAGGGTCAATTCGACTCGCACAACACCACAAAACACATCTACAGTACAAAAAACATCTAAAAGGCTGACCTGGCACATCCAAACAGGCAAACAGAGGCCCAAACTCACAACCACCTCTTATAACACACCCACCAAAAGTTCAAACCCAGCCACACCCACAAATGGAGCAATAAAAAGGGCCCACACTCACAAACCATGAGCCTTTGCAACAGACCCACTGCTGACAGACACCACACACAAACAACTGCACCCATACACCTTAACTTACACACCTTCACACAACCTCCTTCACACATACCCCCTCTACACATTCACACACACACCTACACATTCACACCCACACACCCACAACCATCCACACCCACACCCCACACCATGCCCACAGACAAGAATCCAAAGCTCACAAGGGAGGAGCTGGACATCCTTGTCAACGAAGTCATCAGTGTCGAAAAATCACACCTGTGGCAGAGGATCGTCAATCGGGTGAATGCTGTTGCACCCATCAGAAGGACCAGGAATGAATGCCAAGCCAGGTGATACGATCTGCGGAGGGCAGTCAAGCGCAAAATCAACCAGGACTACGCCCAGAGTAACATCACTGGAGGTGGGCTGCCCCGCAGACCGGTACATTACCATCCCTGGGAGGAGAAGGTGATGGCCCTGCTTCCGCCCGTGGGAGTACACAGAGTCGAAGGAGTTGCTGAGCCTGGTGAGTACACAAACAACTTACGTAACATGGGGGTAATGGCATCCACACCCCAACTACAGCTAATGCACTCACCTACCCCCAAGCCCTCACCGGACACAACCACACTCAAAAACACGCTCATGCCACTAACATGTGTATGTCCCATTCACAAAGCAAGGCCATACCATGTCCCAGCCTACACAAACCACAAACCCAAGACTGGATGTCTGGGATGCTGGGAGGGTGGGGATCACTAAACATATTGTACAACTCAGAAACAGACACCATTGCCCTCAGCCCATATGGCCCAGGTACATACCCATGCACCATGCGCAATGCACCGGGACTGGCAAAGTACTGACAAGGTAGCTGACACTTGGCCCTGCTGTAGGCAGCACAAGGCCCTTCTGTGACAACTGCAAACTCTAACACAAACACAACAAGCTCAGATATCTAGGACAGGAACTCACAATCACTGACATGGCAGCATGCTCCATGGGGGGACAGATACATCACCTGGGAGACCCACTGCCAAATCACACTACACCCACCAGCAGGCACCGTCAATCAATCAGCAATCAATCAGGGTACTTGTAAGGCGCGCTACTTACCTGTGAGGGTCTCAAGGTGCTGAGGGGGGGGTTCCACTACTGCTCGAAGAGCCAGGTCTTGAGGAGTCTTCTGAAGGCAAGTAGGTCTTGGGTCAGTCGTAGGTGGGTTGGGAGGGTGTTCCAGGTCTTGGCGACGAGGTAGGAGAAGGATCTCCCGGAGGCGGTCGTACGTTGGATGCAGGGGATAGCTGCGAGGGCGAGGCTGCCGGAGCGGAGCTGGCGGGTGGGGGTATAGAAGCTGAGTCTGATGTTCAGGTAGGCTTGTCCGGCATTGTGGAGTGCCTTGTGTGTGTGGGTGAGGAGTTTGAAGGTGATCCTCCTGTCGATGTGGAGCCAGTGCAGGTCACTCAGGAGGGGGGTGATGTGGCTGTGGCGGGGGGCGTTGACGATCATTCGTGCGGAGGCGCTTTGGAAGCGTTGTAGCCGCCATTGGTGTTTGGATGGGATTCCTGCGTAGTGTGCATTGCCGTAGTCCAGTCAGCTGCTGACGAGGGCCTGTGTCACTGTTCTACTTGTTTCGGTCGGGATCCACCAGTAGATCCGGCGGAGCGTGCGTAGGGTGTCGTAGCAGGAGGAGGAGACGGCGTTGACCTGCTTGGAAATGGAGAGGGAGGATGCCAGGATCAATCCTTGGTTGCGTGCGTGGTGGGTGGGTGTCAGTGCTGTCCCCAGAGCGATCGGCCACCAGGAGTCATCCCAGGCTGAGGGTGTGGGTCCCAGGATGAGGACCTCCATCTTGTCCGAGTTCTGTTTCAGATGGCCGCTCCGCATCCAGTCGGCGATGGCCCTCAGCCCTTGTGGATGTTTGTTTTGGCGGTGTGAGGGTCCTTGGTGAGGGAGAGGATGAGCTGGGTGTCGTCAGCGTAGGAGATGTTTTTGAGGTTGTGGTGGCGGGGGCCATGTGGATGTTGAACAGCGTCGGGCTGAGGGATGATCACTCACCCCTTACACAAGCACACACCCCGGGGAAGCCAATGGAGTTACCCACTCTCACAATGGACATGTGACACAACAAGATCAAGCCGCAGCCAAAGAAGCATCCAAGCCCAAACTCGACATGTCAAACACCCTGGAGAACATTTCAATCAGTCCCCTGCAACATACCCATCCACAAGTGAACATTGATGTAAATGCTAGGCACATACAACTACCTGGAGGAACTGTGGCAACTAGAATATGTATGAAACATGGATGTCACATTAAACAGCATTAACATTGTCTCTCTCTCACACAGGGCAATGTCATGGATCTCCCCCCAACAATGGGGGGGAAGTACCACAGTCCCAGGCTGGGGAGGAACCTGATCCCACCGGCAGCGACATCTCACAACAATCCGCGGATGACCCCAACCCACCTGGCCCCTCTGGTGTCCAAGCCCCTGCAGCACCTGCTTCAGGTACATCTGTGCCAACCACCACCCCCCTTCCTGCCACATCCCAGGAGACACCCAGGGGCCCTGTCCACACTGAACAACTAAGCCAGTCTGACCTGGAGGGACAAGGTTCGCCGGGCACCCAGGAGGAGGCAGCCAACACCGACACTGCCATCCCTCAGGGGTCCCGTAGACCCGATGTGCCCATAACGGCAGGCCAGGCTTGTGTGGGCAGGGGTGGTGGGAGTGGACGCAGGTGGAGGCGAGAACCTGACCAGACAGCTGAAGGGACCGGTATGTCACACGTACGCAACATCATGGAGGCACACCAGCGTGACACCAGGGCCATCAGTCAGGTAGTGGCGACCCTCACAGATATTAAGAATCAGCAAGCCGAGCAACACGCCAGTCAACAACAACACCAAGGACGGATGAAGGCAAGACTGGCTGAGCTCCTGGCGGTGCAAAGGGACATAAGCCATTCACTCCGTCGGATCGCCGACAACATGGGCAACCCTCTCTGTGATACCAGGCGCAGACCAGCACCAGCCACAGGGAGGGAGGAGGAGGAGGAGGATTCGTCTGATGGAGCGTCCCAAACATTGTCAAGGCCTGCATCTGAGGGTCCCCAGAGGAAGGTGGGTCGTCCACGGAAAAGACCAAGAGAGGCAGCGGACCATCCACATCTCCCAGGTCACCTGGCCTTCATGCGCAACAGCAGCACATCATTCACTGACATTCTCTGCCACATGGACTTGCAGGTCACAGTCTGACCAATGATGACCAACACTGTGGTCTGGACTCTGACAACTTCAAATGCCAAGGATCCCATCTCCCCCTGTGAACTTTGGATTCTATGCACCCGGTAGTGCACCTTATTTTTTCTACCAAAACACGCACCCCACCGAGAATAAAACTATTTTTTTGTCATGAGATGTTGCAGTCATTTTGCATTAGTCCACAACATATGTGTGGGTAAATGTCAAACTATGCCTGAGTGTTGAACTAACTCCAGCCATCCATACCATGGGATCTGAGTCCGGTACAGGACACACATGGGTCACAATGTATCATCCGATACAGCTTGGGAGCCCAATACTCACCCGTGATGGCCTCAAGCTGCTGAAGGGGGGCTTGAAATACTGTGCGGACACACCAATCAGGAAGAGGATGATGAAGGCCTAGATGTCATGGCTCATGTGGAGGTTCCCGGGGAGGGAGTCCCAGGTATGTTTGTCCAGGCGTGAGAACCATCTCCTTCATGCTGGAGCATTGTGGATGTGAAGAATGGTGGCCAGGCCAAGTTCGGATGCATAGAGTTGGGCCAACGGGGATGACAGACGTACAAGGTTGATTTTGGGGTCTGGGGTTGTTGACTGCCTCCTGAGTGTGTGTGAGGAGTGTGAAGGTCATCCTGCAGCACAGAGTGATCCCTTGCAGCTATATCAGGTGGACGGTGATGTTGATGGGGTGCGGGATGTTGTTGAAGCTGAGTTGTGCAGATGCACCCTGGATGTGGACAAGTTTCCCGTGAGTTTGGATGTACTTGCTCCGTAGAGGGCGGGGCAGTAGTTGACACGGCTGGTGTCGTGGACCTGGGGGATGGTCTGTCTTTCCTTGGAGTGGATCTATCTGAGGATCATGTGTATCATGCAGAGGGTGTTGCAGCATGAGGTACAGATGCTGGTGATTTGCATGGCAAATGTGAGTGACAAATCCATGATGCACACCATCTTGTGTGCGTGGCCACTGGGTGCTTGTGTAGGGCCCCTGCGGGTGGGGCACAAGTAGTTGAGCCAGCTGTAAGGGGACAATCCTCAGATGCTTACCTCAGTCCTGTACAAGTCCAGCCTCAGGTGGCTGATGTTCAGCCATTCATCCACGGACCTCATGCCTTCTTGAATGTTGGAACTGGCAATGGCTGCGTCTTTGGTGAGGGTGAGGAGCACCTGGGTGTCAATGGCATACGACATGATGATGAGGTTGTGTGCGCATGTGATGGTGGAGAGGGGGGTCCTGGACACATTGAAGATTGACACGCTGAGAGATGATCCCTGGGCCATGTGCCAGATGACGCCACTATACCACATGCTGAAGGCTTGAGTCCCACTTCCATGACCTTGCTGGTGGACGGAGCCGGTGTGGAGCAGGAGGGACATGATCTGGTTGGTGTGACAAGGCCTGGAAGGCGGGGCAGCGCTGTATAGGCAGTTGGAGTTGCACACTCAGCATGCAAAGGTGTCGTGTGTGTGCTTAGGGTATGCCTGAGAGCAGGTGGTTGAGTTTCCGATAGACATTGCTTGGAGGGTGGCTACAACATCAGACTGTAGTGTGATGTGGGTCATGCAAGGACATGTGGGTCATGCAATGTGCACGTTGCATGTGCTGACAGTCCTGCCTTTGGCACCGAGTGGCCGCAACAGTGGCACAGACAAGATGATGACAGTCAAATGAATGGGTGGAGGGAGGCAGGGAGGAGCATCTTTGAGGTGTGTGTGTTGCCGAATCCCACCACTTTGTGGGCCCTTGCTGCAGGGGCCGCAGCAGCAGGCGGCATGTCCTGGAAACTTTGCCAAAAGTAGCACACAAAGACAAGGATGTCAGAAAGGACAACTGCAACAGGCGTATGTAAAGGAAGGAGTGTCCGGTTACCCATGGCACACCCAGAGAAAATGGATGCACAATCACCAAAGATGACTGACACAGGAACAGGAAACAGAAGGCCGAGCCGCGCACAGGCGACACACCGTCAGCAGGTGTTGACGGCCCGTCATGGGGACCAACATGCCCAAATACATACCCAACCATGGACTTCATGCACAATCGAGATTCTAACCCATGAAGAACTGCATGCATGTAGACAAACTACACATAGACTCATATGCACAATCTTTGACAACTATGCCAGAAATGCTGCATGCAAAGTGGCAAGAGACCTGCATTGACAGAGATGAGACACCTTGGAGGGTGAGGAACCCCTTTATTACTCATGCTCACACTAAGGGAAATGCATCAATATGAACAGACACACAGGTAATTTGGCTGCACATGTGGGACCTACACTGGACACCCTCTTCACAACACAGATGAAGTAAATCCAAATGGCCTGGCACACAAGTTAAGGGGATGAGCCAAACACCCCCTTCTGCTCACGGAGAGGCTGCAATTCCCCATTGAGCCTGTTATGGGGATGTCCCACACCATGTCCACCCGTAGCATCCCGTATGTTTCTGAGGGAAGTTATACACACATTGATGCCTTCATCAGAATCCACAAACCATTAGAGATGACTGTCACACGAAGGTTGACTATCAATTCATGGGGGTCATGCTACATGTCATGTATCCCATGGTGAGTCAACATGTATGCATGGTAACCCAATATGCACAGGAGCAGTCCCCACACATTCCAAACACGTAACACCCCCAAAATGCCTTGCTGCAATCCTCACCCAAAATGACTTTTCCCCATGTCCGTGCATGGAACGCTGATTCAGCACACGTTGCAATACTCATGAGGAATAGCAGGAGGCCAACGATGACACGACCAGACAACATGCGCAAGAACCTGTGGCTGACAGACACACAAGAAGTCAGCTAAAAGATTGTTATCCGCATACATGGTCATTTACTCTAAAGGAATAATGTTGTCACCATGCGATTATTAAAATTAGGGTCACAGCTAAAATGAGTGGAATGACATCATCAGTTGAGTGACACATCAGAACACACATCTAAGTCACTTAGCATACAGTCAGCTGGACACACACATTGCAACACATGCCACACAAGGCTCCAAGCATGCACACTCAGACCCAGTGACTCACCATTATGAGAAGAAGTTGCGTATGAGCTGACTCCGGATATCCTCCTCCTCCTCCTCCTCCTCCTCCTCCTCCTCCTCACTTGCCTCGTGACCAAGCCCTTCATCCTCCACGGGTGGATGTTCCTGCTCATGCTGCTCCAGGATGAGTGGCACTGCCTTCTCCACTGCCATGTTGTGCAGCATGCAGCACACGAGGAAGATTTTGCAGACCTTCGCTGGTGCATATGGGAGGGACCCGCCTGTCTTGTGAAGGCAGCGGAATCGACTCTTCAGGAGGCCAAACGTCCTCTCAATCACTCGCCTGGTCTGCCCGTGTGCATTGTTGTAACGGTGATCTGCAGCTGATCATGGGTTGCGGAGAGGCGTCATCAGCCATGGCATGTTGGAATAGCCAAAGTCCCCTACATGGAAACATCATGTAAAAAAGTGGGTCAGGAGATGCCGTAAGATACAAAGATACCGCAAAACGCAGGACAACCAGAGTATACCCACCAACAAGACATTCTCGTTCGTTGTGAAGCCGCAGCATCATTTGTGGCACCCTGCTACGCCTCATGATGTAGGCATCGTGTGCTGACCCTGGAAAATATGCACAGACATGGGAAATCAGCATGTTAGTAAGACACACCACAAGGGCATTTATAGAGTGGTAATGTTTACGGTTGCGATAGACGACCTCATGTGCCTGTGGTGGTACCAAAGCCACATGTGTTCCATCAATGGACCCAATGACATGGGGCATCCCTCCCAGGGCATAGAAATCACCCTTGACACCTGTCAACTCCTCAGGAGTCGGAAAATGGATGAATTCATCCAGGTGCTCCAACATGGCTGCCAAAACATCATGCAGGACATGGCTGAACATCGTCTGGGACATGCCACTAACATCAGCTATGGTGAATTGAAATGTACCTGTGGCAAAATATTGTAGGGCTGCCATCACCTTCATCTTCGGGGTCAGAGCAGTAGGATACCTGTGTCGTGGTTGGAGGTGTGGTGCCAGCCTGTTTGTCAGGTCCTCAATCAACTGTTGGGTGAATCTGTAACGGCGTATGCAGTCACGTTCCCTCATGGCACCCAAGTCTGGCATTGGTCTGGGGACAGGCGGTGCCCTGCAGAAAATTGGAATGAATAACGAAGAGTGAGAACATAAAAACATCAATGTCAATGAACTGAGCACATGCTCAGCTGCTAATACACATCTGCTAAATACAGAGTCTGGTCTGTGCAATACATCCAGGACACGTATGCCACCAAGGTGATACTCCTACAAAAAGCCAGCTACACCCGTTGATTGTCAAGTCTACATGACATGCCCTGAAACGAGCTGTGGGCCAGTGTCAGTGAACAGCCAGAGACATCACAAGAGTGACATACATCCACATATCAGCATTAGAAGGATGTCATCTCATACAGACAGCTGACGGCAAGCTAGACACACAGATCACATGGAATGTCAAATGTACAGATCACACACATTGCGATGAAGGGGTACACGTGAAAACAGAAAACACGGACAATGAGACGACGCAGATATGTCCTCATGTCAAAATATCAAGTTTGATGCATACAGACACACGTTACGTGGAAATCCACATGTGGCATGGTGTGCGTAGATGTGTGCCATGCCCATCTAGACACAGACACATGTGGGAAGCAGCAACAGCAGATGCAGTTGACGGAACACCAACAGCAAGCTCATGGGAACACATGACACACACATGACATAGTCACATTGGTGCACGCTGGTCGTTAAATGTCAGTTGTTAGTGTCCCTGTCCCTGGCATCAGGGGACAGTTGCGGGTGGTGGTGTCTGTGCCATACCAGTGATGCTGTGCTTGACACGTTTGTACTACATGCACACATGTGCAAAGTGTGAAGGGGAAGTGTGCCACATAGTGCCCCATCACACATGACATGTGTACACAGGTCATCACACATCAATTGTGCAAATACATGAGGAGACATGTGGAATATCACTGCCTGACACACCTAGGCCCTGCACATGTAGGACAGCAATGACAATGACTTGATGTACATCCTTGTGCGAGTCTGAGACCTCCATTCCTTTCATGTGCACATCCTATCAACAGTGTAAGCGTGTGAAACGCAACGTATACACGCTCTGAGGGCGTGTGTATGGTCCATATCACTAGAGTTGGTGGCCGTAGGAGCACGCGTGGTAGGACCGTACAAGTACGGTCCGTATCACTATAGTAGTGGTGCCATGGGAGCACGCGTGGTACAGACCGTACACATGTACATGTACTACCAGTGCCTACACGTTCGTGTACTACCAGTGCGTACACGTATGTGTAGGTACTGGTAGTACACATACCTGTACGTGTACTACCAGTGCGTACACGTACGTGTAGGCACTGGTAGTGCATGTACCCGTACGTGTACTACCAGTGCCTACACGTACATGTAGGCACTGGTAGTACACGTACATGTAGGCACTGGTAGTACACATACGTGTAGGCACTGGTAGTACACATACGTGTAGGCACTGGTAGTACACGTACGTGTAGGCACTGGTAGTACACGTACATGTAGGCACTGGTAGTACACGTACCCTTATGAGTACTACCAGTGCGTACCCGTATGTGTACTACCAGTGCGTACACATACGTGTAGGCACTGGTAGTACACATACATGTAGGCACTGGTAGTACACGTACGGGTACGTGTACTACCAGTGCGTACACGTACGTGTCAAACGCACTGTGCAACTGGTACCATAGGGGTACGTGTGAAACGCACCGTACCTGTGTGTGGATTTGAAAATTACATAGGGGACACATAAGGGACAAGTATTAGGCACTAAATGCATGCTGGTTGTCTTGGATACAGAGTTTTCCGTTCAAATTTTTCCATCAGGTGCCCTGGAAAAGTCAGTTGGCCACAAAATACAATGTTGCAAAGTGGTTGTTGACTTGATATGATGCTCAAAATTTGAACGATGCAAATGCTGTCACTGGTGTATGTGGAAAGGGATTGTAGTAAACGTAAGATGCGAATGAATCTGACCAATCACTGTGTACTCCTCCAAATGAATGCCCCTCAGCAAGACAGATATAAGTCAGCCAGAACCCATGAGAGGGCACTTGCCTGCACAACTTTCCTGTTGACAACACTGCTGCTGTCTGTGCTTCCTCTGGCACCATGTCAAGGTCTGTGGAGAGGGCCCAGCCATTCACCCAGGAGGAGAATGAGGCATTGCTAGATGCCATCCTCCCACAGTACACCAGCATGTATGGGAGACCAAGGGACCAGGTGAGTGCTGACTCCACTAGCTTTGACTGTGCACCTTTTTTGTGACTGTCACTTCTGGTATTGTGTCCAGGTGTGACAGACATGCAATGTTGTTTAGAGTGGGTCCCAGGGGGGGAATGGCTTATGTCTCCCATGCAGAGCATGATGTAGTTCATGTGTGCACTCCTCACTTGCATTGTGCTTACTGTGACATTCACTGCATAGTGCATGACACATTCAGCCTGGCTAATCCTTTGTGGCATTTTCTGTCTATAGTCCTGAGGTGATTCAGTGGTCCCCCCGGTGTGACAGGTGACTGTACCCACAGATGTGTCTGAGTTGAGTGGAGCTGTGGTGAGAGTATCCAAGTGATGTGTACGCCCCCTGGACATTGATGTGTGTGAATGTTCCTTGTCATGTGGGTGAGTGTCTATGTGAAGTGTTGCACCACAGCTGCATGGAGGAGGCAACAGCTCTACCCATCTGATGTGAGAAGTAAGCCGTGCTGTGTGTCTGACTTGCTGAGCTAGCCCCACACCTGTGACACCCCACAGGCAAGTGGCACATGTGCAGAGTGAGGTTTGTATCCGCTGTTGCCAATGGCATGTGATTGATCTGTGCCTGTGTGTATCTGTGTACTCTGCTGAGGTTGCGTCAGTGGCCTGGGGCATGTAACTGCTTGGAGGTGCCGTCCATCAGCCTGGTGTTGCTTGTGATGCACAGTGTGTGCCATGTTCATGGAGTGTGTTGCACCCCTCATGCCACCTGTGTACTTTATATGCCATGTAGTGCATTGGGGCTTCCACAGAGGCCAATGTCCATATGACAAAGATGCTATTCCTTGGCAGCATCCTACGCCCCGTTCAACATATCAAAGATGTTCAAATGTATGTCTCTCTGACATGGAGCAGGTGTAGTGATGTTGTCTCACTTTGTCATCCTCACGGGTAACTGCCTACGCAAAGGGGGAGATCTGGAAGCAGGCCATCAGGGCCGTGAGATCGGTGGAGGGTCGCAGTCGGCGCCTAACCCAAGTAAGAAAACAGTGGCAGGACATCTGGTGCTGGACCCGGAGGATCGCCCGGGTCCTGTTGAAGGACTCACCTCCACGCCCCCACGGGGGGCGCCGACACCTGACCCACCAGATGAAGCGTGTTCTGGCGGAGGTCTTCTCTGACATGGATAGGCGTTTACAGGAGATACAGCAGCAAGGAGGGGGTAGGTACATTTGTGTTTGTTGTGTGTCACCAGCTTTTGGAAGTGCTCAGTCGCCTGGATACACTGCCAGGGTTTATATGTGCAGTGCATATCCTGTTCCCCAAAGTCAACCGGTGCTGTTCTTCCTCCCTTCCCCTCCTTGACATGTGTTCCCTGGTCTGTGTGTAATCACTATTGCACATGGTCATCTAGGCTGCCAGTTAATCCAAGTGCACATTGCTTTCTGCATCATGTGTGGGGGTGGTCTGTGACATGTGTTGGTACCTTGCCTGTGCCCTGTCCTGTTCTGTCATTTTGGGGTCCATATTTGTTGGCACTGATGCTGAGTCTCAACATAGGAGTGTGAGGTTTCAAATTAACAGACTTGCAGCATGCATGACCGATGTTGTGGCCTCAGACATGATGTGCATGAGTGGGAGCTATGGATAGTGCCGGGACGGTTGCTCATGTTACAGTCAGATCATTCCAGGACCATGGAGCAGTGTGCCCACTACAGTCCCCTGAGACACCCTTGCCTCGGAATCATGTGTGTTATCCAACACTGTGCCCATTCTCTGTGTGTTCAGCATAGGTTGGCCTCTGTGGCATTGTTCCCTGGCCTCATTTGTATTTATCTAAAGTGTGCTACATGTGTCCACTGGACAGGGTGACCCCATTTGGCTTGTGCATCCTCACACTGGGAAGTGCCTGTGTGTCTATTTATAACTATCTGTTGATGGTTGTTTGTCACAAATATGTGTTGGCAGCCTCACGAGGTGATGTGGAGTACATTTTGGAATTCTTGATGCTCATTTTAGTAAACCCAGATTAAGAGGTGTAACTTCTTGATCTGTCTCAATCACATTGTCTCAGGTATGGGGGGTTTGTGCGTGCAAGGCCTACATGTCCAAACCTTATGTCTCCTTGACAGGTCTGACCTGTGTGTGATAATTGTCTGGACAGACACTCAACATGCAGTGACCCAGTCATGTTGTGCAGGGTTTAATGTTTGTGCTTTGCAGCATGTGTCAAAAGTTTAAATACATGATTCCTGATCATCCATTTTTGGCACCAGTGTGTGGTCCAGATGCTACGTAGTTTGGTCTTTGTGTGCTGACATCTGTGTGGACATTCTTGCTTCCCATGAGGGTGTCTCCTCAGTGCAGGTGTGCCTTATTCCGACACAATTGCAGGCCCATTAGCTTATGCATTGTCCTGTGTTTGGACATGTGTGCCACTCCACGTGACAGGCAGTGGGTCAGATGTGTTGCCAACTGTGTCATCATGGTACGGATGGCCATGTGACAGGTGGCATGATTCAAGTTGTTAGTCAAGAAGTCTTGTGTAGATTGTGTAAAGTGGTGTGATTCCCAAGGGATCACAATGTATTTCGTTTGGGTTTCCAAAGTACTTACAGGTCTCTGAGTGTGGGGACACCTTCAGCATTGAGGTCTGTTATTTAGCCTTGGGTGCACCAATACTGTTTCGTTCACAGTACACAAGAGGTGGCATGCCTCCATAGTATTGCTGTGCTCAACTGTTCCCAGACACTAGCTTCTCAGTATATTTCGATATGAAGTTATTTGCTGTTGTGTCCTATTTTTCCTTGTTTCCAAGTGGCATGGTGGGTCAACCAACTGGGGAGTGCAGGGCTTACATATGTGCAGAGTAATCTAGATGTTACTCATGATGCATTGCCTGATATGCACTGTGACCTATTTTGTTTGGACTCATGTGTCAGATGTGTACAGGTGACTGATTATTTTCTGTATCTTCACCTTGCCCACAGCATAATCGGAGGACACCGAGGGAGACACCTGCATGGACCTGGAGGAGGGATCCAGCACCGGTGCCACTACTGCTGGCGACAGTGGCGAGTCTGCGGGAGCAAGTGGCACGGAGGGCGAGGGGAGTCAGGCAGAGGACCTGTCTAGTGGCGACACCGACTACGATGCTGACGGGTCCGAGGCTGAACTCCTCGAGGGGGCGGAGGCTGCTACAACACCTGGCAGCAGCACAACATCTGTCTCCGCCTCCTCCATTCCCATCACCGCCCTCCCAGTTGCTCCGATCCCTTCTGTCCGTGCAGGGCACCACCATGTCTCCTTCGTGCCAGGCACCGCACCCCCTGCCCCTGTCACCCCTGCTGCCCTCACTGCTGAGTCTGTGGACATTCAGCGGCAGTTGCAGGTTGGCCAGACATCGGTGCTGAATGTCCTCCATGGCCACACCACACTGCTGACACAGATGGTGTCGTTCATGGAGGGCATGTCAGCAGCGATGTCTGACCAACGGATGTTGCTGAGGTCCATGGACTCTTCACTGATGGCAGCAGTGAGTCTCCTGCAGTGCTTTGTCCTCCCCCTACCCCAGCCCCATGCACACTTCCCACTCTCATGCCTGTCCCATGCACACCCAGACATTCCCAAGCACGCACCCCACCAGACACAGGCAGCACACCAACACGTAAGGGCAAGCACACACCTCCTGGCACGCACACTCAGGGGGATAAAGGCACACCCACTGGGTCTGGGGCACACAGGCATACAGGCAGCCACAGTCCCAGGCCACATGCCTCACTACCCAGTCCCTCTAAAGGCATTCCCCTTGGCTCCCCTGCCACACAGTCAGAAAAGTAGAGCTACATGTCTGTGCTGGGCCTCAGCCACACTGGGTCACCAGCCCGCAAACGGGCAAGGCACTCCCTGGGCAGGGGAGTTGAGTCCCCCCATGCCTACCCCCTCCCCCAGTAGCGCTGCACCCCTCCCTCTGACCCCCCCTCCTTCTTCCGGTGCAGGGGATACTCTGGACGCCCTGGCAGAAGTGTGCAGCACCAAGCTCACCTCCACCATTGGCGCTGCCCCACCCCCTGTGGTGGAGGCGTCCGTCCCTGCACCCACCACACCTACCCTTACACCTCCTGTCCCTGCAGTGCCTGGTCTTTCCCCACATGATGCCCCCCCCCAGTCAACGAACCTGAGGGTTCTAATGTGCAGGCAAGCTAGGGGAGACACGTGCCCATGTGTCCCCCCCAAGGACTTCTATTCTGGACTGGCCATTGGCCTTTGTATATAGTGTTCTTGAAAAAAATATTATCTTATGCTGATTAAAGTATTTTCTTTTTACTTTGAGCACTATTGCATTTCAGGTATTGATGTTGGTGCTGATGCTCCAGGAGTTGGGGCTGTGGTAATGTGTAATGTTTCGGGCAAAGGTTCGAGTCTGATGGTCATGAGGTGGCCCATGGGATTTGCGTGCCATCACAAGGTCTCTGCAAAGGATCTTTGGTTGTGTGTGTTATTTGTTTTTTGAGACATTGTACCAAGGAGTATCCCATCCTCCGTGGCACCTGACATCTTCCCTGCAGAGAGTTGCACAATTGTTGTGCTGACCTGTGTATACATTCCCTTTGTTGGTGACGGATCCCTTCAACTATGGCCATGCCTGCTCAGCAATGTCTCCGGCTGCATCGTCTGTGCTATCCTTGCTAGTCACTGTACTTGTGTATTGAGTATGTTGCCATGCCTTCATGGAGAAATTCTCCCTTTTCCGCACTATGCATGTGTGTAATCCCAGCCTAGCACACATATGGTACTTGTTCTGCAGGGTATTTGGGCACCTGACTCACAATTGTGGGCATTGTATCTGTGGGAACTCCACCCTATTCCTTCCATGAGAGACAACATCTTGGTGGCTGTCCCAGCACCTGTACATTCCTATCAGTCCTGGGATGTGCGTGACAGTGAGTGTTCCCTTTGGCTCTCTTAGTTTAGTAGGCATTGACATGACTATACAGTCTTGTGGCATTATCTCTGTGTGTGTATTATGCTGCATCCGCCAGGGGTGGGTATGCATGTGTCATTTGTCCTCACACCCACATGTGGTGTGTCATGCAGTGGGGGAAAGACATCCATCCTCATGATAGTGGGACACTGCTGACAGTGATGTGTTGTTATGGCACTATCAACATAGTCGAAAATTAGGGATGCGTACATACACCCATGGAGCTGTGGTCATCTGATAATGATGTACACACCCCCATGTCTCTGTCCACTGCTGGGAGTGATGAGCACCCACCCCCATGTCTCTGTCCACTGCTGGGAGTGATAGGCACCCACCCCTCACATGTCTCTGTCCACTGCTGGGAGTCCTCTGCACCCACCCCCATGTCTCTGTCCACTGCTGGGAGTGATAGGCACCCACCCCTCACATGTCTCTGTCCACTGCTGGGAGTGATAGGTGCCCACCCCTCACATGTCTCTGTCCACTGCTGGGAGTGATAGGCACCCACCCCTCACAACTCTCTGTCCACTGCTGGGAGTGATAGGCACCCACCCCTCACATGTCTCTGTCCACTGCTGGGAGTGAGAGGCACCCACACCTCACATGTCTCTGTCCACTGCTGGTATTCCTCTGCACCCACCCCTCACATGTCTCTGTCCACTGATGGGAGTGATAGGCACCCACCCCTCACATGTCTCTGTCCACTGCTGGGAGTGATAGGCACCCACCCCTCACATGTCTCTGTCCACTGCTGGGAGTGATAGGCACCCATCACATGTCTCTGTCCACTGCTGGGAGTGATAGGCACCCACCCCTCACATGTCTCTGTCCACTGCTGGGAGTCCTCTGCACCCACCTCCATGTCTCTGTCCACTGCTGGGAGTGATAGGCACCCACCCCTCACATGTCTCTGTCCACTGCTGGTATTCCTCTTTGCCCACCCCTCACATGTCTCTGTCCACTGCTGGGAGTGATATGCACCCACCCCTCACATGTCTCTGTCCACTGCTGGGAGTCCTCTGCACCCACCCCATGTCTCTTTCCACTGCTGGGAGTGATATGCACCCACCCCTCACATGTCTCTGTCCACTGCTGGGAGTCCTCTGCACCCACCCCTCACATGTCTCTGTCCACTTCTGGGAGTGATAGGCACTCACCCCTCACATGTCTCTGTCCACTGCTGGGAGTCCTCTGCACCCACCCCCATGTCTCTGTCCACTGCTGGGAGTGATAGGCACCCACCCCTCACATGTCTCTGTCCACTGCTGGGAGTGATAGGCACCCACCCCTCACATGTCTCTGTCCACTGCTGGGAGTCCTCTGCACCCACCCCCATGTCTCTGTCCACTGCTGGGAGTGATAGGCACCCACCCCTCACATGTCTCTGTCCACTGCTGGTATTCCTCTGCACCCACCCCTCGCATGTCTCTGTCCACTGCTTGGAATCCTAGGCAGCCAAGCACCCTTGGTGCAGTACACTGCTGTGCTGGGCATACACACTCCCCAATATACTTGTTATATGCTGCACCACGCCCTAAGCCAACATTCGTGGCGTGTGTATGCCTTGTATCACAAATGTACTGGTGCCCTAGGGGTACGGGTGATGCTGTCCGTACCCCCGCATTCATAGGTTGGGTATGGTCCGTACCACGCGTACCCCTACATCACCACTACAATGGTGGTACGGACCGTACCCACGCTCTGAGGGCGTGGGTACGGTCCGTGCCACCATTGTAGTGGTGATGTAGGGGTATGCGTGGTACGGACCGTACACACGCCCTCAGAGCTTGGGTACGATCTGTACCACGCGTACCCCTACATCACCACTACAATGGTGGTACGGACCATACCCACGCTCTCAGAGCGTGGGTACGGTCTGTACCACGCGTACCCCTACATCACCACTACAATGGTAGTACGGACCGTACCCACGCTGTGAGGGCGTGGGTACAGTCTGTACCATGCATACCCCTACATCACCACTACAATGGTGGTGGAGACCTCCGTACCACCATTGTAGTGGTGATGTAGAGGTACGCGTGGTACGGACCGTACCCACACCCTCACAGCGTGGGTACGGTACGTACCACCATTGTAGTGGTGATGTAGGGGTATGCGTGGTACGGACCGTACCCACGCTCTGAGGGTGTGGGTACGGTCCATACCACGCGTACCCCTACATCACCATTACAATGGTGGTACGGACCGTACCCACGCCCTCAGAGCGTGGGTACGGTCCGTACCACACGTACCCCTACATCACCACTACAATGGTGGTACGGACCGTACGCACGCTCTGAGGGCGTGGGTACGGTCCGTACCACGCGTACCCCTACATCACCACTACAATGGTGTTACGGACCGTACACACAGACTCAGAGCGTGTGTATGGTCCGTACCACCATTGTAGTGGTGATGAAGGGGTACCCGTGGTACGGACCGTACCCACGCTCTGAGGGCGTGGGCACGATCCGTACCACGTGTACCCCTACATCACCACTACAATGGTGGTACGGACCGTACCCATGCTCTGAGGGCATGGGTACGGTCCGTACCACGCGTACCCCGATATCACCACTACAATGGTGGTACGGACTGTATACACGGACTCAGAGCGTGGGTACAGTCTGTACCACGCGTACCCCTACATCACCACTACAATGGTGGTACGGACCTCTGTACCACCATTGTAGTGGTGATGTAGAGGTACGTGTGTTACGGACCGTACCCATGCCCTCACAGCGTGGGTACGGTCCGTACCACCATTGTAGTGGTGATGTAGGGGTACGCGTGGTATGGACTGTACCCACGCTCTGAGGGCGTGGGTACGGTTCGTACCATGCGTACCCCTACATCACCACTACAATGGTGGTACGGACTGTACCCATGCCCTCAGAGCGTGGGTATGGTCCGTACCACGCGTACCCCTACATCACCACTACAATGGTGGTACGGACCGTACCAACGCTCTGAGGGCGTGGCTACGGTCTGTACCACGCATACCCCTACATCACCACTACAATGGTGGTACGGACCGTACACACAGACTCAGAGAGTGTGTATGGTCCGTACCACTATTGTAGTGGTGATGTAGGGGTGCGCGTGGTACGGACCGTACCCACGCTCTGAGGGCGTGGGTACGGTCCGTACCACATGTACCCCTACATCACCACTACAATGGTGGTACGGACCGTACCCACGCTCTGAGGGCAGTGGTACGGTCCGTACCACGCGTACCCCTACATCACCACTACAATGGTGGTACGGACCGTACCCACGCTCTGAGGGCGTGGGTATGGTGCTTCCCACCATTGTAGTGGTGACGGGTACGCGTCCACGTCCACTTCCGTTGTTGCGGTACGCAGGGATTGGTGGACACGCCCCCCGAAGTGACCAGACCCTGGAGGTAATGTATTTACAGAATATAGTATTTTTTACATTGGGTAGGGGTTATGTTTCCTGCCCCTCACCCCCCCTTTGACCCTGGGTGTTGTTCTGACCTTCTGCGGCGTGCACGCCGGTTTCGGTGCACCAGGTCGTAGGCTAGGAGGGCCGGGATGACACGTAGGATGGGTCCATGGCTGTCCGTTGCGTACCGGTGCTCTTTCTTCGCGTCGTCCTCAATTTCCCGGGAGTTTTTGGCTGCCGTAAAAAATGAGCCGTGCGGAGTGACGTAGGCACGAATCGTACTTGCTGGTCCGTAAAACGCTGCCTGAGTTTATACATTTAGATAGGGAGTGATATGTTCCCTGTGATTCTCCCTTGGATCCTACATGTGGTATTGTTATAATTAAAAGATTGGACATGTACTTTTAGGTTTTACATGTCCTGGTAGTGAAAAACTCCTAATTTCGTTTTTCACTACTGTGAGGCCTACCTCTCCCATAAAACAACATTGGATTACCTAATTACATTTAATAGGTGCTAATTTTTTATTAGGAACCGGTTTTCTGTTTTCTGTTTGGTGACTGAGAAAGTGTCATTTAAAAACCTCTCAAGTGGTAAAGTTGGATTTTATGTTACACTTTTGGAAAATAACATATTTATACATTTTACATTTTTCTGCCTTTTTTGGTGCTTGCAGCCACTTCTTGGGTCTCATGACTGGGTGTAGTCAGCAGGTGGACTAAGTTTATTACTTCTAGACAACCACAAAATAGAGGGATATCAGAAGCCTGTGTGGGCCATCGCTGGCAGGATGGGGAGTGCAAATCTGGCCAAAGTCCTATTTGCAAATCAATAGGCTGTGCCTTGCCTGTCACCCCTGTATTGTGCAGGCAGCCAGCTTGGAGCCAGGGCAGGGGAGGCAGGAAACATCAAGCATTTCAAAGGGAATTCTCATGAAACTTCTCCTTTAAAGAAGGCACAGATATAAAAATAGAATCCTCAGACTCACTCTTCAGTTCACTTTCTGGACCTGTGGAAGGACCCTCAGAGAACATCCTGCTGCTGTGGCCTGCTGTGTACTTCAGAGTACTGCTTTACTGCACCTGAAAGGTCTGCTATGCTGCCTCAAGCCCGACTCAAACCCTCAGAGGCCTGCCTTGCTGCGTGATTCCTGTTCCACTGTTTGAACCCATTACTACCCAAGTGACTCCAAGGGCTAGTTGGCTGGCCTGCTGATCAGAGCCTCAGGGTAAAAAAAGGCTCCAACCATCTTGAATCCACACCTGGTCCTAACCTGAGTGAGTCCCAAATCTCAAAGTGGTGCCTCCCTGGTCCTGGATCCTTTGAGTGGTGCTAAAGGTGATCAGGCAGTCAAAATCCAAACATTTGGATTTAAAAGATTTTTGACTAAAAACTGCTCTGAGAACCACGAGGAGACTGGGACCAGCTTGCTTGGCAATTTGCCCAAGGTGCATCGCTGGTTGGCCTGAATTTGTGACAGCTCCCACTAAGTTCTTCTTTACAGCAGCAAATCCTGTACAGCAGTTCTATCCAGAAGGGGCATTCGGCCTTGTGGACCCCTCATCAGCTTCAGCCTCCAGCCTCATCCTGCTGGAGATTTTTGACTTCAAAAGAAGAGATTAAGTCAGAAAGTGTAAATCTTCACCAAAACTTCTCCCAGCAGCTCCCTGACAATGACACCTCCTCCTCCAGCAATGCCTGCAGCCTTGTCCAACTGATGTTCTACCTTCTCAGAACATTTTTCTTCAAAATTCTTCTTAACTGGAAGGTAAGCACACTTTTTGCATCTGGCTTGCCCTACATCGTGGTCTGACACATTTTTTTACTTTGGCCCAGTCTTGCACGATTAGATGTCCATGGTTGGCGCTATGATATATTAGGCATTAGTTTTTTTCCTTAAACTTTAAAAAAATCCTAACTCCAGTTCTAATAATTAGATTTTTGTAGCCAAATATTTTATTAAACGTTAAACTACTTTTCTAAATTAATGTGGGATTTTTCTTGTGTTGTGCTTTTACTTTATTACTGTTTTTGTACTGCATAAATACTTTACACATTCAAAGATAGAAAGTGCTGCTGGTGACAAGGACCCTTTGGGGCAACACAATCCATTTGGGGACATTTTGGCGCACCAAAATCCATCATTCAGGTTTGCAAATTAAAAGCACTAATTGTTAAGGAAATTGTAGAGTCAACTTGGCATGCTAAATGAGGATCCCAGCTTGGTGGACAAGAGAACACTTAGAAATGAAGGTGGCAGAGAGATCAAAGAGCACCAGCAGGATTGCTGCATCTTCATTAATAAGTCAAATGGTATTATTACAAAAAACAAAGAGACCTGTCTCTAGGTCATGCTGAGGTCTAAAACCCAACTGGATGTGATATAGATCCTGTTGAAGATCTATTAGGACTTGAAGTTGATGGGGGGGCTTTTATTCTACCATTTTGCCTAGCATAAGGAGATTTGTACTGAACTTTACAGCTCTGAGGTGAAGAGATTACTCTCCTAATGAAGTGGAGCAACCTCACTGTTATTCAGAGGGCCATACACATGAGATTCATCAAAAAATAGACTAAAAGGGGAGGCAGTGCAAAAACAAATGAACAATCACATTATTTCAAATCTAAACGGGGCTCCATCTCAAGAAAAATTTGGGAATTGCCTCTAGTGTACTAATGTCCTCAATCATGACCTCTTTGAGGAGGAAAATTATTTAGAAAACAGGAGAGGGCTTGAGCCCATCCAGTGCAGAGTCTGTTGAGGGAATGTGTCTTTTTATCAGTCAAAGCATTGAGTCATGGTTTTATACTGTAATCACTTTAGAAATTCAAGAGTTAATTCAATTCAATTGAAATAAAATGATCCTGATAAGGCCAACCAGCAATAGTTAGAGGGAAGTACCCCAATTTCTAGGTGTAGTGTCATGTAAATAAAGAATGACAGAGCTCTTTTGGTTCCCGATGGGCACATTAGACCTGTCCCGTAGGCATTGGCGGGCAGTGATGTGAATGTAGGTTTAAAAACATTGAGTTCTTGCTTACGCACTGCAGAATAAAGATGTGTACAACTACCCTCCAAATGTGGCACAGTCATCGTGAGTTCCTAGGCTGGGTAGGATACTACAACTGGCAATGAGTAGGGAGTAAGTTAGCCATAGATCGACAGTGCCAGAGAGTTTGCTGTAGTCCAGCAAACTGCTTGTGCACACCACGTGTGCCGCAGTCGAAGTGCATAATCTGCGCTAGCACTTGTGGAGTCTCAGAGCCACACCAGCCTGTGCAAGCTTTCAAGGATAAAGAAAGCATAATTGAAAATCTCCACATATGTGGCCGTGAATCATATGGAAAGCCCACAAACAGAGGTACTGCGTTACTACGCAACTTAATGATATATGTCATACGGAGTGACAACACTAAAGGTAGATGCAACCAGTTTTTAAAAAGCAGTGTATTGTGATAATCCAGTGCAAATTAAACTGTAATCTGATGTGTAATCTGATGTGGCTATGAAGCAGAGATCAACCAGGTGCTTACAAAGAGACATTTAAGCACAAAGCCAGTTTAATATCATAACATTGTCTGCTTTCTTGGACCATTTAAACACAAAAAGATTTGTCTACTTACTGAAACAATTCAAACAAGTCATCGTACCACAACGTGATGTGAAGCAGCCCCAGAGGGACTGTCAAATTGTGTTTGAAAGGTATACAACAATCACCAAAGAGCTACATAGGAGAGCAGGGGTGAGGCCCAAGTTCATCAATCTATCAAGGTTGACCCTGAAACCAGCATATCGCAAGGCACTAGAGATGGTTTGCATGAACCAGTTCGCCAAGAAGCATCAGAAAGACCATTGCTGTCGACCAATGATTATACTGCTGCTGCATTCTTAAAACTGCAATCATCATTTGATACTACCAAAAACACAATGGGGCAGATTTATGTTAGACTTGCGCGACTTTTACACCGCCGTTGCGTCACTTTTGTGACGCAGCGGTGGCGTAAACCCTGCGCCACGTTGCGCCCTATTTACATCGTGACGCATCTATGGAGATGCGTCACGGTGTAAAGCCCTGCGACAACATTAAACCTGCGTCAGGTTTAATGTATGCAGGGTGGGCGTTTCATCGGAAAAAGCCTCGGAAAAGTGAAGCAGTGAAATCTACAAGATTTCACTCAGTCACTATTCCGACGCTGCTGCGTCAAAACCTTGCGCCTGCTTGAAGCAGGCGTAAGGCATGACGCAGCATGTGAGGTATGGGCAGCCCCTAAACATTGCTGGAGTTGCGTCGTGCTTGCGACACAACTCCAGCAATGCGCCTCCCTTACACCATCAGATGCGTCACGCAATTGTTTATCCTTGCGCCACGATGCGCTGCATTGTAAATGCGGCGCATCTGTGGTGGCGCAAGGGTAAACTTGCGTGACGCATCTTTCCTGGCGCATCTCTGCTGATTTGCAGGGATGCGCCAGGAAACATAAATCTGCCCCAATATTGGCAATAGGTGGATTGCTTGGAAAGATACTTTTGTGGATTAGGATAGATGCAATAGAAGAAACAGATGATAAAAAGATTATTAAGTATCCAAAGAACATGGCTGGTGAAGGTGTAGAAGAAGCCATATAAAAGATACCATAAGATGGTTAAATGTGATCTACAATCAAGTCAAAGCAACCTTGAATGTCAATTTCGATCCAGTGCCAAATGTAGATTATGAATGATACATCTTCAGTCAAGAATGCCAGACATTCAGTGAAACCATCGATGAATTAGTTGAGAGACTGGATCTCTTCATAAAGAACTGTAACTTCAATTAATTTTATGATGAGGAAGCTAGGTGGCAGAGTTATAGATGGATGACTACCAGATTCTTTTTGATGACAAATGCTGAAGAAAACTCTGAGCTTGGAGCAAGCCCTCAGGGCTGCCCGAGCTGAGGAGTGTGCTAGTCGACAGGAAGCTGACATGGAGACTAGAGGTGCCCAGAGTGTGTCATGAACATGAAAAGTAGGCCAAAGCCTAAAGCTAGGGGATGCAAAGCAATGTCTCCACAGAAAAAGAAAATGTGTGTGAAGATGTAGGACAAAGTAAGTCAGTCACAGTGTGAAGACAAAATTGCCGACTGAGCGCTGTATTAACGACATTCAACATGCTCCCACAAGGCCAGGTAGTCACATTAACTTAGGCAAATCAACACACTACTAAGTTGATTCTCAACTAAATCATCATCAGAGAGTTTCTTAGTGTAATGTTGTTATTCACTTCAGAAAGGCAGGTGCATGTGGGACTAGCAGACTGTGAGAAGAACCACAGACTCAAGAAAATCGACATCCAAACGTACCAAAGCCTTACAAACATTGTCCAAAGATTACCCTGAAAATAAATGGGTGTTCGATACCTTTTATTATTGATAGCAGTGCATCGATAAACATCATGCCTGAGAAGAAATATTGCGAATTGTCTCTTTCACCACAACTCATGCAGTCAAAAATTAAAGTATATACATGAGCTTCATCAACACCTTTAAAAAGTCAAGGTTCCTTTGCAGTCACGATGAAGCAGAAGAGAACCCGGTGGGAGCGCCTATTTATGTACTTCCCAGCATGGCTTCAAGTGCCTGTTAGCTCAGTTTTTAACACTGCTGCTAAAATGGCACTGACATTAGTGACTACAATATGATTGCTCATCATGAAATAGTAAGTCAATTTCTTTCATTATTTCATTGGTTAGGAAAGCTCAAGACTATGAAAGTATGATTACATATAAATGAGGATGTTCTTCCTGTTGCCCAAAGTCACTTGCATTTCACTTGCAAAAAGATGCTGAAGGCAAACTTAATTCATTTCTCAAACACAATATAATTGAACGCTCCAATGGTTCAACCCCATGGGTTTCTCCCATAGTAGTGCCTAAAAGAGACAATGAAGGAGCTGTATGGCTTTGCATTGACATGCCTATGACCAAACAAGGCAAACATGAGAGAATGACATCCAAGTCACCACATTGCTGATACGATCACTAAATTAAATTGTGCACTGTTTTTCTCTCAATTTGACTTAAACAAAGGATATCACCATTTGGAACTTGAAGAGAACTGCTGGTACATAACAACCTTTTCTGCACACATTGGTCTGTTTCGCTATAACCAACAGAGTTTTGGTGGATCTCCTGCTGCAGAGCATTTCTGAGATACCATTCGGCGTATCATGTAGCCTAGTGTTAATGCCTTCAACTATAGTGATGATATATTGGTATTTGGAGCGACTCAAAAGGAGCATGACAAAGCTCTCATTCAAGTATGTCATTTGCTAAATGATGCTGGATTGACGTTGAATGCTGACAAATGTGAATTTCATAAAACAAGTTTGAAATTCTTTGGCCATATCTTTTTTGATGGGCGTATGACACCTGATCTAGCTAAAGTGCAAGTGCTATCTACTGCTAATCCTCTACAGGTCACTTCCATGTTATGTTCATCCTTTGGGATAGCCAGTTACTGTTCTAGATATATACAAAACTTTGCTACAGTTAATACACCATTACAAGAACTGACAAAAAAGAATGTTGTGTTTCATTGGTCACATGAGTGCGGAGAGAATTTCAAGAGAATCAAGCGAGCCACCGAGAAGGCCACTGAAATGACCTACTTTGATTCCACGCTTCATAACAAGGTTGGGGTTCATACTAGCCCTTTTGGTCTAGATGCAATCCTTGCACAGCACAATCGACAGCCAAATGCCCACAGGCATATTGTGGCATATGCCAGCAAGAGCTTGTCTTGAACTGGACATGCTTATTTACAACCTGAGAAAGAAAGCTTGGCACTGGTGTGGGCCTGTGACTATTTTCATGTTTTCTTGTATGGGAAACCTTTCACAGTAGTGACCGGTCATCAAGCACTATTGACAATATTTGACAATCCAAAACCAAGATGCCTCCTCATTGTGATCGGTGGGGTCTGCAATTACAGGAATACAACTACACCATTGTTCCCTGTCCAGGGAAGAACCGACATCCTGCTGATTATTTTTCAAGAGGGCCCATAAAATGCCCTGGTACCCTATCTAAGACAGCTGAAGACTACATAAACTTCATCATAAAATGGAGCACACCAGCTGCCATGTCTTTAGAGGAAATTGTCACTACCATGAATCAAGACAGTGACAGGTTGAAATTGATAGACATTGCTGCTCACCGCTCATGAAACTAAGCACTCTCGACCTCTCACCAGTGACAGTGAGTACTTCAAATTCAGAAATGTCAAAGATGAACTGTCTGTAAACCAGAAAGGCCTCATCTTGCATGGTACATGTATTGTCATTCCCGGAGAGTCTACAACAACAAATAATTGAAATGGCCCATTACAGATACTGAGGATAGCTCTTTGAGGCAGAGTCTGGTTTTCTTATCTCAATGAAAGGGTTGAAAGAGAGTTAAAGGCCTGTCATTTAAGCAACTGTCTCTCATCCCACGTTAATCAGCACCCTTCAAACATGTCATAATTTCCTAAACACACTTGGAAGAGAATTACTTTTAACTTTTGTGGTTCTATTGAGAATGGACATCACCTAATTGCCATTGTGGATGAGTACTCCCATTTTTCATTGGTAGAAGATCTTTCTTCCATCACTCATGAATTTTTATTAGAAGATTAGATGGCATTTATTGACATGGGGTGACCCTGTGATCTTAATATCTGACAATGGCACGTACTTCAATAGTCGAGATTTCAGAGACTTTCTCAGCCATCTCAATGTATAGCATCAGAAAAGTACTCCTCTTTGGCACCAGGCCAATGGCCTTCTAGAATGATTCATGAGTGCTCTAATGGAAGCTGTGCAGCATGCTGCACTAGAGAAGCTCAACCTCAAAGTTGTTCTGAAGACCACTCTTCAAGCTTACCGATCTACCCCTCACTCAACTACAGGGTAAAGACTTACAACTTTAATGTATGGGAGACCCATGATAACCAAGTTACCTCAATGGACCAATCTCAGACAAAAGACAGCGAAAGACATTTGCACAGAGGATTCTGGTCTCAAACGTAAAATGAGAAACTATGCCAACAAACAACGTCATGTAAAAGATTTCACTTTCAAGAGAGAAGTCCGAGTACTAGTTCGACAATCTAGAAATTGAAAATTTGATGCTCCTTTCAAGGCTGAGGCCTTTATTGTCACAACTACCGAAGGACACATGGTGACTGTCCAATGGCCTGGTAAGTCACTTACGAGAGATTCTTCTAATTTTAGACATGATGCTCATCACTCAATAAACATCGATGTCACCATAGAGACTAGGCCTGGACAGACAGTGGATGATCTTGTGACTGCTGTTATTTTCCCCTGACCTATGCAGATCACTGACACTTCGACTGCCAGCTCCCAGTTTCCATTGACCCGATCAGTATGTGTGATCCAAGAACTATGAAGGTTCACTGAAGAGTTAAAAGTGCATGTGTATTTGTAACAATGGATTTATTTATTTATCTATTTATTCATAAAAAAAAACTTTCTAACTTTTTATTTATCAAAGGGGGAGATGTAGTGTTGTGTAAAAAAAACATTATGGACTTCTTTTGGTTTCCGATGCACTCCACAGACCTGTGACATAGGTTTTGGAGGGGAGTAAAGTGAATGCAGGTGTGGAACGTTGAGTTCTTGCTTACATACTGAATGTGTCGTAGTCATTGGTGATTGCCCAGACTGGGTAGGACGCTACACTGGGGTTAAAGAGAAAATACTCCTTTGTACTCATTGCTATGGAACGGGGATGGCAGTAGCTGCCACAGAGTCAGGGATAACAGAGTAACCCTCAACTGTCTCCAGCAGGTCCTCACAATGCATTACAAGTACCTCTTGACTCCTGGCTACAATGTTCAGCTTGGAAGCAAACCAAAACATATGAAGTCCCTTTAATGGGCTCACACATGTTCAGCCCACTGAGGTAAAATCTCATGATCAGCCATTAGATGAAAAGAAAGGGCAGGATGGCATAACTATCTTTACAAGTAATTTCATTCCTGCACATGGTAACTTACAGATAACCTGATCTCTATTTCTTAGTACTTGATTTTTTACTTCTTCCAGTCAAATCCAACTAAGGACCTGATGATGAGTTTTGCACTCTGTGGACTGCTAAACTCATGGTGTCGCAGCAGTGGCAATGCAGCTATCGCCGCACCGGTGGTCCAACCACTGTATTACAACTTCTTGAGGTCAGACCGCCATGGGACCACCTCAACTGCTGGGGACCCACGATCCCTCTGCAGTGGTGGGACGGTCTGGGGCAGCAATATGCTGGTGATGGTGCTGCAGCACCACCAAGCATGTTATGACTTTCCAGTCCTCCTCACTTTTCATGGAGGTGAGCCTACCATGAAATGTGTGGCAGTCAGGAATGTAAGGGGGCTCTAAAGGGCTCCTGGTGCCCCCTGTGCATGGGGGTGCATGCAGGATGGCACATGTTGTGCCCCCCTGTATGCATGCACTCCTGTTCCTGCACAGAATGGACTGCATAGTCCATGCCATGCAGGAACAGGCTTTGGCACTCCCTCAGTGCTGCAGTTCTAAGGCTCACATATGAGCCTTAGAACTGCAACTCTGCTGGACCGTCGATGCACCGCCCACCACACCACCAGGGAGCTCGTAATCTGGTGGGCGGCGGTCAACTTTGGCAGTGTGGGAGCAGGGCGGTGGCATGTTGGCCCCCTCCCACACTGGCAAAGTCATAAATAGGCCCTAAATATTCCAAATTAGAATTAACTCTCACAAAATTGCCTTCTGTCAATAGTTATTAGCTAAATTAGCAACCATTAATCAAACAGTTTATGTACTGTGATGTCTTCAGTAGCTGTTTTGCAACCGCAAGAAAGCAAGCATCTAAAATTATAATTGTTCCCCATTCACCACTTTAGAGAACACACTGCAACGGCTATTATGCATAAGAGCATGAACTTAAAGTCATTATATGTAAATGCTCTGGCTCAGAGACTGGAACACAGAACTTTAACTGATAAGAACATATGCCAGGCTGCAGTCTTTTTTACCCAATAACAAGTATGCATTTATGCCAAATTGCATGTATTTAAGCCTTCCGAAGATTAACTATAATGAAAAGTAAAAAATTATTTACCAGGATCTGTCTGTGAGATGCAAATAATTCAACCTATCCATTACTGAAAAATGGTAAGGATAGCTGTGTGGCTATATTATATCCTGTTCTTTTTCTTATTTAAGTATGTATTTTTCCTTATTATTGTCCTACATTTTAAAAAGTGATGTAAAACGGCAAAAAGCAAGCTTTTATTTATGGCATTTTTCTGTATTATACATATTGCTTCATAAACTAAGAGACAGCCTTTTTAGGACATATGTTAATACAGGCCATATAAAGAAATATGTGAAAAAACCCCTACACATATCAATGACTTTGTACAGTATGATGACCACCTTTGAACAGTCTTCACAATATGCAGACAATTCACATTTTATTCAATTCATGTTTCTAATATTTTTAACCTCACTTGATATTTTTGCATTTAATTTCATGGTATAACATAACCGTCTAATCATTAAAGCTTACGTTATCCATTTGAACATACATACAGTTTCATGATATTGCTATACATTCTTCATATTTCATAATGTCCTGATCAGAAAAAAATATGTGTACTGTCTCATGAAGTGTAAATCCCGTGGTAGCTTATGTAAGGTGCATTTAGTCCACTAACATCAAACATCTGTCTGAGATTAGATAGCGGATTGCAGACAAAGTTCATACTTTGGGCGGCCTTCAACTCACAATGTCAATGGGGATGTGAACTCAAGCCTTTGGCTCTCATTCTTGTCATAGACTCTATTTAATGAGTTTGTAATGGAGTAACTTATCCGCCAAACTCTTAATCGGACCCTAAGTGAGCTGGAAACCCAAACTGAGAGTGGGTTTTCATACTATGTGAGGAGGGGCTACACAGTCAATGCCCATTGGGGATTTTCAAACCTCCCCAACACATCAGTGGTAGCATCAGCCATTTTTTTCTAAGGGAGCTAAGTGTAATTCTTAACCAGTGTTAGGCACAGAACCATAACCCCTCTCTGTGGGCCCTCCACAACAAGATAAACAGTAATGGATTCAAAGATTTTTCCCCCTCACAAGCTCCCACCACCTCCTCTCACACCATGAAACGTTTCTTGAAGTTGGCAGGTCATAATCTTGTTTTTCCACAGCTGGTGAAGGCATCAATTGCCCTGTAATCAAGTGCACACTTTGCCTTTGGTAACTGTATCACCCAGGACCTCTTGGTGTACCAGCAAGAATGTATGTGCAGAGGCCCCAAAAATGCTGCAGTCATTTGCCACAAGGAATGGAGCTTTGGCAGAGGCATCCTTGATTTCTGTAGCTTCTTCTTAAATTAAAAGTGCCTCTCGAACACAATTTCCATGCAGAGAAAATGTTTGTTTCACTGAGGATGGAAGTCAAACATCAGTTATACAGCATACAGGGATGCAGGACTATGCAAACTGGTGGACTTTGAGACCTGATGTCTTTCACAAATATAAACTTGTCTTCAGGCAGTTTAGTTGACTCTTGTTCTAAGTGTGCTTGTAATGTTGAATTGGAGGCAAACAGGTTTAGGTGCCCTTGACATAACAGGTTGCCGGAAATTTCACACTGCTGTGGATATTTTTCCTTAACAAATTTCAACAGGTAGCTTTTGGTAAAATTGGTGTGGGGGAAACCCTTTCCAATTCTTAGTTTTGCACCTCAGAAAGATTTTTTTTTTAAAGTGGTTCAGCTATGTGGAAAAACAGCAATTACATCATATCCATCATTCCAAACGATAACACTCAGAAAGGGAGGGAAGATTTTCTCTGGGTGCGCCCCAGGCATGGTATTTCTGCCTTGGAGCCATGTAGCTGCATTTCCATCCAGTATTTCTACGTGGCAGATTTACAAACTGATAGGTTGGAATGAAAGCCTCTGTGTTTTTTTTTATTCTTAGTTTTGCTCTTGAAATCAGGTACTAAAGTTGGATTTTGTCTAGTGGTTATTACATTGGCAGATAGCTTTCACCCAGTGTGTGGTTTATATAGGGCTATGAAGTCAAAACCCATCTAATAGGGACTCCAAGAGGTCACATATTTTACCTGGGGTGAAACCCACTTCTCTTCACTGGAAGATAACTACAGCAGAAGTAGCATTCAGCAACATATTTTCAAGTTTTGCAGGCGTTGAACGACAGGGTCTGATGTTGCTCACCCCACTTCCCAGGCATAGCACAGCCAATAAATGAATAAGCATGGATAGCAGAGTCAAACTCTGGAGGAAAGGGGAAATGGGATTTAGTGAGAGAAGACATAGTCGATGACCACTGTATGATCTTTTGTATGTCTCTCAAAGTCCATGGGTGACACTGTAATGTTCTTACAAGCTAACGTCAAACCTTTACTGTAAATGTAAGAAACAAACAATTACTAGAGTTAGCATTCAGAAGCAATGCAATCACAAGGCTGGTTTTCATTATACTGCTTCCAGCTTCAGAATGACTGGATGCAATGAACTTTGGCCAATGTTGAAGAAGCCAGTATCGACAATGATGGACTCCAGGTTGAAAGGAGTTCTGAAAAACATAAAAGGAAGCCATGGGGCAAAACACAGCAAACTAAGCCACATCATAATGCATATGCAAGTCAATGATTGGGCAAAACCTCAACATAAACAAGGAAAAAAAAACAAATGTGAAGGACGGCTAATACAGTTGATGAATTATAGTGACAGCAGAGGCGCCAATAGAACACAAGAAGTTGCAAGGCATCTTCTCAAGGAGAGTACACAGTTTATAAAGAATTGCTGCAACTCATGAACCGGAAGCCCAATCCCTTTGACCTTCTAGGCTAGCAGTCCTGTCACCCCAGCCATCATAGGCCGGTCCATCACAGTCTCACAGGGATGCTAGTGCAACTTCTGATGCATCTCCTTCCCACAGCAAACCCTATCATTGCACACCCTGTTTATTATTGTCACTCCTCACATTGTAGGTTAGACCCATCTCCTGACCTTCAGTCTTGCAGTCGTTGTTAATTTGTTAAAAATATTCCCTCATATACCTGTGCCACCTTTCCCAGTGCAGTGCTGTTTCAGTAATTTATCAACCTCTGCCTGTTCTGCCAGTCTCTGCTTGTTGTTTCTGTCTGTTTTCCTGTAATCTGTAATCACAATCAGTCCCTAGATGGTCATTATTTGGAAAGTCTGTTTCGCCATTTTCATGTGTATATTTGTCATTGCTCCATACGATAAACCCTAAGACCAGATACTCATCAAATATCTATGCATGCTTTTCTTTGTAATGTTTGTATTGGTCTGTCTGTTTCATTTATTGTATTTAACCAAGAAACCAAAAATAGTGACACATGAGATATAAACTGACCATGTAGTCTGATGAAAGCCTCCTGGCCCCTGCTGGGCATTTAAGAAGGTTGAAACAAGTCGACTAATAAATAGTAGGGTGGGTCAATTATATTTCTCTTGATCCCTATAGAGTTGTTAAGTTACTGAGGGTGTTTTTCAAGACAGTTTTACTTTCTGCCACCATAGTTACTCCAGATCCCTACAAACAGATTTCAAGTGCTCCCCCTTGAGTAGTGGAGCCCATCCATATTGAAACAATGCTGTTGGTATGTAGATCCTGATGAAGAAGCATGCTGCTAGTTGTAGGTGAGGGCTATTTTATCAAAACAACTAAGCATTCGGATTCAAACATTATCATACGTATTAAAACCAAAAAGAAACAGCACAACTCCACAGACACAAAAGTGTTTGTGTCGAACCTCTCTCGAGACTCCTCCCGTCTACCCTCCTACAATTCAAATTAATAGATAAGCTATTTAGCTAACGTGGTGTGCAACTCCACTACCCCCGCTGTTCCCAAGGGGTGATCCACAAGATCAATAAAACTTAAACCCACTGTGGGTTGCACCACCGTGCACAATTAACCAGGATAATAAACTTGAATGACAGTCCTTCTGATAGTGTATATTATTGAGATTTTCTTTATTCTTCTTTCAAATTTCACAATTCGTCAGGCTGCCAACGCGTTTCGTTCTTTTTGAAAGAACTACATCAGGGCTGTAGAAAACATTTAAAAATACATATATAATACAATTATTACAACAAAATTGGCATACTATATTATAAAAAACACATTATCCAACCAAACAGAAGATACTTCAAAAAGCCTCCAAAATGCATATTTTACATTCGAAATATTTTCTATTTCTGTGTAAACAGCTTGGAACTAACACCTATTGTTATTATTTGGTTAAAAAAACATTTGTATGTTGAATAGAGAAGTCAAATTAAGTTTATTTAACAATTCACAAATTCCGTATAAATTGCTCAACGTCCTGGTCACTTAAAATAAAATGAAAAACAAGAACAAAGACACAAAACAGGTGATACTCAACCCAGAGGTATGTACTACTATTTAGAGACATAAACATCGACATTTTTCCCATTCTCAGCTATCAATATGAGAGAGAAGCAAGAGGGAAAAAGGAATAAACAAACACAAATAATGAAAAAAGCAATGACTAAGATAAATTCTAATATAGACCCATACAACTCTTAAGGCCTATCCTAGTCTATTTATATTGTCCTACGCTTCTAACACGCTATTGGGCTGTATGTTCTAATTTAGCCACACATTATAGAAACCACTCCAATTTTTGTGATAAACCCACAGGGAGTACAAATCAACATCAGACCATTGAGAACCCAAAGCATTTTTAAGTGCTGGTTATTTATCAATCTTTTTTGCCCCGTGGTGTCAATTGTTATTAACTTAAAGTGCAATGTACCTACCAATGTTTCTTAGTGGCAGTTGTTTAGTAATAGATGAAACCTTGTTGCCAGGTAATAAGATTTCAGACTTTCTTGGCACTTTCTCGTAAATGTAAAACTCTAATAGTTATTCACAACTGCTCTGCCTGCCAGAAAAACACCATAACTACTATCATAAAATATCAAAAAATATGTAATGGCACAATCTCAATCCCAGTCATTACAGTTTTGAAAATCTTTGTCTTACCTATTATAAATCAAGACTTAGCTGGTCCCTTTGAAATCGCAACTCTCTCCTATTAAATGGCTACTGTACCTAAAATAAAATAATACTTTGTGTAAAGATCACTACATTTTGTCATAATTTGTAAGTTGAATTCCTACTTAGTTAAGTATCTCATCGCAATTTCTCGCCTTATTTCAAAACTGTATACTCTTTAAAGGTCACCATACTAAATTGTGAATCGATTATGGTCCCAACTATTAAAAAATCAGGTCAAAATATGCCCATTAAGCTTCCCCATATCATATTTCCAAAAATCAGCATGTACTTAAGGTCTAATCCATGATGTCATCTGGACCTCTAATATTATTGCTGAAGGTGCATTTTATAAATCATGGCTACTAAACATGGCTCTAAGAACATTTGAAACAAACGCGTCATACTCGACAAAAATACCCTTGAACATCGAGTGTTCACACACGTTACAAACGCATAATATTTCATTACAAACCTAGGTACGGCTCCAAATGCTTTTCTGATCGGCCATTTATGAACTATTGATATTCTCGGTTTTCCGATCCCAATTAATCTAGGGGCTGTATGAACTCGGCCTCTAACAAGTAATGCAGGCCGTCAATTTTTTAACGTGGCAGGTACACTTTCTATTTGCACGATAAAACCAATTTGTGAGCGTAATATAGGAACAAACTTGTGAAACTAAACATTCTTTTTGAAATGGGCATCTTTCCCATTACACAACCGATATAATCTAGAAATAATATTTATACATGGCAGCAGAGCAATCTGATCACCCATCTAGAATATTACCGATAATTCCGATGTTGTCAATTCAAAAATCCAAGACCTCTCTAGTGATCCCCACACTTGCTACATTCTCGACCTCGAAGAAAACATGTCCTTACTCACCCGTGACTAAATAAATCGGAGTGGCCAACAGTGTATACGCTCAAGTGCTCCAAAGAAAATCAGCGAGCGTCTTCCTACCATTTATACGCTAGAGGAAGTCAGCCACGTAACATCACGTCATAGGGGTATTTTTAGGGATAGTCTCTAAATCACTATAATCTTTGCTCCCGTAAACTGCCCCCTTCGAACCAGCACTGTTCTGGTCCACGATCTAACCGCTCTTCTCAGTGCCCTAGCCTAATATGAAACATAACGTAAAAGGTGCAACCACCCCTGACGTATACAATACGAATGGCTGATGTGATCCTGCATTGATCCACCATCACTTACATACCTTCAGTACAAATGACTTTACTGTGTAACACCAAATCACCTCATCCATATGAGCATTTATATATCCACACGATGCAACATACCAAGAGCGACTTTAAACAAATTGCATTTAGTTACGATATTTCTTACGTGTGTACTCTGAAAGACACGACAACCACAGAGCACATCCAGTCAAAAGGGGCTAACAGTGCCCAATAAGGAAACACACTAAAAAGTACCTGATTAAAGGCCAAAGTACGACCAAAGAGGAAAATATGTACGGGCCAAAATTGCAATCTATCAGTATGTAAATCTTAGCATGGTAAAGCGACAATATTTATCCAATATATCATATCCCCATCCTAAAAACATATTGGCATTGTTATTTAATAAAATGACAGAATTATACCTCTCTATGATGCCATATCACAATTTTGAGACAAACCTATTATGGAATTAATACCTGATGTGTTCTGCTAAACCCCAATGATATTTTCAAATGTGGGCAATCTACAATTTGATATAGCCCTAGGCTAGTTGTCACTAAAGCTTTAATATAAATGCACACAATCGCAAATGGTGCATATTTATACATGGGCCAAAGCTGATTACAACTTAAACTACTAAACCGAAACAGCTGCTTGTCAGAGGAAATAGTGTAGTTCATCATCACTGTTATGTCCCTTGCTCGTACTGCGTAGTCTTCATATCCATTCGGCCTCATTATGTCTAAGGGACAATTCTCTGTCCCCCCCTCTAGGTTTCATTGTGACGTGATCTATGCCATGAAACCAAATTTCAGCCTTTCCCCCATGTTGCTCATTCATATTTAACGTCATCGGGTATCAAGTATCTTTATTGCGAATGGCCCGTACATGCTCTTGAATTCAAGTTTTGAGGGGCCTGATAGTACTCCCTACGTAGATGATATCACAGCTGCAGCCTATTACATATGTTACATATGTTGTTCTACAGGTAATAGTGTGCCTAATGGTATAGACCCGCTGTGTGTTGTAACTGAAGTCTTTCAATTTGTTCTTTCCGTATTGACAAATGTTACAGTCAGTACAGGTGAAAAAAATACTTATTGGTCCTGGTAGCCATGTTCCCTCTATTTTCTTCTTAGTAGATACAAAGCTGGGACATAATATTTCCCTCAAAGTTCTTCCTCGTCGGTAGGTAATCTTGGGTTTCGAGGAAATCTCACCCTTAACCCCTGGTATTTCATGAGGCAATGGCCAATGTCTATATAGAATGTTGTACAAACCTTGGCTATGTTTGTTAAACTTAGTGACAAAATTAATAGAGGCCGACCACTTTCTATTGTCACTAATGGAATTATTTGTTAGTGCTGTCACCCCTGGTTTTACCAATATCTTCTTTTCTGCATTATCCAAAATTCTCTGATTGTACCCTGTCTGCTTAAACCTTGTTTTAGTCACTTTAAGATTATCCATAAATGAGGTCATATCACTACAATTTCTACGTATCCTAATCATTTCTCCAAATGGAATGCTATTAATAATAGCCTTAGGATGTGCACTTGTAGCATGTAGTGTGCTGTTACTCTCAGTTGGTTTGCGAAATAGTTTACTCTGAATCCCCTTTCCATATGCTGAAAATGTTATGTTCAAAAAATCGATCTGGTCAGTGGAATGTGACATAGTTAAAGTCACATTAAAATGATTTAGAAATGTAAAATAGTCATTCAATTGGGCCTCTGTACTGTTCCATATTACAATGATATCGTCAATATACCGCCCCCAGAATATGATGTTTTCTATCCAGGGGGAGGCATATGGACCCCAAGTGTGTTCTCGTTCCCAAAATCCCATAAACAGTCCCGCGAACAAATTTGGCTCCCATAGCGGTAGCTTGTAGCTGGTGATGCCATTAATTGTCATGTAGGAAAAAATTGTTTGAGAGTGTTATTTCCGTCATCTCAAGAATCATTTCATTATGTTCACACCACTCTGCTGTCCTTGTCTTGAGAAAATGTCCCATTGCACGTAAGCCTATTTCTTTCTTGCGACAGGTGTATAGACTAGTTTGTACTGAAGGTATGTAAGTGATGGTGGATCAATGCAGGGTCACATCAGCCATTCGTATTGTATATGTCAGGGGTGGTTGCACCTTTTACGTTATGTTTCATATTAGGCTAAGGCACTGAGATGAGCGGTGAGATCGTGGACCAGAACAGTGCTGGTTCGAAGGGGGCAGTTTACGGGAGCAAAGATTATAGTGATTTAGAGACTATCCCTAAAAATACCCCTATGACGTGATGTTACGTGGTTGACGTCCTCGGGCGTATAAATGGTAGGAAGACGCTTGCGCTTCTTCTTTGGAGCACTTGAGCGTATACACTGTTCGCTACTCCGATTTATTTAGTCGTGGGTGAGTAAGGACATGTTTTCTTCGAGGTAGAGAATGTAGCAAGTTTGGGGATCACTAGAGAGGTCTTGGATCTTTGAACTCACAACATCGGAATTATCGGTAATATTCTAGATGGGTGAATGGGTGATCACATTGCTCTGCTGCCATGTATAAATATTATTTCTAGATTATATCGGTTGTGTAATGGGAAAGATGCCTATTCCAAAAAGAATGTTTAGTTTCACAAGTTTGTTCTTATATTACGCTCACAGATTGGGTTTATCGTGCAAATCGAAAGTGTACCTGACACGTTAAAAAATTGACGGCCTGCATTACTTGTTAGAGGCCGAGTTCATACAGCCCTTAGATTAATTGGGGTCGGAAAACCGAGAATATCAATAGTTCATATATGGCCGACCAGAAAAGCATTTGGAGCTGTACCTAGGTTTGTAATTAAATATTATGCGTATGTTGAAGGGAATTTTTGTCGAGTATGGCGCGCTTGTGTCAAATGTTCTTAGAGCCATGTTTTGTAAAATGCCCCTTCAGCAATAATTTTAGAGGTCCAGATGGCATCATGGATTAGACCTTAAGTACATGCTGATTTTTGGAAATATGAAATGGGGAAGCTTACCGGGCATATTTTGACCTGATTTTTTAATAGTTGGGACCATAATCGATTCACAGTTTAGTATGGTGACCTTTAAAGAGAATACAGTTTTGAAATAAGGCGAGAAATTGGGATGAGATACTTAACTAAGTAGGAATTCACCTTACAAATTATGACAAATTGTAGTGATCTTTACAAATAGTATTATTTCATTTTAGGCACAGTAGCCATTTAATAGGAGAGACTTGCGATTTCAAAGGGACCAGCTAAGCCTTGATTTATAATAGGTAAGACAAAGATTTTTAAAACTGTAATGACTGGGATTGATATTGTGCCATAACATATTTTTTGATATTTTATGATAGTAGTTATCGTATTTTTCTGGCAGGCAGAGCAGTTGTGAATGACTATAGGAGTTTTACATTTACGAGAAAGTGCCAAGAAAGTCTGAAATCTTATTACCTGGCAACAAGGTTTCATTTATTACTAAACAACTGCCACTAAGAAACATTGGTAGGTACATTGCACTTTAAGTTAATACCAATTGTCACTATGGGGCAAAAACGATTAATAAATAACCAGCACTTAAAAATGCTTTGGGTTCTCAATGGTCTGATGTTGATATGTACTCCCTGTGGGTTTATCACAAATATTGGAGTGGTTTCTATAATGTGTGGCTAAATTAGAACATACAGCCCAATAGCGTGTTAGAAGCGTAGGACATTATAAATAGACTAGGATAGGCCATAAGAGTTGTATGGGTCTATATTAGAACTTATCTTAGTCATTGCTTTTTCATTATTTGTATTTGTTTATTCCTTTTTCCCTCTTGCTTCTCTCTCATATTGATAGCTGAGAATGGGAAAAATGTTGATGTTTATGTCTCTAAATAGTAGTACATACCTCTGGGTTTAGTATCACCTGTTTTGTGTCTTTGTTCTTTGTTTTTGTTTTTCATGTTATTTTAAGTGACCAGGATGTTGAGCAATTGATACGGAATATGTGAATTGTTAAATAATCTTAATTTGACTTGCCTTCTCTATTCAACATAAAAATGTTATTATAACCAAATAATAACAATAGAGGATAGTTCCAAGCTGTTTAGACAGAAATTGAAAATATTTCAGAGTAAAATATGCATTTTGGAGGCTTTTTGAAGTATCTTCTGTTTGGTTGGATAATGTGCTTTTTATAATATAGTATGCCAATTTTGTTGTAATAATTGTATTATAGACCCATTTTTAAGTGTTTTTTGCAGTCCTGATGAAGTCCTTTCAAAAAGAACGAAACGCGTTGGCTGCCTGATGAATTGTGAAAATTGAAAGAAGAATAAAGAAAATCTCAATTATCATACGTATGTTATACCTTACTATAGTGTTGTGCAACATATGTCTGTATTAAACATCACAGATTCAGGAATTGAACGTAATCAATTTGAATTGTTAGTATTGACCTGCAAATTTTGTTTAACTTCTTGTCAAAAATTTAGCAAAAACACGAACTTCTAAAACAATTTGCGACAGGACATAATTTGCTACGTGTTTGTGTGTTCACTGCAAATGGTGGTGAATTGTCCCTTGAAAACTGAAAACAGTTGTGCACTTAATTGAATGCAGTATGGAGACGCCAGAACCTTATTTGACTCCATAACAAAGTGGCATCTCGCTGTGCTGGCATTTGTACTCCATGAGAGTTGTCATAAAATCACCTAACGGGAAGGCTGATAGGCACCTGGAGCAGGTGGAAGAAACCAGGATTATGAGAATTGTGCTGCAGTGACATAAAATATATTTTAGGCTGAAAACAAATTGACCAGAGTCAGGCTTCAGTGGGGCCTTTCCCCTTAGAAGTCCAATGTGAAGACTATGGGTTTGTAATAAACTCTGATATATGAAAAACTAATCATTGGTTGGAAATACATACACCTGTGTGGTGATATTTTAATGGGATTGTGATCAAACAGGTGTCTCTTATAAGCACATGGGACTCTGGCTTGAGGACAGGGGGAAATCAACACCACCTGCACTGTCTCATGTTCAGCCTAAGTTTTAAATTTTCATTCATATCAATTGGTCAAACACTATGCCAGACCATCTTAAGGCCCATTCTACAGGTTGCTCAACATTAGAGGAGAACCTATTCATAGTTTTACAACGATGTTACAGATTAGCATTTCGTCGAGTCGTGAAATCACTCACATTACACATGGTCCTAGGTGTCATTTAAGTCCTGCAGGCATAATTTGGAATAAACTTTTGCATGCTAATGCCTGGGATAACCCCATTATGCTGTATTGCAGAAAAGAGATTATTGTCCAGGAAGAAATATTGAAGTACCTAGCAAATACGATCAATGAGTAGCAACAACGCAACTAACTTGAATGTGAGCGGCATTTCATCAATGTGGGTACTGATAAAATATAACTCGAAAATGATTTTGTATTAAGTTTTTTACCTAATTGGGCCATTTGGCTCAATTTTGAGCATGGAATACATCTTTTTCTTAATTTTCTTTTTTTGATTTACACAGATGAAATGCCATAGAGAGTGAGGTTACGATACATACAGTATCAAATTCTACTTCCTCCACTGAAGACTCCTCCCTGTGCTTTCTCCAACCCTCGGTCATTTTGGATTTAGATTTCGGAGGGAAAGCATCCCTTTTCCTTTGTCTTCATCTGTAATCTCTGCTGATTCACCCAGTCTTAGAAGTTGGAATTCTGTTTTTAAAAATCAAGTAAGTTCAGTTCTTTGCATAATATTTGTGCTGGCAGGCACCATTAATTTGTTCATTTTGAATTTTGTTTGTTTGTTGCTGATGGCCTGGAGTTTAGGAAGGATGCAGACAGGCCTGTGTGAGATTAAGTGATAATAGACACTTTTGGATGGTGCAGTCAATATCCTTGTGTTGTTGTTAATTTGATCGATTTTTATATTATTGTTATGGTGATGAAGATTGTGATTACATAAATTGCACTGACATAAAGTTGTTATGTTATGTTATGTTATGTTAAGGGCAGTTTCTAAAGCACACTTTCACCAAATGGTCTCTTGGCACCAGGCTGCTGATATGGCCTTGATCCACAGTTATTGGTAAGCCTGTTTGAAGAGCCATGTCTTCAGGAGTTGTCTAAATCTAGTGTAGTTAGAAGTGGACCTAAGATACAATGGCAGAGTATTCCATGCTTGAGTGGCAGTGACAGACAACCTACGCCCTCCAGTCCTATTTTTTTTGCACGGATGAACCACCAAATAGTGTAGGTGGCTGGATCTCAGTTCTCTGGTGGGGCAATATTTGACAATCCGCGATTTCACAAAAGCAGGACAGTTCATATATAAGGCCCTAAAGACCGTACAGCACACCTTGAACATTATTCTCTGTGCGACTGGCAGCCAATGGAGGTTCTTCGTCACCTGGGTGATGTGGCCATATTTGGGCAGGTAATTATCAACTGGGCTGCCTGGTTTTGGATTAACTGGAGCCTGCGTAAAAGGAATTGGCGTAGTCAATTTCAGACATGACTAGGGATAGTATTACTTGGGTCAGAGCCTCCCTAGTGAGGATTTTCTTTATCTTTTTTATGCACCGAAGTTGGCAGAAGCTTGCTGATGTCAGAGCTCTTACCTGCTGCATAAATGATAACTCCTCATCAATGATGACCTCGAGGATTTTTGCTGCCTTTTTAGGTAAGGGAGGGGGACCCAACTCGCTGGGCCAAAGTGAGGGGATCCAATGCTCCATCTTGCTTTTTATAATAACTATCTTTGTTTTGTCAGAGTTCAACTTCAAATGATTAATGTTCATCCAATCCAGGATGTACAGCATGGCGTCCTGAAATTGTTGTCTAGACGTGGGGCTATCGTTGATTGTGAATAGCAATTGCATATCTATGGTATAGTTAAAAATGTTAATTTCCTTGTTCTTAAGGGAATTGACCAAAGGGTGGAATAGATTTTGAAGAGTAGAGGAGAAAGAGAGGAACCTTGTGGTACCCCACAATTCAGTTGTACCTCAGTTGAAACAAAGGGGGGTAGCCTAACCGATTGGGATCTCTCCCTCAAAAAAGAAATTATCCAGTTCAAAGCTGAATCCCGAAGACCTGCGGCCCTGACCCGGTCAGCCAAAATGATATGGCTGACCGTGTCAAAAGCCGCAGACAGGTCCAGTAACACTAATGCTTGAGTATTGCCGTTATCCGCTTCCTTCCGCATGTCATCTACACCTGACGTAATCACTGCCTCTGTTGAGTGTGCCGGCCTAAATCCCGCCTGACTTGAGTACAGGAACTCTGACTCTTCAATAAAAGAGCAAAGATGGCGAGCTACATGAGCCTCAAGCAATTATGCCAAATATGGTAAAAGGGAGACAGTGCGAAAGTTTTTCATATCAGTGGGATCTGCTCCTGCATTCTTTAGGATAGGAACAATAATCACTCTCTTAAAAGATCTGGAAACCAACCCAGAATTGAAGGACTGAATAAGGAGTGACAGTAGAAGGTAAGTGAAGGGGGCAAATATTGTTTGGTATACCTGACTTGACTTTTGTCAGTAAGTTGGCTAGGTCCTCTTGCGATATGTGTTTGAAGCAAGAGATCGTGTGACTATTCCCATCGCCCGATGGTAAGTTATTGTGTAAGGGGCTGGGAGGAATGCTATTTTAATAGCCTCAATTTTGTTCACAAAGAAGGCATTGAGTGAGTCACACAGATTTCGGGTAGGACTGACCGACAGAGCGACTCTATCTGGGTTGATATATCTGAAACAATCTTAAATATCTTTTTAGATTTATTAGAGGCATTCATGACTTTGCTTGTAAAAAAGCTCATTTTAGTTTGCCTTCGGAGAGTTTTATAAGTTTTCGGTTGTTGAATATATCTAACTTTAAGGTCTGGCAAGTACTTAGGCCGCCATCTCCTCTCTGCTTGTCAGAGCTTTAGTTTGGCTAATTTCAGATTGTCTGAAAACCATTTATCAGCCTCATGTGCTCTTGTTGGGCTAGTTCTATGGAGTGGAGCATGGTCATTACTGGCCTCCCTCAGCCAGCACGTGATTTCGTGCTCAAAAACCTCAATTTTCTCCTTGGGTCCAGGCAGTGACCTTCTTAGTTCCTGGCAGAAGGCCGTGAGGTTGACCCAAGCCCAGTTTCCTACGATAATGGCCGGTCCGGTGGGGGGGGCTAGTCCAATTAGGCGGGAACACAGAAAGGGGAAATCAGATGATGGTCAGACCAACCACATGGAGCTTTACTTAAATCCCTCACAGGTAATCTGGTGGTCCACATTTAATCCAATATGTGTCCTTTGATGTGAATTGGAAGGTTTACTAGTTGTTAAATGGTTTAAATCGCTAACGCCCGCGGTGAGATGCATAGCTTGCTGCCCCCCTTTTTTCTCATTAGCACACTAATTAATGTCTCCTATCAGAATAACATTGGCATTATCTACGATTAGAGGTGCAATAGATTCTGCAAGGACCTGAGAAAATTCCTGCATGTAGTTCAGAGGTCTATATAACAGTACAAATGTAAAGGACAAAGTCAGGGACTCCAGGTGGATGACTAAATTGTTCGCCAAGGGTAAATCTAGAGAGGTCATTTTAAAAAATCAGTGATTTCCTGTGGTCCTGTTAGTTAACAGAATGTAATACAGATTGGGAAGATCCAAGAGTATATTCGGTGAGGACTCCTCCGTGAGCCATGTCTCTATTAGTAACAGTATGTCCGGGGACTGACACTCCAGGAGATAGAAACTTTCATCCTGGTGTTTTACTAAGGAGCGAGCAGTCAGGTATATAACCCGGAATTCAGACTGATCTACCTTTTTAGTTATCGAGGTAGGGCTCGTAATTATCTTAGTCAGTTCATTGTTAAGGTGGCTACTAGGCTCACTAACCACTTATTGGGGGCTACCAATATGCCTAATTCTTTTCCATCCCTCGGTTATAGCCCAGAAGTTCTTTCCTGGAATAAATGATGAAAGGGGCATAGTGACTGGCCCCTGGCACCGGCCAGATGTGGACAGGTGCAGACGGTCTTGCCTTTGGCAGGCCTTCGGTGCGCCACCAGTGCGGAAGCACCATGCTTCTCCTTAAGTAGGCGTGGCAACATCCCCTTCCATAGCCTATGTGTGCTAACAATCAAATTCAAATTCACAGTAGCAATGATTTTCCCCCAGCGCAAATTCAAGAAAACCCCCAATTTAAAACAGGTCCAAAATGTAATAAAAGTCGATCAGCATTATCAGAGCGGACGCACCATGCTTCTCTTTAAGTAGGCGTGGCAAGAACTGCTTCCACAGCCTACATCCAACCAGGTTGCAGACTGGTTTCCCCACTGACCCATCAGCTCTCAGCTAGTCCCGATTGGTGAGCTATGAACTGCTGAGCAGAGGGGTCAGGTAAGTTCCCATTCAGTGTGCAAACAATCAAATTCAAATTCACAGTAGCAATGATTTGCCTCAGCGCAAATGCAAAATAAAACCCAATTTAAAACAGTTCCAAAACGTAATAAAAGTCGATCAGGAATATGGGCGCGGACACACCATGCTTCTCCTTAAGTATGCGTGGCAACAGCCCCTTCCACAGTCTACGTCCAACAGGTTGCTGATTGGTTTCCCCAATGACCAATCAGCTCTCAGCTAGTCCTGTGTGGTGAGCTACGAATTGACGAGCAAAGAGGACAGGTAAGCCCCGATTCAGTGTGCTAACAATCAAATTCACAGTAGCCATGATTTTCCCCAGCACGATTTTAAGATAAAACCCAATTAAAAATGGTTCCAAAATGTAATAAAAGTTGATCAGCATTACCCTCAAAAAGTGCATAGTCTTACTTTCTTCCTTCTTATTTTTTATTGCCTGAATGTACACAATAGGTTAATGACTGAGATAGAGTGAAATCTATGAATTAGCTGACACTGGAGTCCAGAGACCTCTCTGCTGCATACTTCTGCTCCTGATGCTGGCCCATACATGCAGCAAAGAAGATGGTCCTAAAGAAGGAGAATCCAGCCAAAAAAGTGAACAGTGAGGAGAAGAAGACATTTTTAGCACCACTGGCACCAAGCCATAAAAAAAATTCTTGCAACACTTTGGACCTTTTGCAGCTTCCTCTGGGCTAGACAAGGCTGGGAGGAGCACCTCTGGATCAACAATGGAACTACCCTAAAAACAGAAGCAGGTGTCTCTCAGTGCTGCAATGACTGCAGCCATGGCTGACAGCAGTAAATCTGAAATTGAGTTTCCAAGCAGCAAACCCAATCTTATTCACAAGAAGCTCAACAATAATCAAAATCTGCTACACCTGATCTTCCAGTGGTAGAAACAGAGCAGGAACCTGAGCTTGCAGTCTAACAGTGTTCATCTATTGAATACAACATCTTGACGACCTTGCACAAGGAAAAGAAAGAGAGCTTCCTCATCTTCTCCAAGTCCCCTCCGATGTTCTTGAAATGGATTGAACCCCGACTGGAATCTGTCATGAGAGACAAGGGAAAAAGCATAAAATCTGAAGAAACCACCACCACTACTACTGCAGTTACAGCCTGCCCTAGAGAAAGGCAAGTACAACCACCAAACTTCAACATGTTCTTTAGTCACTGGCTTGATAAGCAAGCTCTTCTCCCCTATTAGGGACTTCTTTACACTCTGGTCGCATGAGGGAACATCACAGAATGCTTCCTTTGCTGTAAACCAGTGTGTTTTGTTAATTCAGGTGGACATTACAGCCACTGGTTCCAACCAGCACTCTGCAAAATCAACACTCAATCCTGTAAGTAGAGCACCTCAGAAAGAAAGCAGTTGGTAAGAGAGAGGAAGAAGTTGAACTGATGTAAGGAGTTGATGGTGAGGAAGAAGAAGGCATTGCCATGAAAAATAGGGCTGTGACTGCCATTCATAGTGTGCGGTCATCATTCACAGCAACTTTGGCATGCAACATGGACAAAAGGAATATAGTCACCCCCAAAGCATCTAAGTAGCTTACCTGCTACCCTCAGTTCACTTGTGGAGGTAGCCTTACAATGAAAACAGTCACAACAATGCACTATTAAATCTATGGTCAGTGAGGAGCTGCCTTACCACCAAAGCAGTGTGCTGGTCCATTAACACACTGGGAAACCAGACAAAATTTTAGCAATTGACTTCCTGACTTTTCCTTATGGAAGAATCAGAGGTCCTGGAAATTGTGAACACTCTCTGTTGAAAATGCAGGGTTTCAACCTGCATCTATTTTTTTCACTGTTGCTGTGCCAGCACTCTACCCTCAGATGCTGCAATTGGTTGGCAAAACAATTGAGAAAAACTCTGCTCAGAACATCCACCCATGACAAACAGGTGGACCAGTTGTTAAGCAATAGACTAGAAGTGTATCACTGCACACTGGGTCTTAGGCATGGGGGATAAACAAAGGCAGCCACTAATCTCACTGCTGAGGAACCTTTTCGAGGCATTCAGCTGTGTGCAACAGTTGCAATGTTTGTCATGCAGAACTCAAACTTAGCTGCCAAAATCTTTGAAGAACTTAATTCCAAAATCTATAAATGGTTTCACTCCAGACGTCTCAGCATTGGATTTGTTGCCACTGACAATAGCAGTAATGTTGCTAAAACCATGGCTGATGGAGTACACATCCGAGTCCCATAATTAGTGCATTGCATTGACTTCCTCAAAAAAGAAGTAGTAGACAACAACATACTGGTCACCAGTCACAGGGTTTGCACTTGTTTCAATCATTATTTCAAAGCCTGGAAGCAGTTAAGTATCATTCAACATGCTAATAGAAAACCCAAAAAGGCCCTCATACAGGAGGTATTAATCCATTCAAACTCCACCTTCCACATGCTGCAATGCCTGTTTGAGAAGTATATGTCTATCAGTGATTTCACACTAGAAAGGAGAAGGGATGCAAGTACCAAAGCCATGATGATGGAGGTTGAAAAATGGAAACTAGTCGTGCGCCTGCTCTAAATGTTCATGCCTTTTGAGATTTTGAAACAAGCAGTCAGCAAGGAGGGCAGAATGATGAGCCAAGTGATCCTGTTGCACATGCTTCAGGAATATTTGCAAACAGTGGAGCAAATATTTACTGTGTCAATGAAGACAAAAGCTGCTTTATTCAACAGCTTAATCCTTCATGTGAACACAGATCCATTGCTGCAAAAAGAGATTGTGTCCTTCGGAGAGAACATTCATGCCATGATATTTGATTCACAGTTCAAAAAAAGTGCTGCCACTTTCATTCCTTTTTCAGCAGTGGATGTCTCGATAATCTGATGCTCTTCCCAATGACCTAGAAGATGAACTATTGGACATTGATGGCCATAGCAGAACTGAATTGCTGCCTTCAACCTCCAGAGAACTAAATTATACAAAAAAGTGATGGATGGAAAGCCTAAATTATTCTCAGTCACTGGTAGTTACTTGGTCTGAGTCCCAGTCCATTGTTATTTGGCACACCATACTGCCTCAGTTATCACTCTGATATCACTCAGTCGTCACTCAAAAGAAACCTGTCAAACCCCTCTATCATCGACCAAGGCAGGAAAAAGAAGTACAAGTTTATGGATCCTGAGCTGGAGGTCCTGGTCAAAGTGGTGATAAGACACTACAACTGTCTAATGTGCCCCCTCATGCTGAAGAAGCCACCAAAACCAAACAAAAACATGCTTGTAGAAGATAATGCCCAATATGTATATGGAATCAACATATCCACATGATGTTGAGAACATTAGAAACAGGTTCTAAACCTTAAGCAAAGTTGACAAGCACTTAACCATCACATGGCATGGCAACTGGTAGTTGCTCACCTCAAGCTGTGGGAAGACACAATTATGACTATCCTCAACATGTCTAGAGTGAAAGACATGAAAGCAGGTCTCTAGGTCAAAGAAATCCAAGGTAAAGTCATGAGAGGTGTAATGGAAATACTGTGGTTGTTAAAGTAGTGACTTGGCTGAGAATCATCATTGTGAAGAGTGGCCGACTAAATTTGTTACACATATTCACATTGATCCCTGTATTAGTCACAGGGCTTAACAACTCTCCAATGGTACTTCTGACATATATTGAGATAGGGCTAATACAATCATAATACACTGTAATATTGATGATGAAGGAATGATTTGTCTGCCCAGTACATTAATGGTGATGTGTCACCATAATATGTCTAATGTTGCATCTCATCAGGATTATAACATTGTGGTTTAGATCAGAGCACCTAACACACCCATTTAGTATACACGTATGCACATCACACAGCATTTGCACATAAATAGTGTGTGTTATTGTACGGTTTCAGCACACTTGTTTCTGTCTAACTGAGGATACCGCATGTACACAAGTATAGCCAAATGACCCTAGGATATCAGGAAATCCTACTGTAACACATATGTTTGGTTTGCTGGCATTAGCTATGAGAGTGTCCAAGGAGACCTGTTTATGCTGCTCACTCACTCTCTGCAAAGCATTCATCACTTAGCAGAGTATTTTACTAATCGTTGAATGCTGGGTATTGTGTTAAACCTACTGTCTGCTGGGTGGTGCCTGTCACGAAGAATTTTGGCTTTCTAATATTTTCAGCAAGGGGGTTGGCAGTGGATCCCAATGTCGAGCTCTGGGGAATCAGTACCAGTGAAAATATGCTGTGTATGGTGCTGTATTGAGCCTGTGTGTCCTCTGGATCCAAGCTGACATTCTTATGGGGTCGAACCTTACTTGTTCAATCCAGGTCCTTACCCTGTGCTGCTACACCATTTATGATTATTGATTGGTGTCCTTCCTTCCTCATGTGGCATGGTTTGTTGTAGGAGAAAATGGATCTGGCATAGCACAATATAGTGGCCTAACTGTGCTGCATCTATGGTGGAGTACTGCAGAATATAAGTGTGAGCTGCCGCAATCAACCTCTTAGAGCTTTATCTGTACCTGGTTGTTAATGCACTTTTTGCCCTGTGTGCAAGTGTGTGTGATATTTTAATATTTTCAGCTCAAACAGTCCATGCACTGTGGTTTGGTTGCATTATTGTATTGGTCTTGGATTTTCTGTTGTTTTACAGCTTTTCTTTATTTCCCTACATTTTCATGAATTTTTACTACTCACGTTTGACTGGTGATATTTTAAGGTGGTGTTTTCCATGTTTTTAATGAGCTCTCATACTTGTAATTGGGTGTTATTTACCACATGCTTTATTTTTCACGTGTTAAATAGTGGATGAGTGAAGAGCGGACGTGGACTACAGACATGGGGCCTGATTACAAATTGAGGCTTATATGTTATTTATCGGGTGCGATAGCACCTATTTTGAGTTTAGAGAACTAACAAGCAGACTTTGATATTTCACGCCATATGTTTTCCCCTTGTTAAATTCTGACAGGTTTGACCTGCTGAAATGTGACAAATGTTGGGTTATTTAATGCATCTGATAATTAAATAAGACCAAACTCATAATTCCATCCCATTCATAAACAGGGGTTTACACAAGGGACGGAACTAACAGTCCAAATTGTACATTTGGGCCATGCAGTATTTACCACAAGTGCTAAATAACACATCCGTTTTTAACTCGTGATCAGACGATTCGTTAAAGTCATGCACTTTTTACCCCTACATGCAGCAGTTAGCACTACACCTAGCTCATAATCAGGGCCTAAGTCTTTGGTTAGTGCCAAATAAGCTGTGGTAGTTTGTTGATACTTTGCACGTTATTCCTGGCAAAGTGTTACTTCCTTCTAAGCACGCTTAAAACATGCAACATTTACAAGTGTCTCGTTCTTGTCTCTGTCTTTAGGTCAGCTTTTGGGGCTTGCTGATATAGGCGATGAAGAACCTCAACAAACATGCAAAGGTCAGGTATGTGTGCAATAAGTAGCAGGTTTGGGAAGAATACATTCTAACCTCACTTGCATTTTCTGTTCTTTGCATGTGCCACAACAGACGTGCTAAGAATAGTTTACTGCATGCATGGGATAATGATTCTGGAATTCTTTTTAAAGACTGAAGTGTAAGCCCCCAAATGTGAGTCCTCTCACATTGTTTCTCGTCTAGGGGCCAGATGTAGGTGGCCAAATAGCGATCGGTAACGCTGAAATTAGCAGAATTCCAGCATTTGCGATCGCTATTTGGCTGCGAGCAATGTAGATGAGTTTAAACCTACTAGCAAAATAAGGAATCGCAAAATTGCGATTCCTTATTTTGCTCTTGCATTTAAGGAATCGGAAATTGCGATTTCTTAAATGCAATGTAAGTAGCATAAAAGTAAGTGCACTTTAGCCTTAAGGAATCGCTAATTACCACCAACTTCAAGTTGGTGGTAATTAGCGATTTCCTTTAAAAATGCACTTTTTTGCTTTCTTTTAAAGTGACATGTGGCACACATTGATCCCTTTAGGGCATGAATGTGCGCCACATGTGCACACATGCACATTTCAGGGGTGCAACAGGGTGTCCTTTTGACACTCTGGCACCCTTAAAATAGCGCCCGCTATTTGCCATACTTTAATACCGAATCGCTAATAGTGAATATCTTCCCATTCATTCCTATGGGCCTCCTAACCCATAGGAATGAATGGGTAGATAGTCCTTATTAGCTAATCTCAATGTGCGATTCGTTATTAAGGAATGTTAAGGAATCGCTAATATTTTAGCGATTCCTACCTACATTCAATTTTGCGAGTCCATAATAGCAAATTGGTAAAATCCGCTATTAAGGATTCGCACATTATATTTTACCTACATTTGGCCCTAGGACTGCTGCATGTTTGCAGATGGGCACAACTTATATTCAACCCGCGCCCAAGATGATGCCCACATTCTGTTTTCCTGCATGGTTTTGACAAGACATGGAAACTGAGGTTTTACGACTCCAGGAGGGCAGTGTCAATGAGTGCAAGTGGTGAAGGGAACTGGTGGGGGCCACAAGCAACAAGCGGGCCTCATGAAAGTGTGGTTTGTCTATGTAGCTTGCTGGATCCCAGAGAGATGAGCACAAACCTCTAATATTGGGGCCATCACAAATCGAAGCATGACATTAGAATCAATGTGTTGTTTTGTCATTGTTATAAGTTCATGTGTGTGTTGTTTTATGTTGCTCTGCATTGCGATAGGCTGTGGTTTCATATTGCTATGTTTTGTATTGATTTGTCTTGTTTATTGTGTTGGTGAATTATTATGTCACATTGGTGTGCAGTTGCCGTGTTATTTACATTTTTCTCTTGTTCTGTATTGGGTTGTTTCATCTTCTGTTCCTATTGTGCAGTCGTGCTTGTTGTTTTTTTGCATTGTTGTATTGAATTTGTTGTGTTGGAATGCTGTGTTGTATTGTTTGCTCTTGTATTACGTTGTCAAGTACTGTGTTGTGCGGTGGTTTTATAAGTGCATTGCTGTTTTAATGCACTGTTCTGTATTGCAGTTGCTATTGTAGTAGTGAGGTATTGTGAAGTGGCTGTTATTGTGTTTTGTAATTGGCACTTCTCGCATTTTGCAGTGTGGAGTTGTAGTACAGAGGGAGCTGCATTGTGCCCTAAATTCATTCTGTTGAACAGTGGTAAGGATAATTTGGTGTTTTCACTTGGTAATGGAGACATGAGTGGTGGCAATGCAATGGTGGATTTTCTGATAGGATGCAATATTGTAGTTGCTGTCAGGTGATAGTGACTTGGTAGGGGTAGTACTATTGTGAGATAATTGGAGATGGGGTTTGGGAGTGTGGTGATGGTGGTTGGTACTACAGTTCTGTTCAGTCATAGTACAGTGGTGGTATTGCATTGCAGTTGTAGGGTGATGAAGCATGGTGGTGTGGACGCGCTTCACGGAGGACACCAGCGGAGGTCTGCAGCACTGAGGGAACCGCTGCTGCACCATTGCCATGAGGGCAACGGCCATCGCTATTTCCTCCACAGACGCCCTTACTCTTTCACCCTGTTTGCCGTGAAGGGACCAGCTCCATTGACTCTTTGGGACTGGGACTTCAATCCTCAGAGTCCCTTGCTTCGCCGCTTGCCCTGAGGCGGCAGAGCGCGCCTGGAGGCGCGATTTAAACAGCCCCAGCACCCCGCAGCGCAGGATGCACGCGGGCCGTGCCCGGGCGAAGCCTGGGCCATGGGCAGGCCTGTCCGTGCCCATCGGAGACTGGAGGAGACTGGGTTGGGCCACCCCCCTTCATCGGAGCTTGGCTGAACTGACTTGCTATGGTGAGCCTATATTAACTCTCTTTTATCTCTCATGATATCTGGCTAACGTGATCATGGGGAAGCGAGTGGGCCAGTCGGCCCTAAGGCCCGCCGCAACAAGTATTGATAGCATGCTGGAAAGAGCAGTTAGCATTGTGAGTAACGAGATTTAACTGACCAAGAGGCGCCTTTCCCTCGGTTTGGGGGTATCCCCTCTCCCCCCACTCTCCATCCTGGAGGGTGCCCACCCGAATAACAGTGCACCAGACAGCTCTATCACCAGTAGTGCGGTTTCTGGTGGCGATACTATATCTCAAGCTCCCACCCAAGATGTGGCTACATTAGACACCCCGGTGTGCACTGAGGCAATTACTGGGGCAAAACGTAAAAGGAGGCCAGCAAAAGTGACAAGTGCTAAGAGGAAGCAGCTTATTCACCCTTGCTCATCCTGCTCAGCACAGAGCTCCTGGATAAACCCCCCTTTAAATTCTTCGACAATTGTTGCCCAGGTTCACACTCCAACTATTGACTCTTGTCGCTCTATTGGAACTCAGACTGAGAATGGTTTGCCCCTTTTTGAAAGTCAGGGCTGCAGCAAAGCTGTCATTAGTTATATCGTGGACACCGTCACTGAACGTGTTAAAGGTGCACCTGACAGTTTCCTCGCCACTTTGAGAGAACATCTGCCCATGCCTCAGCTTGAGCTCCCAAACAAGACTCCTTCCACTCATACTGATTCTATTGTGCCTACTTATACCATGTAATAATATGTCAACCTGTACAAATACTTTGACCTGTGCACCCAATTTGAATCCAGCGATCATTTCTTGCGATATGTGTTACAAAATTAAGTTGTGTTTTGCACCTGAGGGCAATGGTGGAGAAAATGGCAACTCTGATAATGGTTGTGTAAATCGCCCACTTGCTAAGAATGTGACGCGCATCACGCCCACTGTCAGTATCCCCACTGTGGCTCGATCTAATACCCAGGATGCTGGCAGCATGCCATGAAAGGGTGGCACTGATATTACAAGATTGTCAGACCCTTTGTGTTGTACGGAGGTGCTAAATCTACCCCCAGAGGCGTGCCCTTCTATCATGGTCTTGGCAGGTGTGCCTCCATTAAGGCCAAATCAGACAGAATCATGGGAGCAATTACACCATAAGAGTTTAGAGTGGCTGTCCAAACATAAAGGGTTTAGGGCATTACTTATTGACCATATTATTATAGTACGGAGAGTTGGTTGGGTGGGAGACTCCCTAAAACGTATTAAAGGGGACTGTATAGTTATGGTCCTTCATTGGTTAGATCAATATTATCGCCCCAGGAGGCCCAGTCTAATTTAAACACCAGTACCTGGGCCCTGCCATTGGGGTATTTCTATAAACCTTCCCTGGAGGCATCCCTTTTTGATACGCCTCTTACCGCCCGCCCCATATCGCTACACAACAGATTCATGCCCCTATCTGGTTTGGATAGCGAGGATTGACTGTCTCCTCCCCGCCCAGAATCAGATTTAGTAGAGCCAGTCCCCTCTTTAATTGTATCTCCGCCTTGTGAATTCGACACCCGAGCCACCCTTAACGTTGAATCCACTCTCAAAATACTGAGTTGGAATATGGCAGGTCTCGCGTCTAAAATGAATTTGCCTGACTGGTTGGAGTTAATTCACAAACAAGATATTGTAATGTTCCAAGAGACCTGGGCCACCCGAGAGTTGTTTCTAGTGGGGTTTGAATACTTTAATACCGTAGTCCCCATTCCAGATTCTGGAAGGCCATCTGGAGGCCTCTCAATCTGGATTAAAACTAGGGCAGGGGGCCGTGCTAGGGCACATACCACCAATAACGACAAATTTCAAGCCTTAATCTATAAACGGGGAATTTCGTTCTATTTAATTAATTTTTAAAATAATGATTTTAAGTATGTTCCCAATATGAACTTTATTGATTTGTTTAACTTCATCTCTAATATACAGACATCTAACCGCGGCACTAAACCTGAGGGTATTTGTCTAGGGGGTGATTTTAATGTCAAACTCCTGATGGGCATTTACTCGGCTATCTATCCTACGAACATGGCACCATTATGTCATAGGGGGGCCCCACTACTAGACCTCCTAAGTATTAACAACTTTACAGATATAATGGAGCTTGCAAAAGTGTCGACTAGAGCGGGCCATATTGAACCTACCTGTAGAGGCAGGGGCTCGACTTCTACTATTGATTATATTTTTAATACTGCCCCTTTAGGGAATTGTGTGCTAAAAGCTGAGGTGATTCCCACATTACAGGGGGATCACAATCCTGTCAATTTAACCCTGAGTTCTATGTCCAGACCAATCTATGATATAGAGTGCGGTGTTAGGGACTTGTCCCCCTCTACTGACAATCTCAGACTGGTCTGGCGTGGAATAGGCAACAAAACCATATTTGGCAGGATGGTAAGAACTCACCCTGAATTGATCGACATTTGTTTGTCGTTTAATGAACATAACCCAGAGCTAGTCTACGCCTTCTCACAGTTTTGTGCAGGAGTTAAAACCTTGTTGTCTAGGCCTAATAAGAAAGTCCACCTGGACCCAGGTTGGTTCATTGCTGATTGCTCCTCAGCTAATAGAGCCTTGCGTAGGGCGCTTGTTAACAAACCCAGAGATAGCTCCCTTATTAAATCACTTAGAATATGTTATAAAAGAGCTATAACAACTAGAAAGGAGGCAATCATAAGAGAGCATTGGGACAATCTTGCACGGGCCATCATGCTAAAAAATGGTAAGGATATTTGGTCGGTCGTTAAAGGCATGAGGTCTCTAGGGAACCCTATGTCACCTATTAGTTGCAATATCTCCAGTGAGTCCTGGGAAGCGCATTTTAGTACGATTTATTCTGCTCCGGCTGTACCTATAATCATTAATGAGTATACAATGACTACCAGGGTTTTGATTGCCCTATTGGAGGTAGAGGAGGCTATCGATCAGAGCCTGGGAGGTAAATCCCCTAGCATGATGGCTTGCCCATCGATCTTATCAAAAGTCATCCTGATTTTTGGGCGCCCCTATTGCTGAATATTTTTAATAACCTAATTAATTCCCCTATTCCCCATACTTGGTCCTCCAGTATAATTGTGCCTATTTTTAAAAAGGGGGACCCTTCAAACCCGAGTTTTTACAGGCCAACCTCCCTGATCGATAATACGCTGAAAATTTTGGGGAGGGTCCTGTATAACAAGATTAGGTCATGGGCCGAGGAGTGTCAGATTTTACATCCCTGTCAGTTGGGGATTAGGAGTAATATCGGCACTGATGAACAATGCCTCAACTTCAACTTGATTATTGGCAAATATAATGTAGCTAAGAAAACACGCATATATCTGGCATTCATGGACCTCACGTCGGCCTTCGACTTTGTTAACAGGTCTCGGCTGTGGACTACCCTTTAAAACTATGGTTTGGACGAGTCCCTTGTATCCTTTTTAGCTTATTTGCATAAAGACCTACACACCCGGGTGCGCATCAGCAGGGACGGGGAGGTCTCAAAAATTATTGAAGTTGGTAGAGGGGTCAGGCAAGGATGTGTCCTGGCCCCTCTTTTATTCATTTTGTATATCAACGATCTGAATAAGTCTCTGGCAACATTGACCCAAGACGTCCCACGCATTAATGGCAATAAACTTCCGGCCCTGTTATATGCCGATGACGCGGTGCTGATGGGCCGCACCCCAAAAGCTCTTCGTATTCTGGTGCGTGGCTTTGTAGATTTCATGGCCATCTTGGATTTATGCACTAATTTAAAAAAATCTTTTTTAATGGCGTGTGGGTCAAAGAAGTATTTTAAGTCATCCATAGTTTTAAATTCCAATAGTTTACAGAGCACTCGCACTTTCCCATATCTCGGTCTGGTATTTGCCTCAAATGGATCATGGGCGGACCACGTGGCTTCTTGCAGGAGGAAGTTCACAAACTCTACTAACATGATACTCAGGCTATCAAAGCCGAGGAATACAGAGGTGATATCTGCCACTGTTAAAATTTTTAGACTCCAATGTATACCTATTGCCACTTATGGCACTGAAGTTTGGGGACACACTAATAGTGGCATCATCCAGGATGAGATGAATAGATTTTGTCGTAAAATCCTTGGTGCAACTATTTCTTCCTCTAAATATGCCTGTCATTTTAAACTTAACCTGCCTTGTATCGAAGATTACATTAAGGCTCGCCCAGCATTATTTTGGCTGAGAGTTTGGAGAAATCCCGTGGCCCAACTAACCAGAGAGATCATATCAGACTGTTTGAAAAGTGATAAGGGAATGAACATACCTTGGTTGGCAGCGGTACATAAAGGTTTAACCAGTGTGAACTGCGAACACTTATTTTTAAATCCTTTAGACCTTGGCACCACTAGTAATAAATCCCTTCAGATGGTTCTTTATGCATCCTATAGGGATGCCAGATTGGACAAAGAGGACAAGAAAGTGTCAGTTGTTAGATACATGTGTATTGAGAACGTTTCACGTGCACCTTCTAGCTACTTATTAAAACCAATTAGTAGCTGGGAAAGGGGGCTACTTTTCCGGCTGAGGACTGACACCATGAAATTTATGCTCTCTTTTCCCGCTGGGTTTACCCGTAACCTTGATTTATTGTATTGTTCATGCAATAGTCAACAGAAACAATCGATGTTGCACTTTTTATTTTTCTGCTGCTATTATTCAATACTCACTAAAAGGTTTTACTCCCGTATTTTAAAGCCTTACCGGAGTCTGATTGTAAGGCTGCATATGGGAAGGTCATCGCTTTAAAAGACGATGAGCTAACCTTTCGGGTTTGCTCTTTCCTGAAGGTGGCAGTACCTGCTTGTAATTCTACGTGCCCCTGCTGAATCTTTGTATTTTATCTTGTTATTTTAATTTTTAAGTTATATGTCACTCTAATGGATTTTGCACTTTTTATCCCATGTACTGTATTACTGGAGGACTATTTTTAATCTCAACTGGATTCTTTTCAACTGTTCTTTTGCTGTTGAAATGTTTCTTTGAATATGCTGCTGTTCGTCTGTACTTTTATGGATATGTATTTGTATCCGAATAAAGTTTATATTGATTGATTGATTGATTGAAGCATGGTGGTGATGAGTGAACTTTTGGTGCTGTGAGGTTTTGTAATGGAGGGAAATTTGTTAAAGGATGGTGGGGTTTATTGCTGCTATGGGTATGTTTATGTGTTTAAGTGGTGCCTGAGAGTGTGGTTTTGTTAGTATTTTGTTTATGGGTGGACATTGTAGAGTATCAGGAGTTTTTTAGCGTGGTTGTTTGCAGGGGTAGTTAAGTGCATAAGCGAATAGTTCTATGGGGTGAAAGTGTACTGGTGTGGATGTGTTGAGCTGTGAGAGATATACGAGTATTTGTTGGCATGTGATAGTGTAATAGGATGGGCAGTAGTGATGTTCTTTCTGTTGGTAGTGCAAGGTTGAGGATGGTAGTGCAGTAGTGGTCTGTTGATGTGTCTGGGTACAGGGTGGGAGTGTACTGTAGTCAGGTATTTTTGTAGTGATGAATGGGGTAGTGATGTGAGAGAGGTGCCGTGGAGGCAGAGGAATCCTGGCAGTAGTAGAACGGCAGTAATGATGTTTTATCATGGTGATGAAGTATCAGTAGTGTGGGGTTGCAAAGTGGTGACATTGGGCCATCGGCAGCACTAGGCTGATATTGACATGGTAGGATTGTTTTGTTCTGTGCAGTAGTAGTACCAAGTTAATACTCTAAAGTACAGAGGAGTGATGTTGTGAACTTTGCTGATGGGATGACTCTGCATTTATCGCTATAGTTTTGATGTCTTGGGGGTGTTACTGTGGGGTTAGGGTGATTGTGTGTTATTGGATTGTGATAGTGTAGTTCAGTGAGTGGTAGTGAAGTGTTCAAGAGCAGTAGCTTAGTGTTATGCAGTATGGAAGTACGCATGTGATGCTCTATTGAAGTAGTGAGGTGGTGGGTGGCAGTAAAACAGTGGTATTGTGAAGACCAAATGTGACAGCCCAGAGATCTGGGGATCCTGGTGGGATATGATAAAGCACCAGCGAAAGGTAATAGTGTTGTGGTGGAGAATTGGGGGTTGGTCGCAATGGATGATAGTGTGGTGCTGTTATTGCTTTGGTAGTAGCAAGTGAAAGTGTGGTGCTGTAAAGTACTAATGTGATAGCTTTGCAATGGAGGTAATGGGGGTTGTGAGTTTGGAAGTGTCAGGTTCTGATATGAAGGTGAAATTGTGGTGGTGCATTTGAAGATAATCTCCACAATAACCAACGCATAAGCAATAATCAGTATTCTACACATCTGTTCGAGCACCACTCTACCCCTACAGTACACTGAAAACCACTGTATACAACCACACTGCCAAGCACCTCATTGCCTACTATACCCACTATTACACAACATACCAGCACAGCCACACTCTCAGGCACTACTCATCCCCTACAGCACCACACAACCAACTAATAGTAGCAACTAACCAACCCCACCACCCAATTAAATGTATCGCTTCACTTCAAGTAGAGCTTGTGTAACAAAAGATAACATCTGCAAACAAGCATTGACTTAACCAATAGGTCTAGCTGTTCTTGAAATCAAAGTGTTTCTTCTTTGGCAAGTTTGTGTGTGTGGTTGTATGGATATGTAATTGAAATAATGTGAGACAAGTGAATAGTCGGATGGGTGGGTGTATTTACAGATGAATGGTGGAATGATGGAAGACCTGAATTATTAATAGATGAGTGAGCCAAATGAACTTTCACAGAGCTCCGGATCAGCAATCAGCACTTCCTTGCTGTATCCACTTCTAATACACTTCCGTTGCAGGCCATGAATGGTTCTCTGTCCATATATTGTAATGGAAGCACTTTTAGGTGCAGTAATATGCTTAATAGCAAATATGATGATATGAACAAGAAATACATGTATGGTATGATCCGGCATGAGATTGATACTGTTTCAAAACAATGGCTGAAAGGTGTTGACCTACAGCCCACTTTCTGTGTACTGTATACATGAGGTCTTTAGCTTCAATAGACTTAAAAAGCAGATATCCCAATAATCTAAAATTTGCCACGGCATGATGAAGAAGTAATATTGTATACACTGGAAATAGTCTGAGATCTTGAGGTCAGTGGAAAATATATTTGCAGCATATAATAGGCCCTATGCTGCCATTTTCCTGCCCAATGCGACACAGGAAAGTACACCGGCAAAGGGCACTGCACTAACACTGTTCTTTAATTAAATACCTCTTGAACATGTTGTAAATGAGATCCAGAAGCAGCATGCTGAAAAGATACCAATACTTAATAGCATCAACAGAGCACTGCCTAATGCAATCTCACAGAGCAGGTGGTATGGAAGATTCTGACTCCAAAAATCTGACATCAAACAATGCATTTTTCAGCAACCTGTTTCAATATATATTGGTTTAAAAATAGGTTTCAAGGGTAAATATAATGATATATATTCTAACATATTTCCAGGTTAAAAACACCATTGCAAAGTTTAAAGTGCCAATGACGTTTTACAGTTTACGTTGCCCAGGAATGGTGCTTTAAATATTGAGAGACACAGCACTACCCAATTTAAGAAGAATGCATTAATTGCAAGTGGGGGGAAAAGAAGTAGGGACAGCAATGGTGCCAGTGTTTAATACATTACTACTATGGTCCTTATTTCAATTTGGGTGGAGTGTAGTTACTGTGTGTAATTCCACTCTGCCCAATCACAACTTGTCCAGTATTCGGGCACTGGCCTGTAAAATCGCTTAAAGATTTTGGCTGCAACAGGTCACAAAACATGGCCCCATCTGACCTTTTTCCTCAGGAAATAATTGTTAGAACTGGCATCCTTGCCATGGTTTCTCCTGTCTTTTTTCCTCTACCTCCTGTATTTTTTATTGTTTGCTGGACTTCGTTTTTGCTGGTTTGTGTACTTTACCAAAGCTGATCAGTGCTAAAGTGCAAGTGCTCCCTGTGTAAAATTTGATTAGGATTGGTTATCCATGATTGGCATATTTGATTTACTCGTAAGTCTCTAGTAAACTGCACTGTGTGTGCCCACGACCTGTAAATCAAATGCTACTAGTGGGCCTGCAGCACAGTTGTGCCAGCCACATCTGTAGCCCTATAAACCTGTCTCAGGCCTGACATTTCAGTGTCTGTGCATGCAGTTTTCAATTGCCATGTCGACGTGGCATGTGCACCCACTTCCCTGACCCAAAAGTTCCCTTTTACTACATGTAAGGCACCCCCTAAGATAGGCCCAGGGTATCCCTATGGGCAGGGTGCAGTGTATGTGGAAGGTAGGACATGTGCTGGTGTGTTTTACATGTCCTGATAGTTAAATACTGCCATTTGCTTTTTTTCACTTTTGCAAGGCCTGACTCTCCCATAGGTTATAATTGGAGCTGCCTTGTAACATTTTACAAGTGTAAATTTCAAATGGGAAGAGCTAGAGATTTGGAGTTTGGGCTCTCTGAGCTCAGGATTTAGAAACACATATTTTAGGAAAGGTGGTTTTCAAATTCTATGTTTGAAAATGTCACTGTTAGAAAGTGGCCATTTTCTTGCTTTACCATTCTGTGCCTCTGCCTGTCTCTGGAATCAGTGTCTGGTTCAGACTAACAGCTGGGTTGTTTGTGCATTCACGCTAGACAATCACACAAAGTGAGGTGAGGTGTGTCCTGCATATCCTGATGGCCCATCACCAGGCTGATGTGTCTTCCAGAGCTAGAGCGGTGGGACGAGTTGCTCCTGACACCTTAATAGGGATATGTCTGGCCTCTCACAATGCTTTCTCCACCCCCCCTGAAGAGTGTATGGATCCAAGGCAGGGTAAGGCCGAACTTGTGCACTACAAAGACTATCCTTTGAAGTATGTCTACTTCAGAGGCCAAAAGAGGTATAAGTATTGGGCCACAACCTTTTAGAACACTTCTGGATTGAGGACTCTGCCAAAAAGAAGAGCAGAAGAGCTAATAGGAGGAGTACTGCCCCTTTGCTGTGTGCTGCTTTGCTGGGTTGACCTACAGTTGCTGCTTCTGTCTGTGGGCAGAGCAAGAACTGGACTTAGCTTTTGAATCCTGCTTTTCGAAGGTTCTCTAAGGGCTTGTTTGTGTTTGCCTCCTGTTGGAAGTCTTAAGGCCTGCAAAGACTTCATTTGAAGCATCCCTGAACTCCACTGCTGGGAGTTATGACCTGCCAAGTGGTGCCAATTCCAGTTGTGTGCCCTTGGATGTTGTTCCTGCTGCAAGAGACTACAAAACTGATGCATTGCCCTTACAGTACCTGTTTTTTCCGATGCAGCTCCGCCATGAGGGAGAAGTTTGCACACACCGCCACCGTGTGGCCAAAGAAATCGAGGGAGTGCTGTGGGGCGGTGGGGTTGAGCGGGTGAGGGGCAAGGTGGGGGTTGTAAATTCCGGCATACGGCTGAACAAAGTGAAGTAAATAAATAAATAAAACAAATGATATTGCGTGCGCTGCAAAGCCAAATGGCGATGCAGCATGCACAATGTAATTTGTATTATTTATTTACTTAACTCCGTTTGGCCGTATGCTAAAGTTTACTACCCCCCACCCTGCCCATCCCCCACCCACTCCATGGTCCCGCAGCACTCCCTCGAGGAGCCACCACTGCCAGCAGGACCACACCACATCATGACTGCGCTGCCAGGAGGCAGCAAGCACAAGTTGTACATATCAATCAGCTTGGTGGGATAGTTCCAGCCCAATGGCGACTAAGTACCGTCGGCCAGCAAAGAACGCTGCATTGGTGGGAAGCTGGCTATAGCCACATCTAAATACGGCGGCAGACCGTCATGCACTTGATGAAGTACTTGGGACCCCCGTGGCGGCAAGACTGCCAAGTTCTACATCAGGCCCTCAGTGTGCGGAGGTTGAGCCCGCCCAGTGCAGTGAAATTTGTACTCAGGACTCTTGCCGGTTTACACTTTTGCCTTCATATATAAAGTACCATTGTTGAGGTAGCTTCCTCATTTTTCCTACTGTGTAAAGCACCATTCGCTGTAAAATGAAACGATATCGTAAATGTTTGGCCCAGACCCTTCCTTTCAATCCCTTGGTGGGGCATATCTCCTACCCCTGCTCACTTGGTGAAATCTGAGGATGTTTTCTTTTTTTCTTTTTGTTTTGTTTTGCTTTGTCTTTTTTTTCGTGGCTTGTTGGACTCTGCTCCGGGCCTGGATATGCACAGTGACTGTAAATAATGTTAATGGTGCACAGCGATGCTGTTGAGTCACTGAATTGCAACTAAAGCTTCCCAAACCGAAGGCATTAACATCCTGAAAATAACTGCAGGTGACAGTTTCATTTTTTTTTTGTTGCAGTTTAGGTCCTGTATCCCCATGTGCTACTTACGTAAGAGCATCAGTCCATCTCGGGCTTTACAGCAAAAAATAGAAACAATGTGTTGGCTGCCACCTCAGTAATTGCACACACATGAATTTAAGCAGAAAGGGCAGTGAAAGCGGCTTTTCTCCTCACGCTTCTGTGCAGTTCTTTATTATGTTCTTTAAGTGCTGTTTCAACTTAAAGCAATTCACTGAGGGTGCAGTAAAACATCTATAAAAGCTTTCTTTACCAAAACCTCACACAATTGATTGCTCACCCGTATGAACTGTTTGTAGAAGTCACCAACATTCATACATTTCTCAGTAGTTATACCTCTGGTGAATTCCTTATTGCTGAAAGAAGCATACTTGTGTTAAGAGAAAAGTGCACTACGTGTAGGAGGTGGACGCAGGCACAGGCGATGTACTCCTACCTTTTCATGAAAAGGAGCACACTGAGCTGAAAAATGGTACATTACTACTACTTCTGTTTTGAACAACGTGACATCATTTCATCTTTCATATTTCTTTATTAATAAACTAAACTGGAACACGTGAGTATGTGTGTGCAAATGTCTGTGATACTGATTTTCCAGACATGAGTGCAACTGAAACTGTACACACCTGCACCTACAAAACCCTGCCACATATTCCCAGGCAGCTACAACTACCTCCTGGGAGCCACAGCTCTTGTCGATTGCTCTTCTGGATTTAGACCCATGTTGGTCTTCTCTTTGGACATGAGTTGAGTTGTTTTACCCCTACATTGTTTTTTTTTGTTATGGCCCTTATTAGTAATCTATCCAGAATAGCACTACTGCTATCGGTAAGGAAAGGACACACAGGCAAGTGTGGATTTACTCCACACCCACAATTTCTTACCTTTAGTGTACTTATATTGATGTTGAGTTAAGAATAGATGCATCCATTTCGTTTTTTACATAATTCAAAACTTCACATAGAGGATTCCAATTATCTAATTTTACAGACGGCTGGGGACAAGTGCAAAACAAGAGGCCTAAATAGATGCAATTTTGTTTTAGAAAATTAACGGTAATGTGCCAGTACTATAACACATAAAGACAATTTATAAGAGAAATGGGCCACAGCCTATGGGAAAGTGACCTATGCAGAGAAAATTTCAGAAACAAAGCAGCACTTCCAAAATGAGCGTCGTATGCAGTAAACCAATTTTATATCAATTTACAACAATCAAGCAAAGAACATTAGAGGCAAAAATAGGAGAGACACGGAGCATAGCTGTTTTTTTAGCAACAGGCTTGAGTTAAGTAACTTCAATGAAATGCAAACAAGAAAAGAAAATAGGAGAAAAATATCATTTACCTACCCAGACAGTATCAGTTGCCACTAATATTTGGAGATCAAGCTACCCAGAAGACAAAAACGACTTGTCACCTTCCCATGTCATTCATGTATAAATTGAACAAATATCCTTAAAGTTAATATGATCAGTCACTCAACACATGGACGAGAAAATAAAATTCCGATATAATATATGAGACACGGCTTTACAGCATCAGATGTCCCTGTGGTCTATTATAGGTACAACAAACAATGATAAAGGCAAAAACTAAGTGGAGGTAACATAGATCAAACATTCGGCTGCAGGACATGAAACTGCACAATAGCTGTAGTGAAATTTCAGGTCCTTGGACATGTTCCTCCGAAGTACGCGAGACAGTAGTAAGCAATTTGACAGGAGCTGAGGAATGGATAGACATCATCTACAAGATGAAAAATTGACTTTTTGGTTTAACTTTGAGAGACACTGGCACCACAAGAACTAAAAAAGTATGAGAATTTGATGTGTTATACATACCAAATATGTTTAAATTGTATCATAATCGTGCCGCCATGGAAATTACTAAAGTCAACTCTTGGCATTAGGCAGATTGTATTGCAGAATAGTGTAAATAATGGGTTGAAAAACACACTCGAAGATGGCTGGATCATTGTAAAGTCAGCATGTGAAGTATCAGCAAGTGAACATCCGGGTTCAAAGACGAAAAGACACTGAGTGGCATGCACACGAATGGTCATTAAAAGTAAGAAATATTGGTACGCGAGACAGTAGTAAGCAATTTGACAGGAGCTGAGGAATGGATATTTGAGAGCAAGGTTATTGATTTGTGTTAGAAATCCGGTTTTTGATTGGCAAAGGTACGCACCCTGTCCAAACAGGAACCAGAGTAAGTCAGTAACACACTTTAAATTAACCTGTGTGTAGCATTTTACTTTATGCTAATTAGCATATCAGCGCGCTCGCGCTAAATAACCACAGGAGCCGGTGATTTGCGTTTCACACGCGGCTCCGACTGACTCGCCGAGGCCACGCCTCTTTATTTTATCTACGCGCGCGTCTGACATCACGCGTCAGCGCTAGCGCACCCCGGCAGCGCGGAAGGCTAGAACGCCTCGCCACGCGCCGGACATTACACTCCTTCCAACCTTTATCAAAACAACAAATAATTGACACAAAACAAATGAACGATGGATCTGTTACCAGTCTGCCAGTCCTTGCGGGTTCCACCAGATAGTCAGCCAGCTGGGACAATGATGCGGGTTTTCTCCGCAGGCCATAGCGTGATTGGCCGCCTCTGGATAGGGCCACCTCTGGGGTCCTGCGCTTTGGGGTGCCGTGCTCCTCCCGGGACGGGGAGCAGCTGGGCAGGTTACCCCCAGGAGTGGCTGGCAGGGACTGGGAGTCACGATCTCTGGGATCACCATCGTGCCTGTCCGGCGGGTGACGGTCCATGGTCGTGGTTCGAAGGGGAGTCTGAATTTGCTTCCAGGGTATCGGTCCTTGACATACACCTGATCTTGCATTTGGATCGTTGACTCCTTGGCTCCTCTCCGTCTGCTGTCTTGATCATTCGAGCGAGTACGATTGGCCAGAGTCTTCTCATTACTGGCCTGTACCGGAACCCAGGTCGGGTGGTGGGGGAGCGTGTCACTCACTATTCTTCCCATGGTGGCCATTCCCGGCGCTGCCTCTGTTGTGACGTGGGGGGTCATCCGGTATTCCCTCAGGAAACTATAAATCGCCCTTTCCAATGGAGATCCGTCCGCCATGGCTATGCGTATTGTCTTATTGAGGGTTCGCATAAATCTCTCCACCTCTCCGTTGGCTTGGGGCCAGCGTGGTGTCACCTTGCGATGATGGATCCGCCAACTCTTGAGATACTCTGCAAACTCTTGCCCTTGGAAGGGGGGTCCGTTGTCGGTCTTGACCACTTCAAATATGCCATGAGGGGCGATGGTTTTCTCGAACTTCGCAATCACCTCCGTGGCTGACTGGCTCCCCACTATTTCGACCTCTGGATATTTGGTAAAATCATCGATGATGACTAGTGCATAACGTCCATCTGGGAGGTGTCCGAAGTCGGCACTCACACACTCCCACGGCCTCTGGGGGTTTGCTTCGGTCACCACTGGGTGAGGGCGGTCCGGCTGTCCTGCCGCTTGGCACCAATTGCAGGTTCTCACGGTCTCCTCTACCATAGCATCCATGCCAGGGAACCATACCTTCGCTCTGAGCCTGCCCTTGGTTTTCACCATTCCTTGGTGCCCCCTGTGGGCTAGGTCTACCGCCTGCTGGGCGAGGCTGGCCGGCATGACCAGTCTGGGGCCTCGTAGAAGACATCCTTGGCCGTCAATGGACAGTTCTCCCTTTATCCTCAGGATGGATTCCAGCGTCAGTTTGGCTTGGGGTGTCCTCCGATTTAGCGATTCTTGGATGGCCTTCCAATCCCCTGACTTGACGGCATCCGCCGCTGCTCGCAGACATTCGTCTCCTCTAGACGCTTCGATGATTGCAGCTAGACTCATCGGAAGGGGTCGTGACCGCTCCGTCACAAGCCGGACATATTCCTCTGTGTCCTCCGCCTCTTCCCTTTCTTCCTTGGTGGCTTTCCGTGGGTGCCTCGACAGATAATCCGCCGGGTTCGTGGCTCCCGGTTTGTACTCCACCCGGTAATCGTACCCCTGTAGTTAGAGTATCCATTTCTCGATTCTGGGTGGTGGTTTCGATGCTGACCCTTGGAAGAGAGGTATGAGGGGCTTATGATCAGTCGCCACCGTGAAGTGGTGGCCATACACGTATACGTGAAAATGTCTACAGGCCCAGTGGATGGCAATGGCCTCTCGCTCAATCTGCGAGTATCGTTGTTCTGTCTCGGTCACAGACCGGCTAGCGTAGGCGATGGGGGCCCACTCTCCATTGCTTTGAAGCTGAGCCAACACCGCTCCCAGACCATAGGGGCTTGCGTCTACCGCCACATTGGTGGGCTTCGCAGGGTCGAAGTACGATAAGGTGGTGTCCGCCGAAAGGGCTGCTTTCGTTGCTTGAAAAGGTTGTTCCTGGTCAGGGCCCCATTGCCATGTGGTCGTAGATTTTGTCAATTCCCTGAGAGGTTTGGTGAGGTTGGAGAGGTCGGGGATGAAGCGTCCGCAGAAATTTACCATGCCCAGGAAACTTCTTGCTTCTGAGATGTTGGTTGGGGCTGGGGCTTCTTGAATGTCCTTCACCTTGTCCGAGTCTGGGGCCACTCCTTGATCCGAGAACGTGTACCTGAAGAAGCTAATCTTGTTCTGCAAAAATTGGCATTTCTCCCGGTGCAGGGTCAAGCCTGACTCCTGGATTCTCTTGAGAACTCCCCTCAACCTCTGGTGGTGTTCCTCTATGGTTGACGCATAGATCAGCAGATCGTCGCTTACGTTCAGCACTCCAGGGAGCCCACTGAGGACTTCTCTAATGGGATTTTGGAATACCTCGGCGGCACTCGAGATGCCGAAGTTTAGACGCCGATACCGTCTGAGGCCCACATGTGTGGAGAAAGTGGTTATGTACCTCGAGTCTGGATGGAGTGGCAGCTGGTGGTAGCTTGATCGGAGGTCCATTTTTGAGAACCACCTGGCCCCATTCAGCTCCCCTAGGATGTCATCAATGGTGGGCGTCAGGTGTCGTTCCCTTTTTACGGCGGCATTAGGGAGGCGCATATCCACGCAGATGCGGACCTGTCCAGGCTGTTTTGGCTTCCTGGCGATGACGATCGGGGACACCCATGGGGTTGGTCCGCTGACCTTCTCTATGATGCCTTTTTTTTCCAGAGCCTCCAGCTCCTGTTCGACCTTTTGCCTCAGATGGAACGCAATTCGCCTGTGCCTCAGCGCCACCGGTTGGACAGATGGATCAATATGTAACGACACTTCCTTCCCTTTCAGGCACCCGATCCCTTTAAACACTTCCCCGAACTCCTCCATGATGGTATCCAGCTCTTCCTCTAGGACTGCCATGGCAAACAATATAAGTCTCAGCTCTTCGGCCGATTGCCGCTCAACAGCATCCCGCTGCCTTCTTCTGTGACATAGACGGTGGTGCCTATTTTCCTCTCCCCGTGTTGCAGTTCCGTCTTAACGGGGCGATGCAGGGCTGCTTCCATGTGCGAGGCCCTTGCTTGCGACAGCTCCTTTGACCGTCCTAGTGTAAGGATGTCCGCCAGGGGCTTGCCGTCTTCCTGGAGGATGGTGACCCGGAGCTTGGATGAATAACACCCTTGTATGATCTGTCCTCGGATCTCCTCCTGCTCATCTCGGAACCCACACGTGCTGGCTAGCTCCTTCAGTCCGCCATGGAATGCATCCAGCGACTCTTCCGCCTCCTGCTTGGCTTGACGAAAGATAAACCTTTCATAGTCTCTGTTCGCCATGGGTTCGAAATGGGCATTTAGAGCGTTCAGCAGACTGAGGTAAGTCTTCGGCGTCGCCTCCACGATGGTCTTGTAGATGCGGTGGATGTCTTTGCCTCCCAGGTGGAGTAGCAATGCTCTGCGTCTTTCCCTCGATATGCCTGCCCCCTCAAAATAAATTTGTAGGCGGTCTGTCCAATCCCTCCAGCGTGGGGCAAAGGAGAACGGGGCACCATCAATGACAAACGGCTCCAGGGCGGGAATCGACGCCATCTTGGCACGTGCTCAGCGTTATGCGGAGACTGTCTGCTTCACTTCCCTTGGACGGACGCAGATGGGGCCGACGCCCTACGCGCTTCTGGTGTGGCTCACCCTTGCCCCTCCACCATTCGGGGACACGTCACTCATGGATCCAGCTGCAGGGTCCTCGGAGCCTGGACGCTCTAACAGGGCGTGGGCCTGCTCCGGGGCACTGGACAGGCATGCGCTGGCAAGCACCGAGGTCACTCTCAGCCACCAGGTGGTCGTTGGGCAAAGCTCCCAGGGGGCACATGGATGAGACTCTCACCTCTCGTCCCCCGTGCAGCACCAGCCATCTCTGCAGGCCTAACGGGGGAGATCACCGACCTCTGGCCACCAGCATGGGACAGACATTCAGCCCTGTAGGGACATGGGCACCTTTAGCAGGGTCCAAAACACTCCCTCGTCGCCAGTGTAGCGTTTTACTTTATGCTAATTAGCATATCAGCACGCTCGCGCTAAATAGCCACAGGAGCCGGTGATTTGCGTTTCACACGCGGCTCCGACTGACTCGCCGAGGCCACGCCTCTTTATTTTATCTACGCGCGCGTCTGACGTCACGCGTCAGCGCTAGCGCACCCCGGCAGCGCAGAAGGCTAGAACGCCTCGCCGCGCGCCGGACATCACACTGTGCTTACCCTCTCATAGCTTTGCACAGAGCAGTCAGGCTTAGCTTAAGAGGCAATGTGTAAAGTATTTGTGCAAAACATAAAATAGTAACACAGTGAAAACACCACAAAATACACCACAACAGTTTAGGAAAATAGTGTTTCATTTTATGAGTAAAACAAGACCAAAACAACAAAAATCCAATAAGTAGGAGTAAATACATGAATATTTAAAGAATGAACTGCTTTGTAGTGCTTAGAAACAAATAGTGCCAACTGGGGCCATCTGGGTATGCTTGACCAGGGCAAATAGAAAAGTTCAGGCCGAGCACGGGTTGGATAGAGGGACCAGCTTTGGGCCATTGAACAGTATCTTGAATGTGTCAACGTCGAGGGTGATGCGTGGAGCAAAGGAGGCAATCCGTCGCTGTCGATCCCGCAGATGCAGGCAATGTGTCGGTTCTGATCTGCGCATAGTCAAAGATTTGTCGAGATCCAAGATGTGATGAACATCAGGGCGATGCACCATCATTGCACCGATGGGCTGTGGGCAATGAGAGCAGCAGATAGCGATGAGTTGGCGTTGAGCCATGCAAAGTCAGAGATGAGTGGGAAACAGGAGACGATGCATTGCACAGTTAGCTATGCACTGTCCATGGTTCATGTAGCAGCTGCAATGTGTCAATGTCGAGGAAAATGCGCCAGTTCTGATTGGCGCAATCTCATTGATGCATGGATTTTCTTATATGCAGCACTTAGTACTCACTTCCAATGACCTAGGACTGGATTGGAACCACTTGGCAGAGCAGAACTCACAGCAGACAGAGTCTAGGTGCTAGTTGGAGGAAAACAATAGAAGGCTTTTTACATCCCAGAGACTTCAGAAAACAGGAGGCAAGCCAACAAGCCCTTGGAGATACTTAGGTTCTGGCATGTAGAGATGCAGGTCCAGTCCTTCTCACTTCCAGGCAAGAGGGCAGCAGGCAGCAGGCCAACACAACAACGTAGTTCAACAAAGTGGCAGTCCCTCTAGTAGCACAGCATTCCTTTTTCCTGGTAGAATGTACCCAGTTCTAGAAGAGTTTTGAGTTGGTGGTGTCAGAGGTCCAGTACCTATACCCAGTTGGGCCTTTGAAGCGGGGAGACTTCAAAGAGATGCCTTTGAAGTGCACAAGTCACTTTTGTTCCTGCCCTGGCTCCAACTCATTACAAGGGGGCATGTAAACCTTTGTGTGGGGACAGGATACAACCCTTTCAGGTGTAAGTGAGGCAGTGCCCAGCTCTGCCTCTACATCAAGCCAGTTAATGGGCCATTAATGCCCATCAAGTCACACCTATGCTCCCATTGTGTGTGGCTGTCTAGATGGAATGCCAAAAGTCAAGCTGTCAACCAACCAAGACGTGTATTCAGAGACAGACAGAAGGCAAAAAATGGTTAAAGTGAGAAAATGCCAAATTTCGAAAAGAATTGCAATTTTTAAAAAAAACGTCACCATAAGTTGTGTTTTTAAATTGTGGTGTTTTTAAATTGAGATTTTAGAGATACCAAATTTGGGGGTCTTATCTCTTCCCAATTGGAAATTGCACTGACAAAATATAATAAGGCAATCCCAATGTTATCCTATGGGAGAGATAGACCTTTCAGCAGGTCCCTGGGGAAAAACGAAACACGATGAAAATAGACAGGGCCGAGACTCCAGTCTCCTTTGACTAAGGTCGCTGGCAATTGCAGTTTCTCTAGTAGTCAACAGGCCCTTCAAAAATGGAAGCCACGTCATGCACAGAATGTGCCAGTCTCCACAAGAGGGCCCTCCTCCATTGACAATCCACTCATAAACCTCGCCTCCCCAGGCAGTAAAAGGAAGTGTGAGATGCTGCCCAACCTGCTCCAGAGAAACCAGGCGAGTTCGTACAGAGTGAACGAAGACATACCACTGGAAGAATGTGACAAAGGGCGCATACCGACCCAGAGAGCATGGCAAAAGACAAAGACTGCTTCACCAAAGTGGCGACCTCTTCTACGGAAGAAGAGCCATAAAACATGCCAGACAATGCTGGACTTCTCCTGGCGATCCAATCTTCCCACGAGGTTCTGGAGGGAAGAGTGGGAGAGGTGAGATCGGAGGTCTCTCTTTTACACCAAGCCCTCCACAATGTCACCTGAAATGGTAACCACAGATAAAAACAGAATTTCGGAGCTTGAAGATACGTCCAAGGGCTCTGAAAAGACGTGAGGAAGTCCCAGGCTATCACCAAAGAGGACGCTGGAGGATGCTGAAAACCACGGACAGCAAAACAATTTGAGGGGTGTGGGGTTCCCTGAGGGGGTCGAGGACCCTAACATAGTGCAGTTATTGGACACAAGACTGAGAAACTTCCTCCTGAACGACACGTTCTCTGTCTGTTTTATCATTAAGAGGGCACACCAAACACTGAGGGGGGGAAACATCCGCTGGGGGCACCCTCTAGACCAGTAATAGGACTCTTCTTCAATTTCCAAGACACAACATGATCCTTGCTGAGGTTCGCTGGATGGGAGAAGTGTGGCATGAGGACTCGAAAATCCTTGTCTTCCCAGACTATACACAAGAAGTACAACACCAAAGATGCACCTTTTGACTCAGTGAAAGCCAAGCTGAGGGGCCTCCACCTGCAATAGGTGCTCCTATTCCCAGTTAAGCTTAAGGTTTTGTATCAGGGTAAATCAATCTTTTTCCAGATGCCTTATGAGACCTGCGCATGGCTTGAAGAATGTCCCAGACTGTCTGGTCAGGGGGAAAAAGGACTTGCTTATGACCTCAGAAGGATGAGGGTGCCCATCTGAAAGACAGGCAGCAGGGCCGGGGGAGTGGAATGGTTGGTGTTTGGAGTTCACCTTATAGAGGAGGGATACAGACTCTTCAGTTGCTAATTCGCCCGAGGAGAGGATGTACACATAACAAGAGTTCGAACAAGGAGTCATGATAGGTAACCCACCTTTAGACACCAGGGCGCTCACAATTGTGTCATTGAATGTCAATGGATTAGGTGACATAATCAAGAGAGGTTTGGTGGCCCAATATATCAAACAGCAACAGCCTGATGTTATCCTCCTACAGGAAACCCTTCTCCAGGGAACACACTGCTGATTTCTGGGAAGCGCGACATACACCACACTGGCGCATGCCGGCTACACCACCAGACCCATGAGAGTAGCTATAATGATTACAAATAACCTCCCCTTTCAGGTGGTTAAACAGTGAATAGAACCACATGTCACATTTGTAGGGGCAAAAGGGTGGTGGGGGCAAGCTGATATCACCCTGATTAACGGATATAACCCCATGAGGTTGCAAACAGCCACTAGGAAGAAACTTACTGAGATCCTGTTAGAGGCGAACTCCATGCTGCACACACTGGGGGTGACTTCAATGATGTAATTGAAATTAAACTGGATAGATCTGGGACCCTTTGGATGGGTGCACAAGTCACCCCACTCTTGCACTTTGCTGACACACTGAGCCTGTCAGACTTATGTTGGTACAAGCACCCCACGAATAAATGGTACTCTGAATGCAATGCAGGAAGCGCTTTTTAAATTGCGATCCTGCTTCAAGGAATCACAATTTACCACCAACTTGAAGTTGGTGGTAAATTGCAAATCCTTAGAAAAATGCACAATTTAGCATTTTTCTAAGTGCCATGTGGCGCACATACCTGCCCTCAGGGCACGTATGTGCGCCACATGTTCACACATGCATATTTCAGGAGTGCATTAGGGTGGCCTTTTGGCCCCCTTGCACCCTAGAAATTGCGTGTGCAATTTGCGAGTACCTATTGGATACTCACAAATTGCGCATTAAATTCCTATTCATTCCTATGGGCCTCTAGGCCAATAGAAATGAATGGGAAGCCATTCCTTATTTGCGACTCACAATTTGCAAGTCGCAAATAAGGAATGTGTAGGAATCGCAAACAATTTGCTGAAGCCTACATACATTGCATTTTGCAAGTCTATAATAGCGAATTGGTAAAGTTCGCAATTATAGACGTGCAAAATCCAATTTTGATACATATGGCCCAAAGAGTTTTGCACTATAAGTAGAGGGGCTGTGATCCCACGTTTAGAGGCACTGTGTGGACCTGTAACCAGACGCTGCTAATTCTACACCAGAGGACTGCTGGACTGCCAGGAGGAACCACCTTGTGACTTGATTACTCTGAAAGTGCTAAACTGAGATCTGTGGTGCTGAAATAAGGACTGACACTTTGCTTTGAGGGCTCTGCTGGTGTGCCCCCTGTGATCTCCAAGAAGTGCTCTTATGCCCCTTGTCCTTGCCAGCTTAGCGCCTGGAGAGCGCTTTATTCCTTTGGACTCTAAGACCTGAACCTAAGCATGTGGAGTGCTTACGATTGCTGGAGACAGTGCGTGTGTGTGTTGTCCAGCTCGGCACATTTGAATGCTTCCTTCATGACACTGAGTTTGTGGAGAATTCCCTTTGCTGCACATTGAAGAAGGAGTGCACTTGGGGGCAGACAGCACCCCCACTTCTGTGGGATACGTGCCGCGAGCTGTGTGGCTGGACTGCCACCCGCTCTTTGTGCTTGAAGCACAGCTGTGCCATGAACAGCATAGGGTGTGCTGCTGAAAAGAGGAGCTGCGAGAGTCTGAGGTTGCTAAGAAGGTTTCCAGTTCACCTCCTGAGTTCATGTGGGTTGTTGGCTCCCAGGCATTAAGGAATCTCGACAGGGAGTTCCTCTGTGTTGCTGGGGCAACGCCAATGTCACAGAGGGTCCGGGCCAGCCAGCTCAGAGGATGCGGAGGACCGCAGCCCAATGAGGAGTCCTGCGGGCTGAGTGCTGTGACCCAGTCCAGGGAGAAGAAGTACAGCAGTGGCTGGTAGTGTTGACCAGGAAGCGAGGAGGAGCACCAGCACATTTTTTGTCTTGGCAGCCTATGACTGCAACCTAAACTGCTTAGCCCCCCATAATTGGTTAGGGGGCTGAGCTTCCCTTCTGTTAATGGCTGGACTGCGCACTCGCGGGCAGACAGCCCTTTTGTGAGAGGTCCCCTGCCAAAGTGGGCAGTGTGGGTGCCTTCCTATTGCAGACATACCTGGGTCATTTTGGGTGGATTATTGGGACGGGGTGGAATCTTGACGGAGGCTCCCGATTCCCTGTGAGAATTCACCACAAACATTGGTATAGGCGCACAGGTGCTGCTGCACCTGGGATCCGTGATGCATTACCACATAACCCCTAATAGGTGTGCAGATGTGCTGCACCCTATATTCTCCTGGGGGTTATTTGTGATACCTGCAGTTATATGTGCTGATTCATGAATGTCCCTGCTGCATTTCATGCCCTAATGTTGTAATGCAGGTTGCTCTGGCACTCGTCATGTCATGTTTGCACAGTGATTGGTGATTCTGGTCTCTTGGATGCTTTATCAGCTGCTACTGTTCGTGCCCTGATGATATGTTCAGTGCAGTGATGGTGTTTTTATAAGGTTTGCAGTAACGCACAACGTTTTCGGGAAACATGGCGGCCGGCTGAGACGCCGGTCGGGAGCTTAGCCAGGGGGAGCCGCTCCACAGCATAATATATACTCACCACCGCTGCCTGACTCCCGTTCTTTCTACCGCAGCAATCCCCGACTCAATATGGTCTGGTCCATCTTTACAGGCATCTTTTTAGGGTTCTTGGGTGAATGGTGGCGCACGGATCACCTCCCTGGGCCGCGGCAGCAGGAGTGCTGCAAGCCCTTCACTTTGCTTGGACGCTACGTGGAAAGGAGGAGAACGGAGCTGGCAGAGTCAGCACAAGTGGTCTGTGCTCGGAAAAGGATTCTGCTACACTGGCTGAACAGCCAAACAAGGAAAAGACGGTAGGTGACCTGCAATTCACTGTGGGTAAAGGGCTGAATTATGATGAGAAAAGCAAGTAGTGCTGGGCAGATGGACACAAATAGACATATTGGCCTAAGGTTAGAGCCACAACAGGAGAAGCAAGTAGGACACAAGCAAACCAGCCCCAAGAATATAGATAGATTACAGACCCTGCCGGATAGACGCTACACACTAAGATCACACATTTTCTCCCCTTGGGTACTGGAAGAGGGTGGAGGTGCTGGTAAAACTCCCTCTCAACCCACAGTAATATTGCAGGTCAGTCGGAGTAAAGTTATTACAAACACTGGTCTCAACAGAGACCTGCACCCTCTCCCTAAAAAGACCATTACTAAATTGGCAAATACAGGCCTGTTGAAGGGGAAACAAGCAGCCATGGCCCAAAACCCTCAGAAGATCACTCCCTCACTTAGATCTTTCATCATCTTCAAGCTTAGGATTGAAGCAAGAAGTGTGGAGGGAGGTATAGAGAGTATGGATGGTAAAATAAATACACCCGAGCAGGAAGGACTGGAGAATAGAGCAAAGAAGTCCAACACGAAGACTACTCCTACCAGTGAGTCTGATACTACCCCAGTTCACCCAGTCATGACGCAAAATAGATTCTCATCTTTGAATGTGGAGGGATTACCCCCTGAGGTTGATGGTGAAGGAGATGATTCTCCAGTACAATATCTAGGGGCTGATGGGCTAACTACCCCAGAGGGAGTAGGTGAGAGTACCAGTAGCTCAGATAGTAAGAACACATTGCAGGAGATACTGTGCCGCCTCTCTCTCGGAATTACAGAACGCTTCAATATTTCAGAGGCTAATCATAAATCCAGGGAACCTTCTTTAACATGGAAGGAAAGATAGAAGGTCTTGCCATACGAACACAAGAGCTGGAGCTTGGTGGTCAAGACCTACAGGCTAAAACCCAAACAAACATACAGGAGGTAGAGTGGTTAAAACAAAGAGAGAGAGAGTCATATCAGAAAGAATCGAAAGGCTGAAAAACAACGCCAGGAGAAATAATATTAGAATCCTGGTTGTGGCTGAGGGGCTGGAAGGATCAGATATAAAATCATTTGTGAAAAACTTGCTGAAAAGTTTGTTCCCACAGGAGGTCCTTCTGTTAAATTTAGAAGCAGAAATTCAGCGAGTGCATAGAGATTCTTTCAAACTTCACCCAGGTAAAAAAAAAACACAAAAGATCCCGGTAAACTTACTTTCATACTCGGTAAAACAAACAATCTTGGGGTTAGCGCTAAAAGAAAAATCAATACAAGCAGTGGGTGCTTCCTACAGAGTTAGGTCAGATATCTCAAGGGAGACAGCCAATAGACAGTGGGAACTGGGTAACAGAATGGATGAGTTAATGAAACTGGGGGCATCCGTACAATTGAGGTTCCCGGCTTTTCTAAACGTGATGTGGCAAGATAAAATGTACAATTTTTCAGACCTGGCTGAGGTGGATACATTTATTCAGGAAGTGAAACTAGGGAATACAAGTAATAGATAGAAGGCAGGTGGCGGGAGAAGGTGATGGTGATATAGGTAATATGGTTCCCCTTCAGCATAAGCTCAGTAGGCAGCAGGGATGCCTATAAAATATTTTTTTTGGGGGGGGGAGGATTTCCATGGGAGGGTGAACTAGTGGTGGGGAGCAGAGGGGAAAAATGTAATTGTTTTGTCCTCAAGTCAGTGAAGGAGTGCCTGTTATAAGTCATCAAAAACAAGGCTTGCAGGGATATCAAAAGAGGAAGGTGAAGAAGTATGAATAAGAGAGATCTGACGATTGTTTATTGGAATGTGAATGGGTTGCGGGTTAAAAGAAGGCCGAGAATAATAGCGCAATATTTAAAAGACCAGAATGCCCAAATAATTATGCTTCAGGAGACGCATCTTCTGAGACAAGAATGTAAGGAATTTTTCTCTAAACAATAGGAAAGTGGGTATCTACTGACCAAGCTCATTGTACTAAAGAGATAGCAATAAAACTAAAGCCAAACTCAGGGATCGAGCTACTTAGGTACAGAGCAGATGAGGGTGGGCGTTGGATATTTGCTGAGATCAAAATAGCCCTGTGACATATACACTAGTGAGCTGTAAAGGCCCAACATAGATGATGTAACAACTCTGACCAAGCTCTTCTCTAACTTGGTTGAATTTCAATCTCCCATTATTCTTGGTGGAGATTGTAATGTCCTATTGAATAATTATCTCAGTAGGTCGTCAGCTAGGACTCAAATGACCTCCCCTAAGATGAGGGCATACCTAGTGGATATGATGGAGAATTTTAATTTATGTGATGTCTTCCGTAGAGTGGAGGGCAAACGCAGGGGTTATTCCTTCCACAGTAAAAAGAATGGGGATTTCTCAAGAATAGACTACCTGTTCTTGGACAAGAAAAAATTGGAGTTGGTAGTCCGGATAGACCATTTGCCTATACATCTTTCAGATCATGCAGCATTGTTATTAAAAATTGAGAGAGGAGATACCCATACAATCGGTAGGTGAACAATGAATAGAAGGATTATGTTACAGCCTGAGATAATAGAGAAAGTGTCTTGCAATACTGAGGATTTTTTCTCATGGAACCTGGGGTCAGCCCCCGTGCACATGGTATGGGATACCTATAAGGCATGGTTAAGAGGTATTGTTAAAAGTCTCACAGTAATCTGGGTCATGGAACAGAAAAGATACCTTAATGAAATAGAGGAGGAGATAGGCAAAATGGATAACCTATTAAAAGATAACAAAGGCTTAGAAAGAGAAAGAAAGGAGTGGGTAGATAAGCTGGAAGGTTTACGCTTGAAGTTTAGAACTAAATTGGAGGAGAAAGTAACTCGACACTGGGAGGTGAGCAGATCCAGAGATATTATATAAGGGGATTGCTGTGGAAAGCTACTGGCTTGGAAATCAAGGTCGGATAGAAATCAAAATGTTATAGGGAAGATTCTAGAAGAGGAGCTTGGGCTCATAGTGGAGGAGAGTGAACAATCAGAGCTGCATTTAGTAACTTCTTTCAGGAGCTATATACAGAAGACCTAGAGGTAACTGAGCAAGAAATACAAGGTTGGCTCTTACGTAAGCAGCTTCCTAAACTTACAGAAGTTCAAGCCCTCTATCTAGGATGAGAAATCAATGGTAGTGAAATCCTGGACATTTTAAAAACGCGAAAAAAAATGGGAAAGCTGCAGGCCCAGTCGGGATTCCCATTGAATTGTATTCTGTACTACGGGAAGAGATTATCCCGGTGTCGGTCAAACTATTAAATTCTATCCTGATAGATGGGGGCACAATCCCGATGTCATGGAACGAAGTAGTAATCTCCTTAATTTTGAAGCCAGGCAAGAACCCGACACACTGCCAATCATTTTGCCCACTATCATTACGTAACAATGATTATGAGATAGTCTCTGGGGTTTTAGTCGCATGTTTGAATAAGGTAATGGGGCTGCTGATCCATCAAGATCAAAAAGGTTTTCTCCCTGAGAGCTATATGAATGAGCTTAACTATTCCTTGATAGGTTCGATGGATTTAGCCATACGCGGAACGCCCCCCTCGTAATTGTCACGTTAGATGCTACAAAAGTATTTGATTGCGTCAATTGGAGGCATTTAAAGACTACATTAGAACATTTTGGTTTGAATGAAAATATGATGGACACTATTTTAAAAATGTACATAGCTCCAACAGCAAAGTTTCTAGTTAACGATAGTCTGTCTCCCCCTGTGCGAATTGAGGGAGGTACAAGACAAGGTTGTCCTTTGTCCCCTGTATTATTTGATCTCTACATAGAGCCGTTTGCTCAAAGTTTGAGTTTAAATGAAGAGATTAAATTGTTTAAAATTGGGGCAGACCAGGAAGGTCTTGCTTTATGCTGACGACCTTATGGTTTATACCTGTCTGCACATGATGTAATGCATATGAAACGCCATCGTTTTATGGTTCCGTTGATTCACTATGTAAAATGTTGTACTACTGCATTGGGATTTGTCGAAATTGATGAAGATGGCACTGCACTGCACTTTATTATTCTTTACCTATGCTGCTCTTGTTTTGTTTATATAATAAAAAGATTTATTAAAAAAAAAGTAGTGGAGAAATAAAATGTGTGGATGAATTGAGCTATTTGGGGATTCATATAATTAAAGACCTTGAGAAGATAATGGCTGTTAATTTGGAAAGAGTAGGAAAGGAGATAGATGTATTATTAAAAAGATGGCAGAACCTTCCACTTACGATCTACGGCCGGATTATTATGGTGAAAATGTCCATCTTGCCAAAACTCACCTTTCTCTTTGATAATATTCTGTTGCATTTTGAAAAAAAAACACTCCGGAAGCTGCAGGGGAAGAGTTGTTCTTTTATATGGGATAGTAGAGGAATACGCCTCTCATGGAAAAAGCTGAGACGGGAGCGGGATTGGGAGACATAGGTCTCCCCGACCTTCAGATCTATTGTTGGGCGTTCAAACTTAAAAACAATAGAATGCTTCTACAATGACCCGATGAATATCTAATAGGGATTATGCTTAAAACCATGCTGGTGGGCTTATCTGAGGAGGGCTTCTCCTGTAAGTATGGAGCTCCAAAATTTGTCAAAAAAGTCAGATTAAAATGCCTCCTGTCAGCAGCAAGAACTTGGTACGAGATAAGATCGATCCTAAGTGTACCTTATTACAGCAGACTGTCTCCCATATGGGATTCTCCAGGTACCCCAGAATGTCTATTGGATAGCCCAGCAAAACCACTGAAACAGCGAGATGTTAGGCAGTGGGGTCAACTGGTAGATGACAGATAAAAGTTAACTTGGAGCTACTGGCATGACAAGACCAAAGGGGCAATATCTAGATTTAAAATCTACCAGATCAATGCCTGAGTCAAAATGGGCTAGACAGAGATTCAAAACAAATCGAGATGGAACTTCAGATCACAACTGCAAGGAAAAAAAGAGGTGCCACTTTGGTATCAATTCCTCCTGGATGCAGAACTGGCGCAAAATGAAATCACCACACAGTGCATGGGATGGATGCTTGCCAGAAGTGGAGCTGGCAGATTTATGGCAAGTATCTTGCGCTACATTTTACCTGGCGGTTAAACCTGCTGCTTTAAAGAAAAAACACTTTTTTACCTAACATAGAATCTATTGGACCCCAAAAAAGCTTGGAAAGATAATAGGAGGCACAGATTCAAAGTGCAAGCGATGTGGCAGCGGAGATGCTGACGATGTGCACATGTTTGCCAACTGCTCAAAATTGGGAGAATTCAGCAGTGGGTAAGACCATTTCGCTCTCTGTGGGTGTCAACATAGAGGTAAGCCCAGAGTTATTTATGTTTAGGATATCCCAACTGGTTTAAGATATGTATGATCTGCAAGTAAACTGTAAATATTTGATTTTTTACTTAATACAACTAGCAAGAAGAGAACTCTGTAAACTTTGGTCTCAATCGGAGGCCCCTTCCTGGCAGGGTTTGAAGAACTCTGTGGCTTTTTCAAGGAAATGGATATTGAAGACCTCTCTGTCCAATGATTACACCCTGTCAATTCAGCAACTCTGAGGGCAGTGCAAATTTCAAAACAACCCAGTAAATCTGATTGATCTGTAGCCGATTCTGGGCACTCACGAAGGATGCATCGACTGGTGCTAATCGGTGGTGATATGAGAAAAAAGAAATCTGCAAGCATTTACTTGATTGTACTAACTTGTGATGATATGACCATTGCCTAGTGGCAACGTGATTTTATAATCTATGTGATGTCATGACAAGTGCCTAGTGGCGCAGTGATTTATGTGATTATGGTCTAAAGTGTTTTATGTGCAATACAAAGGATATTTGTATATAACCTTGTGTGGAGTCTCTTTTTGTGGTGTGCCCAGTGTGTCACAGGTGTATGTGTGTATGTGTGTGTTGTGCAAACACTTTATACATTGTCTCTGTGATAAGCATGACTGCTCTGCCAAGTTACCAAGGGGGTGAGCAGGGGTTTCCTTGTGTGTAGAACTCCCTTACCTTGACTAGAGTGGTGGGTTCTGCCTGGCTTAGGTGTATACCCTAGCCAACCAGAAATCCCATTTCTAACCTTTCTCATCCAAGTTGCTCCAGAAGCCAATACCTATTTAGATTTCACTGTTTGCCATTTTGTTTTCGAAAAAGGAGGATTCAACATACTGAGGGAGTGTAAGAAAGAGAAAGATAAAATTATAGATGACTATCTTTACAGCATTTACCTACCCAGTTAAAGTTAACTGGAGTCTCTCCAATTTTCTAAATAGAGGTTTAATCACGGAGAACAAGATTCACAATTTTACAACTTCATCTCATCCTGAGACTTACACACAAACACCCCAAGCACCACACACTGAATTTTTCTAAGGTTATCTCAAGAGCTATTCCTCTGCATTAATTCACATTACGAAGACTTGACTTTATATCCTGATACTAAACCAAAGTCTTTAAAAATAGAGGTGGTAGATCACATCAATAGCTCAACTTCACCAGACTATATATTTAAATCCTCTACAAACAATTTAGATTTTGGGTCTGGGCTGTTACCACAAAAAGGGGGAATACTGGTGTATTCCCTCAATATTTGGGCCAGCGACTTGCTTCACACAATAAATTCAGCTACTCTCCATTCCAATCAGCCAGTATAAGTTAGAGCCATTTCCCTGATTAAATATGTGGCTAAGTTGCTTTAAAAACAGTACAGAGCAACATCAATGCTATGCTGACAGTGTGGGGGGCTACTGGATGACACCCACGCTGATGATAACATTTGGTAGTAACTTTGACAATAGATAATCCGTAGGATAATAACAGGTGATGCCAGTGGCAACACAGTGATAATTTTGGATTATTGTTGACCACCCCCTACAGTGCCTGGAAGATTGCTCTATTCAGAATATCACTAGCCAGTGGATAGAATCATTTTAAATAGGAAAGATTCATGAAATCCAACTTGGATGTGTTCATTCTACATTTAAACAGGCCTTCGTTTGTGCTTCACAAGGATCACCAATATTATTTAACCTATATCTGTGTCCTCTGAATCATCTACTTCATCACACCAAGATTAGAATACCAAAGCATGACAGCTACTAAGACTTTCTCCTAAACAAATGTTTCTCTTTTCTTAGTTTTTCCAAAAAAATGTTGACAATGCTCTCTTCCATTTTAGGATTGATTTTGGGAACTCTGCTTACTTGCCTCTACCACAAGGAGTATCTTGTGCCTTCAGTTCACAAAGATTTCTGTTACATGATTAATGCCAGGTCTTAAAAAAATTGGCCATGTGTCCAGTCACCTTCATCAGCATCATTAACTTGCTTCGCCACAAGACGTTCATCCTATATGATGCATTATATTTTCCGGGTTTTCTTCTGAATACATTTTCAACATTAGCTCTAATTTTTTACTTGAAATCAGCAAAGCACCTTTTGTTGAACATTCTCAAAGGTAATTATCAGAAAGGAAAAGCAGTTAGTGTTTCAGGTGCGTAGTTATGGAATTGTGTTCCACTTGTTACCCAAGATGATCCAATACATCTCCATCCATTATAAAATGAAAAATAATCATTAATAACATGTTGGAAAATAGGGCAGTAAATGAAAATCAGAAGAAATACCATCTCCTCAAGTCAAAACTGCTGCATTCAGTCGTATGCCAGGAAAAATTAGGCATAAACTGTGGCAATTGCATTATCATCAATATGTTTGTCATATTTTCTGTACATTTGTAAAGCAACAGTTAAGTGGTGCTACTCACAGTGCTGATGATAAACACTTCATTTGCACCCCAATGTCAGCATGCATGTTGTACCTAATGGGCCTAAACGTTAACTGTATGGTTCAGTCTTTGTAGCAAATGTGATCTCATCCTCAGATTCACTTTGAAATATCACCTGCCATACTATTGAGTAGAACCGTATCCCAACCCTCCCTAGGGTCTCTTTCAGACACTTGCACATATTGTTTCCCGACTTTATGCAATATTGATACTGACAAGTGTTCCACTTTTTTTTCCCTTTCATACTTGTGCAAATGATGTGAGGATTCCTCCACTTTGCATAAATCTCAATTGTTGTCTTTTGGCATAGCTGTGGTATCCCTTAGACACACAAAAATGTGTGTAATGAGGAGTTTATACTATGAGAGGCACTCGTCTAATCTGTGAATTAAATTGTTAGGTAGTGTGCTGCACTGCTTGCCTCCTAACTGAAGGTCCATGTGTCATGCAAAACAAAAATCAGACATCATTTTTGTTCCAGCCTTCTCGACTCTACAAGGAGTTCCTAACAATGAGACAAATGTCGATATGAGTTTTACATCTCATTTAAAGTCCTCTAACTCCTTCTCGACAATCATGGATTGGGCACTCCAGATTTATGCCTTGAAGCAGACAGGCATTGTATGGTGTAAAACCAGTTTCAACAACAGCGTCAAAGCCAAAAGCTTTTCACTTTAACAGGTAAGTACCATTGATAAGGCGCTGCTAATGCTTTTATTTTACCGTTCTAGAATGACTATCAACAATGATGGAACAGTAACGTAAAAAATTGCCTCCTGTTGCTGAAATGTGTGCAAAGGAGTGCATGCGTCACAACGGAGTTGTACAACACATGCTTGAAGACATACAGGAGTTTGCGGCTAGTTTGACTTTTTTTTTACTTTAACGTTTCAAAATGGCTGATGGCCATTTTAGAACGATAACATTTAAAAAGACTAAACGAAAGAATGCAGGATCACAAAGAAGAAAGCGATTAGCCAAGTAGCACTTAGCCACTGGTGAGCCGGTAGAAAAACAAGAGAGCAGACTTGGTGGGGGAGCATTGATAGAGCTTGCTTAAACATCCAGAGTGAACAAGGACTTTTTATATTTAAAAACATAATTAAAAAAACAATGTGTGTGGACAAAGCAAAATGTGTGGACTACTCTTGGTTATCTGACAAAAATACCAGCGCCAAAAATATGATCAAAAAAATATTGGGAACACCAACATTGACTTAATATACTTTGCATGTAAAATCAATTATGTTGGCAACAAAAATATAAAAGACCACAATATCATAAACAATGGGTAAGTATATCGAATTTTGACTATTTTACACTATCAACTTTAAAACATACATTAACTTTGAAAATATCACATGATACTTGCAATATAATATATATATGTATATTACCTACTGGCGGTCGCCAGTAGGTAGTTATAGTTAGGACCACGTTTCCATAGGAAATCCGCAACATTCTATTTTGAATAACTTTGGCGCCGGTCGACGAATCCTCGCGAATTTTTCAAAATAGGTGGGGCGCTACGCTCCGCTCCTACCCTGAAAGTCTCGGGGGGATTCGTCAAGCGGGGGCTGAGATAAAAGGGGGGTCCCAAAACACGTTTTTCCCATGCATTTTTCCATAGGACCTTTAGACAGGGCTACAGCCCGAACGGCTGAACAGAATTACTAGAAATTTGGCAGAGAGGTAGTCCTCAGGTCAAGGAAGTGCCTTTTGTAGGTTTGGTGTAAATCTGTTCAGTAGATTCTGAGAAAATAGCCTTTAAATCAATATATATATCTGAGCCAGCTTACGGTGCGCTTACGGTACACTTACCGTACGCGTACGGTGGCGTGCGCGAGCGCGATTCTGATTGGCTCTTAGATCCTAGTAAACATTCGAATCGGCCGAAACCAGGAAGCGGCGGCCGCCATTTTCTCTCTCGCACTGAGAGTGATGTGTAAAATATAAAGCCCAAAAACAAGTAAAGGGGCTGTTTAGACAGCCCCCACACACATAGGCATGTTGAGGTAGTCCCCAAAGATCCCCCAAGGCCAAAAACGGAATTTTTATTTTTTCGCTAATTTCGCCGATTACGCTTACCGTACGCGTACGGTAAAAAATTATAAAAAAAAAAAATTATCCACACTCTCCCCACCCCGTGTGCAATTGGTGGCCGATGGCCATCAAATGTGCATGGCTTATTACAGGTGAAAAAAACTATAATATTTAAAAAAAAAATAATAAAAAAAAAAATTATCCACACTCTCTCCTCTAAAAATTACGAAAAATTAAAATATTACCTTTCAAAACGAAGTGCATCATATGTCCTCCATGTGCGCACGGTGCGCGAAGCGCATCGTGCGTACATGGCCCATCTAGCGTAACGTGGGCACGCGGTGCGCGTAGTGCACCGCGTGCCCACCGTGCGTGCACGGCACTAACTGCGTAAAGTGGGCGCGCGGTGCGCGAAGCGCACCGCGTGCTTACTGTGCGCGCACGGTGCGCGAAGCGCACCGTGCGCGCACGGAACGAACTGCGTTAAGTGGGCGCGCACGCCACAAATGGCGTAAAGTAACTTAGCATTTAAAAAACCGTACAAATTCACTGAAAAAGCATAGGTTTCACACACGTTATAGTTAGGAATTAGCATTTAAAAAAACCTTGCTAATTCACTGAAAAAACCATAGGTTTCACACATGTTATAGTTAGCTGGACATTTTACTGATAAAAAAACCAATGAAATTCCCCCGTTATAGTTACTGTAGGCAACTATAACTCACGCGACCGTAATCCTCTGCTGATGACATATGTGTCTTTATGAAAAAAAAATATTTGTAATATATGTATAGCTAAAATTTAATGGAAGAAGACATGGGCAAATAAGTGTCTAAATACAGTATTAGCATCAGCAGAGGATTGCGGTCGTGTGAGTTATAGTTGCCTACAGTAACTATAACGGGGGAATTTCATTGGTTTTTTATCAGTAAAATGTCCAGCTAACTATAACATGTGTGAAACCTATGGTTTTTTCAGTGAATATATATATATATATATATATACATATATATATATATATATATATATATATATGTGTGTGTAAGAAATGTATAACTTATTCATACAAAGTTAAAATATATACTTTACAATGATTGCAAAAAATTATAAATATTTCGAAAATTAAATATATTATCCAAACATAAATGAATAAACATTCTGATAAAATTAATTAAACTATCAAACACCAGTTTAAAAGTAAATGATTTTTTTTTTTTTGCAATAAAGCCATTAAAGCCAAATTAATACAAAATGACTGCAAGATAAATTACAAATTAAATTAACTTTTAAATTAAAACAAAAAATATATTAAAAGAACTAAAAAATCAAATTAAATAAATCAGACTTAGATTGGTAACATTCACTATTCTAACTTCAACTTGAAAAAACAGTACTGAACATGTTGGAATCTGTAGGAGTCAAAGGTACTATTCCATTCGCATATCGGCAACAAGAGGGAAACTGTTGGACTTTGGAGGAGTTAGAACTAGGGGTGGGTGGAACTCACAGAGTTTCTTTCCGCAGAATTCCTTGGAGTTGCATGAAAACCCAGCGAGATTCCGCAGAGTTAAGCGATCAGGTGGAATTATGCACATCACACTGCTCTTGCAGATTTTTAGTGCAGGGAGCTCATTCCACGCTGAAAAATCAGCATGAACAGCACCATGCGGTGTATCAGAGGGTGCTGATTCCAGAGCTGATTTTGCTATCTCTCAAGTAGATTTTCTACTCCAGCGGCAGCTTTCTGTCCGCTAACAGACAAGACCGTCCGTGACTGCCTGCATGGGGGAAATTATGCCAGATGGCTTCCTGACAACCAAAAATTCGCTCTAGGCGTTGGCAAATCTCACTCGTGGTTGCCAACTTACAATTCCCAAACCACTTGTGTGAAAGAACTCAGCCATGCAGCAGTTGTCAGAATTTGGTTGTAACTCTGCGTTACATGTATAACCGGAGTGGTCAAAACTCCGCCAACTCCGCTGGTGGAGCTGAATTTATCACCCACCCCTAGCGTGAACTACTTTTTCCTTTCCAGAATAAGCAAGAGTATGGGAGATATGAAATTTTAGAAAGCTCCGATTTACTTTTTCCTATCCTAAATTAATGCAAAATAAATTACATACATATGTGAATTGCAAAAACATACACTGTATTTCAATAAACAAATCAAAACAAATATTTTTGACACTAAGGGCCTCATGTAGGTAGCGTACCAGTTACCACTTCTTAAATACCGAGCCGTACCGACTCGGTATTTAAGAAGTGGTAACTCGTATGTAGGTAATGAGTCGGTAATTTTTACCGATTCGTTACTAGTCGGTGATTACCGAATCGGTATTTACCGATTCGGTAATGAGGCATACCTTCCCATTGATGGGAAGGTATGCCTCATTACCGAATCGGTAAATACCGATTCGGTAATGGGGGGAACACATACAAGGGTGGCAGGGTGTCACATTGACACCCTGTTGCACCCCTGTTTCGGCCATGTGTGCACATGTGGCACACATACATGCCCTAAGGGCATGTATGTATGCCACATTGCACACAGCTACGCGCGTAAAAATGCATTTACACATACATTCATTATTTACCACCAACTATAAGTTGGTGGTAAATACCGACTCATAAACACACACACACACTCCCCCTACATCTCGATTTTGCTTTCGGAATTTACCGAATCGGTAAAATTACCGATTCGGAAAAGTTACCGATTCGGTAACATTACCGATTCGGTATTATTACCGAATCGGTAATTTTACCGATTCGGTAAATTCCGAATTCCCCCTACATACCAATGGCCAAAATACCGGTCGGTAACGGTATTATTACCGAAAATCGGCCGTTACCGACCGGTATTTGGCTTCCTACATGAGGCCCTATATAATTTATATAATTTATCAAAAACTAAAAACATTAAATGAACATATATAAGTATGCATAAAATGATTATTAAAAATAAATCAATTATTGAAAAAATGCATTCAAAATACTTTCTACCCTATTATCCTATCAGTGTGTTAGATGTTACAAAAACACCTACATATACATGTATGTGCTTGAAGTAATTCAAATCCTAAAATATTTTCATTAGAAAAATTTGCAAAGCCGCATTGGCCTATCAGTACTGCATGTTTTACTAGGATTTCTACAACATGGAATCCACATTGAGAAGGTTGAGTCGCTGAACAATGCACATATTATGGAAACTGTTACAAGATGTGGTTATGCGATTGAAAAATGTGAATAGATGAATTAAGAAGAATAGAAGACTTGATGAATTATACATCTACAAAAGTACAGTTCTTGGACAACCTTCCCTTAAATGTGAACTATGATTTGGTGGACACACCTCAAGATATCACCGGCTTCAAATATGTATGAGAGAACCAAGGGTTGGAAGAGAGTTCAAAAGTCAGGTCTTGAAAGCTCCTAGAGCAACTTTCTTGAACGGGAACTCGGAAATAAATCCTCCCAGTTTGAGATGAGAGGTGCACTTAAGGTAGATGGTGGTTCCATTGCGAAAAAACTCCTATTGTATGTTCATGGCCACTTGTGTGTGTCATGTGTGCCTTTGTGTATTTGCTTGTATGATATCTCCATGCCTCAAGTGAGATTGTATATGAAAGACTCAGGGGGAGTAAAGGAGAGATGGAATATATAGTTATAAGAATTATTCTCTTCCTTCACCCTTCTCTCCATCTGCATCATTTCTCTGTGTTCTTCTCTGGAACATGGCACAAAACCATTAGAGAGTGTGAGTGATGTAGCCAGATGAGCAGGGCTTCCTTTCCCTGTGACTATATCACTGTTCAAGGTTAAGTTGGACGATTTAATTGAAGAGGTACATGTCAATACCCAGGAAATAGTCCCTCTTCATCATGTTCCAGAGGAATGTCAAATTCCCGATTATTCAATTTAAGATCTTAAGTAGTAGTGCATCCCTAAAGTAGAGAAAGAGGTAATGTATTAACAAGGTGAATTAGAAAGAGGTAAAGGCAGACAGGTATAGATAGACATGTACAGAGACTTGAGGAAAAATAGATGTAAGACAGAGAGAGAGCAAAATAAGAGGTAAAGAATATTGGGTCATGTAAAGAAAGCAGTGGGCAAGAGAGAAAGGAAAAAAGAGAAATGTGGTGAAGCAAAAACAGGAAGTTTAAGAGATATATGGAGAGGTGAAATAATGTAGTGTTTATCAACACTTTCTGCTGTGCAGTCACCAAAAATAAAGCAAGCTGGTGCAAAATGTTGATTTGGGATTAATTCTCCAGTGCAAATTGATGGAAAATTGCCTAAAAGTAATGCAAAGTAGTGCTATGCGCTGCTTTCTGGTACATTGCATCAAGAGGGAATTCAGGGTGTAATTGGGCATTCGCACCCTATCTTATTTTTGGACAAAAAAACCCTTTATGCTAATAGTTGTAGGTAGGGTTTTGCACCAAAAAGATATGCCTCCATGAGACAGGAACAAAGTAGAGGTAACGTTCCACCCTTCCGTGTACATGTGATCTGAAAGGTACAACTTGCATACAACGTAGGGAAAGTTTTAAAGGTAGTTTGAGCATAGTGTTTTATATTGGAAGGCTACCCTTCCGGAACAAAACCTATGCTAGTCTTGCACACTCACTTTAGCATTATGGTCTAAAGGAGTGTATGTGGCACAAGGCAGCCAGATTGTGTGCAGAGCCCTGGAAGAGTGCCGCAGCGCCATATCTTTCAAGATATGGAGCTGTCCTGATCTCTCCTTTTCACACAATGCAGCACAGTAACTTTGATTATGTCTTTAACTGGAGCTCCTGTTAACAGGACTCCTGTGACAAAGTTCAGAAGAAGGCTGAAACAGACCTAAAAACTAAAGTACACATTATTTGCCATCATTTCCCGCGCTAACTACCTCACCTTGTCAAAGGAGTGTGGTGCGCAGAACTGAGCTGAGATGTATCTGTGACTGTCTTTCTGGGAATGGAATAAAAGCTTTTGTGAGCTGAGAGCAGAATCATTTTCAGTCATGTACAGTCTCACAAGAAGCCTATAACTCGTGGTTTGTCATCATAGGCATTCACGTCTCGGAAGTTAGAAGCACCTTGAATCAGAGCCCTGACAGCTCTCCATTGCTAGCGGGTTCTAATGTGTTTATTAAGTGATGGGAAAATGTACGTGAATCTGTCTGTCTCTCTGTGGAGTGCTAAAACAAGACCTGTGTGATGGAGGTCTGCAACAGGAAGCTCAGAGCAGCTAACAGGCGCGACCTATTACAGCGGGAATAAGTGCCTTTTAGTGGCAGGCGATAGACAGACAGCCATTTGTTCATTACGGGCGGACAAGCTCCAGTCTGGAACAGCTACATACTGTGGTCCCTGGAAAGGCCAGACTGATGCCGCAAACAGATGTCTGCAGACGCGGAGAAGATGCTACGCAACTGCAGGTTTTCCATTTGCATTCAAAAAATCAATATGATCTACCAAGCAAGCTTTTGTTGGCATGAGGATGGCCCGCAGATATTGCTTATAGCCGAAAACATTATCCCAAAAATGCAGGCAACGTATTACGCAGCCAGAGGACGCTTTTTCTAGTCCCAAATGACAAAGATAACACTTTTATTAGATATACAATAAAAATAAAATCTCCTATCGGAATTAATAAGATTCAACTACCTTCACAAATGCAATAAAAGACACAACATCATAATAGTAATGTATCCGCAAATAGGCCCATGAACCAACATATTTGAGGGAGGATAAGAGAGGGTAGGAGACAGAAAGAGAGAGCGGGAGGAAATAGAAGCATGCATTGGCAAAGCCAATATGTCTCTCCTTTTTGCCGAAGCTCTGAAGCATCGCTTTCTGTTGATGCTGCACTGTATCAGCCAAAAAAGAAGAACAAGGCTTCATGCGGCACAGCTGGGAAGGATCGCGTCATGCTGGGGGCACATGCATGCGTCACTACGAATGTGTTGGCCACAGAATAGCACAGGTGTAATTTTCCTTTAATTTCTTTGACGTATCTAAGATAATGGATCATGCTAACATTGGTAAATAAATAAAAAAATGATAGGCGCGTGAAAGTACTTTTTTTTTTTTTCATCATCAAGATTTCCTTTATTTCGGCAATTTGCCTTAAAAAGAGTACAAAAATAGACATATACAAAAACAGACCATACACTGTATAAAAATATATCTTGCCATTTCATTTGTTATTGATCAGACCCCTTCTCTTATTCCACATTGCTAGTAAGAATTGGGAAACTGCAAAAACTATACATTCAGATGTGTCTGTTTTAAGGATTCTAAAAGCATGGCTACACTGCCGAAAACCCATATTTTTGCAGATGGGTACCAACCAATATTTCCTTGCTTTGGTATATACGGGGCAAAAAAACAATACATGGAGCTCATCCTCTTTATCACAACTACAATCAGGGCAAGCGCTTGTAGAGTTGTGTGACCAATTACTAGTAAAAACTCTCAGGGGTAAAGTACCATATCTCCATTGAAGGTATAATTTTCTTGATGCAATAGGATAAATAATATCCATAAAATTCTCAAATTGATAAAAATCCTTAAAACTTAAAAATGATTTGGTTAAAACTCCAATCTTGGGAGCAGACTGTACTCTGGTAAGTTGCTCAGCCGCATAGATCTTAGTAAGCAGCTTCCGTGAAGTCGCCAAACAACTCCTTTCAGGGTCATGCCACATGTCAGGCAACCCAAGTTTGGTAAACTGGGATTTTAAAAACATAAACCAAGGGATTTTTTGTGAGCCACTGCTAGCCAATATTTCCTTCAATTCTGCTCTATAGTGCAATAGTTCCGGCGTAGTCCACAACCTATGCCAGTACCTAAGGGGTTTCAGGGCTAATTCATCGTCGATGGACCTCAGGCCCAAATCCATCCTGCAGCGGGGTGCTTTGTGGGAGTGTCAGTAGCTGTCTAATAAACTTGTTTTCTATTTTAAGAAATTCCGACCCTGTTAAATGCCCCCAAAGCTCCGCTCCGTACAGAATTGCAGCCCTAGCCTGGCTCTTATAGATCTCCAGCGGGGGTTTAATAGGTTTATATGTAGACGCATTAGAGAGCCTCAAGATGCCCCCTGCATGCTGGGTTAATTTCAGTTGTGCTTTTGTTTGTTGTGGGGCCCATGAGAGACTTTCACTTAGAGTTACTCCCAGGTACTCGAAGGTTTTTACCCTTTCTAGGCTTGAAGAGTCTAATTTGGGATTCGGCTGTGTAGAAGGCGAGGGATTAAAGACCATGTACTTTGTTTTATTGACATTAATCTCCAGGCCACGACCTTTACAGAAGTCCTCGAAGCTATCGAGCACACACTGAATTCCCATTGGTGACTTGGAAAGTAGCAGAGTGTCGTCCGCGAACATAATCGCGGGCACCCTGCTACCTGCCAGAATTGGGGCATCATTGTTAGGGGCACTGTTAAGATGGGAAATCACACCATTGACATATAGGCAGAACAGGGTAGGCGCTAATACGCACCCCTGCCTAACCCCTCTGTCAATGGGAAACTTAGTTGACAGTGCCCCATTCCTCCCGCATCGAACCCGGGCAAAATTCCCCTCATGCAGCTTCATCAATATTGCCAGGATTGGTAGTGGAACACCCAAACTGAGCAACACAGACCAAAGTTTTCCCCGGGGCACCAAATCAAAGCGGAGCGGAGGTCCACGAATACCATGTAGAGGCTGCCACCCTCAATCTTTGCTGTTTTCCAGAATAGTAATAGCAGGCGAAAGATTTGGTCCATGGTAGAAGTGTTCCTCCTAAACCCCGCTTGGTATTGGCTCAGTATTGCATGCTCCTCCATCCATTCCTGCAGTCGATCAAGGATAAGCCGCGCAAAGATTTTTTGCGGGACATCTATAAGGCTAATAGGCCTATAATTTACCGGTAGCAGAGGTGAGCCCTTCTTAAAAATGGGAACAATTTCTGCACCCAACCAGGTACAGGGAACCTTCATTCCTCTCAAGACTGCATTAAATAAAATACACAGATAAGGTCCCCATATCCCCGTTTGGTGTTTAAATAAATCTCCCGGCAGTTTATCTAGCCCCGGTGCCTTTCTGGATGCAATTTTGGAGATAGCATTAACAACTTCCTCCACCGAGAACTCTAGGGTGTCATCGGGATCATTCGGTGCTGCTAAGACCGGGTAAGTGTCCATATTAGGTTCAGCAGCATACAAGGCCTTGAAGTGATCTTCCCAAACGTTTGCCTCTATATTGGGTTCGGTTGCGGGTTTAAAATCACCGCTTCCTGTGTTGATTAAAGCCCAAAATTTACGGGCGTCGTTCTGCTCTAAAGCACGGGATAGATCGATCCATTTTACATAATCCCAGTCATGTTTGGCTTGCTTCAGCATAGCTTTATAGTGTGTTCTCTTTTCAGAAATAAGGGTCTTATCACTACAGAGTTTTAGTGCCCGAATCAGCTCTTTTTTTGCCAGGCGACATGCATCGTTATACCAAGAGGAGAGAGGAATCCTTTTCTTTCTCTTAGTTACCACTGGATTAAAGACAGCGAGTAGGGTACTAACTAAATTCATGTGCAGAGTCTGCAATTTAATATTAAAATCAGGAGGAGGTTGTTGGGAGGTTAGGGCATCTAATTCAATGAACCAAGGCAAAATTGAATTATATAGCTTTGCCAGGTCCTCGGAAGACGCCTCCACCTTGTCCCACTTAACCCTACGCCGATCATTCGTTAGGACTGCCCTATCTCCTAAATCATCCCGGTTTCCAGATTCCTTCGCTTGTGAGACCGGAAAAACCAACTCGAGCCTCAAAGGATTGTGATCGCTATCGTCCCTAGTGATACCCTCAAGGTCGATAACCTTCGACCACAACTTTGTCCCGACCATAATATAATCTAAACGGGATTCGTGGCCCTTTTTATTGTATGTACACCTGGAAGGTATATCCGAGCGGGTGCGTCCGTTACAGGCCCTAATTGAATGGCTTAATGTGAGGGCCGTTATTTGAATTGCTAGGGGGGACCATGACCTGGAATGTGGAGATTGAGTTGGAGGGATGGACCAATAATCATCCTCAGTCACAAGTGCACCGTAATCCATCCCCGGAAGGGGTTCAAAGTGACAATTCAGATCTCCCGCTACTAGTAAAAACGTATCCGTTGGAATTGAATACAAGAAATTTGATAGCTCGTCCACCATAGTGGACTCGCTGGCTATACCAACAGGTCTCGAATAAACATTCACAACAGCAAGCTTAAAACTGTTAGGCCATTTCAGAATCACGCACTGTATGTCGTCCGAGTGGGTACAAACAAACTCAGCTATGCAACCCAGGTGAGTTGCCACCCATGTAGTAAGACCCCCAGACGGTCGTCCCTTCCCCCCTCAATGTGCAGGTGTGTGAAAACCCGCGAATCCCACTCTCCTTTCCTCTTCCCTAGCCCACGTCTCTTGAAATAGACAAATATCCATCCCATCAATGAAACTGCCCCAATCATCACACGATAGTTTGCTGTGTAGACCCGCAACATTCCAGGACGTAATCACCAGAGATTTGGTATTTGTGATTTCCCTGGAGTTGCAGTTACTCCTACTTGTGATACTAGCTTCACACAGTTGCTGCTCTGTGACCGCTGGGACTTCAGGACGACTGGCATCAGATACAACCTCATGGATTTCAGGATGGAATTCAACAGTGGGGGTACAGTGCTCTAAAACAATATTTGTAATGCTATCCATGCTTAGCAAGCATTCAGCCTCGCAGATAGCCTTGCCCCTACTTTTGTTGTGCATTTGAATTTTACCCATTCCTTGGCCAAGTCAATCCACTTGGTCCAAACAGCTAAATCTGTTTTGAGTTGGAGTTTCCCCAACTGCTGACAGTTGATCATATGGAACCCTGTCAGACCTTTCTCCTCCTCTATGTTGTACCAAGGTCCACCCATTCTCCAAACTATTCCAGCAAGTTGGGGGGTAGAAGTAGGACAGAGAGTGTGTTTGAATCATCGCTCCCTGATTACAATGTCTCCAATTGCAGATATGTTCAACAGTTCGGGGATCTTTGAAGTTAACTAGAATGCAGTCACCCCTAATAGTTTTAGGACTAGGGCCCACCCACGCAACTCTACGTACCATCAGAATTTCACTCGTGATGTAGGGGGGAAGTGGACGGTTTTTATTAAGCCAATCTGTGACTTTGTTTTTAAGGGACGAAAACGGTTCTATGGTTGAGCTTGGTAGCTCGGGAACACCCACCAGAATGGCCAGATAAGGGCTGCATTCAGGTGGCAGGTCTATAGAACGTTCCTTATAGGAATGGCCCTTGGTCTCAGTCTGGCCCCCCAGCCTTATATCTGGGTTAATATCCCCCCTCGGGAGTATAGTGGAGGGCACTCCGGTTGGGATATGACTTATAGTTGGTACTATTGATGGGGCAGGCTGGATATTATTAGTTATGGCTGTGTCGGACTGAATATGTCTGGTATCAGGTGGGACAGGACATGGATCTGCGGAGTCTGGCTTTAGATTACACTGTAAATCCAACGCCACATGTTCCATCCGCAGAAGCTGTTGCTCAATACGAGATAATCTCATTTCCAGGGGCTTGATGATAGCACTAAGTAGGGCACTTATAGTAGCATGTGTCTCCACTAAAGTATCACTACTGCTGGATATTCCTGTCTGGGTTTCAATGGGTGTGGGTAGGGCATGAACTAAAGCCACAATAGGTGGCGCAGTTAAGGTTGATTTGGTTATTATCTCACTGCCCATGTGGCCTTTAGCAAGTTTAGCTTTTCTACCCCCAGCCCCGGGAGCCATATTCCTCTTTCTTTTTGTCAAAGCCCCCTCGCGTTTACCTCGCAGCTGGGGGAGACTGAATCTCTCAGGTGAACTTGGCATTGTAGATGCTGTGGTGGAATCTAGAACTTGTTCGTGTGTAAGGGACTGAGGCGGATCTATTCTACAATATGCATTGTCACCACTTGGAAGGGCATTAACTAAAGTTTCCCTCCTGAAAGCATCTGGGGTGCGTGCGTTGGCAATATGACCCATAGAGGATCTTTTAGCAAAGGCTAAATCCTGTGAAACTCTTCACTCCATTAATATTATCCCCTGGTCAATTACAGAATTTGCTCTTGTGATGAAATTGTCAAGAGTTCCTGTTAGACCAGCGGGTTTTGGTGCGGTCCTGCTTCTAGTTTGTGAGGCAGCCATGGTAAGAAGGACAGTCTATAACGGTATAAGTACTTACAATCCTCAGAGAGTTGGCCCGGTCTGGTCTTAACCGTGCTTGAACGGGCTTAAACGGGCCTGCCCTTGGCCCGGGCTTCGCCCGGGACACGCCCCGGACGCGTCCCGCGTACGCGTGGACGTGGAAATAGTTATAGTAGGAAAGGAGGGAGGAGCCGGGAAGAGTCAGCAGCTGCGGCCAATGTCCATCAAGCAGAGGGGCCGCTGGTACTCGCAGTCCCGGGAGAGTTGGTAGATCGTCCTCAATGCTCCCGCACCTTTTACAAACAGCAGTCACCGCCGGTGGATCAGAAAGAACGTCGCACAGCCCACAAACAAAGGTCTTGGCTCCGAGCGGCTCCCGCGAAGCGGGGGCCGCGAGGCGCTATGTAGTGATAGAGGGAGGGAGGAGCCGGGAAGAGTCAGCAGCTGCGGCCAATGTCCATCAAGCAGAGGGGCCGCTGGTACTCGCAGTCCCGGGTGAGTTGGTAGATCGTTCTCAATGCTCCCGCACCTTTTACAAACAGCAGTCACCTCCGGTGGATCAGAAAGAACGTCGCACAGCCCACAAACAAAGGTCTTGGCTTCGAGCGGCTCCCGCGAATCGGGGGCCGCGAGGCGCTATGTAGTGATAGAGGGAGGGAGGAGCCGGGAAGAGTCAGCAGCTGCAGCCAATGTCCATCAAGCAGAGGGGCCGCTGGTACTTGCAGTCCCGGGTGAGTTGGTAGATCGTCCTCAATGCTCCCGCACCTTTTACAAACAGCAGTCACCTCCGGTGGATCAGAAAGAACGTCGCACAGCCCACAAACAAAGGTCTTGGCTCCGAGCGGCACCTAAAGTACTTTTGATCTCATTGAGCGCCAGGCAGCAAATAGCAGCTGCTGGGCCCTCCAAACAAAATGGAGCAAAATATTCAAATGCGGTCATAAAATTAAAATAAAGCCAGGTGGGGGAGGAGGGAATATGCCGTGAGAGTTTAAGATGTTATATGTTGAAGGAGATAGTGAGGATGGGTTTATGAAAGGTGAGCTAAAGGGAAGTATCTGGAGACCTGTGGTCTTTTCTGGTGGTTATGCTGTTTTGGTGTTAGATGAGGATTGTAGTGATAGTGATAGTGATAATATGAGTGGAAAGTGTTTCTGGGCTGGATATTGTGTGTATGGGGCGTTAGGCTGTATTTTTCTGGATATAAATGTATGTTCTGATGTTAATTTCTGGACTGTATGTATTCTAATCTAATTCTTGTATCATGACAATGCCTATATTTGTTGTACATGCATAATCACTTTTGTATTAAATAATATAAAGTATTTCAGAAACAGTCCTTGTATTGCAATAATTGTTTTGCGTACCAAGGATTGCTCGTAACCTCATTTGTACCATTTTCTAACGTATGTATTTCACTGGGAATTTTATATTTTCGACTCTTACAGATCACTTATAAAAAATGAGTATGACTGGAAAAATAATTTAAGCTATGTAGAAGTATAATCTACATCAATTATACAAATTGTAACTCAGGTTATGCTCTTGCACATGTAAAGAAACAGAGTCAAACGGCCTGGTGGAATTTATAAAGAGACCTTTATCTTCCGAACGCCATGGTCTGCATTTTAGATTCATTAAAGGCAAACCTGACTCGTAAATATTACGCAGCAATTCGCTGCAGATCAACAAGTGTTCGGTCAAGGATGGATACATCATTATACACATAATAAGCACTAATCAACTGCAGTTTTACCTCAGGCAGGAGTCGAAGGAGACACATAAAATGAAGCAAAACAACATAGTGGAAGGATACACCCTGAGGTAAGAATCATATTTAATAATTCCCAGTGGTGATCCAGTACAACTTGTGGCTAAATTTCAGTATGGAACATACTGACTCAGTATAGTAGACGCCTAAGGATGCTAGCTTCTGCCAGAGACTCCCTCAGCCTACAATATGACAGCTGGGTGGGAGTGCACCCAACAGAAAGAAAGATGACTCTTGTTATTTCTTACTGATTTCCCACACCATGTTCCAGAAAGAGTTTTCCAGCGGGTAGGGTGCATGCTTGCTCAAAAGTCAGCCTGCTCCCATGGAATTACCTGAGTGCACAGCTCATGACTGCACACACTGGAGCAAAGTCAAGCAAAACTTTAGCAGAACTAAATCAGGGAGATTGGCCTATATTATGCAACATTATGTGTGTCACTTATTTTCAGAAATGGCCTTATAGATAAACCTGTCCAGCTTCCTGACATCCAAACATACCTAAATAATGATTAAAAAAAATTGAAGCCCACCAGACCAGCCTTTCCTAATAACTGAAAAATAAATTACATTAGGATATGACTCCCCACTCTGCTAGAGTCAATATAACTCTGTCTGCTAGCCTTACGGAAACATAGTCATAGCTTTGCTCTCCTTGCAAGTCGCTTTTTTGTCCAAAGTACTGATTATTCTATGGAGAACAGGGATAGAGCTGAACCAAGAAGAAATATGTGATTTCATTTTAGCAAGTGCATTGTTAATAAAAATGATTTTCTCCTAAAATTATATTTAATATAATGACGCATGATTCGGATGTTGGTGAGACCACCACCTACAGGTCTTCAGTTGCAGTCCCACTGACATCCAGCTGAGTAGTCTGACCGCCGCATTATGATGCAGTTGGTCAGACCGCATTGGTTAGAGGGACAGAGGAGCCCGTCTGACTGTCGGTCGAATAGTACTCCCTGCAATAGGGATTACAATGTCCCTTTTCAACAGCCTTTCCAAGGAGGTCCGCCCGTATAGAAAGGCTGTCAGAAAGAGACTTTGGGAGCCCCTAGCAGGATCCCTGTCCCTCCTGGGCCTCCGCTATGAGGCCCAGGGGGCACCTTTGATGCCCCCCAACATCCATGCCCCATGTGCCAGGCACCGTGTGGTGCCTGCACACGATGCAGGGATGTTTGTAAACATGCCTTATGCCATTTGGGCTTGTGCTGCCTCCCTTTTCTGGGCAGCAGCACAAGCCATAATGGCAAAAGTCATATTTCCGACCACTTATACAGAGGTCGGATCGTAATTTGGTGGACGGGACCGCCGACTACCTGTTAACTGGACTCATTCCTGCAACGATGACCACCATTGTAATCAACCCCATAATGTGCATAGTTAATCTTCAACCAATGGAGTCCTAACCATGGAATTTCCATGAAAACGTGTCTCCCAAAAAGTTAGGGCACTAATTGAAGCTGTATGAGGTCTTCATAGGAAACAAAAAGTCCATAGTTAAACAATAGATAAATACAATTAAATTGTCCTTATCAGCTGTCCCATAGACATGTAGTTAGTGTGTCAGAAGAATATATTTCCTGCAAGTGGGTACCAGAGATATAAATCATGACAAATAGACACGGGAGCACTGTGTGGACACTAAAAATCAGTAGGTCACAGGAAATAGTGCCTTTCAGTCACTTTGTCCAACACGTCTGTTAAAACCTTCCTATTTCCATGTATTTTATTACCCCAATATTCCTTCTCTGGTATTTCTTCACCATTTGGTACGCCCCTCTTCCCCCGTTTTCACATGGTTTGTTCCTCTATGCCAAGGGAGTGCAGCTTAGAATGTTGGTGAAACTTACCTGAGAGCTTTGGCTAGGCAATCTGAGGAGCCTATTTTTCTCAATAAACTCTGCTTTTCTTCAATACAACTCTTGTTGGGAGTTCATTTTTTATCAATTTGGCGATGATCCTACCCACGTTGCTGTGCAGGGGGCAGCAGAGGCTCCTCACCCCTGTTCTTGCCAGCCTATTTTTCCTTCCTGTTTTGCCATCCTCGTGGAGTATCTCCAGTTCTCCATTCACCTTCTTTGATGCAGTTTCCCCTGTGCCAGCCTACGCCACCTCCGTGTTTGCCTTCCACCTTAGCCTGACGGTGTTTCTGCTTCGGTTTTACCTACTGGTGTTTGGGCAAGTGATTGGTGTGGCTCCAGTACATGTGTGCCCTTTATGAAGGTCTACTTCAGCGGAGAAGTTCTTCGTTCAGTCACGCTGAGGGAAGAAGCGTCTTTTCATGTCCAGTCGTCACACAGATGGTGTTATTTGCCGGCGCATGTGAAGAAAGTGTTAATCGGAACACTATTCTCCTGTCAGCGTCCAACTGGCTAATTTTCGGCGCATATGAGGAAGTGTATTCCCGGAGGATGTGTCTCTACTCGGCGCATGGGAGGAAGTGTTAATTGTATACAATTATTCTGTCAGGGTCCAACGGAGGCAGCGTTTTAACGGTTGCTCATTTTCGATGCATAGGAGGAAGTGTATTGCCTGAGGATGTGTCTGTACTCGGCGCATGTGAGGAAGTGTTAATATTACACTTTCATTCGGCCAGCGTCCAAAGGAGGCAGCGTTTCAACCCTATGCTTGGAAAAAGTGTTCGTCTTTATTTTTTTTAAAAAAAATTTCTTTGTTCAGCAAGGAATTTATAGCAGCGTCTCCTCTCATACAAAGGGAGGTGAACTTCTACACAGTTACGTTTCTGGTTACTGGATTCAAGTAAGTGGAATAATCTGCATACACTGACAGGCTCAGCCTTCTTGCCTGCAGCATTTCTGACATTTTCGCTTATGAGCACGGTTTATTTATTAGTAGTGTTTCTGGGATTATTTTCCCTAATTTCTCATACTGTTTTGCTCGGAACAATCTTCATACGCTGACAGGCTCAGCTTTCCTGCCTGCAACATCTCTGACATATTCGCTTATGAGCACTGTTTATTTATTATGTAGTGTTTCTTGACTTATTTTCCCTCTTTTCCCACTCTGCTTTGCTCATCTTTTCTTTCTACTGCCCACCCTCTGCTAGTGTTTCTCCTCCTCTCTCGTCTTTTAGTACTTTGCCATAATGTCAGCTACAAATATGAGTCAACCACCATGGGACACATGGGTTAAGATGCTTCACTCCTATTTAATTGCCATTAGAGGAGAAAAGTTTTTCTCAGTCAAAAAACAACACATATTGTTACATAATTTGGGTGTTCATGCGAGGAAAGTATATGAAGATCTAGCTGATGGTGAAGGACAGGAGGGTGAGGGAGATATTGATGTTTTCACTACCACGTTAAGAAAGTTGGGTTCTCATTTCAAAGATAAAGTCAATGTTGTGTTAGAAAGACACAAATGTTTTCAAAGGGTTCAAGGCAAGAATGAAAAAGTTACTTCATATATAGCTGCTTTGAGAGGTCTTTCTGCCACTTGTGAATTTGGTGCACTGACAGATTCCCTTATTAGGGATCAATTGGTCCGATGCACCAACGATCACAAGGTTCAAGAAAGGTTGCTTACTCAAAACCCAGATTTGGAAGAAGCTGTAACCATAGCCAAGAGTATTGAGCACACAGCTTATTGTGTAAAAGAAATGAAATTCAACAAAGATTCGGTTTCAGAGAACAAGCAAATTAATGTGGTTAAAGAAGATGAAGAGATTTTAAAAGTAGTGAGCAAAGGCACTGTTAAACCCAAGCTAAAAAAACAACATTTCAGATGTTATAGATGTGGTAATGCTAGTCATCTAGCAAACTTCCCTAAGTGTCCTGCTAGAGGTGTTAACTGTAGGATATGTAACAGAGTGGGACATTTTTCTAAAATATGCAATTCTAAAGATGCGAATAAGAATGTACATGTTGTTCACGAACAAGCCACTGATTTTGCAGATAACAAGTTTATCTTCCAAATCCATGGTCAAGGGGTAGAAGAAAAGGTTAGTTATCCTGTGTGTGACATACTTTTGGATGGCAAGAGAGTTAAGGTGTTTGCAGACTCCTGTTCTCCTTACACCCTTATAGAATTTGACACTTTCCAAAACATGTGTAATGAAGGTGAATACATTTAAAAAAACCTGATGTACATCCTGGGGGATATAATAAAGATCCCATTCCCATGAAAGGGATGGTTAATATGCGCATCACCTTTAAGGATAGACATACTTTTGGGAAGGTTTACATTACTGAAAAAGGAAGTAACTTACTAGGGTGGAAAACCAGAAAGACTTAGGTCACCCTTGATCCCAACAATGTGGAACAGGTATTACTAATTGATAGATCCTTAACAGGAAAAGGAATTTGTGATGAGTTTCCAGAAGTCTTTACTGAAAATGTTGGTTTGTTAAAAAATTACATGCATAAAATAAAACTCAAAAACGATGCTGTTCCAATCGCACATAAAACCAGGTCCATACCTTTGGTGATGCGAGAACCGTTAAAAAAAGAGCTGGAGAAACTCGAAAAGCTCGGCATTATCCAGACAGTTGAAAGTTCTGAATGGTTGGCTCCCATTGTAATAACTTCCAAAAAAGAGAGTAATGATATCCGCATGTGTGTGGACTTGAGAAGTTTGAATGCCAACATATGGGTTGATAGGTACCCACATCCAAAGATCAATGAAATGCTATCTGTAATAAATGGTGGCAAGTATTTTTTGGTTTTGGACCTCACTTCGGCATATGACCAAGTTGCTTTGCACCCTGATTCCCAAATTCTCACAGCTTTCACCACACCATTTTGCACCTACAAATTCCTTAGAATGCCTTTTGGTTTCGCCAAGGCCGCATCGGCCTTCCAGAGAATAATGCAACATGTTTTGGGTGGTGTAGACAAATCTATCTGTTTTCAGGATGACATTCTTATTTATGGTTCCAATGAAGATGAACATAATAACAGCTTGAGGAAAGTGTGTACCAAACTTAGGGAAGCAGGTTTCACAATCAAGAAAAACAAGTGCAAAAGAGGAGTACCATCGGTGGAGTTTCTGGGACACCCCTTGTCCAGTGAGGGCATGAAACCCAAGATGAATCATATAGAGTCGGTTGTAGGAGCTCCCATTCCCTCTAACAAAGAAAAGATCAAATCTTTCCTGGGTTTGGCCGAATATATGTCCAAATTTATTAAAAAATTCTCTGACATAGTACAACCCATCAGAGACCTACTTAAGAAAGAAAATAAATATGAATGGTTACCCATACACAACTCGGCTTTTGTTAGGCTCAAAAAAGCCATTGCCACAGCGCCATGTATTGGAAATTTTGACAGTATGAAAGACACTATCCTTACCACTGATTCCAGCAACAGAGGAATAGGTGCCACCCACTCCCAAATACAAGAGGGCAAAGAAAAAATCATAGGTTTTTTCCTCCAGGACACTCAAAGATGCTGAAGTTAACTATTCCACTATAGAAAAGGAGGCATTAGCTTGTTTTTGGGCAACTAACCACTTCAAGTACTTTCTATGGGGGACACCCTTTGCTCTCATGTCTTACCACAAGCCCTTAGTGTCCCTATTTTCCTCCAAGGATATTGAGAAAACCACACCCAGGATTGGCAAGTGGTTGGTGTCCATACAACATTTTTAACTTCAAAATTGAGTATGTTCCAGGCAATAAGAACACGATTGCCGATTTCCTATCTCGCCTACCTCTAAATAAACATATAGAAGAACATAATGATGAGTTTGTAGTGTTACAAGTAATGATTCCTGCCATTTTAGAGGGAGAGTGGAACAACTTCATGTTAAAGGATGTAACTTTAAAAACAGTTGTAGAATACATTACCAAGGGTTGGCCTAAAAAATGTTCTGATCTTCCTTGTGAGTTGCAACCATTTTGGAAAGTTAAGGACGATCTTTCTATTGTTTGGACCAATGTGCATAAGCCGGACAAGATAGTTCCCCCAATGGAACTTAGACAACGCATCTGCGAGATAGCACATGAAGGCCATCTGGGTAGAAGCCTAACCAAGAGTAAACTCCGTTCATTTTACTGGTTCCTTGGTATGGATACTTTCATAGAGGACTTAGTCAAAGGATGTTATGCATGTGGTCTAAGTGATAAAACTAAGAGCTCCAGGAGAACACCATTAGAACCAGTACAAGTTCCCATTAAAACATGGGAGAAATTAGGTTTGGACATCATTGGTCCACTACAGATAACTGGTCTCCAAGAGAGGTTCATTATAATTTTAGTGGACTATTTTTCAAAATGGATTACTCTTAAGTTTGTCAACAAAGTGGACACCAAAGCCTTAAAACTCTTTCTCTCAGATGCATTTTCTAGTGAAGGTGTGCCCCATACACTCATTACAGACAATGGAGTGCAGTGTGTTTCTGAAGAAATGAGAGTCTTTCTGGAAAGTCTTGCCATTAAACATGTTTCCATTCCTGTATATTGTCCACGAGCCAATGGTTTGGTGGAGCGTTGCAACAGAATGATTAAAGACTCTTTACAATTAGCAATGGTTGCTAATAAACCTATAGTTCAATCTATCAAGGACATGATATGGTCCTATCACATAACTCCCAATGGTGCTACTGGTTATTCCCCTTTTTGTCTTTTAAGAGGGCGTAAACCGGGATCAAAACTCATGCCCAATTGACTATTTGAAGATAATTCTTTTGCATGGGATGATCAATTAGCCAAGGAAAAGATTGAATGCCATCAAGAGAAATACAAACAACAATATGACCACAGATGGGGAGTTAAACCACGGGACTTGAAAGTAAGTCAGCGGGTTTTTATCAAAAGACCTGACATTGTACCAAACAAGTACAACAAGTATTATGGTCCTGCTAGGATTAAAGAAGTCAAGAAAAATGTGGTTACCATGGCAGATGGTAGAATGTGGAGCATGTATAGAGTGGTTCCATATTCGGAACAAGATGGTGGGAACAAGTCTGATAACGAAATCAACAAGAAAATCAACATGCCTGAGGTTAAGAGAAGTGTCAGATCTGTAAGATTCCCCAAATGGCATGAAGATTATTTTATGAAATGACTTCTTTTTGCTATGCCCTTTTGTTTGGGCCCTTTTCAGATCCTCATATATCCCTCCTGCATGAAGGTTGTGTTATCAAACTATGTTTTGCTATGCTCTTATGTTCTGGTTTATCACTGTAGTTTTCTGCATTTCTTCATCTGCCCCTCTTTCCCTGTTTTTTTTTCTCCTTCCTTTCTTCTTTCCCTTCCCACCCCTCTCTCTCTCCTTCTCTCCTCCACTCCGTTCCTGTTTTACTTTGGGTATGGAGGTGTGTTATAACCTCCCTATTTCCATGTATTTTATTTTCCTCAATATTCCTTCTCTGGTATTTCTTCACCATTTGGTACGCCCCTCTTCCCCCGTTTTCACATGGTTTGTTCCTCTATGCCAAGGGAGTGCAGCTTAGAAAGTTGGTGACACTTACCTGAGAGCTTTGGCTGGGCAATCTAAAGAGCCTATTTTTCTCAATAAACTCCGCTTTTCTTCAATACAACTCTTGTTGGGAGTTCATTTTTTAACAACGTCTTTGCAGTTTTCAAAACAAATCAGACAATACAGTTTAAGCTAAATGCAATGCCCTGCTTCGGTAATCATGAATGCTGCGACTTTTTCAATTTCACAGGTGAACAATGACATTTGAAGAAGGCGACTAAAGGGTAAGTAGCTTCAAATTGTCTGAATACAGTTGCTCTCCTGCTAAACATTCTCCGGCGAAGAGGGTATGTGGACTACTGTTTACGTAGGCATAGGTTTCCATTGAAAATAAAAAGGTTAACTTATTTCAAAACTCTCTTACCCAATTGTGATTTTTTTGTTTGGATCCAGCAGAGGTTTACTGCCTCTGTGCAACTTTGTTTCTTATATTCCTATTCCCACTTACATGCATGATAGAAGGTTACAGGATCCTCAAAGAAACTTTTGTGGGAATCTCATGCCAACCCGACAGGTGATTGAATGTGACTATATTCGGTATTTTACAGAAACCTCACTTTGGCAATTTTAATGTAAATGAGGGTGTTTCAGTGGTTCAGGCAGGTGACTGTAATTCCTTTAGGGCAATATTTATCAATTTTTTGCATAACTCAATGCAGCAAGATACCTTGCTGTGCTGCGCTACGTGAAAGGGCGAGGGCAGGAAGGAGCTTCTATCTATCAAGCTATGGTGCATTCCTGTTCTCTCCTTGCGCTGGCACACTTTTGGACGACCATGGTGCAAGGGTGCCTGCGCTGCAGGCAGGATTATTTCTGTGCAGCACACATAGAAAGAGGAAGTAACAGGGAAAAATAAAAACATTTCTCCTCCTTATGTCTCCCCATGCAAAGCTTAGCATTTTGACGCATTTACAGGTCTACCACTGATGGTAAATTTGGGATGGCGCTAAAATCCATGGGTAGATGCATGGGAACACCCATGCTCCACCCATGGAATGCCTCCCTGAGGTATAGGAACACAAGTCAGCACCTTCCACTGCCTTGCATTACCACAGATTTACCAAGCACCGCAGGGCCACGCAAGGTGGTCTTGGGTGGCTTGGTAAATCTCATCTAGGTTTTGGGTTACACTTGCATCCCCTTCCATGGCACAAGGGTGACACAAAACTTTGATAAATATGCCCCTACATTTCTGCATAGGCATCTGGGGCAATGCCCCGATGGTGCAACATATTTGCGCATACTATCTGACACATAGTATTAATGGCTGAAATGGAGAGTGACTTCATCTGTGATATATGCATTAACGACCTGCTGATTGGATGGGTGTGGGAGTGTCACTGCTTGCTTCCTGAATGTTTGATAGTTCTGAGAGTGCCTGAGGTGACTCCACATGTTATTGGTAAGTGTGCTGGTAGTCACTTAAGTGCCTACTCTGCGTATGTGCAGAGTGAGTCAGTAATGTCAACGATGATTTTCATTCTTCCTGTGGTTATTGTTCGGCCAGTCTATCAGAGACCAGCTCATGTGTGAATGATTTAGTGTAGTAACTGCAGCGTTTATTTGTATGAAGTACTTTCATGTCATGGACTGGCTTGTTCTTGTGCTTTGGTCTTGGTGCGTCAGTCTGGTGAAGTTTGTAATTTGCTCAAGTGGGTCGAACTCCAATGTTCAGTAATGAGGAAGTTGGTCAAACCCATGTTAGCTCTTGGAAGAGTAGGGACACTCTTGGGTTCAGCCAGTTAATTGAGTTGTGCTATATTTCTGTGAAGGGATAATCTATGCTTTATGCTGTTTGCGAGGCTATCACTTTCTCTTCTTCCAGAACATCCCCTTATAGAGCAAGTTAAATCATCCTATCATCCGTGGCTAAATGCCATAGGTCCACAGCAGGTACTCTTCTACTGAAAAAGCAAGAATCCCAAGGTTTATACCAATAGAAATGGGTGACCATTCAGTTTCTACTTGTGCGTCAAACTTGTCATGATTATTGTACCTGTTTAGAGTTTGGCGGATGGGCTGTCAAAAAGTGGTAGATATCCTATCTCTTTATTACAAGTGCCATAGCCTATAATGCAATTGTCATACTCCATTCCACATATTTGTGGCATAGTATCCCACCCACCAAACTCCAATTAAAACCTGTGCCCTAAATCAAAGTTTGTTGTAGTTGAACCCCATAAGCGCTGTGCTATTTAAAAACATTGATATCAACCACTGGCACAAGCTGTACACTGTTTGTTAACTGCTCTCTTCCCATTCCTCTGGAGTTGAGAGCTTCTCCATCTAGTGACAGGACAACATTTGCTCTTTATTTAACCGGATGAGCTGCCTTTAAAAGATATAGGAAATGGGCACACCACCACTCTCAGGAATATAATTCTTGACTTCAAATAAATAGACAGCATTTTTAGTGAATGGGTTCTTGGCTCTCGGGGTTCCGTTCTGAGATTTCACGTAGAGCCCCATGGCCCTTCCAAGGGATAGACTCTTATTAGTCACCAGCATTTTTTTTCATCTTGTTTGCCAGAATGACTCTTGCATTTTGGCAGGAAGCACATCATCACCTGGGAGAGTGCCAAAAGACAAGTGGAAGTATGGCACAGATGCCCATTGTCATTTAGTACCCCAGTTATAAGATGACTCTTGGTTATTAGGTGCCAAGTAGCATTAAGGATAGGCTCAAGAAGGCACCGGAACACCAAAACTTTCAGCATTTGGGTGTCACATTGAATTCTGTCTAGATCTAGGGGTGTATGGAATTTGCATAATTTCCCTTTGTGTAATAATTTTCAAATTTTGGAAACGTTACATAAAATTATACAAAAGTTAAACCTGACATTTAATACTATATTTTAGTGTGAAATGCATCCTCATGTCCATTTTGGAAGTGAAGAAACTGTTGCATTTATAAAACAGCTCAAATACACAAGTGCTATAAAAAAACAGTCACTCACATTCTGTTTGGTCATTTTGTTCTTATGCTCCTATGATATGATTTCTATCCAAAATAACACAATTGCATTTTGTAATGTGAAATGCTGGAAAGTATGTGAGATTCCACCAGTGTAACAAAAAGTTTGCCAATGCCTATCTAGTTCTGAGTGGCTCAGTTGCCATTGAATAGAGATTCATTTCTTCACACAGTGGAATTTCTTTCCATATTTAATATGAGATTTGTGGGAAAACTGTGCTACAGAAAAGGTCTATTCAATGCCGGTCCTTCAGACAGCCTTTTGCTGACTAGAAATGAGGTTGCACAGTATGTCATCTTTAGGACTTCAAAAAGAAACACTACAATATGTGTGAAACCCTATTCAGGGGGACATAGGGAAAGCTGTGGAAGTTAATCTTGCTTGGTTGGCGCTGATGTCCTGAAGTCAGTCTTACTATGGCTGTACAAATTGAGCCAATTATAACCCTTTTAGCACTTGACTTTCAGCAGTAACAATGACAAGCAGCTACAAGTTTCACAGGAAGGTAGTATGGGTGTGCTCGAGCTCAACAATCACACACCACTGCAATAAATTAATGTCTAATCCAGTACTTATTTGTCAAGAAAGATATTCCTTTAATGCACATTAAAGCAACAAACTCCAGACTAACACAATCAAATTAAATGAGGTGTCCCTGGGTGCTATCAGGCATTGCTGCACAACTATCTTGCTAGCTTCTCCAGTCACTCCTCTGATCTAGGTGGTCCTTCCTCTAAGGGTAGAATTTCTTAACGTGAGAAGAGCTCATGTGCATTTCTCACTTCTTGACAAGCTTGCCCTTAGTCTCTTATAGTTTAGTCTTAAGTTTCTTACTACATGTGGTGCATTATTCCTCATGTCAGCTGCCCAGTTTCTGCCTCGGCATGCTAGCTCCACTTCTCTTCATATAGATGACCTGCCAGCTGGAAGCTTGATGGTGTGCTCCACAATGACTGTTGGCCATTTTCTCAGAAGAGAAGGAGCCAGCAGTCCTGGTTCATCACAGGTCCATGGATGGCTGTGAAGCCCTGTTCAAGTTAGTTCTTCTTGTTGCGATGCAGCTCTACCACACCAGGTTTTTGGTTGTGATGTGGCCATGCACAGGCCAATACATAGGCCAATTGGGATACATGGGTGACTATGCAACCATGTGCACATCGTTCACTGAACTCATGAGCAAAGCCCTAACTTGCCAATCAGGGTCTTAATGTTCTGGATTTCCTATAACTGGGGAAATGCTGCAACTCTATGCTCCTGGACAGTCACTCCTTCTGCAGTCCTTCTCCCTCTCAGCAGACAGGCTTTAGGTGCATCAGGACAGTTATACAGCTCTTTAAGCAAGTGGTCAGACTCAGGTGATGTTCCTTTACCTCTAAGAAGTTGGTTGTCAGACAGACACCAGCCCTGGTTTCACAGCAGTTCTCTGTATCAGAATCAGACATGAGATGTGTATCCACATTTTACATATTAACAATTAGTTTGGTTTTCAAGTCTCTTTTCAAGTGTCTTTTACAGTCTTCTCTCTAGATGCATCTTTTGTGTAGAGTAATGTAGCTCACTGCAGTGTAGTCTCCAGACTAGAGCACCCACTACTGAGGCATAAGGAGGTGTGAGCTTCATGAACCTGGCTGTTATCATTCAACTGAAAGTGTAATCAGGGAAAGACAAAGGCTGGGCCGCACCTCAAGGTTCCTCCCGCCTAGCTCAAAAGAGTCTCACCCTTACCATCTGCCAAATGTCAGTGTTCAGGAAGACTGAGCAGAAACTCCTAGCCTTGCCAAGTCTCACTAGAATTTTTAAAGAGCCCTATTACCACTCCCTGCACTTAAGTGTCTAGGCGTCTTTCCTACAGCTTCAGGAATGTCAGCACTACATTTTCACTCTCTGTGAAAACAACCTCACCTACATTTTTGTGCAAAGGTTATGCCTAAGTTATCTAACGCACATGGACCTCCATTACTCTTGTTCACTGACACACACCATGCATGGACCAAGCAGGCTACACACACAGACACCACAACATATGCTTGGGAGTTAGAATGGGAGGTTGATTATGTACAATAAAGCAGCAATTTACCTGATTTAACATGTGTGGGCCAGGATACTCCACAGCAGATACAAACGTTTGGTCTCAACTTTGGATTCACAAACCATGGTACGCTGCCACCCCCACTCGATGTCCTGAATCAACGAAAGTGACAGTAGTCAACTGTCTGTCAATGACGGCATGCTTGGTGTGCCCCTTCAGGTCACAGGACCTTACTCGTATGAAGAATGAGGCTTAGGACTCTTCACACACGCTAGATTATCGTGACTCAAAAACTAAAAATCAAAGTTCAGGATACCAGATACATGCAGTCTGGCACTCCGGCCAGGAAAATGCAAGTGTACACCATGCAAGGGACATTTCTGCCACAATAATATGTAAATTAATGCAGGAGGAATGAAGAAACAGGCAAACCTGAGTGTCTCTCTTTGATGGTTTCAAATGTGCAAAAAATCAAGATATTCCTCTCATGAAGACAATTTAACAAATGTCTATACGATTGATGATACAATGGATGCTGTGCTGTTCCGATAATACATATGCATATAGCTGTTATGTGTGCAAATTTGTCTTTTGTGTTTGGCAACCCGAGATTGTGCACCTTTTTCTGGCCACAGTGTCCACTGTGCCTCCAGATTCAGGGAAACAAAGCACCCAAAAGGAACTCCAAACCCTGCAGGCACTAGGATTGTTTGGATGGCCATTGACACTGGTATCTTACCCATTAGAGGAACAACTTTGGAATCCTTGACAACTGCATGCCTTAATACACATCGCAGACAAGATATCATCCAGTAGTGTGTCCAAAAGGCCTTCATCCTCCTGCCCCTCACACTGAGGGCAGTAGGTAATGGCCTTCAAACTGGATGAAATGTGCAAAACAGTGTGCTTCTTTAACACAGCAAGGTATTTCACCTTAGTATATCAGAGTTTTTGAGAAGGATTTATTAAAAGTGAGAGTGTTTAAACGTGAACTGAGGTACATCCCTGCCCCCACCCTAGCGACATGCTATTAGTTAACTAATAGGAAAGTCAGGGATCATGTGTACCCAATCTGTGGCTTGAAGTCATATTATAGAAAGAGCAACGCTGTATGCTACCAAAGGAAGGACAAAAGAGGTTATTGTACAGTGCACATCCTCAGCTCCTGTATTTGAGGCTGCTCTCATATGTGATAATGAACAAAAATGAGGCTCAGTGAAATACAGTATTTGCCTAGTGTAGGCAACATGCCTTCTCTGCACTGTCACCTCAAATGTTTTGCCTTTTACTGGACCCTATATTTTCATTGGCATTCAATTTGATTTGTCAAATACACCCTTTTGAGAGGTCAAAGCCTCCCTTTTAAATAGTAATAAGTCATTCCTAGGTAGGCCTGTCACTCACAAGGAAGGGTGCATGACATTTAAAAATAGGACATGCAGAAATTTAATGTTAACATGTCCTTACAGTGACTAACACAGAAAATAAAATGTTCACTCTGGCAGGTCTAGTTGTCCCATGTGGAAAACCAGAGAGCAGATTAAAAGTCTAATATTGTATCTTGGGAATAAGAGTAGCTAGAAAAATATTGAGACAATTATTTGTAATAGTTATTAAAAATCCAATTCAATGGTGAAGTAGAATGTTTTACAAATATTAAGGTAAAGTAACTTTTAGAAATTTACCTTTTCAGTGCCTGAATTATTAGGGGCTAAATTTGCATTTGATCTTCCATTTTTGCCAGCCAGTAATTAGCAGTTGAATAGGTGTGAAAAAGTGTGCAGTGCTTCCCATGAGCAAACAATAGGCTGACCTGAATGGGCAAAGATGACTCCTCTGAAATTCTCCAAATATTCAGGGTGGGGGCTGTGAGCATCCTTTTTGACATTACAGTGTCAAATCCTGCTTGAGTGTCAAATCCAGCCTGACAGGTCTGCTTAGTTCACATATAACACCTTTGCCAAGATTTTTCTGGTTAATGAAGCACCTATTTTGTCCCACCAGACTCCTGTCTCTTGGTTTTACATATAACATTGGGGGGTGCACATGAAAGGAAGGGACACAAATGCCAAAACAATTCGTGTGTCGCCACTGTCTGGTGTCTTGAAAATTCTATTTTTCTTCTACCAGACTTCTGTCTCTGGGTTTATTGTAGGGGTGGGAGTAATTGACGTAATTCTCTCTAGTGTAATTACTGCTAAATTACTTGTAATTGTTTGTAATTATGTGAGAAGCGTAATCCAGCATTTAGCGTTATCTTTTTTGTGCAAAATGCACCATTCCGTTTAAAAATGGGCCAGAGGAAGCATTTTGTGCTATGAAAATGGTTCGAGAAACAAACAACAGTAGTCAGCAGCCGATGGCTCTCTCTTTAAGTTTGTTGTTCCTTTGGTGGGATTTTTGCCCAAAATTAATCTTAATTACTCAAGCTGGTGCAATTTGGCAATTTCAGTAATTTAACATCAAAAGAGTAATGCGAAATTATAAAAAATATTCAGAATACTCCGGCGTAATTACATTTTCACCCAGGCCTAGTTTATTGAGGTACAGTGACTGCCTCAAACTGAATGTTAGCGTTAGATATGGGAGAACACTCCTCACACACAGCCTAGCCCTTAGAGCCCAAGTTTAGTGTGGCTGAAGACTTTAACATCTTGAAAATGCCCAAAGTGGATAGAGTTTACCCCATGAACATTTATTCTGTGATAAGGGTGTGCCCAGGAGTCATGCACACCTACTACTTTGTGCCAGGCTTAAATATGGTACCTTGAGGCACCCACTTAAGAACACTCCTTGATCTGAGGACGAACAGAAGAGGACTGAACCTACCCCTCCCTTTTACTTATTACAATGAAGTGGAGGACCCCAAGGGTCAGTTTGCTGGCCTTCTGTATGACTAAAGGCAAACAACAAGCTATAAGAGGCCTTTCCTGTAATTGCCCAGCTGACCAGTGGCAACTGGACCTGGACTGGACCCTGCTGTTGGCTACTGCCTGACACCCTGTGAGTCTCTTAGTGGCTCCCCTGAGGTCCTGGAGTTGGCTACAGAAATGTACTTCTGTGGTGGTTTGGGACTTAAAGGCATAAAGTTAGAAGGTAAAGTATTTTACCAGGATAGCCTGGTTGATGTATTCAACCTGCACTCCATCACGGTCAGCCTCAAATAGCACCGTGATCCTGGTCTACTGTAAACATTGACTTTCATTGTCATGTTTTTGCTTTTTGGCAGTATATCTACTTAAACTCCAAAGATGCATATATCTGTTTCCTCTCATTTGATTTTTGTCATTTTGTTTATTGAATTTTACTCTATTTTGCTCTAATTCAGTTTGTGATTTTTATTGCTTTGCATTTTGACTTCAATATTGTTTCAGTACTGCATAAAGGTATCATTTACATTAAAGGTTAATGCTTTATCTTATAGTTTCCCATAGTGCGATCCTTGACTTACCTTCACAACAGACTGATTACATATTTTTTTTTGTCGGCACAGGCAGATTTGCTGGAATTCGAACCTGGTTGTCCATATTGTATTGTATTTATATTTATATAGCACACTGTAACCCAAAGGAATCCTGGCACTTACCCTGTAGGCCACATCGCTCCACCGTTAAAGCTCAGTTTGCTTTGAACTTGATATTCCAAAAGGATATTGTGATAAAATCAGTGCCTAGCTCGAGATTTTTGCAGCTGGCCCACCTCAAGGAGCTATGTGTGTCCTCAACCTTCCCACAGAAGCTTGCTATGCTCCACGCGCCCTTTTTCAATGAACCTATCTATCCTTGAGGTCACTAGTGGCTGCTTAGCCTAGGGGTCGGGCAGCCAGGCTCTCTGAGTGGGGTTGGCATCAGCCGGCGCACGATAGCGGTTTCCTATGGGGGGGGGGCAAAAAGGTATAGTGTATAACAATTCACACCTCTTATGCCCTCTTCTGTCCTAGACATAGCTCACAACTCTCCCACTTTTTGTGTATAACACCTGTTGTAGTGGGTAACACATGCTGGTGGTCTGTCTTCACCCATCCTGGATCTTACATGTGTGTTCAGCAAACAAGAGAAGTGCCTGAGGATGTTTCCATGTGCAGTGCTGAGACCATTTATCAATGATATTTTGTGTTTTCTGCACAGTGACTGCAACCTCAATCTTGCAGCTTTGTAGCACAATAAATACCAGAGTTCAGATTCACAAAGGTTTAGCATTGGGTTTGTGTTACTTTTGTAATGCTAACCCGATGCTAAACCTTTTGGGGATTAACAAAGAAACGCTTGGCATTAGCGTTAGTTTGTATGGAAAGGTAATGCAAAGCAGCGTGAAATGCTGCTTTGCATTCCTTTGAATCAAGGGGACATTACATGAGTAGTACTAGGGCGCTTCCATGTAACCTCCCATGCTTTTTAACTCTAAACCCTATCTACTGACATTAGTAGACAGGGTTTAGCTCCAAAAATTAAAGCCACTGTAAAGTAGGTATTAAAAGGAGAAATATTTTCATTTCTCCTTTATTTTCAACTTTGCATGGGTGCCGCATTGTGCAGCACACATCAAAAGTTAAAAAAAAAACTTTGAAGTGTGTCTAGGCATAGTATTTTGTAATGGAAGGGTACCCTTCCTGTACAAAACCTATGCTAAATTCAGGCACAGTCCCTAGCACCCAGTGGCATAGCTAGCTGTTGTGCCACCGCCAAAATTTGTGCCTCCCGGTGCAGACTGCCCCGCCCCCATTGCTAGGCCACTGCTACCACCATGACGCTAAGGTGTGTGCCTGGCCCATGGCAGCTGAAATCAGTGCTGACGTTAGGTTGAAGGAAGGAGAGTGCCATATCTCTGTGAATATGGTGCTCTCCTGCTCTCTCCCCGTCACACGACTCCACTTTGGGGGCTGCACTGCATTCCATGACAGGTTTCAGAATATGGGCCTAGGTGTGTTGTTACTTTCTTCATTGACTAAGAAGCAGGAAAGCCTTACTTAGTCTTGCACAGCTCAAAACAGTAATATGGGGATTACTGTTTTCTGGGACTTTGCCACGCCATCACATGAGGTACCCTGCAGGGGTTTCTCTGGCTGCCAAGTGGGCATCATCCACTCACCACTCACTTTTATCTTTTATGTTTTTTGACTGACATTCATGGCCTTTGGATGCCATCATTTTTTCTTTTAGGCTTTTCCTTGTAGGTATTCTCTTCTGTTTGCTAACAGTTTGCACTTTGTTCAACATTCCTGAGTCCTATCATTTGGAAATGCCTGAAGTCAGATTACCAACTTAGCACATCCTCACATACATAAAGGCTATAACTAGGAAGATGTAAGGTGACAATATCCTGATTACATACTGGTAATCTTCATTAGTCCTAGTCTTCCTCAACCCATTTGTCATTTCCTCCTCACCTTCCTTCTGGGATCATCCTTAGAGTTTGTTATTCTGACAAATTTGCAGTGGTTGGTCTTTGGTATCTGACATGTAGAGCTTTTTTGGAAGTTGGGGTTGTGTCATCTTAAGTGTAATGGGGTGGGATCCAAGTTATAGAACGGAAGAAGGGTTATTTCTTCCAGGAGGGAAATGGAAAACAGTTTTCTGTTCAGTTGTGAAATAGAGAATTGTCTACCTCAGGTTAAAAACTCACCTCATGTACATTAGTACTGGGATGCAGAAGAGCAAGACGAAGAGTAATGATGGCAACTGGTAAGTACTTAGGACATCAATTTTGTCCTAATTTCCAACGTAATTAAATCCTTTCTACTCATAGGCACTGCACAAGGGACATTTCACTCAGACTGCAGCATCCCACCACGCTACTGACTTTTCTCCATGATAAGATAAACATGCATTTAGAAATCTGATAGGTTTACTTATTTGAGTGAAAAGTGCTTGTTTGATGTTAGTTGATGAGTGATTCCATGGATAGGTAAAAATTGGTGAGTGTATGGCCGGATGCATGCAGAAATATCAATATCTACCAAGAGCAACTGTATTTTCATAGACTGATATTTAAATAAGGCAAAGCACCAGAGTGCTTTTAAGAATGTAAGACTGCAGATGTCCCACAGTATTTGAGCCCATGTATTATTGTTTTAATACCTTTCAATTGTTATAATGAGAACCTGGCAGAGACTCCTGCACCCTTTGCCATTTGAGTTGCTTTAGTCATGCTTCAGCTATGGCAGGCGTTTTATGGTTAGCGACATCAAAGCCCCAAGAAGTAGGAGGCACTGAATATTTGAGAGCAGCCTTTCACATTGCATTCACCACCATTGTGGTAGCCCATTTTGGCCTGAACCCTAACACATACAAAATAGATAAACCATGGACTGCAACTGCACAAATGTTCCTCACACACACCCATACACACACACACACACCCTGCTTGTAGGGCAAGATTCTTTTCAGACACTATATGCACAGTTTGAGAGGCTGCCTCCTTTAGGATGTGGGACTGGACTGCAAGCAGACTTAGGCTTCCATGGCAACGTGTCCACTCACCAGCACCAATCTCATGCACAAGGATCTAAATGTTCTTCTAGTTGAATCAAGCATGGCCCACTCCGAGTGATTGTTGACTAGTTCATTGTCAGGAAGCTTGTCGCCTGACAGAAGTCTGATATTTAGCTCTCAATCAAAGCCAAAGTTTTCCATTTAATCTCAAACTACTGCACAGTCCGAGCAGCCCGACAACCAGTAAGCAATGAGAATGTTACTGCCAAATTCCAGTGATAGCAACCATTCATCATAAATTGCTACTTTTTCCCATGACATGAGCATTATGTTACCTTCTCTGTAAGTGTATCATGGGCTGGAAGGTGTTACTTGTGTCCTTGATTCACAAAGGTTTTCTGTGAGTAGTTGCACCTTCCCGACTCATAAAACAAAATGTTATGATAATGAATTGACGTAGAATAAGGCAGTGCTTAATTTGAGTCGGTGGTTTCTGGTGCTGGGCCTCAGCACTAAAATCGCAACACCAGCACTTGTGGCAGTTTGCCACAAGGTGGCACTGTCTAAGATGACCAAAAAAAAGTCTTCCCCCTCATTTTCACTTTCACCTCCTGTCTTCCTTTTACTATTTTTCTGTCTCCTTTCTTTGTTTCTGTTTCTTCTGCAAGCTGTCTGCCTTTCCATCTTCCTCTCCCTGTTTAGCTCTCCCTTTCTATCTTGCTTTCTGTGTCCCTTTATTTCTCTCTCTGTGTCTCTCCCTGCCTTTCTCTGTTCTTCCACAATTGTGGGCCCAATCTAACCTCAAGTCTGTGGGGGAAGATGTGCGTTGTGGACCTACTCTCTCCCAGAATCTGCGGGGACAGTAGTCCCAGACATTTCTGGCTCCTATTGTTCATGGGATTGGGAGGTTTCGCCCTGCGTCCCTGCTATTCCGTAAGTGAAGTACACAGTTGGAATGTCAGACGTCCCTTATGTAGGAGGACTGAGAATTTTTTAGAACATCACGGTGTTACTTAAAAAAGGACCATAATCCTCACCGAGCACAAGTGCCATGCTTCAGCAATTTTGAGATCCTCTTCACCATAATCTATCAGCGGTGGTTAGGAGTGGTGTGGGCGTAACTGGCATAATTCTCTTTAGTGTAATGGCTCATAATTACCGCAAAATTAACCATAAATATGTTCTATTGTGTGAGAAGTGTAATTCAGCAATTAGCGCTATTTTCTTAGTGCAAAATGCATCTTTGTTTCTAAAATGAGCCTGAGGATGTATTTTACACAAACGAAAATAGCACTAAAGGCTACAGGACACGAACAGCAGTAGCTAGCAACTGCACCCTCTCTTTTAGTTTGTTGTTCCTGTGCTCCTACTGTAGGATTTTGCACCCAAATTACTCCTAATTACTCAAGCTGGCATAACTACGTAATTTTGGTAATTTTGCATTATATGAGTAATGCGTAATTACTGAGATTACTCTGATTACTACAGTGTAATTATAATTTCTCCCAGCCCTACTTTGGAGCTCTTTGGGTGGATCGTCCTTTATCACTACCATTAAGATGTCATGGGACTTGAATTGTCCAGGCTATCCTGTACCCTTTGCTTTAATCATTCTATTGGGAGGATCCACCATTAAAAAAGGCTAAAATAAGTCTCCATCTCTTTTAGATGTTTACACTTTTTGGGCATGTACTCTCTCAAATCTCATACAATGACTGAAAGAGTTCTCTCTCACTGGCTGTTAAAAATCAGAACAAAGAGTTCCAAAGGGAGCCCTCAATGTACTGCTGAAAAGTTTATAGTTAGGAGGAACCCAACGATGAAGTATGCCAGTGGTGCTTTTCTAAGGCACATCATGGTGTTTGTTCAAAAAAGTCGCTTTTGAGTCTCACTATATAAGGGACATTTAACACTTAAACCCCGTGTTTCGCTTACCTGATATTTGGATGATTTTCTATGATGTTGCAAGGATATATCACGCAACACTAATCTTCCTCTCATTCCTTTCTCATTTTTGAAAACTGCTACCCACTGCCACAGTGTGTGTGTGCTCTGGCTCTGAAGTTATATTAGTAAAATTAGTTTGACAATCGGTCTATTTAACTTTCTACTAAGACCCTGGTAAATAGCACAGGCGTGTTACCAGTGGCATAGAGGTTAAATGTTAGGTGTGGACTGAAGTATGTATTCACACCACCCATATATGACAAACATATATGGCTGCCAGGAGCACCACTGTGTTTTGGCTGAGCTGCAGTCTAAAGGCACTGCAGTAGCACATGGTGAGACCACTGTTTATATATCAAGCCAACCCTAACGTGTACCTCATATGCCCACCAAGCAGAGGTTCTGTTACATTTTACACAAGACGGGACAGGATGTGGCCAACATATTTATTTTCAATATTCACTTAGGAAAAAGCTAGAGAATTCATTCAGTTATTTTTCACTTGATTTCCAAAATCTGAATTTAATGGAAAAGTAACTTTACACAAATATACTTTAGGTTTCCTGGACCATAACTGGCTTAAAAACAGTACTGTTTATCATTCTGCCTCAAAAGTTGGAATACACATCTTAGGCTGGGAGAGTTAGAAGACAGCCTGCCTCTGAGCCCAAGAAGACCAGGGTAATAATAATTAATGGCCTCTTAGCAGGATTTGGACATCTGCGAGGTGCACAGGACAGCCAGAAGAAAAGGAGGCAGTGTTAAAACGTCTTCTTTAGGATTGCTGACCCCATGTGGGTCTGATAGGATTTGATCCCTTTCATTCACACAGCTCTCCTTAACCCCTGGCAGGAGGGAAAGCTGGTTCTGACCCTGTCAGATGAGAGGAGAGCTCAAATAAACAGGACTGTCATTAGAGCAATAAAGAAAGGCATGCCTTCAGCAAAAGGCTTCTGTTAATTTGAAATAAGTCATTTTACAGTAAGTTCAAGAGGAAATGCTGCAAAAGGAGAGAGGCATAAGTATCCAGGATTGGGTTGGAAAAATTCTATAGTCACTGGCAAGTGTGTAGGAAAACACTGGCACCTCACCACCACTTCCTCAGAACATTCCTGGACTAGGAGAGACTAAAACACTACTCCTGAAGAAGAAGGGGTTCCTGAAACACAGAAGGATCCTGACATCTGCTGGAAAAAGGACTTCTGATTACTGCTGGCATGCAGGGACCTGCCCTCTAAGCGTCAGTTGGATGGTCTCATGTTTGCCTCCATCAAGGAAACAAAAAGCAGAAGGTCTCCTGACTCCAAGAGGTCCTAGCTGACTACAGAGGATACAGACCCTTCAGAAGCTCCAACTAAAAAACAATGTAGTGCCTAGAACGCTGTCATGCTAACCTGGGAGCTCTGGACCCAAATACCTTTCCCGACAGTTGGAGAAAAATGGGTCTTAATCATGTTAGTCAGCCATGGAGGACAAAGTGTTGAGGCAATCCTAGGGAGGTCACATCCAACTTGGGTACGAAAACCAGGTGTATTCTTTTTGAAGTATTTTGCAGCACTGAAAACAGGATGAGCAGGGCCTAGCTCTAAAAGTGTCCTGCTCATTGAAACCCTGACTAGCTAAAGCTTTCGGCCTAGCCTGGCTGGAGAATATGGAGAGAAAAAATTACAAAGTCTGAAGGTAAAACCTTGGACCTCGGAGAGGTGGCAAATGCATCCAACTCATGAAGCCACCTCAGTGTCTACACAATCCTGCTTTGTCCCACTCAGACATTTTGCTTCCAAAACACACAACTTCAGTGGAAATTCAATGCTGATGTAGCCATCTTTGATGGAACCTAGCTGGACACAGCATTGGACCTTGCCCCGTGTATGGATTTGGAAATTCCATTTCAGAAACTAAATCAAAAGATAAAAACATTCACAGGGATGGCATGATTGGTGCATTCAATCCCATTCCATTCACAGTCGGCCTGAAATCACATTTGGTCCCCAGTTAACTGTGAACTGTTTTTCTTCAATGGGTCATTACTTTTTCTAGGTTCTTTCTGTCATAAAGCTTTAAAAATTCATAAGTCTGGGTCCCCTAATTAGATTTTGATGATGTTGGTGTCTTTTTGCTCTTTACATGTTTCCCTAATTTCCTAAAGTAGTTTGGGAATTTCACTTCTCTGAGGATGGTGTGCTCCCTGTGCCATAGCTACCAGGAATTGTGGATAGATTATCTAACAAATCTGTTTTTGTATAGGCAGATTTGGTTTATTAAGTTCATAGGGGTCGCTCCTTTTCAAATTAATAACTCAATTTCTGACATTAGGGTATTGCATATTTAATATTTTGCATGAAACTGGCAAATGGAACATAACAAATGCATAAAAGAATGTTACTAGAATTAGGTAATGCAAAATAAATCCATGAGCTGTATCATGCTGCAGGAAATATACAAACAAGAATGGAACCACTCCTGATCATTATCCTTTCACAAAATCCAGCATGGGTGGACGGTTCTTCATAGTACAAGCTTGCAAATTATGGAACCGCATCCCCAAGGAAATCATGGTAATTAGCAATCACCTAGAAATGAGAAAAGCATTAATACCTTGGCTCTTCCCTGTTATATGGCTCAGTTCACTCTGATAAGAACTCATAACTATATAAAGCATAAGGCAATCTCATTGCCAGCGACAGTGGTACTTTCACTTCTGGATAAACTGTATATCATTGACGGCCCGTGTTGGGCGTTTTACCGGGGCGGTGACGTGGCGCAGAGGAGGGGCAGGGTGGGGGGTTGCAAAATGCGGCAAACGGCCGATTTCAGGTAAGTTACGAAAAAAATTAATAAAACGAATTTCGTTGCGCGCTCTGCATCGCATTTGACGATTGCAACCCCCCACCCTGCCCCTCCTCTACGCCACGTCACCGCCCCGGTAAAACGCCCTACACGGGCCATCACTACTGTATATGGCACGTCTTACAGGGTGACTATATACAACAAAAAATAGTACACATTGCCTTCTCCTGAGGTACCACAGCAGAACCTCTTTAACAGAAGTGTATATGGAGCTCTCTCTAGGGTCCCCAGCAAGTCGGATTTCCTCTTGTCCTTACAGAGAATTAGAAACCTTCTATCACTACCCAGGGAGAAAGTACACAAAGTCCAGCCAGAGTACAAAACAGGAGAGAGTGTTCTCCAAACTCCTGATAGGAGTCACAGCAACACAGTTTATCTTCCATCTTTTCCAGGCTTCTTCTCAACTCTCCTAGTCTGCACAGGTGTTTAAGAAGGGAGTCAGATATTTCTGTGATTGTTGAAGCATCCACCCAATCTAGTGATGCTATATCATACTCCACCTCTAAACGACACTCAAGGAGGCATCCAACTGCTAAGCCCACTCTTGTGAAGGTTCATGGGTAAAAATAAAATTGAAAATTCAATTCAAATACAAAGCAGATATTTCTTCCTTTCTCTCAGGCAATCTTCACCCACCCGGGTCTGACCCTTCCCACAAAAACTATTCAAAAAGGCCCACTAATGGATTATCGATGAATGGGAGCATCTCCTCCCTTAATTATCAGGCACTTTAGATAGAGCATCATAGTGGGTGAGACTCTATTAGGGCGTTCCATGCCACAGCCCAGGTACAAAAGCCGAGGTCTAAAAGCAAAAACAAAGAGGGGATTCTAACAGGTAGAAGAAGCCTCAGTTAAGTTACCAGGTGCAGTTGGAGCCCACTGTGCGGTCATGGGGCAAGCTGTTGAAGTGCCTGTGGACAGTGAGTGGCTTATTTACAAGCCCCCTGCGCCGTCGGTGCGTCATTTTTATATGGAAAAAGTGACGTACCGGCGGCGCAAGGGGCTTGTACATAAGCCCCCGAGAGTCTACATCAAGTACAGTCTCCTGCCGCCTTGGTCCCTTCACCGTCTCTTCCACTCCCCTTTACATGCTCTCAAGCTTTTTAAATTACAAGTTAGAGTACCAGGTCTAAAATCCCATAGGGAGGTGTCCACAAAGCTACCAAATATAAAATTGCAGTCAGGTTTTCAGAAAATGCAAAACACGTATGTTGCCAATTTTCTTGTTATAACTGTCAGTTGATATTATTTGCATGCTAGTTCCTAATTATGAAACGTCAACAACCTCTTATTGCCAGGGGTCTGAGGGAGTGAAAGGGGAAAATAAATACATCACTGGAAATTAAATCAGGTGAAAGTACTGGCCTTTATTTTTTCGGGTAGCTGCCAAGCATAGTGACTAATGTACACAGAGGGACATATTTACAAGCCCCTAACGCCACCACAGCATCACTTTTTCTGACACTCTGGTGGCATTGCTCCATGCCCCATATTTACAAGGTGGCGTTTAGCCATTTAATGTAGCTTAACGCCACCTTGTAAATATGCCCCTTTCTGCAGCGTCCACTGTGGCAAAGGGGCAGGCAAAGGGTGTTGCAGTGGGCGTTCCACTGCAACACCCATTGCTTTTTGCCGCTGCCCCATATTTACAAGTATGAGGCAATGCCAAAAGCTAAGGCCAGGTAAAACCTGGGCTTAGGATGGCAATAAGAGTAGAAATTATTCATTTCTGCTCGCATTTTGCTCTTTCTATGCATGCTGCATTTTGCAGCACACATAGAAACAGCAAATCACCTTTTAAGATCGCCCCTGCACCACAGGCACCCTTGCAACATGGCTCAAGGTTCTCTGCGCTGGCGCTAGGCAGATTTTTTTGTGCCAGCACTAGGGGAAACAAAGGGGTACACCGTATTTTTGTAAATATGTTGCATCCCTGCGTTTTGAAAATGTCCGAGCATGGCGTTGCCAGATTTGGTGTTACACGTGCTCTGACATAGTGCTCCTCCGAAGCAAACTGGTGAGGCATAACAAAGTGAGCCATCAAATGTGAGGGTGCCATAGGGCCATTCCGTCTCACCTCCATAGAAGCAAACAGCATCTTTATATTAATAAGTGGCAAATGGTTGTTCTCTCAAAAAGAAGATCACACATTGTTTGCTACATTCATAGTTTTCGGTTTGTGGGCATTTACATTTTTTTGCTTAAAAAAACACTAAATATATCCAAGAAATAACTCAACCTCAGGAAAAGAATACATTCATACACAGCTGTTCAATGTTAATTAAAAAACAGGGCAGAGTGGCGGCTCGAGAGTGTAGAATGCACTGATTTGCATGACCTTTACTGAAAAAAAACTTGAATTATATCTTCCTATGCGCCATCATTTCTTAAAGGAAATAGACAGCCCCTTTCCTGCATGCACAGCACAGAAAAGCAAACATTATAATACATCATTTGAAGCAGAAAAATGCCTTCAGATATCATGGTTATTACTATTTGTGATGCAGAGATCGTTAATGGGTGCCTCCCTGTAGTAAATATTCAAGTCCCCCATGAGGGTTCCCAATCCCAGTTTGTATTTGACATTGAAAAGAATCCATTGTGAAGAGCCAGATATTTTTTCGGCTTCCCTTTAATAATCAACTGCAGAGTGGAGTACAGTAATAAAAAGCTCTCAGAAATTAACTCTAATTTAGTGCAGCCTTTCTTCTCCCTGCTTATCTAGGATTCAGACTTCCTAATTTAAAAATGTTCCAGATGAATGCAATTCTAATTCATCGAAACTTTTCTTGTATTAGCCACAGGCCCAGCACTTAAACTATTACCATATTCAGAGTCTGCCTGGCGTCATTTCTTGAGAATATTACCGAGAGACTGACACCAAGAGCAGCTATTCTCAAGGGCATGTTTTTGTCCTCGTGTTTTAATGCAATTGAAAGAAAAAAACAATTTGACAAGCAGTCATAATTTGGGAATGAAACATTTGTTGAAATCTGTCAGGCTATGATTAAGTTAGACAAGGAGGGTACATTTGGTTTTAAAGGAGCATCTTTGCAGTCTTTTGCCAGAATTATGTAATATATGCAAGAAACTATGAGACCCAACTACATGTACTCTTATAAATGTATTGTAGTATTATTGTAGTATTAAGTATGATTTGCCTACATTGTCCCCGAAGGAAGTCTAACCTTCCTCGAAAGAGAGACATGAGACTTTAAAACTGAAATGTGCAGGATGTGACACTTTGAACCTGATTTAGTGTTTGTCTGACTGTTCACTCTGCCACAAATGAGACAGATATCCTGCCTGCCTCTTTATAACCGCATTATATCCTATGGCACTTGCAATAAAGTGGACAGGATATCCGTAATATTACTAATGGAGTAACCCATCCTCCAAATTCAAAATCAGGCACTTTGTCCTAGTTCATACAGTAGTAAGAGAGTATTCTTACCGACTGACTCATTGCATTTTTGCTCACTAACGGGTCATGTGGTGCTGGTGATACTTCAACTTGGAGAATCCTATAATGGCGAGTTTGAGATTTCTTTTTACATGACATTAAATAAGTGGATTGCCATAAATAATCAGGAAGTTAACTCCAACAAGCTGGGCCCTGAATTGAGAAGCCTTTTCTCCCAGGAAATAGTACATTTAAGCAGAGTTTATCAGGAAGATTGACATGCCTGCTTCTAAGGTCCCTGGCAGTGTCGTGGGCATGAATATGACTAGCAAAGCATGAAGGTTCCATGCCATGAATGGACTTCAAATAAGGCAATGTAGCTTGAAAAAGAACCTCTCCTAGTCCGGCAGCCAGTTTGGAGCTCTTCTGGCTGTTGCAATGTGATCTCTCCTCAGAAGACCTGAAACAAGATGGGCTGCTGCATTCTGCTACCGCTGCCATCAAGCTTTTTAAATTAGAATTTAAACTACTAGGTCTGAAATCACATATCAATCAATCAATCATGATATATAAAGCGTGGCTAATCACCCGATAGGTTATACAAACACCCTGGTCTTGAGGGCCATTGGGAATTCTGGAAGTGAGGTGATGGTTCAGGGTTACATGGGGAGGCTGTCCCAGGTCTTTGTGGGAGAAGCTGGAGCATCCTCCACTTCTGCTTTGGTAGATGCAGGGATTATGGGCAAGTGAAAGGGAGATGGAGGGTAGTCTTCTCAATGGTTGGTGGAAGTCCAGTCGGTGGTTAATGTAGGTGGGTTCTTGGTTGTGTACAGCCTTGTGTTCATGGTAATATCCACTACCTGTGCCCTGTTGGCTAAAGATATACATCACTTCATTCACTTGCAAGAAGCAGTTACTTCTTCCACTGGCTGACTGACCGGAGCATGGCTATCAATAGTGTAATAGGGGAGTCTCATCAAGGAACCTAGGACTGTGAAAGTTCAATGGATCCCCAATTATGGTTGATTTGAGGAGGCAGGGCATGTTCCTTTCTTGCATTGTGGGACCCTGGCACCGTGGGTACACCACTGCTGATGGACATACTGGTATAGAAAACAAGGCCCTAGTTCTTAGTCTTCCAATGGGGTGAAGTGTTGACTAAAAAGAGGGTGGAAGATAGCCTTTAGAACATCTAAATTGATTATTGTCACCCTAGAACTTTTGTAATCTTTAAAGATGTTAATGATTGCCTCACATACATGTTAGATGGAGGAACCCTGAAGAAGCCCACAGGAGGGATCCTCAGAAAAGAGAGATACCTCTTCAGAGATGAAGGACTATACATTCACTATCTATGACTTATCTGTCAAAGTAGCCTGTAACCAGACAACCATCTGTGCACCCCATCATTCTTCATCTTTAAACTATCTTCCCAGAAATTATATTCCAAGAAGAAGGGAGTGAGAAGTGATACAGGGTTTGCTCACCTTCACAAACATCTTAACCATACAAAAACAACAGAGGGGAGCACCTTCTATGCTTTGGCATGCTTCTTCATAGAGTCCTTGTCCAGATACCTAGTGTATTTGGAGGGGCTCAACATTGGTAGCCAAGGGAGCTCTCTCGTTATTGGGTGGGATCCTAGATTTGAAATAGTCTAGATTGTCCTGAGGGTTAATTTTATTTTCAAATGGCACCTTGAACGAGTTAAAAACAGGTGGGGATGCACTACGGAAATTAGTATCCTTTGTATCCCTAGGTCACCATGTTTCAACCGTCACACCAATGCCTCATCGGGCTATTTGGCTTTCATTGTGACCTCAGAAAAATACTGTTAGTATTCTATTTGTGTTCATTCAATTGTGAAACTTCCTTTCACAATACTCGCACATGCCAAACATACCGACTCATTTTGTCCCGATGTCTGCATTTCTTTAGGAGCATCCTATTTAGAGCTCTATGAGGGTAAGAAGTCAGGTGGACCTTGTATTCAAATCAAATCAAAGGTCTCTTCCCGGCAATGAACTTATGTGGTTCCTCATTCCCCTGGAACAGGACTCTATGATAAAGCATGCCACCTGGAAATCCAGTGGGTGAGATTCCTTTTAATACCATAGGGTGATCCCCTTCAGCCGGTTTGGAGAGGTAGGTTAGGCACAGTAGGGCTTCCCTTGTGTTGTTTTTGTATCATTCCAGAAACTCAAAACAGCAGTTTTGGTCCCATATCTGGACCAGACCCTGATTGCAAGGGGAAGGAAAACTGTAGCTTTTAAGAAAATGTTGGCTTGTTACTCTAGAACTTTTTCCAACTATTTAGCCAAGACTGGAAAATGGAAAGAGTACTAAAATTAGACAATATAGCAAAACCAGGTTGAAATTTTTCAAGAGTGATCCAACTCTGCCTTTTTTCAGTTGTGGGTGGATATACAGGTATGGGATGCACAGGTTCAATTTATCAACACAGGAAACTAAAAAAGCTCTAAACTTATTCAGTGGCCTTTCTGATGCCAGTTGAATAGAGTTGTTAGGGATGGTGATTTTTGTCCTCTGTCAGCACATGACAAGTAGGTCCTAAGGGACAACCTGCACCTGTCCTTTGTTCATTGGGAGCACTTCCAGACAATCTGACTGTACTTACTGTTGGTATATTACCAGCTTATTCTTCTCCAGTGAGATGTGAAACATCTTTTAAGTAGGTGAGTGGAGAAATTGTCCCAGAGAGAGGTTGTCCTGTGTAAAGACTTTTGCACCTCTGCTGGTGCAGGAAATGGTATCTGGGGGTTCCTTGACCAGAAGATAGTTCCCCAAAAAGTTCAATTTCATCAAACAGTAAAGAAGGTTATGAGCAAACGTGCAAGCCTTGAGAAAATATTACTTTGCCTTCTGATGAGTTGTGAGATGTCTCCTGAGAAGAGCTTGCCTCCCATGCATGAAGTACCTGGGAGCTGTAATCTTCTGGGTACAAAACTTGCAATCTTTTTTAAATAAATCATAATGCGCATCTTGATGATGATGTGCATGCATGCTCTTGACCCAGTTTCCCAGTTGGGCTGCATCTTAGAATAAATCCTTAAGAGTTTCTTATCCTGTAAAGTGCACTGGCAAACCCACAGCATCATCACACACAACCAACTTGCAGCTCCTAATCAAACATACTACCCCAGGCACACTATATGCAGTCTGATGGTGTTCTGGCTGCTGGTGTGCTGAGATCCACCAGAGATGGTGAACTTGTCTGCAAGATAAGCAGGAGCTGTGGTCGTGGTAGCTTTGTAAATGATGCCGCTGGTTTTGGAGATGGCACAGACTGGCACAGAAGCCAAAGGAGTTTCTGCAGGGTGGTGGTGATGTGGTCATATTGTTTCAGGCCCTTGATCATGTAGGATGCCCCTGAGGGGTGCCAGTGTGGAATCTCGGAGGCCATGGTTTAACGCATGACCACTGTCTAAATGCAAGAGTCTTAATAAGGCTTGACAGCAGTTCTGAAGTCACGTTCTGAAAGAAACAGTTTTTCTTTTTTTTGGCTCAACGTGTTCCTTGAAGGTGAGGTTGATGTTTAGGGTGAATCCAAGTGACTTGAAGTTCGCTGAAAGCTGGGGTTTAATACAGTTAAGCTTCATGTCAATTACCTAAATTTGTACTGCATGTTTTTGGTTGTTCTTGGCAAATAACAGGAATTCTGTCTTGGTTGGGTTGAGCGACAGGTAAGTGGTAGACATCTTAGTCTGGATGATGTGTAGGCAGTGTTTGGGATATTGGAAGTCTGAAGCATAGGAGACTTTCAAGCAGAGTTGAGTATCTTTGGCATATAGTTGAATTGTGATGCTTTTATATGCATTTAGAGCACCAAGTGGCTCCATGTAAAGGTTGAAGATGATAAGAGACAGTATGGAGCCCTGGGTGATAGGGATCTTTTGTGGTTCGAAGGTGCCAATGTGAACAAACTGGTACTTATTGAAAGGCTGGAGGAGAGCCAGTGAAGGAGAATTCTGGTGAACCCCATTCAAGACTGCAGGATGTGAATGAGGATGGGATGGTCAACCATGCCAAAGGCAGCTGAGAGGTCCAGCAATATCAGGAGGCAGGAGCCATTTTCATCTGTGGTCAAAAGGGCATCATCTATGATGTGTGAGGTAACAGTCTCTGAGCTGCATTGTGATCTTGTCATGAGCACATTCAGCATATGACATACAGCACATACTCCCCAAGACACATCTGTAAATATACTGCCCTGTGCCAGTTTGGTGCGAGCATGGAGGAGCCATAATGAGTTGTCTGACACTGTTTGCTTGACAGACTGGTGTGACTGTGTGGAAGTGGAAACAAGTGTAAACGGTGGCAAACATTAATTTAGGTGAATTAGAGGAAAGCAATCAAGCTTGTTGCCGGGACAATTATGAAGAACCATGTGTACTAGTTAGGGCAAGGCTAGAGCTGCATGCACAGGAGAAGAGTTCAATGCTTCATGAGAATTGCAAATCTCCGAGACCATCTTGGATCCTCCACTATTTAAACCATGCCCTGACCGGGCCCCATTTCCCTGGCAATTGAGACTTGGGAAAGATGATACGTACCTGTACCAGCTCCCGCGGCGGCACTAGCAATTGGGCATGCACTTACGGGAAGCAGCTCCTGCAACGCTATGCTGAACTTGGCTCTCATCCTCCTTAAAACTGGGCGTTAACCACCACCAACACCAAGGCGCTCACCATTTGAAAAAAGAAAATTAAATAAAGACACTAGGTGAAATACTGTTATGCACTGTTGAAACAAGATCAGATTGAGATTGTGCCACATCGTATCAGCAGGGATAGTGCTTAAAGCCAGAACAGGGACTAAAAACAAATGCACTCTTCCATGGACAGTACCTAATGCAACCTTAATTAACCACACAATGACTAGCGCAGCAGCAAAACAACCTTACTGACTATAGCTATACCCACACTAACAAGGTAATCACTAACCAGTTCTTCAGCATTACCTGCACTCAACTAGTGCAGTAACTAGTCAGTCTTCACCACCAAGAGAGTGTGAAGGACTTGTACCAGTGTCTGGAAATGGGTGGCGAAGAGTGAATGGAGATTCACAAGCCCACACCCAATTGGGCAATCTAACTCTGAGGCCCCCATAAGTTCAATCATTCAAGAGACAACTCGAACACAGCATACAGCAGGGACTGGTCATACCATAGGTATATGAGAGTGAATGATGGAATGAGATTTAAGGACGTTAATACAGAGTTTGGTGATACAGGTTGTTAATGTTGCTCTCATTTCCCTTAAGCACACACAGAACCCAGAAACACAATCAAGCAAGCTACTTTGGAGACGCAAGTGTGGCGAGGGTTTTATCATGAGACAAGTGACCAGGGGCCAGATGTACAATGCTTTTTTTCAGTCGCATACAGCCCGATTTGCAGAATCGGCCCATTTCTGACTTGAAAAAACATTTTCTTATATAACAAACACAATTTTGCGATTTGGTAACCTATCACCGAATCACAAAATGGGTTATCAATTCAGTATGAGGAAGGGGTGTGTTAAGGGCGTCCATTCCTAATAGTGACTCGTAGTGGTATCTGTGAATGTTTTGCAACAGAAAATGCGGTCACAAAACAGTCACATTTTACTGCCTACTTAAACCCTTTGCAAACAGGAAGCAGTTCCCAAGGGAATGGGAGTAAAAACATTTTTTAAGAGCAGGCAGTGGTCCCACAGACTACTACTAACACATAAAAGATGTTTTCATATTTATCTTTTTGAAGCACTTCCAGTTTTGCTTTAAGGAAAACAGGCTGAATTTAAAAAAAAGAAAAGTTACTTTATTTAAAAGCAATCACAACATGGTGGTCTGCTGACCCCAGTAGGCCATCACCCCTGTGATTTTAGCGATTCCCAATGAGTCACAAATTGCAACCTATCTCATGAAAATTAATGAGGTAGGCTAATTTGCACCCTACTGGGAATCGCAAATAGTGTAAAACAAACCATGGTACATAGCTGCTTGTGATTACCTAATAGCGAATCACAAATATCCGCTATTAGATAATCGCAAACACAATGTACATCTGGCCCTAGTTATTTATTATTTTGTCCCAAGCCCTTTGAGGCACCTCGGGCAGGCAATAACTGTGGTTCATTGGGCTTTAGTGGGTGTGGTAGGGCAATGCACGTGCATCACTCCTGCTGGGTCGGATTTAAGGTTAGTGTGTCTGAGCAGGTACCTCGATCTGACAGATCTGAGGCCAGACTGGTTAGTACTGATTTGATCTTGTGACCATAAATTACCTTGTAAATGATATTGGCGATGAATGGTAGGTGAGTGAAGGGTCAGTAATTGGTAAGATCATTAGGGTCTAATGTAGGTTTCTTTAGGAGTGGGAGGATCTGGCCTGCCTTGAAAGCTTCTAGGAAGATGCTTTGAGTAAGGGAGGCAATGACAATGGTAAGTAGGGGTAAAAGAGTGACCCTAGAGACAGATTTAATGCAGGATGATAATAAAGAAGGAGAATCACATCATCTTCATTAGAAGTGGCTTTGAGGGAGTTTGGTATGTCTTTGAAGGCTAATCTTTGTGGCATTCTATTGGAATTTGTGGGCTTAAGAATTAAAGCAGGCTTGGTGTTATCGATGAGCTGTTAGATTTGCTATATTTTTTACTGAAAAATACGTTGATGGCATTGCACTTTTCTGTGAAGTGAGGAATAGGTGTTCCGGCAGGGGTTTCATGCAGTGCTTCATGAACAGAATTCTGCTTCTGTTGGTGGCTTCATAGGTGGTTTTGGTATAGTACTGTACTTTGACTGATGTGATGAACTATCTGCTGCTACTCCTTTGTGAACCTTAGCTAAGAAAATCTTACTATTTTTATTAAACTTGTTTTGGGCTCTGATGTCTAGGCAGAAATTTCCATCTGCAACCTCTCCTGAAAACAAGAATTAAACTCCCATTCTTGAGAAAAGAAAAATTAAAGGACTAACAGGCACATGCATCAACCACAAAACCGGTCGCAAACGGGCAGATTCTCAGAATCTGCCCCTTTGCGACCAGTATTTTTGCATTTGGGATGCATCATCCCAAATGCAAAAATCGCAATTTAAGGAATCTCAAAATAGCGATTCCTTAAATAGCGATTGCATTTAAGGAATCCCTAATTGAGATTCCTTAAATGCAATGCATTAAAGTTTCAAAAATAGCGATTTCGCTATTAGCGGGAGCAAATTACCATGAAGCTGGACTTCATGGTATTTTGCTAAAACATAGAAAAATGCACTTATTTGCTTTTTTCTAAGTTTCATGTTGCACACACACATGCCCTTAGAGCATGTGTGTATGCAACATGTGTGCAGGGTTCAAATACATGGGTGCAATAGGGTGTCATTTTGACACCCTTGCACCCTAGAAATTGCGGGAGCAATTTGCGAGTACCTCCTGGTACTCGCAAATTGCTCCCGCAATCTCCAATGCATTCCTATGGGCCTGGAGGCCCATAGGAATGAATGGTAAGCCATTCATTAATTGCGACTCGCAATTTGTGAGTCGCAATTAATGAATGTTAAGGAATCGCTATTTTAATAGCGATTCCTACATGCATAGGCTTTTGCGAGTCCTTAATTGCGATTCCTTAATATTCGCAATTAAGGACTCGCAAAAGCTTTTCTTGATACATGTGCCTGTTAGATGTTTATTTTTACGTGAACAGGAGACTATTTGCTTGAAGGAATAGTAATTTATCCCTTTGTGAATGGAAATGACCCCTGCTCTGTATTGCAGGCTACTACCACTGCTCAGTATGATCCCAGCGGTAATCTATCTACTAATGGGATATGTTTTGACAGAGCACACATGACAATCATGCATGGGCATGCTAAGGTCTAGGCCTTTTATTGCGGTTTATTCCCAGAGCCTGGAGAGGTGCACTTGGTGAGCACTCTAATCATAAAGGACTACAATTCATGTTCTGTGTCATACAGATGAAGAGATGGTGGCAGGGTGCTCTTTTTCAGATTGATAGTAAAGACCAGATATTTGTTCTGCTCATGGATGATTGTGGCACGTACATACCCTACTCATATAAAGTTCCTCTTGAATGTATTACCCAGGCCCTGTAGTAAAAATGTTATGCATGAGTCGTGTTTGTGTTGCTTAATTAGTGACTGGTAGCAGGACTCCAAATTGTTTGTGAACATGTGGTTGCAAAGACCAGTCAGATCTATTTTGGATACCCCTAGTAAAACATAGCAAAATATGTAGGTTTGAGGTACAGCCTCATAAGTCCATGGAAGTGTACTGCTTGCATTCCTTAGCTAGCGGTGTGGTGTGAAACAGGGAAGTGAGGGAGGATGGAGACAGTGCTGATTTATTTGCTTGTGACCAAATAGCAAGGGTCTGATGATTATCTCTTCCTGAACACTGCCTTTTTCAATGATAGTTGTGAAGGGGGGAAGTTTACAGATTATATTGTTTAGGAGAAGGATTCTTGTAGACAGAGCCTGCCCCCTTTTTCCCTCCTCTGATTACCACTCCAAAACGCTGATTACAGCTAGACACAGTCTTCATATTTCATTGTGCTTATGCTTTTGGTGCTTCCATTGGAGTCAGCATCATCACTACTTGATGCGAGAGACATTATATTTGATAAAGAGAGTGACTATCCTGCATAAAGAAAACTGAACTATAAAAAGGAGCCACTCCAAACCGGTTCCTGGGTAGTGACAATAGGATCAACACCCCATCTGGTAAATTTGATTTTTGAACTTCTTCACTTCACTTCATATTTATTTGGATGAAAGAAGGGGAGGGTTTTTTAGGACAGACCTCATTGTAATATGGGCTTTGTTGCCGGACACATTACTGCTACTTTGCTACCCGTCAGATGCAAACAGCTGTTGTGCATCCAGCTCTCAACTGACACAGCCCTCTTTCTATAGTTCTAGAGGTCTACCTACTGAACGGAGGATCTGCACTTCGGTTCCACTATCTTATGCTTATGATCGGTCGGACTGATACAATTTCCAAATGATCTTTAAGAGGGGTTTCATGTACAAAGTAACAGACACTGCAAGAAGAGGAAGTCCTCTGGCACCCCACAATTCACAATGTCTACATTAGAATGTAAATTGGCCAAGCAAAAATGCATTAGCACCTCTGAATCAATGTATTTAACAATATAAAAGGAAACCATATCACTTGTGCCACTTTAGACAAACTGAATTGCAGTAAATGATGATCTACCATATTAAACAAAGCTAGTTAATCTAGAAAGATTAATAATAGTATCCGGCCTTTATCCACCCTGCAATGAATAGTGTCATTAAAGTTCAAAAATGCAGATTCCATTCAATGAGTAGTACAAAACATATTGTCTACAATCCAGAAATCTATGAATATCTGAGTGATGTTCTTGCTGTTCAGTGACCAAATTTGAGTAGATTTGATGATCCCAGCAAACCTAGGTGGAGATTAAGAGAGTACCTATCCTGCAACTACATTTGGCTGTAAACAGTTGGTTTGAGATTCTTTAGCAGTTCTAAGACCTCACCTATCTTCACCGGCAAACACCAAAACTAAGGGGGAGTCAGATATGAGCTCAGTTGTGATTGCATTTGACTAAGCAACCATAATGCCATCATGTATGTTGGTCACTGTCTTCTTAAAGAAGTATGATGCTTTGAATAACCCAATCCGAAGTGTTAGCACTCACATACATCTCTGTATGAGTATCACTCTGGGTTTATTATTGGTAGAGATTGTGGCTTTTGAGTTTGACAGGCAGGTTTTAGATGTGGCAAAGTATCTTGTCTGCCAATCTGACAGACGTTCTGCTCTTTTTACAGTCAAGCGAACCGTCATTTTTTGCCAGTGGTGCTCTAGCCAGCTCCCCCATCAGAAACCTTAGACTGATGGGCCAACAGAGCTTGGATCATTTGTCTAAGTTACTCAGGTTGCCTGCCCTATTTAGGCATCACCAGGACAGGCCTAGCTGTCCTGAACAGTAAAAATAAAAAGTAGCCGCAACACCATGAGAGAAACAAGGCCATTCCTTTTTCATTTTTACGAAGACACACTCCCTCTTTAGGAGTCGTGTTTGACCTGGCACCTTGGCTTGAGTCTTCCTTCCACTTTTTGTCGCTGTGCCTCATGTGTTTTGCTGGTGTTAGCTGCTCAGAGCACTGTGCCACTGCCAACCAGTGCCACAGTGCAAGTGCTCCCTATTTAAAATGTATATGTTGGTTGGATCCATGATTGGCTTATTTGGTTTACTGTCAGACCCCAGTAAAGTGCACCAGGAGTGCCCAGGGCTTGTAAATACAAATGCTGCTGGTGGGCTAGCAGCACTGGTTGTGCCACTCACAGAAGCGGCCTAGTAAAATGTGTCTAAGGTCTGCCATTGCAGAACCTGCGTGCAGTCTGGTACTGTCATGCTGACTGGGCAAGTGCACCCACTTCCCAGTCCCTAAACCTTCCCTTAACTTCATATTAGTCACCCCTATGGTAGGCCCAAGGGCAGGGTGCATTGTAAGCATAAGGTAGGACAAGCCCTGATGTGTGTGGCATGTCCTAATAGTGAATTACAGCCATTTTCGTTTTTCACTATTGTAAGGCTACCTGCTCTCCATAGGCCAAAATGGGCTGTTAGAATTGTTACATCCTATGATCCTAAAAGACCCAGGGAACATGGTAGAAATTCGAGTTTAGTATGCCTGAACTCAGAATAATAAAATACATCTTTTAGTAAAGTTTATTTTAATATTCTGTGCTTGCAAATACCACTTTTAGAAAGTTGGTATTAGCTTGCCTGACCATTTCAGCCCGCCTCTGCTATGATGTGTATCTGCCTGTCTGGTTTGTGTGAGTGACAGGGCTGGGGAAACCCAGAGGGGCAGGGCTAGGTAGCCGGGTTGTGAATAGGGAGATTGACAGCCAGATGGGTGGGAGGAGTACACCTGGACTCTGAATAGGGCTGTGCTCTACCACCACAATGCTGGCTCCACCTCCTGTGGAGCGGCTGATGTCTCTGCCCTGCACCCTGAATAGAAAGGCAGAGTCATGTCAACAGAGTGCTCAAGAACTGGTGTGGACTGGGCAAAGGCCCCTCTACCCCAGAGGAACAAAGGAATTAGGGGTATAAGTATTGGGACCCTGCTCCCAAGAAATTAGATCCTGCTTGACAAGAAGAACCTCTGCCTGAGGAGAAGGAACTGGGAAAGCTGTAAGGAGGAGTACTGTCCCTGACCTGGGGGATTGGCCTGCAGTGGTTGCCTTGCTGCTGGAAGGAGAGGAGAAAGACTACAAAGACTTTATTTCAACTTGTGCTTAAAAGATCTCCAAGGGCTTGTGCTGAGCTTGCCCCCTGAACGAAGTCCCAGGACCAGTGGACTGCTCCCCCAGCTCCCCAGACTCTTTTGGAAGTGCCTGCTGCTGTTGTTGGGCCTTCTGAGGGACTGCGTGTCGCAAGGAGCAAGACGCAAGGAGGAGAAGCGTGCCGCCGTCGAAGCTGTTGCCGTCGCATCTCGCAGAGAGTGTCGCCGCTGCAGCATCGCATCGAGCGGAAGCGTCTCGCATCAATCCAGAAGTGTCCCGCAACGCCGAAGAAGCGTGTCGCCATCGCAGCCATCGTAACTGACGCATTGCACCGCATCAAGAGAAGAGTCTCGCATCGAGGAAGAAGCGTGTCGCCATCGCAGCCATCGTAGTTGTCGCATTGCACCGCATCAAGAAAAGCGCCTCGCATCCACGGAGAAGCGTGCCGCCGTCGGAGCTGCTGTCATCACATCACGCAAAGGGGTGTCGCCGCTGCAGCATCGCATCGAGCGGAAGCGTCTCGCAAACGTCTGAGAAGAGTGCCGCTGCCAAGGCCACTGTCGTCGCATCTCGTCAAGGGTGACGCCACTGTAGCTGACGCATCGAGTCGAGTCTTCTCACAACATCGGAGAAGCGTAACGCATCTTTATTTCTTTTGCACCAAGAACTTCATCGCATCAGCATCGTTGCAACACTTTCGTTGCCCTGCGTGTCGCATCTAAGGTACATTGACTTAAAGTGTCGCATTTAAGAACTTAAGAGAACTAAGCAAACTTCTACCAACTAAAGTAACCGTATTGTGTATTTTTGTCGTTTAATGGTCTTGTGGTAACTCTATATAAAGAATCCTTATTTTTAATATAAAAACCTGTGTGGTGTCCATTTGTAGTGTTGTCACTTGGTTACTGTACGTGTTCACAAATGCTTAACCTATAACGCTCTGAGATAAGCCTTGTCTGCTCGCGCCAAGCTACCTAGAGGGTGAGCAGGGGTTGTTTTAGTAGTGTAACCCCTTACCCTGACTAGAGGAAAGGTTCCCTGCTTGTCACAAGTACCTACCTGTGCCAACCAGAGAACCCGGATTCTAACAAGTCTTAAAAACAAAAAAATGTTTGCTGAGAACCCACATGAAACACGGTGGCTGTGCAGCAAACTTCCAATGCTTTCAGAGTATCAGCTATTGCCGTGGCGATTCTGAAGGCAGCCAGACAGACAGAGAACTCACAATTATTCGGACTGTGATTTGTTAGGGCTATGGAGTAAATGCCACCTCTGTGCTGGAGAAGGATGTATGACGGGACTACGCAAGCCATTACCATGCATGGCTTTACAACGCATTGAATTTAACCAGAAATAGTTCGCTTGAAATTGTTATTCGGCAATCCACTTTACAGTGAATTTGAAAACATTTTGTTTCAAAAAGTTTTTCCAACTTTTGTTTACAACAGTACTTCATTTGTAAAGTAAAATAAGTACCCGGACCCTTTTCAGCAGGCCACTGCAGCTTGCAACACCCACTGCTCCTGCCACTGCTGTCATTGACAGTACCAGCACAACTACTAGCCATCAGACCCCTACACGTGAGACAAGTCAAACTATTCTAGGCTCCCAAAGCTACAATAATGGCTTGGGCTGGAGGATTTAGTAATTTCTAATGTGTGTATTTATTTATTTGTTTTTATGTCATGCTTTAGTTATTTACAACCTATACATTAAAGGGTTACAAACATGAAAACAGTTAAACAGTGACCAATTACTATTTACAACATCAAATTATCCATTTAAAAAGTACTTAAGAAACGGTCAATAAAATCAATATTACAGTGCAAATTGGGTTTTTAGGTATTACATCTACAACTAATAGTTCAGCATTCAGCATTCAACCTTAACTTAAGAACATTTAAAAGTAGAAAAACGGCATCATAGGATGGTAAAATATTGTGCATTTAATTTCAGTGAATTAAAGGTTTATTTGCATTCTGTGCTACCTCTCACCTTCCTTATCATCAAAAACACACACACTCAACAGCAAGAACTAGAGCAAGGTTAATTTAACAGGAAAAGACACAATAGGGGAATCTCCACTCAATAGCATACAACAGCTTACATTCTTCTTTTCAAAGCAATATGGCATCACCACCCACACTGAGAAAGAAGTTACTGACCCACACACAATGGGCCCCTCCATCTAATTATGTATAACTTCAAACTATCTTCCTCCATGTTAGAAATGGGGGTCTCTAGTTGGCAATGGTTTGCACCTTTGTCCAAGTAGGGACCCTTCTTCCTAGTCAGGGTAAGGGGGATACACTTCTAAAATAGCCCCTGCTCACCCCATTGTAGCTTGGCACGAGCAGACAGGCTTATCTCAGAGGCAGTCTGCAAAGCATGTGTGCACACATACAGTAATACAGTGAAAACACCAAAAATTCTTTATCTTAACCAAATAAGACCAAAATGACAAAAATCCACAATACAGTAATCCTTAGAAGGCAAAAACAGTTCTGTCCAAAGCAAACTATGGATGCAACACTTTCAACCCAAAGTACCTTGGATGCGTCACAGTCACAAACAAAAACAGCCACCGGGAAGGTGATGCGTTGGTTCCTTACTCCAGGGGAGGTGATGCGTCAGTTCATTTCTGTCACGCAGGGGAGGTGATGCGTCGGTTCCTTACTGAAGGGGAGGTGATGCATCAGTTTCTTACTGAAGGGGAGGTGATGCGTCGGTTTCTTACTACGGCCCCGGTGTTCTTGTAGACTTGGGGCCCAAGTGCCCAAGTGCGATGTGTTGCGCGATGTGTTGCGCACCGGAGGTGAGGTGTCATTTTGCGAGGCTTAGCATCATCTGATGTTCCGTGCTGAGGACTGCGCGGTGAGGATTCGCGTCGCCCGGCGGGAATCTGCACAGATTTGAGTCACCCGTCATTGGTGCTAGAGGGCTGCATGGCAACGCTTCGCGCCGCCCGGCTAAACTTACTTCTGAGGCCTGAGGACTGCAGGAGGCAATGCAGGCAAGGGTAGGACTCACAGATGGCAAAGTCCAGCAGCACCAGCAGAGTTGCAGGAAGTCTTTTGTGTCCCTGAGACTTCTTAACAGAAGGCAAGCTCTATTTCAAGCCATTGGAGATCTTCCTCAGGCAGGGGACGCAGCACACAGCAAAGTCCTTGTCCTTTCCTTGGCAGGATCAGCCACTGCAGGCCAACCCCAAACAGCAAACAGCAAAAGGGCAGTACTCCTCCTCAGTTTCTCCAGCTCTTGTCCTTGGCAAAGGTTCCTCTTGATTCCCAGAGGTGATCTTTGAAGTTGTTTCTATCCCTGAGACTTCCAACAGGAGGCACGCTCTACTTCAAGCCCTTGGAGAAAACTCTAACAGCAGGATGATGAAAGCACAGTCCAGTCTTTTTCCCTGCCCAAGACAGGAGCAACCAATGCAGACCAACCCCAACAACACACAGCCGAGGGGCAGTTCTCATCCTCCAGCTTTCCCAGTTCTTCTTCCTGGCAGGTTCCTTAGTTCAGCAGTAATCTAAGGTTCAGGGGTCTGGGCCCCACCTTTCATAGCACAAATTCCTTTCTTCTCAGGTGGTGGAGAAGCCCTTTGCCCAGGCAAAACCAGTTCTGTCCTCTCTGGTGCATCGGCCCAGCAGGAGGTGGAGACAGCATTGTACAAGGCAGACAAGGCCAATTCAGGTGTGAAAGAAATATCCCCCCTACTCTGAATGCAGCCCAGGTCTATTCAGCCCAGCCCTGACTCATCCAGGAAAGGCAGGACTCACATCCACCCCCCGTGGCCATCTGAGGGGATGCACATCACCAGCCCCTGTCATTCAAAAGCCAGAAAGTCAATCCACAATCCAGCAGAGGCACATAGGATGGCTAAGCAAGAAAATACCTACTTTCTAAAAGTGGTATTTTCAAAAACACAATATAAAAATCATCTTTACTAAAAGATGCATTTTTATATTCTGAGCTCACGCATACTAAACTCCATCTTTCTATCTTGTCCCAATGGTAAGTTATATTTATAAGATGTTATAAATAAACTCTCATTCTATCCTATGGCACAGATAGCTTTTCAATAGTGAAAAACGAATTGGCAGTATTTCACAATCAGCACATGTCACACACATCAGGGCATGTCCTACCTTTTACAAACACTGCACCCTGCCCACCTGGGCCTACCTTGGGGTGACTCACATGCAAGAAAAGGGAAGGTTAGGACTTGGCAAGTGGTTGCACTTGCCAGGTCGACATGGCAGTACTAAACTGCGCACAGACACTGCAGTGGTAGGTCTGAGTTACATTTGGCTGCACATATGGGTGGCACAATCAGTGCTGCAGGCCCACTAGCAGCATTTGATGTACAGGCCCGGGCACACACAGTGCACTGTACTTGGGACTTACCAGTAAATCCAATATGCCAATCATTCAATCACCAATCCATAAACACAATTTACAGGGAGAGCCTATGCACTTTAGCACTGATTAGCAGTGGTAAATTGCCCAGAGTCATAAAAGCAACAAAAACAGGGTACAAAACAGGAGGTCAAAAAGCAGAAAGTCTGGGGATAAACCAGCTGGACAAGTCATGTCTAACACTCCACCTTCACAGAGAGAAGAGAGTAATGTCAATAAATGCAACACTAAAGCTTAAATGCTTACAAATTTTACTCAGAACTTCAGACAATACAAAGGAGGGACTGCAGGCAGCCATAAGATGACTCAAGATTAACAAACCAACAGCCAGTTTCAGAGGGTTTGACTATGATCAATGTGTCTGATATATCTTAGGACATCTTCAACTAGCTGTTACATAGTTGAAGACTGTGACCCAACCTGCCCGACAATGTCACCATGTAGATATATTCACTATATGGATACTTCAGTGAATTAACTCATTGAACCATAAAGTGTAGCAATGGATGTTATGTTATGTTATGTTATGTTATTGACATTTGTAGAGCGCGACTGTTATCCGAAGGTGTCCTGGCGCTATTGTATGAAGTCCATCATTGGTCTGAGCTGGGTAGGTACAACAGGCGTAAATAGCCATGTTTTCAGGGCCTTCCGGATGGATAAGCGGAGGCACGCCATTGGCCCACCATTGCATTTTCCTAAGCACATTTTCAACTTTAAGGGCCTGATTCAGACTTTGTCGTTTGAGATACTCCATCACACACATGATGAATATCCTGGTCGACGTATTACAATTACATTGTGAGAAATTGTGTTACTGGTTGAGGGGGTAAACCCTACTCAAGCAGTAACCATGTTTCTTGTCAGGATATAACACAACCAAACCCCAAATTAAATTGTGCTTAACTCTCTGGCAGCTTGCCACAAAAGAGTTCAGGCATATCTTAGAGGCAATGTTTAAAGCATTTATGCAGCACACAAACACTAGTAAAGTGAAAACACCAACCCAAAATCCACAACAAATTAGAATAAAATGTTATAAATTATTTGACACTAAAATGACAAAATTAAATTATTACAATTGGAGATATGCAATTTTGAAGGCTTAGGTGAAAATAGTGCTTAAAAGCCCTAAGCGCCAACTGTGGTTATCTGGATGCGCCAGACTTGGAAAAAGGCAAAAGTTCAGGTGAACCATGAGCGAGCACGGGAAGGATACAGGGGCCAAGTTAGTCCTGCTGAGAACTGTACCTTAAATCCTGGTTGCCTTGCGTTGTGCCACATTGTGGCTTTCCTGAGGAGAGATGTGAGGTCCGCGTGGAGGATACATCACAAAGCAGTTCCAATGAGCTGCGAGGGCTCCAATGTGGCTTTGCTTCAAGGTTGCATCATGCCGTGTCGGTTCCAATGAGGAGCTGTGAGGTCCACGTCGAGGATGTGTTGTGCAGCAGCAGTTTCTGATGAGCTGTGAAGGCTGCAATATGGGCTTGTGTTGTGGCTTCATCGCCCTGCATCGATTTCAATGAGGCACTGAAGCGAGTAGTGTTGGGTTTTAGCGTCGCACTGCATTGATTCTATTGGGAGCCCACACCTAGGCTGGCAGAGCACCTTTAGTCCCAGGTAATCACTATCCTCATAATTTGGATTTGTTCTTTTTTAGTGTTCTCCATTGGGGATCACTATTATCGACCTTTGGTCCTGAAGAAGTGTCGCTCGATTTTGGAGCTCAGATGATACGAAACATGTCGACCACACATACTCACTAGCTACCTAGGTACCTTACGACCTGCTGGTGGCACCACTGTTTTTACTTAGTCCCAGCCCTATTTCGAATTAAAATATTCATAGGTCTGGAACCTATTTTATAATCACCTATTCACTTTAGCACACAACTAGCACTTGCTGCCCACATACACCCTTCACATACGGCGATCTCAGATCAAAAGAACTCCGCTAAAGAAGCCACCAGGCCCGTTGGACATTGCAGCGCCGGTCTGACGAGAAGCGCCCTATGATGAAGCATGACACCCTAACAGGTGTGTGAGTGCATTATGATCTGAAATTCAGATCTCCCAGCGACAAACATTTCAGGCATACAGTGACATCTTTCACATGCTTGCCACAATAGAGGAACTGATTACCTTTAGTGTCTTATATAAACGAGAGAGCACAAGCACTTTAGCACTGGTTAGCAGTGATAAAGTGCACAGAGTCCTAAGACCAACAAAACATGTTTAGAAAACAGGAGGGTTGAAGGCAAAAAGTTTGGGGTGACCCTGCAGAGCGGGCCAAGTCCAACATCTAATATGTCCTATAAGAGTGTAATAAGGGGAACACCATATTGGTCACGTTTGTAACAAAGTATCCCATCTGCCAAAGTCTAAATCAGGCCCTAAATCTTTTCATTAGATAACAAATCAAATTCGGATTGGATTTCATTCTCTATGGAGTCTAAATGTGCCTGCATATCTCTAGGGCTTGTCAGTGTGTCTAAAATCACTTTACTCTGGAGACTCAACCCGAGCCGCAGCTACAATAAAACTTGAAGCTGCCAAGCCTTAGTTTTATCTAAGTTCTGTTCACTTAAAGTAAGAAGACTGCATAGTCCTGCAAGTGATTATTTGGTGCACAAATGCTAACATTTATGATCTGCTTTTCTGGTGCACTGAGGATTGGTCAGTTTAGGACACTGGCTTGGCATTGCTGTCTGCAGAGTTCCTTTCCCCGCTATCCTTATTTTGCCTAAAGTAGGTCTTTAGTCGTGAATATATTGGAAGAATACAGACTACCACCTAATATCTTTCGCATTCGAAAGAGTTTATTCTCTTCTGCGCTTTTTCAAATATTTCTGCAGTATTTCTTCTTTGTGCAGCAACACGCCTTTCTCCCAAGCAGACAATTTTATTTAGCATAGTTTGCAGTTTAGCCTTGATTGTGTTGCTTTTCAATACAAAAGTCTTATTAAATCGGTGGGGCATATTTCTGTCTTTCTAAATTATATTTTTCATTCTGCGTCAATACCTGAGTCTTGTTAATCGCTCCGTATTCAACAATTGCTGCTGCCTAACAAAGCTTTCTGATATACTGAGCTCGTATTCAGAAACTTTTACAAAATGATTATTTTTTTTCCCTACGTAATTATATTTACTTCACCTCACATTAAATCAGAAGAATATTTATTTGACAATACATTAAAAGAAAAACCTTTTATGCCTAGGTGAATGTATTCGAGATGTAGCAGCAATATGTTTGGAAAAACAATTACTGCCAGTAAAAAATATAAAGTGACAAATGTGCTCATAACTCTTTATTCAAGTTCATTGAGAAGTCAAAATTAATAGCATCTCTTCTGGAGTTTAGATTGCCAGTAGGTAGTGAGGGCAGTTTGAGTAGAACATTGTTTAGCTTGCTGTCAGCTGTAGAATGTTTGTGTAATGGTAAAATCAATAGTTTGTTCCTTGAAGAACACAAAAGATGAATATGTTGCTTTTACCTAAGTGTAGTTGCCCAAGAGGGAGCAATAGCTAAGTTGACGGCACTAAAAAATAATAATCCGAAGGCCTCACTTTGCCAACTATTTAAGTACCATTTGATCATCGTGAAGAGGCTTGGGATGCATTTACAATGATGGATCTCTGGCAGATTCCCATAGGGACACCTGATTCAGCATATGTTAGCAAAGAGTGCTAACTGTGAATCACCCCAGTGAAAACTACGATTCCTAGAGTCCATGAGGAGGCCAAAGTCGGCTAATTTCTAAAGGCATTAAATGAAGCAAGAGGGGTGTTTTAAGTTGGGACACATAAGCGGTACTTGTTCTACGTGAGTATTGTGTTATGTAGGAGTTACAAAAGCACCATGGGTGAAACTGACCAGAGTCCAGTAATGGGAAAGACTTGATAACAAAGGCTGGTGCGAGGACCTAGCATTGACATAGCAATGTTTTCATGAGTGGAATGCGGAGAATACAACAAACACTAGAGCAAGGAAGGGTGATATTCTTTCAAGGAGTCTAATGCTTCAAGGAGTCAGTTGTTAGGCCATGTTACATTTCCTGGGTACATTTTCAACACGAAAAGGGCGAAACTGCTTTATCTAGTTTTCAACCATAGATGATACATAAATGTCGAGCACCATAATTATATCTTTTTATGTTTTTCTGGATTTGTTTCAGGAATATTCCTAATTTTCCAGATGCTTTTTCTGTGTTCTCAGGAGATCTCTTCTGTTTTTTGTACGGAGATACCTACTATAAGCAATAATCAAATACTTTGTGTTTATATATTTGAAATTAGATTACTCATGCCGTGTTGGCTAAGTGTAATAAAAAGCATTGGCAATGCTAACAGGTTTTACATTTTGCTTTTCTAAGTATATGTTATTTATCTGCTATTCTTTCATTTTCTAAAAGTTGCGTACCTCCATAGTAGGTTTGCGGACACCCAGGGGTCTCGGATCCCCGTTTAAGAACCCCTGCTTTAGAATGTGATTCAATGTAGAGGGGGGAAAGGAACATAAACTGAGGCAATTTTGACCTCCCTTTTGAAGGATGGTATTTTTGTGTAGTGGCAGCTGACTTTGTCACATGCCAGCCAAATCCATGAAGGGTAAGACTCAGTTTTGCCTTTGAGAGACCAGTATGGATGGGGTAAAGTCAGTTATGTATCTACCAGATGACTCTGAAAGACTGCTAAATCCAAGTCAGAGGTGATGAAATGGAAGGCTACCAGGGCAAGGGTCTGCAAAATAAAATACCGGGCCAGCACCTCTAAACTGCAAGAATATCGAACACAGAGTACATCACCTATAAGCATGACACCTCTAGACAACTGCTACACATCGAGTCAGTTAGTGTCCTGTCATGCTTTTGGCAAGTTAGGGAGATGTGGCCACTGTGGGGACAGTCCTGCTTGTAGGTGTTTTTGTTGACATTGAGTTGTGTCTCTATCTACTAGGACAGTGAGAGAAGGGGCTTCTAGCCTAGATAGCCACGTCTTGGGTCATTAGTTTAGAAGGTGCATATGCTGGGAAAGATGAAGTTAACACGTTACATATTGTAATGGTGCCCACGAAAGGCTTGTAGAAGTTGATGCATTGAACCACCTCCAAGGCGGCTGCTTCTCAAAGGCTGTTTAGGTCCATCTCGGATTGATAATGATCAATTTGTTTCAGAGGGAAACGTGGGAAGTTTCTCAGACATGTGCCTGGCTCTACCTCCAGGCTTTTCATCCTTCATATATATATTCATATAGGCCCAAGGCTACAATGAAGCAGAGGTAAGGCATTTTGCGTTACAAGTTGAACATGAATTTTTTAAAGCTCATTCACGACCCTGCTGATGAAGCGATCATTGGGTTAGAAAAGCTGGTAATTTAAATGATTTGGTTACCTCATTTAAGTTGTTGGACTGTTAATATCTTTGTAGAGCTATCACATTTTTTCCTGAACAAATCTATGTTTACACGAGGTAAGTAATAGTTTCAAAAACAGGCATTTACCTCAAATCCTCAAAAGGAAATACATTTTTCACAATAACATTGCATATTATAGGACACTCTGAAGTATTTTCCTTTGTAACAAGGGCTAGTGTGATCTACATCTTGATTATACCTGAGCAGAGATGGCTTTCAAAGCATAATGCCATGAACGGACATTTTGTTACCTGCTTGGCCATGTATGTCAGGTTTTCCAATGTAGCCCACATTTAGATGAGAACAATTCCGGTCTAAATGTGAGTGGTGTTAGCCTTCATACATTTGTCACTATATTGTTTTGTACCATCATGGGTTCTTTAACGCCACTGGACTGCATAAGCGTAGGGATGGCATTAGCAATGATAGGCAAGGATCACTGACATTGGGACTTTAGTGGTTGTTTATTCCTTGCTTTATGCAGGTGGACTTGCATGGCTCTCACCACTTTGCTCTATCTAGAATCCCTTGCAAACTTTAAACTTTGACTGAAAAAATCACAGTTTCCACACATTTCTGTGAGGGAAAGCTCTGGAATCAGTGGAGAGTCACAAACGTCCCTCCACCCAGCATTCCCCTAAGTCTTTTGATAAAAATGGTACATCACTTCTGTGGGTAGGCCTACTAACCACGACAGGAAATGGCCCAAAACGCAACATGGATACATCACATTGTTCCACTCAAAATTGACCCTTTTCTTGCAAAGTGGGTAGCTGTGGATTTTGGGCCCTAGCTCAGCCAGCACCTAGGGAAATGTAGCAAACTTACACATGTTTTAAAACTAGACACCTAGGTGAATCTAGATTGGGTAACTCGCGTGGCTCTCACCTGGATGTTTCACCTAGAATCCCTTGTAAACCTCAAACTTTGACCAAAAACATATTTTCCCCACACTTCTGTGATGGAAAGTTCTGGAATTTGCAGGGAGCTACAAACTCCCTTCCACCAAGCATTTGTGGGTAGGCCTGGTGCCCGGGACAGGAGATGGCCCAAAATACAACGTGGATACATCACATTTTTCCCCTGAAAAATTAGTTTTTTTTTGCAATGCCTACCTGTGGATTTTGGGCCCTACTCCGCCAGCACCTAGGGAAACCTAAATGGCCTGTACCTTTTTGAAAACTAGATACCTAGGGAATTCCAGGATGAGGATGGGTGACTTGCATGACTCTCACCAGGTTGTTTTGCCCAGAATCCCTTGCACACTTCAAACTGTGACTAAAAATACACATTTTCCTCACCTTTCTGTGATGGAAAGTTCTTGAATCTGCACGGAGCCACACTTCCTTCCACCCAGCATTTCCTTAAGTCTTCTTATACAATGGTACCTCACTTGTGTGGGTGTGCCTAGTGCACGCAACAGGAAAGGCTCCAAAATACAATGTAGAGACATCAACATTTCCTGACAAAAAAATGACGTCAGCATCTTTATCAGGACAAGTAGGGAAGCACTAAGTGATAGGAATTTTTCGGATTCCTGCTGATTAAGTTACAGAAATGCATGGAAAAGGATACATTTATGGCAGGGCATTGTGGATAAGAAAAATGTGTGAGATCAACACGAGGCATACCACCCTGGACTCGTCCGGAGGTTTAGTTTTTAGAAATTTCTGCGTTTGTTAGTTTTTCCAGGTGGCAGCTGACTCAAGTCCCAAAAATGCAGCCATTCAGCATACAAGAAGGACAATATTGGGACTCAGCCCAACTGTGCTTCCCATATGTATATACAAATGAAAAAATCAAAAAATCATGAAAATCAAAATTTCCCTTCTTGCCAAAAAGATGAAAATGTTTTAGCCCCCAGGGGGCTAAAAGGCTGTTGGGGTCATATTGGAGGAGGAGGCTAGGTACGATATGTAGGCAGTCCACCCCCACACCTTGTAGCAATAGAAACAACCCCCTAGTGTCTAGTGGGCTTTCTGCTCCTCCCACCAGGGTAGATTAGAGTTAAAGACCTCTTATCTGACCCCTGGGGGGGGCAGAAAGACTTTTGCATGACATTCTAGTGGTGGGGTTAGCCTACTGCCTAGCTGTGTAGCCGTCACCCACTTCTCCGCAAAAAACCTACCTGTTGTCTAGTGGGCTTTCTGCAGCCCGTGCTCCCCCCAGGGCAGATTGGAGGGAACAACTTCCAAATGTTCCCTGGGGCAGAAAGACTTTTGGTCCTGGGGGGAGAGAAGAACATTAGCCCATTGCTTGGGGGGGGCACCCCCTCCAAATTTAATCCCTGGTGGACTAGTGGGCTTTTTGCAGGGGACACACTGGAGTAAAAGGCCTCCTATCAGCCCCTGACAGGGGTAAAAAGACTGCTTGAGGTTGTATGGGTGGGTGGGGGCTAGGCCAGATGCCTGAGAGGGCGGCCTCCATTCATTTTACATAAAAAACATCCCTGGTCTAATGGGCTTTCTGTCCCCAAGGGGGAAGATTGGAGGTAAGAGCCTTCAGTCTACCCCCTGGGGGGCCAGAAGACGTTTGTGCCCAGGGGAGGAGGGAACCCGTTGCCATGCCCCCTCCAAATATAATCCCTGGTGGTCTAGTGGACTGGAGGAAAACACCAGGTTGTTTTGCCCAGAATCCCTTGCACACTTCAAACTGTGACTAAAAATACACATTTTCCTCACCTTTCTGTGATGGAAAGCTCTTGAATCTGCACGGAGCCACACTTCCTTCCCCCCAGCATTTCCTTAAGTCTTCTTATAAAATGGTACCTCACTTGTGTGGGTGTGCCTAGTGCACGCAACAGGAAAGGCTCCAAAATACAATGTAGAGACATCAACATTTCCTGACAAAAAAATGACGTCAGCATCTTTATCAGGACAAGTAGGGGAGCACTAGGTGATAGGAATTTTTCGGATTCCTGCTGATTAAGTTACAGAAATGCATGGAAAAGGATACATTTATGGCAGGGCATTGTGGATAAGAAAAATGTGTGAGATCAACACGAGGCATACCACCCTGGACTCGTCCGGAGGTTTAGTTTTTAGAAATTTCTGCGTTTGTTAGTTTTTCCAGGTGGCAGCTGACTCAAGTCCCAAAAATGCAGCCATTCAGCATACAAGAAGGACAATATTGGGACTCAGCCCAACTGTGCTTCCCATATGTATATACAAATGAAAAAATCAAAAAATCATGAAAATCAAAATTTCCCTTCTTGCCAAAAAGATGAAAATGTTTTAGCCCCCAGGGGGCTAAAAGGCTGTTGGGGTCATATTGGAGGAGGAGGCTAGGTACGATATGTAGGCAGTCCACCCCCACACCTTGTAGCAATAGAAACAACCCCCTAGTGTCTAGTGGGCTTTCTGCTCCTCCCACCAGGGTAGATTAGAGTTAAAGACCTCTTATCTGACCCCTGGGGGGGGCAGAAAGACTTTTGCATGACATTCTAGTGGTGGGGTAGCCTACTGCCTAGCTGTGTAGCCGTCACCCACTTCTCCGCAAAAAACCTACCTGTTGTCTAGTGGGCTTTCTGCAGCCTGTGCTCCCCCCAGGGCAGATTGGAGGGAACAACTTCCAAACGTTCCCTGGGGCAGAAAGACTTTTGGTCCTGGGGGGAGAGAAGAACATTAGCCCATTGCTGGGGGGCGCACCCCCTCCAAATTTAATCCCTGGTGGACTAGTGGGCTTTTTGCAGGGGACACACTGGAGTAAAAGGCCTCCTATCAGCCCCTGACAGGGGTAAAAAGACTGCTTGAGGTTTTATGGGTGGGTGGGGGCTAGGCCAGATGCCTGAGAGGGCTCCCTCCATTCATTTTACATAAAAAACATCCATGGTCTAATGGGCTTTCTGTCCCCAAGGGGGAAAATTGGAGGTAAGAGCCTTCAGTCTGCCCCCTGGGGGGCCAGAAGACGTTTGGGCCCAGGGGAGGAGGGAACCCGTTGCCATGCCCCCTCCAAATATAACCCCTGGTGGTCTAGTGGACTGGAGGAAAACACCTTTCTGCCCACGAAGGCGGCCAGGTAGACTGCTTGGGGTAATTTGAGTGGGGACTAGGCAAAATGCCTGGGAGGGCAACCCCCACTGATTTTGTTAAAAAAAAACAATCCCTGGTGTCTAGTGGGCTTTCTCCCCCCCCAGGAGCAGATTGGAGACAGCAACTTCCAATCTGTCCCCGGCCGGCAGAAAGGCTGTGGGTCTGGGGGAAGGAGGGTGCATTATGCCATTGTGAGGGGTTTGCTCCCCCCTCAAAAAATATTTCCCGGGGTCTTTGCTTGGGGATCACCCTCCTGCGGCGATCCCCAAGCAGGGATCCTTAGGTCTGAATCTCCCCCATCTGAATCGATGTTCAGGGAGATGATATATGCCTCCGAGCACTGATGCAGTGAAAATGAAATGAGCCAGCTTTCACTTTCAATGTAATGACATCAGCGCGCCAAGGGTGCCGATCGTCATTACATTTTGAAAAAATTAAAACTCAGGCTGCTGGGGAAGTGCTTCTTCAGCTTCTGAGGCTGAAATTAAAAAAGGAAATCCCTCTGGTGTCCACACCAGAGAGTTTTCCTGCCTCAGGTAAGAGGACAGCCTAGAGCTGGCCTAAGCATACGAGGACTGGTGCAGAGGAAGGCCCTAAGAGTTGCATAAATCCTGTTAAAGGAACCGGACACATGCAGCAGTACATCAAAAACCTAACAAAGAAGACAATGGAATCAGAAAGAGATTTACAGAACACTGTGGCAAGGCTAGAACGAACTATCAAGTACTTCTGCATGCACATTTATCTCAATGTCTCTGAATTCAATAAGAAGTTCATAGGAGGGAAAAAAAGTTAGCATCAGCAGAGCAGTGCGTAGGTCCACTGAACAGACAAAGCATTAAATCATTTTATAATTGTTATCTCCTACTAGACCGTAAATTATCTTAACATTTACAGATATTAACTTATGATGGATTCTAAGGCATCTGATTATTTTGGATGTTATGAATCACATTAGACTTCAATATATGCAATTATTAGCAATATTAACTTATTCTTAAATTTGGTATATTACAATAATGTAGAAACTGCAACTAACTTTAGGTTTTTACACATTTAATTAATTATGCAAGTTAATTCATGATAGATTATAATACATAATCATGGTTCAGAATTTTTTATTTATTCCAGATTCCTATTTTACTTGTCTACATTTGTTTTTATAAACCAAAATTATACATTACACCAGGACATATCAACGGAGATATCATTCCTACACCAATATACACATGCCTTTTAGACCAAAATAAAAATAAAGCTTACACATATCTTGCATATCTAAAACATTATTTTAAACAATTAAAGAAAAATAAATATTGGCTTTAACTTGCTAACACAGCAATCAGCTGGTGTGCTTGCCTTTTGTGTGAGTTAGTACATTAAAGCCAATACTGTCAGCTCTCTGTTTTTGTGAATTTATTTAAGTTCGCTTCATGTGGGTTACTGCTAATCAGTGCTAAAGTGCTTGTTCTTTCTCCCTAAAACATGGTTCGAGGGGGCATGGCCAACCAACATGGCCGATCGAACGTGAATCCGATCGGCTCCCTCCCAGGCCCTACTGACTTGGAAGCAGCGAGGCACCTTGCCGGCTTGGCGGGCACCGTTCCGAGATGCGGGGGTAGTGCTGTACCTGATGGCATAGCCTGCGACACTTGGGGACCCGGAGGGTGCTTGGTCGCAGCACAAGAAGAGGCAGGCGGTGCACAGACACCTAAGAAAATGGCGGCCGCCCGGGCACGGATGACGGGAGTACGGGGCTGAAGATCTCCTGCGACGGCAGCATTTCACCCCCGAGAAACCTTGTCGTTAGCGCTTGTGGGGGAGCGCTCCTGCGGCTTTTGGACTCCTGGGAGCCCCCGGTGAGCACACATGGAGGGGGGCGGGCCTGCCCCGGACCTACTGTGGAGCAGCGCAAAATGGCGGATGGCGACGGCACACAGAACGCACTTGGCAGGTTCTAACATCTACAGCAGTTTTGATCGCCCTGCCCCCAAAAGTGAAGCCCATCCTGCACCATCAGCTATAGACTGCCGTGCGGAGCTGAGGTCTGCCGTGACCAACCCACCACAAACTGAGTGAGTCCTTTAACCCCTGGGGGTGATTGGGGATGAATGGTGGTGCCCCAGGGGTATTCTTCAAGTAACTGTGAGCTCATATCTAATTAGGGGTGTGTCCCCACTGGGCTAGAGCGAGTCAAGAAAGCCATCTGAGGGGGACATATGCCCCATAAGGGGGCTGCACATAGGTGGAGTGCCTGACCCCAACATGGCGGACGGAGGGTCCTTTCTTGCTGGATTGTGATTAATGGATGGCGCCAGGCGACAAAGAAAAATTGCCTAGTTGGAAGAGTTGACAGAGCGTGCAAAGGTGTTCACTGGGAGCTATCAATTCTTGAGCATTCTATCTCTTGTGGGATGCCGAGAGGGGCGCTGAAGGCGGACTTTGCTTGGGCCTGAAGAGGTGGAGCAGTGAGACTCCAAGAGCGGTGAGGTAATCCCTTCTAGCGGTTCTTGGGAAGGCGCACTTTCTACGTACCTGAGGGGCGGCCGAGAGCTGACCGAGTGGAGGGCCCCTTATACCACCCAAGAAGAACCTCAATAATAGGGTCTCCAACTATTTCACATCGGCTGGAAGGGGGACAAAGGAAGTGAGAGCAACCATGGCGCTGACACGTGAAGACCTCTTGGCCTCCCTACGTGACTTCAAACAAGAACTACGCACCGAGCTACGGGCGGACATTAAGGCAGACATGGAAGCCTCCTTCGAAACCTTCCGCGCAGAGGTGTGCGAGAAATTAGTGACTGTCCAAGCAGATATATATTCCGTGGGCACTCGCACGCTCAATTTGGAAGTGCAACACCAGGAGGTGGTGGGTAAGATCTCAACACTGGAAGAAAGCACAGCCGACCTCCGCAAGCAACTTCGCGACTCCCTACTCAAGTGCGAAGATTTGGAAAATCGCTCTCGTCGCGACAACATAAGAGTCCGGGGCCTGGAAGAAGATTGCGAAGGACCAGACCTGGAGGTGTTCATGGTGAGCCTCTTCTCCTCTACCCTAGGAGACGATGGTCTGGAGGTTCGGCTGGAGAGAGTCCATAGAGTAGGCCCACGCCTTCCAGGGGAGAAGCGCCGCCCAAGGGATGTCCTGGCCAAGTTCAGCTCTTTTAAGATAAAAGAACTAGTCCTACAAAAGGCTATGGCCTCCGATTACATCTCCTTCCAGAACACCACATGTACCCTATATCAAGATGTAGCCCAGGACACTCTCCAGCGTCAACAACAGTTCTGACCGGTAACGGAACACCTCAGGGAGAAGAACGTCAGGTACCGATGGACGTACCCCTTTGGGATAGCCTTCCTGTGGCAAAATAAACAGCAACATTGCATGGATCTTTTGGAGGCAGTGACCTTGCTGGGCTTGGAGCTTTCCAAAACCTTGTTGGATCAAGAAGGAGATGGCCGACCGGATCATCGCAATGGCGGGCAATGGTGCAGCGTGGGAAGAAGAAACGCAAAGGCTCCAGAATGAGTTTAATGCTTGAGAGAGTAAAGAGATCCCCAGCACCTTGTATGGTTGGACTGATGGCCGAATGGACACCCCTTTGAAGGAAACAACGGCCATCCTGAGACGGTTGTTCTCACTCGCCTCTCTCCCGTGCCCACAGATGGGTCAGGCTGGGAGTTTTGGGGACTTGGATGGAGCGGGGGACTTGCATCTTCCGAATTTGGCTGGGTTCTGGGTGCCCCGAGGCCACATGGGACCTTACTTCTGACGCCTGACATGGACGACACAGGAGTGCAATGGCATGGTGGAGTCAGGTCAGAGGGTGACTTCTATAAACACTGAGGGGGGATCTCGAGAGGGAGGGTCGAGGCTGCCGAGACCTGCTCAAGTCATGAGTTGGAGCTGTTCTCTAAAGACAGTGTCGTGTTTATTCACTGCTCAGTTAAAAAAGTCTTAGTTCACGAGTACTCAGTTTGGGAGGGGGGAAATGTTTCACTGTGCAAGGATTGCCTTGATTTTTGATTTGACAAGGGTTGGGGACGGGAAATGGTAATGTCCCTGGAGTGTAGTTTACTTTTGGGATTCCCCTCTAGGAGGGGGACACCACACACTCATTTTACAAGTTTGTTACGATTTTTTAATTTGTTTAGATGTCATGGTGTCATTCTTTTTATTGGTTTAAGAGGGGAGTGTGGGAGAGGGGCTCACATGGGGTCGAGATGGGGGGGTCTACTGTTTCTAGAGCAACTATCTTCCTCCTGCACTCATGGCGGTTATAGTGGTCTCATGGAACGCTAGGGGGATGAATTCCCCAAACAAGCACCAGCGATTCTGGAAATACATGCTCGATCACAATGTTCAAAGCATAGCTCTTCAGGAAACACATCTCAAAAAATACGACGATCAGAGATTGCGCCACAAGGCTTACCCCCCACATATTTAGGTCCTCGCACTCCTCGAAACAAAACGGGGTGGCACTGGTGTTTCATGCTGGGGTTCCTTTTCAGGCTCAGGACACTAAAATGGACAAAATCGAGAGATACATCATGGTTAGGGGGAATCTTCGAGGTAGCCCATGTACATTTGCAACGCTCTATGCACACGGATCAACAAGATTTCATTCTTTCCTTACTTATGACGCTATAAAAGTTCGCCCGGGGGGATATACTGCTCTTGGGGGACTTCAATTTAATCTGGGATTTGGACAGAGACACATCCCATTCACACAGGGCTCCTGAGGGGGCATTTGGATCGGCGCTGCGCTCACAACTTCAACGTTTGGGGCTGGTGGATGTTTGGAGGGATGCCAATCCCACGGCGAGAGACTTCTTGTTCTTCTCACACTCCCACAGAACGTACTCCTGTATTGATTACATTTTCCTGAGCCAGTCCCTGCTACCATCTGTTTTACAATCACAATTTCACTCAATCTGCATTTCGGACCATGCCCCCTTAGAGATGATGATCACGTGGCCAAACCCGCGCCCTAAACATGCCCAATGGTACTTTCCCAACTTTTTATGCAGAGACAGACTCCTCAGAGATGAACATAGGAAGACTATTAAGGGGTATCTCGAGATAAACGACCCTGAGGACACCTCTCACTCTAACACTTGGGATGCACTTAAGGCAGTAATTTGGGGCAAGTGCATTGAAATGGCCACTACCTTGCCTTGCGCTCCCAACAATGTGTGGAGCAACTCCAGCTCAGAAGCGAACTTAAGTCCGCTGAACAGGCACATAAGATCCAACCTTCAAATCTGACTCTTCGGAAGGTTATGTCCCTAAAGGGGAAACTTCAGGCCATTTACACGAATAGAGCCGAAAAATCTATCTTACGGTTTCAGGCCACGGGATATGAAAGTGGGAACAAGGTGGGCACCTTATTGGCGTGCCAACTACGGGCCAAAGAGGAACGTGAGAACATCAAACACATAGTAGATGGCAATGGCATCTCTCACAGATCAGAGGAGGGTAAGGCTGGAGCTTTTGAAGATTTGTATAAAGCCCTGTATACCTCGGGGTCCTCGGGATCGAATGACCCCTCGGGCTACTTAGACGCACTGGACCTCCCTCAGGTAGGGGCGAGTATCAATGAAAAGCTGTCACAGCCTATCTCTGTCGAAGAAGTGCAAAAGGCAATTGATTACCTTAAACTCCAGAAAGCTCCCGGCCCGAATGGTTTTTCAGCCCACTTCTATCGTACTTTCGCACCGGAGCTTGTCCCCTTCTTAATTGCACTCTTTAATTCCATCGCTTCTACACACAAGGTTACTCCTATCATGAGAGAGGCGATAGTGGCTGTAATTCCTAAACCTGGTAAGCATCCAGCACACTGCTCCTCCCATCGCCCGATCGCTTTGCTGAACCTTGATGCCAAAATGTATTCCAAAATCCTGGCCACACGTCTCAAAACTATCTTACCTGCTCTCGTGGATCCGGATCAATCTAGGTTTATTACGGGTAGGCAAACTCATGACAACTTGAGGCGCATCATTCATATCATAGAAAATGCCAACAAGAAGAATATTCCCACAGCGCTTCTCTCGCTAGACTCGGAGAAAGCTTTTGACCGCGTGGAATGGCCCTTTTTATTTAAAGTGCTCCAACGCTTTGGCATCAGCGACACCTTCATTGGGATGATTCGCACTAACTATCATTCCCCTCGTTCTCGGGTCCTTGTCAACAGAGTAGCGTCCTCCTCCTTCCCCCTGACATGTGGGACATGGCAGAGCTGTCCCCTTTACCCCCTTCTCTTTGCCTTGAGCATTGAACCTCTGGCGCATAAGATCAGGGGTAATGAGGAGATTCAAGGGTTAAAGTTTAGCACAGATGACCATAAGATATCGTTATTTGCCGACGACGTGCTCCTTCCGGTGACGGATCCCCAGGTTTCTCTCCCTGCCATCTAATCTGAGCTGAAAGCGTTTGAAGGGGTGGCAGCCTTTAAGGTTAACCTAACAAAATCTTTCTTACTGAACCTGACCATACCCAAAGACGAATGGTGGCGGATCGAAGGGCTGTCACCTTTTCGTTGCACCTCGAGGGAAATTACCTACTTGGGTAAGGTATGGGACACTCTCACCTCCAAGCTTCAACTTACGACCTTTCCATCCCTCACACACCTATACACTTTAATGCTGCGTTCTCCCCTGCTTTACAGGACGGCCCCTTTAATGCGTGGCGGGAGGGGGGCCTCATGATCTCCCACTTATTTGATAAGGGGGAACTCCTCACATTCCGGGAATGCAAGGCGCAGTTTGCGTTAACTAACAAGGAAGGTAACCATTGATTGCAGCTGAAACATTGGGTGCAACAGCCCCTGGTGCGGCAGGCCGCAACCAGGGAGTTGCTCCCTAATGAGAGGTTTGCACAGTCCGGGTCCTCTTCCAAGGGATGCATATCCTTCTTTTATGCTCTTATCCAAGAGCTGAGCCACAAGGCAACGCCGCGCTTCAAACATTTTTGGAATGATATGTTGGAGGCCCCTCTGGAAGACAAGCAATGGGAACACTTGGGTAGAGATATAGCGAAATTCAATCGTTCCATGTATCTCAGGGAGGCACACTACAAAATTATGTATGACTGGTACCTGAACCCTCAGAAGCTACATATGATTTTTCCGGGAACCTCTGATAGGTGTTGGAGGGGGTGTGGGCTCTTAGGCGATTTCAGACACATTTGGTGGGATTGCCCTGTCATCAAGCCTTCGTGGAAAGAGATCCTCTCTCAAATAAAACTTATCTTGGGCTACCCCATTCCCGACTCTGTGGAACATGTCTTACTGGGGGTTTGGGATCCACTCCTGAAAAGACAGACTCAGAGTGACAAATCTGTATTATGGCTCTGCTTGGGGGCTGTGAAAATGGCAGTAGCTGCGGCTTGGAAGAATCAGGAGGCCCCATCCCTAACCCAATGACATGCACAACTGTGGCGGGCTCTGGCTCTGGAGCGAATGATTGATATTGTTGAGGACACCAGGAAAGGTTTTGATTACATTTGGTCTCCACTTGCCAGATACCTGTCAGAGGGGCTCACATTGACAACTTGCAACCCACAGATTAGGGCTCTCCATCTATTCTAGATCTAGATACCCACAGAGTTCTAGGTCTGATGCACTGATCATAGGGGTGTGGACTTCGTCTCCCCAGCCCCCGCACCCATCTCTCTTCTTTTCATTAGCACCATGACATCTTAGTTCAAATTAGTCCTTTTTTTTCTCTCCCTTTTTTCTCCTAGGTATAAGTAGGTTTCCTGTTCATGTTACTCTCATGGGAGGGTAGATGATTCTAGGCTTGCATTACCGGGTTTGAAACTGTGTCATATATTAAACTTCATCCGTTAGGACGTAAGGGGCAAACTGTAGCTCTTATGTTTGCTTTGTATACCTGGGCGGATGATACTTCTGAAATTGGTTGCATTTGTAATGCTTTTTGATGCACTCTCTGAGGAAAAATTTCAATAAAAACATTTTGAAATAAAACAGGGTTTGATTAGACTACACCTGATTGGCACCTTTAATTTACTTGCAAGTCCCTAGTATATGGCACCACATGCACCCATGTCCTCTAAATCAAATGCAGCAAGTGGGCCTGCAGCATCCATCGTGGCACCTACAAAAGTAGCACTTAAAAAATGCTTCCGACATGCCACTGCATCCTGCAGTACAGTTTTAAACTACCATTTCTACCTGGCAAATAAATCTTTTACCAGGCCCAAACCTTTCTTTTTAATACTTCTAAGTGATCCCGAAGGTAGGCCCTAAAAGCCCATAGGGCAGGGTGCATGGGCTAACGTTTTGCATGTCTAAAGTCCTTTTTCACCATTGTAAGGCCTTCTTTTTCCATTAGCTAACGTTGGGTTAAGTTAGGCTCAAATTAATTGTAATTTAAAATCTTCTTCAATTATATAGTTGAATTTTAAGTCACTTTTCTGAAAATGGCACCATTAGAAAGTTGGCATTTTCTTGTCCTAACCATTTGTGCCTTCTGCCAGTGTCGTGGATCACATGAGTGTGATTACCTCTGTTTTGGGGGTTTTTCTATTCCTCCAAGACAATGACACAAAGGGTACTAGGTTTGGTTAGGAGGGGCCAACCTGGCAGAATTGCTAGGTGTAGACTAGAGCTGAGCCCAGCCCCACTTATACTTAAAAAGGCTTGCCTCCTGCACATACAGCAGAACATGACACCAGCCTTCTTTCACCCTAGACCATGTGGAGCATTGACAGGTGAAGGGAGGAACTTTCAAGAACCAGATGTGGGGGTAGGACAAGATTCCCCCCCCAACATACAAAGGCTAGTACCAGGTATAAATATTGGACCCCCAAAACCACTCTCCAGAACACTCCTGGTCCTGTGGACATTACATAAAAAGGACTTCCCTGCTGCCAGAGTAGTGCTTTGATGCTGAGGGGTTCCTGGCTGTTTGAGAAGGAAGACTAGACCAATAAATCAATCAATCCATCAGGGAATTGTAAGCGCGCTTCTCACCTGTGAGGGTCTCAAGGCGCTGAGTGGGGATCTGCAGATCTGTTTAGCTGAAAAGCCAGGTCTTGAGGGTCTTCCTGAAGGTGTTCAGGGAGGGGCCGCGTCTGATGTCTGCCGGTTGCTCGGTCCAGGTCTTGGCTGCAATGTGAGAGAAGGATCTTCCACCTGCTCTAGCTCTGTGGATGAGCAGGGTTTCGGCCAGTGCGAGGTACTTACTTTCATCCAAGGCTAACCTGCGTGACTACAAGGGTCAGTTACTGACTGCCTGTGTGAGATACAGGGACATAAGAAGTTCCAGATGCCTTCTTGTGACTGACCAGGTAGCCTGCTGCAAATAATCTGCAACTGGACCTTTCTGAGGCCTGCTTCACTCTCCTGGAGTGAGTTCCTGATCCCAAAGAGGTGCTTCACTGGCCCTGGACTCTTAGGAAAAGGTGAAATCCTGAAGTTTGGGCTCTTCAGGACCCTAAATGGACCCCTTCCCACTGAGACTCTGCGGCCCATGACAACTGCCAATCCGAAGCTCCGGTGAGCGCTACTCATCATGCTACAATGACCACTAGCCACGACCTGCAAAGTGAGATCTGCGCTCCATGCTACAGTAACAAAAGCTTGCGATGACCACCAATGTGAAGCGACTGCTAAGACTGTCCGCAATGCCCGACTAGCTCTTTGCACTACAGCAATGACATCCTGTGATGCCAGGTTGCCTCCGAGCTACATTGACGGCCTTCTGTGATGCTCTCACTGTTCCTCGCAGCCTCATCCAACATGAACGGAACTCTTTGCACCAGACTTTGAGAAGGTAACATTTTCAGCAGGACTAATCTGGTCCCTGTATTCGACCTGCAACCCATTACGGACGACCTGAACTTGTGACTTCCCACCGGTCTAGAACGACCAGATGACTGGGAGTGGCGCCTTGTGCTTTTAGGCGCTTTGTACTTTTAGGTGCTGCTTTCACTGTAAACGTTGAACTTGAATATCTCTGGTTCTACTGATTAGATTTTTGTCATTCTGAATAATTGTATATTTTATTTATTAAAATGTACTTTTTTTTCTAAATTGATCTGGAATTTGTTTTGTGTTGTGTTTTCACTTTATTACTGTTTCTGTGCTGCATAAATACTTTACACTTTGCCTCTAAGCTAAGACTCACTGATTTTGTTGCAAGCTACCACAGTATTAAGCACAGGAAATTCTAGTGACGTTTGTTGTTCACCCTGACAGGGACTGTGGATGGTGCATGAGTGGAGATTCCACTCCTCTCAAACAAAAATCCAATTTCTTACAGGCAGTTTTAAAATGCCTTCAGTATCCTATCAATTTCTGCATTTTCCGATTTCTGTAGATCGATTCATTGGCCCTGGCACTACTATATGTGTGTGCAATTAAAGGCAACTATTAAAGTTTGGTACCCCACAATGGCATGGTACATGGCCTTGATGGCATTGACTCTCCGGGTACCAAAGAAAATATAATGAGACAGAACCTCACAAAGGGTTTTCAGTGACATTGCATGGACATGGCCTACTGGGCTCTATTCTCCACCTATGGCAACACAATGTATTACTGTCAGTGGTTTCATCAGGGCTTGAGAAGGCACTGTAGTCCTGTCGTGATGACCATGCTGTGCTCTTGTGTGTCCCCTAAATGACTAAGGTGGTATTAGATGCTATCCATATTTGATTGGTTTTTAAAGTGTGGGCTGGTATCATGCTCAGCAGGATCATTCAAGTCCTGGAAATACTGTCCTCCTCTCCAATGACTATGGGCTGACATGACTCTGTGGCTACCTTAGCCCTGGGCTACTACATCCTGTGGTATTTATTTGAGAACCAGCTGTATCATGATCTACATCCCCTGTTGAGGGTCTGTTCTGTGCATGTTCTATAATAAAGGTGCAAGTGGAAAATGTGTCTAAGCGTATGCAATCCTTTTGTATGATCTTGTGGGTAAGTGTAGTTACATTTGCCTTGTTATTTTCTGATGTGTTCTCGTAATTTATGGCATTTTAAGTCTAATAGTTTGATTTTTTTTAATAGCTTTAATTACAGAATGTCTTTCATGTGTGTTGTTATTACAAAAATCATATGTGTGAATTTGAGGTTGTATGTGGACAGGTAGCTTTATTTTTCTATAGTACCAATGATTACCTCCTGCTCTGGGCAGGAGGAAGTATTTAGCGCTAATTACCATGAAAGTTGTAATGGTTGTTGTGAGAACTTTTAGTGTCAGGGTGGTCTCCCCCCAAACATTTTGCCTTCCACCTCCATTTTTGCTGATCTTGTTTTTGATGGCCTTAGGACTCTGCACACTTTACCAGCACTAAATTGCATGTACTCACTCCGTTAAACATGGTACATTTACTTATCCCTAACTGGCATATTTAGTTTACTTATAGGTCCCTAGATAAGTGGTACCACATGCACCCAGGGCCTGCAAATTAAATGCTACTAGTGGGCATGTAGCACTTATTTTGCCACCAACATAAGTAGCCCTTTAAATATGTCTCAGGCCTGCCAAATAAACCTTTCACCAGGCCCAAGCCTGGCTTTTTAATACATATAAATCATCCCTGGGGTACGCCCTGGACAGCCCAGCGGGCAGACTGCGGTGTATTTAAAACGTTGTACCTGTACATTTAAGTTTTACATTTCCTGGTAATGAAAAACTCTCAAATTAATGTTTCACTACTGCAAGGCCTGCCTCACCCATAGGATAACATTAGAGTTCACTTTTTACAGTTAACAAGCGGATGTTTCCAAATGGGAACAGGTAAGTAGCTCATGTTTGGTGTCTTTAGAATTCTAATGAAAAATCCTCTCGCATGGCAAACTTGGATTTTAGATTACAACTTTAAAAATTCCACTTTTAGAAAGTTGGCATTTTCCTGCCCGAGCCATTTAGTGCGTACAGAATGTCCCATGGTCACATGATTGGGTGTACCTGACAGTTTGATTTTGTGTAATCCTCCTAGACAGTTAAAAACAATAGAGGACTTAGGTGTGCCTGGATGGGACTCCAAGGGCTATTTGGCTGGCCTCTTGACTAGAGCCTGAGTGACAGAAGGCACCAACAACCTTGAACTTAGCCCATGGACTCTGCCATCTTTGAGTCCTACCCTGCCACGTGGTGCCACCCAAGTCCTGTACCCTTTGAAGTGGACCTGAAAGTTCTCTGCCAGCCCATCTATGGATCCAGCAGAATCGATACATTGCCTCTGCTCCACGGCACAAACTTGAGCAGCGAGGGTTCTCCCGATGCAAGGACTCTGCATCAACGCTGAGCCTACATTGGAACAATCGCCTGTGCAAAGCATTCACAAATCAGGTCCTCAAATCACAAATTTCTCATTGACGGGAGCCATGATGCAGGTTCTTTAATTGCAGTCTCACAGTTCCTCAGAACTGGAGCATCGCCTCAAATACGTAATGCAAGCCCTCATCAACTGGATCATCGACAACAATGCTGGATCATCGACCTCAGCTCCAGAACACCTTCGAACTGATGCATCGCCTCGGCTGCACAATGCATTCTGGGCACGGGACCTTGCAATGCTCTGCAACCAGGAATTAAAGTACTCTCATTCAGCAGGTCTAATTGAGTCCTTGTAACCAGCCTGCGCGCGATTGCGTTCGCCTTGAACTTGTGACTTACTCCTGGTCCGGCGTGACCAGATATCCACGGTTGGTGTTTGATGCTCTTGCCGCGGTTTTTAGTGAAATCTTAAAACCTGCATATCTCTGGTTCTACTGATTGAATTTTTGTCATTTTAGTATTGTTTTATTAATTAAATATTATTCTTTGTCTAAATCTTGTGTGGAATCCATTTGTGGTAATTGTCAATGTGTTAGTGTTTGAAGTGTTTGCCCAAATGCTTTACAGATTGCCTCTGAGTTAAGCTGAACTGCTCTGTGCCAAGCTACTCAAGGGTTGAGCGCAGGCTAATTTAGGGTTTGCTTGTGACTTCACCATGACAAGGATTGTTGTTCCTGTTTGAGTTTGGTTTCACCCCCCCTCAACCAGTAACCCAATTTCTTACAGTTGTTTTCCATTTTCAACATATGGACTTGCTGAGTGGTAATTTGGTTATTTTTCCACATAAAATTTTTTTGCATGCAACATTACCACCAGAGGCTGTATTACAATAAGTGCCCTGGGGGCGCAACAGGTGTTTGCGCCCACTTTGCGGCCCTGGGGCACTTTGGTATTATAGAAGGGGGCGCAGACGCTTGCGCATACCCTTCTATAATACCAATAGCGCTGGCGCACTTAAAGCACATGTGATTGAGAGCTATACATGTGATATAGCTGTTCTCAGTGTGCAGCTTTCAATCAGATGCTGGTTTAGGAACTAGAGGACGGGGTGATGTGGTCTCGATGTGTTTGAGATCAGTTGTTATGCTGTGTTCCAGAGCACTGCCATTAGTTTCTTGACTTTGTGAGGCTGGTGAACATGGCAATCCTGCAGTCTATTCTAGTTACAACTCATGACTAAAGTATTGTTCTCAAGTCTTGTTTATGCACATATCTAGAGCATGTTCAATGATCTACACAGCGAAGATCCTTTGCAGTAATACAATTTATAAGAGCGGTGGACTTTTACCTTTTACTCAACACAACTTTGAAGCACATTCAAATATTGATCACTGCTTAAAAGGGAATTAATGCCACATTGGGATTTTAGGCCATGTCAGCTTAGAGAGAAAAGGAAGAGAAGATAGTCAGGAAAAGAGCCCTAAATCGGCAGTCCTGTTGGCACTATGGCAACAGTATTCAGTGGAATATGGACCTTTTTCTTCATTGGAGGGGACATCCTTAGAATGTGATAAAAAGCGAGTTCATAGATTTAGTTATGATCACGTCATTCAGGAAACTAAAGAGATTACACATTATCGCTCACTCACCATCTTCATCAATTATGGGTCCAGTTTCCTCTTCCTATTTGTCCTCGACTCTACAAACAATGCTTTTGACGTGATTCGATACTACGTTTTAATGGGTTGACCCTGTACTCCTCAGAACCTGGGTATCAATTAGTATATAAAAACAAATCGTTCTGTGTGAGTAAAGAAACTGGTGTGCATATATTTAATTAATAGCTATATATGCATGGCATAAATCACCATTGAAAAAAACACAAAAACAATAAAGCAAACACGGGCCTAAATAACTTATAGTCTTTCATATATTCAAATTATGATTAAGTAAATGAATTCACATCAATGTACAACATGGAAGGCCCATAAGTGCAACGTGAAAGTGCTCGTGCACTGCATCGGGTAAAATAAACAAAGACACGTTCAAATTTACAAAAATGACTATCACCCTGTCCAAGTCATTATGGTTCCATGTCACATATGAGGGGTAGGGGTGGGTGGAATTTGCGAAATTCACTTTCGCAAATTATCGCGAAAATGTTAAAAATCTCCGCAAACACGCGGAAATATCGCGAAGATGCGGAAGTTATTTTCCCGCCCGTTCGCGGTATTTTCTGCATGGTCGCGGCTCGCCAACTTACCCATGTGGTTGCTCGCGGGCACGGCCATCTTGTTTTCAGTTGTCTCGCGGTGCATGATCGCAAGAAGAAAGACGTGATCGTGCGACGCATGATGTCACTGCGGGCGTGAACTGTCGCGAGACAGCGCAAATGGCTACCAACAATCCAACATCTCATGGAGAACGCGACCGGATCGGGAAAGCTTGTCGGCGAGTGAGGGGATTCAGGTAAGGCGATCGCGCGCACGCGAGAATGTATTATTTTACAGTGCGAGCAAGAAACAAATTATCGCTAAGCTGCGGAATGCGGAAATTTTGACATTTTCGCGCTTTCCGCGGAACGCGAAAATGTCAAACTATCGCGATTTTCGTGACCGGAACGAAATGTTAGCCCAGGCCTGATGAGGGGGCAAAGGTTATCTCTTCTCTGACAATCACAGGACTGGAAATTGTACAGGGAATATAAATAAATCGTCGACGTTTCAACTCTCCAACATCTGTATAGATCTTCATCGGGACGTAGTAAGAAGCACCCGGGAGTCATATTGTGCGCAGAATAGTGTTTTATTAAGTCCAGGCAAGCATGGTGTAGTGGCCAGAATAAAAGGGCTTTAAGGCCACTTGGGATGGCTGAAATGCTTGTGTGTAATGTGATACTGTTGCGGTAGTGGCTCCTAATGCTTAGAATGGCGTATGGTAAATTAGTGGTTCGCATTGCACTTCATAAGAATCTTAGGGGCATATTTACAAGCAGGCGTTAAAAAATTATCGCCGCTTTTGCGGCCGTTTCGGCCGAAAAGCGGCAATAATTGTATCACCTAATTAGCAAGGCCACGCTAACGCGTGAAACCTTGCTTTACCGTGGGGATTCTTAACGCCCAGCTTTGCATCTCTAATGAGATGCAAAGTGGGCGTTCCTGACCTAACATGACAGGAGAAATGTCGCTAAGCGACATTTCTCTTATCATCAAGCCCCACGCTATGAAGCATAGCGTCAGGAAAAGTAGCGATAACCCCTGTTATCGCTACTTTCCTTACGCCTGCTTCAGGACTGACTTAGCCATGATATCCTATGGAAGGTGGATATCATGGCTAAGTTTGTGAGTCCCTATCAGCAAGCTAATGCCACATTGCGTGAGATTATCGCTGGGTTTCCAGCGATAATCTCACGTTAGGCAGTTAGCGTGAGGGTTTTTATCGCTGAGGAGATAAGCGTTGTTAATAGCACGCTATCTCAGCCATAAAAATCCACTTTACCCGGCGATAATTATCGTCACGCTAAGGTGTCTTCCAGCTTCCAGGAGATTTATTTGCTCTCACAGAAAAAAATGTTTTTAAGCATTAGTTGATGTGATTGCAGCACAGCTGTTTGTAACCCATGATGTGAAACCAGTCTTAAGCAGCGATCAGTTCTTTCACCATGTTCCAAATTCATTTTTGTAGGCGCATCATTGTCCCTTTTTATGATATCCCACACAGGTCTCATAATTCAACCTATAATCCACTGGAACAGCATATTTCATCTCTTATTCACAGATGTTTTTCAAACACGCCTCGTCGTCCAAATAGATATTTTGAGCAAAGGCGTAATAGCATCTCTTTGCTGTGGGTCTGACATTTCTATTACCTGGTGATCACCACTCACGTGATAATGTGTAACAGTTATTAGTGCATACAAAAGTGCTCTTGAAGGATTGTAACACATTTGAGTTTTTAGGACCGTTTACTCAAACCAGATTATTGGACACTGAATTAACCTAGAGGTGTTCACTCAAATCAGAGTCTCATATATTTTATTAATGAGAAATATTGGCAGATATTAACTTGCAAAATATGACTTCCAATTTCGAAGTGGTAAATTCTGCTTAATTCTAGTTCGAATGAAAGAGCATGCTAAGGAGTTTTTGTGAGACACACAAGTCACTCCCTGACAATTTGTAATTTGGAGGTATTAGTGAAGGATCCGAAAATCTCAGTTAATGATGCCAGATTCAGAGAGAAAAAAAAGTTTCCGAGCCGTCAGCCATCGGAAAAAGCCCTTGATCGGGGATTTTCATTCATGAAATTAGCACATACTTTTATTCTATTTTTTATTTGCAGTTTTATATAGCGCAAACCGGACCCAAAAGATGACCGAGTACTTTACATAGGGTCAGTTTCGTTAGAGAAAAAAGCAGTGGCCAAATGCATGAATTCATCTCAGCAAATGTCTATTAATCTGTGGCACCTTCCAGCTCCTTGTTTTTCCACTCTGCCACACCAGAAAGAGACCAGTTACATTCAAATCCGAACCGGCCCTGCTCCATTAGCAAATGTCAAATGTGAACGTCTAGGTCAGGTCCAATCTTGTCATGTACACAAACAACTCCAGACCAGCTTCAACATAGTTGGGCCTTATAAATGTGGTACAGCTATAATCCCATAATATAAATTACGTAAATACGTATTAAAAAGCAATTTGCAAAGACCTTAACAATATATACAGAGAGAGACCATCATGGAGGCGTTAAATGAATACTAACAAAAGTACAGTCATTTATTGAGTAGTTTGTGTACCTTTACTATTGATAATAATAGGCTAGAGAACGTTTCCAAAGTCCCATTTCTAGGGATGGTGTTTTCCTCTTGGGGATCTAACATCTCCACAAGAAAGCTGCAATTTAATCAAACTATGAGTGCCTTCTTTAGTCGTCACTAGGGGGAACCCATTGTTCCAATGCTAGAAATCTACAAGTTACAATTTGTACCTATTGTATTTTACAGGTCTGGGGTATTGGGATAAGCTAATACCTCGTCATTACAATTGGAAGAGCACCTGTTGTGTCGGTCTGTCCTTTCCTTACCACACCACACCGTGCATTACCTTTGTGACAAGGAACTTGGGCTCATCTATTTAGAGTAGCTCACTAAACTTGCTCCCTTCATCTCGTGGATTTCTATTTGGTCAATCATCATGGGACACCAGCCAGTCAATTACAAGTGGCAGTCTAACTTGAGATAGAGGTTTAAAAATTCCACGCCTACTATACGTTAAAAAGAATTCATGGAAGTTTGGTCACTTGTCCCTGTTTCAGGACCCCTTATCCTTCGTAAAGAAGGACCAGCTGTTGGACAAAAGAACATCTCATGAACATATTCGAGGTACAAGGCAGGAAATCAAATTAGGTAAGTCATCGGTATGGCAATATGTAATCTATTACTAGTATCAAACCCTACCTAAAGTTGGTGCCAGGTCATTGGCAAAGGGCATTACTTTTCAAATTTAGCTCTGGCACAATTTGCAGTTTATTATACTTCCCATTGGGTCAATACAGCACATTGGATATTTGCACTTGCCCTTGTGATGGTGTTTCAAGTCAGACATGGGGCCTCATTGTGATGTCGGGCGGAGTTTCCTCCACCTGACATCGTCTTCCTCAATAGACCGGTCCCACCCAACTAATTAGGATGCGACCGAACAGTGTTCAGTCGCACTCCTATACTTTACAATGGGAGCATGCATTCCGGCTGGAATGCGTGCTCCCATTCTCAAATGCAAGGTGCAGTTCATTCCTGCCACAAGGTGCAGGGATGAACAGGGGGGCACCATAGGTGCCTCCTCGCCCTCCAACCGGAGGCCACTCACCAAGGGGCCCTGCTGGGGGTCCCCAAAGTCGAGTCCTGACAGCCTTTCTGTGTCGGAAAGGCCGGCACAGAAAGGATGTGTAAACCCAACATCGGAATCTCTAAGGTGGAAATAGCCGACCTTGGAATTACTAGCTGCATTCCAACTGGCGGACGGGCACTACAAGCCCGTCGGAATGACTGTTCGCATTCCTTTCCGACCGACTCCATCGTAATGGACCGGTCAGTCAGAGTCGTTTCTGACCGCATCGTAATTAGGCCCACAGTTACATTTTTAAAATGTTTTGTAAATGTTATACAATTTTTAGAAAGCAATATTTATGACCTTTTCTGTGAATTTACTATTTTAAAATGTTTTTGTGTGGCCCTGTATTTCCTAAAGATGCTCAATGATGATGTTGTTGCATTTTATGTTGGATCATTTTTAAAATTAGTTCAACATTGTAACAATTCAATGCTTTGCAACTCCACAGTCCGCTGTCGTAACTCCACAGTCTGCTTTAATTTTCTTAAACTTCTCTTTGTACTTTTTATAAGTTTTGCTGACATTCAAAATAAAGATTCAGTTGTACAAATTGCCAGTCTGGTCCCAGCATGAAAGCAGCTTTGAGAGCAGCTAGGTGAAGCTTGAGCATTCATATGAAATTTGCCGTAGTCCAATCTCAGTAACATAGGGTATTTATTCACTTTCTTAAAATATTTTTCAATGATTTTATAATCAAATATTTGTAGAGGACAAAGCATCGTTTTTTAAGCTTACTTCAATATCAAGGCTGCACTATAAGAATGTAGGAGCTTGTCAAAAAATATAAATTCAGAAATATTGTGTTACATGAATATCATGTCAAAAATATAATCGCTACCAAAATATTAGGTGATAAAATATAGGAGATAAGAATATTGTTTTCATGGTGTATATTATCGTTTTAATTGTTTTTGCATATATTATCATGTATTATAGTAGTAAATGTTTTTAATTGATTTAATATGTCTTAGTTATAATAATTTTAGATGTTAATATATTAACTTAATTGTTTTCTTTTTTTAGCATAGTTTGCAATTTTTAATATGCAATTAGGAGCCTAAGTACGATGTCAGGTGGATTAAAGTCTGACTAGCACCGTCTCAGGCCTGGGACTGACTGACCTCCGGTCGCTGGTCACGACCGCATAATTAGGATGTGACCGGAAACCGGCTGTAATACATGCTGCCATAGGGAAATGGGAAATGGGAGGTGCTGTTCATCTCTGCAACCCGTGCTCCCTCGGACCCCAACCAGAGGCCCCCTGCTGAGGGTCCCCAGACACTCTTTTCCACTTGGTTTCCTTGTCGGACAAAACAGCATGGAAACCATGCATGAAAACCGTACATCATAATCCCAAGGGCGGAAAGGCCTGCCCTATGGCATTACAAACTGGTTTTGACTGGCCAATAGGCCAGACATGCTCCTTGAGCCTGTCGGAGGACAGCCGGACTGACTGTCCAGTTTCAATTCCAACCGGTTGATAAATAATCAGCTGGTCGGAATTGACACTTACGATGGGAGTCGGAAACCCTCCGACAATCGTAATCGGCTCCTAAATGTTTTAAAAATGTAATGAGTATTTAATCATTTAGTAGTGGGTTGTTGGTTTTGTTGGAGAACAGGATGGATGGGAAGTTAATTAAATTAGAAATTATTGTATTTATTTCAATTGATTATTTTAATTAAATATTTCATTGTTTTTTAATTATGTAAAGTATTGAATTGATTGATTGTTATTTTACTTATTTAAATGTAGTTTGTGTTTTGTGATTTTTTATGTATATTTTAGTTTTATATAGTTAAATAAGCAGTGTCAATTTTAATTGTGGTTTGATGGGTTTGTATTGAGTTGTGGGGAAATAGTTGAATTAGAAATTATTATTTTGCTTTTCATTTTTTATGTTAATTACAAATTTAACTGATAACTAGTTCTGTAGATTATTGTAGTTACTGATTGTCATTTTAATTATTTAAATCTGTTTTGTGAATTTTAATCAATATTTAATTTTTGTATAGTTGAATTAGTCTTTTAAATGCTAGTTTTGGTTTGATGGATTTGTGGAAGAATCAGATGGTGAGCTATTTAAATGAGAAATGATTGTTTTTTTAAATTCTTTTTTTATGTTATTTAAATATTTAATTGTCAATTACAATATAAATTATTGAACTGATTGAGTGACAGTTTGATTATTATATGTGATTTTTAATATAGTTGTTTTGTATAATTACATTTGTAATTTCAAATTTAGTTGTGGTTTGTTAGGTTTGTAGGGGAATAGGGTGGGAAGGTATATATATTATGTTTTTGTAATTGTTTTTTAATTTCCTAAAATGATATTTAAATATGTAAGTACTAATTATGATATTTTTTATTGATTATTTATGTAAATTTCTCATTGTTTTCTTATTAATTCTTAATTGATCAATAAGTGTTTTTGATATTAAAATCAAGTATAATATTTTTAATATTTATTATTGGTTCTAATTGTATTTGTTTTTTTGTTCAATATTTTAATGTTATTATTGTTTTATTAATATTTTTCTATACTTTTATGTGGGATCTGCAGTTTGTTTCAGTGGTAGGGAGGGAAGTGAATCTTTTATTTATTGATTTATTTTCAAATCTCACACTATTCTTCTATGATTATTTTGTTTACTTTTATACTGCAGACATTTTATTTGAAATGTTTTTTAATAATTTTATGTTGTTAGGAATTTATATGATTGTTTAAAAATGGTTAGGATTTGAGATACTATATGTAACTCTTCCTAAGTACAACACTTTTCCTGATTTTACTTACGGTGGGTAGTGATTGTGAATTTAAACCCTTCATAGTGCTAATTTTTCCCTGCTATAGTAGATTAGAGGGAGATTGTAAATATAACCCCTTCAAAGTACTACAGTTTCCCCACTGTTGTTTAACTTGGAGTGGGAATACTAAATCTATCCCTTTCAAAGTCTAACACGTTTCCTGATTTTTCTTACATTGGAGCAAGCATAATACACCTAAAATAGTTTTCTGCTGTTGCGTATATTGCAGTGAGAATAGTAAATCTAACCACTCCAACATCTAACCCCTATAAAGTCCAGCCCTTACCCTACTGTTGGTTGGGAACAGCAAATATAACCACACAAGAGTCCACTACTTTCTCTGCTTTTGCTAACCTTGGAGTGGGAACAGTAATCTAACCCCTCCAACGTCCAACACGTTTGCTTACATAAGAGCTGGAATTGTAAATCTGACCCAACACTTTCCCTACTGTTGCTTAGATCGGAATTGAAGTAGTAAATTTAACCCCTCCAAAGTCCCACACTTTCCCTTCTGATTTTTAGATTGCAGTGGGAATAGTAAATCTAAAACCCTTCAAAGTCCAACACTTTTCCTGCTTTTCCTTATGTTGGAGTACAAATTGTAAATCTATCCCTTCCAAAGTCTAACACTTTCCCTGATTTTGCTTACATTGAAGAGAGAATAGTAAATGTAATCCCTCCAAAGTCCAACAGTTTCCCTGCTTTTGATTATGGTGGAGTGGGAATAGTAAATCTAATGGCTCTAAAGGACAACTCTTTCCCAGCTTTTGTTTATTTTGAAGGAGGAATAGTGCATCTAACCCCTCCAAACTCCAACATCTTGCCTACATTTGCTTAAATGTGAGTTAAAGTACCTAACCTGAATTTCAACACTTTTGCTAGTGTTGTTTATTTTCCAACAACAATCCCGTGCACTCATACAGTATTAAAATACATAATGTAAACGTGCCTTGAATGCAAAATGGAAACAATCCAACGTTGAAGTCTTTAATTGGTCATCATATGAAAAGCACACAGCCAGCCGACACGTGTTTCATCAGAGAAACAGTAATCTCTGACTCTTCAGGGGACACGTGTTTCATTAGAGAAACAGTAATCTCTGACTCTTCAGGGCTGGGAATGATACAAAAAATAACCTGAGAACAAGGCATAAAATGTCAAAGTCTCAAAACCAATTCTTCCCACAGTTATGGAAAGTAAGCATCACCCAACACTTGTGGAAACCAAAAGAGAATCCCACAACATTTGGTGCAATGAGGAACCCTTGTACAGTTTACAACAAACAAAAAGATATCCATCCCAGAGTAAGTGAGGAAAAGAAAGGAAAATTCCAACATCCTCATCTAGGCAAGAATTTAACCATTGGTGAAGGAAAGTGCACAAACAAAATAAAACTACACGAAAACAACTCTGTCTAATCGTGACAGTCAATCTAAAATTAAACAAGACAAAATCTTAAATAAGTCAATTACATATGCAGGAATAACGCGCCAAACAATCTTTCTATCAAAATAGACCAAGTGAGTCCAGGAATAAGGAAATACCTCTATAGCTGGATCCAAGATCAGTACCGTCTAAGGCAGAGAAGAAGAAAAGAATGGAGGGGGAAGTGTTAAATTATAAATGACGGCTCAGAGGAACCAAAATAAATCAAAAATAGAAAAAATTTAAAAAAGGAGATGCAAATAAGGCAATAACCTATAGTCTTACCCCAAGGCCGGTGATAATTCCAACCCGGTAGGGTATGATAAATCAATTAATAAGTATGGAAGGAAGAAACAAAAGCTAAGTTGAAGGCAGTAGCCACGAAAGATAAATAAATTCTGTCTCCAAATACAATAAATAGCACAATAATTAAAGAAAAATGGTAGGTATTTCACCGAGAAGGTGAAGAATTCAACTATCTTGTCAGTAAAAAAACTTGAGCTGCGGTATTATCCCAACAATCTAAAACAGAGAGAGTACCAATATGAATAATAGTCAAACAGTGCTCCAGCACAAAATAAAACCAAAGTACCTGATTAAACGAAAAAATCATCGAAAAAATATATATAATATGTATACACCTCACCTATTCAAAATGTTGATCACGGTCTAGACGCCAATACGAACCCACAAAGGGAAAATCCTCCCAAATGTCCCAATTACCTGATAGGTGTAACAAGAAAAGTAAAACGAATACTATTAGGTTATTGCACCTGTGTGACGTGTAACCAACAGTCCATGTGTTACACGGAAAGGGTAGAGACTTACGTATCTAAAAGGTAATGCTCCATATTAATCCTGTGGAAACACATGTGCGTGCTTCCCGAAAATCTGTAAAGTTAGACAGATGGCAAAAAACCAAAATAAAGTATCACCACAGAGACCGACAGTATTATACGGCGTCCTAGCAAGTCAAATGCCGGGGTACCAGGCCCGTAAAAGATAAATTAAAACTTACTAGACTCAAAGGCAATCTTGGCGTCCTGGCGTCTATGGTTCAAACCGGGAGTGAGAAAGCCACCACCCGGAAGTATATAAAAGGGAATACGTAATTCAAGCCACTAGACCGCGACTAATGCAAAGTCTGTTTGCGTATGGCCCAAAGTGAGAAAATTGCTAGTAAAGCGTAACCCTGGCAAAAATAAAATACCCTCACAAACTACTGTCAGGATTGCCTGAAATAAAAATTTTAAAAAAGAAATAATAATATAATAAAAGCCACTTGAAGCTGATAATTCAAAGTACGCCCAATTGGTACACATAAATCAAGGTTTGCCTTATCAGCTTCAAGTGCCGAAACCCATGCTAAATATTACTTTTTATAAATAAGGTAATTGGAGAGCAGGATAATGCTTCTGGCCTGAGATCCTCTACCATCTTGAACATGACTTTCAGTTTAACATCTTTATTGTTGTTTAGGGAATGCCCTTAAAACATGTTACGAAATATACATATGATATACATTTATACCCAGTTAGTCATGATTATTAAGCAAAATTAAAATAAATATTTAATAAGAACTATCCTGAAGCATAACAAATTGACAAACATTTGAGTTGGCCTAATAACACTATAGCCTGGGCTCAAGTGGACACACCATATTTGATAATAAGTGCTTTCAGAATATAGAGTTTGATTAGGAAAAAAGTAGGCAATCTAAAAGAAGGTCAGATAGAGTATACTTAATATGCATTTTAGAAAGACAATTCCCATGATTATCTCTCACACCCTTCATGAATGCATTTGATCCCCTACTTCTAAATATAACATGTGTATTTGTAAAGAGCACGTTCACCCAAGGGTATCTTGGTGATGAATAACAGATGTTTATTGTTACCCAACTCAATGGTACTTATTTTACTCATCAAATATAGCATTATGCATCTTCACTTTCAGGAACTCATCACCATAAATCTTACTACTCTTAGTCCCTAAATAGTATCTACTCAAACTAATTAAATATTTCCCTTCTATATATCACAGTCAAATTAATTAAAGATGCACTTTGCAGTTCTGTAGAGCCATAAAAATGGTGACTGATTTCCCTGCCAGTAGCTCCCAGCTCCATAAACACAATTCCAAACCCTTTTGTCTGTATTATAGAGCAGTTTTCAATATTTAAATCCTAAACAATTATAAATAGACTTCTGACTTAAAGTTTGTATTTATTTCTGTACAATACCACCTGTGTTAACCTGGCTTAAATGTCTTTTAACATTGGAAGGAAAAAATACCCACCTTATGAATAATTCAATTTCCTCAAACCAGATAAAATCAATTAGGCTTGCCCCTCATTGGTTCAAAATGTCAATCCCAGTGTAAGCAACTCCTTAAATATTGACAATCGTCCGCCTCCTCAGTTTAGAGCCAACAAGCCACCAAGAAAATGGCTGACTCTTTTCATCACCAAAGGCAACACGCTTTGGTAATATTAATGGTTAATTTATTGGGCACATATTATTTGCGTAATGTGGCTGACCACAAGGGCACCCAATATGTTCTCCTTGGGGGGGAAAAGTTGAACATGTTTATTGAAAGCAGAACATCATCCACAAGTAAAGAGAAAATGGCTAGTGTGTGTGTTTAGGCATTCTTGATGAAGGGGATGTTTTATATTTCAGCTTTCCTTGTCACCCTTTCCTTTTGGGTGTGGTGGGTTAAGAAGTGACTTTTTAGGTCTTACCTAGAGACAGCTTTAGTTGCTTGCTGTCAAAATGTCTATCATGTCCAATACCAATACTGAGCGTGAGCTTTGGGTTAACTCATTTCTTATCATGGGATAACTTTCTTGTCAGTCTCATTTGTTTGTATCTTATTCAGTGACTTTCCTTTCTCTTCTTGTGTTTGTCACTCCTGTGGAGCATAACCTCCATTCCCTCCTTTTGATTAAATTACTTGTATCTTTCCACAGCCAAATTTATGGAACTACCTTTTATATTTTCTTTCGCACCCCATGGTATACATTGTGCTCTCCCCTGTGTGCTGCTTGTGCCCTGACATGAATCCATGATCTTAATATTGCTCCCTACTTCCCAACTCGTCTATTGCTTCTCCTGCCCGTCCCCATCGTGATTAGTTTTTTTTGCTACCCCACTCCTCCCTTGCTTCCCACCCCAACCCTTCCTATCTCATTTTTCCTTTTTATATTTGCATTATTATTCAGCTGGCCTGCCAGCTAAAATGTGCTACTGGGCTGCTCCTTTCTCTTCAATGTTTAACACACATGTTTTATATTTTTGTATTTACTGCTCTTGGAATAGGTGCCCACCATCTTGCAACAGTAAATTGAAACAAAAAATAATGACGGACACAGCATCATGATGCATATCTGCACATGGGTGGCGATGAATGCACAAATGTATGTCATTTGGCTTTGGCCACCCATTTTGGCTTTTTGTTTTGTTTTGATCAGCAACAACCATTTTTATTTTATTTTATTGATTTGGTTGGGCATAGACAACAAGGCATTGTCAAAGCCAAAAGGGTGCCTCACGCCTTTTAATGGAGGACCTATTGACTTTTCCAATGCTTATTTTGAGAAGATGGATGCACAGGGAAGAGACAAAATGTCCAAGCCATGTATATCAACACAGAACAACCTCACTAAGGAATAGAATAAAGTCCAAAAGATAGTGAAGAAGGTATCCAATGCCATCAAGCCAGCTGTTTAGGGTGGTGGAATCTTTTTACCTGATTCCTCTGACCATCATGGAAGATTGAAACTTTACAGTCCATGCTGTGCAGGAGCTGCTTATGGTGTTCCCATTGTGGTGCCCATATTAAGGGCACCGCTGTCGGAGCATAAAAAACAGCCTTGCAAGCATGAAAAATACTTGTAATCTGGTGGGCGCCCTGACCACGGGCTTGGTGGCACAGCACCACACTGCCAAACTCGTAATCAGGCCATTAGTCTGGTAGCAAATTAAGCAGTTTGAATGCTTAATGCCTTGATGAAATTAAGACCTGTTTATCATTTAGGTGGAACAGTAGTTTAAATGAAAATCTTTATCTTTAGGGGATCTGCTTATTTTTGTTTTGCCAGTGTCATCAAGATATTGATTTAGGGACAGTCTAGCGTCCCTGAAGATGACATGGTCATTTTCCTATCTGCTTTCAAGATTTCCTCTTTGCATTGAAGAAATGAACATGTGCCAGAACATAGGGTGGCAGCTTCTTCTGTGTTTGATTATACACTTGAGGGTCAAGAGCGTAATCCGGCAGGTCATTCCAAGTCAGTTCTGACCGGCTCTCTTCCGGAGTCTTCTGGCCAGTCGGAACCGCACCATAATCCCCTATGGATGGCGTTTCCGCCGTCTAGATTAAGATGTCGCTTTCCCACAGCCTCGGCCTTTCCGACATAGATAGACTGTTGCAAAGCAACTTTGCTTCCGCGGTCTATGGTTGGTACTGTGTGGCAGGCACCGTGGGGTGCCTGCCATAGGGTGCATGGTTTTACACACACATCCATTTCTCTATAGGAGCCTGTATTACGGCCATTTTACGGCCGTAACACAAGCTCCCATAGAGAAAAAATAGTATGCGACTGAACAGTGTTCACTCACATAGTAAACAGGTGGTCGGAACTGCCCACCTGAGGTTGGTTGGTCCCGAGTCCGAGACTGCGTTGGTCAGAGGCAACATCGACCAACATCATAAAAAGCCCCTTGATGTACATAATTGGATATAATATTTTGTTAATTCTGATTTTTTTAGGAGCAAATTGAACATACTCTGTAGAAAGTTTTCAATGTGTGTCTGAAATTGTGTCTGGGATACCTATGATATAACCATGTGATCAGTTTTCCCTGTTGTCAGTCTTGTCCTGGAGTGCTTCGTACCTTTCCTCCAACTCTTTAATCTGAAGCTCTGGTCATCCTTTCTATGCATATCTACAGCCATTGCCATCTCTAGTTGATCAATTCTATTTCTGTTTTCTGAAGCGATTGACCGAAATCTGATTAGCAGTTAGTGAAATATTATGTGAGTATGCAGTTTTCTCTTTTTAATTTCTCAGTCATCAGGCAAATCCCACCTTTGCTGGCCAGGGCTTCCAATTCACCTCCAAAAAGTTGCTTCTCAGATTATTTCCTACAGTGCTATGCTTGGTGTGTTAGTGTTTTGTTGCTTTCACCGATGATTTTTATACATTCAACATCTCCTTGATGTTGTGGCCAAATGCTCTTAAATCTGGAACTCACAATCATCTCAGCTGCTCCCATCACTTAACAGTTAGCAGATCCGCCCATCACTGCTAATGCACACAGTATTTATTGCCCAGGCCTACAGCCTTCCATATTGTTCCCTTAATTTCTCACCTGCCCCCCCACATGGGCCAGCACCTACACCTACACCTGCCCCTTCACTTCACACTACCTGCTGTGTGTGTTCTTTCCACACTGCAGCGCTTCTTTCTGCACCTTCTTTTTCCACCCTGCTATTCTGTCAGAAGAGGTTGCCAAATTAGTAAGATGATTCCAGAGACTTAAACTGTGAGTCTGTCGGCTGCGCCATCTTCTCGACCACAGCGGACATCTTAGATAGCACTTTGGATGTGGGAAGTGCTATCTGTATAGTCACCATTTGGCCAGCACAATGTTTTGCATCTGATAATCTCGCTAGGCTCCAGCTCTCTTTCACTTCCTTCTTCGCTAGTGCTGTTTTCTTGTTTCATACAACACCATTGTATCAATGTTTCGGCTTGGGAGAGCTACCCTGTGCCAGCATCTCAGCAAGGAAATGTGTACACAGGTCCTTTTTGTAACCACACCACACCCCCTTTGCAGCTTTTGATGTTTGTCTGGCGGCACCGGAAGTCAGGCAACTGGTCCGTGAAGTCCACTTCTTAGTCCTGATATAGGTGGAATCAGATCCAGCACTTCAGCTCTCCATACAGTTCACAGAAACAGGTTTAGTCCTCTTCTGTTCGGCCATAGGTCCAGAGGTATCTGAGGGTTTGGGGTTGAGATGCCATATTTGTAAAACTAACTAACCAGTGGGTCGGGATTAATCCTGGACACTCCATTACCACTGGGGCCCAGTTTCCAGTGACCACCACTCGCTATTTTACAGCACATCCTGTCTTCCTTTAGAGGAGGTTGGTGACGCACCCAGCAGTGTGCCTAGGAAACTGAGCAGTCCGTTCCTGCTCAACCACACAAACTGCATCTGGGACTATCTGTCCCTCCCACTGGGATGAAGCCAAGATGGGTACAGTAAGACCTGGGATCAAATGATCCCTCTTGCCCGGTCTCACTTTACACTTAACTATGAATGGTCAGGTTTCACCCTTGGCCCTTTCAAGTTAAAGAAGCTCCTGAACCTTCCCTAACTATCCTTCCCATGAGAGGATGAGTTACATACCTCCAGGTCTTCCCACTAAAAGGTCAAAACCATTGTCTCTGCTCTGGAAGCAGTTTTTACACCTGATCGAGGTGAAAGCACTGATAGGGAGGGCAGCTGCAGACAGGATAATTCTAATTAGCTGACTTGAGCTTCAGGCAGGAAAGGTATAATTTTATAAAAGTTCATTTTCCTGTAGATTTATCGGAAATCCAACTTCTCCATAAAACTGGAGTTTTAATCAACATTAACAGCAGTGGTTGAATGGACTAACCAAAGTTACAAAAACATTAATTGTACTTTAGTTTTTCTCATAAAACAGCTACATCCTTGTACATTTAAAATCTTTTAGGGGCTAGTCATTGTAGCAACATGCCAAACTTAAATTCATAGATGTTCCACTCTTAAATACTAGGCACCCTATCTTGTGGGATACAAGGCCTACTTTGGAGTGACTCAGTTGAAATGTAAAAGTCATGCTATACTTGTTAGCCTAATAGGTGAAACATTTTGTGCTTCAGTCTATAGCTAACACTTAACCTTACTTGCCATTAGTGTATTCCCTGCACCATATATGAAGCCTTTACTTGAAAATGAAACATTGATTGGGGATTAGCCAACTTTACCATGGGTTAGGAGTAAAAGTACATACACTGAGGACTGGTCAGCAGCGCACCGGTGTGCAAAACACAAAAAACAGAAGCATCATTCACAAAGAAATTAGGTGTATGCAATCCCTAAAGTGCACACAAACTTAAAATAATCACCACTAATCTCCATAGTGTCATAGTATTGAAAGAGAACATCTTTCCTTTTAGTAGGGTCAGGGAATATTGATGTCTGTTAGAATTTTATAAAGGCCCGTAGGCTGCATACTGCATGAAAATTGAGAAAGATATTAAGGCATATATTTAAATGCCTAGAATGTAGATGAATTTTTTAAGGTAAAAAAGCTTTTGGAGGGATCCAACACCACTTGGTGCCTTGTATTGTCGAAGGCGCCACCTTTGTTCTGCCCTTTTATTTCTCTGACACCTTGCTAGGTATTTTGAAGGGCCAAGAAAGTAGTTTCAAAGCTAGGGCACAAACTGCTGCTATGCACCAGCGCAGGCACCCTTGCACCATGGTGCAAGGATGCATGCATTGTGGGGGGATTGTTTTTGTGCAGGAAGGGGCGCCTCCCTGCACAAAAGCATCCAATTGAGTTGATCTCCTCTTCTAATGCGTGCTGTAGAATGCAGCACATATTGAAAGAGGAAAAAAACGAGGAGAAATTAAAACATTTCTCCTCGTTGTGCCTCAATAAACTACCCATGGGGTGGCATAGCATTCAGACACACTTCCAGGTTTGCGATTGCTTGTAAATCTGTAATTGCTTCAGTGGACATGGGTGTTGCGTGGGAACACCAACAGCAACATTCATGTCATGCATCTAACACGCAAAGTGTTGCGTAAAAATGTTCGATATCTACAGGCACACGTAAAGCCACGCAGGGTGGCTTTTCGTGTGCTTGTAAATATCATACAGCAGGTTGCAATGCCGGTGCTTCATGCAACGGCGGTGCAAGGGGCTTGAAAATAAGCTCCTGAGTGTCTCAAATAGCGGAAGCTATACAAACACTGCGATTTTCACAAGCCATGTCTCACCAAAATTTCAGAAACACTGACATGATGTATAAGTAAGAGATGTTTGGCACTCATACAACATACAGGCACAAAGACAGATTAGTTCTTGAGACAACAAGCACTTTATGACAGGTTTGTAGGAGTGCTACAGAGCCCTGCCAAGTACCACGCATCAGGCATTATACGAATGCATTTTAGTGCGGTGGTCCGCATCACCGCACTAAAATGCAATATCACGTATTTACAGCTACTCCTTCACACCACTGCTGGTGCGGAGGCAGACAGACAAGCGGGCCTAAAGGTGCTGCCCTGGCCAAACACTCATGATGAGCAAGCAGTGCAGACCTTGTGCTGCTCTGCCAGGGTGCGTGACTACAGTACCGTACTCTCAAGTGTGCAAGAATTTCTTGAATGCCCGGTCACAAGTGCGTTGCGCCGGCCTGGGGGTTCAGCTGCGCTGGCTGCAGCAATGAGCACTCATGATTATCTCAGCTGCTGTGGGTCGGCCTGCACAGCATTTACGTGACATGGTGGCTCCACTTGATTGCAACACACAATGTATCCGTTGAGAAGTGGACTGTCTCTCTCTGAGTGTGCGGCACGGCGAGCAGCAGTTACATTGCCCGCCGTGCTGGAATAATTATATTGGCGGCCAGTGATAGGGGTCGACAGTCATCGCAGAGGCAGGATCATAATGAGATGATCATTAAAAAAAGATCTGACTGCCTCTGGTGTGTGCTGCAGGACCTGTCGTGGTTGCGGCTGACAGGTCTGTGTGAATCGTGATAGTAATATTGAGAAAATTCTTTAATTTTACAGCCTGATCCTGTAACTCTCTGCTGTGCTCACCTCAGCATATTGGGACCTTCGAAGGTGTTCTACTGCAATAATGAGGATTAATTATATACCAGCACGTACATTGAATCCACAGCACCGCCTACCAGCACATAAAGGTAAAAAGAGAAGGAGTTAAGAATAGTTACTCTGTACTTACCTATGTGAAATACATTGTTGATAAGTTGGTAGTAAAGATAATTGAGTCCATACATGTGCAGGTTGATATAAACCTGCATTTTATGACGTGCAGTGTCTTTTAAGCAGCAACAAGGGTGTACGAGCCTGGACCCTTCTATCTGTGGACCGTTTTCAAAAGACCCCCTGTAATGCACACCTAAAAAACACTCCCACTTAGTAAATATTTTCACAGCCTTCCACACCTCCAAAGCCAGCAGATGCTTCTCACGTGTGGATGCATTTTCAGTTTGCTAACATGGCAACAAATCCATTAAATGTTTTTATATCTAAGCAAGACAGGTTTGATCCTTCAATGATTGTGTGCCTAATCAATAAAGTATTTCTGTGTGTGTGTATATATATATACAGAGCCTCGAAACGCGTCGGCAGAGGCAGCTTGTACAAATCAAGGGAGTTGGGAAATGAGCAGCAGCGAGGCTTGAAAACCAGATGGTGAGAGCGCTGTGGAGTGACCTCTTGTTGCTTTTGGGCACTTTGATCTACATGGATTTACACGGCCACCCAAGCCGTGAAGAGGAGCACCGCTTCGGACATATGGAAGGCTGTGGAATGGAACGATTCCATACCGCGCAGCACGGCGTTCTACTGCAAATGAGCTCATTTTTCTGTTCCCTACTTACTGAAGGAATTACATATAACTGTAAATAGAGACATTTATGCATTGAACCTACTACAGGAAATAATAACGCACCTTAAAAGGACTACAACTCCCAGCACACCATTGTGCTAATTAATGTTGACACGCCCACTGAGGGTAATTATACTAAATAAAGGCATCTGAAAAGGAAGGTGAATGATCAGTGCGCTCTTGTCAGCCCATGATGAAGAGGCGTAAGAGCCTCGAAACGCGTCGGCAGAGGCAGCTTGTACAAATCAAGGGAGTTGGGAAATGAGCAGCAGCGAGGCATACAGATGGTGAGAGCGCTGTGGAGTGACCTCTTGTTGCTTTTGGGCACTTTGATCTACACATATATATATATATATATATATTCACTGAAAAAACCATAGGTTTCACACACGTTATAGTTAAGAATTAGCATTTAAAAAACCTTGCAAATTCACTTAAAAAACCATAGGTTTCACACATGTTATAGTTAGCTGGACATTTCACTCGTAAAAAACCAATGAAATTCCCCCGTTATAGTTACTGCAGGCAACTATAACTCACCCGACCGCAATCCTCTGCTGATGACGTCAGATATTACATCACTGTATTTAGACACTTATTTACCCATGTCTTCTTCCATTAATCTTTAGCTATACATATATTACAAATATTTATTTTTCATAAAGACACATATGTCATCAGTGATGTAATATCTGACGTCATCAGCAGAGGATTGAGGTCGCGTGAGTTCCACTAGATTACTCGAGGATCATATGTGGAAACATATTGTATCTTGATTACCCTTAAGAATTAGATGGTAAGTTACATGGTTTTAAGTCGTCTAATCAGGCTACTCAGAGAAAACGAGCAAGAACAACAGGCTAACTAGAGAAAATTGTGCATGTCTTCTGTATTATTCAATCCGTTCGGCCATTTACTGTCGAACTCAAGAATCTTTCTAGTCTCAAGTTGCCTTAATAGAAGTTCTCTATTGCCACCCCGCCGTGGTTTAGGAATGGATCCTATTACAAAATATTTAAGGCAGGTGACATTGTTGCTGTGGTCCTTTCGAAGTGGCGCGCTACTGGGTAAGCGGGGTCACTATGCAAAATGGCACAAAGATGCTGCAAAATCCTCACATGCACCTGCAGCTTAGTACTACCAATGTAGTTAAGGCCACAGGTGCACGTCAGGACATATACAGCAAATTCTGTTCTACAGGTGAAACTCCCCATAATAGCTATTTCTTTTGTGTTGAAGGGGGTACGATAATGAGTCATATTGGTGCCAAATTTACATGCCCTACAAGAGGAACATTTGCGAAAGCCATGAGCAGGTTTTAACCACATGGCTTTTTGTCTTGTTTCAGGGCTACTTGTGTCCAAGATTGTTCCCATACATTTAGCTCTCCTAAAAGTGATCATAAGAGTAGCAGGTAGCCTATTACGGAGCACAGCATCAGTGAGTATGATAGGCCAGTTCTTATTGACTATGGATCTAATTTTTCTTTCCTCACTGCTGTAAGTGGTGATCAATCTAGGACCTTCTTTGATGGCTACTTCGTCACAATTGGCTGACTCTACCAATGGGACAAGATTTTCGGCGGCCCTGCTTTTAAACAGGCTCATTCTAGGTCGTACATTGGCTTTAGCCATAGCTTCATTAAGTAGGGTGTCAGAGTGACCACGTGCCCTCAATCTGTTTATGGTTTCCCTCACGCACATATCAAAATTAGATTCCAGACTGCAAATTCTCTTAAATCTTAGAATCTCACCGTAGGGGATACTAAGCGATGAAATGCTTTGGATGTGCACTGGTGGCACATCCAAAGCATTTCCTGCGTTAGGTTTTCTAAACAGGGTTGTTCCAAAATGATCATTTTCAATGTAGACTTTAACATCTAAATATTCGATGCTTGATCTATTAATGTGGGATGTAAAGTGGAGATTCATGGAATTGATATTAATGGCTTCCTTTTCCTCTCCTTGCCACATAATAAAAATGTCTGAGATAACAAGATATATTTTTGTTGAAATATCCCCTGTATGTTTGCTTTAGAACCTGTTCCTCCCAACAGCCAACGTGTAAACATGCGTAGCTGGGGGAGAAACAGGCTCCCATCGCTACTCTGCGGAGTTGTCTAAATAGTTCCTTCCCAAACAGAAAGAAATTATTATTAAGGCACCATTCAATGAGATTGAGAATAACCTTATTATGTTCATGAAATTCACATGACCTTTTTTCCAGAAAATATTTGACTGCAGACAACCCTGTCATATGGTCTATGCTTGTATAAAGGGACTCAATATCAAGAGTGATTAGCAACATATAATTTGTCCACATTAAATCTTTGATTTTTAACAGGAAATCACCGGTGTCCTTTTCATAGCTGGGCAATGCTTTGACAATATCTTGTAAAAAATAATCTATATATTGATCCACTTGTTCTGCAATGCTTTTTATGGCCGAAATGATTGGTCTTCCTGGTACAGGCCTGATGCCTTTGTGGATTTTAGGAATTAGATATAGTACTGGGAGGACAGGAAACTCATTATTCATAAATTTGTATTCATCAAAAGAGATCAGTCCTTCCCTTCGCCATTGTGCTAATAACTTTTGTAAGGTATCGTTGGCCTTAATATAGTCCTTATACGTGGATCTTTCATAGCAAGTCAAATTGTTCAATTGTCTGTTTGCTTCATTGACATAGTCATTTTTTGGCCATTTAACAAGGTTACCCCCTTCGTCCAATTTTTTTATTATGATCTCATTATTCTCTCCCAGTTTTTTCATGAGGTTTGCATACTCCTGTTTTTTGTGCTGGACCATTTTTCTTTTTTTGCCTTTTACTTGAAGATACAATTTTTTAATATCCTCTATGACACAATCATGAAAAACATCCACCGCATCCCTGGGCATCAATGGAATGAAACATGACTTGGCTTTAAATGGGCTAATTCCTGCTCCCTTCTGTACCAGATTGATTTTACGCAGCCTAGTTTGTGTATTCAAGCCAGTATCAGGACTAGAAAGGTTGCGATCCGGTGGCTTTATTAAGATCGTGCAGCGTTAATAGAGTAGGAATATCAGATGCTGTTAATGTCGTGTCATCATTGGCGGTGATATTTATTTCAAAGTCGTTTTTGTTTTTGTTTGTTTTCCTAGCGAACAATTTTTTGAGCTTCAATTTTCTAATGAAGCGAAATACGTCTATGCGTGTGGAGGCATGATCAAAACTTTGACCTGGGCAATAATTTAGTCCAAGTTTTAACAGCTGTTGCTCAGCTTTAGTTAAAACCACAAGAGACAAGTTGACGATAGAGTTATCGGCATCTGTCATTTCCTTTGCCATTGTGTTTTTTTCTTCTTTTTCTGATCTTTGTTTATACCTTTTTCTTCTGTCGCGTCTCCGTTTTTTTTTTTTTTCTGTTGGCCTCCTTTGCTGCCTTGGTCTCAAGGTTTGAAGTCTTTCCTCTACTAAAAAATCAAGTTCTTCCTCCAAATTTAGTTTTGGTTGCATTTGTTGTCTGTTTTCTAATTCCAAACTGGAATCACTTGTTAGTGAAACTGTCTCAACACTTGAGATTTCATCATTTATCTCTGGAACTGTGTTGGATACAATATTACGTGAACTTTCTTTACTTTTTTTGCTATACTCTTGTCGTTTTGCACTGTTGTATTTACATGCAAAAGTAAAAATGTGGCCATTGTTGTAATCTGCCTGGTCACGCGCAAACTTATGGGCTTTCCTGCCTTTGATTTTTTCCTCATGTTTGCGTAATCTTTCATTAATAGTTTTTTTCGTTTTTTTGATGAAATCAGTTTCTTCCAGTTTATCAAGTTCGACTTTTATTTTATTGATTTCTTCTAGAACTGCTGCACGATCAATGTCTGCAAATTTCATCAAAATATGAACTAAATTCATAGAGACGGCAAGATTACTTTCACCTCATTCTTTTAGCATGCAAGGATTTGGTTTGTCACAGTTGGGAGCAAGTAAAATACATAGTCCTCGGGGAACTCGCCCCACCTCGGCGTATTTCGTAAGTGACTTATGCTCCCACCATTTCGTAATTTCAAGTTTCATTTTCTTTTCCAAATTCTTTAACAAGGATTTTACATTAGATTCTTCATTGGTTACTCCACTGGGAGGGTATATTGAACTTGTGGATGTGGAGGGTGTATTTATATATATATTCACTGAAAAAACCATAGGTTTCACACATGTTATAGTTAGCGGAAATTTTACTGATAAAAAACCAGTGAAATTGCCCCGTTATAGTTAGTGCTGGCAACTATAACTCACGCGACCGCAATCCTCTGCTGATGCTAATACTGTATTTAGACACTTATTTGCCCATGTCTTCTTCCATACATTTTTAGCTATACATATATTACAAATATTTTTTTTTCATAAAGACACATATGTCATCAGCAGAAGATTGCGGTCGCGTGAGTTATAGTTGCCAGCACTAACTATAACGGGGCAATTTCACTGGTTTTTTATCAGTAAAATTTCCGCTAACTATAACATGTGTGAAACCTATGGTTTTTTCAGTGAATTTGCAAGGTTTTTTAAATGCTAATTCCTAACTATAACGTGTGTGAAACCTATGGTTTTTTCAGTGAATTTGTACGGTTTTTTAAATGCTAAGTTACTTTACGCCATTCGAGGCGTGCGCGCCCACTTTTATCAACTTTAATAAGCCCTGTACATTTGGCCACCAAAAGCACAGGGGGTGGGGTCAATGTGGATAGTGTTTTTTTTATTTCGATTTTATAATTTCATGTTGCCAAAATTTAGTTTTTTTTACCTATTAATAAGCCCTGTACATTTGGTGGCCTCCGGCCACCAAAAGCACAGGGGGTGGGGTAAGTGTGGATAGTGTTTTTTTTTTTTTTTTTTTTTTTTTTACCGTACGCTTACGGTAAGCGTACGGTAAGCGTACTCGGCGAAATTGCCGAAAAAAAAATAAAACCGTTTTTGCTCTTGGGGGATGTTTGGGGACTCCCTCAACATGACTGTGTGGGAGGGAGTTGTCAAAAATGCCCCGTAACATGTTTTTGGGCATCAAGTTTGAGAAATAACTCTCAATGCGAGAGACAAAATGGCGGACTCCGCTTCCTGGTTTCGGCCGATTCGAATGTTTACTAAGATCTAAGAGCCAATCAGAATCGCGCTCGCGCACGCCACCGTACGCTTACGGTAAGCGTACGGTAAGCGTACCGTAAGCGGGCTCAGATATATATATTGATTTAAAGGCTATTTTCTCAGAATCTACTGAACAGATTTACACCAAACCTACAAAAGGCACTTCCTTGACCTAGGGACTACCTCTCTGCCAAATTTCTAGTAATTCTGTTCAGCCGTTCGGGCTGTAGCTCGTTCTAAAGGTCCTATGGAAAAATGCATGGGAAAAACGCGTTTTGGGACCCCCCTTTTATCTCAGCCCCCGCTTGACGAATCCCCCCGAGACTTTCAGGGTAGGAGCGGAGCGTAGCACCCCACCTATTTTGAGAAATTCGCGAGGATTCATCGACCGGCGCCAAAGTTATTCAAAATAGAATGTTGAGGTTTTCCTATGGAAAAGGGGTCCTAACTATAACTACCTACTGGCGACCGCCAGTAGGTAATATTTTGTGTTTGTGTGTATATAAATATTTGTGTTGCAAATCGTGAATAAGCGTTTGTTTATAGTGGCCACGGCACTGATGTTTTCTTGTTAGCTTACAACAAATAACTGACGGAGTTACCGGATGAGTTTGGATATTGAGGGTTTGCTACCCTGCCGTGCCGCCCGCCGTAGCAAGTGGCTAAGTCTTCAGCAAAACTGTGTGGTGGATATACATATATATATACATTTTCGAATCCACTTTTATGAAATTACGGTGCTTTTTAGTCAGCTGGAACAATTTTTTACTTGCTGGTTACTGAGTCCTTTTCAGGCGCACCTGAAATGCCTTCCTTCACACTAACAGTATTCATTTTATACATTCACGGGATTTAGAGCATTCCTACTCTGCGTGCAAGCAATATACTATTTTTATTCATACAACTAACTGTCTTATTTTCTTTAGCGATAGTGACAATACTTAACATTCTATAATCCATAGAATATTATGTCAAAACATGTTTATTTGTAATAAAATCACAGGCTGAAAATCCGATGACTTTGATTAATGACAGCAAAATGAAAAGCCAAGTATTATCACAGACTTGTATTGAAATGCTGTTTGAATATAAAAATTGTCAAAGTGATTGATGCTTAAGAATGGCATATTATTTATACTGTGGTTTAAATGTTATACACCAGCAAAATGAAACATATATATATATATATATATATATACTTATACTTAAAGGGCCGGGAAGCTTCGGCAAACAGCATTTTTAAGAAGACATCGAACCATGAGTCCGGTTCAACTACTGAAGAAATCCCGTCTGCGTTGAGATCGAGCATCAGACAAAAAGGTAACACGCTGGAAAGACTGAGAAAACGTGAAATCAGTAGATGGTGGGAGGCGACCTCTTTACAGAATTATGTGGATGTGAACAGAATTCCCAGAGGGTTGCGCATTTTTACAGTACCTACCTTAAACAGCCCTAAACCACAACTGCTCAAAGACTGGATGGCAAACTCGCATGAGTGTTCTAAGAACATGCTATGTATGCTTATAAAAAATGTGTGGGAAGATCATGAAGAATTAATGATCCAAATACAGACTGTACTTGATGATCTGAGCAAAGAAAATGACCAGGAAGAAATCAGCAAAACCCTGGCAATCATAGAGGAGAAGATAAAGAAGTTTGAGTCTGACATCATAAAACGCAAACAAAACAAATTTGAACGTGACGAACACGACTACGCAATGGGAAGAATCCTTACCTTTGCCAGGAAATTCGACAAAGCAAGAGCAGAATTGTCCAAAGAAAGAACCATGGGAAGAGCAGAGAAAAGTACATATGCCTCAACCACACATTTAAGCTTGGATCTGGAATCTGTGGACAGTAATACATCCAATACACAGGAGGTAACGTCTTTTTCCGAAGAAATGCGCCTCTTACAAATAAGTATGGAACACTCCGACAGGGGACGACCCAGAGGAAGAGGTCGAGGAGGCGCAACCAGAGCACGAAAAGGAGACAGCGCAGAAGAAAAGCACAAACTGGTCAGTATGGGAACATGCGGACAACTGGCGAAGAAGCAAATATGAACAATACAGCATCACTAACGGTAATGAACCTCTCTAAAAGGGTTTTAACTGAAATTGATGAAAATGTACTCAGTCTAGGCTTATCTTTTTGCCCTGACTGTTCCCTTGATTATGCGCAGGTGCGCATTGATTTGTATGCATTTGTCAGAAAGCTCAAATTGTGTAAGATTCACACTACACGCAAGAAAACTCAGCAACCTAACCCTACCCCTATGATATCTAGCACAGGCATTAGTGAACACACATCCCTTGACACTAATGATCGAGAAATTCTAAACATTATGCATGATCTAGCGAATGAAGGTTTCAGTACATCACATTCTACCATCAATACTGGCAGTTTGCCGAAACCAGTTAATACTGGGACTGGGGGTAAGACAGACACAGACGTATTGCATGACACCGACCACTCTACCAAAACTAGCTTTAGACCCAGCTCCAAGTACATCCCACAAATACCAAGAGACAACATTGATTTTTTTCAGGATGCTGTAATTTGTGATTTGAACAAACTTACACACACATACACCCGCAGGAAAAACATCACTAAAGAACAGTGGGATGCTATAATTTCCTTGCAAAAAGATGACAACATTGTGATCAAGCCATCAGACAAGGGGGGAAATGTGATAATCATGGATAGGGAATTTTATGTTAAAGAAGCGAACAGACAACTTTCAAATAGTACCTGTTACGAGAGGATAGACAAAAGTTACCTTGACAAATTGCAAAGTAGATATCATGATATGATTGATAAATGGGCTCTGGACGAACTCATTAGTTGGGATGAGAAAAAGTTTCTTACTAACACCACACCAACCACACCCACTTTCTATCTTCTGCCTAAGGTACACAAGGACCCCAGAAATCCTCCAGGGCGTCCCATTGTCTCCTCTAAAAATAGTCTTTTTGAAAATACCTCCATCTACATTGACTATTTCCGTTTCCCCTTTGTCAAAGATCTAAGCTCCTACGTCAAGGACACCAAGGACTTCCTTCAAAAAATTGAGAACTTACATTGGGGTCCTAATTATTGGATGGTGTGCCTTGACGTCGAAAGTTTGTACACCAGTATCCGTCACTCTGACGGCATAAGAGCATGTCAGGATTTTCTTAAAACCAGGAGTGTACACCTACTTGGCCACACACAGATGATCCTCCAGATGATTGAGATGTGCCTAACTGAGAATGTTTTTATGTTCAATGGTAGCTGGTACAAACAAACGCAGGGTACTTCGATGGGCACTTGCTTCGCTCCCAGCTACGCGAATCTCACTGTGGGCTGGTGGGAGAAGCAGGTGCTCTGGAGCGAGGACCTTGATAAATGGGCTAAAAACATTAATCTCTGGCTGAGGTACATAGACGATATTTTCTTCATTTGGGAAGGGATGGAAAGTGATCTTTTTTGTTTTACAATGCTCTGAATGAAAACTGCATGAACTTGAGATTCACTATGGCACATAGACAACAGACTGTAAATTTTCTTGATATTAAACTGGTCATTACCAATAACACCCTAGCCACAACCCTTTTCAGTAAAGAAACATCTGGGAATAGCATCTTACATGCTACCAGCTGCCATATGCCTAGTTTTAGGTGGAGTCTCCCTTACGGAGAACTACTTAGAGCCAAACGCAATTGCAGTACTGAAGAGGCGTATCAAAACACTAAGAAAGATATGCTGCTCAGGTTCAAAGAAAGGGGGTACACTGACAAAATGCTTAAGAAGGGGGCACACAAAGCAGACAACATCACTAGAACTGAGGCCCTCTTTGAAACAACTAAAGCACAAAAAACTACCCCTACAGATCTGACACCTATCAGATTTGTAACTACCTTTTCCACTCAGGCAGATCAATTGACGAGCATCCTGAGAAGAAGATGGGATATCCTTACACAGGACCATCTATTGTCAACTAGGATTGGACCTAATCCATCCTTCTCGTATAGGAAGAATTTATCCCTGAAAGATCTGCTGGTAAACAGCCATCTTAAACCTAAGACAGGGACCTGGCTAGAACAAGGGAAGGGTTTTAAACGATGCAGAAAATGCAAAGCATGCAGCCACTCTGATGATGTCAGAGAAGTCACCCTACAGAAAACAGGGAAATTGTGGAGGATGTCTAAATTAGTCCACTGCAATACTGACTATGCCGTTTATGCCATCACTTGTCCTTGCCCCAAGTGGTACGTAGGGTCAACCACGTTTCCAGTTAAGAAACGCATCTTGGAACATTGGCGAGCAATCACCAACCAAGATCTCAGCTACAGCACAGCCAGGCATTTCAGGGAACACCATTCTAGTGATTGGACGAAAGCTAAGTTCTTTGTGCTAGACAGTGTGCCCAAACATCCCAGGGGAGGTAACAGAATACAATCCCTTAGGAGACTAGAATCTCGCTTCATTTTGCAGACGGGCAGCCTTTTTCCAACAGGGCTCAATAACGATGAAGAAATGTATTCACATTTGTAAAAATTCTTTAATGCTTTTTAAGCCAAGCTTGGCGTCCCCTTTGTTGTAACCAGCTTATCTCTATATAATAATTTCGAATTTCACTTGTATTCCTCTTCTTGGTCCTCCGGGGTATAATTTTGTTGTGTCTGACCCATGATCCATATATAAACCTGAGATAATTGCTTTATCTTGAATTTGTGATGTACTATAATTGTCATATGCTCACTATGTATTATAGCAGTAACATATTATCATTTGTCTTATTCTTTTTGCAGCTTGGGGTCTCACGGATAAACAAAGTGCACCACGAATAGTCACGGATATGAGATATCGATAACATTTCTGATATGCGCACATCCATCACTGGATTAGGTACTATACCTTTATTATGCACCGTTATTTTATAGAAATAGACACAGAGCGCGATGTCTAGACTAAGTATCATGGTACTATACCTGAATTTATGGTACTGGCACTGTTAGAACGTAGTCCCTAACCCTCTATGTTATACCTCCATTTAAAGAGTAATCCCCCGTACACTGGGCATGGATCTACATACACTGATTACCTCTTTCTAGTACATTGGGGATTTATTGCAATTGAAATTTAGTCTGCTTATTCACATGTAATACAACAAGCAATGCATTCAGTGTTTTTTGGTCTTTGAATTTGATTCATATTTACTGTCCCAATTGTAACTTGGAATCATTGATATTATGGGTCATTCAGATTGATGTACTATTCTGTTACGAACTACTATAGTTGAGAAACCTCCAAAATACTGTAATGGTACTGTTTTTCACGCCGGTCTGACCGAGTCTGTCTTCACTTTCATTTGATGCACACTGTGACGTGCTGAATTTGTAAACGTGTTATATACTTCCTGGTTTACCATGAAAGGTCATGTGACCAAGGCTGCCTGTCAGCCGAAACGCGTCTTCTGTTCCTTGTGGAAATAAACTTTACACTTTTCAAGCAAGACTGATGTGGCTCGTTTTCTTTTCTCTGGATCTGTGGAGAAGAACCTCTGTGGAATATATATATATATATATATATATATATATATATATATATATATATATATATTCACTTAAAAAACCATAGGTTTCACACGTGTTATAGTTAGCTGGGCATTTCACTCGTGAAAAACCAATTAAATTCCGCCGTTATAGTTAGGTCAGATAACTATAACTCGCGCGACCGCCACTCTATTACAAGGATGATGTCATCAGTGATGTCATGAGTAATGCCACTGACCATGTCATGAGTGATGTAATATGTGACGTCATGAGCACTGGATTGCGGGCGCGCGAGTTATAGTTATCTGACCTAACTATAACGGCGGAATTTCATTGGTTTTTCACGAGTGAAATGCCCAGCTAACTATAACATGTGTGAAACCTATGGTTTTTTAAGTGAATTTGCAAGGTTTTTTAAATGCTAATTCCTAACTATAACGTGTGTGAAACCTATGGTAAATACCGAATCCTGAAATCATATGTAGGGAGCACTCTAAAGAGTGAAAATTAGTATTAAGAATTCGTTATTTACCACCAAATACAGGTTGGTGATAAATAACGAATACCTTGCAAAAAGCAATATTTTGCAGATTTAAGAGTGCCATGTGGCAGACATACATGCCCTTAGGGCATGTATGTGCACCACATGTGCACAAATGCAAGATTCAGGGGTGCAACAGGGTGTCAATGTGACACCCTGCCACCCTTGAATATGCTCCCCCCATTACCGAATCGGTATTTACCGAATCGGTAATGGTGAATGGCTTCCCATTGATTCCAATGGGCCTCCAGGCCCATAGGAATCAATGGGAAGGTATGCCTCATTACCGAATCGGTAAATACCGATTCATAATTACCGAATTTTTCCGATTCGGTAAAATTTACCGAATTATTACCTACATCTTATTTACCAATTCATAAATACCGAATCGGGAAAATTCGGTATTTATGAATCGGTAAATGTGATGCTACCTACATATGGCCCTATATATTTATATGTTGCTAATATTATAACGTCATTCATAGGGACTCTAGGGTTAAGAAAAACATTTTTGGTCACCCGTAAACGTGGTCCATTTTGACAAACCAGGGTGTAATTGTTCAAAATTGTATACAATCATTGATAAGTATTATACATCCAAATACGAATGATCTCAAAAAAAGTGTGCATACCAATCAGCAGAAGCTATACATTTAAAGTGGGGTTTTCCTGAACTTGGAGTTTTCCACTGAAACTAAAATATGATGTAATTACAACTAACATGATAGAACCAATGACAAAATATGGTAACCAATATCAGTTGACAAAAATATTGTGTCAAAAAATATAATTCACTGCAATATCTTAAGAATTTAAAAGTGAAATGGGCCGATAAGAATTTAAGTCTGTGGGATCTTTACCATTTTTAGGTAAGCAAACCACATTCCTTTGATTGAAGGACAAATGAGATGTTCCTCCTTTTAAAATGCAATTCGCAACTACCAGCAAGTGGAGAATTAAACCTTTTGCAAACACTTTCTAAAATTCAGAGGGGAACCCACCTGGACCATCTACCTTGCCCCTGGCAAATTTTTTACCACCTTCTCTAGTTCTCAAGAGGATAAAGGGGCATCCATAGAGTTCTGATCCACCTCTGGTAATAATGTGAGAGAAAAACCATCCAAGAAACGAGCCAGTTCCACTCTATCCACATTAAGAAAGATACTATAAATATTCTTAAAGTGCTCTAAAACTATGTTATCAATGTCATCCTTAGAGGTGTAAAATATCCCTGTTCTGGGGCATCTCATAGATCTAATGTTAATGTTAATGTTAATGTGGGAGACTTATAAAGCGCTCTGTTACCAAACGGTGTGCTGGCGCTAACCTACTGAGTGAACCGAAAGAGATTCAGGGATCTTACCAAAAGTCTGATGCACTAAAAAGCCAAGTTTTCAACTCCCGTCTGAAATTGAGTAAGGAAGTAGTTGATCGGATGGATGGCGGGAGTTTCTTCCAGATTTTTATGGTGCCCAGGAAGAAACGTCTTCCACCTCAATTCATTCTTTCAAATGTAGGTACCACTAATGTTCTGGAGTTAGATGATCTAAGTACTCTACTAGGTGTGTTCCATCCAAATTTCTAATAGTATTCCTTACACTCTGCTCACAAGTCAGCCATGCCAAAAGCTTCCGCGCAAAGTCACTCTCTTCAGATATTGTCTGCATATTGTTAGAGTTTTAAATATAACTTTTAACATAATAAGGCTCTCAGCATGACAGTTTTGCTTCTTCTAATGCTTTCCTATTTTCTTCTGAATCCAACCTCATAAAGTCCTTATGGTTTTCATTAATTTTGCTCTCCAATCGAACTCTATCCACTTTCAATGCCTTAAAATGACCTATATCTCTAGATATCAAAAAAACTCACAGAGTGGCTTTCATGGCATCCCATAAAATGCTAATAGAAGCTGTACCCGTATGCATTTCTAGGAAAACTTAAAATTTCGACTTTATATGCTCCAATCCAGCTCTCACCCTCCAAGTAAATTTGGTTAAAAACTCATCTTCGTCATTTTGGGCACCTGTTTGCGCCTCATTATCTCAAGCTCTAAAGCAGACTGGTCAGAAAACCAATTCAGTATCATATTTAAATGTTTAAACCTAACCGTAGATGAGTTAAGAAATAAATCAATATGAGTCACAGTTTTGTATCTGCCACAGAAGCAAGAAAACTAATTTCTAAATTGATATACCCTGTTCTCCAAGGATCAACTAATCCACAAGTTCTAATAAACTCCTGAGAGCTCTCGTTGTCTTAGGTTTGTGTTGCTTATTATTACTAGACTCATTATCTAACCCAGGCTTTTGCAGAAAATTTAAATCCCCTCTTCTTCACCTTGCGTAGCTTACTAACTAACTGCATCTGACTAGGACTCCTCTCTGGTTATTAAAGTCATTTCTCTAGAATCCTATACTGAAATCTATCTTCTGTACCTCCTTTTTCTCAATGCTGACCCCAACATCCATCACACCCCACCCATCCTTTCCCACATTGCCATAGTGGGAGAACAGCCCTTCATCCCACCCCCAGCACCCTCCCCTGTGCCCTGGGGGAACCAACACCATGACAGGGTGTTGCCAATATCCTATTTCGGCAGAGATCCCATCCCCCCAGCACCTGCCTTCTCACTTTCTTTAAACCCACTTCCTGTCAAGCACCTGTTGTTAAAAAAAGAATCCTGGGCTCAGAACAGAGCAAGAGCAAGTGATACCCAAGCTCCATACAACTTGAACAGGAGGGGCCTCTTGGTTTATTTAAGCTAAAAAGGTCTGCACCTCTTGCTATTTGGACTATTAAAACCTGGGCTCCTGCTGTCTGAAAAATTACAATCATTCCCTTAAATTCCATCCAACGCTGAGCCAGTTCAAAAGTTATATCAGAGAACAGCTTAAAAGTGGATCCATTTATTTAGCAAAATATTTCTTTAGTGGCTTTAGTCAATATCTTTTCTTTAATCCGATAGCCCCCAAAGTTAACCAAAATAGCACAAGGGTATTTAGCATTAGGTTGGATATGTGAAGGCACTCTATGTGCCTACATGATAGTCACATCCTGTGAAAATTGAGGGAGGACATTATACCTCAATGGGGACTCCACATAAGCTATTGGACCCACACTATCTTCCTTTCTTTCCGGCACCCCACCTATTCTGTTTGACCATCTTATGTGGGTCTACAATTGTTTCTGCTTTTCAAGAAGGAGCTTAATCTCCTCCTCAAAAATCCTTTACTGAGATGAGGCAGCCTCTTTTTTATCCTTGCAAATTGTGCTAACTGGCTCTCTATTCCCCCAAATGCTGCTTGATCCCATTGGCAGATGTTGTCTGCTGATGCTTCAATGACCTAATTTCACCCAGCACTTCTCTGAGAAAGAGCATCATGTAGATGGAGCCATTCATTTGCTGATCCACATCTGGGTGTTGAGGAGGAGTTAACTCAACAGGTTGTGTGCTAGCCATACTTTGTTTCAAAATGTATTAACTGTTATCTTATCGTTTTGAAGCGCTAGTCTAGTTTCCTGCCAATTCTGTCATAAGTAGAACATGAAAGTAAACCTCCTTCCTTTCATGTCCAGGAATCACACAGAGGAGAGGAGGACTTCTACAGGTGATGTCAGCAGATATTGTACGTTGTGCAATCAGACCCAGTTGCTTATACGTATGGGTCTCAGGGCTTGAAGAGTGCTGACATACATCAACACCCAAGATGTTTGCAATCTCTTGATACCGAAGTGCACACCAGGATTCTGTGTAAATAGTTACATTGATCAATCTTGCAAAGTAAGATTTCCAAATAGGTGTTTTTCTTTAAATTAGGAACAAAACATATAAAGTTCAGTAAGTATTAGTTAACAGTTCATGGGTTGTGTTTTGACAGTCCCACAAATCTAAAATGCACAATTTCTATGATGCTTTGGCAATGGACAAATGTCTCATCTTTATTTTACTTTTTCAGAGGTGCAATGCTGTCAAGAGTACACATGTAATACATTTCAAAATATATACCGTCAATGTTTGTTATTTGATGCACACTCAAGGTGGCGGTGGCCTCAAATACATATTGATTTGTTTAAAGTTGTGCAAAATTCAAAACTCAAGAATTTTTTTGTGGATAAACCACAGTCTACACAAACGTATAGAAGACCTAATCAAGTGAAATGCAAAAGAACAAATAAGGATATACAGGAATAACAGACTTTGCAGCCTTTGAATGAAACTGAGCCATTAACTCCGACTATGGCCCACTTATTAACAGAATTGGATATCATCCCCAATGTAAACATAGACAGTGACCTACGACCTAAGTCCATTTTTGTTCCTAACCTGCTGACTGATAATGTCATTGACACATTTTACAGGTTGGTAACAAATGAATTATAATGATGGGAGGTCAGACAAAGTAAAAACTATAGATACACAAACGACCTCTTAAGCAAATCTGTTGACTTGAATTGGACAGATAAATACATGTGTGTAACACTAGATGTTTGTTTACTTTATACTTGTATTCCCAGTGATAAAGAACGAGTAGCAATACAACATATTTTTTCATCGAGAGATGCCACATTATTAGATCATACTAACATGCATATTGAGATGATAACTCTGGCGTTGGACAACAATGCCTTTACACATAATGGTGACTGGTTCTTACAATCTCAGGGTATAGCAATGGGATCAGCATTTTGACCATCCTTTGCTAATTCATACATGGGTTGGCTTGAGAAATGTTACCTCTGGTCATGCTGCCCACCTGAACTTTCAAATTGTATAGTATACTGGGTCAAATTTATTAATGACATACGTGCTATTGGAATGGGCAATCTAGAAGAGCTACTTAGGCTTATTGAATTCCTCAACACAAATGATCACAATATTTCTCTTGCTTACCATTACAGTCAAACACAAATAGAGTATTTAGATGTTGGTCTCTATGTGCAAGGCTCCAAGATTGGGTCCACTTTACAAGCGACAAGCACATATCCAAAATTTTCGGTACAGGCAATACTTTATGGGGAAATGATGTGTATCAGATGCAATTGTTGCAATGATCAGGCTTTTGTGCAGGAACTTCAAGATTTAGAGAGAAGGTTTGTAGAAAGAGGCTATCCCTGTGAACTCATTTCCCAAGCAAAACAAAGAATATTGAAGGTGAAACAACAGACTTTATTAACTAATTAACATAATAAATAAAAATTAAAAGTTCACCAAATTATTTTACTCATCACACTATATAAGTGCTTCAATCACTCGCTGTATAGCATTTTACATAAACATTGGCATTTTTTTAGCCTGGATAATACCCTAATGGTCATTATTCCCAGGAGATCCGTACTGACGTTTAGCAGGGGTAAAACCCTAAACAACATACTTTGCCATTGCTTTATGGATTCACAGATGGCTGAAACTAGAGAAAAGCTGCTGCCACAACTAGCGAATTTTTTTTAAAAAGTGTGATTCTTGTAATATATATCAAAAAGCAGAAGACAAGACCAAGAGCTTCCAATACAATGCCAATATGAAATATCACCTGAACACTTTATCAATTGTTACACAAAGTTTGCATTAAATGTGTTTGTCAGCAGATCTATATAAGCAGCATCATTCCGCCACTTATGGAAAGAATCCAAGAGCTCATTCGAGCAATAAGAAATAAAGATACAAATGACCAATTGGCATTTTATTTTAACACCACACATACAATGACTGAATTGATTAACTTAAAATTTCATGCTATAACTATAGCTAAGGTTCACCTGAGAGGGGGTGACATATTTTAGGTATTAAGAAAACTTGAGATGTTATAGATCATTAAGTTAAGATTGGTGGACAAGGGTCTAAACAAAGAGAGAAAGTTACTTGTATTTATGACATATTAGTTGACCTTTGTCAGGAAGCCTTACATTTCAAATGATGACATCATTAGTGCAACATATTGATTATTGGTCCTCATACACTAATGGTTTCTTTGGTAACTTTTAAGGAAGAGTAAAAATGCCTAATGTGCTACATCGACTTTACATCTTGTAAAAGAGAAATTAGGATATTTCACGTTGTAGTATAGGTTCTACTGTGTTACACTGTATACTTAACATGACTGTGTTTTTACATGCTGTCACACAGAATTGTGCTCTTCTGTGTTTATGGTCAATATATGTTGTTATACTGATCAAAACTTGTCTTCAATATATCATGTGACTCAGATGAAAAACATTCTGTAATCAAGGGTTCTGTTTGGGGCACACCACTGTTTTGCTTAATTTATACCAATCCATCATCTTCTTTCTTGTTTTTCTCTCTCTTTCACAATATTATCACACTTGATAATAGGTTTATATTTTATTTTATTATACAATCATTATTTGTTCCAAAAGAGACCATTTTTCTATCGTACCAAGTTTACTCGGTGCATACATCTACAACTTTTTTCTACTGGACGTTAGCATAGATATGCACAATCTAGTTCCTTAGAGATACAGCATTCTCCTGATGGTTTATGATTTGACTAGAAGCGTGATAGATGCTAACTTACATATTCGGATATCCAATACGGCTTATCATTGTATGTCCTCTCCTAGATGGCAGGACATTTTCTCCTGTTATGCAACTACTACAGTAGTCCGTTGTTGATTTCTGGACAACACGCAAAGTTAGCATTTGGAGGAACACTGTTTTGTGACTTCATCCAACTGACAGACTATATGCAGATAATATTGCAGTTCACTGGAGTAGAGTTTTTTGGGGAGATTATCAAAACTTTGAGCACAGTAGATTTTTTTGTATTGATTTTTTTTCATTTTTCTAATTTTGTATTGCACAAACAATTATGTGCTTATTGGAATAAGATATTATAGTGCCACTAAAATAAAAACAAGCATTTGCAATGCAATCGGTCTCACCTTTGGGACCTTATATGTATTTAGCTATGCAGCACATTAGCCTGGGTGCTGAAACATCTACTGTTCTTTAACATGGAGGGAAAGTAAGCACCAAACTGCCAGACATGTCAGGTATGAGAACGCATGGAGAGAAATATTGTCATTCAGCGGGAAATGGTATAGTCCAAACCTCTGTTTTTAATATAAAATCAGGGCCTTCAGTGGTCATATCAATGGAAATACAAGATTTGAAAAAAGTATTATTGTCTATGGGTGCTTGTGAAAGACCATTTCTATGGACTGGAATCTATTTTTTTTAACTTTTTTTTATTAAACAAGCTCAGTGGACAGCACAATAACATTTGCCAAAGCATGCACATTGGAGATCCACTTACATGGGTTAGGATGACAAATGATAGGGTGGGGAAGAATCCATTTTGCAAATAAGGAAGAGACAGCGTTAAAGGAGTACCATTCTCTATTCGTCTAGGGCCTCTGTGGCATCCACATGGCTCTCCAGCGATCCTGTGTAAGCTTGTCATGGGGCCCACACCTTTTCCTATTTCTTAATGCACCCTCTACTACTGTATGCTGTTTCCTCTGCTCTCTGACACCAGTCCATATCCTTCTCCCAGTCTGTCAGTGAAGGGGGAAGTAGCGCCCCCCACCCCCTAGCATTATTACGTTTCGTGATGCCCGCTGCCAGAGTAAACCATATTGTGACATACTTGGGCCAGACTATCTCCCCCTTAATTATAAGCAAATGCCATTTTGCGTCTAGCGGCACGTCAGTACCCACCACCCTAGCCATTATTGCAGTGACCCTGTGCCAAAATTGCACTATCTTAGGGCATTCCCACAGGATATGAAGGAAAGTGCCCTCATTCTGGCAACCTCGGATGCACTGTGGTGATGTTGCCCGACCAATCTTGTGTAAAAGTGCCGAGGGGTGTAGGAGCGATGCAAAATCCAGAGCTGGATCAGTCGGAAACGCACTCGTATTGCTATCACCCACGGGCCCTGGAGTGCCTCCTGCCACTCTTCATCATCTATATTACCCAGGTCATCCATCCAGGCTGCCCTTAAGGCTATCAACTGGTCAGGCAGATTATTCATAAGCTTCCGGTATATTGTTGAAATAGCTTTCTCAGGGATAGGGCCAATTAGATGTCGGTCTTCAAGGGGAGAATAGTCAGGAAGGGAGGTGTCCTCCCTCAGCTCTGTCTACAGTGGATGTTTGAGTCTCAAGTAATTAAATCTCTGGGTCTCAGCCAGCCCAAACTCCCGCCGTAGTTCCTCAAATGGAAGTGGGGCCCCTTCCCTCCACACCTCCCCAAGTCTCTCTATGCCCATAGTCTTCCAGCCTGAGAACCCTTGAAGCAAGGCTACCTCTCTTAACCCGCAAATGGACCAGAGCTGCATTCTGCTGGTCAATTTGTTCTGCCACCCCAGCGCCCGATTTGACTCCCTCCAGCATGCCACAACTGTTGCTGTGTGTGGGGGCCAACTAGGGTAAATCCGTATTTGTAAAGCGTGAACTACTCACCCTTACGGGTGTCAAGGCGCTGGGGGCCATTGTGGAAATTAAGTGAGATACTGCCCAGAGTCACATGGTGCCGAGCTGAGCTGCCGCCGGAGCCGGGGATCGAACCTTGAGCCCTGTGCTCCGAAGTCAGCTGCCCTGACCGCTGCACCACACTGCTCCACCTCTTCATACACACAGCAGCGGCTCACAGTTCTTTGCCGGCCTTGGGTCCCAGTCTACCCTGTACGCCGGTTCATCTCTATCCTTGTACACTCAGTCGTTGACTGCTAACAGTTGCGATCCCCAATAATAGAGCCTTACATCTGGTATTGCCAGACCTCCATCATATACTCCTCTTTGCAACTTGTGCAGCGCTATCCTGGGCGTACCAGCCTGCCATAGCAGTTCCCAAATATCCTGAGCAATCTTTTGAAAACCCGTCGGTGGTATACGATATGGGGTACTTTGCAGAATGTACAACAAGTGCGGCAGTGCCATCATCTTAAAAAGAGGGCCGCCCTGCCCGCTAGGGACAATGGTAGGGTTCGCCAATGTTGCACATCACTGTGGAGTCTCTCTAATTGGGGGTTGAGATTCCTTTAAAAAAAACATCAGCTGATCCCGTACCACCTGAATTAGCAAGTATTTGAAACCCTCCGTAACTATAGGCGCCGTACACTGCACCGGTAGTATCGGGGGGGTGTGACGGCCAGTGGGAACACCACTGATTTGGCCCAGTTTATTGTGTATCCCGAGAAGCTCCCAAATAAGTCGAAGAGATGAAGCACCCTGGCAATAGAATGGTACGGCCTCTCGAGATACAGCAAGATATCGTCAGCATATAATGATATGCGATCCTCCCAGCCCCCCGGTGCCGCAATGCCCCATATCATAGGGTTACACTGTAGATTTGTATTGCACTTACAGACCTAATTAGCATGGTTTGTTACTTGTTTTTATGATATTCATTGGATTATCAGGGCCTCACTACAACATTTGGATTTAAGCAACGACCATCTGGTCTTACATAGACCAACTAAGTGGATACCACTACAGTTGTAACTTGTAAATCAGGCATTTCCTTAATATGAATCATCATCAGAGACAGGTTTGTTTTGTATATAAATAATAATATCTTTCCTCTACAAAGAGGTGGCTTTCATTGCCACATTAGATTGAATACTGATTAGCATATTCATACCTACGGATAAGCTACTTTGTGCTGGGTAGACGCCCCAGTTATCGGTCACAGGCGCACAGTGGAGCAGTGTATTTCGTGCTTCAAAGGGAGAGACTTTTTCAAGATTTGGTTACATCCACCTTCTCCTTTACTGATTTGCATTGAAGGCACATAAGTTAACGGTTGGGTGTAGGCACATTGGGTCTCCTTTTGCATGCTTGAGACTTTTGTAGTTTTCCGTGGTTTGATTAATAACACTTTATACATATACCTTAACTTAACCTTTCACATGCTCTTTTTTGGACTTCTAGACACGTGGTGGCTAGAAGCTCATATTTGGTTTCTGTCATCATATAATTGTTCAGTGCATGTTCCTTACTTGTGTAGGGAATGTATTTATTCATGATCTTAGTTATAATTGGTTTATAGTTCTTTATGATGTTCACCTTCACCTAGAGGGTGTGCATTAATTACAAATGTATACAGTATATATTTTGGAACAAATATATGACACATGTACTCTTGTCAACGTTGTAGCCTCAAAAAAGTTGCATAAAGGCAGAACACGTGTCGGCTGCAAGAGCATCACAAGAACTGTGCATTCATGATTTGTAGAACTGGCGAAACGCAACCCATGAGCTGTCAACTAAGACTTACTGACTTTATATGTTTTTTTCCAAAATAAAAAAAACTTGCCTAATATGGAATCTGACTGTGAAACAGTGATCAATGTAACTATCTACACAGTGCTCTAAAGTGTGCTTAGGTATCAACAGTTTCCAAATTTGCTTTGTGAATTTCCCACATAACTAACAACATACACTTTTTTGATCGCAAAGTGTAAGGATACCATGTAAGCACTGCATTGGTGTGCTATAACAGTTTGAATATATTTTGCTTTATTACTTTGCCCTGATGTTACAACTGTGGATGTGCGATGATGTAAACCACTGCTACCAATAAGTGTGCAGTTGAACACCCAAGATGTTGTCTGATGTTAGTGTTTTGGATGAATTAGGACCATGAGGCACCTCCCTCAGTGATACCCATGGGTCCTCCAATTCTCTCTGACCCGCCAACACAGGATTCCCAGTAGCCTCGCGTGTCATGTCTTTAGCCATTTCGATCACCTTTTGTATAATCTCCCCAGGGTCTTTGTTTACTGCTGTCAGATTCAATGAGTAAGTATCCTGTCCTTGACCTAGGATCTGCAACATCGTCGGTGGCTGCGGTGGCTGCAGGATAATCTCTGAATTTGTCAAGGCTGCTGTAATAGTGGAAGCTGGTACTCCAGATGCACTGGACAGCTTAGAGCCCTGAGGCTGAATAAAAAAACTTGATGCTAATTTAGAGACAACCACAGGTGGGTGCTTGCAACACTTTAGCGCTTTACCTGTATTCCCCTTTGGAGGCATGCTTCCAGCTTTGGGTCAGATTTGACACTTATTCACACAGTGCAGTGCAGCAGCTACAAATGCTTCACTGTGTGAAAAGGACAGAGGAACAAGGCACCATATTTACAGAAATATGACTTTCGCGTTACCTTTCTCTAGAGCCAGCGCTGAAATCATCTGCGGTGCACCATTGAGACATCTTTGTGCCATAGTGCAAGGGTGTCTCCATGAGTGAGGCATAGGTTTTGTACTGGAAGGATAACTTCCAGTACAAAATACTATGCTTAGATTAACTTTAACCCTTTTCCCTCTTTGTATGTGTGCTGTAAAGTGGAGCACACGTACAATGTCGGATAAGGAAGTAGAAAGGAAGGCATTTCTACTTTCTTGCACCTACTTCAAAAGGGTGCAGTTTTCTGAAGCTAAACCCTGTCTGCTTTATTTAGTAAATAAGGTTTAGCATCAGAAACCTTGGGTGGTTGCAACCACTACTCATGGTACGCACCCTTGGTGCTAAGTAATGCAATGCAGTGCTATCCCTGCTTCGCGTTTCTGCCATGTTATTTCCAGCTCTAAACAAGTTTGGCGCTGGGAACTCAATCAGAAAAAAAACCATTATGCGCTGATGTGCGATACTTTTATGACGCAAACACAGCGCCGGGAAACCCTTTTTGGGTAGCTGCTGCGCATTATAAGTTCAAATAATAATAATAATAAAACACAGTGTAAAATCTTAGTAAATCTCCCTCTTAGTATCTTAGGGATCCAATAGTTGGCGGTTTCACTAGCTAGCCCCATAGCTGGAACAGACGGCCCCAGCAGAACCCACATAAAGTACAAAAAGAATTCCACCCAACCTTGAAAACACTCAGTTTCCATTAAGAGACCAGAAAAATGTTGAGGAATAACCACAGTCCATCCAGCTGCCATCAAACTGCCATTGACTATTCAAAAATTAAGGGAATCCAATAATATTTTTCGCTGTACATGGAGTGCCAACATTTCACAGCATAGCCGCCCCAACATTCAACCTACCATTGTTTCGAGTGCAGTGCTCAGCTCTCCATTATTATAAAACTGCAGCTTTGAATGGGCTTCCTGCCTTCTCCACTCCTCTGTGAGGTGGGTTCTAGCAACTCCAGTACACTGCAGCACGCCGCCTTACTTCTCAGCCTCATCCGCTGCCACCATTAATTCTATGGTGGCTTGACACAGAGCGGAGCTCCGGGGCAAACCATACTCCTTCAGATGCCATCCATGGAGAAAGGGGGCAGGACCCTGCCGGAACCAGAATTGATGTGACACTAATCAGGCAGCATAGCGTCAGTTTACCACAATATCGTGTTCCTATACTTATAATGGAAATAACAAAAATATTTTGTTTTAAATATCGTTGATAATAATATCAAAAAGCATCGAAAAATGTTTTCCTAATATTTATACACTCTAAAGTAGTAAATGTTGAATAAATAAATATATATATATATATATATATATATATATATATATATATATATATATATATTCACTTAAAAAACCATAGGTTTCACACATGTTATAGTTAGCTGGACATTTCACTCGTAAAAAAACCAATGAAATTCCCCCGTTATAGTTAGTGCAGGCAACTATAACTCACGCGACCGCAATCCTCTGCTGATGACGTCAGATATTACATCACTGTATTTAGACACTTATTTACCCATGTCTTCTTCCATTAATCTTTAGCTATACATATATTACAAATATTTATTTTTCATAAAGTCACATATGTTATCAGTGATGTAATATCTGACGTCATCAGCAGAGGATTGCGGTCGCGTGAGTTATAGTTGCCTACACCAACTATAACGGGGGAATTTCATTGGTTTTTTACGAGTGAAATGTCCAGCTAACTATAACATGTGTGAAACCTATGGTTTTTTCAGTGAATTTGTACGGTTTTTTAAAGTTATGTATTTATTTATTTATTTTTCAGGTTTTTCACTCTGTGCGCACCGTGCGCGCGCAGTGGGGGCACGGTGCGCATCGCGCCCCGACCACCCACGGTTCGCCGTGCGCGCAACGTGCGCGCACCTCGCGATTTAAAAAAAAAATAATAATAATTGTTTTTTTCGCCCTTGGGGGTCCTTCTGTGACCCCCTGACCAAGGCTAGGGGGTCAGGAACTGTCCACTCTGCCCCCTTTTCACGTTCTCCACCTTTTTTTTTCACCCCCTCAGACTGTGAGAGACAAAATGGCGGCTGACACTTCCTTGTTTCGACCGATTCGAATGTTTACCGACATCTAACAACCAATCAGAATTGCGCTCGCGCACGGCAGGGTGCGCGCACCGTGCGCGCACCGTGCGCGCCTATAGATATTGATATGCTTTTACATGCTATTTTCTCAGGAAATACTGAACAGATTTACACCAGACCTGCAAAAGGCACTTCCTTGACCTTATGACTACCTCTCTGCCAAATTTCATGTAATTCTGTTCAGCCGTTCGGGCTGTAGCTGCGACTAAAGGCCCTATGGAAAAATGCCTGCGGAAAAGCGTTTTGGGACCCCCCCTTTTTCTCGGCCCCCGCTTGACGAATCATCCCGAGACTTTCAGGGTAGGAGCTGAACAGAGCGCCCCATTAGTTTTGAAAATTTCGCGAGGATTCGTCAACCGGCGCCACAGTTATTCAAAATAGAATTTTGAGATTTCCTATGGAAACTAGGTTGTAACTATAACTATCTACTGGCGACCGCCAGTAGATATTATATATATATATATATATATATATATATATATATATATATATATAGTAAAGTAAGTAGATTCCACTGATTTTTTATACTATATATGTATGTATTTATTTAAACACCTACATATGTATTTGTGTTTATATAAATATATATAGTATAGTATAATTAATGATAAATATTTATTTTACATTATATTTTTTTATATTTTTGATTTAGTACTATAATAACACATATATTAATTGACATTACCTACTGGCGGCCACCAACAGGTAGTTTACATAGGAAAATCTTTTTTTGTTTTGCCAATAACTTTGGCCCCGTTTGATGACATTTTCAAAACTAGTACAAATCTGAGTTAAGCTGCAGTTTGGAGATTTTTTGGGCGATTCGCCAAGCGACGGCTGAAAAAAGGGGGGCCCCAAAATTCATTTTTGCCAGGCAATTTCCATAGAGATTTTAGACACGACTACAACCCGAACTGCTGCATGGAATTTCACCAAATTTGGCAGAGAAGTAGACCTTGGTCCAGAAAAAGCCCTTTTTGGTGTAAATTTGTTCAGTAGTTTTTGAGATATTAAAAGAAAACCAAATTTGTATATCTAGGGACACGGATGTTCCGAGAATCCAATTGATATTGTGTGGAGTTATGATTGGCTGCCATCACTTCAACCAGGAAGTGTTGGCAGCCATTTTGAGACTCAGACTCAACCCCAAACAGAAAGATATAGAAATGAGAAGGGGACAGGGTAGGAATACCCTGGCCCCATAGGCCTAGTGCTGGGGTCCCACAGGGACCCTGCCAAGGCCAAAAGCAATTAAAAAATAACTTTTGTGGTTAAAATGATGAAGATTCATGAATTCCCACAACATTTCTTTGTCTTAAAAGTGCGGTCTCCTACTCTTGTTTGTATTATAGCCCCTGGGTGGGCCAGGTCCTGGGAACTTATTATTATATATAATATGGAGAGGGAGGCGCACAGGGCTCCCCATGGCCAATCTTGGCCCTGGGGACCGCCACCTCCCCAGGGCGGCCGATTGTTATTTTAATTGGTGGAGGCTGTGCAGCTCCCCTCTTGAGGTTTCGTAGGAGCCCTGGGAACCACCACCTACCAGGGGCTTTATTAACAATTTGGAGGGGGGGCATGCAGACCCCGCTCCATTGCCCTTAAGGGCCCTGGGGACCACCACCTCCCTGGGGCTGGCCCTACAAATCAAAGGAGGGGAGCCACATGGCCCCCCTCGTGGAGACCATCATGGCCGTGGGGACCGTCACCCCCACAGGGTTGGCTCCCTATGACCCGGGTTACCCATCCACAAAACATAGCTGTTTGCTCTCGCTTAGCGGGAGCCTTGAAATGTCCCACCAAGTGAGAGCAAACAGTAAGTACGCTCCCAGCAGGTACATGGAGGAAAACTGATCATGTTACTGGGAGTGGACTTTTCATCTGTTTTCTTGCCTGCTGTCAATTGGGCAGGAAAACAGATAAAAAAATTCTCCTGCACACAGGGGGCAGCATATTTGCTGTGCCAGGTGTGTAGGAGCAATGCTGGCTCGCGCTGGAGGCGGTGAGCTGGCAGGTACCATGTGGGCATTGGGCCTCCCCCCGCAGTACCCAACTCTGCACACTGGGTGCCTTGGGTGAGCACATGAGCACCCAGCATCAAGAGGCTGGGCCCCATGGATGGGGTCTCTAGGGACAAAGTTGGGCCGGAAAGAGGTAGCAGAGCCCCCCTTCCACATGAATTAAAGCATGAGATCCATTTCCCTGCTCTAACAATGGCGGTAACTTTGTCATTAGCCCTTCCTTGTCCATTTGAGCCCATGGAACATAGACGGTCCCTGATGTGCCCTTCTGTAGCAGCTGATACATATTTGCTTTGGGTAACTCTACTAGTTTTTCCTCAACATGACGTTCCCATCTTTTTAGGGATTCCTGAATGTAGGGGAAGTTCCACTCGGGATCTCCTCCTCCATGCTGGATGCAGTCTTCCGCGATGGCCGTATCCTCTATTTTGAAGTATCCCTCCTTCGGCCAGGGTCTATCGTACTGGTCTTTTCCCTCAGACCAGCGAGCTAGCAGGTGGCAGAATGGCAGTGCAAAGGTCACGCCTTCCTCTCTGACCATGAACTCCCTTGGGGTCAGTCTATCTATATCATATGTTGGGTTGGAGCAGCGTATGTCTTTGTCGCTGCTCCCCTCTTGCACGTGCAAAGGTGTCATCCTGTTTTTCCTATGACTTGATTAGGTCAGCACCAGGCTACCTTGAAAATTTGGTGAGGCTCGCACCCCTACCAAAAGTCTCTCATCTAATTCTACCTCTGACTCCTCCCTGATCGGTGCTCAGTGCCTACACCCGCTCTCCTCATGAAGGGGGCACACTCCTCTGTGTTCTCGCTGTGCTTCCTGGGGGCGAGCTCTATCTCTTTCCCTCCTTAGCTCATGCCTTTTTCTGTCAATGAAAATAGTATCTGAACGATATTGACTTCTGGCAACAATTACAATTGGTGAAAAATAGCAGCACCTTCATATGAAACATTGGGTCTTCTACAAAAACCCAATACTTAGGACAAAACAGTTTGCAGTGATTTAACAGCACAACAACATCACACATTTATCTTACATTAACAGTCGCACCCTATATCACACTTCGGGGCTAAGCATACCATCTGTGTCATGCCCAGCTGTCCAAGCATACCAACTTTGTCATGCCCAGTGGAAAAGTACCATCTGTGTTACACTCAGCGATCCACTCAACCAACACCTCTCACTTCTTTTAGATTCCTGTGTTGGATAATTGGTGGCACTTAGAAACCCTTTCAGACAAAAAAAAGGATTAAGATGTCAACTCTGACAATAAATACAATAAATATTCACCTTTCCTAGCGAGCTAACTATTGAAGAAAGGTGACTTCTGCAGGATTGGCCCAGAGGCAGCCTTGCAACTACTCAGCTAGGACATATAAAATAAGTAATTTGACAGATTTCTGTCAGTGGCAGGTCATTCAGGTTATCTTTTTACGCTTCCCCCTAGTTTGGTATATGCCACATGCTTGACTGAGTTTCTGATGTAGTCCCATACCCTCTGTGATGGCTGCATCAGGAAGGACCTCCACCCACGGATGCAGCACAACTTCCAAATAATTGCAGTGTTTGCTTGCTTTCCTCATTGCGTAAATGAGAATCCGTCCGGGTGGGGTCCCCTTCCTTTGGGTGCAGTCGGGTTCGAGGTACCAATCAGCTCTTATGGTGGTTTGCCAAAATATTGCTTGAGCATGAAATGCCCTGAGAAAACGAGACAAGAGGCATTTGGCAAAACAGGAACAGTTTGATTAATTAGCCAACATGGCCAGGAGCACACTCATGGGTATGTTATGTTATGTTATGCTAAAATCTCTTTTAAAGCGCTCGTATACCGATTAGTTTCTTGGCGATGAACTTAAGAATTTTGCTGGGACCTCATGTAATTAGTTGTCAACAAGTCTAATTATAGGCTTGGATAAATAGCCAGGTCGTAAGAAGTCTACGGAATTTAACAAATTCTTTGCAGGTTCTAATGTCTAACGGAAGAGTGTTCCAGAAGCTGAGGGCCAATACTGCAAACCTGCAGCCACCTATTCGTTTCCGTTTATAGGAAGGAATGGTTAAGAGGTTCTTATGGGCCGAGCATAAGCTCCGTGCAGGAAGGTATTTCTGGACAAGTCTGGATATAAATTTTGGGCTAGCACCATGCAAGGCTTTAAATATGAGGCAACCAACTTTAAATGGACATCTTTGCAGGATGGTGAGCCAGTGTAGCTCTTTCATAGTGGGAGAGATGTGTTCCCATCTAGGTTGTTGGGAGATCAGCCTTGCTGCCTGGTTCTGAACCATCTGCTGTTTTTTTGTAAGATAGAGCGGCATGCCAAAGTAAATAGAATTGGCATAATCCAGGTGAGATATCACCATGGCTAGGACCACCTGGATTAAGGCTTCTCGAGTGAGTAATCTCCTAATCTTCCTTATCTTCCTCAGCTGAAAGAAACAAGTGGAGGTCACAGCTCCTATCTGAGATTTCATAGTGAGATCGCTATTGATGATCACTCCCAGACTTTTAGCTGAGGAAGAAGGGTTAGGTGGGGAGTCAAGTTCACTTGGCCAGAAATGTGCGTTCCAGGGGTTCAGGGGACCACCTATCCGAATCACTTCTGTTTTATCTGGGTTCAGTTTTAACTGGTTGTTGTTCATCTAGTCACGTATGTGTAACATTGTTGCCTGGAATTCAGATATCGAGTCAGATGAATTATCGATTGAAAACACCAGTTGCAGATCATCTGCATAATTATACGTGCATACCTTCCTATTTTTCAAGGAGTGAAGTAAGGGAAGAAGGTAAAGATTGAATAGGTGAGGGGACAATGAGGAACCCTGTGGCACTCCACATGTTGTTGCCATTTTAGGTGCAAAGAATTGTGAAAGGCGCACTGACTGAGTGCGTTCCTTAAGAAATTACTCAACCCAATTGGACACCATCCCTTTAATACCGGCTATCCTGACACGGTCGACCAGGATACCATGATCGACCGTGTCAAATGCTGCTGACAGACCAAGCAGCACCAAGGCCTGGGGGGAGCCCTTATCAGCTTCCTTTCGAAGCGTGTCCAGTACAGTGAATATTACTGCCTCGGTAGAGTGGGCTGGGTGGAACCCTGCTTGGTTAGGATTAAGGTACTCCGACTGCTCAATAAAGGTACAGAGACATTTGGCCGCGTGAGATTCCAATATTTTGGCCAAATAAGGAAGCAGGGAAATAGGCCGATAGTTAGTCAGAGCCCCAGGGTCCGCAACTGATTTTTTTTAACAGGGGGACAACTATTGCTTCTTTAAAAGCTCTCGGAATACAGCCCTGAGTTAGAGAGTCATTAAGGAGTGCCAAAGCGGGTCCGGGTAAAATGGTATAGGGTCTAGGAATGTCACAATTTACATTCGGTCTAGCATAGACTTTTATGCAGTTCTTTGAATGTAATAAAATGTTTGTGATGATCCTTTTTTGGTAAGGAATATGTACCACTGTCTTTGGACCCATAAATTAGGGTGTTCGATGGGGAATCCAGGTGGGCCTTGACCTTTGTATGAACACAATGCAGCAGGGGGAAACATGTCAGGATGTCTGGCAAGAGGAGTGCGAAATCACTGAGAGTAGTGTGTGTGCTGTGTCTTGATTGGCTAAGTGTTCCTAACTTTATGTGGCATCTGACTTTATGGTGTTTTGGGAACGCGCGCACTCCTCCAGTCATGTGTGCTTTATTGGGGCCAATCTCCATGGACCATTGTGGTGTCGGTGCGCCTATCTATGGGATTAATCTGGGATTTCCTTTTCACACATTTGTCTGCTGGCTATGTGCCACCCCAGTTGTGATCTGTCAATCAGTGACCTCAGGCCAAGGTCTTAGGACCTGTCTAACTACATATTTCTGAGTCGGGTTGATGTGGAGTTGACAATGGGCAAATTCGTCAATAAAGATGCGATTTCCTTTTTATATACAGATGTATTGTTATTCATATTCACATCGACATTTTCAATACTAACAATATCATCTGCATATAAGGCAATCCGGTTCTCCGAACCGCCTGCTCATACCCAGCCCGTTATGCGGGCATCGCAACATCTTACCAGATTTCAAATCATGGATTGCTTCCATAATTTATTTTTTTTGTAATTGGACCCTCAAGGGCTGCATGGAGAGTGCTGTGAGAGCAATGTTATCTAAGATTTAATGTTGGCACTGACAATGCTGACGTTCCCAAAGTAGAGACTTGAAGTGAGCCACAAAACTAGAGGATATAGCGAGGGATGTAGTTGCCAGTGTGTGGGGGCCGTTGCATATCTCAGGGACTATATGAGATGTATATGAGATGTCATACCCCGTGCAAAGCCAGTAAAGTTATTTCCCAGATTTGTCACCTTGTTGATAGATTCATTTTGTGGAGGCCATCCAACGTGGGTGGGCCTCCTCCATCGCCGTTTGTTGGAAGGTCTCCCTTGCCACCTTCAATTGGCTCATGAGGTACTCAGTCGGGTGTCTGCTACACTGGGAGCCAAGGTTCAGGATTTGCGATTCAAGAGTGAGCATGCATCTTATCGCATTCTGTCCACCTGATGTAGCCTCTTACTTCTCCCTTAATTGTGCCTCCAATAGGGTATCTGGGGAATCCACCGTCCATGCGTAGATCTGAAAGCAGTGGTCTAGTTTGGTGACTAGGAGATCTATACATTTCTTGTCTTGAAGAAGCCAGGTGTTAAGCCGCCACTGCAGATACGGTGCTCCTTGACCATCTCGCAGTTCCATTGTCACTGGGGAGTTGTCCAATATACCCCTAGTACAGATGGCCATTGCCATGACCTGTAACATATACATTGCTGGAAGAAATATAAGATCTATAGCTGAGAACGGCTTGTGTGACGTGGAGGTATGGGTGTATTCTCTCCCAGAGGACTGACAGGTTCTACAGTTATCGCAGAGGCTCAGGGCCTGCCTCCAGTCTCCTAGTCTACTGTCTTGTGTAAAGTGGTCTGCCATCGGGGCACCCAAAACATCCAGCTTAGGGCTGGGCCAGCATTAAAGTCACCTTCAATGACCATCACCCATCGGGGCATCCTGGAGATGACTCTCATTAATTTAACCATGGTCCCTGTTTGTAAATGTGGTGGGATGTATATGCTAAGGAAATTACATTGGTTCCCATCTAGAACCCCATCTAGATGGGAACCAATGTAGAGGGGTAAGGTTCTATGGAGGAGAATTGCAACACCCCAGGATCCCTGGGCAAAGTCTGCATAAAACACTCTGTCATATGTGTATCGTCTGAGGAATGGACAGTGGGACCACATCAGATGGGTTTCCTTGACGTAATAAAGAGCTTCATCGTCCGATCAATTGTGAACAGAAGTGAAGAGGAGCTAAATGTGTATACTGGAGAATGTTGGGTACCCAAATCCTCCTTTGCTTGAATGGGAGTAGTGCAGTCTGTACTTCCAGCTGATATCATGATGTTGGTTGCATATGTGGGTGCTTCTGCATGACAGTGACCAAAAACACAAAGCAAAGAACTTCCTCTGTCTCCCAACTTCCCCTTCCCCATACTTCCCTCCCAGATGCATCTCTTGCCTGAACTTTCCTTCAAATACAACAGAACAGTCAAACCGTTAATGGGTGCGTGACATGGACCTCCTTCAGTGAGATGGATCATTGTCACATAGGAGCTGTAAGCATGCAGATATAGCCAGTAGTTCAGGACAGCATCACCCCCCCCTCTGATGCACTGGCCCTCGAAGTCCAGTTTGACAGCGGGTGCTGATCAAGCCCTGGGCCCACAACCAAGGCCAGTCAGTCTCTCCGAGGGTCCCGGCTAGGGTAAAGCTCTATTTGCGTGAAGGGCTCAATACCAGTCGAGTTCGACAGCGAGTGCAGATCAAGCCCTGGGAGGGAGCTTCCTCCCACTATCGGGCAGATCGGGCCAGCCAATCACAGGCCCCAGAGCCCAAGGAGACCAAATGCTTTCTGTTGAAGGTACGACTTCTTTGGGTGCACAGCTCCCAGGTGGGGGTGCCCGGCCCTGGGCCTGCAGCCAAGGCCAGTCAGTCTCTACGAGGGTCCCGGCTAGGGTAAAGTTATATTTGGCTATAGGAATCAATGCTCTGTTTCCCATTCCCATGCTGCATCTGAGGCATCAAAGAACCATGTGTGGTCTTAAAAGATCACCTTAAGGCATGCGGGGTAGATCAGCATATATTGGACATTTAGCATCCAGAGCTTTTGCTTAACCTTGTCAAAGGATTTCCTCTGCAACTGGGTTTGACGGGAATAGTCAGGGAAGATCATTACATCCGAGGATTGAGACTGCAGGGTCTCTTTAGTTGAGTAACAGTTCAATCATTTGGTGTGGGGGTGCCCCCAGCAGTGGTTGGGGGACCAGCAGATGATGCGCCCATTCCAGTTGTAACCAGGGTGACAGCGTTATGTCGGGTATCGATGATTTCAGCCAAACCTCCAGGAACGTCACAGAGGATTGGGCCTCCACGCCCCTGCGGGAACCCCACGAGGCAGAGATTGTTTCATCAAGATCTGTTTTTGGCATCATACAACTGCTGTTCAAGTGAAGTAGTCAGGGCTAACATCTTTGCCATGCTGGTCTTGAGGATGGAGATGTAGTCTTCAATGGTGGAGATCCTGTCCCCCACCATAGTCACCCTAGATGCCATGTTGCAAAGTTTTGTCAAAGAAGGGAAATGTCTGCTCCCAACTCCCCGATCTTGGTCTCCATTGCCTCCATGGATGTCTGGATGGCTGAAAAGATAGTGTCCATGTCCTTAGGGGCTGGTGGCTTGGCAAGTGTCATGGCCAGGTAGGCTAGTAGACTTCACAGTGAATCGATAGATCGTAGATTGGGCTTGAGCCACCACCACCCTGTCTTTTCCCATGACTATCTATAATGTGCAGGTACATGGGGGCCTTCATGCAGTTCGCCACTGAGGCAAATTCATCACTCGAGGGCAACCCGTATTTCTTACTGCTCAAGGATTCAGGCTGCAGTCACAGTCTAGAAAGAAGATGTTCCAGGGGTTGGTCGATCTGCCACTGGTGGATATCAGATCCTTATGCTTCACTCAGGCGGGCCTGCCCCGGGATTCACTATGGGTGGCACGTGCAGCCTGTCTCAACCACTCAATATTTCCAGCTGTGGATCCCTTCCCATCTGCCCACTTGCCAGGGTCGGAGAGCTTCAATTGCTCAGTTCCAGGGCCCACTGTCTGGGTTGACCCGCTTACAGCCGAACAGGGGAGGGCAGCATGTGCAGCCATGGCCTGCCCCCAGGGATCACAGGTCAAGCCAGCGGGGTCCAGGAATTCACTAGGTGGGTAGGGCATGCAGGCCTGTCAGTCAGGGCGATGCCACCTCCACAAAGGTCCAATGCTGGCATGTCAGGTATCTCTAGGCCAGGGATCACAGGCAAGCAATTGGTGGGGGGCAGCCAGCCTGGCGAGCAGGTAGATGCAGAGGAGTTTAGAGCAGGTGCACTCCCTATGGCCGCCAGGGCAAAAAATTCCAGTGCCAAGGCGCTCAGGCCCCAGGAGTCCAAGCAGGCAAGGGTCCTGCTGACCGGTCTGCCGTGAGGGCAAGAGCGGAAGGCACGAGTCAGAACAAGGCCCCCCCCCGAAACAAGGAGCTCTTCTACCGGTCCACCCAAGGCATACGAAGGGGAGTGCCTGGTGTCTCTGAAATTGTAGCTGCCAGAGGATCTGGCTCGCCATGGGGCTTCGATCTGCATGGACCCCAATCATCTGAGGAGGAGGAATGCCAAGTCAGGATGCTGCCATAAGCCTGCGGTAGAAGCTATGTCTGATGGGGCCTCTCTGCTTTTCAGCTGGATCGTTTTAAGCAGGTCAGGGCGCGGTAAAAGGAGGACGGAGGAGGACCGAGGAGGAAGTCTTAGAGCACAATTAGAGTGCATCCACCATCTTGGCAGGTCAGTTTTTTCACAACTACAACTATGTTCAAGTGAGTAACTGTGAAGAAGGTAACAGTGTGCTAAAGTTGCAGTTTTTTGTAATTCATTTTGTTAAATTTGTCATCAAAACATAAATCCCGGGAGGAGGAGCCTAGCGGCCAACCATGATGGACGCGTAGGCACAGGGCTCCCGAGATCCACGCAGCCTCCCACGATTATCCTGGATTTCATCCTGATATTTTGAAGGAATACTACGGGCGAACCTACGCTGAGGATACTCCTGTTCTCAGAACTCAAATCGGACTTTGGGAACTTTACTTCTTCGGTCTTTGGGAAAGAGGCCTGCTCTGCGGCGCTGCCCCAGACTCGGGTTGGCATCTTCCCCGTGTCCCAATTGAACAACAACGGATCCGGAGCTTCGGGCTGACCCGTGCCCCCCGGGTTTCAGTTTCGCTTTCGACTCTCCTCAGTGACGTGGAGGGCGGGCGCCTGCGGAGGCTCCACATCTGAGCAGCTCGGAGGCCGGCGGGTGATATCGGTAGCGGGAGCTGTCTACCACTGATTGCGGTGTGCCCCCCCCAGGGAACCACTACAACACACGGGCATCCAAGAGTTGGTTTCCCCTGCCGTGTAATGGCGGCCCGACTAGACGGGGTCAAGCTAAGGCCCAAGGCTACCCGGAGAGGTGGCTATGTGCAGACGAATAATATGGATCGGTATGCCCATCAGAAGGGGTCTCCTGGTCCGAGTGGGCTCGCAGAGGTAGCTCGAGAGGGACCGTCATCCTCGGAGGAACTGACACTTAACGATGTTAGCTGCCCCTGACCCCGTTCCGTCACGGCTGGTGCCGATTGAGCGGAGGGTCATCGGGGCTGGTACTCACTTCCGGTGGGCACCGGAACCTGTAGGTTAGCGTTTCAGCCTGCATCCCCTCCTTCCTACTTAGTCCAGGCTAGGGCGCGGACGCGCGCAGCGCTGCTCAAGTCTTGAGGCCGCTGCTAGGTGCTTATACGAATTCTGGCGATATCTGTTCTAAAACTTAGTCTGTGAAATAGTAACGTTTTTTAATTGTGTCTACTTGCTCAGAAAGATTTTAAATGTTAAAACGCTCTGTTTCGCTCACTTTGCACACTTTGCACATTGCACATTTCGACGTATGCTAGATTTGCACAATTGTTTTTAATATATTGAAACTGCATTTTACTCACGCAAATTGTTGCTCCGCCCTGCCTAGCTGCCCCTGACCCCATTCCGTCACGGCTGGTGCCGATTGAGCGGAGGGTCATCGGGGCTGGTACTCACTTCCGGTGGGCACCGGAACCTGTAGGTTAGCGTTTCAGCCTGCATCCCCTCCTTCCTACTTAGTCCAGGCTAGGGCGCGGACGCGCGCAGCGGCGCGCCAAAGGCAAGCCCGACTGCGCCCGTCCGCGCCTGACCGCAGCCAGGAGCCAGGTACTGTGGTAGGTTTGGATGGTATACTGTATCAGCGCCCTACTATTCTTGTCCTAGTGCCCTATTTCTGTTATTGTAGTGCGCTGTTAGAAATATGGGTCTTATCCAATATACAAGCCAAGAGATTAAAGACCTACATCCCTATGCAGGCAGCTTTACTGGCACATGGGAAATTGATCCTTCTAAGGTTCAGGACATATGGCGCTCTTCTGCACCTCTTTGTTGCAGGACCCCAAAACGACCTTATTGCTGTGGCAAACAAAACCCTCTTCTCAAGGCGATCTACCTAAATGCCCGCTCTATTCCTAAACATTCAACTGAGATATGGGATATATTGGGTTCTAATGACCCTGACTTGTGTTTCATCACTGAAACCTGGCTTCATGCAGATTCTGGCCCAGACATTTATGTCGCCTTTCCCTCAAAATATAAAATCATCCGAGTTGACAGAAAAGGAAAAAGAGGGGGTGGTATATTAATAGCTCACAAAGACACCTTAGAAATCACAATTCTGGACAATATAGTGAATGCTCAGATGGAAATATGCGCCGTTAAGATTAGTGGTCCCTTAAATGGTACCTGGAGAGCGGCACTGGTCTATCGACCTCCTGGTGTTAAAGCCAATTTCTCCAACCAAATACTAGAGTTTATAGCTCCACACGTATTAGCCTCGGATAACTTTCTCCTGATTGGCGATTTTAATCACCATGCAGAGGTATTATTAAACCCTGATACGGAAAAACTAATTACAAATATGAGTTCGCTAGGTCTTGCACAGCTGGTTGATGGTTCTACTCACCATGCGGGGCATACACTAGACCTTCTGTTCACTAATATACCTGATATTGTTATGGAACCTCCAGAAGCACTGATATGGACCGATCATTACCTACTGAAATTTATCATCCCCACGGTCTTAATAGGGGAAAATAATTTGGAAAACGAAACTGTTCTACGCAGGTCATGGAGTAAGATTACTCCTCATCTTTTCCAAAAATACTTTGGCGTAAACCATAAAGCTGCAGAAATCGACACTAATCTAAGAGCATTAAATTTGAATGAAGACATTCTGGCCACTCTTGATAAAATTGCCCCTTTTAAAAAGGCTAATCCAAAGGCAAAAACAGCCCCCTGGTTTACTGATCAATTAAAAATTGCTAAAAACCTATGTAGAAGGGCCGAAAGATTATGGCGGAAATACAGAAGCCCCGCAAATGAGGAAAGTTATAAAAAACTGCACCACCTGTACATGAATGAAATAAAACAGGGAAAAAAATCCTATTTGTTGAACCGAATAACTAGGGCAGAGAACTCTTCTAGAGAACTTTTTCACATTCTAAAAGATTTCACAACCTCCACAAGCCCACCCATTATACCTGTGTCTCAAGATTGGGCGGATTCGTTGTCAAATTTCTTTGAAGAAAAAGTTATGACTATTCAAAAAACTTTTCCCCCTATATCCAACGGCAGTCATCTAACGGAACGACCCTGTTTCTTATCAAATCCATCGGGCCTCCTAGCCAATTTTATAGAATGCGATCAAAAAACTGTTATTTCTGCTATGCAGAAAATAAAGTCCGGCTCCCCGGCTGACGTTATCCCTGCCAAATACTTCTCCTTAATTGCACCCACCGTCCTCGACAGTCTGATTGCACTTTTTAACCAATCTTTGGCTGACGCGGTGTTCCCTTCTGTTTGGAAGGTAGCTAGTGTCAGACCAATTTTAAAGAAACCAACAGCGGACCCTAAGGTACTTTTGAATTATCGTCCCATTTCACTACTCCCATTTTTTGGAAAAGCACTGGAATCCATTATAAATCGGCAGCTGGTGGACCATCTGGAGAGGTACGAACTTCTGGACCCCTCTCAGTCCGGTTTCCGGGCAGCACATAGCACAGAAACGGCATTGGTCGAAGTCACTGACAATATCAGATTGACTCTTGATAAACACCAATCTGCTGTGCTTGTCCTGCTCGACCTTTCTGCGGCTTTCGACACCATCTACCATAAGATTCTTGAGCAAAGATTATGGGAGGTTGGTGTCAGGGGAAATGCTTTGAGGTGGTTCATCAGTTACCTATCCGAGCGCACCACTGCTGTCCAGCTGGGAAACTTCGTTTCCAGTGCGAAGCCAATGAAAATGGGAGTTCCTCAGGGTTCAATTTTAAGCCCGACTCTTTTTAACCTTTATATGACCCCTTTGGCTCAAGTAATTAGATCGCACAGGTTTGATGTCATATCCTATGCGGACGACACGCAGATTCTGGTCACTTTCGGCCCCGACCCAAGTGACACAAAAAAGCATTTTAAGGACTGTCTCATCTGTGTTGACAATTGGATGAGATCAAACCATCTTCAGCTAAATGGGGCCAAATCAGAGATTGTGCTTTTTGGAAAAGCCAGTAATTATTGGTCACAGGACTGGTGGCCTTCCGAGCTCGGAATATGCCCTGTTCCAAAGAAAACAGTCCGAAATTTAGGCTTTCAGATGGATGACTGCCTATCCATGCGCAACCATGTTAAGCACGTTATAGGGACCTGCTTCAGCGTCATGCGCAGTCTCAGAAAGGTTTTTAGATGGCTCCCCGTGGAGGCGCGTAAACCCCTGACGCAAGGACTGATTACAAATAGAATAGATTATGGTAACGCTCTACTGTTATCCATAAATGAAGACCTCTTGGACAAACTCCAGGTTCTACAGAACACTGCTGCGAGACTGGTCCTGGACCGTCCATACAGATCATCATCGGTGGCCTGTCTGAATACGCTCCACTGGCTCCCGATTAAAAAACGAATCCATTTCAAAGTATTGTGTTTTACACATAAGTCTATTTACGGAATCGGCCCAAAGTACTGGCGAAAAAAATTGCAATGGTATCAGCCGGCTAGAAGGTTACGTTCTAGTGACGCGGTATTACTAACTCCGCTGAGAATAAACACCGCTAGACAAGGAGGCCGTTCATTTTCCTTTCTTGCACCGGCTCTCTGGAATAAACTACCTCTCCATCTACGCACCATAAAAGAACATGGTAGTTTTCGTCAACAGTTGAAAACCTGGCTATATGTTATTTAGTCTGGTCTTTGCCCTCTTGAGCAGTCTGCAGCGCCATGAGACTCTTTTGAGTGATATGTTGCGCTATATAAATTTCCTTTGATATGATATGATATGATGTCATGGGTGCCATCGACGCCATGAAGGAGTCGGTTGGCCAGCGGTTTGACTCTCTGGCCCACAAGCTGGACACTGTGTCAATCGATGTTAACCTACTCAGAGCGGACCTTTCGAAAACCAGCGACAGGGTCAATTCACTTGCTCTCACGACTTCGGGCCTTACGAAAGATGTTACTGACCTGCAGACGGAGCTTCACAGTCTGAGGGCCCTCGCCGACCTTTCGGTCAAGCGGCTGGAGGATTTTGAAGGCCGGGCACGGCGAAATAACGTGCGCATTGTAGGTGTGCCGGAGAGGTCGGAGGATGGGTCAGTGGATCTTTTTGTGGAGGAATTGATCCTGAACCACCTCGTGCCAAAGGGCCTCAGTAAATACTTCATGGTGGAGCGGGCCCACAGAGTTCCGGGGGGTCGGCCGAAGCCGGGGGCCCCACCGCGACCCATCATCGCCAGGATCTTTAACTTTAGGGACCGCGACGCCATCCTGCAGACCTCCCGTGTAAATGGCCCGCTGAAGTATGAGAACGTGGACGTTAGCTTTTATCCTGACTTTACTCAGGCGGTCCAAAAACAGCGCATGGGGTTTCTGACTGTGAAACGGCGATTAAGAGACATGGGACTGAAGTACGCCATGCTTTTCCCGGCTAAGCTTCGTGTTGAACTGGAGGACCGGACCCACTTTTTCGACCGGCCTGATGCGGTGGAGGAATGGCTTGATACATTGCATCGTCGACGCGGGGGAGAGGAGCGGACCGAGGACGACGGAGGTGGCTCGGCGGAGCACCCGTGAACTACTGAACTATGGTTCCTGGCTAATCGTGTGTTGAACTCAGACTTTGGTCAGGGGTGACCTAGTACATGGGACTGCATTGCCCTTCCTTTTGTGTCGGGGGGCTGCGGGGTATCTGGTGAGACTCTTCCTCCTCTAGGGGGTTTTCTTTCTTTTCGTAGACTAGGTTTATGTCGGGGCGACAGGCACACTGCGAGTTGGTGTGGCTAGATGTTCTAGTGCAGGGGTGCAGGGTGGGGGGCTGTGTCACGGGAGTTGGGGGGGTGGTGGTGGGGGAGTTGTTGTTGTTTCAGGTTTGTTTTATACCAGGTGATCGATGTTCTGTTTTTTGCTCTCGTAGCGGGTGGGATGATCGTTGTGGTTGGGATGGGGGGTAGGGGGTTGCATATTTTAACATGGAATGTCAATGGTTTGGGGGACCGTGTGAAGCGAGGGGTGGTGCTACAATATCTGAAGCGTCTCTCTCCTGATGTCGTCTTCCTACAAGAGACGCATTTGGTGGGCAACTCCTGTCAGGCATTGAATAGACGGGGCCACCGTTTGGTGGCCCATTCCGGCTTTACCACTGGATCCAGAGGGGTAGGCATTCTGGTCCGAGCCTCTCTCCCACTGGAAATTGATGAGGTGAAGCACGATGACCGGGGCGTTACGTAGTGCTGGTTGGCCGGTGGGAGGGTAAGACTTTGTGTTTGGTTTCAGTTTACGTCCCCCCTGGGTTGCAGACTACCACCTTTGCGGATCTGGGAGGTTTATTGCTCGGGCTCCCTGAGGGCCTGTTGCTGGTTGGTGGGGATTTCAACTCTGTTGTGTCTGGTAGAGAGGATCGACACCCACCCAGAGACCTCCCTGGGGCGCATTCTTGGTTAGGTGGTTTTATTGACACTATGGGACTGGTTGACTGTTGGAGAGCGATGCACCCGGAGCTGGCTCAGTTTACGTTTCACTCTGGGGCCCACGGCTCCCTATCTAGATTGGACTATGTGCTGATGCCGGCCGCCCAAGCCCCAATGATTGGGGAAGTTAAACATCTTGCTCGTGGAATCTCGGATCATTCCCCGGTGCTGCTCCACTTGGATATTGCCTTGGGGGCTGGGGGGAGGGTGGCACCGATTAACCCCTGGTATCTCCGTGACCCCACAGTTCGTGCCCAATTGGTGAAGTCTCTGGACCGGTTTTTCGCGGAAAACCAGGGTTCCGTCTCGTCAGCTTTGACATTGTGGGAGGCCTTTAAGGTGGTGATCCGTGGGCAGGCCCTATCCCTGATCTCCCTTGCTAAAAAGCGTAAAAACGAAGAGGTGGTGCACCTGGAGTCTGACATAACTAGTATGGAAGGGGATCTTGGGCGGGGAGTCACGAGGGAGAAACTTCACGCCCTTAGCCTTAAGCAGTCGGACTATAGGGCGCTGGTTACGAATGCTGCCAAGCTCACTAGTCGGGAACAGCGGGGGCGCTTGTATGATGTGGGTGACAAGGCTGGATTGCGTGGCTGGAAAAGAGCGAAAGAGTGAATCGTGTGGTTCCGGTGATTGTGCGTGCTGACGGTGTGAGTGTCACAGATCCCGGAGAGATAGTGAATTGTTTTGCAGATCATCTGCGCGACGTCTATACGTCGGTCTCGGATAGGCCGGAGGATGACTCTCGTCAATTGTTACGAGATATTACATTGCCATGCCTCTCTGTCTCCGACAGAGACTTGATGGATGCGGCATTGACGAATGAAGAGATAGCACTGGCAATTCGCGCGGTCCGCTCCGGAAAGGCCTTGGGCCCGATTGGTCTGCCGATCGAGCTGTACAAGCTTCGTCCTGAGAAGCTGGCGCCTCATCTCCGTGAGATGTTTAATGCGTCGCTTGAGGTTGGCTCCCTTTCGCTGGACCAACGGCTTGCAACTATTGTGGTTCTCCATAAAGAGGGTAAGCCGCGAGACGGTTGTGCATCTTATAGGCCTATCTCACTCCTAAATGCCGAACCAAAGATTCTTGCGAAGGTCCTGGAAAATCGACTGATTACTGTAATTGGCGACCTGGTTCATCCGGATCAATCTGGTTTTATTCCGCATCGCAACACCGCATTGAACCTCCGGCGCCTACATGGAGTTCTCGCAAGAGTCGATTGTATCCAGGAGCCCACCATTTTGGCGTCCTTGGACGCCACGATGGCGTTCGATACGCTGGAATGGTCGTATCTTTGGGCGGCACTGGCCAAGTTTGGTTTTGGACCCGGATTCATTAAATGGGTGAAACTGTTGTATGTGGAGCCGCTGGCGCAGGTGGTGGTGAATGGTAGGGTGTCTGCCCCCTTTGTGCTCGGGAGGGGTACCCGCCAGGGTTGCCCCCTGTCCCCGCTTCTTTTTGCTCTTGCGTTGGAACCCCTGGCGGCGTGGCTGCGGTGGGAGCCCTCTATGGCGGGTATCCGGTGGACTCCGACGTTTGAGGACCGTGTGTCACTATACGCTGATGACATTTTGCTCTACCTCACCTCGCCGCGGAAATCATTGATAGTGTTGTTCGATGTTTTGACCTCTTTCGGCCGCAATTCTGGGCTTGTTATTAATTGGGCCAAGTCCTGTGTATATGTGTTGGTTGGCGACCCCCCTCCTCTCCCTCGCGGCTGTCCGATTCAAATCTCTCAGTCTGGATTTAAATATTTAGGCATTCACGTCTCCTTGAGTTCAGTGGTTCGTTACTCTCTGAACCTGCTGCCACCGCTTCAGCGGCTTCGGGCTGACGTAGTTCGTTGGCGGAGGCTTCCGTTATCGCCGCTGGGCAGGGCGGCCCTATTTAAAATGATGTCTCTGCCACGTTTTTTGTACGCCCTACAGAATACGCTGGACGTGGTGCCTACACGGTATTTTCGGGAGGTGGAAAGCCTGCAGCGACAGCTGGTGTGGGATGGGAGACCACGTATCGCTCTTGCTAAGCTGACTCTTCCATGGTACGATGGTGGCATAGCTCTTCCTGATATCAGAAGGTATTATTGGGCGTCCCAGCTGGTGGCAGTGAACCATGGGACGTATGGCCCAGCTTTGAACCCCGCGTATGAGATGGATAAGCTACTGTTGCCGGGTGGGGATTTCAATCGAATGCTTTACTCCAAGAAGGGACGCACTAAACTTACGGGCCCCACGAACAATGCTGTACGCGCATGGCACGGCGCCACGGCTGCTACGGGCTGGAAGGGCCGCCTGACTCGTGCGACTCCGCTGTATGCTTCTGAAGAGTTGGGCGGGCTGTGGCGCACTAAGGGATTTGAGAAGTGGGACACTATCGGTATTAGCCGAGTGGGGGATCTGTGGGCGAAGGTCGCTTTTAAAACGTTCGATGTCCTTCGGACCGAATATAGCCTGAGCAATAGGGAATTCTTTCGTTACGCGCAGGTCCGCCACGCGCTGCTTTCTGCCTTTCCGACCCCGGCTGATATTCCTGAGGCCTCCCCCTTGGAAGATCGTATACTTGATGGTTACTTGCCAGACAGCACCATTTCCCTGATCTATAAAAAATTGATTAATACCCGCGCGGACCTCCTCACCCGCCTGCGAGAGGTATGGGTCGCTGATGGCCTAGAATTGGACGACGAGGACTGTGTTGCGGCTATAGCCTCGCCGAGGGAAGTGGCCATACCCGCTCGCCTTAGATTTGTGCAGTTAAAGATACTACACATGGTCTATGTTACCGGTCCCCGTTTGCTTCGCTTGGGCTACTCGAGTGATGGTTTATGTAGGCGTGGCTGTGGCCTGCTTGGTACCTTTCTGCATATTTTGTGGGAGTGTCCAGTGGTTGTCCGGTTCTGGACTAGGGTGCATGCAGTGATGGAGGAGGTCACTGGTGTGGCTTTACTCGCGGAGGCGCGGCGCTGTGTGTTGAATGTGTGGGAACCGACTGACTGTAACGCGGCCCAGGAGCGCTGGGTGACTCTGGGCAATATGATAGCCAAAAGGGACATCGCGCAGCTGTGGGGCTCGGGTAGGTCTCCTACGGTGTCAAAATGGAGAGAAAACATGGATTGGTGCATGTTCCAGGAGAAAACCGTGTATGTTGCTAGAGGCAAACCCAAAAAATGGAATAAGATGTGGGGGCTGTGGAATTCCTACCGCGGAGATATATGCACGCCCCCCCTGGTGATCGCCTCCGATGTAGCTATGTCCCCTTAGCTCGGATATTCCTGTTCCTTCCTGGAATTGGTACTTGGGTTTTTCCCTGCCCCCCCTCCTGCCTCGCCTAATACTAGCTTTTGCCTATAGTGCCGCTGAGTGGCGGCTGCCCCCCCCACCCCCCCATGTGAGAGCAAGTTCCTGCTTATGTAGTTTTCATGCCTGGTTTTAGTTTTGTTTTGTTGTTTCTTTTTCATAAAACGTTAATTCAAAACCTTCTTGTTGGATGGAGTCTAGTTGTGGGCCTGTTGGCCACCCTCCCGTGTAGGTTGCTCATTTGTTGGCTGTACTGTGTTTCCTTTTTGCATACTAGCGGCCGGCCTCGGAGGTTGTAGGCCCGTGACTGTACATAACTGCTGTGTCAATAAAGGTTTTAAAAAAAAAAAAAAAAAAAACATAAATCCCATAACACAATCATCGCAGCACACTTACTATACACTCAATAAAGTAGTATTTAATTGAATGAATTAAATAATTTATACAGTAGCTCAGCTACCCTAAAAAGAGGCTGTCCTGATGCCTATCACCTGCTCTGTCACACATAATCAAATTCTCTAATTACAAAATATAATAGATGCATGAAAGAACATAGGGAGTTTTCATATTCTTAAAGATACTCAACCTCTACAGCGGATTTTTACAGTTTATGTGTAAAGTAATTTATTAAAATGTATTCTATTTTACTAAATTGGTCTGGGATTTTTCTTTGGTTGTCTTTTAACTTTATTACTGTTTATGTGCTGCACAAATACTTCACACATTGCACCTAAGTTAAGCTTGACTGCTTTTGTGCCAAGCTGGGAAAGGGTTAAGCACAGGACAGGGATTGTAGCCGTTGCTTGAGCAGGGTTAATGCCCGCACTGAACCAACAGCCCAATGTTTCAAATGACTCGTCCAGGCACATCCAATCTCTCTTTTGTTAGGCTGTCTAGGAGGAATATACAAAGTCCAACTGACAACTATGCCCATTCATGAGACCCAGGAAGAGGTTGGAGAAACTAAATAGTTAGGGCAGGAAAATTACCACTTTCTAAGTGCCATTTTCAAATTTGTAACTTAAAAGCCAACTTCACCAGTAAAGAGGAGTGTATATTACTATTTCTCAGACACCAAACATTCAATGTTTCCCTGTTCCCAATCAGGACATGTGAAACATAAAAGAACCTGTCCAACCTTTAAATTCTAATGGACCTTGCCCTATGGGCTACCAAGGGCCTACCTGAGGGATGATGTATATGCAATAAAAGGGGAGTTTCAGGCTTGGCAAGGGGGTTATATTCCTACGTCTAATTAGCAGTGTAAAACTGCATGCATGCTGCAATGGCAGGCCTAGGAAATGTTTTAAGGGCTACTTAAGTGGATTGTACAATAAGTGCTGCAGGACCACTAGTAGCATTTTATTTACAGGCCCTGGGTATATGGTGTAACACTTTACCAGGGACTTTGAAGCAGATTAACTATGCCAAGCAGGTGTAGGTCAATGTCACTATGTTTTAGGGAGTGATCACAAGCGCTTTAGCACTAGTTAGCAGTGGTAAAGTGCACAGAGTCATTAAGCCAACAAAAATGAATTCAGCAAAATAGGAGGGTGATAGCAAAACTGTTGGAGTAAGACCAACGTAAGGCAGACAGGTCTAACACCACCATTCATTTGTCCCTTATGCAGTGCTTTAATCGTGTTCTGTGACCTGACCTGCCTTTTCCCTCAGCTGCTGGCCTTGGCATGAGGCATTGTGATGCCAGCACTCAACTGTAATCACCTATTACAGTTGAATTGCATATCTTTATTGTATGAAAATATTAAAATATATCGATTACAATAGTAAAACACTACACAAACATGAATTAGAAAACTAGCAAGCACATATAACTTTCATAAGAACTTTACTTTTCATTTACTTTTTCTTAGGATGACAGTAAGAAAGATCAAAGAGTTGTCAATTTCCCAAAAAGTCGACAATCTTTTGTAAAGAAACAATAAGCAATGGTGTCTATGATAGTTACACAAGTGGAAGTGGCAACTGCAATATTCAAATAATTCTTCCTCAGGTCAAGTAAAGCAGGACACAAACAGATTATATGCTCAATACATTCCTCCTTGAAATCCCATAAGGACAAATCTGTGATGGAAAACAGCTCAATTTCTTCAAATTGACATATTGGTATCGACTAGAGGCAAAATCACAAATATTTTAATTTGCGTCTAGGATTCATATTTTAGTTTAAGTATTCTTGTTGCATGCTGGAATACGACGCTATTGTGTAATATACATGTCTGTTTTTGTAACGTTGACAGGTCAGCTCCCCTGGTGTTCCTCCTCCTTTTTCGTTGTATTAGCCCCTTACCCACTTGATGCAACTGTTTTGTGAGGTATGTTGATGATGGTAAGTTATTTTTAAAAATTGCTCTATTAACAGCTGCAGGACTCAAACCAGACGCATGTTCGCTCATATTTGTTGACTCCTTATAGAATAGAAATCCCATACAATCTTTATTAGCTAACGCACAATCAAAAAAGTAATTTAACATTGCAGAAAAATATCTTGAGGTGCACGTTATCAAAGATGGTTTCAGTCTTAGTTTGCAGTGCGGAATGCATGGACTAAAATATGAGTTATTTTGCAAAGATTTTATCTAAATCATTGATAGCCTTTTGTTGGATCACTTTCTTTAGTTGAATTTTTGTAGATTTAATAACTGTGCTTCATGTCCTGAAGGGATCAGAAGAAGAGAATAATATCATCTGCCTAAGCCAAAAAATATATTGTTTTATCTACTGTCCTTGGAGAAAGTGCATTAAAATGGTTTAACAATTATGACAAATCTGCCATATACAATGAAAAAAGAAGCAGTGCTAAAATGCAACCCTGTTTACGTCCATTTCTGTCTGAACTCCTGCCAACAGGTTTATTTTGTTAACTTAAATAGCTAGATAATAGATAATATTATGGAGATATTCTAAAAAGTGTAGTATAGTACTGTTAATTCATCCTTTTTGACATTTCTTCCCATAACTTTTTACAATTAACTTTGTCAAATGCCGAGGAATAATTGTAGGGGTGGGCGGAATTTGCGAAAGTGACTTTCGCAAATTATCGCGAAAATGTTAAAAATCTCCTCAAACACGTGGAAATATTGCGATGATGCGGAAGTTTTTTTCCCGCCCGTTCTCGTTTTTTTTAGGCGTGGTCGCGGCTCGCCAACTTACCCATGCGGTTGCTCGCGGGCGCGGCCATCTTGTTTTCACTCTTCTCGTGGTGCATGATCGCGAGAAGGACGTGATCGCGCGACCAATGACATTACTGCGGGCGCGAACTGTCGCGAGACAGTGCAAATGGCTACCAACAATCCAACATCTCGTGGAGAACGCGACCGGATCGGGAAAACTTGTCGGCGAACGCGGGGATTCAGGTAAGGCGAACGCCCGCGCGCGAGAGAATGTATTATTTTACAGCGCGAGCAAGAAACAAATTATCGCTAAGCTGCATAATGCGGAAATTTTGACATTTTCGCGCTCTCCGCGGAACGCGAAAATGTCAAATTATCGCAATTTCCGCGAGCGGAACGGAAATTTAGCCCAGGCCTAAATAATCGGCATAGCATGGATGCAAAGTTGGATTCCTTTTAAGAGTTTTATTTACTAAGAGTTTTAATGTGATAATGTTGTCAATCTTTAAACATCCTGATCTAAATCCAGAGTGATCAAAAGGAATTAAATGATGGTTGGTAAACCACAGTAACAAGTTATCAGATAACCATTTTGCAAAAGAGTTTTCTTTTGACATCATGGAGAGCAATGAGGCAGTAGTTGTTAGGATCCTGCTTTCACATTTTTTTATGTAAGGGGTGTATAATGGCCACTTTCCATGAAGATGGACCAGTACACAATTCCAAGACCCCTGTAAATAAGTCATAAAGTAATTCACCCCGTAACTGAGGTTCGGCTTTGTTCACATCTATTGGTATAGCAGATGGACTGGCAGCGTTTGAAGGATGTGATTTTTTTGTATTATCAACTCTATTTCCTTTTTTGGAGATACATAAGTCCGTGTTAGAATAAAATGGGCTTTCAAATGACATGGATCCACTACAAGCATAAAGATTGTCCACTTTCGATTTCCACACCTTATATGGTATGAATTAATCACTAGCAAATCATAGATAGGTCATTACTAGAGTGTTTCCCTGCCTGCACCTACCGCATCTTTGTCTGCTCTTGCTGTTGGCACTGGAGTGGGACTATGTCCCCCAGCTTGCATCAAGGCCAAGGGTGGGGCTAACTGCAACTAACTCATGCTCTTAAGCAAATGCCACTTCCCGCAGTGCAGGACGTTACTACAGCAGCTCCCTGCCTGCATTTACTGCTTCTTTGGCTGCTCCTGCTGTCAGCGCTGAGGTGGAACTGCATCCCCCAGCACGCATCAAGGCCAAGGGCAGGCCTAACTGCTACTGACTTACTCTCTTAACCCCTTCAGCGCTGGGCGAATTCCGCCGCGGTGCTGAAGGGTTCGAGCGCGGGCGGGCTCATGACGGAACGGTTCCGTCATGAGCACAGCTCAACCGTGGCTCATGACGGAACCGTTCCGTCATGAGCATGGAAGGGGTTAAATGCATGCCACTTAACACAGCATGAGCTATTCTTGCAGTGGTTCCCTGCTCACACCTACTGCATCTTTAACTGCTCCCGCTGTTTTGCTGGGGTAGGACTACACACCCAGTGTGCATCAACGCCAAAGGCGGGGCTAACTGCTACTGACTCGTGCTCTTAAACACACAGCACTTCCCACAGTGTGGGCCATTCCTGCAGCATTCCCTGCCTGCACCTATTGCATCTTTGGCTGCTCCCGCTGTTGGCACTGGGATGGGACTATGTCTCCAGCGTGCATCAGGGCCAAGGGCAGGGCTAACTGCTTCTGACTCGCATTCTTAAGTACACAACACTTTCTGCAGTGCAGATGAGCTGGGGCATAGCTCAGGTGAAAACTGGCCCAACAGCAGGCCCGTCTGCATCCGTGAGATCACAGAAGAGGCTGGGCTGAGCCCGGTCTCTTGGCTCTCGGACTGAACATCTGGGCATGTGTACTGGCTAGAAGAAACGGGCACATCACAGGAGCCAAAGGTACAGAGCCTCTAGTTTTTTAAACCTGCTTTTCTTGGGTTTGGTGGCACAAAATGGGCAAACTGAAGGGCAGTCAATTAACCACTTGTGACAAAAAAGGGAAGGTGGCCTCTAAATCTATCACTAGCTATCTATCATCTGTTAAGGGTGTCATTGAGATGGAAGTTGGTCGTGTTGAAGTAAGTTTGGACCTCACTTTGAGGCAGTCTGCTTACCCTTGGGAAAGACTATCAGAAGTTGTGGAATCCACCCAGTCCACTCAATCCACCCCAGGAGGGTCATCCCCCCAAGTTTTGTCAGATGACCCAACAACAAAGGAGCGTGAACCATCTCATGTGGGGGCTCTAATCGAATCTGTGCAGTTAAACCTGTGTGTTGCTAATGATCTATCTGCTCTGACAGTGATAGAGGACATAGGCTGCATGAAAGTCCTACCCCTAGGTGAATCAGAAGAGAAATGGCAGTTAGAGCCGGTAACACCCCCTCATCAACCAAGTCTACTCTGCCCCGTGAGCAAGGAACTCAAGCTAAAAAGCCAGTAGGGAAGAAGTCTGCAAAGGAGAGGGAACCTGGAGAACTTTATCTTAAGGATTTTACCAGTAAATGTCTGGACAGACTAGGCCATCTAGACAGCCACAAAGTTCAATACCCTAGATGGCAAGTTATCTAACATTTGCCCAGCTCAAGGAAGAGTGATTGAAAGTTGCGGGCATGATGAGAATCCAGTAGATGTTGAGCAATGAAGTGCCCGGGCCCCAATTGCACCCTCTTTAAAGACAACCCACCTTGGAAGTTCTGTGAATATTATAAGGCCTCAAGAGCCTCTGCACGACAATTGGTTAACATCCATATCTTTGCTCCCAAGGAACAGTACGGACCCTGAGAAGAATGGGTGGCAAAAAGTGGGCATGCAAAATAACCAAACTGTTTCAGGTAATATGATGATATCTTGAGTGATGATCATGCTATCCATTCCCATAGCCCTCCTGAGTGTACGCCTTACATAATCATCCTCTAGAACATGCCAAAGATAGACCCCTCACACTCAGAGGCACATAGTTCCTTATTGAATAAAGTGATATATTGGTTGGGGAAGCACTCAGGCTGGACATGTGACCAGCCAAAAGAGATCAATGTCAGAAGAGTATCATAGGTCATGCCTACGAATAAAATCTCACCTGGAGACTGCATAATAATACATTTTAGAAGACCTTATCTGGTGTGAACCCTGCTGCACTGCCTTTTTAAATTGTTCACTTATCAGGAGGGCATTTGAGAGCAATTCTTGGGCTTTTTCTATGGCCCAAGATTAAGTCATCCACAATGTATTAACAGCAGGGTACAACAGAATGGCCCCATGAGAGATAAAGCAGCAATCTGCTCCCAGCAAGACAATGTACTAGTTTCTTACAGATTAAAGGCCTTGTCATCTCTGGAACAATTGAACTGATATCTACAAACCCTTGGGCTCACAGAGGATAAAAAAGAACTTAAACCCCCTCCCTTGGCTGAGATCCCTGTGATCAATAATAATAATTATATGCAGATAAATACTTGGGACTTAATCTCTTGGAATGTGGCAGGGCTATGAACCAAGTTAAATAACCTGGATTGGGCAAAGACTGTGGAGCAGTGCAAAATTATCTGTTGTCATGATACATGGTCACAAGATCCTCAATCTATAAATGTTTAATCAACTAATAGCGTCCCGGCTAGCCCATCCAAGTCAGGAAGGGCTAAAAGGGGGTTTGATTACTTTCATTTCTGTCACTTTTGAAGGCATGAATGCCCGGGAAGTTTATAGCACACTTTACTATCAAATACTCTTGCTGAAACTGCAGAAATCCTCTGATTTGCTATAGGTCAATTTTTACTATAACATATTTGATATAACTGTAACCAGGGTTGTTGATGACCTGGAGGACCTGCAAGATTGAGAAGGACCATAATTGGGGACTTCTAAGAATATAGGCTGGGGATTTGAAAATCTAAGCATGCGACCCAAAATTTATGATGACATGTGGCCTCTGGGACGAAGCGGATCAGGCGGTCACACTCTTTAGGCATACTCCATATTGAGATGCGCTCAATAGAGTAACTGCTTCAAGAAACCTGATATTTGCCCAAGATCTCAATAGCTCTAACTCTGGGCAAGGTACGACGCTCACAGTGTCAGACTCATGTTCTATAAATGATCACATACTAATCTCAAAGGAATTAAACCCCGTTTTTAGCAAACATGAGGTACATATAAGCAGTCTAAGTGACCATAATCCCCTAACCCACAAATTAAAATTAGACCTTAGCCCTAAAATTCATAATTCTCCTAAACACAGTCTTGAATACGCAAAGAATAAGTTCCTCAATATCAAATGGCCAAAGATTTATAAAGATCTTTTTATGAAGAATATGGTTATGAATAATCAGGCTCAAACTGCCACTGTCCTACAAGATGGCGTCAATCTTGCAGAAATTGTCCAGACATACTCTACCCTGAATATGTACATGGAAGCAAAATTGACCACAAATGCCCCGATAACCAGTAATAGCACAAGCTGGTTTTATCATGCTTGCACTCAGGCTCACAAACCTCTTAAATTGGCCCTTAAAAAACAACCTTTAAACTGGTTAGGGGTAGCTCAAGCCAGGAGAACAAATAAGGAAGAGAGCATGGTAAGACCTCAATGCTGATAGTGGACTGAAGAACTCTCATGCGTTCTGGAGGTCATTAATTCCCCCCTCCTCTCAGGCTATGACAACCCAAAGGCTGAAACAGTAATACTAGCAGAAGTATGGGTAAAGTACTTCTTTAAAATATTTGTGTCCGGAGACCTAATATCCCATATCGAACCAGGTTAAGAAATTCACAGTGATCAGGATGCTGCTATTGCCCTAAGTTAATCGATCGAGTTGACAGACGTCATATTAGTTATAGAAAGAATCTCCAGGCCCAGATAATAGGCACTCTGATCCCTACAAATCACTGCCTCAATTTTGGGGCCCTGTGCTCACAAATGTCATAAGAGCTGTAATTGTGGGTACCCTGCTCCAGACCTGGCAGGATGTGGTTATTGTGCCAATATCCAAAAGGGGGGATAACAACTTAACAACTCGCCCCATTATTACCTCCCACTCTTGCTCCTAGACAGCATGGCCATGCTAGAAATATGGGCAGCTGAGACCTAGGGACTGTTGTGCGTACAGTTTGTATTTCGTCAAGAGTTAGGAACCGTTGAATAAAGTCTGAATTTGTGACTCATCAGAGAAAAATACACAAGGGCCAAAAAAGGCTGTGTCCATTTAGACTTTATGGATTTAATGTGTGCATTCAACACTGTTCAACGGCCTAAGCTATGGGGAATTATGGAAGAAATGGGGATAGACAGAACAATTATAAACCTAACCCGTAGACTCCCTGTGCACACTACAGCCAGAATTCGATATAAAAGGGAAGGGGACCACTCAGAAGAAATTTGTTCAGTGGTAGGGGTAAGTCAAGGATGTGTATTGGCCCAGTTCCCCTTTCTACTATACATAAATGGCTTTGAGGATTTCCTGTGTAGCAGAAGAAAAGATATTCCGAAGATTGGCTCCCGACTAGTACCCATACTATTGTACACAAATTATGAGGTGCTAATAGCTAGGACAGCCAACGGTTTACAATCACTTTTAGATGCTTTTAACAAGTTCATGGGCGATCTGGGGCTAAGAACAAACCTCACAAAGTCATTCATAATGAAATGCGGACCTAGGGTATCGAAAACAAGGACATTTGTGCTTGGTGGTGCAGAAATTGTCAAAGCCCCCCCCCCCCCCTTTTACTTACCTGGGTATGCCAGTTGATCTTGCTTTTAATTGCAATTTTTTGCTGTTTATCATAGTTTCGAAGGCCTATAAGGTTGTTTTGCGATTTGCTTAAAGACTAGGGCACAAACCAGTAGGTGACATAGTACACGTTTTTAAGAGTAAATGTCTACCTATTGCTACTTTTCGTGCTGGCCAGTGGGTTCATACCAATAATAAATGCCTACAAAAAGTAAAAAACTAATTTGTAAGAAGGTTGCTGGCTGTCCCTCAATGTACCCCCACTAACTTCTGTCACGCAGAAGTAGGGCATGGTTTTATAGAAGACCATATTCAACTACATCCCCTTCTCCTTTGGCTTAGAATATGGAGAAAACCTGAGGTGTATTTTAGTAGACTGACTCTCTGGCCCTAGACAACTCATTAGACATTCCTTGGCTCTACTATGTAAAGCATAGCTTCAATGAGCTCTGTCTCTCAGAACTTTTCTCTAATCAGACTGAGCCCTCTCGCTGGTAATCTCAAAAAGTGAAAGAGCAATTTTTTGGGTGCAACCAATTGTTGCGTATGGCGTATAGGAGTGTCAGGGTTGAAAAACAACTTCAACTACATTCCAGTGTAAGTTTATCACCTGCACTATATCTTCAAGTAATTGTTAAATAATGCCACAAATTTTTAGTAACCAGATTTTGCCTTAAGTCTCTTCACTTTTTAATGGCTTTCCCCACACAAGGTACATGGTTTCTATCACTCCCACCTTTCCCCTGTGATGGCACGATAGCACAAAACACAATAATCTCAAGCTTTCCAACCATCATACTTTTAAAGGTATTCTCTTATACAGACCACCGTGAGCTAGGAATACCTTTCTAGCTTCTCTGGATAACATTCTGGAAGAAGGACTCTGCACTGACGCATTTACAATCATGAGAGATTTTAATTTCTGAGAGTCTAACTGACCCCAATACAGTGACGCTGATAGATACAATGAATAGTGAAGACTTGAAGCAACTGGTTTCTGGCCCTACACACATGGCAGGCCACACCTTTGATGGTATTTTTTCTAATCATCCTGGCCTTCAGTTTACTGGCCTCCTGCCTCTTGTGTGGTCAGATCATGCTGCCGCCCAATTCAAGCTGACATTTAGGACTCGACCCACAAGCGGGCCTCACCCAAAAGGCCAGATAATAGAGCCTAGAATATTGAGGCAACTGCTCTACAAGAGTTTCTCACCTCCACGGCCAACCAGTTGCCGGTGAGTGTGGAAGAAGCTGCCATGGTATATACAAAATGGCTCGAGAAGGCTTGTGATAAGCTAGCCCCCAAAAAATCTTTCTTCCCTAAAAGACTACAACCGTCTGCCCCTTGGTATACTGATAACTTGAAAAATCACAAACTCTCCTGCAAACGGCTAGAGCGATGTTGGAGAAAGGGCTATAAAGAAACAGATAAAAAGCTCTACAAAATGGGGTTACTTAAGTATAAACAATTGCTCCACCTAGCCAAACAAGATTTCTTTGTAGCTCGTATAGATCTAGTGAAAAATTTGGCGAAAGAACTATTCAGAACTGTCTCCATCCTGGCCACTCCACGCCCAGCCATAGTGGATTCAAGTCAAGAGCTGTGTGAGGAGATAGCCAAGTTCTTCTTGACTAAAATAAAAACCCTTTTCTCAGCCTTTTGCGGTCTAAATGGTGCTACGTTGGATCCTGCAAGTGAAAAACTTAAGCCCTCATAAGTTCCCACTGAGGTACTAGATACATTTAGGCCAGTATCTCAGGACTATCTGGAGAAGCTGCTTATGGCTGCTAAATCAGGATCACCCCATGATCCTTGCCCAGTAGCAGTGGCCAAATTGGCACCTAGTTCCATTGCTCGATCACTGGCCTCCATTTTTGAGGGAATGTGTAAAACAGGGCACTTCCCCACCTGTTGGAAATTAGCTTCTATCTTGCCCCTGTTAAAAAAAATCAGCCTGGACCCTAAAGACCCCATTAACTTCTGCCTGATCTCGCGTCTTCCACTACCAGTCAAGTTGGTGGAAAACAATTTGAACACTCAACTTAGCTCGTTCCTGACGGCAACTCATGCCCTTGACCCCTCCCAGTATGGTTTCAGAGGGGGACATAGCACCAAGTCTGCCCTCATTAAGGCCACAGAAGAGATCAAATAGGCCATTGATAGAGGTGGGAGGGCGGCTCTGATCCTGTTGGATCTATCTGCGGCCTTTGATACGGTCCATTATGGTATTTTGATGGACCGTCTAAAGGATTGTGGGATCCAATCCAAAGCCTGGGCGTTGCTAAATTCCTTTCTATCCAGCAGAGGACATTCTGTTGCATTAGGTGGATATCAATATAAAACCTTTTTGCTGCCCTGTGGGGTCCCGCAGGGGTCTTCCCTTACCCCCACTGTATTTAATGTTTATGTTTCATCCTTGGCCCCCATTATTAGAGCATTTGTGTTTGCTCTTACTTCCTTTGCGAATGATACCCAAATTGTGATGTCTCTACGACCAGGGCAGGAAACGGGTATAGATCAACGCTTCCAAGCCTGTATGCAATCAGTTGGGAAATGGATGGCAGAGAACTGTCTGAAGCTGAATTATGGCAAAACAGAAGTCCTACTGTTTGGAAAGGACACTAATTTTTGGACTTCAAGTTGGTGGGCGGATTCGATGGGCTCTCTCCCTCTGCCTTAAAAAAAGGTGAACAATTTGGGAGTAATTGTGGATGAGACACACCTTTGGGGATCAGGTTAATGCAGCAACATCATCAACTGCATATGTGCTCAGTACCGTTAGGAAAGTAATGTCAATCCTACCTCTAGGTAGTCGCCAAACAGTGGTCACAGCTCTGGTGTTGTCGAGGCTGGACTACTGCAACAGCCTGTATCTTAATATTCAACAGAAAAGTTTGAATAAACTTCAGCTGCTGCAAAATGCAGCAGTGAGACTTCTGACCGGTACATCCAAATTCTCCTCCATCTCCAAGGAAATAAGGAAGCTGTACTGGCTCCCAGTAAGGAGTCGAGTGCGTTTCAAATCACTTTGCATGGTCTTCAAAGCTCTGCATGGCAAAGGCCCAGACAACTTGAAACAGCTGTTCAAGTGGTACATTCCAAAAAGAGCACTCCGCTCGCTAGGGGCTAAGCTGGTTTCTGTACCGTCTAGGAGGAAAGCTTTGTGGGGGGGCAGAAGCTTTGCTGTGTGCACGGCGAAAGCCTGGAATGACCTTCCGTTTCGTCTAAGAAACTCGACTGACCTGTTAGATTTTAGGAAGGGTTTGAAGACCTGGCTTTTTGCTGAATAAGTTTAGTTCCTCCTTGCTCCCTCAGGTTAGATATCTTAGCACCAGGACACCCTCGGGTAATTGCCGTGCTTTATAAAAGTTATTAACATAGCATAACAATGCACTTTACTATATTTTGTTCCCATCACATCTCGCAAAGGAGGCCATTTTTAGGTCGAGCACTGAGAAAATTTGAGGTCAGGTCTCATGAACTGGCATTTTCACATTTACAATGTTTGGGAAGCTTAGAGATTTGTCATGCTGTGCTAAATGTTATAAGTGCCCTGCAAACATGTATTAAATATTGAGAAACTGTATTAACTGTTTAGTATTTTATATCTGTGTAAATTTGCAATAATGGTGTATTAAGTGTTTTGCATTTTTTATGTTTGAAAGCTTTATTAAAGAATTGATAACAAAAGGGAGATATCAGCATACACTGCAACAATACAGAATCCAGTGAAAAAACTTAACACTGCTAATATCAATGTTAGAAACCCGAAAAGCATTTTTAAGAGAATTTTAACATTGAGGGAGACAAGAGAAGGGATAAGATAAGGGAGGAAAAGAGGGGGGAGGGGAGGGGAGGGGAAGAGATAAAGATAATAATACAGACCATAAGTTATCAAATAATTACGGCATATATTCAAACTATATAAATCAGCGATGCAAAATTACCATCATAAACAAACAGTAGTATTAAATATACCTGCATGGGATAACAAAAGGAGAGAGTTCAAGTCATTCAAGGGGGTTTAAAATTTTCTGCATTGAGACGTATAGGCTTCTTCAGGGCCAAGCAGTCCAGATACGTGGTGAGGGGCAACCAGAAAAGATCAACATTACGAACAGGTTTACAAGTGGAGGCAAAGGAAACGTCCAGTCTGTGAAAATGGCATAAGGAATTCCACCAGCCTTGTAAGGAAATAGTAGCTAGAGATTTCCAGTTGGAAGAGATGTGTTGGAAGGCAAGAGCAAGCGTCAGGTCAAAGAGACCGTGTAGATGAATGGGTAGGTTCAAAGGCTCAGAAAGACTACCCAAAAAGAGAAACGAATTTGTGAAAGAGGAAGGGAGAGGGAAGATACGAGAGAGGCATGACCACACTTTCCCCCAGAAGGTAGAGACAACTGGGCACAGAAAAAACATATGAAAAAGGTCAGCATCAGAAGAACCGCAAGTCCAGCATTTAGAGGCAGAGGAGGGGGAAAAACGAGATAAAGAAAGAGGAGAGAGATAGAGTCTGTGATACAGATAAAATAAGGATTGAGTAAGAGAAGCAGAGCGAGAAATTTTTAAAGATCTGTACCACAGCTTATCCCAAAGAGTAATCGGCCAAGTACAACAAAAATCTGTTTCCCAAGAGAGCTCCACTTTAGTTTTGACACGATTTGGGTTAGGAGATACAAAAGATTTATAGATGAGAGATGCTTTAGGGAGTGTAGCAAGAATATTGAGAAGAGGAGGAGGAGGTGGCGATGATGATGTAGAAGGGAGAGAATAATAACGATCAAGGATAATTGCCATGAGGGTTGTGAATTTCTGCAAAAAGGAATGAGGGCATCGGAATAAAAGTTGAAATTGGGGAAAAGAGCAAGGGGATGTACCGTCAAAAAGTTGGTTGACCCACATTACGCCCTTTACCCTCCACGATCTCCAAAAAATGGGTCTATTCTTTAGAAGAATAAGAGAATTATACCAGATAGGGGAATTTAAAAAGGACGTACGTGTAACCATAGAGGGAAGAACCAAAGGATTTAAAAGAGAAAAAGTGTGTTTGAATAGGGGACAAAGAGAATAGGGATTCCTGGTAGAGAATCGTACCACCTCGGCAAAGGAGAAGGGTAATAATAAAGAGTGTTCAATGAGAAGCCAAAGAGGCGTGAAAGGAGAAAGAGTTGATGAGATCCATCTCGAGGCCTGACGTAAAGAAAAGGACCTATGATAAAGACGAAATCAGGGAAGTTAACCCCACCATTAGATTTGGGTTTACGGAGGGTGGCAAGAGAAATTCTGGATTTCTTATCTTTCCAGAGAAATCGAGAAAGAAGAGAATCGATTTTTTTAAAATAAAATGTAGGGATATGAACCCTGCAACATAGAGAAGGTATAAATCAGAATAGGAGCAATCATCATTTTAATTGAGTCCAATCGACCCCACCAGGAAAGAAAGAGGGGATTCCAGGCTGAGAGCGATTGATCAATCCTAGAAATAACTGCCGACATATTTAATTTAACCGAGGATGAGATGGAATTGGAAAACCAAATGCCAAGATATTTAATCTTGGAGCTACTCCAAGCAAAACCAGTAGCAGAGAAAAGATGGGGGAGACAGGATGAAGTGAGAGGGAGAATTTCCGTTTTGTCCGAGTTGATCTTATAACCTGAGACCAAAGAGAAGGAGTTAAACTCGGATAACAAGGGGGGTATGGAAGATTCAGGATCAGAAATAAACAATAAGATATCGTCCGCATAGGCAGAACGTTTCAATTGATTAGAACCATATGGGAAACCAGAAATGGAAGTGTTATTGCGAATGGAAGATAAAAAGGGTTCAAGAGTCAAGACAAAGAGGAGTGGAGAGAGAGGACAACCTTGACGAACACCCCTCTGAAGGTTGAAAGATGGAGAAAGCTGTCCATTCACAAGTACCGAGGCCTTGGGGGCAGAATAAAGAAGAGAGATAAGGGATATAAATTTGATACCAAAGCCATGCCAATGCAATGAAGCAAACAAAAAAGACCAATCAACCCTATCAAAGGCCTTCTCTGCGTCAACAGAGATAGCAGCAAGAGGGGTTGAGAGTGAGGAAGCTTTATTTAGGATGTTAAGAAAAAGGCGAGAGTTGTCCGATGTAAGTCTACCCTTAACGAAGCCACATTGCTCTTTGCCAATGAGATGAGGCATAAGGGGATCAAGGCGCATTGCTAGTAATTTGGCAAAAATTTTGTAGTCTACATTGACTAACGAGATCGGCCGATAATTTTTATATAATTGATGATCTCGACCCTCTTTGGGGATCAGACAAATGGTAGCATCTTGAAAAGAGCCTTCTGCCTTGCCGGATGAGGAAAATGATTGAAAGAGGGTTAAAAGTTTAGGCAATAAGATGTCTGAAAAGTGCAGATAAAATTCCACAGGAAAGCCGTCAGGGCCAGGTGTTTTACCTTTAATAAGAGAGGCCAAGGCTGTAGAGAGTTCATTTAATGAGAGATCAAGTTCGAGATCCGGAAAATTAAGATGAGAGTTAGACGGTTTAGGGAGATTTTCAAAATAATTCTGAATAAGAGAAGGAGTGGGAGGACACTCTGGGGTGTAAAGATTCTGGTAAAACAATTGAAATTGCTCAAGGATTTCTTTGTCTTTGTGGAGAAGAGTGCCTGCAGAAGAATAAATAGAGTCAATAAGAGTGCGTTCCTTACGGGATTTAAGATAGTTAGCCAAGAGTTTACCAGTTTTTTTGCGACCTCCATAATACCTTGCACTACTGCGAAGAAGAACCGAAGAAGCATTGTCCGTAGTTAATTTATTGAATTCCAGCATAGCTCGTAAGAGATCCGGGGACAGAAATTTATCTGAAGAGGTGTAAAACTGATGCTCCAAAAATTTTATATGGGCCAGGGAGGATTTCCGCTTTTGAGTAAACTGTTTCTTCTTCCGAGAGACGAAGTCAATAATGAATCCCCTCGCAGAGGCTTTAAAGGAATCCCAAAGAGTATGGGAAGGAATACTAGGATCAGAATTGAGAAGAAAGAATTCTTCAACAAAAGAGCGAAAAGAGGAAGAAAAGTTGGGATCAGTAAGAAGTGCGCTATTAAAGCGCCACCGGGAGGGTTTAGGATGTGGTGGGAGTAGGTCAAAATCCGTCACAATGGGAGCGTGGTCCGAGATGACAATAGGTTCAATGGAAGAAGACAGAACATTCTGAGATAAAGATTTAGAGAGAAAAATATAGTCAAGGCGAGAAAAAGATGAGTGAGGAGGAGAGAAAAAGGAATAGTCCAACGTGTCAGGGTGTGCAAGACGCCAAGAGTCAATAAGGTGTGATTGTGAAATGGTATTAAGAAATTGTTTGTGGGGTTTGTGTGGTGTGAAACGGACTGTGGATTTACGGTCAAGGAACGGGTCAACAATCTGGTTGCAATCACCACCAAAAATAAATGATACATCCTTATATTGAATACATTTCTTTGTAATTAAAGGCCAAAAAGAACAATCTGCTTGTACAGGTCCATAGACATTGAAAACAGTAAAAGGAATAGAGTTCAGTAGTAATTTGGCTAATATCCAACGACCTTCAGAGTCCGTCTCCTGGGACAGAACCGTACATTTAAGCCTTTTGTGACAAAGGATAGCGACTCCATTCTTTTTGTTGTCAGAGGGTGAAAATAAAACTGTACCCACCCAACTTCTTTTTAACTTAAGAGATTCAACATCATTAAGGTGGGTTTCTTGCAAGAGAGCTATATCTGGGTTATAGGAAGCTAAATGGGAAAGAACTCTCTGCCGCTTAATGGGATTAATGAAACCTTTTACATTCCAGGTAACAACTTTGAATTAACAAATAACATAGAATCAAATAGGACAGGAAAAGTGAAAAAGAGGAGGCATGCGCAAAAGACAAGCCGAAAAAGAGAAAACTCTGAGAAATATCGATAAAGTAGGTTGAAAAAGAAAAGTGAGGGGTAAAGAGAAATGAAGGAGAATCGGAATTGATCAACCAGTAAAGGGGAGAGAAAAGGAAAAAGGAAACAGGAAAAGAAAGCGATTACAAGGAGAGACAGCACATATCCCAAAGGGATGACTTAAGTAAACATACCTGAGGGGAGTACGAAAAAGGACAACGGGGAAATGGCGACACTCAACGAGACAGATCCCCCAAGACGGGAGACCAGGCCGGATCGCACCGGAACAAAGAACATAACTGAAGAGCCAGGTGGAGAGGAAGTCGGTCCATCTAGATAAATGAATAAAGAATGAGTAACATTTGAGAATAGGAAGACATACTATGACGATCAAAGGGTGAAAATACAAGAGCGACACCTAAAGGAAAGAACTGAGGAAGCGAAGAGCAGAGAAGTCAAAAAGGATTGTTGAAGGACAAAAACTAGACACAATTATTAAACAAAGGATAGAGGGAGTTTAAAGTTAGATACAGGGCAATAAGAAAAGTATGTTTTATAATCTAATACGAAGAGACTAATAAACGGAAACAAAGACAGGGACAAAAATGGATGACCTGTAAGGGAAGCAAAAGTTAGACATTTTCAAGTAATCTGTAGGCGTAAAGCAGTTAAACAATCAGCCACAAGAAGAGGAAGAGGTCTCCATAGCAGAATCAGAACGAATATGAATGAAGTTTTTGAGTTCAGCAGGATCCTGGAAGGTCCAAGTCTGATTTTGGTGCGTAACTTTGAAAGTACATGGGTGGAATAAACCATATCTAGCACCAAGAGACCTCAAAGGAGCTCGTAGAGATAAAAATTCCTTCCGCCGAGAGGCAGTAGCATTTGAAACATCTTGGGAAAGATACACTCTCTGACCCAACCAGGAGACCTGACGCTTGGCCCTGGACGCTGAGAGAACAGAGTGAAGATCTGTGAACTTCAAAAAAAGAATAATGACTCCCCTTGGCTTGGCTGATGTGGACGAGCGAGGACCAAGTCTATGTGCTCTCTGAATATTAAGAGAAGTGGTGGACGGCATATCCAAAAGCTTCGGAAGAAAGGAGGAGAAAAATAGCACAGGGTCGTCCCCCTCTAAAGATTCTGGCAAACCATAAATACGAAGGTTGTTCCTCCTATTTCTGTTTTCCAATTCCTCCGTATGCTGTTGAAGCGCCAAAACAGATTTTTCCAAAGAGGAGACCCTCTGGGAAGTAGATTGAAGATCCGAAATCTGTTGCTCCACAGATGTAACTCTGTTATCCATGGACGACCATTTCTCTTCAAGAAACTGCATCTTACTGTTGGTCTCCTCCACAAACGGCCGAAGAGCACGAATTTCCTCAAAAAGCATCTCCATGGAAATAGGGGATGGCGACTTCTCTGATGAAGAGGAATCTTGTTTGAGACGCTTAGAAGATGTTGACGGAGGCGAAGATTTGCTTAAAGGCGGCTGTGCTGAGGAGGAACGAGGGAGAGCTACTCCCGCCATTGGCGCTGCTTTGGGAGGAGAGTCCACCGTTGAATGAGGTAAAGACGTTACCACAGGACAGCTCCCCGAAGGAGTAAAGACAAATTTTGGGTTGCGTAACTTGCCCATAGAAAGCCAATCACAAAAACCATGCAGCAAGCAAGAGGACGACTATAAAGGAAGACCAGAATGTGAAGGCATCCACTCACATATAATGCGACAGCAATAACCATAGGAGAGCCTGGGGAGTGATTAAAGAAATGTTCCAGAAAACAGTCCAGGATAATCACATAGGGACAAGCAAGTGCCGGTCTATGCAAAAATGAAGAGCGCAGGATCAGTGACCAACCAGGCCATGGACGCTCCCGTCAGAGGCAATGGTGAACGTAACCAAAGGGGAGGCAAAAACATAGTATGAAAGCCATCGTTGGAGGGTTACCTCATTCCAGTAACATGAAGCAGCACAAGGAATAAGGCAGTCATAGGGCAAGACAGTGTCCAAAAAGAGGATGTATCAGCATTCAGGCAGCAAAGAACCCCAAAAAAGGGCAATGTGGGGCAAATGCAGGCAAGCCAGCAGTAAGCACGAGCATCGCGCTTCAAACAAAATGGCGGCCGCTCTCTGAGGAGAGAACGATTGCGGTGAAAAAAGAGGCAGTCCGGCCCTAAAAATGAGTCAAAAAGCGCTCACCAGAAGCGCGCTGCATTCCCACAGCCGAAACCGATGTCCGCAGTGCTTATAATCCTCTTCGGAGGAGAACCGGCATAAAAGAAAAGCTCCGGTGCGCCGGAGGTCCCGCGTCAGGCGGCCATCTTGCTCGGCGCCGTGACCACGCCCCAAGTGTTTCGCATTTTATATTTTTACAATTTTGTAATTGTGGTGTATGTTCTTATTCGTTTAAATATTTATTTATGTAACCATATGCCTTTTCACAATTAACTTTTATGGCTCAATAGAGGCGAATGAAGCATTTGGGGCCAGATGTATGACCCTAAATTGCGGTCGCAAATGGGCAATTGGCCCATTTGCAACCGCAATTTAGGGCATGGACATGTACAAACCTCATTTCGCGAATAGGTAGATTTTACTGATTCACAAAATGAGGATTTCTACTCGCTATTAGGAAGGGCCGTGCCAAGGGCGTCTCTTCCTAATAGCGACTCACATTTGTATGTATGAATGTTTTGTGACTGCAATTGCAGTCACAAAACACTCGCAATTTACCACCGACTTCAAGTAGCTGGTAAGCCATTAGCAAACAGGAAGCGGTCCCCAGGGGACCCCTTCCCCTTTATGAACGGGTCAAAAAATATTTCTTAAGGGGAGGCAGTGGTCCCAGGGACCACTGCCTGCCCTTAAAGAATGAAACTGAAAAGTTTTGTTTTTCTTTTTAGGTTGAGCCTAGGCAGCGTGTATGTGCTGCATGGAAGACCTGGTGTAATCCCTATACTGAGTGAAATTCTGCCTGCTGCTTGCCATTGGGTCTCTCCAGCATTGCTCTGCTTTCCACGTTCCTTATTGGCTGGTGCTCCCCAGACGTCACTTCAGTTTCACTGCAGGCAGCACCTACCAACTACAGTTTAGTTACACTGCAGGGCTGTATCTTTTCATTTAGGGACTGCTTCCTTGTTTTTTTTAAAATTGCCATGGCACCTGGTTCAAGAGACGCAATGCACATACGTTTTTTTTTTTTTGCTGGCTTTGCACGTGCATTTTTAAAAAATTTGTAACAGTGTTTATGTATGTTTCCATGTTAAAACGCTGTTGTGAATGCCGAAATAATGTGGGAGATCCAAATGCGACACATTGCGAAACGTTCCAAAATAAACCTGCACTGACCAAGTGATTGACCAGGCTTTATCTAACATTGCAGTAGCTTCGCCCACTCTTGTTTAACCCTCTAGAATTGTTATCTGTGACTTTGGGGCCCATTACGATGGCGTAACGATTGCCACCGCCGGGCTTGCGGTGGCGATCATTACGCCATCGTAGTGAGAATTACCCACCGCCACGATTGCCTGCCGGGCGGAGCTGGGCCACTAATATGGTGGCGGTGCCTAGCAGGCACCATCCGCCATATTAGGATGTGGGTGTTTGAGGGGCCTTTCCATGGTGGCGATGCTGCCATGGAAAGGCTGGCGGGGATTGGCCTTGGGGGCCCATTGCGGGCCCCCTGGGAGGAGGGTGGGGGGCACTGGGGGGGGTACCCATGGTATCCCCCTGCAGTTCCCTGCACCAAGTGGCAGGCACCGCGTGGTGCCTGCCATGTGGTGCTGGGAAATTCTGTGCATGCCCTTTTACCATTGCAGCCAGCAGCATCATCCGCAATGGTAAAAGTCCATGATGCGCCTGCCATACTGACGGGTGCATCCTAATTGTGCTGGTGGGACCGCCGCATGTCTGGCAGGCGGTCCCATCACTGTTATGATGGCGGGCGGACTGAAGTCCGCCCGCCATCATAATGAGCAAATTTGTTCTGACATTAGTAACACCATATTTGGATGAGATGTGAGTGGCAGATGACCAATGCCTGAAAGAGCATTCATGGTAGTTAAGGAGAGGCATAATTAAAATCCATTGGTAGTCAGGGCAACGGTTCCTGCCTACACTCACCCCTCTGTTCGCTGACGCCCTTTGTTCTGCCTTTAGGAGGTAAGGATATCAGGTTTCCGCCCCACAGCTCTATCTTCTCTGCCTGCCTTGGAGGAGGACTGGCCTCGCTCGGCCAATAGAAATGCGCTGTTTACAGCTGGAAGGAATCGGGTCTGTGCTGTGATTTCCAGCCGTTTCGTGCTTAAAACAAAATTCAGCCACTCAGCTTGATAAAAAAAAAGTTGATTGTGCAAGTTTTACTTTCACCAACCATGGATTTTATCGTATTTACATTTCATAACATTTTGTTTTTGCTAACTATAAAGGGTATTTCATATTTGTAAGCTCAACGAGAAGGAGAGGTTGTGGTCCTATGGCTGCGGAGCCGGGTTCGAGCTTCAATAGTTTCGGGTCGAGTGTGCACTACTGTTGTAATCTCCCCACTTGGAATGTTCCCTGCACCCCTCCCTTATGCTCGCGCAATGGTATGGTCATAGAACCCTGACATGAAGGCTGCCTTAGAATGTTGATGAGGCTGGCACTTCGCAGGGTATGCGCAAGCACCACAAGCAAGCTGAGGATGCAGTTACTTTACTATTGAATAAAGAAGTTATTTTTCACCTACCAGCGTTGGTCCTTACTTCACTTTGGCGACGAGTGAAAAGGGATGCCGTGACAGGGACGGCGCTGCATCCTCCCCTGTAGCATTTCAGCTTGAAGACGGATTGAAAAGCGGACCAAGCTAAGGCGTGGGGGCATCCGTTGGTGCTGATGTGAAACAACCTTCGAGGCGGTGAGGCACAATGATTGAGGGGGCCGGAACACCGTTTTAAAATCTCTCCGAGATGCTGTGCTGCGATTGCGAATAGATTGAGGGTCAAACATACGTCTTAGTGGTCTGAGGACTAATTATAAGTGGTTGCTGCCTGTATCCCCTATCTGTAACATGGAGTAATATTTTTATGGAAGACTGGGACTTGACTCGCAAGTTCGGAGGCTTCGTGTGTGCTGCTTTGAAGGTGTCTCCCTGGCCGTGTACACATCGAGCGGTGAAGTATGATCAAGTCCTGTCAAGAGGAAAGAGTTTAATACATCTGAGGACATCGGGGGCAGAGGCGGTGCACGTGTCCCCAGAACCTGACACCTAATCCTTCTGTGGGGAGTGGCGAGTGAAGTCGAGTTAGCGCCTGGATGGGGGTGATGTCGCTGTTAGAGCATCGTCAGCTTCTGTTGTGAGGTTTGAGGCGGCGAAACTACAGCAGCCCCTATCGCTGGGCGGCGAGTTCGCGAGGGAGGTGAACAACTAAGGAAGGCTCACCAGTCCCGACGAGGCTGACGCTTGCTTCCTCGCTTTCAACAGAATTCTGAGGGGTTTGACTCCGTTAGAAGACTTTTCAGTCGGCGCTTCTTTCTCCACACCGGCACTTCGACGGGAAGCACCCGCCCAGGTGCCTGAGGAGGAGGAGTTACAGTCGTCTGCATAGTCATAGAAACAGGACTACTAATAGATGCAATGTACATTTACCGGTAAACATTTTCTGAGGCGTTTGAGGGAGCTTAATCATTTGTTTGCATGTTCACAGTACTGCGAGTGTGCTAACCATCTGCTCTAAGTTTAGGACCTCCTTTCCCTAAACTTTATTTTCACTTCTTTTGGTCAGCTATCCTCCATCTGGGGCATTCATTCGTTCCTGACGTTTGGGAGATCCTTACTGTGTAGAGAAGTTGAAGTGGGGGAACATCGGTAATTTTATTTTTACGCTTAAAAGAATATGGCAGGTGCAGGAATGAGTCAACCACCCCCGTTTTTGAATGAGTTAGGGGAGCCAGATATTCCTTGGAGAAGAACATAAGATGAATGCTGAGAGAGTGTTAGAAAGGTTGAAAGAAGTGGGATTCACCACAAAGGAAAGCAAGTGTAAGGTGGGTGTCACATCTGTAGATTACATGGGACACATAATTTCGGAAGAAGGGATCAAACCTAAATATAGTCTGGTGGAGGCAGTGAGGAGAGCTCCCATGCCAACGGGCAAAGAGGAGGTGCTTTCATTTCTAGGCCTAGCAGAATATATGGCGAAGTTCATCAGAAATTTTGCTATGATGGCTCAACCCTTAAGAGAAATGTTAAAAAAAATGTGAGTTTACTTGGGGTAAAGAACAAGAAGAGGCGTTTGAAAACATAAAAGAAGCCATTGCTGCAGCCCCTTACATTGGCAATTTTGATGTGAATAAGGACACAATCATTTCCACTGATGCGAGTAGCAAAGGGATAGGGGCCATGCTATCACAAAAAACTGATGATGGAGTGAAGGTGGTGGCTTTTGCTTCAAGAACATTATCAGCAGCAGAGTCCAACTATTCTACTATAGAAAAAGAGGCATTGGCGGTGTATTGGGCTATCAAACACTTCAATTTTTATGTGTGGGGTATGCCTTTCGAACTGTACACTGACCACAAACCTTTAGTAGGGTTGTTTGGAAATAAAGACTTGGAGAACTTGACGCCACAGATTGCTAAATGGATCCTGGGCTTACAGGGATTTAACTTTAGAGTGGGTTTTGTCCCGGGTCAACAAAACAAGGTTGCTGATTTTCTATCTAGAGCACCCCTAGAAAAGCATTTTGAAGTTGGTGCTGGTAAGGAGAGTGTGATGGAAGTTAAAATACCGGCTGTAACGAGAGAAATATGAGACTTACACTCGGACCAGGATAACATCCTCGGCGAGGTGAAGGAGTATGTGACCAAAGGGTGGCCCAAAAAGTGCAGAGATCTTCCAGGGGACATTCAACCATTTTGGAATGTACGTAATGAGTTGTCTATTGAGGGGAGATTACTAATCAAGTCAGGGAAAATTGTTCCTCCTGAGGGTTTAAGATCCAAAATTATTGAACTCACTCATGAGGGACATATGGGTAGAAGTATCTGCAAGGCACGAATAAGAGCTGATTACTGGTTCCCTGGAATGGATCAGCTAATGGAAGACAACGTGAAGGACTGCTATTCCTGCAGTATCAGTGACAAATCAAGAAGTATAAGACGTTCCCCACTCATACCGGTGAAAATCCCAAGGGTCCCGTGGGACAAATTGGGTTTTGACATCACAGGGCCCATTAGTGCCAAGGGACCCCAAGAATGGTACCTTTTGGTGCTTATTGACTATTTTTCAAATTGGATCTCTTGTAAATTTGTGAACACCATCAATACTAAAACACTTATAGAGTTCATGAGCGAGGTATTCTCTAAAGAGGGAATTCCCTCCACCTTGGTCATGGATAATGGTGTCCAATTTGTTTCGGAGGAGATGAAAGAGTTCCTTAAGGACATGTCCATATCCCATGTGCACACCCCATTGTATTGCCCTAAGGCCAATGGGAAGGTAGAGAGGGCCAATAGGATGTTGAAAGAGTGCATACAACTGGCTGTCAAATCAGGGTTGGCGATTGAGCCGGCTATTAGAGACATGCTATGGGCGTAGCACACCACACCCAGCCTCTCTACGGGACATACTCCCTTTGAATTGTTGAGGGGAAGGAAGGCAGGTTCAAAGTTGTCCCCAAATTGGTTGTGTCCTAAGGAGAAGGTAGTGGTCAACACGGATGAATTCAGGGAAAAGACTGATAACAGGCAGAAAAAGTACAAGGAGTGGCAAGACAGGAAATGGGGTGCAAAGGAGAAGTCTCTCAGTCAGGGGCAAAGTGTGTACATCAGGAAACCAGAGATCTTGGGTTGCAAAGGGGAAAAGTACTATTCTCCAGAAAAAATAAAGGATGTCAAAAGGAATGTGGTAATCCTGGAAGATGGGAAAAAATGGAGTATGGATCGGGTGGCGTTGGATGTGAGGGACGGGTGCCACAGGGAGGACAACAAGGCTCAGGGACAAGGTGCCGGGTCGGGGAATGCACAAATGCGGAGAGGGTACCGGCAAAGAAGCGCTCCGATTTGGCACAAGGATTTTAGTATGGGAGGCACAGGTTAAACAATAGCTACCCACCCGGGGGTTCAGCTGTGTTGGGGATCATGCTGGGGACTTTAATGTTTTCTTCTTTTCCTCCACCTGCTGGGGTATCCACCCCCTTTTGGATTGTTAGGGGAGGAAGATGTGTTGTAATCTCCCCACTTGGAATGTTCCCTGCACCCCTCCCTTATGCTCGCACAATGGTATGGTCATAGAACCCTGACATGAAGGCTGCCTTAGAATGTTGATGAGGCTGGCACTTCGCAGGGTATGCGCAAGCACCACAAGCAAGCTGAGGATGCAGTTACTTTACTATTGAATAAAGAAGTTATTTTTCACCTACCAGCGTTGGTCCTTACTTCAACTACATAAATCTTTCACCCAAAAAATACGCCCTGATATATAAGATCCATTAGTGCACAATTATTTATTTCCTCATTCGCTGCTCCAGCTCTTCTTCTGCTCTGTTCTCTCCAGTCAGAGAGCCACGGGGGAAGCCATGATAGACCACAGTAAGGCGTGTTCCTGATTTTATTAATAAGCATTAGCCCCGGAGCATGCCTGCCGCATATATGGCAACATGTTCAAGCTGCAAAGAGGGAGATTCTGGAAAAAAATCAGAGTCATGTATTTTCTTGATTGATTTACATGTTAGAAGAGGCAGTTTTGGGCATTAGCTTTTACCTTCCCCAGGTGTATTTTCTACTCCCTTCGGCAAGACTTCTCTAGATCTCAGGCAGAGTCGAAAGGTCACTTCTGGACTCTGTTGATACTGTTTTATTTCAACCCATAGATATTATGCTCACCTGTTGTAATCTGAAGTGTGTGGATTGCAGGGGGCACAGGTGGATTAGCTGCGACTGCACCCCTTTATGCAGTGCTTTATATAGAAATATAGAAGTGCCGGTACTCACTATTTCGAGTACCTGTTTGCTCATTACAAGTGCCATACGCTTCCATCAAATCTTTTGTAGCAGTGCTGAGAAGGGCAGGTACTCTCCTTTTTTAAAACTGGACAGTACCTGACGATTTAAAGCACTGCCTTTATGAAGTCTTTCAAAGAAAACAGGTACATGCTGGCCCCACACGGGGGATTTTGTGGGGGGGGGTTTGAAAACAAATATTTTCTTTCTCACACAGCTTAAAGACCTCCATTTGTTTCCATTTCCATTACTTCTACACAATAGTGACCGAACATCACTCTACAAATGTTTTATCAGCCCACATTGTGATCTATTTGTTAATGTCTAGTAATCTGGATATCAAGGTCGGTGCAGGTGGAACATTCTGTTCAGCCTTCTAATTTTTAGATGTCGCCTAATGACACCTTTTATCTGTGTGTTGTCGTAGAAATATTGTTTACAATACCAATGGCCTGTGGTCAACTCCTTGCTTATCATTTGTGAGTCCGAGCCTGGGCAGCGCATGCACTGCTCTACGAGCCATGCTGTATTGAAGCATAAAAGCTCCGCCCGCCCACTCTTCCCCCATATTTGTCATTGGCTTGTGTCATTGTCCTCCATAAATGCTGGCTTCTGATTCTTTAATAGGCTTTTTAGTCCCACCTTAGTACTGCCTTGTCTTCATTCGGAAACTCCCATGAGGACTGGACCTTTTACTTTGGTTGTTACATGGTGATTCTTGTTTAGTCTGTAAGCACTATTTTCTTTTAATAGTTTCTCCTACTGCAGGTACAAAATGCTTTTCTGCAACATTTCGCTCGCCATTCGCACTTTCACTTTTCAAGCAGCCCGGGACAATGGCGGCCACTTCTTTGAATAGGTCTCGCATTTACAAGAGTGAGCTATAGCCATTGTATATGACAATGTCTTTTATTTATGTGTTACTTATAAAAACATATAAATAAAAGGCTTTGTCATTTACAATGCCAATAGCTTAAACTCTTGCAAATGCTTGTTTTTAAATGCATCCCATTTTCCTTTAAGGAAAACAGGCTGCATTTTAAAAAAAACAGCTTTATTTAAAAGCAGTCACAGACATGGTGGTCTGCTGACCCTAGCAGGCCACGATCCCTGTGAGTGCTAGCCATTCCTAATGGGGTGGCAAATTGTGCCTGCCTCATTAATAATCATGAGGCATGCAGTTTGCGACCCCATTAGGAATCGCAAACAGTGTCTGAGACACTGTTGTACATCCCAATTTGTGAGTCGCAAATTGCGAGTTTCAAATTGGTGGGTCGCACATCTGGCCCTTGGTGATGATGATGAACTCTAGATGATCCAGTGCCACAACCCACCAAAGACCAAAATATTTTCTTATTGTGGGTTTTAATGGAATGGTGCAGTTTCATCTAGACTGAATCATGATTCAATTTACGTATTTCCCTAATTTCATAATGGTAAGATTTTATTTTCATTCTTTATTGCAGTATCTATCCAAACAATTCTTTGATTCTTTAAAATTACTCACAGCTGTTTCAGATGTTTCCTTTTTGCTAAGATTATTGGGTGATGTCAGTTCTTAGGACAGATGATTGATATTTTAATCATTTTGGTGGAGATGAAATAGAATATTTCTCATATTAATTTCACCCAGTCGCTATACTAATTGGCAGAAGGAAGATAAGACTTCCGAGAAAAATTTGAAATGATAAAACTTTGTTTTCTTAATAACAACAATTTTCGGTTAAAATTGACATTCCACTTAATTTTTCTTAGGTTTTTTAAGTAAAAAGTACCATCTGTGGGCCGATCTTAAGTCCTCCAGATGCTGTGGTTGATGGCTAATGTTATTTGTTGTGGGTATGATCTCTGTCCTTTCTTTGTACTACTTGAAAATATTTGCACAGGGAAAAGGAAACAAACTGTAAAAGACTAAAATCAACAATGCTTTTTGACTTAGCTGACAAAAAGGTGGGATTGTAAATCCATCGGCAATAGTTTTGGCAATAATTGCAGGATCATTTGATGTCTGCTAATAGAAGAGTTTCGGACGATAGCCTGTTGAAGCACTAAGTTCAGCACAGCTTTCTCACAATTAAAATACCATAACGATATTGCTGATTCCCCGCTTCCAGGAACTTTTGTAGAATTACACACCTTAACATCCAAACTATTCTTGATCTCCGCTTTGGTAGAAAGGACCAAGTCCTTATTTGCATCATCATCTACTTCTGCTTGATTAAATACTATCTTTTTCATTAAATTGTGGTCTTCATGTGCATTATTGGAATCCTTAAGGATGATTTGTATATTTAATTTTCTTAATTTGTTTAAGCAACAATCTGGCTCAACAGTTATTGTCTCAATCTCAAATATATCATTCCAGCCTCGTTGGCATAATTTTGAAATTGAGTGATCATTAGGTAAATAAATTGAAATGGGTAAACACTCATTCCTGTTATTCACCACTTTTGTGGCATGTTGACAAACAGTATTAATCTCCTTTTGTGATTTAAAACTTTCTTAATTGTGAAATATCGGGCTTAACTAACTACAGGTTTTCTGGTAGAAGTTGCAGTAAATAATGAGTCTTGACAGATGAGAAAAAAAAGGTGCCACCATTTCCAGGAATTTTTAGCATTTTAAAATATTTTTTTGAAGATTACGCACGTTGTGGAGCCCAATTTTTGTATATTTTAATAGGGATTTACTCTACAAAACAAAACTAACTGATTGTTGATCTATTACATCTGCCTTATTTGAGAGTTGTAACTTACCCCATTGCCTGCAGTACCGAAGAGACTGGTGGTGTAGTACCATTTTTATCCTTTTGTTCAGTTGAATCATTCATTTGTTTATTTATTTTGTGCAATACTAAACTAAATTGCATTTCTTTAGATGGTAATTTATCTAAATTTGCCAGTTTCAGTAATAAGCCATTCAAGGAGTTTGTAAAGGGATTATTTGATCATTCATTGCCAGATGGATTACTATGCATCTTTTTGATCTTTTCAATTGAGCCCTCAGTCTCGCTTTTTATTTCCAACTGAGGGTCAACACCATATATTGAGTCACTGTCTGAATCACAAACAAATGGTGTTACCTTTTCGGGTATAGTACTGATTACAGCTGTCGTAGTAATTTCAGATTGCAAAATGTATTGTTGCCGTGATAAGGTGTGCTGCGATAAGGTAGATCCTGCCACACAAACACTCAGAACAGGTGAGGAAGAGTGTAAGCTCAGAGGAATAATGAGTCTGTTTCGAGGTGACAGACTCAATACTCTTAGGTAAAGTGACACCCTCCTGAAGACAATCTTTAATTAAGGGTTGCTTCATTGTGCTGGCTGCCAGAGTTTGTGACCTTAGCTGTAAAAACGAGATATCCAAACCTGTTGAATTTGTAGCTGTAACCTTCAAATCACTTTCTATCATTGCAGGTGATTTCACGTGTGTCTTTTTTGCAGGTATCACTTTTCAGCCTAGTTTTCATATCTGAATTGGCACACCACAAGGGCAGATAACAATGGTTAGCTGTTTCGCTGGTGGGCTTTAGTCACAAACTCTTCTCTCACATGATTGGTGGCTGTGTGTAAAATAATGCTTAATAAGTGTTACTGAACTGATGAACCAAGACCCCAAAAATTGTCTTGAACCAGTGTGATTGGTTACTTGCTTGTGTACATTCTCACTGTAAAAAGAACTTGTGTAAAATAAAAAAAAACACATATAATTTTCCTTAGAGAGACCAATATGGTCTCTCTAGGGAAAACTATATGTTTTTTTTAACCAATCACACTGGTTCAAGAAAAATGTTTGGGTCTTCAACAGGTTTGGATATCTCGTTTTTACAGCTAAGGTCACAAACTCTGGCAGCCAGCACAATGAAGCAACCCTTAATTAAAGATTGTCTTCAGGAGGGTGTCACTTTACCTAAGAGTATTGAGTCTGTCACCACCAATCATGTGAGAGAAGAGTTTGTGACTAAAGCCCACCAGCGAAACAGCTAACCAACCACAACTGACTCGATAGGCCAATTTTACCTTTACCACCCATCTACACCACAACCCCACTACTATGTCCCGCACACTCTGCCTCTCTACCTCTCACATACAGCTCACCTGTGCTCAAGTTTAATTCACTGCACCTTACCAGACAAATTTCCATGTCAGAGCAGTTCTCACAGATGGCAAGTGGCTATACCCTTTGTGGACAACTTCCCGACCACTTAGGGAGTACCCACAATTGCAAACCAAGGAGGCCATGAAGAAAACCAAGCACGAATGCTAGAGAGCAAGCCAATGGCCCTCATGACTGCAAATCCAGACGTGGATCCCGGGCTCACTGTGCCACTGGATTCAAGCTAGCCTGCCTGATGAGAGGGGATGCTCCGAAACCGGTCTCAGGAGGCTTGTTTCTGGTCCAAGGTGGATCTGGCTTGGCAGTTCGGTCTGGACTGTTCCCATGAGGGACAGGGTCAAGACTGATTTGCATATGGCTGGGTCTAAACTGAGGTAGCATGGTGAGCAAAAGAACAATAAATTTAACCCAGATGTATTGACTGGGGGTGAATGTTTGATTTGCTCTGGATTCCATCCATCATCTGTGCATCTTTTGCTGCCAATCCAGCTCAGCGCTCCCGACAACCAACTTGGGTGCAGCGAGGCAATACAACAAGCACGACAACAAGTGAAAGCTAGTGCGAGCAAGAAACACTCCAGGTCAGATCCCCATGATGGTCTTTGATACTCCCAAGAACAAAGCAAGAAGCATGGAGCTGGAGAATTTGAGTAATCCGCTCATGCTGTAGAAATGTAAACGTAACTTTATTAATGCCGCTTACGCAGCAGAGACCCGGGCTCAACGTGTCATTTCCTTGAACATGAATTCTCTCTCACGTCATGATAATCTATCACATCCTAACATTCCATGACACACCATCGCTTAAAAACTCCACTCCATGTCATGGTATTATTGATATTACCACACGGAGTTTAGGTGAGAAAAGGGAACTGCAGCTGTATGGAGAACCTGCCAGCTGACTGAGTCTGGTTGGGATGCCAGAAAGACTGGGACACGCACGCTCTACTTGCACACAGGAATGAGCATGGACTGCAAGGCTATTAAAGTTGAGTTCTGACATCTTTATAATAGGTGACTAGGAGTGTCACAAGTCGCTGATTATGAAGACATTAAAGACAGGTTTAAATAAAGGGATTGCAGAGTCCCATGAATTATAAAACAACTACATTTGTATGTTCATGCTAGGCAATTCAACAGCCATTTTACCACCATCATGGTAATGCTTCAGGGCGAATATCCAGTAGCGGCTGGCAGGGAATGGGGTGGCGGGAACAAAATATAAAACATAAAAACACTCACCTCTGTCCCCAAAGCCGCCATCTCTCCTCCTTTGCATCGACCCGGAAGTAGGAAGCACCCAGACTTCCCTAAGCCAATCACAATTCTGTATTGCAGTGTTGTGATTGGTCTGAGCGCTGTGGTTCGGCACTCAGACAGGGACAGGGAACATGCTAAGTGCACATGAGTGCTTGGGCAGCCCCAGATGTCTGGCCACACAGTCATGCGCAATTAAGGCCTCATTACAATGTCAGGCGGAAACTTTCCGCCCAACACCGCCTCAGATTCAGATACCGACAGACTTGTGGTTGGCGGTTCTGCCTGACTGATTACTATGCGACCGAACACTGTTCCGTCAGAGTCCCATTGTTCCCTATGGGAGCCCGTGTTCTGCCCGACAAAACAGGCTCCAAAGGGAAGTGGGGTCGGTGTGAAAAACCATGCACCCTGTCTCAGGCACCCCACACAGTGCAGGGTTTTACAGGGGTCCCCGTAGGTACTCCCTCGCACCCCAACCAAGGCTGCAGGTTGAAGGGGGCCCTGCTGTGGCCCCCAAAGTCACTTTCCGACAGCTTTTTTATGTCAGACAGTCCGACTCGAAAAGGCTGTTGGAAATTGACTTCATAATCGGTCAGTCGGAAATGCTGTTCGTAGAGCTGCATTATGCAGTTCCGACCAACAATACTTCTCCGAGAGCCTATTGGGACTGATTCAGAACGACCACGCAGTTTACAATCTGACTGCGAACATTTTAATTGGTCAGGCGGATTGCAAACCAGCCGATTTGGTCTGAAGGGTTCCGATGCAGTCTAGGAAATTCCGACTGTTGGGCGGAGGCTTTCCGCCCGGCATCGTAATGTCACCCTTAATGTGCACAAACCACTCCTCCCCCTGTGCCACCAGCCCCACCCCACCCTAACTCAGCCCGAACCTATGAAAAAATGAGCAGTGGGACGACACTTCTCCATTTTCATGGAGGAGATTTTCATAGAAAGTGATATGAAAGCAGTTCACAACTTTGAAAGAATTAATCATGTGTCGCCCTTTTGCCTTAATTTAAAATTTTCATTTAGATGTAAATTTTGATAAGAGAATGCAATCTGACTACATTTAATAGCGACGAGAGTGAGCAGGAGCTGCTTAGTGAATGTCAGCGTGGGTTTCTTACAAAAGGAGGTTACATATAAACATTGATGGCATTTTGCTTTCCTTAAGCCATGTTATGATATATGTGTGTTAACTATTTTTCTATTTCACTCATTTCATCAGAATTATATGCAATGGTAATCCCTTACATATTTCGGGTTTTGATGCAAAGCTTCACATTTTGAATATGATTCTAATTAGCCATTTGGTTTCCTATCACGGTGCATGCATGTCTGAAGTTTGTCAATTTAGTTTACTAACGCACATGAACTGATGAACTATCGAAAAAAAATAATGTCAACCTTCATGGGTGCAGGGATAATACTGACCATGGACCTTGGAGACCTGAGGCCATATTTCAGTGATTTCACTGGATGCGCATGAGTTATTTATACTTCCAAAAAGGGCCAGGAGTTTCTGTTTCGGCATGGGCATAGTTTGTGCATTCGCATTTTAAAAAATTGTGTTGTCTGCCAAATTGCAGTTCATGCAAGTCCAATGTGAGAAAATTCCTTACCTCAGCATTTACTTGTTTCTAAGTCCTGTTATAGATCTGAATTATACCGAAACATACAGGTTAGATTCACAAACCATTTTCTATAAGTAGTTTTGACTTAACTCAGACTCACATATGGCTTTTTGAAATGTTAGCTCTTGATTTTTCGCTGTTTATGAAAATATCTTGGAGGCGTACAGTAAAATCAAGGAAGACGGAGAGGAAGATGGCGGCCGGTTAAACGTTACCGGTCGGGAGCTCTCTGCCACCAGTCCGTAAGATATGCCAGTTCCGTCATTTAAGCCCCTCATAGAGATCCTTGGTTATTGCTAAAGATTGCGTTTCTTTTACCTATGTCTATGCCATGAAACACGACTTACCTGCAGAGATTGTGGACGCGGCGGCGAGAGGACCGGGAACACCACGGACTTCACGTTTGGACGGCGGTGTCTCGCTCGGCGTCTGGGCGGAAGCACAGGAAGCAAGGATTTTCTTCTGGAGGGCGGCAGCTAGGTTCTCTTTCCGGGTCGGCCAAGGCAGAGCAGCGGTGTTTGAACCAACAACATCACCGAAACTGACTCAGGAGTGGGTTCCGAAGCATTCATCGGGAGTCCGGGACTTAAAGACCCTGATCTTTGGCGCCAGTAAAAGGGAAACTGATATAAGCAACAAAAACCTGGTGAAAAAGGTAAGAGCAGGGGGCTGCATGAGGAGGGCAAAGAAATTTGAGGGAGTCCCCCCTGTGAAGGCTTTAACCACAAAACCTCCTCCCGCAGCTGACAAGCAGACGGAGGATAAAACTCCGAACGTCAATCCAGCACCAAAATTGACTTCGCTAATAACATCAGTAGGCGATAACTCGACTTTGGGGAATACAGAGGAGGCCAATAGTGATTTTTGTAAATTGAATAGGAGAGCTAGCTATTGTCTAAGGAATAAACAATTCTTAGCTGACTGTCCATCGACTAGCCCTAACTTAAAAGCCCCACAGATTACTCCTACTAGCACTAAGAAAATTAAGGGAAGAAAGAGAGGTATTACGATAAAACCACCATCAGCCTCCTACTCAAAAAACAAAAATAAACAGGACAGGACCAAGTACCCCCTTTTAGAGACAGGCCTTAAACCCAAGGTTACACCCTCTCTTAGATCCTTTTTTAAAATCCAGATCCAAGAGGAAAAACAATTAAATAATCAAAACGCCGAAGCCATATTGCAATCTAGTTCAGACTGCGCTACCTTTGATCAAGATAACAGTTTATCAGAAACCACCATTACTGCTAACATGGATCCTGTAGGTAACCGAGCTAATGCCAGGACCAGCTCGAGTGAGACAGAAACAGCGACCATGATTGAATCTAGTTCTGACCCAAAGTCTGCATCAAAGACCAGGGGGGAGAGGAGCTCAGTATGTATACACCCCTGTATTACAGTTAACGACTTCTCTCAGGTGGATTCACCTGAGGGTTTATCTCCCGACCCCAATATGGTTGATCATCAGACATCAATGAGAAACAACTTTGCAATCTCAGAGAAGAATCAATCAAAAATCCAAGAGGCATGCGAGGCTTTTGATACCAAGTTGAATGCTCTGGGAGAAAGAGTTAAAATAGTGGAAACTACAGTGGAACTTTTGAGCAAGGAGGTTGCATCCTCGCAAAGTGAGATCAGCGTTTTGAAATCCAACGAGGCAGCCCTTCGCGATAAGTTGGAATCGCTTGAGAATCAATCTAGAAGGAATAACATAAACATTCTCAACATACCAGAGGGCCGTGAGGGTGGAGATATGAAAGGTTTTCTTACAGGCCTACTTAAAGACTATTTCCCTTGGGTAGATCCTGCAGCGCTAGCTGAGGACATACAAAGAGCACATCGAGACCCATTTGGGAAAGATAAACTCATTCCCTCAAGGAAAGAATACTGGGCGAGGCTCTAAAAAAGGGGGTTTACAACAAGGATGATTGGGCCTTCAGAATTAGATCTGATGTCAGCAAGGTCACACAGGACAGACAATGGCAACTTGGACAGTTTATGACCGAGCTAAAATCTCTTGGGGCGACGGTGCAGATGAAATTTCCAGCCTCCTTGAAGATCATGTGGAGAAACAAAATGCACAATATTAGAGACCCAAAGGAGGTTGAACAATTACTGATACAAATAAAGGAACAACAATAAGAAAACAAGTCATAGACTGGTAGGTAAAGAGCTCAAAACGGGCAAATCGATTTGCCAATGAAACCAAGGGAGGCTTCCTCGGGGTGGGTCTCCAGAGTCACTGTAAACCAAACAAGTAAAACAGTGCACAAGAAGGGTGGGGAGCAAAATAGGGGGAAAAAATAAAAAATGTCCTCAAAACAAAAATGGGAAGGTGGAAGGGGGTCTAAGGGTAACAAATACATCCCCCAGCACGGAGAAAAAGGCAGTATCTCATGGATGATCTATTGACTGTAAAAATTTTATCCTGGAATGTTAATGGTCTTAGGAGTAAAAATCAGAGGAGGGTGATTTTAGAATATTTGAAATTGTCTGAGTGTAATATTTTGATTCTTCAAGAGACTCATCTGCTGAAGGAAGAATGGGAGGACATTATAAAAAATCTCAGATGGATAGATTCATATGTCTGTACGGACCAGAAATGCAATACAAAGGGAGTAATTATTTTATTTAAAACATCCTCCAAAGCATCTATTGTAGCAAGTACAGTTGACAAAAAGGGGAGATGGGCTATAGCTAATATAAAATTACAAGGCAACTCCTTTACAATAGTTGGTTACTATGGCCCTAACTGTGATGATTCTGAACCCCTGCAAAACCTTTATACTCAGCTACTAACATCAACAGCCCCCATAATTTGGGGAGGAGATTTTAACATCATTCTAGATCCAAAACTTGATAGACAACCTCCAAGGAAAGAAATAAATCTACCAAATATGAGACAATGGATATCATTGAGTATAAAAGATCTTGGTTTGGTGGACATCTGGAGAGGAAAAAATCCCGGAAAACAGGGATCTACCTTCCAGAACAAAATATTGGGCCACTCCTCCCGAATCGATTTTTTTCTTCTAGACTCCAGCCTAGGGCCAAATACTACTCGAGTAGACCTCATTTCAGCACATTTATCAGACCACTCAGCAATAGTCCTGGACTTACGGATGAAAAAAAACAACGCCCCAGGGCGCTGGACAGTAGATCGTACGATCTTTCTGGACAATCAGAATATAGATCTTCTTATGACTGAGACAGTAGAATTTTTTAAGACAAATAAAGAGGAGATGTCACTACAAACAGTCTGGGACACTTATAAAGCAGTTATGAGAGGCAAAATTCTAAACATTGCAGCCTGGAAAGCTAAAACGAGTAAATCTAAGATTAAACTTATGGAGGACGAGCTAAAAACCCTTGACACCAAACTGGAAGGAGAATCATCAGTTTCAAATAGAGTGAAATTAACAGCTGAAAGATCTCAAAAGAAGGCAAATCTAGCTGATCATCTAGAGATGAGATTAAGGGAGAAATGGGAGATGAGTAAACTTTCACACCACGAATATGGAGAAGGCTGTGGGAAGCTATTAGCATGGAAGTCAAAAACTGAACAAACTAGAAACAAGATACTCAAGATACGAAAGGGTCACTCTGGAATATTAACAGCAGAAGACGCAGAAATCAGAGAAGAATTTCAAAACTTCTTCAGTGGTCTTTATAAAGAAGACTGCTATCCGACCGAGGCTCAACTCCAAAACTACCTGGAGTCTATAGACCTTCCCTCTATCAGTGAACAAGAGAGGTCAGAATTAAACAAGAAAATAGATGAAGAAGAGGTCAAAGAAGTTATTAGTAGTCTTAAGAGAGGAAAAGCACCCGGACCAGATGCTTTGCCAAACGAATTTTACCAGTCACTAAGCAAAGCCCTAATCCCACACTTTACTGAATTAATGAACGACATTTTTATCAATAAAAAGAATCTCCCGACTTCATGGAATGAAGCGACTATTAGTATTATATTGAAATCGGGAAAAAATCCTGACCAGTGTGAATCGTATAGGCCCATATCCCTTTTAAATTGCGACTACAAGATTTATACACAAATCCTAACAAAAAGATTGACCAAAGTAGTCAGCCCCCTAATCGATAACAATCAGAAGGATTTTATGAAGGTTAGACAAATTCAAGAACTAACTCAAGAACTTATCACAGCTATAGACATAGCAACCCAGGAAAAACTTCCACTAGCTATCATCACCTTGGACGCAGCTAAGGCGTTTGATAGGGTCAACTGGGTATATTTGAACGCGGTCCTGAGTAGATACGAGTTAGGAGACAACTTTCAAGACTCTATCAAATTAATATATAAAAATCCATGAGCTAGAGTCCTAGTCAATAATAGTCTCTCTAATAGGATACAAATTATGAGAGGCACTAGACAGGGTTGTCCTCTGTCGCCACTTCTTTTTAATCTTTACATAGAACCTCTAGCAACAAAATTAATGAACAACTTTAATATATCTCCATTCTCCTATAATGGATGGACGAAAAAAGTTGCCCTTTTCGCAGATGATCTGATGATTTTTACAGACAATCTTATAACGTCCCTCCATGATATCGAGGTTTCTATTAATCAGTTTGGTGCAATTTCTGGATATATGGTTAACCAGGCCAAATCTGAAATTATGGTGTGGAACTGTACTAACAATCACCCCTTGATAAAAACGAAAATAAGATATCTAGGTTTAGACATAATTACTGACATAAATAAAACTACGGAAGTAAATTTTAAAAGGCTACTTAATGAAACTAGAAAACTGTTAAAAACTTGGAGTGGTTTACCGTTAACTTTTATGGGAAGGTCAAACATCATTAAAATGACGATACTACCGAAATTCACTTACATCTTTAGTACGATTCCGTTGGAATTTGATAGAACATCAATAAAGAAACTGCAGGGAGAGCTAAACTCCTTTATTTGGGCTAATAAATCCCCTCGAATTGCTTGGAATAAACTTAGAAAGAAGAAAGATGAAGGGGGTATAGCTAGCCCAGTCCTATTACAATACTGTTGGGCCTTTCAGTTTAAATATGCTAGAATTTTACTAAATGATTATGAACTTTACCCACCCCACTTGCAAGCTATAACGAGACCTGTGGGAAACTTTTTATACAAATTCGGCCACCCAAAATTCTACAAAAAAATAAAACTAAAGGTTCTCCTATCTGCAGTCAAACTGTGGACACAAATAAGAAAATTAATCAAAATCCCCTATTACAGTGAATACGTCCCGATTTGGGATTCGCCCGGCACGCCAGAATGCCTCCAAGATAGTCTTTCAACTCCCCTACTATTAAATGGGATTACTAGATGGGGGCAACTGATAAAACAGGATCGCATTATAAACTGGCCTCTCCTGGATAATATTATGGGAGGCTCCCTATCCAAATTCAAGTTCTATCAATTATCCAGCTGGATCAAGACATCGACGGAATCCTATGAAGGAGACAGAGAACTGGAGCTCAAAATGCTTAACATCGGAGCCCAAAAGAAAGAAGTCTCCATATGGTACTGGGCACTTATAGAATCAGGAGATGACAACCTTAAGACTCTAGAGAAGATCTGGAGAAACGCACTGCTGACGAGTGACATCGAAAGCTTATGGCAAGTATCTGTGGGGAAATGCTGGGGTGTTATAAAATCTGCTGCCCTAAGGAGGAATCACCTGTTCACTCTCCATAGAGCGTATTGGACGCCGAAAAAACTGTCAAAATTCAAAAACTCGGATCGGAAAAAATGCCCGAAATGTGAAGAAGAAGAGGTAGATGACTTGCATATGTTCCGGCAGTGCCCTCAGATCGATGTCTTCTGGAGAGAAGTGACTAAAACTCTGGAGAAGGTCGACGTAAGTACCCACCTGGTTATCTTTGGGGTTAGAGAAGAAGGGGCAAATCTTCTTAAATTAACGAAAGAGCAAGAGAATCTGCTTTTTACCCTAATTTTACTTGCTAGAAGGGAAATATGTGTGAATTGGATAAGACCTACCACTCCCTCACATATGGGGTGGATAAACAATGTACATAGGATTTCACGTTTAGACAGAAGTGGGAGTGTTAACAAAAGATTTAAATTTTGGGAAATTTGGGAACAACATGAAGTCTTGACCAGTTAAACCACAAGTCGTTTCAAAATGGGTCCAATGATTATGTAATAGCAATACACCAGAAGTCTCGACGACTGGAGTAGCCTGAATGGCTAGCTCTTCCCACCTTCCATAAAAGGGTAAAAGAGATACAGTGTCCTTGACAAAAAAAAAAAAACTCTCTATAATGGGGGTTGCGAAGGAGAGCTACCCAAATGTCAAGAGATCCCTGAGAAATCTCAATACCCGGTATTGCATAATGAGGACTAAAAAAAAAAAAATATAGTGATGGATTGTCAGCACACAATCCTAAATCACTGCAGAGAGAACTGCTAGGGTAATATATACAACTAACCAATTTTTACACGTTGAGGCCTGTATCTAACATTAGGTAACATTGAGTAAGCCATGATCTATAAAAACTGGCTTCAAACAAGGCCCAGTTGCATAATGGTTATAAGGTAAACATGGGGGGGGGGGTCTTCCAATGTCCATATTAACAGAGACCCCAAGCTGCTACTACTACCTACTGGGGTTTGCATTTAACAAGCCTGCCAGTGCTTTAAAAAAGGCTATTTGCATCCCTCAAGTTAGCTATGAACTAGAAATGTTACCCCAGTAACTTTCAAGTCTAACTCTAATTAAGTTGTGAAATATTATAGGTTGCCTTTCGTGAGCAGAAGTTAAGATGTTTGCCTGAGTGAAATGCCTCCCGCATTGTAATTATGTTTCTCTCCAGCACACATCATTGGTAACAGTCATGAAGTGCTTTCATAATAAGGGCTGCACTTAGAGCCAAAGGACCTTTTGGCTTATTGGCTGCTTCCTTGGGGTAAGCCACAGATAATGAGAGTTGACACTGACATAAACTGCCCCACCCTGTGTTTAGCAAAAAGGTTTATTGTGAAACTGGGAGGGGTTTGGCAGCTGTAACACACTAAAGCAATTTTGGCCTTGTCATTCCTACACAAGTCAAAGTAATGGTGCGTGTGTTCAAAGTGTTGTTTTTTTTTAAGACAGTCATCCAGGAGACACACTGGCCCCTCACTTTGAGAAGGTACAATAGAGAGGTTAGAACTATGAGGGGGTTTCTCTTGGATAGGAGACTGCACTTGAATAGAATAGAATAGGTGAACCTCAGGCATCTTTTTGTGATCTTGATTGATCTTCTATCCCACTACCATTGGATAGTTTCTGTCAGAATATACTGGAAGTTACACACAATATAAGTGGAAAGAGTGCAGGAATGTCAGAGTCATAGTTTTAGATTAACCATCTATCACTTCTGTCTTACCCCTATAAATCCAGGTTCCCTCAACCTGGATATCAGAGCACCACTGGAACCTAGGAAGACAAAAAAGGAATGTAGACAGATCACTCCTGTCACCTAAGAAAGGACTGATGAAAAACGGACCGCTTTTAAATCTCCAAAGTTGAATGCCATTTTCTGGGCCATTAATGCTGGTCTGTGACTGATTCCACAAAACAAAGAGGGATCCAGGAATGATCCAGGAAAGCTACAGCTCAGCTGTTCAGTAACTTCTTTAAGGCTCTGGGGGACGTGATGGTCCCAGGAGGAAACAGCACTGTGCCGCCATGTAAAAAAAACAACCAGTGCAATTCTGGCTACTCTTTTGGCTGTGGTCCTGAAAAGAATTGTTGACGAGCATGTCTTCCATTGAAGCTGTGGCGTTGTTGTCCCAAGAAGAGCTCCTAAAGATTCTGGGACATTTGGAACACTAAAACTGAAGTATGTATTTTTTACTACAAGTTCTGAAAGTTTGAATACTTGTGTTCATGCATGCCGGGGCATTTGCTACACTTGCCTGCTACTGTAGTTTTAGAACTACGGAATTTCCTTAAAAATGAACTGGCACATGCATCAAGGAAAAATCCAGTCGGTAAAATAACGAATCGGTAAAATCAGCCGTTAGCGAGTGTCAAAAACCGAATCCCAATGCATCAACACTAATCGGGACAAAATAAAGAATCGCAAAATAATCACCCGGAAAAATAAAGAATCGCTAATAACCAACCGGCTAAAATAAATAATCGCTAAATACCGAACTCGCTATCACCGAAATCACTATTAGCTACCGGCAAATGCCAATGGCTAATAACGAATCGCTACTCAATGCATCAAAAATCGCTAATACCGAAAATCCCAAAAATCGCTATTTAGCATGAGCAGATTAAGGGGAATCAGAACCTGGAGGTAAAGTTACAAAAAAAAAAAAAAAAAAAATACATGTGCCACAGATGGTACCAATCAGTAGGCCCTGGAGACCCTGTTGGCTTGCACAAAATGGCAGACCTCTACGTGCTTGCAAGGAGGATGCGAATCAATGCAGCAGGACAGCACAGGAGAAGGGTCCAGGAGAGAGTCTTCAGAGTGCGTATCACATTGCTAGGACAGAATGAGGATGAGGTGTACGACAAGTATTGACTGAATCGTGCCATGATCATGCGCCTAATTGCAGACCTCCAACCACTACTGCAGCACCAGACACATCGGACCAATGCAATTCCTGTGCACGTCCAGGTCCTATGCAGCCTGCACCTACTGGCCTCAGGAAGTTTCCAGGGGGTCATCGCCGTAGCCGGAGGCGTATCGCAAAGCGCACTCTCACGCTTCTTCCACAAATTCATTGATACCATGCTGACAATGATACACACCCACATCAGCTTCCCCACAACCCCACAGCAGTTGGACCGCAACAAACAGGCATTCTACCAGGTGGCCCATTTCCCCCATGTCATTGGATGCATCGACTGCACGCATGTCCCCATCTGTCCACCCTCTGCCAATGAGTACATATTCTGTAACCGGAAGTCCTACCACTCAATCAACGTGCAGGTTGTGTGCAATGCCAAGCACATCATCACGGACCTAGTGGCACAATTTCCGGGGAGCACACACGACTCCTACATATTTAGACACAGTGGCATCCACAGGCGCCTCCTCAACGGAGAATTTGGAGAGGGACTTCTGCTTGGTACGTATACATACCTCTTCCAAACATGAGCACCACACATGTATATACATCATCATTGCTAAGCCTTTGCTTCCATCTTTTAGGTGACAGTGCATACGCCCTGCGGGAATATATACTCACCCCCTACATCAATCCAGCAACACCACAGGAGCAACGATACAACGCGGCCCACATAAGCCCCAGGAATGTAATAGAGAGGACCTTTGGGATTCTGAAGAGTCGCTTTAGAATCTTACATAACACTGGCGGTGCCTTGCAATACAAACCTGACACCTGCTGCAGGATTGTAGCTGTATGTGCCATGCTGCACAACATCGCAACCAGAAGGGGGATACCCATAGAGGTGGACAGGAATGACGACTACCGGGATGACCAACCACCCGCACAACACCGACAGGCACACGTCCCTAACACATCACGCAACATCATTTCTGATCCAGGTAAGAATGAACCATGACGATTTCATTTGTCGTGCTACTGTTTAATGCACAGGAGCACTGAGGTATGTGCAGGCACACATGATAGAAAATAAGAGCTCCCCAAAACAAGTGTAACAAAACATGCCCGTTGTAGTCACGGGTGTGCAAGTGTCAAATAGGAGAGGACCATGGTTACCCCACCATGGTCATGGATGGCTTTCAGTTTGTCTAGTGGCGCTTGCCACGAACGCCCAGCCTCCTTTCAGGTGTCTCCTCTACCTCACCACGGCCTGTCCCTGTGGAGCAGTGCGAACTGCGCCTCCTGGTGCTGGCCTCCGCCACGGAAACACTGCTCACACTTGAGGCAGCCTCACTGCCGTCCTCCCCTCCCAATGCGCTAGCACTGAAAGTACCGCTCTGCAGGTGTTCCACTGCAGCGGTCACCTGGCCTAGGGCCTTGGCCACATCACCGCAATAATGGCCCAGGGCCACCTGCAGTGACACTGAGCGGCGTGACAAAACAGCTGTGCTTTTGCACAGCCTAGTGATGGCCTTCGTAGAGGCTGCGGACCGGAGCAAGTTCTGCCGGTGCCTCCTTCTCTCGCTGTCATGCCCTGCTCTCATGGCACGGGTGAGTTCCTGGATGTCCTCCCTCAGGTTCCCATTACCCTCTGCCACCACAGTGGTCATGTCCCTCACTGCCGCAGTCAGGGTACGCATTTCTTTTGCTAGGCGCGCTATGTGACTGCTGATGGTAGCCATGTGTCTCCCCTGCAGGCGTTGGACACGCAGCATCTGTTCTTCAATGCCACCATTTGGGGAGCTTTCATCTTCGCCTACATTTGGTGTGCTGCGCAGAGACCTGCGGCGCAGTGGGAGTCGGACACGTGCTGGTGGTGCTGCAGGCGGTGGGACGAATGTTGGACTTTGGCCCGATGGTGTTGCAGGTGTCTGGCATGCATCCATCACCTGCATGGGTGGGACTTGTGACCTGCATCTCCGCTGTCTCGTTGCAGTTGGCGCATCAGCAGGTGGTGGTGGTGGTGGTGGTGGTGGAGGTGGTGAATGTGGCTCTGCCGGAGTATCGACGTCTGAATCGGCTGGTGTCTCTGACATGATCAGCCGGCCGCTGTCATCGGAATCGCCAGGAGATGCATCTGTGTGTGAAACAGTGCATGGTTAGTGGGATTGTTACTACTAAGGTGTATTTTACTACATACATGTCCTTATATGATTCACTGAATTAAAGTCTATTTCTAGCTTCTACAGATGTTTTGACAAAAGTATATTTTGTCTTCCTGTACATGCACACCGGCCTGACATGACTACGACTCCCATGATGCACTATTGTTATGAGTGAAGATGTGTGTGGCAATTCTGCATGCACACTGTGATCGTGCTGGGGGTTTGGGAATGGTTGTACGCAATGCTGAGTATGGGCACAGCCATGCATCTTACCTTGGGCACTTGTGGCTGCGCCGGAGGTGTCCATCTGTGTGACTCCCACGACGGCCTCTGGCTCGATGGTCCCTTCTACCAGCTCCTCCGGGGCAGTGTTTTCTGGCACTGTTGATGGTCCCCCTCCTGTTCTAGCTGCCTCCCGGAGCCTTTCAGCGATCCTCTCCTTGGCCCGCTTCCTGAGGTCGTACCACCTCTTTTTTAAATCGTCGATGCTGCGGGGCGTCACTCCCACCGCATTGACCCTCTCTCTGATGCGCAGCCATATGCGACGCTTTTCAGCCTCTGGCACCTTTAGGGACAGCTTCCCGAACAGCCGATCGTGTTTGCTGCTCACCCCCTCGATCAGGTGCTCCAGTTCCCGGTCGGAGAACTTGCGCTTTCTCTTTCTCGCTGATTCTGCGCTGGCTGGTGCATCTTTCTCCATTCTGGTTGGGTAGGGTGGTAGTCCTGTCAGTGGTGATTCACTGGGCTCAGGCTGTCTCCAGTTCCTGCTCCTGTTTGCTCCTCTGCGAGTGAATGAGGGTGGGGCTGCTGTACTTCCTAGTTGTGATGTCATTAGACCCTTCCCAGAGCGACCCGTTTTTTGCGAAATCGCTATTAGCGATTTCGCTAATACCGATTTCGCTATTACCGGAATCGGTATTAGCGAAATCGGTAATACCGATATCGCTATTAGCTAATTCGGTGTTTGCTATACTCGTTGATTCGGTAAATATTAGCGATTTTTAAGGAATCGCTAATTTTTGCCGAATCTGTTGATGCATTCTGAAAAGCGATTCCTTAATAACGATTCCTTATTTATCGCTATTAAGGAATCGCTTTTGGATTTGTTGATGCATGTGCACCGAAATGTTTCGAAAACAATTTTCTAGGGCCCTTGCTTTCTTTCAGTGTGAATCAGAGTAGCACGTTTGTCCACTTAGTGGCTGTCTTTGAAAGGTACAACTAAGTCATCTGCTGTATGAAATTCGTACATCAGAAATTGCCTAACCTTGCTCATTACATCGAGATGTGTTCTGGGAATCTAGCAACTCTATACTACCCTAGGTATTATCCCTGCTCTTGAGTGCCATCCATGCTTCTAGGCGTTATACTACAAATCAGTGCATCACATGACTATGCAAAGTAAATAGTGCGGCCTCATCCATTGGTCGAGATATAGAAAAACCACAGGAGTTTAACCCATAAACCCAACTGAGATCTGGGTAGGTACAGTATAAATGCAACAATATCTCAGCAGGATATATTGTAATTACTTAAACTTGTATGTACAAGACATTACAGTCGGCGAACAAAAGAGAGGATGCTTCAAATAATTCAATCCATGCGCCCATAGGCGTCATATATTATAAGAAGATCAGTAAATGTACATAACAGTTGTTAAAGCACTGTAGGGTATAAATACCCACGCAACCCTAGTGGAATGTGTACAAAGTGCTCGTGACAGTGAAGTAACGGCGCAAGTGACAACGTGAAAAACCCCACAGCATACGGCGCAGGAGAGTTTACAATATATACAGATTAAAAGGTTCAAACATCAACTTGTTCAATTATACAATTAGTAATTTCCGTTTATGTTAATGAATCAAGGGTCAAAGTGCGCCTAAGGCGTTCGAGCTGGTGGGCAATGGTCGACGGCGTTTCGATCCTCTTAGATAAGGATCATCTTCAGGACCTGGGTCGCCTATTCGTGGAGTGCTCTGTGGATAGAAATATGTATCAGAGCGGCTGAAGGGGGGGGGTTGGGAAAGGGGGGAGCAGAATAGGCAGGAAGGAGGACTCTCACAAGCCTACCTGAAGCGCATTGAATCAAGCGCTGGCGTGGGGGAAGAAGCGACGATGATGTTGAGGCTGGCAATGAAGTGGAGTGAAATTAATGGATGGAATCCACCGCAAATGCTATGGGAAGCAAGAATAGGAGTGTGACCGTGGGGAAGGCTGAGTGCACTGGGCGGAAGGCTGGAAGTGCACGGGAAAGGAGTCGACGGCGGGATAGACAAAAAACTCACCACTATTAGAATTGAATCGGCGTGATTGCAGGGACGTGCACCTTGTTCGTGAGTCGAGGTTGCAGGACACGGCCTAATGGAAAGGGTGAATGAACGGGGAGGGAGGTTAAAAACAATATTATTGTGTGGCGGAAAGTCAACGGGAAGGGGCATAAACGTGATCCGAGACTTACCCAATTGACGAAATGAATCAGGAGACAGGAATCAATCCACGATTTCAGGGGGACGGAGATGCCACGGTCGTGTGCTATCCTCGGTCAATGACTGTAGTCAAAGATGCGTAGCCTTCTATAAGAAGGAAACACTAGCGTTACTGGAAAAGCGTTCATTGGGTCCTCAGAGAGGGGGGCGGTACTGTTGCTGGGGGCGCTATGGGTAGGTCTGTGGAGATGGCAAGGAAAGGGAAGAGTTACACGGAACTTGGAGCGCTGGTTGGGCAGAGGGTGTGGTGTAACCAGGGACGCCTGGAGTCAGAAACTCGGAAATGCAGGGGGAAGGATAATTGACCATTCAGAAAGGAAATGGGGAATGGGGACACCTTCCATAATTAAGTGCCACGCATGGCTGGAGATATTCAAGGTTTTAACAGTATAAAACCATGCAAACGAAAGGGAAGAGTTTGCACGGATCTATGAAACACTGATTGGGCAGGGGGTGTGGTGTAGCCAGGGACGCCTGGAGTCAGTCGTTCGGAAATACAGGGGGAAGAATTAAGGGGAACAGTGATTGACAATTCAGAAAAGGAAAAAGCGGAAGGGGGGGGGTTGGGGGGGGGTGGTGGTACCTTTCATAATTGATCAACCTCGCCTTCCCCCCAGAGGCAGTAATCTTCAAGCTCTCCTTAACAAAAGTGAATGCAAATGGATAACACGCTGTAACTCTGTGAACCAGGGCCTGAACACCATCGATGAGTGGAACAGCACTATCCATTTCTCTTCCTGAGGTTCTAGTTACACAGCCCACATGATCTTGTGCCCTTCCATGATGTATTCTCACTTCTGCCCCTTGTCAGTCCCCTGACAATTGTGATATACGTTCAGACTAGAACCATCCTTTGTTTAATTATCCCTTACTACTCTTCCAGAGTGTCTCATGTATGTCACTTACACTTTGGTATGGGACCATGTTGTTTTGTTTGCATGTTCTAATATTTTTAAAAACCTTGAATATCTCCAACCTTGCGTGGTAGGCAATTATCTGCCACTTTATGTCAAGTGCATCATGATTCTTTTCCAAGTAATGCGTCACCAGAGGGGCTGTGGTGATCTTACAGTTTATTCTGCTTTTATGCTGGATGATTCTTTGCTTTACCATCTGTGTCGTCTGTCCAATATAGATGAAATGGCATGGACATTCAATGGCATAGATAACATTCTGTGAGCGACAATTGGTGAACGTATTCAGAATGTGTGATTGGTTGTTGAATCTGAATTCCTTGGTGTTAACTGTAAGTTCACAGACGCTACATGATTGGCATTTGTAATGGCCCAGTACAGGTGGCAAACCCCAAGTGGAGGTGATGGTATTTGGTGTGGCCAATTTGCTGGGCCAAGTGATAGCATGAACCAAGTGATTGGATAGATTATTGCCGCGTTTGAAGGAGAAAAGAGGTGGCTCCTGAAATGATTTATTGGTTCGCAGGAGTGTCCAATTTCGTGAAATGATTTTCTTTACTTGATTGCTGCTTGGACTGAACTGGGATACAAATGGAATGCGAGAATTGTTTTTTTAGGTTGGGGTGTAAGTAAAAGATCACGATGGCAATACCAAGCCCTTTTGCGAGCTCGTGAAACCAATCTGCGTGGGTAACCTCTGTTGGTGAGTTTTTTGCACAGGACCTCGGATTCCCTGAAATAGTCCTGGCGCCATTTACAATTCCTCCGAATGCGAAGGAATTGACCATAAGGTAGCCCATCCTTGAGTCCACGGGGGTGGTAACTCGAGTAATGTAACAGAGTATTTCTCTCCGTGGGTTTTCGGTACAGTGATGTTCCAATCATACCTTCTTCCGCATGTATGTTCAGGTCTAGGAATGGCAGGTCATTGGTTTTATGTTCACACGTAAATTTCAAATGAGTTTGAGAGTTGTTCAACCACTCGACAAAGGATGTTAAAGTCACGGCGCACCCCTTCCAGAGTAAGAGGACATCGTCAATGTATCTTCGCCACAGGGAAATCTGATGTCTGAGTGGGTTGATGGGTGAATGTAAAAGACATGTTTCAAGTTTGGAGAATGGCAAAATTTGGGGCAAAGCAAGCGCCCATAGAAACACCTTTGATTTGTAGACAAAAATCATCCTTGTACAGGAAATAATTGTTTTCTAAGGAAATATGCAACAGATCCATGATAAATTCTGTGGGAATACGGGTGGGTCTTGGTCTGCTTTCAAGTAATTCGGAGATGGCTAGAAGACCTTCGTCATGTGGGATGTTCGTATATAGGGATTCTATATCCAAACCAGCCATCAATTCGGTCTCAGTGTCATAAGGTCTGTCTTCAATGGTCTTGATCAAGTCAATACTGTCTCGAATGAAAGTGTCCATGAGGGGGACAAATTCCTTAATCACTGCATCTACGTATTTGCCCAGTGATTAAGGAATTTGTCCCCGACTGTAATGTCTTGTACATACAAGTTTAAGTAATTACAATATATCCTGCTGAGATATTGTTGCATTTATACTCATCCATTGGTCAGCAGTCTGGAGCAAACACACATGCGCAGGACTCTTCCATGGACCATCTGGCACATGAGTCAGGGCATCAAGTGGATGGCGCTTTTATCTCAGGTCGAAGACCTGCTTGAAGGCGGCCTTCTGGGCCCTAACAATGACATGATGAACCTGGCTCTTAGGGGAGAATGCCCTAATGACTTCTGCGTAAATGTGATATAGGCAGTTCTTCTGTAGGGTACACCAAATCACCCTTGTATAATAGTAACCAAGCTGCCCAACGCCTTCTCAGCTCAAAGAAACAGCTGACCTTCTTTTGTTCGTTCATTCTGCTCTAGCTTTACTGCTTTAATGTACGGTTTTATTGTACGGCTGCACTGCTGCTCGCGATCCAATTCCCCATCAAGCCTGTACTTATCAGCGTGTCCTGCTGGGTTTCTCCAAATTCATCATTGTCTAATATAACAGAGATGTACATTATTGCATTTTTAAATGAATCCTATTAGGACACCACCTTGTAAAATGAAAAGTCTCTGTGATTTCCTTGTCATCCCACTGCCTCGCATATCCGGCATAAGATGAAAGATAAAATACACAATTTCACATGCATCTCTCCTGGGGCTCATGTACTTTTTAATATTTGTGAGAGAAAAAAACTCTGGGGTATATTTAGGGCAGTTTAAGAATGTATTCGGTGGTGCAACGCAATGAAAGGCATAGCTGCCATTTACTATGTATTTAAAAAGCCCAAGCGTGCAGTGCGCCACATGTGAGTGTAACGCAAACCTTAGCGGATATACCACTCTGATTGATAGGGGTATATGTAATTATGCTATATAAGTTAAAGCAGACTTTTTATACATTTGGGTATTTTATGCGGTACAGGTCTAGCGCCATGGAGTAACCAGATTAGAGAATTTCCATTGCCTCAAGGGCATATGAAACCCCAGAAGGTGTAAGGACAGCCTATGGTCGGATAGATCCAGTTGAGGCTACATTTCAGAAACAAATTTGAATAGTAATTAGATCAGCTGTAGACAGCACACAGATTTGCAATTTAAGTTGTAAAGAGATCGAGTCCCTCCCAGATAAATCGATTGTATGTCCAGATTTGAGACCGGTATAAGAACCCTGCCATCCATGTTCAAATATCACCACGTTAGCCAGAAGCCACCATAGGAATTGTATCTCAAGAAGTGCATGTGCTCGTTTTGTGTTGTGGCTGCCTCACTATTTTGGCGCAGCCAGGACCCAAAATGTTAAAGTTACAAAGCCACACAAGGGCAGAATTGTGACGCATTGTATGGCTTTTAAAAAAAGTAACCTTGCACCAGGGAGGTGTTCCATTGGTGGAACTTTGGTGTTCCCATGCATCCACCCATAGATTTTGATGCAATCCCACACTTACAAAGGTCTGTAGTCCTCAGATTGAGACAAAATTGTGTCAACCACAGACACAGGCATAACAACGAGAAATATATGTATTTCTCCTTGTTACTTCCTTTTTATATGTGTGCTGCATTCCGCATCACATACAGAAAAGGAGAATGTAAGGATTGTTTTGGCCAGGATGGTGTCCCTTTCTGCACAAAAACAATCCTGTTCGTAAAGCAGGCACCCTTGCAGCATGGCACAAGCCTGCCTGTATTGGCACCAGGCTGCATACAGTGCACCAGTATTAGGAGAAAGCAGAAGGTATGGCACATTTCTGCTCCATTTCTTGCAATGCAGGGCAGCAACTTTGTGTGAAACTTTATTAAGTCTGTCCCTTGGTGTCCCTGCAGTTGGATCTCGAGAGCCCCTACGAGAGTGAGAGCACCTGTCGACTGTGTTCATGCTGGAAGGGTCTCCAGGGGCTCTTTCAAAGAGTGGAATGACTACTGTGGAGAAACCCTGAGCATTTGGAACTGCCTCTCCATAAACCCCTGCTGTGATCTCTCTAGCATTTGTGCTAACTCCAGTTCTTAGTATATTCTCTTGAGACATGCCAACTGTTTGTTAATCAAGCACAAAGATAAGAAAATAATGTAGTAAAGATTATTTGCAGTATATTTATAAACATTATATGATCATGCGGCAATTAATGTTACATTGCATATATAATTGCCGTGAATTTATTAGTCCATCAAAACATACAGAGATCCTGTATATGCATTACCATAATGTGTTTATTTAATGATAGCATTTTAGAACATTATATAGGTAAAAAGTGCTTGAATGTCAAAAGCTCACTCAGCGCAATCAAGGGTACAATTGGGAAGGAGCATATGGAAATTACAAAAATATACCAATAGATGACAACATATTTGTATTATGTATTTGTTGGTACAGAATTATTGAGGTGCATTCCAATAGTCTAATCCAAACAAATTATAAATCCGCTGCTCAAATTGGCTATTATATAGATAGTGTTTCAACTCATATGGGTTTATTGGCTCATCATCAGGACGGGATAAATTGGGAGCATAAGCAGATTATAGGTTTATAAGGCAAAACTGGCCTCTGTGTTGTGGATTCAAAGCGATTTAGCGTAGGGAAAAGGATGAACAATTTTGTTCCAGGAAATACAGCTTCTAAAAGGTTATAATTACATGAATACATTATCGAAATTAGCATGTATAGGCCTCTGTGTGACTTGATGTATTAATGCATTGATTACAATTCTTCATGTAACGTGATATTATTTACTGCATGATAATATAATATTTAGAAATATATCACAATAAACAGTTGTTGGTTTGCTCTATTGATTGCCCCTGATTCCAGGGCAGCCCGTATTGTTCCCCCTTCTGTTTAAAAATAAGGCCCCCATCTCCCTCAGAGGGAAGCAGTGTTCTCAACTTTAAATACATTGTACAGCAAAGATGCACCGTTCACCATTAACCCAACTACAAATATTTTAATTTTCTCTCGTAATGATTGATTCGTGCTACAAAAACGTGATATCAGTGTGGCTACGTTGAGTCAGAATTAAAATGTGGCTCTCTGATCCCTTAAATAGGGACATTGCCTGTGCTAACTTCTTGTTAATTGGAGTTACCTTTCAATTTACGAAATATTAATTGGGGAGCACGTGTTGTTAGCATTAGGAACATTGTTAACAAAATGCCAAGCACAGTGAAATGATTTCACCGAGGCATTAGTCTTACCAGAGTTCAGCAGCAATGTCTCTGAAAAAACCTTCACTGTGACCATGATGGAGATGTGGTCATAGAAAATGCATTAATCTTAAAAGAAATGGTAGATGAAACATTCGATACAGAGGAGGGTAATCAGAAACCGTGCCCTGGTTTGCTTTTAATGAAACTGAAGACTGCCATGGAATGTCTGAAGATAATATACACATTGTAGCCGACTAAACAGTGTCATCGATGTAATATATCAAATATTTCAAACTCAAAAGACATTACTATTGCTTCCACTACCATTAATTTTAAAGTATCTAGAGGAGTTCTCAGACAGATAAAATACGGAGGAAGAAAGAGCTGGGATATGAAGAACAAATCTACATAAAGATGCATAATGATAGGGTATGGAAAGGTTAATGAGCAAAAAGAGCAATAGAAAAAGAAAAGCTCCTCCTGCAAGCATTAAAACGTGCTTCTCTTTGAAACTACAGGAAAAACTTTCCTAAAATCATAATTATCATTAAAGAAGAACAATGTTGTCTTTATGTTTCTGTAGCCAGGTTAGACTGGCAGTGAGTTTAAGAGTCAGTAAATGGAAATGAATGGTATTTCCGTTAGTTGTATTATTTCATGTGTGATTGATGTGTCATCTAGTCATAAGATATTTTAAGATGTCGAATGAAATCAGGGATTTGAACATATTTGCAAGATATATAGGCGCTATCCTACTGTTCGCAGGTCACAAAGCAGACGCGGTGTTTGGATTGTGACTGACTTGCAAAATAAATAAAATTTTTATCTTTGAAGAACCTACTAATCAAAGCATAAAATACTACTTCGTGCATTCTGAAGATGCAGGATTTAGATGGCTGTATCTTCCATTGAAATCTCAGCTCTTAGGTGCCTGTACGGAGGTAAAGACAGTTATTAATGGCCTTATTTAGTGTTTGACGGAAAAGATACTCCATCAAAATGTTACCGATATCCCGTCTAGTTTACTACAAGTTCCATAGAACTTGTAGTAAATCAGCAATTGTAAATCAGCCGACAGGACATCAGCCACATTTATGATGGAATATACCAGCCGCCATTTTCTAAACAAGGCCCTGTGTGTTGTTTCATTAAAAGGATTGTTTTTTGCAAAATGAATGGGGCTGGCATATAAGAAAATATTTCACAGTTGTGTGAGGTCCCTGGCGGACTCACTTTAATCTCTGCTGCATGCCATTTACTGGCATAACTAGCCATCTGCAGCTTTAACACCAAATGGGGGTGTGCTTGGAAACTTCATACAAAATTACTTTACAGAGGAAGTGATTAACTGAAATTAAAGCTAAATCTAAACATATTTGATTAAGCAAACTTCTCCAAGCCAAACTGATTGCAATCTATCTGTCTATCTATCTATCTATCTATCTATCTATCTATCTATCTATCTATCTATCTATCTATCTATCTATCTATCTATCTATCTATCTATCTATCTATCTATCTATCTATCTATCTATCTATCTATCTATCTATCTATCTATCTATCTATCTATCTATCTATCTATCTATCTATATATAATATATATGTGTGTGTGTGTATAAATATATTATATATATCTATATATATGTAAACAAGCCCGCACTCCAAGGTAAATCCTTTTGGAAAATGTCATTGCAACTGACACGTTTTGACCTCTCTGGTCTTTCTCAAAGTCAACTAACAGTGAAGTATTGTGCCCTACTTGATATAGAAACCACAGAAAACATAGTGCATCAACATAAAGAAAAGACTTCCGCTATACATTTTCTGCATGTATGTCAGTCTAAGAGGATAGACTCAAAAATATATTTTAACAATAAATTAGTGAGTGACAAAAAATGATGTGAATAAAAAGGAAATAAATGCATCTGACCATTTAAAAAGAAAAAAACATTACAATCGGTGATGCGAACTGTGTGATGCCCATATAGTAAATCTGAGAAATATGGATAGTTAAGCGACCAATGTCTACTTTGTCTACTTTGCATATGAGAATGTAAGACATAGTACCCAAAGCTATAGGGATCAACCGACCCCCATTATTACGGGACTGTCTCCTAAGTAGCCAAGCAAGTGACAACCAGCATGTGCTTGCTAAAGGGCTTAAATTAATAAGAAACTGATGAAATGTGTAGGGATCAACACTGGGTGGGCCAATCCACTCCGAGGATGGCTAATATACCAGTCATACCCAGATTCTCATCTGGAAATTGATCAATCACATGACTGAGCATACAACATATATATATATATATATGTAGACTGTCAACTCAAAAGGAAAAAGAAGAAAAGGAGACGGGGAGGGAGGGGAAAGACAACTCATATAAAGCAAAAATGTAGGGAGAGGAGATAAAGGAAGAATATAACAGAAGGGTTCAAAGGTAGGAGTCAATTGACATCTCAGCCCAAATGTACATGGAGCTCCTCATCTTGATTGAGGCCACCGGGATGTTTGCTGTTTAGGCGGATGATATACTGGGACTCTAGTCTCCGCAGAGCATGTTCTCTGTCCCCACCTCTTACTCTAGACCGAACCCTGTCAACACCAATGAAAGAAAGATCTTGAGAACTTCAGTTCTGTTAGAGCCATGCATCAAATTACAATGTCTAGCCATAGGATATGTCACATCATTGTTCCTAATAGCCCTGGGATGCTCCAGAATCTTTTTCTTGACAGGAAAAATTGTGCAGCCCACATAACGTAAACCACATACACAAGTCAAAACATACACTACAAAATCACTGTTGCAGTTGATGAATTGTTTGGTCTTATGCTTCTTGCCACTAGCTAACTGAAACATTTTCACATTAGTACTGTGTAAGCACGCTCTGCATTTTCCGCATTTGTGAAAGCCCGGAAGTTATTTTAACCACGAGCCGCCCTGTGCATGCCCTGGTTCCTCAAAAGTGTGTACCAAAATGTCCAATGGCTAAGTAATGTATATATATATATATATATATTCACTGAAAAAACCATAGGTTTCACACACGTTATAGTTAGGAATTAGCATTTAAAAAACCTTGCAAATTCACTGAAAAAACCATAGGTTTCACACATGTTATAGTTAGCTGGACATTTCACTTGTGAAAAACCATTGAAATTCCCCCGTTATAGTTAGTGCAGGCAACTATAACTTACGCGACCGCAATCCTCTGCTGATGCTAATACTGTATTTAGACACTTATTTGCCCATGTCTTCTTCCATTAAATTTTAGCTATACATATATTACAAATATTTTTTTTTAATAAAGACACATATGTCATCAGCAGAGGATTGCGGTCGCGTGAGTTATAGTTGCCTGCACTAACTATAACGGGGGAATTTCAATGGTTTTTCACGAGTGAAATGTCCAGCTAACTATAACATGTGTGAAACCTATGGTTTTTTCAGTGAATTTGCAAGGTTTTTTAAATGCTAATTCCTAACTATAACGTGTGTGAAACCTATGGTTTTTTCAGTGAATTTGTACGGTTTTTTAAATGCTAAGTTACTTTACGCCGTTCGTGGCGTGCGCGCCCACTTCACGCAGTTCGTTCCGTGCACACACGGTGGGCGCACCGTGTGCCCACGTTACGCTGGGTGGGCCATGTACGCACGATGCGCTTCGCGCACCGTCCGCACACGGAGGACATATTATGCGCTTCGTTGTGAAAGGTTATCTATTAAATGTTCTTTGATTTCGCATATCATTCATTCGCTCCTGCCTGTAGGTAGGTTTAGCTAGGACTTAGTTTCCATAGGAAAGGCATTTTATAACGTGCCTATAACTTTGGCATCATTTGAGCAATCTTCATGAACTTTTCCCAAAAAGGTGTCAAAGTAGGTTCTGGTTGTAATGGAACGTTTGGGGGTGATCTATGCAGTGGGGACTGAGAAATAGGGTGCGAAAAAAAGGCTGCGATTGTAACGTTAATTCCCATAGGAACTCGTTGTCGAACCTACAGCCCGAACCGTTGCACGGAATTACACCAAATTTGGCAGAAAGGTAGATGTCGCTTCGCAGATTGTGCTTTTTGTTATTTGGTGCAAATCTGTCTAGTAGTTTTTGAGAAATGTAGGCCGAAATTTATAGATATATCTCTGGCCTCTGATATTTAGTGACGATTTCCTGAGTAATCGCGGATGCATGCGCCAACAGGAATGCCCTGATTGGCTGGACGCAACCTGAACAGAAAGTTACAGCTGCCATTTTATCAACTTGGAACAGTTTCCAGGGCTGAAAATTTGTGTGAAAGCCCACATAAGGGGTCAGGGTGGATTTACTCTGACCCCATGTTTGTGAAATGGGTATGTTAGTGATACAAGTTATGTGTTCAAAATAGATTTTTGTAATCGCATGTGATATTCATGATGACGTGCAATTGCCCACATGGCCCCCCGTGTACCATCGTGGGGATATCGTGAATATATCGTGATTTCATTGTGAATTTTGGAGAAAATATATAAAAAATATATATTTCTACGCACTCACCAGTCACTGTTACACACTCATGTATGCACTTACAAACTCACTCATACACTTATACACCCATTCACATACCCACTCACACATTTATACATTCAGTCACATACCCACTCAGATACTCATGCACCCACTCACATACCCATTCAAATACTCATGCACCCACTTACAGACTCATTCGGAAAGGGATTCACCCATGTGCAGACCCACTCAGAGACTCATGCACCTACTTAGAGACCCACTCATAGACTCATGCATACAGTCTCATACCCACTTAGAGGCTCTTACACCCACTCACAGACCCACTTGGGCACTCATGCACCCACTCACAGACCTGCTAAGATACTCATGCACCTACTTACAGATTTACTCAGAGAGTCAAGCACCCACATACAGACCCAATCAGAGACTAATGTGCATTGTGGGGGTGCGAGTTATAGTTAGCTCAGCTAACTATAACTACTGAATTTCTCTAGTTTTGTACGAGTAAAATATCAGCCGAGCTATAACGTCCCTGTAACCTTTAGTTTATTTCAGTAAAAAAAAAAAAAATATATATATATATATATTCACTGAAAAAACCATAGGTTTCACACATGTTATAGTTAGCTGTACATTTTACTGATAAAAAACCAATGAAATTCCCCCGTTATAGTTACTGTAGGCAACTATAACTCACGCGACCGTAATCCTCTGCTGATGCTAATACTGTATTTAGACACTTATTTGCCCATGTCTTCTTCCATTAAATTTTAGCTATACATATATTACAAATATTTTTTTTTCATAAAGACACATATGTCATCAGCAGAGGATTACGGTCGCGTGAGTTATAGTTGCCTACAGTAACTATAACGGGGGAATTTCATTGGTTTTTTATCAGTAAAATGTACAGCTAACTATAACATGTGTGAAACCTATGGTTTTTTCAGTGAATTTGCAAGGTTTTTTAAATGCTAATTCCTAACTATAACGTGTGTGAAACCTATGGTTTTTTCAGTGAATATGAACGTTTTTTTAAATGCTAACTTACTTTACGCCATTCGTGGCGTGCGCGCCCATTTAACGCAGTTCGTTCCGTGCGCGCACGGTGCGCTTCGCGCACCGCGCGCCCACTTTACGCAGTTAGTGCCATGCACGCACGGTGGTCACGCGGTGCGCTGCGCGCACCGCGTGCCCACATTATGCGGGATGGGCCATGTACGCACGACGCGCTTTGCGCACCGTGCGCACATGGGGGACATATTATGCGCATCGTTGTGAAATGTTTTGTTTATTATTTTCAATTGTTTGATATGCCATGCACAAATGGTGCCCTTAGGGCACCATTTGCACTTGGGGTGGGGAGAGTGTGGATAATTTTTTTTTTTAAACCAATTTTTACCGTACGCGTACGGTAAGCGTAATCGGCGATTTTTCGAAAAAAAATAAAGAATTTTTTTGGCCTTGGGGGTTGTTTGGGGGCCCGTATATCACTGCTGGGTGAATATTATCTCAATAAACTGCCCCTTTACACATTTTTGGGCTTCATTTATGCTGCCCCACTCAGAGTGCGAGAGAGAAAATGGCGGCCACCGCTTCCTGGTTTCGGCCGAATCGAATGTTTACTAAGATCTAAGAGCCAATCAGAATCGCGCTCTCGCACGTCACCGTACGCGTACGGTAAGCGCACCGTAAGCGCACCGTAAGCTGGCTCAGATATATATATTGATTTAAAGGCTATTTTCTCAGAATCTACTGAACAGATTTACACCAAACCTACAAAAGGCACTTCCTTGACCTGAGGACTACCTCTCTGCCAAATTTCAAGTAATTCTGTTCAGCCGTTCGGGCTGTAGCTGTGTCTAAAGGTCCTATGGAAAAATGCATGGGAAAAACGCGTTTTGGGACCCCCCTTTTATCTCAGCCCCCGCTTGACGAATCCCCCCGAGACTTTCAGGGTAGGAGCGGAGCGTAGCGCCCCACCTATTTTGAAAAATTTGCGAGGATTCGTCGACCGGCGCAAAAGTTATTCAAAATAGAATGTTGCGGATTTCCTATGGAAACGTGGTCCTAACTATAACTACCTACTGGCGACCGCCAGTAGGTAATATATATATATATATATATATATATATATATATATATATATATATATATATATATATATATATATATATATATATATATATAGCTACAGGTCTATATATCCTTCCCGTCCTGCATACTCACTCATACTGAAGGAGAACCGGTGACTGGACAACATGAAAGCCAATGGTGAGGACTATAAAGCTTTAATCATTTTTATCTCGAAAAGGCCTCCCCCGACCCCAGAATTGTGCTGCACAGGTGCCGGTTTAGGAACTGCTGGTTACTTTAAATGCAACAAGGGTGTACTTTTCACCATTTGGAAGCGAGTACAGGATACAATACCCATTGTATCTTATTTATTATTTTAAATGTGTGGTAAACTCCCCGCTGTGCTGTGCCTGAATGTCATCAGCTCTGGCTTCAGAATGTATTTACGGACCCCAAATGTTGTTGGAGGGGACACTTGAAGCCGTAAAATTAATGTGCGTCTCGAATGCCCAGCCGTTAACGTATGCATTTAATGCAGTTCTCCATAAAGCTACAATTTATACAGCACCTTTAAAGCACTAGTACTATAAGATGGCTCACGCTGTTTTTTTTAAACTCAACTATTGTATGGTTTTAAATATGCTAAATCATGTTTTACAGTTATTCGCGCAATAATAACAAATTTTAGGTTGACCTGATATCATTACGTTGATTATTCAGTGCATCATGCATGCTATCATAATTTATGTGGAAATTCTAGGTAGTCCATTATTATTATTATTGCTGTGATTCACAATTTCTAAACTGTAATTGTATTTCATTTGCACATTTTGTGTGTTATGTAACACACGGTATTTTTTATCATGAGCTGCATTCCTTCTATGTCCATGACTTGCATTTCTTCTATGTGTGTGATTTGGATAATATATGAGGTGTTTGTAAAATGGTGCCAACTAGATCGACAAAGGCTGCTGCGGCAGCCGAAACTCGTCTGTCTTGGCTTCCCGGGTCGAGGAAGGCCAGTTGAAATGAAGAAGCCTTACATCTTGCAGCCTTGTGTGTATGCTCTCTGTCCATCCAAAGTGGGAGGTGTTCTGATATATATATATATATACACATACATATATATATATATATATTTTAAAACGCAAAGTGAAACAAAGCGTGGCGCTCACTCTCAAGGATATTCAAATTACTTTATTCTGCTCCCATCGGCAGCCAAACGCGTTTCGGCCATGCTGGCGTTCGTCCCAAAAAAAAATATATATATATATATATATATATATATATATATATATATATATATATATATATATATTCACTGAAAAAACCATAAGTTTCAGGGGTGTTATAGTTAGCTGGACATTTCCCTCGTACAAAACCCTACAAATTCCCCTGTTATACTTAGCTCAGCTACCTATAACTCGTGCCCCCGCAATGCACTGCTGATGACGTCACATATTACATCACTCATGGCATGGTCAGTGACATCACTGATGACATCACTGATGACATCTCAAATGACATCACTGATGACATCACTGATGACATCATCCATGTGATAAATTACTGCATCTTCTCACACCCTAATTTAACCGTTGATACACCAACTCAAAATTTCAGACGTCCATTCTCAAAACCATAGATACTCCAATACCAATAACTACATACCCACTCATTAACTCTTAGGTCTACATACACCTCCACTCACTCACCTGTACAGTCACTCATACTTACAGTCACTCCGTACAAGACTATCATATGCATTTATACACCTACATAGACACTCACACACCACCAATCATCCATAGAGGTACTCTAACACCTAGTCAGTCATGCAAATAATTAATCACACTCCCATTTACTCACCTATGCAATTATACATACTCAAGTTCACTTACTCATAAAAATAGTACCACATTCTTACGCTCTTATACAATCATTGATAGAAGCACACACTCATCCATACAGCCACTCTCACAATCACACACTCTCACATATACCCACTTATATACTCTTACACGCATATATACTGCCTTTCACATATGTAGTTAGTCACACATGTACCACTGAGATATACATTCAATCCCTAACACACCCATACATACACTCACTCAACCATATAGTTATCATGTTTAATGATTTTGATTGGATTTGTATATTTTTCAAATTCAGTGTGTCAATTTCATTAATTACGGTTTTTTTTAAATACTTTTTTATCACCATTTTTTAAACTTATTTTTTCAATTAATACTTAGAAAAATTAAAAAATATTATTTGAACTTAATGGGTTTTTCAAACATATTTTTGTATATTTTTCAAAATATTTTTTTAACTATATGTTCAAAACTTTATTTTATATATTTTTTTCCATGATTTTTGGATCCGCGCACCCTATGCGCACCGTACTTGATCCCTACGCGTTAGCATCCGCGCATGGTATGCGTCGGGTACGTGGTTAGTGCGCGATTCTAATGCGACCGGTACGCGATTCCCAGCCTATACGCGAAACGTTCGATGTACGTAACGCGACGTTTACGCGCTTCCACGATGCATCATGTGCTTCTATGACGCGGTAGGTGTGCAGATCCCGCAAAATATTTAACATTTTAAAAAACATATATATGTATTTCATGTGAATATTAATTGAAGACAAACTCTAAACTAGTCTTAAAAGTAATATATTTTTACATCTAATCCTATAATTTTTTTTAATTCAATTTCGTGGATGCGCGCTGGGTGCGTGCAGCGTAAGCGCTGGGTGCGCGGATCCCATGTGACCTGCAAAAAAAGAGATTTGATTGGTTCATTACACTTCCTGTTCTAAGTATTGAAAGACCCCACCCAATTCAATCATTCTTCTTTCACCTTCTTTGGAGGAGCATCTTTTTGCAGAGAAGAAGATTTTTTAGACTAAGTTTACACTTAGCTCTAACTTTTTTCAACTAAAAATAGCTTCAGGGCAGCTGGCATCACCTGAATCTCCTCACTCATCTGAGGATGAATTTTTGGTGGAGGCACCACCCAAAGAACGTTTTTCTTCAGTGATGTGGAAATGTTTTACTTTTCCCGAGGGGCAGAATAAGACCAATGCTACCTTGCAAACGAGTGCTGTCGCGAGGGGATCCTAACAAGAAATACTCGCGCGGCACGGCAAGTATGATGAAGCACCTGAGGACCCTTCGTCCAAACAATCTTGCATGACAAGAGTGCAAACGGATGAGAAACACTCCTGCTCCTGCGCCTTCCACCTCATTGCAGCCGAGCACCTCAAGAGTGCATCCATCAGCCCAAAATTTGGACATCCGTACACAATTTCAATATTTAAAAGTGCTCTGCACTAAGTGCAATGCAACTTTGTGCTACGGTGAGCAGTCGATCGATCTGATCTGCCGCCGGCAAGAAAGTCACATTTGCTAGTTTTTTATTTATTTTTTTTGTTTCCTGAAGTTCATTGTTTGGTTCCTCCTGTTTTGTTTTCTGGGGTTTTTTTTCCAGAAAAACCAAAAAAATCACAAAATTGTTAGAAAACCCCCCCAAAAAAATATAAAAGAAGAAAGAAGAAAAAAAAGTTCTTGTAAGAACTAACTTTCCTGGTTTAAAAAAAGAGCTAAATTTCTTTGTTAGTGTGTGAAAGTTTAGATGAATGTATGTGTAGTACGTAATTGACTGAATGAATGCATTAGTAGTGTATGGTGAATGTATAAGTGCAGAACTATGAGGAAGTGCTGCAGCATCACACAGTAACCTCTTTAACTGCAGTGTGCTGTAGTACTTCCAAAGCACAGGGATGCAACATATGTACATAAATATGTTGCAAATTTATGCTTCTGTCTGCATGGCTGCTTAAACTGCAGCCATGTGGTGACACAGGCACCCTTGCACCATAGTGCAAGGATATCTGTGTCAAGTGCTGTTTGTTTTTCTACAGGAAGACACACCTTCCTGCACAAAAACAATGAGAAAATGCATTTTTCTCCTTCAATGTATGCTGAACAGTTCAGCATTCATTGAAGATATAAAAATGTGGAGAAATTAAAACAATTCTCCTTGTTGTGCTTTCCTACACCAATTTAGACATGTGTCTTGTTCTATGAGTATTAAGTGCAATCATGCACAACAACACTTATCGAACACCCTTTCAACACAAAGTGGTCTACATGATGAGGTTGTATTTACATGGAGTATAAAAAGTGCACAAAGTGCCTTTTCCTCTCTTTGTAAATATGAAAGAGTATCTTATACAATAACTATGTTACAAAAAGTGACATATTTCCATTTTTAAAATTCCTTGCGAATGATAAAAGGTAAGCACAGAGTTTTGTCTGCAAAGATGTTCAAAGAAGAATGATTGAAATAATTGCGGTCCTTCATAGCTAAAATGGGAAATATTATGAACCCCTCAAATCTCTTTTTTTGCAGGTCACATGATATCTGATTTTGGTCAGATTTCAAAACTACATAGGTATAAACAGAGTGTTTTTAGAAACATGTTTCAACTTTGTAGCTTCTTGCAGACCTCCTCATTCTGCATATTGAGACTTAGTTAAACTTACCTTCACAGTAATAGGAATAAAAAATGGTACACATTTTTTTCACATTTTCATTCCAATCTAAATTCATAAAAATTGCTTATTTTAAAATTTTGGATCTGTGAAAGAAAAGGAAAAAAAAATATAACATGTAATAACACAGCATAATATCCACAAAGTCATTTTTTGCCTTTTTTGCTGTTCTCAGAATATATTAAATTTCACTAAAAATAGTGATTTCAATCGTACTCATCACTTAACAGCGGGCAAAAAAAAACAATGTCAAAGATTGTTAAAAAAACCCAACATGCTATTCTCAAACAAAAAAACAAGATACAAATCACAGATATATAAAATGCATACAGTTAACAAAATGTTATAAGTTTAACTTACAAAAACTGTAAATGTTGTTGCTTTAAAATATTCACCAAATCTAAGGATGAATTTTTGGAGGATTCACCACGCCCACAACGTTTTCCTTCAGTGGTGTGGAAATTTTCTACTTTTCTCGAGGGACAAACAAAGACCAATGCCACCTTCGTCACATGCAAGACTTGCAAAAGAGTTCTGTTACGAGGGGATCCTAACAAAAAATAGTCGTGCGGCACGGCAAGTATGATGAAACACTGAAGGACCCTTCATCCAAACAATCTTGCACGAGAAGAGTGCAAACAGATGAGAAACCCTCCTGTTCTGTATCTGTAAAAAAGAATCACAAATAAATGTATATTAATAACTTTCAAATTTATACTATTCCATTACTGTACAAACACATATTATATAAAAACTGACTAAGAAACTATAGCCCTGAACCACAAGTGTGACGATCGTTAAAACACTACATGCATAGTGCATACTACTTTGAAGCAGTTCATGCCCTAAAGCCTACTTCACTAAAAGACTACATGCTAACTGACTGCATGATTACAGTACTATAAGGAGACACACTGGGTGAGTGACAGGGTGTTTGTTAGAAATGTATGAATACTAACTAGGGAATTGAAGGTGTGAAAGACAACTGTGTAGGTGATTAGAGGACTGCATCCATACTGGATAGGCATTTAAAGCAGTCCATGTGCTAAGGCCTGGCTCACTGCATGAGTACTTGGGTACTGACTGAATGATTAGACTACAGCAAGGAGAGTGCCTAGGTGAATTTATAAGTGGTAGGCTTTTCGCACAGGGAATGGATTAGTACTTGGTACTGAATGGGTCACTAGAGGAGTGCAAAGGGAGTGACAGGATGTTTGCTGGACTGTATGGATACTGACTAGGGAATTGAAAGTGTGAAAGAGAAGTGTCTAGGTGATTAGAAGACTGCATACATAGTGGATAGGGGTTTGAAGCAGTCCATGTGCTAAGGCCTGGCTCAGTGCATGAATACTTAGGCACTGACTGAATGATTAGAGTACTGCAAAGATAGTATCTTGGTGAATTTATAAGTGTTTGGGTTTTGGCACAGTGAATGGATTAGTACAAGGTGCTGAATGGGTCACTAGAAGACTGCAAAGGGAGTTACAGGGTGTTTCCTGGAAGTGTATGGATACTGACTAGCGAATTGAAAATGTGAAAGACAAGTGTATAGTAAGTTAGAAGAATGCATGCATACTGCATAGACATTTGAAGCAATCTATGTGGTAATGTATGGTTCACAACATGAGTACTTGGAAACTGACTAAATCATCACACTACTGCTAGGTTAGTGCCTGGGTAAAACCTTTACATTTTCAGTTCTGGCACAGTGAAGAGAATAGTACATGGTACTGCACTTTAGTGTCAAACCCTGACTCATTTTATCAATGCATAAGCAAAGAATAGCTTCTAAAGCTACTAAAACTTGACAACATGACCAATTTTAAAACAGTTATCTGTCATCAAATACACTATGTTACCAAATGCTTCTCTCACAATCCTTACCCAAATGTACACAGACTCACAGTGTGATTTTAGACAGGCAACACTATCCCTAGCAGTTTACCAAAACTCATTCACTAGTCTAGAAGACGTAATGGTACTGCACACAATCTACATATTTAAGTACAGCACATTAGTGTCAAAGCATGACTCATTTAATCAACGCATAAGCAAAGACTGGCTTCTAATGCTACTAAAACTTGACAACATGACAGGTTTTAAAAGAGTTATCTGCTAAAAAATACACGATGTTACCAAATGCTTCTCTCACAGTGGTTCCCAAATGCACACAGACTCATAGTGTGATTCTAGACAACAACCACTAAACCTAGGAGGAAATGTCCTACTTTTCTCGAGGGGCAAACAAAGACCAATGCCACCTTCGTCACGCGCAAGATTTGCAAAGGAGTTCTGTTACGAGGGGATCCTAACAAAAATACTCGTGCGGCACGGCAAGTATGATGAAACACCTAAGGACCCTTCATCCAAACAATCTTGCACGAGAAGAGTGCAAACAGATGAGAAACACTCCTGTTCTGTATCTGTAAAAAAGAATCACAAATAAATGTATATTAATAACTTTCAAATTTATACCATTCCATTACCGTACAAACTCATTTTATATAAAAACTGACTAAGAAACTATAGCCCTGAACCACAAGTGTGACGATCGTTAAAACACTACATGCATAGTGCATACTACTTTGAAGCAGTTCATGCCCTAAAGCCTACCTCACCAAAAAACTACATGCTAACTGACTAAATGATTACAGTACTATAAGGAGACACACTAAAACTTGACAACATGACCGATTTTAAAACAGTTATCTGTCATCAAATACACTATGTTACCAAATGCCTCTCCCACAATCCTTACCCAAATGAACAGAGACTCACAGTGTGATTTTAGACAAGCAACACTATCCCTAGCAGTTTACCAAAACTCATTCACTAGTCTAGAAGAGGTAATGGTACTGCACACAATCTACATATTTAAGTACAGCACATTAGTGTCAAAGCATGACTCATTTACTCAACGCATAAGCAAAGACTGGCTTCTAATGCTACTAAAACTTGACAACATGACAGGTTTTAAAAGAGTTATCTGCTAAAAAATACACAATGTGACCAAATACTTCTCTCACAATGGTTCCCAAATGCACACAGACTCAAAGTGTGATTCTAGACAACAACCACTATCCCATGGAGTTTACCAAAACTCATTCACTACTGTGGAAGTGGTAAGGGAACTGCACACAATCTACATATTTCAGGACTGCACTTTTGTGTCAAAGCCTGACTCATTTAATAAAAGCATAAGCAAAAACTGGCTTCTAATGCTACTAAAACTTGACAACATGACAGGTTTTAAAAGAGTTATCTGCTAAAAAATACACAATGTGACCAAATACTTCTCTCACAGTGGTTCCCAAATGCGCACAGACTCACAGTGTGATTCTAGACAAACAACACTATCCCTAGCAGCTTACCAAAACTCATTCACTACTGTGGAAGGGGTAAGGGGACTGCACACAATCTACATATTTCAGTACTGCACTTTAGTGTCAAAGCATGAATCATTTTATCAATGCATAACCAAAGACTGGCTTCTAATGCTACTAAAACTTGACAACATGACAGGTTTTAAAAGAGTTATCTGTCAGCAAATACACAATGTTACCAAATGCTTCTCTCACAGTGGTTCCCAAATGCACACATACTCACTGTGTGATTCTAGACAAACAACACTATCTCTTGCACTATACCAAAACACATTTCTTTATCTAGAAGAAGTACTACATTTTAGTATAGAAACATAACATGACTCATTTCACAAATTCATAAACAATGACTGGTTCCTAATTCTACCAAAATATAAAAACAGCACAGTTATCCGTCTGCAAACACATGAAAAACACAAATGCGTATCGCAGAATGGTTTCTACATGCACACACACTGTCAATAAGATTGTAGAGAAAAAAATTACTCCCTACACTTTAGCAGGAGAAATACATTAGTCTGATTAAAATCAAAATAGTCTACATACATCCCCTCACAATTAAATAACTCACCTTTCAAGTTGTTTTGTAGATTAAGAAGTATATCAGTCAGACACCAGATTTTCTTTTACAGAATCTCTGCACTGTGCACCTCTCAGCAAAAACAAAGAATGGAAACGTTTCCCTTTCATTTTCCACACATATACATGTAAACATCAAATCACAATCCTTGACACATAAACTCAAAATAAAACACACATTTCCAAATGAAATACATTTCAACCCTTCCCCCAATCTGCCTTCTGCCTCTTACCATAAAAACAGGTCATGAAACACTGCACTGAGCACACAGCTCACATGTATCGCCTTAATTGCTGAAAATACATGATGAAGCTTGGCGACAAATCTTCTGATTGCTTTTGCACTATGTTTTTTCCATTCATCTTCCTCGCTACATATTCTCCGCAAGCGAAGGAATTCTCCATAGGGTATGCTGGATATATATACATTTGTAATAGTACCAGAAGTTTTCAAAAACAGAATAAACACGAAGCAACGGCGTCTGGTGTCAACACAGCAATTAACTAAACTTAATTAAAGTAGGCACGGAGTGTGAACAAATGCCTTAAAAATGCCCACTGGAGGGGCGCTAGAGGGCGCACAGCGGAATGGCTGCCTGGTGAGACAGCTCCGCCGGACAGGGACGAACAACGACTTTAACGAGCATGTAAGGGGCTGAAAAAGCAGCGGAAAACTGCTGTATTAGTACTCGGACACAAGCGACCACGCGTGGCTGGGGTGCAGGACAGACTACCGGCGCTGGAGACTCGGAGATGAGATGTTGACTGCCTGGCTGTAATCACGGCTCTTGGAACGCAGGATGGCGCCGCCCGGAGAGACCAAGGCTACTGTGGCGCGGAGCCGACGGGGACATCGCTGCGGGCTGCCCCTGAGCGCTGGGAATTGTAAGCATGCCACCGCCTTTATAAGCTGGGAATGCGGTTGTGGTTATGTGCCCTCCGGAGAAATCTGTGCGGACGAATGGAGAGGCGTGAAATGGCGGCGGCGCCCGGCTCGGACTCTCGATTCGGATGAGAGTAGCGTCGGAAGGGGTCTGATGCATCGGTACCTGGCGACACTGGCACCACGAACGACCCTGCAACACACTGCTTCTGCGAGCGCGGCGAAGGTGAGCACTGCCCGCGTGCCACTTGCGTCCCTGCCTGCCCGGATGCCCTGACTCCCTATGTTGTCGGGGGACTGAGGGCTGACTAGCATGACTACGGGAGAGCGAGACTGCAGCGAGTGTGATCTGCTGATTACTGGCCTCGGCGGCCGCCGCCGCACCAACGGAGATGGAGGTCTGATCCTCGGCGCATACAACACTGCCCGCAAGTGAACGTGAGTGCACTAGAGTGGCTACTGCGAGTGTTCACTGACCCTGAGGCATGAGAGGTAACTGGACGTGGCCTGGATTGCTGGCTGTCATGCATTACATTGCGCGCCTGCTGTGTGGCCTCCTTGATTCTGAACGCGTCTGAAGGGCGCTGTGTGCGCTTTCCACCGTCAGGGCACGTGCGACTGGAGGAGGCTGGCGGCGAAAGGACTACACAATGGGCGCTGGTGCGGGCACGGACATCCAGGGCGCTGCACGCGCGTTGGAGGCCTGCGCGTGGATTGACCGGCGTCCATTGAGATCGCGGGTGGAGGACTGCGACGCCTCAACTGGGGAGACTTGCAGCCTGTTTTTTTTTCTGGTGGCCGACGGTGGAGGAAAGGGACATGGGGAAACCGGATAAAACCCAATCTAACCTCCCTTTTGAATCCAAACGACAAGCGAAAGGCGCCGCAACACTATCGGACACTGCCCTTGACGCTGGAGAGGCGATGTTCACGGGTATGGAGGGGGTGTTGCAGGCCATCCAACAGAGCCTGCAGGACATCAATGGCAAGCTGGACACTATCACGCTACGAGTTGACAATATGGCGGCAAAGCTGGATGGACATGGGGAGAGACTGGTGGAGGCGGAAAATCGCATTGGAGCGGTGGAAGATGTCTCTGAGGCCACTGCTCAAAAATGTGCGGAGGTTGAGCAGTTGCTGGACGTGCTAAAAAATAAGGCGGAGGATTTAGAAGCACGCTCGCGGCGCAACAACGTAAGAATTATGGGGGTTCCAGAATCCACCAACGTTGGACGAATGGAAACGTATGTGGAGGAGCTGATTCGCAATCTCTTTGGCGCGGAACACCTTTCCCCGATGTTCTTGATTGAGCGAGCGCACCGATTGCTGGCGCCGCGGCCGAAGCCTGGAGCACCCCCACGTCCTGTAGTGGCTAGAGTCCTTAACTATAGAGACCGAGATGTCATCTTACGGCTGGCGCGGGAAAAGCGGCAGATAACGCATCAGGGAAATACGCTGGAATTTTATCCGGACTTCACAGTAGCGGTCCAACTGGCGCGGAAGGAATTCAATCCCGTTAAGAAAAAGCTACGTGACTTTGGAATTGATTATGCCATGCTGTATCCGGCTAGGCTCCGAGTGACGCATGAGGGCCGAGCAACAATATGTCACACGCCTAAGGCGGCGCACGATCTCGTCCAAAAAATTGGCGCCAAACGTAAAGAGAGGCAGAGAAATGATCAGAATCCGGAGGCAGACTAGAAGGCGGAAGAAGAGCAGACTTAGGAAAGCGACAAAGCAAGTCGTGCGAGGCTGCAGAGATGACCGCACTTGGTAAGGTGACGAACATAAGCCAGTCCCAGAACCTCGGGGAAAGAGCTTCGCTGCCTTGCACTGGCTGTGGGACCTTTCTGATCTGCTGTTGACTGTAAGTACGAGTGGTGTGAACTATATTGCCCTTGCGCACTATCTGCTGAGCTATGGCATCTCAAAGTGCGTACAGATCGGATGGACACTGTGGATGTCAATGATTGCTAAGGGGGTAACGCACCACAAACTCGGGACTGCAGTATTGGCCAGCACTGTTTGACCTGTGTGTGGCCCTAATGGGCCGGAGGGACTGAGAGATGATGGTCCAGATGTTAGGGATGGTGCGCCGCTCGTTGGCGGTGGTCCTCTAATGCATGTGGGGGCACGGGGCTGGCTGCAGGGATGTTATTGCGGCATTGTCCGCCAAAAAAGCGGATGTGAACTACTGTGGGGCGATAGGAAACACTTGGTTACCTGGTCACTGTGAGATATGTCATACGACAATAAGCTACCTGTACTAGCATGGTAAACTCTAGGCTCCGACTCCTATTGTATTCCCGTCCACATCCATTTAGTTGGATGGAGATGTGTGCTCTGGGCGATCCCCCAAAGCGGGTGATCCCCGAACTCCGGTAATTTATGCTAGTTTATTTTTGTGGGGTATGTCTTTGGCATGATTGGGGTGCTGAAGTGGGTGGGGGGAGGGGGAAAGGAGTTGGAAAGTTGGTTTGTTGGTCACAGTGCATGAGATGCATCGCTGAAATCCGAAAAATTATACTGGGGAACAATGAGGTCGCTTTGCGCTTAGATATTCACTGGAACACATTAACCGAATGCCTGTATTGGGTATGCTTTATCAGCACTATTGATAAATGGTGGACGCAAGGGTAGGGGCTGGGTGCCTCAAATTGCTGACGTGGAATGTGCGGGGGCTTAATAACCCCAAAAAAATCTGACAGATACTGGCATACTTAGATAGGCTGCGCATAGATATTGCACTGATACAGGAGACGCACTGTGCGCCGGCGCATAAGTCTAGTATGGGGCGACGGTGGGCTGAGTCAGTGCATCACTCTATGTACTCATCCTATGCCAGAGGGGTGTTAATACTGGTTAAAAGGGGACTACAGTTTAAGATAGTAAATACTGTGGCAGATGAACTGGGGCGTTTTGTGATTGTTACAGGTATACCGAGGGGGCAGAGACTGGCCATTGCGAGCACATATGGGCCAAATGTGGTGATCCACAATTCTATCATTCCATATGGGGCAAGCTGAGGGACCTACAAGCTACGCACTTGGTCTGGGGTGGAGACTTCAATATAGCACTATATGATGACCTAGACAGATCTGGGGCGACGACTGAGCCTCACAGATGGGCGCTACATGTATTGAAGGATATAATGGTGGATAGGGGACTTATTGATATTTGGAGACGTAGGAATCCTGAGGGGAGGGAGGCCACGCACACATCGGCAGCGCACAGTAGTTGGTCCTGCATTGACTACTGGTTAGTATCTGGGGACATTGCCTTATGGACTCGGGAGGTTAGACATTTGCCACGAACACTGTCTGATCATAACCCAGTGCTCCTATCCCTGGAATTCCCACACTATGTACCACCTCCCTTCAGTTGGAGATTTAACGCAAAAGCTCTCTTAGATTCACTGTATGTAGACACTATTGAGCAGGCGATACAGGAATATTTTGATCACAATGCCCCTACTATGAAAGATCCTGGTGTACTGTGGGATGCTTTTAAAGCAACGATCCGCGGCGTCTGTATAAGCACGAACGCTGTTATCCTAAAAGACATAAGGCAACAGCTAAAGGTGAGAGAAGACAAACTGCGAATACTGGAGGGGGAATATGAGTGAACACAAGATACCAAAATATTAGGAGACATCAGAAAAATACTATCTGAGTATCAAAACTATGCGGAAGATTAAATTAAATACACGGCGAAACGGCAGACAGCGAGGGCTTACGGAGAGGGGGGTAGATCGGGCAGACACTTGGCAGCTAAAATATGTGAAGGGCACGTACCACAGAATATTCATGTGGTACGCAATAAACAGGGGGGAAAACGATTTGGCGCACAGGAAATCTTAAGCGAGTTTGTGACTGCATATGGTGAAACATATGCCTCCAGACCCACAGTGGACCCGGCCGAAATAATGGAGTATCTAGAAGACGTGGCGATAGCGTGGCTGTCGGACACTCATAGAGAATATCTGTCTCTGCCTATCACGGTAGAAGAGGTCACGGACGTGATTAAAACATTGCCCAATGGTAAAGCTCCGGGCCCAGATGGGTTTACGTGCGAATTTTACAAGGCCTTTGTGGATAAATTAGCGCCTCGCTTGGTGGAGATGTATGGTAATGCCCACGAACAGCAGAGCCTGCCTCCGACTCTGGGCGAAGCACTCCTACTGGCGTTGCTCAAACCGCAAAAAGATCCAGAGCTCTGTGACTCGTACAGACCCTTGTCTCTTATAAACGTGGACAATAAGATACTGGCCAAACTGCTGGCTGCTCGGCTGAACCCTTTAATGTCTAAGCTGATCTTGCCTGATCAATCTGGGTTCATCCCATCGCGTTCCACCGCACACAATACACAGACTCTATTTGCACTGTCGCACTACCTGACACCCACGACCAAGGCTGCGGCGGTGTTTCTGGACGCGGCCAAGGCCTTCGACTCGCTGGAGTGGCCATATCTAAATACAGTGCTACGGCGGATGGGCTTTCCGCCCATGTTTCTCCAATGGATACAATTGCTATATGATGCACCAGTGGCGCGAGTTCGGGTGAATAAATATATCTCAGAGACCATTGATATCCGTAAGGGAACTAGACAGGGGTGCCCTTTGTCCCCACTACTGTTTGCTCTAGCGCTCGAGCCACTAGCATGTAAAATTAGACAGGGACATCATTACTCGGCTCTTCAATTTCCGCAAAGACCGCTGCACATATCACTGTATGCCGATGATATGTTATTGTATGTGAGGGACCCAGGGGAAAATCTGAACCCATTACTAAGGGAATATATCAAATTCGCACATCACTCGGGAATAAATATAAACTGGGCTAAGTCCCTGATTATTCCCTTGACGGACAGCACGCAACCGCACCCCATGGAGTACCCCTTGGAATGCCAGACCGGGCCGGTGAAATATTTGGGTGTGTGGTATCACCGTATCCCTGAAATCGTCATTAGGACAAACTATGGGAGGGCAATCGATGCTCTGGAAGGGAAAGTGCGGAGGTGGATCCAACTGCCGCTATCTCTGGCGGACCGTATTGCCATTGTTAAAATGGTGATACTGCCGAAACTATTGTACCTTTTCAACAACATACCCATCCAGCCTCCTACGGAGGTCTTTCGTCGCATCACCTCGCTGGTCCTCCAGCTGGTCTGGGCGGGAAAAACGGCTAGGGTTGACTTACAGGCGCTTACACTGCCATACTGCCAGGGGGGATTCGGAGTTCCCGATTTTTTACTGTATTATCTTGGTGCGCATGCGCAGTATGCGCATTTCTGGTATCACAAAGTCCCATACCTCACACATACTACAATTGAGGAAGGGGACGCTTTACCGATCCCGCTGGAAGCAGTTATCACACATCGCAGACCACCATTACATAAGAATGACATCAACACGATCGATGCCACAAACAAAGCCTGGCATCTTATGGGCAGAAAAGCTAATAAACTGCCATTATACGCCCGGTGCTTCGGCTCCACTGGCATCCAGAGATTTTGGTCACCCAAGAAGCGGTGGGGGTCGGACTATTGCGACAAGTTGGTATCGACACTATGGGGGATCTTTATGAAGATGGTAGTTTCAAAACGCTTGAAAATCTGACGTTTATTAGCAATAAGACATTACTGTTCCAATTTAATTATCACAGGATACAAAATGCCATAAAAAGACTGTACCCAACATACCCGGATAAACCGCCGATTCTGTCCGCTCTTCAGTGGATAATTACCACACCTACAGCGAAAAGCTTGGTGTCCACGCTCTATACTAAACTACAAAGCGACATTGCGGCAAACACACATAAAGCTATGGAAAAATGGAATTGCTGTCTAGATGTTCCATTAACTGAGGAGGACTGGGCTATAGCTTGCACATTGACCAGTATGCTAACACCTAATGGCAATCTGCGCATTCTCCACTTCAAGTACCTACACCAGACGTACTACACACCTGCTAGATTGCACAGATATGGGCTACGCTCGGATTCTAGGTGTGGCCGCTGCAATGAGGAAGGGGCGGATTTTATGCATTTAGCATGGTCTTGTAGGGGGGTTATGGAATATTGGACACAAGTGACGCAGATGCTGGGGGATATGCTGGGTGGTGAGGTGGGCTGCAATGTTAGCACATGGTTGTTGCGTTTACTGCCTGGGGTGAAGGCTCAAAAGCGCAAATTTTGTGTGATTTCCTTACTCTTGGCCAAACGGAGAGTGTCGATATGCTAGAATGGCAGGAGGACACCAAAAATTAAAGACTGGATTGCTGATTTAACGATTGTAAAGATACACTAAAGACGTATGAAGAAGAACTGCCTACCAGATCGATACTTGACCCAATACTTGCAGCAGTATCAGGTGAACTAAATGCGTGTTCTAAATACAGTGATGTTCAGAGGGTGTGGAGGGCCTTTTTTTATTAAGAATGCAACACGGATGATGGATGCTGTTGTACTGTGACCACAATGTTATGGTTGTATTTACCTTGTATACCTTTCAAATGCTAATAAAAAAAAAATGCCCACTGGAGGGCAAAGAAATAGAGTAACGAGCATTAAGAAAGAAAGAAGAATCAGAAACCAACATGATAACAAAAATGTCGCCGAGCTTCGTCAAAATTATCAATGGAATTAAGAGACATAAATAAATGCATCATGTATTTTCAGCAATTAAGGCGATACATGTGAAATGCGCAAGAAAAGCAATGTGTATATTATCTGAGTAATGCAATATTTGGAAACCTGTGGTAAAATAATTTCTGTTGAGAAAATAAAAACTCGAAATTATAGAACTCAATCACCCATAAACCAATGGGGCAGTCCTGGGAGTAAACAGGAAGTGATGTCACTATGTTTCCTTCAATTGGTTTTTTTCAAAAATGCAAAGAATCATGCAACCAAACGACCGTGAACAAGGTATATGCTGATACCGAAACGCGTTGGTTAATCCTGGTTTTGCTGTTTAAATGGATGAATTATAAATAAACTCAAATTCGGAAACAAGCTGTTGGAGTGCGACCTTTCACTTCCTTCTGGGAGTTCGGTGCTCATTTTATGGCGGTTTGGTTCAACCGCGTTGGTTACGCACCCCTCATGAAGCGCCTGAAGCTTGGCGAAAACGAACCACCTTGGAATTGATATATACATATATATATATCTATATTATCTACTGGCGGTCGCCAGTAGATAGTTATAGTTAGGACCACGTTTCCATAGGAAATCCGCAACATTCTATTTTGAATAACTTTGGCGCCGGTTGACGAATCCTCGCGAATTTTTCAAAATAGGTGGGGCGCTACGCTCCGCTCCTACCCTGAAAGTCTCGGGGGGATTCGTCAAGCGGGGGCTGAGATAAAAGGGGGGTCCCAAAACGCGTTTTTCCCATGCATTTTTCCATAGGACCTTTAGACACAGCTACAGCCCGAACGGCTGAACAGAATTACTTGAAATTTGGCAGAGAGGTAGTCCTCAGGTCAAGGAAGTGCCTTTTGTAGGTTTGGTGTAAATCTGTTCAGTAGATCCTGAGAAAATAGCCTTTAAATCAATATATATATCTGTGGCAGCTTACGGTGCGCTTACCGTGCGCTTACGGTGCGCTTACCGTACGCGTACGGTGACGTGCGCGAGCGTGATTCTGATTGGCCCTTAGATCTTAGTAAACATTCGAATCGGTCGAAACCAGGAAGCGGCGTCCGCCATTTTCTCTCTCGCACTCTGACAGGGGGTTGAAAAACAAAGTCCAAAAACTTTACACAGACACTATTTGCACTGTCGCACTACCTGACACCCACGACCAAGGCTGCGGCGGTGTTTCTGGACGCGGCCAAGGCCTTCGACTCGCTGGAGTGGCCATATCTAAATACAGTGCTACGGCGGATGGGCTTTCCGCCCATGTTTCTCCAATGGATACAATTGCTATATGATGCACCAGTGGCGCGAGTTCGGGTGAATAAATATATCTCAGAGACCATTGATATCCGTAAGGGAACTAGATAGGGGTGCCCTTTGTCCCCACTACTGTTTGCTCTAGCGCTCGAGCCACTAGCATGTAAAATTAGACAGGGACATCATTACTCGGCTCTTCAATTTCCGCAAAGACCGCTGCACATATCACTGTATGCCGATGATATGTTATTGTATGTGAGGGACCCAGGGGAAAATCTGAACCCATTACTAAGGGAATATATCAAATTCGCACATCACTCGGGAATAAATATAAACTGGGCTAAGTCCCTGATTATTCCCTTGACGGACAGCACGCAACCGCACCCCATGGAGTACCCCTTGGAATGCCAGACCGGGCCGGTGAAATATTTGGGTGTGTGGTATCACCGTATCCCTGAAATCGTCATTAGGACAAACTATGGGAGGGCAATCGATGCTCTGGAAGGGAAAGTGCGGAGGTGGATCCAACTGCCGCTATCTCTGGCGGACCGTATTGCCATTGTTAAAATGGTGATACTGCCGAAACTATTGTACCTTTTCAACAACATACCCATCCAGCCTCCTACGGAGGTCTTTCGTCGCATCACCTCGCTGGTCCTCCAGCTGGTCTGGGCGGGAAAAACGGCTAGGGTTGACTTACAGGCGCTTACACTGCCATACTGCCAGGGGGGATTCGGAGTTCCCGATTTTTTACTGTATTATCTTGGTGCGCATGCGCAGTATGCGCATTTCTGGTATCACAAAGTCCCATACCTCACACATACTACAATTGAGGAAGGGGACGCTTTACCGATCCCGCTGGAAGCAGTTATCACACATCGCAGACCACCATTACATAAGAATGACATCAACACGATCGATGCCACAAACAAAGCCTGGCATCTTATGGGCAGAAAAGCTAATAAACTGCCATTATACGCCCGGTGCTTCGGCTCCACTGGCATCCAGAGATTTTGGTCACCCAAGAAGCGGTGGGGGTCGGACTATTGCGACAAGTTGGTATCGACACTATGGGGGATCTTTATGAAGATGGTAGTTTCAAAACGCTTGAAAATCTGACGTTTATTAGCAATAAGACATTACTGTTCCAATTTAATTATCACAGGATACAAAATGCCATAAAAAGACTGTACCCAACATACCCGGATAAACCGCCGATTCTGTCCGCTCTTCAGTGGATAATTACCACACCTACAGCGAAAAGCTTGGTGTCCACGCTCTATACTAAACTACAAAGCGACATTGCGGCAAACACACATAAAGCTATGGAAAAATGGAATTGCTGTCTAGATGTTCCATTAACTGAGGAGGACTGGGCTATAGCTTGCACATTGACCAGTATGCTAACACCTAATGGCAATCTGCGCATTCTCCACTTCAAGTACCTACACCAGACGTACTACACACCTGCTAGATTGCACAGATATGGGCTACGCTCGGATTCTAGGTGTGGCCGCTGCAATGAGGAAGGGGCGGATTTTATGCATTTAGCATGGTCTTGTAGGGGGGTTATGGAATATTGGACACAACTGACGCAGATGCTGGGGGATATGCTGGGTGGTGAGGTGGGCTGCAATGTTAGCACATGGTTGTTGCGTTTACTGCCTGGGGTGAAGGCTCAAAAGCGCAAATTTTGTGTGATTTCCTTACTCTTGGCCAAACGGAGAGTGTCGATATGCTAGAATGGCAGGAGGACACCAAAAATTAAAGACTGGATTGCTGATTTAACGATTGTAAAGATACACTAAAGACGTATGAAGAAGAACTGCCTACCAGATCGATACTTGACCCAATACTTGCAGCAGTATCAGGTGAACTAAATGCGTGTTCTAAATACAGTGATGTTCAGAGGGTGTGGAGGGCCTTTGATTAAGAATGCAACACGGATGATGGATGCTGTTGTACTGTGACCACAATGTTATGGTTGTATTTACCTTGTATACCTTTCAAATGCTAATAAAAAAAAAATGCCCACTGGAGGGCAAATAAATAGAGTAACGAGCATTAAGAAAGAAAGAAGAATCAGAAACCAACATGATAACAAAAATGTCGCCGAGCTTCGTCAAAATTATCAATGGAATTAAGAGACATAAATAAATGCATCATGTATTTTCAGCAATTAAGGCGATACATGTGAAATGCGCAAGAAAAGCAATGTGTATATTATCTGAGTAATGCAATATTTGGAAACCTGTGGTAAAATAATTTCTGTTGAGAAAATAAAAACTCGAAATTATAGAACTCAATCACCCATAAACCAATGGGGCAGTCCTGGGAGTAAACAGGAAGTGATGTCACTATGTTTCCTTCAATTGGTTTTTTTCAAAAATGCAAAGAATCATGCAACCAAACGACCGTGAACAAGGTATATGCTGATACCGAAACGCGTTGGTTAATCCTGGTTTTGCTGTTTAAATGGATGAATTATAAATAAATTCAAATTCGGAAACAAGCTGTTGGAGTGCGACCTTTCACTTCCTTCTGGGAATTCGGTGCTCATTTTATGGCGGTTTGGTTCAACCGCGTTGGTTACGCACCCCTCATGAAGCGCCTGAAGCTTGGCGAAAACGGACCGCCTTGGAATTGATATATACATATATATATATCTATATTATCTACTGGCGGTCGCCAGTAGATAGGACCACGTTTCCATAGGAAATCCGCAACATTCTATTTTGAATAACTTTGGCGCCGGTTGACGAATCCTCGCGAATTTTTCAAAATAGGTGGGGCGCTACGCTCCGCTCCTACCCTGAAAGTCTCGGGGGGATTCGTCAAGCGGGGGCTGAGATAAAAGGGGGGTCCCAAAACGCGTTTTTCCCATGCATTTTTCCATAGGACCTTTAGACACAGCTACAGCCCGAACGGCTGAACAGAATTACTTGAAATTTGGCAGAGAGGTAGTCCTCAGGTCAAGGAAGTGCCTTTTGTAGGTTTGGTGTAAATCTGTTCAGTAGATCCTGAGAAAATAGCCTTTAAATCAATATATATATCTGTGGCAGCTTACGGTGCGCTTACCGTGCGCTTACGGTGCGCTTACCGTACACGTACGGTGACGTGCGCGAGCGTGATTCTGATTGGCCCTTAGATCTTAGTAAACATTCGAATCGGTCGAAACCAGGAAGCGGCGTCCGCCATTTTCTCTCTCGCACTCTGACAGGGGGTTGAAAAACAAAGTCCAAAAACATGTAAAGGGGCTGTTTAGACAGCTCCCAAGCACCTAGCCATGTTGAGGGAGTCCCCAACGATCCCCCAAGTGAAAAAAGGCAAATTCAATTTTTTCGAAAATTTCGCCGATTACGCTTACCGTACGCGTACGGTAAGAAATATTAAAAAAAAAAAAACTATCCACATTCTCCCCACCCCGTGTCCAAAAGGTGCCCGCAGGGCACCTTTTGTGCATGGCTTATAAGAGCTAAATCAAACATATATTTTACCTGTCACAACGATGCTCATCATATGTCCTCCATGTGCGCACGGTGCGCGAAGCGCATCGTGCGTTCATGGCCCATGTAGCGTAACGTGGGCAAGCGGTGCGCGAAGCGCACCGCGTGCTCACTGTGTGCGCACGGTGCACGAAGCACACCGTGCGTGCATGGAACAATCTGCGTTAAGTGGGCGCGCACACCACAAATGGCGTAAAGTAACTTAGCATTTAAAAAACCGTACAAATTCACTGAAAAAACCATAGGTTTCACACACGTTATAGTTAGGAATTAGCATTTAAAAAACCTTGCAAATTCACTGAAAAAACCATAGGTTTCACACATGTTATAGTTAGCTGGACATTTTACTGATAAAAAGCCAATGAAATTCCCCCGTTATAGTTACTGTAGGCAACTATAACTCACGCGACCGTAATCCTCTGCTGATGACATATGTGTCTTTATGAAAAAAAAATATTTGTAATATATGTATAGCTAAAATTTAATGGAAGAAGACATGGGCAAATAAGTGTCTAAATACAGTATTAGCATCAGCAGAGGATTGCGGTCGCGTGAGTTATAGTTGCCTACAGTAACTATAACGGGGGAATTTCATTGGTTTTTTATCAGTAAAATGTCCAGCTAACTATAACATGTGTGAAACCTATGTTTTTTTCAGTGAATATATATATCTATATATATCTATATATATATTCACTGAAAAAACCATAGGTTTCACACACGTTATAGTTAGGAATCAGCATTTAAAAAACCTTAGAAATTCAATGAAAAAACCAAAGGTTTCACACATGTTATAGTTAGCTGGACATTTCACTCGTAAAAAACCAATGAAATTTCCCCGTTATAGTTAGTTCAGCTAACTATAACTCGCGCGCCCGCAATGCACTACTGATGACTTCACATATTACATCACTCATGACATGGTCACTGACATCACTCATGACATCACTAATGACATCTCAAATGACATCACTGATGACATCACTGATGACATCATCCTTGTGAAAGAGTAGCAGACCTCTTCTTCCCCTAATATAACCTTTAATACACACATTCAAAAATAGAAACTAAAATGTACAAAATAATGAACATATCAATATCAGTTACAACAACCTATTCGGTAATTCAAAGAACCACATACACATCCACTCATTCACCAACAGTCCTCTACAGTCACTCATACATGTACTCACTCATCATATGTATTCATACACCTATACATCCTGTTACACAACACCACTCATCCATAGAGTTACTCACACACATAGTTACTCATGCTAATAAAGAATCAAACATCCATTTACTTGCATATACAGTTATACACACACCACCACACCTACTTCTACAGAAACTTACACATACTTAGTCTTTTAAACAATCACTTATAGAAACACATACTTATTCATACAGGAACTCTTTCAATCTCTCACTCTCACATATACTCACTTATATACACCAATAGTCACATATACTAGTTAAAAACATATGTAGTTACTCATGGAGACACTATTGAGACAGTCATTCACTCACTAACACACCCATGCACACACTCATCCACCCATACAGTCCTGCACACATGCTGTCTTCAACACATACAAACAGTGAGTCACTCATTCATGCACCTATGCACTACGTAATACCCCCCACCGAACCATACAGACACTCAGACACTCATACTGACAAAAAACCAACTAATAACCTATATAGACACTCATGTAGCTACTCACCAACCCATGCAGCCACTTATACACAAAGTAAGAAACTGATACAGATATTTTCATATTTAAAGATTACTCAGTAAGCCATTTATTCACTATGATACACTTAATCAGTCAGTTACACAAAAAATACCAATTTATTCTTCCATTGACCTTGAGATATACATAAATATAAAACATATTTAATTTTCAGAAAAACACACAATCACAAGGATGATGTCATCAGTGATGTCATCAGTGATGTCATTTGAGATGTCATCAGTGATGTCATGAGTGATGTCAGTGACCATGTCATGAGTGATGTAATATGTGACGTCATCAGTAGTGCATTGCGGGCGCGCGAGTTATAGTTAGCTGAACTAACTATAACGGGGAAATTTCATTGGTTTTTTACGAGTGAAATGTCCAGCTAACTATAACATGTGTGAAACCTTTGGTTTTTTCATTGAATTTCTAAGGTTTTTTAAATGCTAATTCCTAACTATAACGTGTGTGAAACCTATGGTTTTTTCAGTGAATTTGTAAGGTTTTTTAAATGCTAATCCCTAACTATAACATGTTTGAAACCTATTGTTTTTTCAGTGAATTTGCAAGGTTTTTAAAATGCTAATTTCTAACTATAACGTGTGTGAAACCCATGGTTTTTTCAGTGAATTTGTACGGATTTTTAAATGCAAATTTTTTTTTGTCATTTTTTGTAAGCCTTTGTATAAAATAATATATGTACTTTATCCTGCATTATGGAAAGGTTTTTTTTTTTTTATGCATTTTTTTCCGTGCGCGTACGGTAAGCTGACAGTACACGCTTCGTACGTCATAAGTACGGTGCGCGTACGTGATATGTGCGTGACGTACGCGTACACCCGGAAGCAACGTCGCGGGTACGCAGGGGCGTGTAATGCGCATGCACGATACGCAATACGTGCGTGACGTACGCGTACACCCGGAAGCAACGTCGCGGATACGCAGGGGCGTGTAATGCGCATGCGCGAGTGTGACGTACGCGCTTCGTAAGCGCACCGTAAGCGTCACGTGCGCGCACGGCAGGTCATGTGACTTACAAAGAACACTTTGTATTGGTTGAAATTACTTTCACTTCCAGAAACTTCCCACACCACACCCATTCCCCTCATTACTGCTTGAAAGAACACTTTTCATTGGTTGAAACTACTTTCAGTTCCAGATTCTTCCCACACCACACCCATTCCCCTCATTTCTGCTTGTGATTCTCTAGGAGCAGGAGCTGGATTGACATTGGGATACAATGGCAGAACAGCAGACCTCTTCTGAGAGTGAGGCTAGCAGCACCACCATGATCCAGAGAAGGAGGAAACAAAAGACTTATTTTGTATGGGAGTATTTCACTTTTCCAGAGGGGGAGAAAAAGGTGAATGCTCAATTGGTCACTTGCATACTTTGTGGTCGTGTTTTATCAAGAGGAAATCCAAGGAAGAAATATTCCTTTGGAAATCACTCTATGAAGAGACACCTCCAGGACAGACACCCAAGGACCTTTGCTCGACATACTGGAGAAAACTCTTCAGTAAGTCACCAGAGGCTAGCCTCAGATGCTCAGCCGAGTACATCATCGGCAGCTCAGCTGAGCCCTTCCTCTGATGTTGGAGCATCACCTTCTTCTTTTCCTGTGGACACCAACCCTCGATTTGGGAGGGTTGAAATGAGGTGTACAAGATGTGGTGGTCTTATTGTTTTTGGGGAGATCAGTCTTACCCTTATTAACAATAAGATAGACCAGCATGTTTGTAGACGCTCATAATACTCCCATTCTTTCTTTCCTCCATCCCTGTATGAACCCAACGGCTCTTATAAGAGCCAACCTTACCTCTCAACTTTTTTTTATTTTTTCTTTGAAACTTTTTTTTTTTTTTTTTTTACCGTACGCGCACGGTAAGCGTATTTTTTTTTTTTTTTTAAAAAACACTAAAAATCAATTACCACATCTCAAGATCCTTGAGAAATTAATAACAAATTTTTAAAAATCTTTTTGAGATAAAGTGGAAGAAAGAGACCTTCTAATTTCTCACTTACCTGTCCCACCCAACAATTTAATTTATAATTAAAATGTAATTGTATCACTTTTACAGACTGACACATTATGAATCCACTTTTCAGATTTTTTTAAAAGCACATGTCCAAACTGCTTTTTCAGACCACCACCATGTGTAACCTGGGTGACTGCCTACATTCCAGCAAGGGCAACCAGCCTTAGTGATGCTGAATGTATTTGCATTACTGACTGAAACCTCAAACCCCACTCGCTTGTAAATACTGTGCATGATTCCACATGGTAAGCAGCTGGGTGTGTGCTAAGAGTCTGCTTCTGCACCAAAAAATGGCTCCCCCTTTCCATCTAATGCAACTGTGAAATCACCAGAGCAATACGCAATAAATCTCTGCCTATAATTCCTCTTTGCACACAGAGTCATGTTTTCACATTAGTCACAAAACGAAATTTCTTTGCCAATTTGAAAGCACACTTACTGCTCTTTTTTTTGACAAGTGATAATCACTTTTACAGACTGACACATTATGAATCCACTTTTCAGATTTTTTTAAAAGCACATGTCCAAACTGCTTTTTCAGACCACCACCATGTGTAACCTGGGTGACTGCCTACATTCCAGCAAGGGCAACCAGCATTAGTGATGCTGAATGTATTTGCATTACTGACTGAAACCTCAAACCCCACTCGCTTGTAAATACTGTGCATGATTCCACATGGTAAGCAGCTGGGTGTGTGCTAAGAGTCTGCTTCTGCACCAAAAAATGGCTCCCCCTTTCCATCTAATGCAACTGTGAAATCACCAGAGCAACACGCAATAAATCTCTGCCTATAATTCCTCTTTGCACACAGAGTCATGTTTTCACATTAGTCACAAAACGAAATTTCTTTGCCAATTTGAAAGCACACTTACTGCTCTTTTTTTTGACAAGTGATAATCACTTTTACAGACTGACACATTATGAATCCACTTTTCAGATTTTTTTAAAAGCACATGTCCAAACTGCTTTTTCAGACCACCACCATGTGTAACCTGGGTGACTGCCTACATTCCAGCAAGGGCAACCAGCCTTAGTGATGCTGAATGTATTTGCATTACTGAGTCCAACCTCAAACCCTTAAACTATTCTTTTTTTATACCAGTACACCTTAATTTATCGTGAAAACATAGTCCATATTATTTTACATGTTCCTCACATTTAAATTTCTCCCAAAACAGAAAATGATAAACACAACTTCAACAAAAGGAATTCCATTTCTATTATTCATTTCTTAATTTACCATATACATCCCCTCTCAAACTCTAAACTCACCTTTAAAATTAGTTAGCTGTGAAAGAAATGTGGCACTCAAACAGCAGATTATCAGAGCCAGGATCTCTGTTCTGTACACCTCTCTCCTCTCAGCAGAACCAGATAATGGCAAACTTTCCCTCTCTTTTTCCACACATATACATGTAAGTTTCAAATCTCAGTGCTTCCCCCTTTTTTTCAAATGTAATCACACATTTCTATTGGTTGAAAACCAACCCTTTTCCAAAAGTACCCTTCCCCCAACTTGACTTCTGCCTAGTACCCTTCCCCCAACTTGACTTCTGCCTGCTACCATAGCAACAGCTCATGGAACACTGCTGTGTGGAGTTAGGTCAGAAGTTCGCCAAACTATGTTTCAATTCCACAGAGCAAGAGTGCTTGACTTTTCAAACCTAACAGCAAATCCAAAGTACTGTTCTTTGGTAACACATTTTTCAGTACCAATACAAAACATGCTTCTATTAATTTACACATGCAGCCTAGTTTTTATTCTAGAATGGTATGAAACAGCCAATCAGTTCTTTTTTTTATGAAAAAAATATGTATTCCTCCATTTCCAAACTGTCTTTCATTTCATTTTCCCATTCTACTGAATTACACCTCCTGAGTGCATCCAGATCTCCTTGGAAGATGTTCACAGTGTGGATTGTAGGGCACAGCTATGTTTTCTGGAGTGAAAAGTTTGCAGAGAAAACAGGTATGGTGAGAGACCTTGCTTTGCCAAATGTAGACATTAAATGGATTGGTCAGAGAGGGTTAAAGTGGCACCAATTGATGCCATTGGTGAAATCCTTCATGCAAATCCAACACCCTGACCTCATAATAGTGCACTGTGGTGGCAATGACCTAGGCACTTTGACTGGGGTAGGTCTGGAAATGCTTATGAAGGACACCTTTGCACAACTGTTTTCACTTTTCCCTAAAACTGCCTTTGTGTTTTCTAACATATGCCAAAGGCAAAAATGGAACTGGTCCAATCATTTCTGTCCGCAGATTGACAAAGCAAGAAAGCACGTCAACAAATCTGTTTCTGCTTTCCTCCGTGACTATGGTATGGGTTCCATTTACCACAACAACTTGCGTTACGACATGCAAGACATTTATAGAGGAGATGGTGTGCACTTCAATGATGAAGGGAACAGAGTCTTCCTCTTGAACCTTAGACTCTGCATCGGTACTTACTTGTAGGTACCACTAAAAAATCACTTCATAAACACAACGGCTCTTTTTAGAGCCCCCTAATATCTAAACACTTAAATCTGAATTTTATTTCTCTTTTTATTTATTTTTTCTACCGTACGCATACGGTAAGCTTACCGTAAGCTTACCGTACGAGTACCCCACGATTTTTTTTAAAAAATAATAAATGTTTTCTTTGAACTTTTCTGTCCTTCTTTGACCCCTTTACAAATGTTACGGGGTCTGTAACTCTCCACCTTGCCCCCTTTTCAAGATATCACTCTTTTTTTTCTGAGTGAAACACACGAAATGGCGGCCGCCGCTTCCTGGTTTCGACCGATTCGAATGTTTACTAAGATCTAACAGCCAATCAGAATCGTGCTCGCGCACGCCACCGTACGCGTACGGTAAGCGCACCGTAAGCGCACGGTAAGCTGCCACAGATATATATATTGATTAAAAGGCTATTTTCTCAGATTCTACTGAACAGATTTACACCAAACCTACAAAAGGCACTTCCTTGACCTAGGGACTACCTCTCTGCCAAATTTCAAGTAATTCTGTTCAGCCGTTCGGGCTGTAGCCCTGTCTAAAGGTCCTATGGAAAAATGCATGGGAAAAACGCGTTTTGGGACCCCCCTTTTATCTCAGCCCCCGCTTGACGAATCCACCCAAGACTTTCAGGGTAGGAGCGGAGCGTAGCGCCCCACCTATTTTGAAAAATACGCGAGGATTCGTCGACCGGCGCCAAAGTTATCCAAAATAGAATGTTGCGGATTTCCTATGGAAACGTGGTCCTAACTATAACTACCTACTGGCGACCGCCAGTAGGTAATATGTATATATATATATATATATATATATATATATATATATATGTATGTATATATATATATATATATATATATATATATATATACATATATATATATAGATATATATATTCACTTAAAAAACCATAGGTTTCACACAAGTTATAGTTAGCTGTACATTTCACTCGTAAAAAACCAATGAAATTCCACGTTATAGTTAGATCAGGTAACTATAACTTGCGCGCCCACAATAAACTGCTGATGACGTCACATATTACATCACTTATGACATGGTCAGTGACATCACTCATGACATCAATGATGACATCTGAAATGACACATTGTGCATTGCGGTCGCGCAAGTTATAGTTACCTGATCTAACTATAACGTGGAATTTCATTGGTTTTTTACGAGTGAAATGTACAGCTAACTATAACTTGTGTGAAACCTATGGTTTTTTAAGTGAATTTGCAAGGTTTTTTAAATGCTAATTCCTAACTATAACGTGTGTGAAACCAATGGTTTTTTCAGTGAATTTGTACGTTTTTTTAAATGCTAAGTTATGTATTTATTTTAAATTTTTGCGCGCACGGTGCGCATCGCGCACCGTGCGCGCGCGGTGGGCATTCGGTGCGCTTCGCGCAACGAGCGCCCACATTGCGCATTTCGTACCGTGCACGCCTCGCCATTTTTTACAAAATATCAATTGTTTTTTTCTCCCTTGGGGGTCCTTAGATTTATATATTAACCCCTTCCATGCTCATGACGGAACGGTTCCGTCATGAGCATCGGCTGAGCTGTGCTCATGACGGAACCGTTCCGTCATGGCCCCGCCCGCGCTCGAACCCTTCAGCACCGCGGAGGAATCCGCGCAGCGCTGAAGGGGTTAAATGTGATTGTTAATTCTTTTTTTTTTTTTTTTTTTTACCGTACGCGTACGGTAAGCTTATCGTACGCGCACTCCGCGATTTTTTTTAAAAATTATTAAATTTATTTTTCATACTTTTTGGTCCTTCGTGAACCCCCTGACGAACGCTAGGGGGTCTGCAACTCTCTTCGTTGCCCCCTTTTCATGTTATCAACCTTTGTTTTTCAGTGCGAGAGACAGAAAATGGCGGCCGATACTTTCTGATTTTGACCGATTCGAATGTTTACAGTCATGTAACCAGCAATCAGAATTGAGCTCGCGCACGGCACCGTACGCGTACGGTAAGCTTACCGTAAGCGCACGGAGCGCGCTTACAGATATATATATTGATTTAAATGCTATTTTCTCAGGACCTACTGAACAGATTTACACCAGACCTGCAAAAGGCACATCCCTGACCTGAGGACTACCTCTCTGCCCAATTTCAAGTAATTCTGTTCAGCCGTTCGGGCTGTAGCTCGGACTAAAGGTCCTATGGGAAAATGCATGGGGAAAATGCGTTTTGAGACCCCCCTTTTTTCTCAGCCCCCGCTTGACGAATCCCCCCGAGACTTTCAGGGTAGGAGCGGAGCGTAGCGCCCCATTAGTTTTGAAAAATTCACGAGGATTCGTCAACCGACGCCAAAGTTATTCCAAATAGAATGTTGCGGATTTCCTATGGAAACACGGTCCTAACTATAACTATCTACTGGCGACCGCCAGTAGATAATATATATATGTATATATATATATATATATATATATATATATATATATATATATATATATATATATATATATATATATATATATATATATATATATATATATATATATATATACATATATATATTACAAAGTTTTTATCCACTGCATGAAGATGCACAGGCATCCAGATGGTGAGTTACCTGACGCGTTTCGGAACTTCCTCGCTCCTAAATCCCAGGCTTTTGGTGCACCTACGCAGAAACAAAGGACATTCGTATTACTTCAAATGCATTGCCCTCTAGTGGGCCTTTCTGGTAAGTTCACATTGTTGGTTGGTGCAGGCTTGGACCTGTAGTATCCTTTGTACAATTCTCACCCTTCAGTGGGCTCTGCACCATGACACACTCTTTATAAATTCAAAATACCCTCTAGTGGGTTTCCGGGTAACCAGAGCCAGTTAATTTGATTAAGACCAGTTGTCCCGCATGACAGGTTTCAACACTTCTGAACCCGTGCGACCCCTTTAAAATTTATGGTGGTGCAGTCCTCCTGACCTGGACAAGCCGGAAAACATTTTACAAATTTTCTATCCACTGCATGAAGACGCACTCCACAACAAGGTAATTCCACTGAATTCTTTATTGAGCCAAACTGGCACTGGCGTCCAGAGGGTGAGTTGCCTAATACGTTTCGGAGCTGCCTCGCTCCTTGATCACAGGCTGTTGGTGCACCTGCGCAGAAAAAAAAGACACTCGTATCATTTTCAATTTATTGCCCTCTAGTGGGCCTTTCTGGTAAGTTCACATTGTTGGTGCAGGCTGGGGCCTGTAGTGTCCTTTGTACAATTCTCACCCTTCAGTGGGCTCTGCGCCGTGACACATTCTTTTTAAATTCAAAATACCCTCCAGTGGGTTTCCAGGTAACCAGAGCCAGTAATTTTGATTAAGACCAGTTGTCTCACATGACAGGTTTCGACACTTCTGCGCGGCCCCTTTAAAATTCACGGTGGTGTAGTCCTCCCAACCTGGACAAGCCGAAAAACATTTTACAAAGTTTTTATCCACTGCATGAAGACACACTCCACAACAAGGTCATTTCACTGAATTCTTTATTGAGGTAAACTGGCACTGGCATCCAGATGGTGAGTTGCCTAACACGTTTCGGAGCTGTCTCGCTCATTGATCACAGGCTGTTGGTGCACCTGCGCAGAAACAAAGGACACTCGTCTTACTTCAAATGTATTGCCCTCTAGTGGGCCTTTCTGGTAAGTTCACATTGTTGGTGCAGGCTGGGACCTGTAGTGTCCTTTGTACAATTCTCGCCCTTCAGTGGGCTCTGTGCCGTGACACACTCTTTATAAATTCAGAATACCCTCCAGTGGGTTTCCGTGTAACCAGAGCCAGTTAATATGAATAAGACCAGTTGTCCTGCATCACAGGATTATATTCAGGGTTTCTTTAGCAACCGCACAGAGCTTCTTCAAGATTTCATTTCTGATATCTTCCTTCAGGACCTTCCATGTTCCATGCTTGAATTTCATTTTATCTCACAAAGAGCTGTATATCTTTTGAGGAGGATTTTGTAGTATGAAAGCACAGAAGGGTAAAGGGCACAGGAAGAGGAAGTTGATATATATTTTTGATGGACTGCAATAATTAATTGAGAACTTTTTATGACAACAGTGCGCTCCTTCGTTGTAAGACCTAATATTATATATATATAGTAGAAAGGGGTTTATCAAGTACACTGGCTGCAGGCAGGGGGTAAACAAAACATCTTATTCAGTTCCATTCAAAGACACCCCTGTTTCCATTCCTAGATTGCTCACCTGCAAGACTGACTTTGCGGTTTATGTGCTGAAGTGTCCGTGTGGCCTGCAATATGTTGGCAGTACCAAGTCGCAGGTTCACAAGAGAATACTCCAGCACATTAGAGCAATCCGTGGTAGTGATGCCTCATATCCTGTGGCACATCATTTTAAGGAGTCCTATAATAACAACTCGGAACTTCTTAGGTTCTTTGTAATTGACACTGTCATGCCACTTAGAAGAGGGGGTAATTGTGAGGCCATCCTCCAAGCATTGGAAACTCGCTATATCTTGATTTTAGACACTAAGACACCAAACGCTCTTAACGCCAGTGAGGATTTTTACACATGCCTATGATATACCATTGCCTGATGTACATTGTTTTCTGTAGCGTTTTTTATTAATGAATTTCTCTTATAACGCAGCCTCCTCTCATATATATGTATATTTTTGTATCTTAGGTGTTATAGCACATATTCACTTTTCACCATTGCACTTTATTCATGTCCATGTCATTGGAATATTGAATTATTCTCTTTTGGACTTTTCTCTGATGGCATTATGTGGTGACTTAGGCATTTTAGGCTATGTTTCATTCTTAATTAACAATTTATTTATGAAAACTTTTTGTATTACAAACAACGTTTTTTATATATTGTGATATTTATTCTTGTTTTAATCCTGATCAATATTTCTTACAGTTTTTATTGATAAAAAACAAGGATTTTTATTAAGCAATTTTATCATAGCCTACATTAACACAGCCTATTGTTGGTCTCCTTGCTCATATCATCAATTTATATACCCACTGGAGTTTTATTTTTTGTATATTTTATGATGGCAAGCGTCTAAATAATTTTTAGGAATGTTCAGGCAAATTTTATGATTGTTATTTATAATACATCATGAATTTGGTTTGTTTCTCCTTAACAAATTGGCACCACAGTACATCAATGCCAGTTTCCAATGACAAATTTATGGCATGCAAAATTAAACTCTTTTATGTGTTTGTTATTATCATTGTATTTTACATGATATACTGACATTTGCTGTTTACCTATATGTCATTCTTCTATGTCTATTGACTTAGTGACACACTTTTTTTGCACTTAGCACTTTAAATTTGGTCCTTCCTCTTGAAAGCGTCATGTGATCAAGGCCTCTTGCAGGCTGAAACGTGTCATGGCGGACCAAACGGGTCTACAGTAAAGTAAAAATGTGCACAGATATTGGGTCTGCTTCGTCGTTAAACTGAGGATTGCAGTGGTGAAAGGTTTCTTTATATATATATATATATATATATATATATATATATATATATATATATATATATATGTCGGCGGAGCAAGCCGATTAGTTCAATTGCGCACAAAAAAGAAGAAAATGATCCGTGCACTCAATCAATCAATCAAATAATCATAGCATTTGTAAAGCGCACTACATACCCGTGAGGGTCTCAAGGTGCTGAAGGGGGGAAGCTGCTACTATACGAAGAGCCAGGTATTGAGAAGTCTCCTGAAGGTCAGAAGGTCTTTGGTCTGCCGTAGGTGGATGGGGAGGGTGTTCCATGTCTTGGCGGTGAGGTGGGAGAATGATCTGCTGCCAGCGGTCACTCTTTGGATGCAGGGGACGGTGGTGAGTGCAAGGTCTACAGAGCGGAGCTGACGGGTGGGGGTGTAGAGGCTGAGTCGGCTGTTGAGGTACACTGGTCCGGTGTTGTGGAGTGCCTTGTGTGTGTGGGTGAGGAGTTTGAAGGTTATCCTCTTGTTGACAGGAAGCCAGTGCAGGTCTCTCAGGTGGGGTGTGATGTGGCTGCGGCGAGGGATGTTGAGGAGCAGCCGTGCGGAGGCGTTCTGGATGCGCTGGAGCTGTTTCAGGAGTTTGGCCGGGGCTCCTGCGTAGAGTGCGTTTCCGTAGTCCAGTCTACTGCTGATGAGGGCCTGGGTGACAGTCCTTCTCGTTTCAGTGGGGATCCACCTGAAGATCCTGCGGAGCATGCGGAGGGTGTTGAAGCAGGAGGAGGAGACGGCGTTGACCTGCTTCATCATGGAGAAGGTAGAGTCGAGGATGACCCCTAGGTTGCGTGCGTGGTCGGTGGGGGTTGAGGGTGTTCCTAGTGCCGTCGGCCACCGGGAGTCGTCCCAGGCTGAGGGGCTGGATCCGAGGATGAGGACCTCCATCTTGTCCCAGTTCAGCTTCAGTCGGCTGTTCCTCATCCAGTCGGCAATGGCCTTCATTCCTTCGTGGAGGTTGATTTTGACGGTGTGGGGGTCCTTGGTGGGGAGTGTCATTGGCATAGGAGATGATGTTGAGGTCGTGCCGCCGTGCGACGTGGGGGAGCGGTGCAATATAGACGTTGAACAGCGTTGGGCTGAGGGATGAGCCTTGGGGTACGCCGCAGATGATCCCGGTGGCTTCGGAGCGGAAGGGGGGGAGGCGGACGCTCTGTGTTCTGCCGGAGAGGAAGGAGGAGGTCCAGCCCAGGGCCTTCTCTTGGATTCCGGCATCATAGAGGTGTGTTCGCAGTGTGCGGTGGCAGACCATGTCGAAGGCAGCTGACAGGTCCAGGAGGATGAGGACCGCGGTTTCTCCGTTGGTCTCAGTTTGGGATTTATTCCACACATGTGAGGCGTTTCAACAGCCGAAGCTGTCTTGTGCGAAATATATAGCATACAAATATTTTTCATATTTCAATATTTTCCTTGAATTTCCCTGTACGTTACTATAGGGAGACTCCACATTTGGAGTGGAAATATCCCCAATGTCCCCATCATAAAGTGTAGGGGAAATTAAAATGTTTATTTAACTTGAAACAATTATTAGCAATGTTTTTATATTAAATAGTAATGTAAATTAATTTTATATATTTATTTTAAATGTAGAAAAAGAATGTTGTAGCACTATTACATTAATTTTAAAATAAAGCTTTAATTATTGGAAATATATTATATTAAATTAATTTACTTTTCTGAAATTTAAATTAAAAAATAAGTTCCAACCTAAACCAGAAAATCAATTTTTAATGTACAATAATATTTAGTAGAAGTAATAAATAGAATTAAATAAAATTAATGTAGTTACATTGTAATAAAAAAAATCGTACATTAATTTTTACATTCAAAGTACGGTATTACAGTATTGTATAATTAAATAATAAATATGCACTATTTTTAAATATACTTTTTATATTAAATTATATGTATATCTTGTTTAAATTATTTTAAATAATTTAATTTAAGTTAACATTTCCTATGGGGTTATATTTCAATTCCCTACTTCTATTATATTCTATGAGAGAGTGTTGCAGTACCGGTCGTTGGGCATGTGTGGTGCTGGACTTACTATTTTTATTTCAGTTGTACCTTACAATCAGGCTTCATGAATAAGCAAAAGTAGTAAACATTCTCAAAAGTGTAAGTTACTTTTGATGGAGCCTGGACCCACTTACAAATTAACACATAGGTGCCGATTCCGATCCGTTAAAAAAATTTACCGTCCGACTCCTATCCGTATTTTTTTACGTACGAATCGTACAAGTACCGTACAAACGGTGAAGTACGATTCGTACGTGAAAAATACATACAAATGGCATCGGGAAAATGGTCCGAGAGGCAGCCGTAAATATTTACATCCGAATAGCGTCGGGAAAAGTGTCCGATAGGGAGCCGGACATTTTTACGTGCAAATCGTAAAACAGAAGTCCGAGCGCGCAAGTACGATCCGTATCGCCCGTCCGAATACACAACCGCATGTAAAAGGCCCCGTACGGAGCGAACGCTGTAGCCTACATGTACACGGGTAAACTTGTGCCCGAATACGAGTCGTACAGCCCCCTTCACCCCGCACATGTCAGCACCGTACCCCCGTATGTCAGCACCGTACCCCCCTCTGCACCGTACCCTAACACCGTAGCACAGCCCCGCACCTGTATGGGGCGCACCCCAGGCCCGTCTCCCAGCCCCACACCTGTACGCCCCATACCCCAGGACCCTGCCCCAGTCCCCCACCTGTACGCGCCACACCCCACCACAAATTCAAACACAGCCACGCCCACAAATGGACCAATAAAAAGGGCCCACACACACAACCCATGAGCCATTGCAACCCACTACTCACAGACACCACAGACAAACAACTGCACCGTACTCACACCTTAACTACACCTTAACTTACACACCTTCACACAACCTCCTTCACAAACACCCCCTCTTCACCTTCACACACACACTGTCACATTCACACCCACACACCCACAACCATCCACACCCACACCCTACACCATGCCCACAGACAAGAATCTAAAGTTCACAACGGCGGAGCTGGAGCTCCTTGTCAACGAAGTCATCAGAGTCGAGCCACAGCTGTTTGGAACATTGGTCAGACAGACCAGCATAGCCCAAAAAACCAGCCTGTGGCAGAGGATCGTCGATAAGGTGAATGCTGTTGCGCCCATCCGAAGGACCGGGCATGAATGCCAAGCCAGGTGGTACGATCTGCGCAGGGCAGTCAAGAGGAAAATTAACGAGGAATGCGCCCAGAGTAACATCACTGGAGGTGGGCTGCCCCACAGACCCGTACATTACCATACCTGGGAGGAGAAGGTGATGGCCACGCTTCCGCCGGTGGGAGTACACGGAGTCAAAGGAGTCGCAGAGCCTGGTGAGTACACAAACAACTCACGTAACATGGGGGGAATGGCATCCACACCACAAAGACAACAAATGCACGCAACTACCCCCAAGCCCTCACTGCACACAACCACACCCAAAAACCACGCTCATGCCACTAACGTCTCCATGCCCCATTCCCAAATAAAGGCAATGCCATGTCCCAGGCCACACCAACCACAAACCCAAGACTGGATGTGCGGGATGCTGGGAGGGTGGGGCTCACACAACACATTGTGCAACTCAGAACCAGACACCAATGCCCACAGCCCATATGGCCTAGGTACATACCCATGCACCATGCCCAATGCACAGGGACAGGCAAAGAACTGACAAGGTAGCTGACACTTGGCCCTGCTGTAGGCAGCACAAGGCCCTCCTGTGACCACTGTACACTCAAACAACAACTCCACTAGCTCACATACCCAGCACAGGAACTCACACACACTGTCATGCCAGCATGCACTATGAGGGGACAGACACATCACCTGGGAGACCCAATGACAAATCACACTACACACAACAGCAGGCCTGGTCACACACCCCCCTCACACAAGCACACACCCCCGGGGCAGGCAACGGATTTACCCAATCTCACAATGGACATGTGACACAACAAGACCAATCCATAGCCAAATAAGCATCCCAGCCAAAAATCTACTGGCAAACACTCAGGTGCACATACCAATCTGTCCCCCGCAACATACCCATCCCCAAGTGTACATTGAGAGGAATGCTAGGCACATCCAACCACCTGGAGGAACTGTGACTACTTGAATATGTATTAAACATGGATGTGGCATGAAACAGCATTAACATTGTCTCTCTCTCACACACAGGGCAACGTCATCGACCTCCCCCCAACAAGAGGGGGGAACAATCACAGTCCCAGGCTCAGCGTGAAGATGATCCCACCGGCAGTGACAACTCCCACCACTCCGTGGATGACCCCGACCAACCTGGCCCCTCTGGTGCCCAAGCCCCTGCAGCACCTGGGTCGGGTACATCTGTGCCAACCCCCACCCCCATTCCGGCCACATCCCAGGAGACACCCAGGAGCCCTGCTCGCACTCAACAACACAGCCAGTCTGACCAGGAGGGACAAGGTTCTCCGGGCACCCAGGAGGAGGCAGACGACCACGCTAATGCCATCCCTCAGGGGTCCCGTAGACCTGATGTGCCCACAACGGCAGGCCAGGCTCGTGTGGGCAGGGGTGGTGGGAGTGGAGGCAGGCGGAGGCGAGAACCTGACCAGGCAGCTGAGGGAAGCGCCACATCCTGGACACATACCGGCGTGACACCAGGGGCATCAGCCAGGTTGTGTCGAGCCTCACAGACATCAAGGGGACCCTCGACGAGATGAAGAACCTGCAGGCCGAGCAACATGCCAGTCAACAACAACACCAAGGACGGATGGAAGCAAGACTGGCTGAGCTCCTGGCGGTGCAAACGGACATGAGCCGTTCACTCCATCGGATCACCGACAACATGGGCAACCCTCCCTGTGCCACCAAGCGAAGACCACCACCAGCCACAGGGAGGGAGGAGGAGGAGGATTCATCCGACGGAGCATCACAGACATCGTCAAGGCCTGCATCTGAGGGTCCCCCCAGGAAGGTGGGTCGTCCACGGAAAAGACCGTGAGAGTCAGCGGACCATCAACATCTCCCAGGTCACCTGGCCTGGCACCTGGACCTCTGGCGCAACAGCAGCACCTCACCCAATGACATTCTCTGCCACATGGACTTGCTGGTCAGTCTGACCAATGATGACCAACACTGTGGTCTGGACTCTGATGACTCCAACTGACAAGGATGCCATCTCCCCCTGTGAACTTTTGATTCTATGCACCGGGTAGAGCAACTTAGCACATCTACCAAAAGACTCACCCCACCAAAAATAAATTATTTTTTTCTTCTCATGAGATGTTACTGTCTTTTGGCATTAGTCCACAACATATGTGTGTGTAAATGTCTAACTATGCCTGAGTGTTGAACCAACTCCACCCATCCATACCCTGGGATCTGAGTCTGGTACAGAACACACATGGGTCACAAGTTATCATTCAATGCAGACATGGAGCACAATACTCACCTGTAATGGCCTCAAGCTGCTGAGGGGGTGCTAAGGAAACTGTGAGGACACACCTATTTGGAAGAGTAACATTAAGGCGTAGAGGTCATGCCTCATTTGGAGGTTCCCGGGGAGGGAGTCCCGGGTATGTGTTCCCAGGTGGGAGAACTATGTCCTGCATGCAGGAGTACGGTGGATCAGATAAATGGTGGCCAGGTCAAGGTTGGATGCACGGAGATGGCACTACGGGGTCTCGGATGACAGTGGTACAAGGTTGGTTTTGGGTCAGGGTTGTGGCCTGCCTCCTGAGTGTGGGTGAGGAGTCTGAAGGTCATCCTGCAGCACACAGTGATCCATTGCAGCTATCTCTGCTGGACGGTGATGTGGCTGGGGCGCGGGATGTTGACGCTGAGGTGTGCAGATGCAGCCTGGATGTGGACAAGTGTCCCTGGATTTTGGATGTTGCTGCTCCGTAGAGGGCAGGGCAGTATTTGACACGGATGTTGTCGTGGACCTGGGGGATGGTCTGTCTTACCTTGGAGTGGATCTATCTGGGGATCATGTGCATAATGCTGAGGGTGTTGCAGTGTGAGGTACAGATGCTGGTGATTACCATGGCAAATTTGAGCAAGCAATCCATGATGCACAACATCTTGTGTGCGTGGACACTGGGTGCCTGTGCGGGACTTCTGTGGGTGGGACACAAGCAGTTGACCCAGCTGTAAGTGGACAATCCTCAGATGTTGACCTCAGTCCTGTACAAGTCCAGCCTCAGGTGGCTGCTGTTCTGCCATTCATCCATGGATCCCATGCAATCTTGAATATTGGAACTGGAAATGTCTGCGTCCTTGGTGAGGGTGAGGAGCGCCTGGCTGTCAATGGCATATGAGTTGATGATGAGGGTGTGTGCGCATGTGATGGTGGATAGGGGGGTCCTGGACACATTGTAGATTGACATGCTGAAAGATGATACCTGTGCCATGTGCCTTACGATGAAAGCATACTACATGCCGAAGCCTTGAGTCCCACTCCCATGGCCTTGCAGGGGTACAGAGCCGGTGGGGAGTAGGAGGGACATGACCTGGTGGGTGTGACAGGTCCTGGAAGGTGTGGCAGCGCTGTGTAGGCAGTCAGAGTTGCACACTCATCATGCAAAGGTGTTGTGTGTGTGCTCAGTGCATGCCTGAGAGCAGGCGGGAGATGTGTGGATGGACCTTGCTTGGAGGGTGGCTGCAACATCACACTGTAGTGTGATGTGGGTCATGCAAGGACCTGAGGGTCGTGCAATGTGCACGTTGCATGTGCAGATGGTCCAGCCATTGGTACCGCGTGGCCACAACTGTGGCACAGACAATCTGAAGACAGCCAAATGAATGTGTTGAGGGAGGAAGGGAGGAGCACCTTTGATGTGTGTGTGTTGCCAAATTTGGAAACTACGTGTGCCCTTGCTGCAGTGGCTGCAACAGCAGGCGGCATGTCCTGGGAATTATGCCACAATATCCACACAAAGACTAGGATGTCAGAAAGGACTACTGCAACAGATGTATATCAAGGAAGGAGTTACCTGTTTGCAGGTGTCATCATCCGTGTACTTGGCATCTGGGGACAGTTGCGGGTGTTGGGGACTGTGCCATGCCAGTGATGCAGTGCTTGACAAGTTTGAACTGCATGCACACATGTAAAAGGTGTGAAGGGGAAGTGCCCAACATGGTGCCCCATCACACATGACATGTGTACACAGGTCATCACACAACCATTGGGTTAAAACATGAGGAGACATGTGACAGCTCACTGCCTGACACACCTAGGCCCTACATATGATGCACTGCACTGACAATGACTTGATGTCCATCCTTGTGTGAGTCATACACCTCCATTCCTTTCCTGTGCACCTCCTATCACCAGTGTAAGCTGTGAAACGCACCGTACACACGCTCTGAGGGCGTGTGTACGGTTGTATCACAATATGGGGTTTTGGTAGGAGTACACGTGTGTGCACGGACCATTCACAAGTACTTGTACACACTGGTCCTATCCCCATGATAGTGTTGGTGTAGGCGTACGCCATAGAGATACGGCTCGTATGTACGGCCCGTAGCTCTATGGCGTACGCCTACGGCAACACTACCATAGTGCTACGGGCCCTACACACGCGGGTACGGCCCGTAGCACTAGGGTAGTGTTGGCGTAGGCGTACGCCATAGAGATACGGGCCATACCCACGTATGTACGGCCCATAGCACTATGGCGTACACCTACGGCAACACTACCATAGTGCTACGGGCCTTACCCACGTGGGTACGGCCCGTAGCACTAGGGTAGTGTTGGCGTAGGCGTACGCCATAGAGATACGGGCCGTTCCCGCGTATGTACGGCCCATAGCACTATGGCGTACGCCTACGGCAACACTAGCATAGTGCTACGGGCCCTACACGCGCGGGTACGGCCCGTAGCACTAGGGTAGTGTTGGCGTAGGCATACGCCATAGAGATACGGGCCGTACCCGTATATGTACGGCCCGTAGCACTATGGCGTACGCCTACGGCAACACTACCCTAGTGCTACGGGCCGTACCCACGTGTGTAGGGCCCGTAGCACTATGGTAGTGTTGCCGTAGGCGTACGCCATAGTGCTATGGGCCCTACAAACGCGTGTACGGCCCGTATTACAATGGTGTACGCCTACGCCAACACTACCAAAGTGATATGGCCCTACACACGCATGTACGGACCATATCACTGGAGTAGTGGTGCCCTAGGGCTACGTGTGGAACGCACCGTACCTGTGTGTGGAAAGTGAAATTACATAGGGGACACATGAGGGACAAGTAGAAGGGCCTAAATGCATGCTGGTTGTCATGGAGACCGAGTTTCCAGTTCAAAATTTTGCATCAGGTGGCCAGCAAAAGTCTGTTGGAGACAATATACTATGTTGCAAAGTGGTTGTTGACTTGACATCATGCTCAAATTTTGAACCATGCAAAGGCCCTCACTGGGGTAGGTTTAAAGGGATTGGAGGAAACGTAGGATGCAAATGAGATTGACCAATCACTCTGTACTCCTGTAAATGAAACAGCCAAGCAAGGTAGATATAAGGCAGCCAGGACCCATGAGAGAGCACTTGCCTGCACAACCTTTCATTCCACACCACTGCTGCTGCTTGTGATTCCTCTGGCACCATGTCGAGGTCTGTGGAGAGGGCCCAGCCATTCACCCAAGAGGAGAATGAGGCGTTGCTGGACGTCATCCTCCCACAGTACCCCTGCCTGTATGGGAGACCAGGGGAGCAGGTGAGTGCTGACTCCACTAGCTTTGACTGTGCCCCTTTTTTGTGTCTGTCACTTCTGGCATTGTGTCCAGGTGTGACAGACATGCAATGTTGTTCATGGTGGGTCACAGGGGGGGGAATGCCTTATGTCTCTCATGCAGAGCCTGATGTGGTTCTTATCTGCACTCCTCACTTGCATTGTGCTTACTGTGACAATCACTATAATAGTAGAAGGCCAACAAGGGATTTTGTTTCAACAAAATTCAATACAATTGTGATGTACAAAGTAACTATTACATAAGTACTAGAGGGAAATTAAACCAAACGTAATTCAGTTGGATACAACAAATGATAAAAAATAATGTAAACACACACGGGGTATTTTTTAAGTGAAAGAATCACTGATTTTTATCTAGAAACAATTCATAAAAAGGAGTACACATGACAAATAAATGTATAATGTAACATGAAGGGAAAGAAAGTTCAATATTATCCACAAATCATGACATTACAAAAAATCCAATCCAATAACTATAACAGAGATATATCTCGTGTTGAGAGAACAATCAACTGTGCAGCTATACTGTGGAAATGGACGATATAGTCGACGTTTCGGTCTGTTGAGGCGTCAGTCAGTCAGACCATCTTCAGGACAGAGGAACAGTACAAAAAGACTCCTGTATAAATATGATATCTATTAATTACATGAAAAAAACCATAAAATTCTCTTTGTGGTCAACAGAGAAATTCAGGGGATAGCCCGTGTGTGAAAAAGCAAACCTCTTAAAAGGGAATTGTGGGAGAAACACCTTTAGCCCAAGGAACAAAGACGATGTTATGTTACTACATCATTCAGTAAGAAAAGGAGGTGCTTTAATACATTGATAGTCGTGTCTACTTAAGTTAGACTGAAAAAATGAGATGCGCTTACTCGTAGTTTGTTGTGGTATTATAAAGGAGTAATCACTTCCTCTTTAAGCATGGATTATGCTTCATCTAGAAAGCGAAGGACAGTGGTCATAATGTGCCTTAGAACCAAATAATGAATAATGTATGTGTGTATTTATTAAGTATATCGTACCCGATTTTATTTGGATAGGCGTATACCAAGTGAGGCCTGTAGCAGGACAACCAGTGGACTTCAGAATGTTGCCTATTCTGGTATTCTATGATTCAGAGGGCCAAGTGGTCCTTCTTGTGAGCGATTTTTCACTCCAGGAAATCTAGAGAATTCAAGTCAATCATGGTGAAAATTAGATGGGCACATCACGCTAAAATTCTGTATACAGCCATTGATGTATGAAAGTATACTAGCGAGAATTTACAAAGAATTTGCCAGTCCGTTGAGTGACCAGGAAATGGGCGTAGTAATACATTACACGACCCTTCTATATTAATACATGCTGTGCGAGGAAAGGCAATTGATGTAAAAATTAACATGGTGGCAATTACGTCCAGTTTACTATGAGGTACCATTTTATCAAGTCAGTCAAGCGCACAAACAATGCATAGAGCCATTAGCATTGGGAATGCGCTGCTAAAGATTAAAAAAATTAAGAAAGGCAGTTAGTGACTGGACCACGACTAACCGAACAATACATTCAGAAATCTACCCTTATTTAAAAAGTGCAGGCTGGGGAAGGTGATCTAGTTAGAGATAGCCTTCTAAGTGAAGTGGGTAAACTTGGCCCTACATTATGGGGTGGTCAGGACCATTACTTACGGTTTTAGTTTCACAGAGCCGAGGAAAAGTTAGAGTGCCATCGATCGGTGGGAGCTCGGTCAATTTCAACAGTTCGGCGGCGTGTATTTAAAGACGGTTTAATGACCACAGCTGTTAACAATTAGGGTGTTGGTTAAGTTAGTCAAGAACTAATCGAAATTAGGCGGACATCTTGTAATGTCTGAATAGATAAACGTAATGGCTATTTTGGAGTTTTTATGCCATCATTGCGAGCAGCGTTTACAATAGTTTGTAGAATTGTTGATCGACGCAATCAGTAACAGTTAAGATGAAGAGTGTGAGGTATAGTGATTCTGTGTTTTAGAATTACTCGAAAGAGGCGCCTTACACGGCGGACATCTTGGAACAGTTAATGTTAAGTGAACAAAGTCGGAATAAGCTCAGGAGAGAAACCCTGAACGGCAGACATCTTGGAGCGGTAACAATGTAGCGGGGATTTAGCTATTTCAAACATTACACATATGGAATTACGATATGTGTTATGTGTTTAAGATGACAGTTGTTTGTTTTAAATGACAGTATAAAGCGAAACATCGCTTGCCTGTTATTAAATTTTTTGTCTTTTGCTCAGGATTAAACTAGAGAAGAGCGAGATTAAATCGTGACAGAGAGTAACAGAGAGCATAGTGACAATACATAACAGCTCATCATGATGCTAGACAGGGTCAACTCATCAACTAATGCGGCATGATAAACCAAAATGCTAGACATCTTGTGGCAAGTTGACTAATTGTTATACATAGATCGACAGTGTTAACAAAACGATATAAAAAGTACAAAAAATACACGCATTTTACAGATGCTTACAAAGATGGAATGCGAAATCAAACTCACATGTTCATAGAAATTTGTGCTATTATATAGCATTGTTAAACACTAAAACAGTGAATACTTCAAATATAAACAATTTGGGTTCTATCTCATACATAAATCAAATTGGGGTGGAGACTTTATGAAACAGATCTAAGTAAGACATGCCAAAGAATGCCACTCTGTAGCCGTGTTTAGACCTTTCTTTATATTGTCGCTCTTGCAGATCCATTGGTTTTCTTTAATCGTCAATATTCGATCGACATTGGCTTGTCTGATGGTGGGTTTAACTACTTCAATGACTAGCCATAGCATCTCTTTTTCGGAGTGTTGGAAACGTGTATAATGTTCAACAAGTGGCGCGTTCTCAACTCTACATCTAATCCTCGATTGATGTTGTAGAATGCGTGTTTTTACCATTTGAGTAGTCTTACCTATGTAGTTTAATCCACACGGGCATTGGATGCAATAAACAACGTTTCTGGTGTTACAGTTGGAGAAAGACTTGAATACTATCAGGGATCCATTGAGGTCAAAAGATTTTAACTTCTTGGTACTGGGACATGCTGCACAATTACTACACTTGTAGTGTCCAACTAGAGGTGTTATTTGTTGCATACCATCTACAAGATGATGTTGCGGTGTGGTGTATGTGTGAACTAGTCTGTCCTTGATATTGGGTCCTCTTTTAAACGAAAAAAGTGGTGGCTCTGATAGCTCAGGTAGGGATGACAAAAGTGTCCAATGTTTCTTTACAATTTTCTTTATTCTGTTTGTGGCAGTTCCAAACGTAGTCACACAGACTAACATTGGGTCTGATGTCTTTTGTTTAACTTCAAGGAGGGCATTGCGGTCGTTATACCATGCTCTCTTTAGAGATTTCTTCAGCAATTTGTTTGGATAACCTCTTGAGTGTAGCTTTTCTTTAAGTTTCTTAGCCTCAAGGAAGTAATCATCCCTTTTGGAACAGTTTCTCCGTAAACGGAGAAACTGTCCAAACGGGAGTCCATCCTTTAGTGACTGCGGGTGGTGGCTGTCATACTTCAATAGCGTGTTGCGTGCCGTAGGCTTAGTAAAGAGAGTGGTGTAGAGCATATTATCATCGCCCACCTTGATTGAGATGTCTAGGAAGTTCATACTTTGATTACTAGAATCAATTGTGAATTGCAGGTTGACATTTCTGGAATTCAACCAGTTGTGGAATTCAGTGAGTAATTCTTTGCTGCCTTTCCAGATAAGAAAGACATCATCTATATATCGGAGCCAGCTGGTAATGTTGGCTGCAAAGGGATTCAATGGGTCATAGATGTGTCTTCGCTCGAACTCAGAGACATAGATGTTCGCTATGTCAGGGGCAAAAACTGCCCCCATCGCGACACCTTTGAGTTGTTGGTAAAATGTACGTTCATATAGAAAGAAGTTTTCACATAGTGAAATCCTAATACATTCAATGATAAACTCAGTGGGAACAGCATGCGGTCTAGGCCTGTCGTTGAGTAGATCTTCAATGATTCCCAAGATCTCTGTCTGTGGGATATTAGTGTACAGGCTCTCGATATCCATGGATACCAGGAGCTCGCATTGGGGATCAAAACTGTGTTTGTCGACTACATTAATGACCGCCGTGGTGTCCCTGATGTATGTATTTGTTTCAGTGGCAAAAGGTCGGATGAAAAAGTCGGCATATTGGCATCACTGCATGGTGCATGCCACATTGAGCCTGGCTAATCCTCTTGGGAATGTTGTTTCTATAGTCCTGATGTGATTCTGTGGACCCCCAGTGTGACAGGTGACTGTACCCACAGATGTGTGTGAGTTGAGTGTACCTGTGGTGATAGTGTCCAAATGATGTGTACGGCCCCTGGACATTGGTGTGTGTGTAAGTCCCCTGTCATGTGGGTGAGTGTCTATGTGGAGTGTTGCACCCCAGCTGCATGGAGGATGCATATGCCCTACCCATCTGATGTGAGCAGGGAGCCGTGCTGTGTGTCTGACATGCTGAGCTAGCCCCACACCTGTGACTCCCCCCAGAAAAGTGGCACATGTGCAGAGTGATGTTTGTACCCACAGTTGCCAATGGCAGGTGATTGTCCTGTGCCTGTGTGTGTCTGTGTACTCCGCTGAGGTTGCGACAGTGGCCTGGGGCATGTGACTGCTTTGAGGTGCTGTCCATAATCCTGGTGTTGCTTGTGATGCACAGTGTGAGCCATGATCATTGATTCTGTCACACCCCTCATGCCACCTGTGTACTTTAAATGCCACGTAGTGCATTTGGCCTTCCCCAGAGGATAATGTCCCTATGACAAAGGTGCAATGAGTTGGCTGCATACTATGCCCTGTTCAAACAAGCCCAATTGTTCTAATGTGTGTCTCTGTGACATGGAGCAGGTGTATTGATGTTGTCTCACTTTGTCATCCTCACAGGTAGCCGCCTATGCCAAGGGGGAGATATGGAAGCGGGCCGTCAGGGCCGTGAGGTAGGTGGAGGGTCGCAGTCGGCGCCTGGCCCAGGTGAGGAAACGCTGGCAGGATATCCGGCGCTGGACCAGGAGGATCGCCCAGGTCCTGCTGGGGGACTCACCTCCACGCAAACACGGCGGGCGCCGGCGCCTGACCCACCAAATGAAGTGTGTCCTGGCGGTGGTCTCCCCTGACATGGATAGGCGGTTACAGGAGAAGCAGTAGCAGGAAGGGGGTAGGTACATGTGTGTTTGTTGTGTGTCACCAGCTTTTGGAAGTGCTCATTCGCCTTGATACACTGCCAGGGTTTATATGTGCAGTGCATATCCTGTTCCCCAAAGTCAACCGGTCCTGTTCTTCCTCCCTTCCCCTCCTTGACATGTGTTCCCTGGTCTGTGTGTAGTCACTCTTGAACAAGGTAATCTAGGCTGGCAGTTAATCCAAGTGCCCAATGCTTGCAGCATCATGTGTGGGGGTGGTCTGTGACATGTGTTGGGACCTTGCCTGTGCCCTGTTCAGGTAAGTCATTTGGGGGTCCATGATTGTTGGCACTGATGCAGAGTCTCAACACAGGAGTGTGAGGCTTAAAATGAACTGCCTTGCATCATGAATGACCGATGTTGTGGCCTCAGACATGATGTGCATGAGCGGGAGATATGCATAGTGCGGGAAGGTTGCTCCTGTTGCAGTCAGATCTATCCAGGACCATGGAGCAGTCTGGCCACTACAGTCCCCTGAGACACCTTTTCCTAGGAATCATGTATGTCATCCAACACTGTGGACATTCTCAGTGTCTTCAGCATAGGTTGGCCTCTGTGGCATTGTACCCTGGCCTCATTTGTATTTACGTAAAGTGTGCTACATGTGTACACTGTACAGGGTGACCCAATGTTGCTTGTGCATCCTCACACTGGCCAGTGCCTGTGTGTCTGTGCAAAACTATCTGATGATGGTTGTTTGTCAATAATATGTGTGGTCAGCCCCACGAGGGGTAGTTAGAGTGCAATTAGGATTTAATGGAGCCCATTTTTGTGATCCCTGATTAAGAGGTGTAAGTCCTTCCTCTGTCTCAATCACATTGTCTCAGGTAGGGGGGGGGGGTTTGTGCGAGCAAGGCCTACATGTCCAAAGCTTATGTCTCCTTGCCAGGTCTGGCCTGTGTGTGATGATAGTCGGAACAGACACTCAACAAGTATTGACCCAGTCATGTTGTGCAGGGTCTAATGTTTGTGCTTTGCAGCATGTGTCAAAAGTTAAAAGACATGGTTCCTGTCCATCCATTTTTGGCAACGGCGTGTGGTCCAGATGCTGTGCTCGACTGTCCACAGACACTAGCTTCTCTGTATAATTCGATATCAAGTGCTTTGCTGTTGTGTCATGCTCTCCATTGTTTCAAAGTGGCATGGTGGGTCAACCAACTGTGTAGTGCAGGGCCTACATATGTGCGTAGTATTGTAGATGTTACTCATGATGCTTTTCATGCTATGCGCTGTGACCTATGTAGTTTGGACTCATGTGTCATATGTATACAGGTATCTGATTATTTCCTGTCTCTTCACCTTGCCCACAGCATCGTCGGGGGACACCGAGGGAGACACCGGCACGGACGTGGAAGATGGATCCAGCACCAGTGCCACCAGTGCTGGGGAGTCTGGCGCAGTAAGTGGCACGGAGGGTGAGGGGAGTCAGGCGGAGGACCTGTCCAGTCCCAACACCGACTATGATGCTGACGGGTCCGAGGCTGAGCTCCCAGAGGGGGCGGAGGCTGCTCCCACAGCTGAAAGCAGCAGTACATCTCTCGCCGCCGCCTCCATTCCCATCACCGCCCTCCCACTTGCTCGGGTCCCTTCTGTCCATGCTAGGCAACCACATGTCTCCTTCGTGCCAGGCACCGCACCCCCTGCCCCTGTCTCCCCTGCTGCCATCAATGCCGAGTCTGTGGACATCCTGTGGCAGTTGCAGGTTGGTCAGACATCGCTGCTTAATGTCCTCCATGGCCACACCAGACTGCTGACACAGATGGTGTCGTACATGGAGGGCATGTCAGCAGCGATGTCTGACCAACGGATGTTGCTGAGGTCCATGGACTCATCATTGACGGCAGCAGTGTGTCTCCTGCAGCGCTCCGTCCCCCCTACCCCTGCACCATCCACACTTCCCACTCCCATGCCTGTCCCAAGCACACCCAGACATCCCCATGCACGCACCCCACCAGACACAGGCAGCACACCAACAGAGAAGGCCAAGCGCACACCTCCAGTCACGCACACACAGGGGGAAGTAGGCACACCCACTGGGTCGGGGGGCAAACGGCAGCCAAGCAGCCACAGTGAGAGTCCGCAGTCCTCACGACCCACTTCCTCCAAAACCACTCCCCTTAGCTCCCCTGCCCAACAGTCGGACAAAGAGTCCTTCATGGCCAGTCAGTCCCTCAGCCCCAGTGTGACACCACCCCGCAAGCGGTCGAGGAAGTCCCCAGGCAGGGGAGTTGAGTCCCCCCCGTCCACACCCTCCCCCAGTAGCGCTGCAACCCATCCCTCCGACCCCCCCCCCTCCTTGGGGCCTGTGGTTCCTTCGGGTGCAGGGGAGACGCTGGGAGACCTTGCAACTGTGTGCAGCGCCATCCTAACCACCACCTTTGGTGCTGCCCCACCCCCTGTGGTGGAGTCATCCGTCCCTGCACCCACAACACCTACCCTTGCCCCTCCTGTCCCTGCGGTGCCTGGTCCTTCCCCCCCACATGATGCCCCCCCCTGTGGATGAAAAGTAACTCTGAACTGTGCAGGCAAGCTAGGGGAGACGCGTCCCAGTGTGTCCCCCCCCCGGAATTCAAATATGGACTGGCCTATGGGCCTTGTATATAGTGGACATTTCAAATCCAATCATTTGTTTATGCTGAATAAAGCATTTTTTTTTCATTTGCACACAAATGCTTTTCTGGTATTGCTGTTGGTGCTGCTGCTCCCTGAGTTAGGGTGGTGATAATGTGTTAGGTGTCTGGGAAATGTTGTAGTGTGCTGCTCATGGGGAGGACCCTGGTATCTGCGTGCCATCACAAGGTCTCTGCAAATAATCTTTGGTCATGTAAGCTATTACTGTATGTTGACATTGTCCCAAGGAGTGTTCCTTCCTCTGTGGCACCTGACTTCTTCCCTGCAGGGTGTTTCCCAATTGTTGTGCTGACCTGTGTCTACATTTCCTTGCTGTGTGAGGGATCCCTTCAACTTTGCCCATGCCTGCTCAGCAATGTCTCCGCCTGCATCGTCTGTGCCATCCTTGGTATTCACTGTACTTGTGTATGGAATATGTTGCCATGGCTTAATGTGGACATGGTCCCTTTTCCGCACTATGCATGTGTGTACTCCCAGCCTAGCACACATGTGTTACTTGTTCTGCAGGGTATTTGGGCACCTGACTGACAATTGTGGGCATTGTATCTGTGGGTACTCCACCCTTTCCCTATATGGGAGGCAACAACTTGTTGGCTGCCCCAGCACCTGTACATTCCTATCAGTCCTGGAATGTGGGTGAACGTGTGTGTTCCCTTAGGCTCTCTTAGTTGAGTGGGGTTTAACATGAGGATACAGTCTTGTTGCATGATCTCAGTGTGTGTATTGTGCTGCCAACGCCAGGGGTGGGTATGCATATGTGTAATTTGTCATCACACCCGCATGTGGTGTGTCATGCAGTGGGGGAAGGACATCCATCCTCATGGGAGTGGGACACTGCTGTCAGTGATGTGTTGTCATGGCACTCTCAACATAGTCGCACATTGTGGATGCCTTCATGCACCCATGGAGTTTTGCTAATGGGAGGATGATGTACACACCCCCATGTCTCTGTCCACTGCTGGGAGGCCTCTGCACCCACCCCTCATATGTCTAGGCACTGCTGGGGGTCCTCTGCACCCACCCCTCATATGTCTGGGCACTGCTGGGGGTCCTCTGCACCCACCCCTCATATGTCTGGGCACTGCTGGGGGTCCTCTGCACCCACCCCTCATATGTCTGTCCACTGCTGGGATGCCTCTGCACCCACCCCTCATATGTCTGAGCACTGCTGGGGGTCCTCTGCACCCACCCCTCATATGTCTGGGCACTGCTGGGGGTCCTCTGCACCCACCCCTCATATGTCTGGGCACTGCTGGGAGTCCTCTGCACCCACCCCTCATATGTCTGGGCACTGCTGGGGGTCCTCTGCACCCACCCCTCATATGTCGGGGCACTGCTGAGAGTGATAGGCATCCACCCCTCATATGTCTGGGCACTGCTGGGGGTCCTCTGCACCCACCCCTCATATGTCAGGGCACTGCTGGGAGTGATAGGCACCCACCCCTCATATGTCTGGGCACTGCTGGGAGTGATAGGCACCCACCCCTCATATGTCTGGGCACTGCTGGGAGTCCTCTGCACCCACCCCTCATATGTCTGGGCACTGCTGGGGGTCCTCTGCACCCACCCCTCATATGTCTGGGCACTGCTGGGAGTCCTCTGCACCCACCCCTCATATGTCTGGGCACTGCTGGGAGTGATAGGCACCCACCCCTCATACGTCTGGGCACTGCTGGGAGTCCTCTGCACCCACCCCTCATATGTCTGGGCACTGCTGGGAGTGATAGGCACCCACCCCTCATATGTCTGGGCACTGCTCGGGGTCCTGTGCACCCACCCCTCATATGTCTGGGCACTGCTGGGAGTGATAGGCACCCACCCCTATGTCTCTGTCCACTGATGTGGATCGTAGCACGACACCCACCCACCCGCCCACACGCTCTTCAGGCCCGGGTACGGGCCATACCCCCAATGGTGGGGTGACGTAGGGGTACGGCCCGTACCCAGGCCTACAGAACGTGGATACGGGCCGTACCACCATTGTTGGGGTGCCGTAGGGGTACGGCCCGGACCCAGGCCTTCAGAGCGTGGGTACGGGTCGCACCACGCGTACCCCTACGTCTCCCCAACAATGGTGGTACGGCCTGTACCCACGCTCTTCAGGCCTGGGTACGGGACATACCCCCAATGGTGGGGTGACGTAGGGGTATGGCCCGTACCCAGGCCTACAGAACGTGGATACGGGCCGTACCACCATTGTTGGGGTGACGTAGGGGTACGGCCCGTACCCAGGCCTTCAGAGCGTGGGTACGGGTCGTACCACGCCTACCCCTACGTCACCCCAACAATGGTGGTACAGCCCGTACCCACGCTCTTCAGGCCTGGGTACAGGCCGTACCCCCAATGTTGGGGTGACGTAAGGGTACGGCCAGTACCCAGGCCTACAGAACGTGGGTACGGGCCGTACCACGCCTACCCCTGCGTCACCCCAACAATGGTGGTACAGCCAGTACCCACGCTCTTCAGGCCTGGGTACGGGCCGTACCACCATTGTTGGGGTGACGTACGGGTACGCGTGGTGCGACCCGTACCCACGCTCTTCTGGCCTGGATACGGGCCGTACCACCATTGTTGGGGTGACGTAGGGGTACGCGTGGTGCGACCCGTACCCACGCTCTTCTGTCCTGGATACGGGCCGTACCACCATTGTTGGGGTGACGTAGGGGTACAGCCCGTACCCAGGCCTTCATAGCGTGGGTACGGGTCGCACCACACGTACCCCTACGTCACCCCAACAATGGTGGTATGGCCTGTACTTATAACACAAAAAAATCCTGAGGTCTAGAAAGGCAAAGAGAAAAGGTGGTATGTAAAGTGAGGAAAAGAAGCCTAATGTACGTGGTAGAAGGGCAAACCCTCGAAGACGTGGTCATTCACTCACCCTGGGTAACAAACCCCATCACATGGGATTTTCATCCCAAAGAAAATCTCAAACTCTCAAGGGGCAACAGGCCCCTCAACGAGAGGTAAGAGCTTAATGCTGTTAGTATTATGCACTGAGAAGTGGAATGAATCCACATATGAACTGGATGTGAGTGGGGGTTGCAGTGCTGGTGAAATAGTAGTGCAAAAAGGAGTGTATTAAAACTAGTGACGGGACGGCCAGGAGAACTCTGTTAGACAACGCCGTACCGATGCTAGATTAAAAGGAGTGAAGGCCCCACTAATCCGATGTAATCAGTGGAGCAATGTATAAGATAATGGTCACTACCCAGGCCTGAAGAGCGTGGGTACAGGCCGTACCACCATTGTTGGGGTGCCCTAGGGGTAAGGCCCGTACCCAGGCCTTCAGAGCATGGGTACGGGTCGCACCACGCGTACCCCTACGTCACCCCAACAATGGTGGTACGGCCCATACCCAAGCCTACAGAAGGTGGGTACGGGCCGTACCACCATTGTTGGGCTGACGTAGGGGTAGGTGTGGTACGACGGGTACCCACGCTCTTAAGGCCTGGGTACGGGCCGTACCCCCAATGTTGGGGTGACGTAGGGGTAGGCGTGGTACGACCCGTACCCACACTCTTAAGGCGTGGGTACGGTGCATACCACAATTGTTGTGATGGGACGCGTCCACGTCCACTTCCGTTGTGGCGGGACGCAGGCCTTGGTGGACACGCCTCCCCCCCCCCGAGTGACCAGACCCTGGAGGTACGGTATGTACAGGGAAATGTATACATTTTGCCTTGGGTGGGGGTGTGTTTCCTGCCCCTGCCCCCCACCTTTGCCCCTGGGTGTTGTTCTGACCTTCTGCGGCGTCTGCGTCGGTTCCTGTGCACCAGGTCGTAGGCTATGAGGGCCTGGATGACACGTAGGATGGGGTCCATGGCTATCCGTCGCGTACAGGTGCTCCTTCCTCGCATCCTCCTCAATTTCCCGGCAGTTTTTGGCTGCCGTAAAATATTGGCCGTGTGGAGTGACGTAGGCACGAATCGTACTAGCTGGTTCGTAAAACGCTGCCTGACTCCGTCCGCACGTCACGTACGCGGTGTCCCGGATCGGAATTGTGGGTATATTTTAGCCGGTCGGTGTTTTTTACGATTCGTACGGAAATGGTATTTCTGTACGAATCATACTTGCGGGTTTGTAAGGTGGTTTTCCCGGGTACGAGTCGAACGGAGAAAACGCTCCGTACGACGGTTCGTACCCGGGTTTTACAGGATCGGAATCGGCACCATAGTTGGCAATCTTTTTGTGAGACATAAGAAGTGAGGGAAACACTTTCTTTCAGTCTCCAAACCCAATGTACTCAACTTGGTTACACAATAACTCAGTTCAAAACCAAATCTCAAGTTAGTACGTTTATTTCAAATTCAGACCCAGAAACAAATTAATATAAATTAGTCTAAGCATTATTGTATAGAAATACAATACAAACAACAGGAAGCCAAATCTTCTGAAGTGATTTACCCTATATAATAAAAAGAAAACAACCAACTCGATTATAGCTATGTAAGTAATAAGGAAACAAAACTTTACATTAAATTGCATCAATTTGTCATTGAAAAGTAGCACAGATCCTCTATCTGTCCCTACACTACTACTAAGTGACAACCCTAAACTAAGCAGAGATTAAAAGTAAAGCACAGATTTTAAAGGTGTCAGCCGTCAGAGTCCTCCATAGAAGAAACTCCAACATGGGTCAAGTAGCGTAAAGCCAAACTAACCAAAAGCAGAGGTCTGTACCTCAGGGTGCCCTGTGTAAGAATGCTAACTATTCCTCACTACATTGCACCATAACATCAGTTACATCCAAAGGACGTCCCACAATCTGTACTCAGTGAATTTGCATACTATCAGCACACATTGGCTTCTGTACACCACCTTGCCATTCCCATAAATCATTACTTCAGCCATCCTTGGTCCCGTTTCCTTCTCCCATGAGAATTCTCCTCCCATCTTGTTATCACATTTCCCCCGTACCAGGTGCCGCTTCACATACCTCGCTATCTACTAAGAACAAGGTCAATTTTCTCCTAATAACGAAGTCTTGTCCATCTGCAGTGGGAATACAAAATCCATCCAACATTTCTATTGCAAGGAATTAAATACAAATTCACATGTTACTCAAACATGAGCTGGAATCCAAATACATCTCAGGCCCACAAGTTAGGCTAAGTTAACATGTGCATGGGTTACATTATGTGCACTTCCCTACGCACAAATAAATAGAATTTTCAACATATACTTCAGTAATTAACGCAGTAGTAGCATGATTATTCTTTAGTAAACAAACATTTGCAAACATATGTCATGGACATAAGCACCAAAATTCTATCAGTTTACATCTCTAAACACACATAGATTTCATTAGTTTGTGAGGATAATTTAGATATACAACACCCCCACTATCATTTACAATATTAGTCACAAAGAATTTATGTGAGGGCGGACTACATATGCTTATAATGTACTCCTAACACATCTCTCAGGGTAGAGTAATTTCTATACTACCCCAAACCCCCTTTGATGGTGAATGGAGCCATCACATCATCTTCTGATCTTATCAGATAATCATCTCAAATGGACTAACATAAACCGTTGTTGTTGCGATTCTTTTTCCTTTGAACTCCTCCAAATATTTCATATAATAGCAATATGCATCCTAAGCCAATTCTAACTCTATATCTCCCTTTTCCCAAGTCACTTCCTTCTTTGCCTTATATCTCCTATACCCTTTCACAATTCCCTCTAAGACAGGTGCACATATGCCAATTATTAACACAGGCTTCAAGGTAGAAACAAATATTTAACTCCCCATATTCACAAACCGTCTACCTATAGCACTAAATCCATTTCCAACTGAATCCCAAACACTCAAATCCTTCTTTATGCAATTTTGCAAGTCTTTGCTGTTGTCTGGAATGTAAGTGCAACACTATTGGACCTTTAACAATCGACTGACTCCACCTTCTATTGCAAGCAAAATGTCTAAAGTAAGCCGATTCTGCAAAACCATAGCTCTAATTGCAACCATCTCAGTATTTACTAACAATGGAGCTCCATCAGTATTAGTAGACAATCTTTCAACTACTGTGGCCAACTTTCTGATTTTTATATCATTCAATGTCCTCCTATACAACCTCCCTCATTCATTCACCCTAATCGGTTTGATGTTCTTTCAGGGCTGTCGGAAATTGACTGACTATTTGGGTGTTCTAGTCAATCAGTTGCTGTATTTAGATTGGGTATGTACTGTAATGCTCAAGGGAGAGGAATTCTTTTAGACGAGTACAATAATAGGGGTTCAGTGGAATCATTTGAATCCCCCTCTTTTAGAAGAAATACTAGTAGGGAGAGCTAAAACAAATATGTATTCTATCCACCGCACAATAACTTGATTCTAAATGCTACTACTTCTAGTCAGGACTCATACCTGTCTCCTACCGCAGTGGAGCAATCTGCGGACGACAAACTAGTGGGAGTGGTAAATCAAGGCCATATAATGACTCCAATTGAGATCATTGAGACCATTATTAGTCAAGTGCCGCAATAGTTTGTTACAGTAGGTAAACAAACCACAGTTGATGAATCAGCGGGATTGATCAATCGGGGTCACACAAAGGTTTCACTAAAATGTATTTCATGGAACATAGCAGGAATTCGTTTCAAAATGACTAATGAGGTGTGGCTAAATTGTATAAGAGGCTTTGATGTTACTTGCCTACAGGAGAAGTGGTATAAGGAAGACATAGTGCTGAATGGTTATTGCTCTTACACGGTCCATGCAACACCTTCCCCAGCAGGAGGAGCTAAAGGAGGGTTGGGTATGATGATTGCAGTTGAATACAAGGCCATAAAAATTACCCCTGTTGTAACATCTCCCTGGTACCAATTAGTTTTAATTGTTAATATGTTACAGGTGAAGCTTTTAATTGTGAATTGGTTCTACAATATTTTTAACCAAAACAATTGTCAGGTTATAGAGGCCCTACGGGATAAAATTAACAAAACCTCTGAGAAATGGCACCCGTTATGCATTCTTTGCATAACGGGTGCCCTAAATTCTATCATCGTGGAAAATGACTTGGGCCTCATTAAAGATTTAGCTAGCAACTGCCTAACAAAGTGTCCTACTTTTGTTGGAAGGGGTAAGGAAAGTTGTATTGAATTAATATTTATTTCACAGAAGTTTTTAGCACTTGTTGATGATTTCGAGGTGGAGCCAAATAATGCCAACGATCACAATCCCCTGACAGCTACTTTTAGCATAATAGCCCAGCCTGGGAAAGTCGATGATTGCCCTATACTTTTTAATCCTAATAAAGGGGTAAGACTCTACTGGAACAAAGTAAACTCATCTGATTTTGAGTCAAAAACTGTTAGAGTTAATTATGACTCAATCATGAGGTGTCTCCATTATGGTGTGTCCCCAGCTGAGATCATTCGTGATTTTGAACTGATATGTGCATATATAGCAAAAAACTTGACCAAATCAATTAAGGTCAGGAATCTCCCTGAGACAAGGTGGTTTGATGCTGCTTACTCTATGCTAAAAAAATACTAACATCTGCTCTCCACGCTAATCCTCGTGACTGGTCACAAATTAAAATTGCCAGGAAGCTTTAAAAAACCACAGCTAAGCAGAGGAAGGAAGAACTAAGGTCATTAGCCTGGGATGACCTGGAGAGAGCTAGCTCCCTCAAAGACTCCAAAAGCTTCTGGGAGCTTATAAATCGTCCTTTTTTCACAGAAGAGGTGAGGAGGATAGATTCCTTGATCACAGGGGAGGCTTGGGAAACTCATTTCTCTGCCATATTTAATCCTTATGGCCGCCATCTAGATGCTCCCAGTGGGGATTTGCCTTTAAAGTTAACCTCGGCTTCCAAGTTAAGTTCATCTATCTCAGTGGTCGAGGTCGAGGAAGCCATAGCCAAAGGAGTTTGCATGAAAGTGCCAGGTCCTGATGGACCAACCTTAGCTTTTTTTAAAGTAATCCCCAGTTATGGGCTCCATTGCTGACCAATGTTTTTAGGGCAGTGATTACTGGCCCAATCCCAGTATTCTTGAGAGAGGCATTTGTTGTCCCTGTATTCAAGAAAGGTAACCAAAGTGACCCCGCCTGTTATAGGCCAATCTGCCTTATTGACGCTATTGCAAAGTTACAGGGGAAGGTTGTCCTTGCCCGACTTGAAACATGGGCGACAGACAATAGAGTGTTGGCAAGAACGCAATATGGCTTCAGGAGAGGGATGGGCACCACTGAACAGTGCCTTAACTTGTCACTGGTGATGGGCAAGTACATGAGGGCCAGGAAGGGTTCTATCCACCTGGCCTTCATGGACTTATCCAGTGCTTTTGACACAGTAAACTGGAAGAAGTTGACGGTAATGATGGAGAACATGGGTGTGGAGGAGGCTTTGATTTCCCTTCTTCGCAGGCTCCATGCATCAACCTCTGTTGTTATAAGATATGGCCTCCAAGGAGAGAAAACTAGGTTCATAGCCTCCACAGAAGGTGTACGGCAGGGATGTATTTTGGCCCCCTTTATTTTTTTAATTTACACCAATGGTTTGGAGGCCCTTTTAATAGATAAAGAAACTGATTGTCCGCGTATTTGAGGGACAAGGGTCCCGCTACTCTCTTATGCAGATGGCACCGTGTCAATGGCCCTAACAGCACTTGGCCTCCAAAAAATGCTTAACACATTTACAGATTTTATGTTGGCTCTTGACCTAAAAGTGAATTTTATAAAATTTTATATTATGGTGTGTGGCCCCAAAATGACAAAAACAAGGAAATACGCGGAGGGAGACAAGAAAATTGATAAACTGATCAATTTTAACTATTTAGGGAATGTTTTTAATAATAGGTTGAGTTGGGACCAGTTAGTTACGGCAAGGTTGCAATAGGCAAGCACGGTAGTTGAAGGTCTTTTCCGCTTTGCCAGAAAGCTGGGCCATAAGCCGGTGTCTGAGTTGGTTAGCCTGTATAAATCCAAATGTGTGCCCGTTGTAACATATGGGGCAATAGTGTGGGGATACCATAACAACCGACAGCTTCAAGTTATGGGAAACAAATGTATTAAAAGATTGATGACTCCTAACAGTGCCCCCGCTATCTTCTTTCATCAAGAGCTGGGCCTTTCTTGTAGAGGATCGCATTGAAATTGCCCCTGTGTTATTATGGGTAAAGAGTTGGCTGTCCGGAGAACTAGTATGCTCCAGAGATGCTATTAAGGACTGTATTAATCTTGATGGAGCACTTTCTATCCCTTGGCTTCGATTCGCAAGGGACAGCTTCTGTAAGTTAGGTTTGGGTCATTATTTTGATTGTCCAGTCAGCATCCCTGAAAACGCAAAAAATATCATAAAAGAGGTACACTCTACAGGGACGAAGATATCGTGTTCTTACCCTGACGTAAGAGGGCGCCTTTGTTTATCTCTGAATCAACAGCAATTTAACTTAACATTTACGACAAATGTACAGACTCGATTTTATTTAACTAGATTACGTTTACTTACCTTGCATTTTTTGGTGGCTTTCCCAAAACAATCGGAGGGAGAGGATAACCTGGTGCCTTGCCCATGTGATAACTTGGCAGCTCAGAGCACTGTACACTTTACGCTATTTTGCACCCTCTACAAATAACCAAGAGGAAGATTTTTAGTCCCGATTTTAAAAGAAATTAGGCCGTGTTCTTATATTGAAGGGTTTTATTATTTATCTTCTTTGGCCACTTATGATATATGCACTATGGTTTCCAACTTTATCAAAGTAGCTATGGCGATTAAGAAATGGTATTAGGCTTTGCTACTGACCCCGATTAGTGTAACTTTCTAACACATAACTCTAAGCATTGATGTACCTTTATGGAGGGAGCTGCATGTTGACATTTTTGATAAGTGCATTGTAATACAGACTGTAATTTTTATTAGAGGAATGTTTTAAGGTGTATACTTCCCCTGCATTTTATACAATGAACTGACGTGTATGAACTGTTTATTCTTCTGATTTGTATATAGATTTTTGAAATAATAATTTGTTATGATGATTTTATGAACGTTTATGGTCTTTGTTTGAAATCAAATAAGGTTACCTTAACTTGACTGATGAGATTGGTATGAACTGTCATTTCTGCTGCTTTGTATATAGATTTTTGAAATAATACTTTGTTATGATGATTTTATGAACAGTTATGGTCTTCTTTTAAAACCGAATAAAGTTACCTTGACTTGACTTGATATCATTCAATGTCTCCCCTACATCGGGTATGATAGCTCCAAAAATATCTCCCACCATCTCTCTAGCAGTCAGTCCACGTTTATGTCTTGACTTCTCTTTCCAGACATGATAATCAAAATTTCCACATGATAAATCTTTGTACAACTGCACCTAAATAACAAGTACAATAGCATTTGCTAGGTAGTTTAAAATAAGCATTCTTCCTGTGAACAAAATAAACTCCAGGAATCACTTGGTCAATTCCATCCACAAACAACTTCCAATACCCTCGAACCTCAAATGTGTGATCACATTCACTCTTCCCTACAAATATAGAACTGTAGTCACTCTTGTCGTGGTGTACACACAATCTTCCTTGATGTTGTCAATCCAGTGACAATGCTCCAGTGTTTACTGCCATCTGATGTTCCTTCTCCTCTGGTGACCAATTTTGAACATGGACCCCTCTTGCTGCATCTGTCAGTACTGCCCTATATCTATCTTCTACTTGATCAATGTCAGAAAGGGCACATGTTAAATTATGTCTATTCGCATAAACTGTATCTATCGTTTTAGTTGAAAATAAATATCTACCAGCATGTTTCCGCAGTCTTGCATATGAATGTCTATTCAAGTGCTTAAACATCGGTACTTCTGAAAGAACTAAATCATAATATGAAGAATAATACTCAAAAAGACCCTTTGCATAAAATATATAAAGAAGCAAACTAAAACAAATGTCATAAGTCAAGGGAAGACGGTGATAGGTAATGCCTTCAGCTACTGAAGCAGGTAACTGCAAACAAACATAGCAATCACTCACTTCTATAGTATCTATTTTCTCATGAAGCAATGTAACATAAGTGTTTAGTGTAAAATCTCCACTAAACAAATCTGTTTGTAAACGCTGTTCTTCTAATAAAACTAAGCTTCCGTCTGCATCAGGTGAGGATTTCTTCTCAGGTATAGATATTTATTCTTTGCTACTGGCAGGACTCAAACATAAACCTACACTCAATACTGTTATCCATAATGCTACAAGGGTCAGACAAATACCTATTACGCACCTAGGTTTACGATTAGTTTCCATACTAATTTAGATTCATACCAAGTTGGGTAGAGAAATAGAAGCTACAGAGTTCTCTGTCAAGCCCCACCTGTGCAAATGGCAAAACAGTCATCATTCAGAGTTACATTTTTATTTACAAGTCTATATACAATCTTCGTGAGGCTTCCCATGCCCCACTCTGTGTTCTTCTAAGGAAAAAATCCTAAATGTATTCTTCCACTCTGATCTAGGTAGTCTTCTTTATGTGACTTAATAGAGTTCATTCAATATCCCTAACAAGAAGAGAACCAATTTCATCAATAAGCATTTCCAGTAACGCTCTCCTCAGTTCTTCAACTAATGCAGGAGACTCTTGCGGATCCACATGAGGATATTCAGTGTTGTTCAGTATCAGGTTTCTCAAGCCACTAGGTGTGGATGGAAAAGAAAGGACAAATGTAAGAAGAATGTTCACATCAGTACCTGACATTTTCAACAGAATATCTATTATCATTCCATAACTCCTAGAAGGCTCCCTCATCATCATTAGCAGCCAGATAAGTCCACTCAGGAGAAGAGTACCTCTAACAAATCTCCTTAGATTAGGCCCTTTGCCTTCATTTCCACTGTGCTCCAATTCAGACGCTTCAGTTATGAGTGCAAGTATTCCTTCAAAGGATAACTGTAGACTTCTTTTTGATTGCTCCTTTGGGCGGCTTTCTTCTACTCCCACTCATGGTCCTACAGCATTAATCCCTTCACCGAGATCAGGATCTGGCTCGTTCTCCACTACTGCACCAGTTTCACTCGAGTTAGCTCCAACTACTCGTTCTTTTGGACCCCCCTCCATTTGCTCTAGTTTTGTTTCAGACTTGGTGTGTTCCCTTACAGCTTAACTGACCCTCTCCTGTGGCCTTTTGACCACCTCTGGTGTTTCTTCTGGAAGAGGAGCTGTTTCATCAAGGGGACATAGGACCCTACGGTTGTAGGGATGCATTCACCCAGTTAGGAAGGCCTCCACACTTCACAGAAGTCGTGGCAACCAGAATCACCTGAAACAGACCACGCCAACGATGCTCATGGCAGTTTTTCCTGGTGAGACACAGAATTAACTACATCAGCCAACCCTTTATAATTTTACCTCGGGCCAAGATACTTAATCTCTAGAGTCACCCACCATAGGATGACACGCCCTCTTAGGTCCTCACAAGCCAACCTGCTCAAACCTCACAAGCATAGACTAAAAACCCTAGGAGAAAAATCCTTTACAGTTCTAGGGCCTGGAACCAGATTTCTAGGGAGTTAAGATTCACAGACTCAGAAAGGACTTTTAAACGTCAGCTCAAGACTTGGCTCTCCCCGATGCCTTGTGCTACTCACTTATTCTCTGACACATTGTTCCCAACAGACTGAGCAAGCTAGACTAAGGTTATGCTCCCACACTCATTCCTCTGCTTAGCACCAGGATGCTTCTCCCGAAGTGGCAGTCGCAATCTAGGAATACAATACCCATACTCATACAGCAGTCTAGCACCAAATCATCCGATATGTTAACAAGCATGTTAGCAGGCACAGCTTACTCCATAAGAATTTCATGTGGCGATAGTCCTATTCTTCAGTCTTAAATACTGTGAAGACTTATCAACACAAGAGGCAAAGCATCAGGTCATTTACAAAGACATCGAAGCACAAACTTTAGCCAACCTGGATTTTAAAGGGCCATTTATCTGTTCCACGATACCTTATCTTCTGGGTGATAACTGCAATGCAATCTTTGCTCCACCTGTAATGCTACACATAACAATCTCAAGATCTCATAATTAAAATGTGACCCTCAGTCTGACTTCAAAGTAGTTGGAAATCCAAATCTTGGAATGAGTTTCCTCAGCAGTAAGTTAGCTACAGTGAGACTGTCACATCTTCTAGTAGAGTAAGCGTCCACCCAGCGAGAAAATATGAGCACCACCACCAAAGTGTACCTCAATCCATTAGACACAGGCATCTCAACAAAATACACTGTATCCTGTTATAAGGCCCTTCTGACCTCCCAATATGGCTCATGGTAACAACTGTTCTCTTTCTCACATTCATTTGCTGACAGGTTACACACCTATGACACAATGCTTCAGCCATCACTCTGAATTTTGGATTAAACCATGTTTGTCTGAACAACCTCACCATCGCATCCCTTCCTACATGTGTCGGCCCATGAATATGTCTTTCCATCTGGTACAACAGACAATTGGGTAACGTTGGTCTTCCATCGCCTGAAACCCAAATGTCATCATCTCTTTTCACAGATCCTGCTCTAATCCAACTCAATTGCTCTTCCTAAGACACAACCGCTTGTATTGTTTTCACCTTATATCAAGTATCAGCAACAGTCATCAAAAGGTTGAGATTGGTTTCATCTGTCTTCTTATTCACATACTACCCGTTGAAAGCACAAGCATTCAGGGCACAATAACGTGCAACTTCATCAGAGTACCGGTTCCCAACCGTGACAAAATAATTTCCTTTACAGTTGACGGGACACTTTACATAGGCAATTTCTCAAGGCCTCAGTAAAGCTTCCAATAGTTTTGTCACAGCTTCTCCAGTGCATATTGGTGACGCAGGTGAGGTCATGAATCCTCTCTGAGACCATAACTGTCCAAACTCAAGCACCACACCGGACCCATATTGGCTATCGGTGAATATTGTCACTTTCAGCTGGTCTGAAACACAGTAAGCACGTTTTAGGGCAACCAATTCAGCCACTTGGGTGAAGAATACTCTTTGAAGCCAAGCAGCTTCCTCAGTTCCGAAATAGTACAGACAGCATAGGCTGCCCCCAGGTTTCGCTCATGATCCCTTAAACATGAGCCATCCACAAACAGGATTTGGGCAGACTCAGATAATGGCTCGTCAGTAATGTCAGGATGGGTTTGGTGCATAGTATAGTGACATCTAGACAGTAATGCTCTCCTTCATTTCCATCTCCATCTCAATCAGGCAAAGGTAAAAGCATGTCAGAATTCTGCACAGAACAGCATTTTAAGGTAACGTTCTCAGCAGCTAAAATCACTTCCTCGTATCTCGTGAGCCTAGGGTTAGTCAGATGCTGACTACGTGTCCTTGTTAACAGCAGTTCCACAGAATGTGGAACATAGACAGTTAAAGGTTCACCCATCACAATGCCTTCGAATCTCTCTATGCGGCTACCTGTTGCAGCAACGGATTTGAGACATCCAAGCAAAGCAGATGCTACTGGATCTAAAGTAACTGAAAAGTAAGCGACTGATCTACAGGCATATCCATGGTTCTGAGTTATCACTGAGAGTGCACAGCCCTCTCTTTCATGGCAAAAGAGCGAAAACACTTTATTGTAATTCGGCATTCCCAGTGCAGGAGCATGATAGAGATTCTCACTCAATTCCAGTAATGCATTTAAACAATCATTGTCCGATGGCACCTGATCAAGCACATTGTTGTGTGTCAACCTCTGCAGAGATTTGGCCACTAGGGAAAAGCTGGGTATCCACTAGCGACAGTAGCCCTCCTTTTCTAATGATCCTAGCCAGGACTCTGTGAAATTTCAGGAGGACCTGCGATGGGATGGCAGCCAACTGTCTTCAATTGAAAGCTACTAAATCAGAAATCCTTCATTTAGGAAGGGATATACATCTGTAGGGCAACCACTGGTGGTCCCGTATTAGGCTCACCCCCGCTGCCAAAACCAGCTGTTAAGAACCTGGGTGTCTGGGTGGACTGCACCCTTTCCTTTGACGTCCAGTCTAAATCAGTAGCAGGCACCTATTTTGGACTTCTACGGGGCCAAAATCCCATTTTAGTATTCTTTGACTCCCACACTCATAAGATGATAGTACAATCTATTGTTCTGGCTAGGTTTGGACTACTTGTAGGTAGAAACAGTAAATCCCTTGGCGGAAAATGTTTTAAAACAATCACTAACAACAATGTTAGGATGCACAAGCCAGAGATCTGACCTTTGCACTATAACAACCCCACCTCCTAGTTATATAGCCCATATGGTAGAGTTAAACAGATATACAGACAATAATAACAGACCACGCTTCGTTCGCTTTACTTATATGCAGGTGACCACCCTGCGTTTTTGCATGCCATTTTGGATTAGCGGGAGCCCACCCCACATGGCCGCCTATTTTTTATATTTTAAATCACAGGAGCCCACCCTGCTTTACGTTCTAAATTCGGAGGGAGCCTACCCCTCATTGCCGCCAAAGAACGGAGTTCACCGCCTTCCGCGGCCCGCCTGGTTGTGGGCGGGGCCGGCAGACAGAAGCGGAAGTACGGCCCACAAGAACGGAGTCCGGTGGCCGGAAGATGCCTTGCGTCCCAGCGGGGCTCCCTTGAGCGGCTGGGAGCCTCGGGAGCCCAGGGGGAAAAGCGTGACGTGCGGCGCCGGCAAAAGTCCTGGTCCCAGAATAGGGACTGGGTGAAGAAGAGACCCGAGGGCCCAGGTGAGTGGGGCTTAAAGTTCCATGGTGCCTGGCAAGCAGCACAGAGTCAGGGCGGCCCCGTCTCGCAGCAGGCCTCCCCCCCACCAAGAGGAGCATTAGTTTAAGAGCCCCGTGTGGCTCTCACGTTGGGTATGGTTGTTTTCGGAGCAGCCCCGGATGGCAGCGGGCCACTCCAGCGTGGTACACAGTTATTTCCCGGAGCAGCGGGGCCCGTGACCCCCTTCCTTCTTTTTCAATCCTCAGTGTCCCAGTGTGGGGCTGATTTTCACAGCGGCGCCGCCATTGCGGGCTGCTGCAATCACATGGGACCTGCTCATTTTCAGAGCCAGATGGCTCCAACGGGGGCATAGTTATTTCCAGGGCCTACGAGGCTCCCATGTTTGGCCCCATAATCTTCAGAGCCCCGTGTGACTCCAACGAAGGGGACATGTTTATTTTCAAGAGCCTAGAGGGCTCCAATGTGCGCCTGATTTCTTTCTAGAGCCGAGCATGGCTCCAACGTTTTGCACACTGTCTCTATGGGCCATTGAGAGCCCCTGCCGCATTTTTAACTTTCACAGCTGCCCAGCAAGTAGTGGGCAGCTGCACCGTTTAGGCCCCCAGACTATTGTTCTCAGTTGCCCAGCAAGTAGTGGGCAGCTGCAACGTTTAGGTTTTGCGCAGTGGCGCACCCTTGACCTTCGCTGCCTAGGCAGCAGCCCTGACTCTTGGGACCTAGGGCATTTGAGCCCTGTTTCAGATGGCCAGTTGGCCAGGGGGGGGACTGTGAGTTGTGAAGGGCGTCAGGCCCTAATGTGATTTATGTGAGTATGATTAAGATGTTAGTGTCTAATGCGTTAGACTTCTAATGTGAGTGTGGTGTTATTCATTTAGTATGATTTACGCACCCTGTGTTATACCTCTTAATGTGTTTTATGATTGAGGTTGGTTCACATATCATGGTTTATGCTAGTGAGAGTTATTCCCTAATGTAGTTACGCTTAGGAGGTTAGGGTCTAATGTGTTTAGGCTTGGGAGAGAATTGCATAATGTGTTTATGCTGATGAGGTTGGCGTACAATGTGTTTGGCGCCTAATGTGATACTGTGCATAATGTTGTTTATGTTACACACTGATGCTCAGTACAGTGGTTACCAGCAGTTACTGGTTATGTTCTCTGTTTATGATAAGCTCTACAGTTACTAAGTTCACTTTGTGATGGTACTGACAGTGGTCCAGTTGGCCCTGTCAGGTGTAAATAATCCCTTGTAAATATTGCCCAGTGCCAGTTGGCACAGTGTATAATATGTGAGTACTATTCTAATGTGTTATGATAATACAAAGGCTATTTTTATATATAACCTTGTGTGGAGTTTCTTTTGTGGTGGGCCTGGGATGTTGTTGCTGGGTGCATGCGCAAATGCTTTACACATTGCCTCTGGGATAAGCCTGACTGCTCGTGCCAAGCTACCAAGGGGGTGAATAGGGGTTATCTTTGGCGTGTAACTTCCTTGCCCTGACTAGAGTGGTGGTTTCTGCCTGGCTTTGGCGCACGCCTTAGCCAGCCAGAAATCCCATTTCTAACACCTCCCCTATGTGCCTATCCGTGCCTTGCACTCAGCTGATCTTCACCTTGCCCGTATGCAGGGCCAGAGCTGGCGGGTGCTCCTTCTGGGTGATTGCCCCATCCTCTGGAATTCCGTGCCTCTTTCCACCTGGTGCATTCTAGACCACTGGGCCTTCAGAAGGGCGGTGAAGACCTGGCTATTCTCTGATCATTAGTTGCCCCTGCTTGTCCTGCCCCACTCTGCAAACTTCAGCGCTGGGACGCCCAGTTGCTGGGGCAGCCATGTGCTTTACATGTATTTTAACATAACATAACTTTGCCTATCGTACTAATGTACTCATTGAATTTGCATTTGGCTTGCATATTTACTGGATTGATTGGTAATCCAAATAAAACCCTTTAATCATATTTAGTGATTCCTGGTCCTTATTGTGGGATCACATTGGCTTCACAACGTAAATCGTGCTGTTGATGTGTTCTCCCTTTCAATGCTTCACATCAGCTATAAAAGGTTCATACGACCAATGGGGAAACATCTTTGAGGACTTGACTAAGAGATTACGTTGTAAGTCCCAGGATGCTCCAGCACATGGAAATAGGCAAAAGACACATTCGAACAGGAAAACATATGCAAATACCAATATTAACATAATTAAACTGAGGGAAAACAGACACAGGAAGAAAATGATATAAGAGAGCCTGGAACACAGACACTAACAAGGAAAGAAAGTGTAGGACAAGAGTGCAAAGTAATAAACTAAGACAGGGAGATATTGACTACTGACTGCATCATCATCAGCCTCATTGAATAACTACATTCACATTTTGTGATGCCTCTTTGAATGGCAGTTTTTTGCTTTCATGCTTCATTAACTTTAAGCACATAAGCATGCGGTGCTGAATCTATTAGCATACGAATTGCTTTTAAGCACACACTAATGCTATGTATACGATTTTAGCAAATACATTACTTTTAAGAACTTCATAATGCTATGCAGACTCATAATGTTATGCTATGCTGACAATATACATGGATTGCTTGAAGATATATACCTACACTGATTGGGCTTTTTCAACTAGGGTGCTGCTTGTGGCAGCCATTATTCTTATTTACCGGCAGTAAATTGCTTATGAGTGGTAAGCAGGCTGCTATTTTAGGAGAATAAAGCCTTGAGGATGTGGGCAGCTGGTTCTTTGCTTGTCTGCAAGGAGTGTCTTTCTTGGACACAACTTGCCCACCTGCTTGCTAATTAACCTATGTTAGTGCCTGATTCACGTTATGAGGACGCAGAGGAAAAATACAGTCAGAGAAACACAGACATTGCTGCTGCTACTGAAATGCAGAACTAGCCCGCCAGCAGAATAGAACAGATGTTTGGTGTCTTGGTCACCAGCTCTTACTCACCAGGCACATAGGCCTGGGGTATGTTGGTTTTAGGCATTTGTGTATGACAGATTAAACCATATCATAGCAAATTGCTTATTTGTGTATGAAATGATGTGCTCGGGGATATGCAGTCGACACAATGTCTAGTTTTTACTCTGCATTCTGTCTTCTAGTGTTCTTCATCATTACTGAAGGGATAATGGCAGCCATTACATTCAGTAATTGTTTGTGTACTCGTTACTGAGTAGTCAAGATTTTTAATTCAGAAACTGTAACAAAAGACTGGTCAAGTCCTTGGAAAGTAGGAAAAGGCCAGACAGGGCAGACAGCAATATGACCAGGCACTGGGCAGCACAATGAAGAAAGAGGAGGTACTCTGCCACACACCGGAACATCCCGGTATTGTAACACAATGTAAAAATGGATTGAAAAATGGAATTTGTTATTGCAAGAAAGGGAAGAAGGATAATGAGGAAACAAATACGAGAGAAAAAAAACTCTAAGAAAAACTATAACAAGTAGTAGTCCACTGTGTGATATGTGCTTCCTTTTGGAATAAAAATCTTGGATCTTCTTTCTCTGCTGTTCTAAAGCTAGAAAGACCCCAATTTTCCAGATATTTCAAACTCATTGCAAGACTAGGAAGTTGAGCAACATGCCGACACGTGTGCTGAGATAACCTTCAGGTCAAAGGGAAATCTGGAACCAATAAGGAGCACAGAAGATTCCCCATGCAAGGCCGCTCCCATCCCATTGGATAAAATAGCTGCCCAGCAGATGGAGGGAAAGGGAGAAAATACATAAGGATGAGATTTTGACCAGTCATGGTGAACAACCGCCCGAAGGACTAGCAGGGTGCCGCCATTTTCAAACAGAGACCTGCCGGAAAGACTCCTGGTATTTTCACAAAATGCACCCCTATTATGCTCCTAAAATGGTACCCCTCGTACTAATCAGCCTCCGGACCGCCCTGTAACTCCGCCTCCAACACAAATATATACATTAATACATTAAATTCGTAAGCCAGCCCTCCCGCCGGCACGCAGGGTAAGCGAATGGGAGATTTTGACCAGTCCACCAGTCCTGGAGAACAGGGACATAGTTACCACTGGTGCATCAGGTGCAGTGGCACCGGGCCCATGCCTTGAGGTGCCCAATGAAACCCTGATAATTGCTGCATTGTACTACCCCAACAGCACTCAAAGGGCCATTCTCCTTGCTTGCACCAGGGCCCCTGGCATACTTGCTCTGCTACTGCTGGAGAAAAGCATATTGCCAATATCAGCAACCCTCCCGACTGCAAGCAGAGTAAGCGGATGGGAGGGTGACATCGTGTCCAGCAGGGAACAAAGAGGGTGTTCAGTGGGTGGGGGCAGGTATAAGTACCTGTCCCTCAGCCCACTGTGCCCCGGAAATGATGCAGCAGAGGTGCCAGACATAGAAGGGACTCCCAGAGAAGGGGGTCCCTGCACCAGGGCACAGGGAGGTGCCTAATGTGGCACTAAAGGGGCCACCCTCTTACAGGGCCCACTGCGTGCGCCGCAAACAGCCGCATGGTGCTGATATCGGCAACCCCCTGCTTAGCAGTAATAGTTGCGCTGCGCAAAATAAACAGTCCGCACACAATTTTGTTGGGAAACATTTTGCTGCAGGTTTATTACAAACAAGGAGTATGCTAATTCGGTGGATTAACTTACGGACGATCCAAGGGCAGGCAGCGATGACTAACCTATGCTGCCCTGCCCGCCTGATTAGCCAAACTGCACTGTGGCCAACCCAATCGGTGCTACCAATTTGTGGGGTTATCCCCCTTGCATACCATGGACCCCTAGTCCATCACTTTTACTCACACCTTTTTAGGGGCAGAGCGTATCCAGGCAAGCCTCCGGTTGCTCAGGCTTACAACGGCCCGAAGGACTAGCAGGGCGCCATCGTTTTCAGCCAGGGTCCTGCCATAAAGACTCTTGGGATTTTGGCATAATGCACCCCTATTGTGTTCCTGAAATGGTACCCATCGTACCATTGAGCCTTCGGATTGCCCTGTAATTCCGCCAAAGCCCTGGTGTGGCCACCGTTATATCCAGGGCCCCCCCACCATGGCAGGCTCCACAACCACTTGCAACGTGCAGTTACCAGTCTTTCTAGCTGGACAATTCCCTTCTACCTCTGACAGGTTACCAGTCCTTCTAGCTGGACAGTTCCCATCTACCTCTGTAGTTGTTCTCCATCCATATCAGGGGAACCTCATGGTGTATGCACTAAAGAGACCATGCCTTATTTACCAAGCCCTTGTTATTTTATTTTATTTTGAATTAGAGATAAACCAAGCCCTCATGCTTGGTGGGCTTGTGCATGGCTTATTTAACCTTCAGTAGGCAAGTCTGATGGCCTCCACTTAAATTGGGAATGGCTGTTCTCTGTTTCAACAACAGCTTTATTTATCCAACCGTAGGCCTGTTCGATGACCTCCCCTGATTTGAGAACAACTGTTCTCTACTTTAACCTCAGTTCAGGATGAAATCCTTATGTTGTCCTCTGTGCCAATAAGGGCCTACTTGTTAGGTGTTGCCGGGTCAAGCATTTACCCAACACCGCCCAGTCACTGATTTCAGAATCCACTGGAAAACATATCGGAGTTTGCCTTCCAGGCCAACAGTGTATTTGTTAACAAGTTATTGTTTGAGTCCCACACAATACCCTTATCTCTGCAAGCTGGCCTCCTCCTGTATAGGAGTACTGCACTGGCAAGGAATCTTAGGATAGCGAGGGGTGGGGGGGGCAGATAAAACACAAGATACTACATTGTTAGATGGCATAATTAGCATGCACCTATTCAAATGTGCCACCTGCATGTTTAAAAATATTTTGTTGTGCCACCCTGTAGCCTAATGATTCAGACCCGAAAACTTACTCTGTCTTTGTCAGTGGATTAAAACATTTAAGCTAAAATCTGTGCTTAGCATAGCGTGCCGCATAGTTCCGCCTCTTCTGTCAGTGCATCCATATATATAATCAACACATAACCTTACACCTACAGCAAGCCAGGGCCCTTGACCTTGTCAATGATAGCAAGTTGCATAAAGTAAATACGTATCCCATTACCCCACTAAGGGCAACCCCTTGATTTGAACTCCATACAAACACCCAGCCCACACGAACGAGTTCATTTGCGTGCCGAACGGGAGTGAATACTTTGTTTTACCAGTGGTTGGGCTGCTGGGAATGGATGCCTTATATTTCATATGAGCTTACCAACCTTACACGGTAAAACATTACCATTGCACCCATTTGCACTGTCTTCACTGAGACTAAACTATACCAGCGTGGCATGTAAAGAACTAGATATCCTGGTATTAGTGAGCATTACAAGTAGAGGTATTAAATAATTAGTTGATTTAAACAAACTCTACTAGCTAAACGTAGTAATGTTTTACACTCACCTAGATGCCCTTTCAGAGTGAATACATCCACAATCATGTTGGTATCTTTTCCTTGAGTTAATTTGCAACTTGTATGTATGTAACTCTAACCACTAGTATCTGTGTTAAACTTTTTTTTCTTCTACCATTCTAAGGTGAAGTTGGAGCATTTCAGCCTTATATCTTAGATGTAACTCATGTACTCTGAAGTCTCTATGTAATGTAACTGGTCCTTTAGAAAAGCGCTCTGACACCTTTGGGTAAAGTTTGCGCTATATAAAATCGCATTAAATAGATTAATGACTAAATAAACCGAATTGGTTGATCTTTGTCCCCCCTACCCCCAGACAAACTGTGCAGTATGTGGTGGCCCTATCCAGTAGTTGCGCCGCGCTCAGCCAGGGAAACGAGCCAGCTGGCCCTGCAGGAGGCACTCCGGGATTCAAGAGCCATGGCCACCAAAGGGCCCCGCACTCACCGCTAACTCCGTAACCGACACGATGCACATGCCACCTTGAAAGCGGCATCTCAGTTCCTACATGCTGCCCTCTTCACTGCATGCTACTTTGCACCCAACAAGCGCAACCTTCGGCTGCCCGAGGCCACCACAGGGGGCCATTCAGGAGGGTGGCCCTCTAGTGGCATCGGGCATCCACCCCCGTCCTCGTCTGTCATCCCCCCCTTTTCCCTTGGGGGGGAACTTGGCCTAGGGAGGAGTTCCACCTTGGTCGCGGGTGTCCCGCGTCACATTCGGTGCGCGAGGCGGGGTGAGGGGTACATAGGTATCCCCCACCCCCTCCTCTGCCTCTTTCCCACACCGGATGTGCCGTGGACACCTCCCCTCCAACACGCTCAGGCGCTGACTCGTAGGGGGTGAGTTCGGCCCTTGCCCCCTTAGCCCCCCCCCCCAAAGCCGTATCTCCCCACTGCGGGTGATTTAGGGCGGGCGGTCCAGCCTATGCTGGAGGCTGCCGGGGACGGGGTCGGGTTGGAGCTGGGTAGCTCTGGGGTTGGGTCGGGGTCCGCGGGCTTGCAGCCGGCCTCGCCGGGCCCACCTGCGATGGGGATGCGGCCCCCGCACGTCTCGCCCCGTCCTAGTGCATGGGGCCCCTCGTCCTTGCGTGGTGCCCCCGTACCCCCTGCCTTGCTTGTGGGTCGTGGGGTCCATGGTTGGGGGCGTGCGTGCGGCCTGTGTTTTATCCCCCGCCCCCCCCTGTGCAACCAAGGCCGCACTGCAACTGTTTCCTGGTGCAGCTGCGGGTAGGTAGGCCGACTTAGGCGGGGAGGCGGGTTCGGGTCTCGCAGGAGACCACAGGCCGCCTCAGGGGCAGTGTACAGGGTGGCTCCCGTGAGTCGAGCCACCCTGGCTACACGCGCTTCACGCGGTAGCCATGCCCCCAGTCACGCTGGTATGGAAAGTCGAGTAGTGCCCGGGGTCAGGGGTCCTAACCCTGGTCGGGCTGACTGCGACTCGCAGAGCAATGGCAATTTTAACCGCAAGATTGCGGACGTTTGCACCACCCCTCCCATGCAGCGTGGAGACTCACCAGCGTGGGCCTGCCGGCGCGGGGGGGCCTCTCGGGTGCGGGGGCCCTGCTAGCGAGCCATGGCTCGGCCCTGGCATCCCCGGTTTACTCGCGGGTGGCTCCCGGCGTTGGTGGCCGGCCACGAGGCTGGTGCTCCGGCCATGGGCCCGAGGCTTCCTGCCGCTGTGGGGGTGGGGCCTTCGAGGTATGGGCGTTATAGGGGGTGGGCCCTGCGCTTGGGGCCCCATGACGCGTGCCCCGCCCCTCGCCCCCGGCGCAATGGCCATGAAGGCTTTTAACACTAGCCCCCTCTAGGAGTCCTGTGGCCTCGGGCGCGGTCAGCGCAGGAGGCGTCCACCCGTGCCTGCTGGGGCAGGTCACGTCTGGCTTGGAGTGCGGCTGAGAGGCCAGCCTTGCTCGCGCTCGCCGGCCGGCACAGGGGGCCTTGGGCTGTTTCACGCATTGTGGGCCCGACACCCCCGGTTTATTTGTGGGCTCACGGCGATACTGTTGTGTAGGATAAACCCCCTTCACAAAGTGGGACATGGTCACATGGTTTATATATGATCAACACAACACCTTTACAACGTGTGATCTTAGCTTGGGCACCGATCACAGCCACGCCTTGGGTGGAGTCCTCCCGGCCTAATGTTCTTGGCCTTCACCCTCGCTTTCGCGGCAACTTGGGGGGTCCTACCCTGGTCTGTCCATGGCACTGCCCGGCGCCTAATGCACAGCTACCGGGGGTCCTTCAGTATAGGGGCAGTTTATTTATTTGTTATTTTATTTAATGCGTTTTGATATATAGCGCGGACTCTACCCGAAGGTGTCAGAGCGCTTCACAATAGGAACAGTAATGAAACATAAGGAGAAAAATTACAAGTGAGCATATTACAAAAGCAAACGTTACGTTACATAAGGCAATAGTGACAATTGTGCAAGTATCCAGAGCAAACAAAATACAAGAGGTAGCAAACGATATGTTACAAAAGGAAAAAGTGACGTGTGCAGGTTACAAGAGCATACAAAGTACACGTAGATGAAAAAAATGTGGCAGTACTTCAATAGGGCCTTCCCCTGGGAGTGCACATCTAGCAAACTCCCCGTGCGGTTGTGGGTTGTCCCCCAGAGGGGGTGCTACCTCATCATGCAGACTCCGTGCTGGGTCCTGCGGGGAGGGAGAGAGAGAGAAAATAAAATAAAAAATAATAGTAGGTAAACATTCAATAATGCCTGGCACGAGCATAGGAATTCTAGGGTTGTGCGCTTGCCCAGGTGCCCCACTCTGGGGTTCCGTCCTGGTACCCCGCTGGCCCCACTGCTCCCGCACGCTTGGGTGGGAGTGGGTCAGGCCGGCCGTGCACAGTGCGCCAGCGGATGTGTAACCTTTCTGCCTATTTGAAACTGCCTCGACCTGTGCGAATGTACTCATTTGATCTGTTTTCTCCATTCAGGTAGGGACTGATGCAAGGCTTCCCCCCTCTATCCCCTCCACTCCCAAGGATTCGCTAGGACCTCACAGGATAAGGGTAAGAGCTGCCCTAGGCAGGGAACACGAAGGGGCAGACAGCAGCAGTCCATGGTGAGGGTGTCTCCATCTGGCCAGGGGCTGCGCGCCATGTGGTCATGTTGACCTGGGTCAACCACCCCAGCTCTGCCCCCCCCAGTGCCCATGGCAGGCGGTGACAGCCAACCCACCCCCTCACGCCCGTGCCTTGTTTTTCAGCCTCGCCCCGCGCTTCGCAGACGTCTCGCAGAGGATCAGAGAAAGCACCAGTCGCCAACGGAGGTGCTCTCGAGGTAACGCATGGCGGAGCTTGCCACCAGGTGGCACGGCGGGGGGGGGGCTCCCAGGGGACGGGGACCGCAGCACCATCTGCTAGAGGGTGAGAGTCTGGATGGGCAGGCAGGGACGGCGCCGTGCCAGCGGCCGTTAGTCCCCTTGGGCCATTATCTAACAATTTGACCATCCTCACCTCACAGAGTTCAGCACGTCCCATCCAAGACCTCGCGACGTCACGAGCACTGGCAGGACGAGAGTAGCGACAACAAGAAGTAGGTACCGAGAAAGGGCTGGGGACAAGCGGTGTAGTGTTAAACTAGGAGGCGGAGCAGTCAGACCTTGGCTCACAGCTCATTTTCTCTTCCAGGCCGGCAGTCGCAGACCCTCCCGATGAATAGCCAGGGTTCCCCCCCCGCTTTTCTCGATGATGTCTCAGGTGGAGGATTCCCACCCTGGAACCTCCCAAGATGTGCAAATGTCGGCTGTCATGGAGATGGTCAGGGCCAAGGGCGTGGCTCGGGCCACTGAGCTGCTGATGTCTCACAGCCCAGACGATTCGGGCATCACCATGCCTGCCCCATGCACTGGTCAGGAAGCCGCCGAGGAGAACGGTACTACCAGATCCAAGAGAGCGCGCAGGCCTACAGTCAAGGACTTCCCCGCCGATCCGCTGGTAGCCAGGAGCCGCACCACGAGCACAGTGCAGACTGTGCTCGTGCCAATGGCTGACACCCCCCTGCCCCCTGCAGCTGGACCAACTGGCCCCTTGGCCAACGCAGCGCCACCCACGAACTTTGCTACCCGCGATGACCTGGGTAAGCTCATGGACACTCTAACAAACTTCATGTCAGAGGTCAGAGCTGGGCTCCAGGCGTTCAACAACAGCAATACAGCGACCGGTGGAGCCAGGGTAGCTAGCCCAGCGCCCCCGAGGCATGTACCAGGTGCCCCTCCAGTCACGAATGTGTGGGGTGGTTGTGGGGGGCAGCCGTTGGCCAGTGCTGTCACAGGGCAGCAGGCAGTAAGGAGTCCCAGGGCCCGGCCGTGACCCCGGGACCATCAAGCACCCTCCTCGTCCCTCTTGGGGGGACCTCCTGCGAGTTAGGCGGCGAGTTACAAGCTGAGCCAGCCATCCCGCCTGCAGCACCTTGCGCCCCCCCGCGATCCCTGCTTCCACTGCCACCCCTCCGCCTGCGTCCCCGGCGCCATGCACCACCCTCCTCCCCACAGGTCCACCTCCTGCACTCTTTGCCCCCACGCCGCTAGTCACGGTGGCCCCCCTGATGTCCGGCCGATGCTCTCTAAAGTGGGTGGTGCCCCTGGCGGCCAAAGAGGGGATCTGGAGGAGGGAGTTCATTGACATCTTTACACTACTGATGCACAGGGCGGAAGGGGTTGATACAAGGAAGATGAGCGGTAAAGAGGAGGACAAGAAGGTTTGCTTTCAAGCATGGCAAGAGAAAAATATCAAAAGGTGGGGACAGGCCTTCGCCATCCTTGCTTCTGTTGTCTTGGAGCGGTACCCAGACCAGGGACCGGGTCTCTTCCAATACGCCGGCATCATCACCAGTGAGGCTGAGACGAACGGGGGGATGGGCTGGTACAGGTACGATTGTGAGTTTAGGAAGAAGATGGCCATCTGTCCCGAACTAGGGTGGGACCAGCTGGAGGTGCGACTCTGGGTCCAGCACATGGGAAAGGGCAAGGTTGAGGCTGAGGAGAAGCCTAGTTCCACCGTGAGGAAGGGTGAGTCAAGCAAGGGACAGAGGCAGGACAGGAAGGGGCAGTTCAGGCAGCCCTTTTGAGGAGGCCGGGATGGTGGACAGAAGCAGGGACCCAGGAGAGCCTTCCATGGCACGTGTAGGCTTTTCAATGCTGGCTCTTGCTCCTGGGGCAAGGCCTGCCGATTCTCTCACACCTGCAGCAAGTGCGGTTCCCCCCACTCTGCCACCTCCTGCGACAAGCGCGAACACCCATCCATGCCCGCCAGACAAGACAAGTAAGCCCGGGGTCCGTGGTCTCCCTGCCAGGCCCCTCGCCTCCTCCCCCCTCAGATCAGGCCCCCTTGCACCCCCGCTCCCTCCCCGGGTGTGCCCCTGGCCAAGGGTCCGTCCCCCGTGGTCACCGCAAACCTGCTACCACTACTTGGGAATACCCCAATGCGAAGGACAGACTGACCCTGGTCCAGGGGTTTGTGGAGGGGTTCAGTATCCCCTACAAGGGCCCCCTAGTCAACAGAGATGCAGAGAACCTCAGGTCAGCCAGGGGCCACCCCGATGTAGTAGGGGCTAAGATCAGGAAGGAAGCGGCTCTAGGGAGGGTGGCAGGGCCTTTCCGGCACCCCCCCTTCCGAACTTTGTTGTCTCTCCCTTGGGTGTGGTCCCGAAGAAGGACCCTGGGGCCTTCAGGCTGATCCAGCACCTGTCCTACCTGTATGGGGATTCAGTGAATCACTGGCTGGAGGAGGGTTTGTGCTCGGTCTCCTACTGTTCGCTTGACATGACAGTAGACATGGTCAGGAGGGCGGGCAGGGGAGCGTGGCTAGCAAAGGCCGATATTGAGTCTGCTATCCGCCTCCTACCAGTCCACCCTGACAGCCAGCACCTCCTTGGGTTTAAGTGGCAAGGTGAATTCTTCCACAACAGGTGCATGCCGATGGGGTGTGCGGTCTCGTGTGCCTACTTTGAAGCCTTTAGCTCATTCCTGCAGTGGGCCCTATCGGCTGGGTATAGCGTCGAAGGGGCGACCCTCTACCTGGACGACTTTCTGTTCCTTGGGGGTGCGGGTACACAGGAGTGCAGCAGAGGGCTTCTATGTTTCCAGGACCTGGCCAGACACCTAGGGGTGCCGCTAGGACCTGGTAAGAAGGAGGGTCCTGCGCAGGTCCTCACCTTTTTGGGCATCGAGCTTGACACTGTAACAGGCGTGTCTAGGCTCCCTGCGGAGAAGGTACAGGCTTTGCGGCAGGACATCCGGTCACTGCTGGGGAAAGACAAGGCGCCCCTGGGTGTCATTCAAAGCCTCTTAGACAAGTTAAACTTTGCAGCGAGAGTCATCCCAGTGGGGCGGGTGTTCGCCAGGAGATTAGCCAGGGCCACAGGTAACGTGTCTAAGAAACACCACTGGGTCAGGTCTGAAGAAGGACCTGGCCATTTGGGGAGATTTCCTGCTGCACTTCAATGGGACGGTCATCTGGAGGGACCCCTGGGTTGACAGTCCCGAGCTCAGCCTGTTCACGGACGCCTCGGGAAGGGAGGGCTTTGGGGCAATCCTGGGCGAGGAATGGTGCGCACAGGAATGGCCCAACGCTTGGCGCAAGCACGGCATTACTTCCAAAATCACAGTTTTAGAGCTATTCCCTATCATCATATCCCTCCACCTGTGGCCGGCCATCTTGTCCTACAGGAAGGTCCTTTTCTGGTCGGACAATATGGCGGATGTGCAGGCAATCAACGGGCAGACCGCCAAGTGCCCACTGGTGCTCTGCCTGCTCAGGGAACTCGCCAGAGGGAGCCTACGCGGCAACTTGGAGTGTAGGGCTAGACACATCGAGGGGGTTAAGAATGTTGCGGCTGACGTTCTCTCATTTTCAGTGGCTCCGATTTTGAGAGGCATGGCCGCAGGCGAGAGAGGAGATGACCCCCTTCCCCGCAACCCTCTGGAGGATCTTGGAGTTGAAAAACAGCTAAGGGCTATGGGGCAACGGACCCTGGCCCCCGGCACCAAGAAGCGGTACCTGGCGAGCCTTTCCTGCTTCAACAATGTGGCTGCTTTCTTGGACCTGGCCGGGGTACCCGTTGAGGGCAAGGTTCAGGCCTTCGTGGTGTGGGCCAAGAGACAGGGAAAGAGTCACTCTTGGGTCTGTGGTCACCTAGCGGCGGTCAGCCACGACGCTAAGCTTAGAGGAGGAGAGGACCCCACCAAGTCCTTTGCCATCAGGGCAGCACTAAAGGGGTGGGCTAGGGAAGAGCCCCGGGTACCAGACAACAGGTCCCCCATCACCTTTACCATCCTGCAGGCTATGCTAGATGTCCTGGGGGGGGTCACCCTTTCTCCTTATGAGGCGTCCCTCTTTGCTGCCTCCTTTTGCTTAGCATTCTTTGGGGCTTTCAGGATCAGCGAGTTAGTGTCCCGGTCCAAATCTGACAGGTCAGGGGACGCCCTGGGCATAGTGGACATACAGTCGATGGACGAGCTCTCGATCCATCTCAGAAGGTCTAAGACAGATCAGAACGGAAAGGGGATGGGGTGGTGCTACTGCCGCTGGGAGAACCCAAATACTGCCCGGTCGCCAGGGTCCGGGAGTTCGTTTCTCTCCGCCCGGATGCACCGGGGTACCTATTGATTCACGCCAACCTCGTCCCCCTAACCATCTTCCAGGTAGACAGGGTAATGGTTGCTTGCCTGTCTTAGGTCGGCTTTCTCCGGGATGATAAAAAGTATTCTAGCCACTCCTTCCGGATTGGGGCGGCCACCACTGCATCCGCAGCAGGCATGGAACCGGCACAGGTCATGAAAGTTGGGCACTGGAAGTTGTTTGGGATTGCTGACCTACAGATTGTGTGTAAGGTCCTTGAGGTGAGTAGCCGGGGACATTTTTAACTTTTATAACTGTAAAACGGTATTTCTCTGTGTTGAACTATTTTTTAAATAATTACATTTGTTGGTGGAATCTACCGTAACGAACTCCCCCAGGCACCTCCTTACCTTGCCCTCGCTCGCGCTAATTCCCAGAGGCTTCTAGCAGCCGATTAGGCGCTGCTCGAACTACATTCAGGGCCGCCATTTTGGGTGAGTCAGAGGACGAGCAGAGCAAGTGCTCGGTCCTCCCACCCTGACCAGTATAAAAGCGTCTTTGTAGCCCATAGCGCGGATTGCTGACCTACAGATTGTGTGTAAGGTCCTTGAGGCGAGTAGCCGGGGACATTTTTAACTTTTATAACTGTAAAACGGTATTTCTCTGTGTTGAACTATTTTTTAAATAATTACATTTGTTGGTGGAATCTACCCTAACGAACTCCCCCAGGCACCTCCTTACCTTGTCCTCGCTCGCGCTAATTCCCAGAGGCTTCTAGCAGCCGATTAGGCGCTGCTCGAACTACATTCAGGGCCGCCATTTTGGGTGAGTCAGAGGACGAGCAGAGCAAGTGCTCGGTCCTCCCACCCTGACCAGTATAAAATGTTCCCTCAACCTCGGAAGCGCAGCGGACGAGCGCAGCGGGCGCGCCGAGAGCACGCCGAAGGTAAGCCAAAGGTAAGCCCGTCTGCGCCCGTCCGCGGCCTGACGGCCTAGGGCCTGGGGATGCTGTTCCTTTTATCGCTTATTCAGCTGCTACACTTAGAGCACTACAGTACCCCCCTCGTGTTCTTTCATCTACAATCTGGGATCGCTTAGTGTCTTTTGGCATCTCGGCTGATATACTTTCACCTCGACTCATACATCAGTCTCTGTCTGCCCTGACCCAGCCTGAGTCCCGTATTCGCATACTCTACCTTAACACACGCTCCCTCCCTCAACATCACTCTGATATATTCCTTCTTCTGACAGCCGAGTACCCTGATGTCTTGCTGCTCACCGAGACCTGGCTGTCTGACCTTTCCCTCCCTGATATCCTGGCAGCCTTGCCACCCAATTACTATATGCTGAATGCCAACCGGCCTACAGCCCGCCGCGGCTGAGGCGTAGCAGCAATTATACGCAAAGATCTCAAATTTATTGCGTCCTCCTCGCTTTGTCTCCCCGAGGTTGAGAACCTTGTCATCAGCCTAGCTTCTGAAGCTGGAGCCCTGACTCTCATCGTCCTGTACTGCCCTCCCACCCCTATGCCTCTGTTCCCCGCTGCTCTTAGCGAACAGCTTGCCGCCCTGATGACTGCCTCTGCTCGCATTGCCATGTTTGGCGATTTTAATTACTGGTATAATCAGGCTGATGCCGGCCCCCACGCTTCTGAATTGTTCGAGGCACTTCTCAGCTTAAACTTGACTCAGCACGTCACCACCCCCACTCACACCGGAGGTCACATCCTGGACCACATCTGGACGCTGGGGGTATCGCTCTCCTGCCCGATCGTCTCCCCGTGAGTCTGGTCAGATCACTCGCTGATCGAGTCTTCTATCTCTGTGAAGGGCCTGGTCAGACTCCCGTCTTTGGAGGGTGGGGTCGCTAGGAAATGGAATGCTCTCGATCGCCCTGCCTTCCTCTTCCTTCTCGCAGAGACTCAACACCCACCGAGCAACAGCCCAGACGTTAATGCTCTGGATGCAAATATTACCCACTGGCTTACGACAGCCTGCGACCAATTCGCCCCCCTATCCCGGTTCCCTCGCTCCCGACACAGCAAATCTAATAAATGGTTTAACTCAGCTCTGAAATCTCAACACCTTGAGCTACGCCAAGTGGAGCGTAGGTGGAGGTGTAATTACCTTAGTACCGACAGGGAGGCGTACGTGCTCGCACGTAAAGAATACAAAAAAGCCATTACCACCACTAAGGCCGCCTTCGTCTCTAAGAGAATACTAACTGCCCCTAATAAATCCAAAGAGATATTTAAGGCTCTTGCTGAATTAACATCAGATGCCAGGACACTCCCCAACCAAGCCCCCTCCGCTGAGTCATGCAATGCCTTGAACTCTTTCTTCATTGATAAGATTTCGGTAATTAAAGCTTCTATTCCTCATTCCCTCCCTCTGGCTACTGTCACAGCTCCTTCTATCAACACTTTTACTTTGACTTGTTTCCCGACCCTCGACTCCGACTCCCTAGCCAAACTGGCTACGCGAGTGAAGTCTGGCTCCCCCAAAGATTGTTGTCCACCTTCAGTGTTTCGTGAGATATGCCTCACTTTTCCGCACAGTGTTTTATCTCTACTTAACGCCTCTCTCAGTTCTGGAACAGTCCCCAGGTCTTTCAAGGAGGCCATCTTGGTGCCTTTGCTGAAGAAGCCTGGCGCGGACCCTGCGGTCCTCGCCAACTATCGGCCCATCTCCCTCTTACCATACCTGTCTAAAATCTTAGAGGCACATGTCACTGCTTGCCTCTCGCAATTCATTGAGGAATCCAACTTTTTAGAATCAAATCAAGCCGGGTTTAGACCAGCCCATTCAACCGAGGCCGTGATTCTAGCTGTGCTGGACAACCTCAGAAGCAACGCTGACAGAGGACTCTCCCAGGCACTGGTCCTACTGGATTTGTCGGCAGCATTCGACACGGTGGATCATGCCATCTTACTCCACCGTGTCGAGTCAGCTGGAGTCCGTGGGCTTGCTTTAACCTGGGTCAGGTCTTTTCTCGAGGGAAGATCCCAAGCAGTCAGCTTGGGCCCTTTCAGAGCTACCAGCGCCCCGTCGTTCTGTGGCGTCCCCCAGGGATCATCTTTATCCCCCCTTCTCTTCAATTTGTATCTCCAACCCCTTATTCACTCCTTGGGTAGGTGGGACGTCACTGTGTTCAACTACGCGGACGACCTACAAATTATTTTTCCCCTCACTTCTCCTGACGCCATCACCAACTTCCAGCCGGTCATGATACACATCCAGCATTGGATGAATCAAAACCAACTGAAGCTCAATCCTGGGAAAACTGAGCTCCTCCTTCCCGGGAGGAGCGCTTCCCACTGTGGCCCCCAGTATTGGCCCTCTGAGCTCGGCCCTCCACCTCTCCCAGCTGGTTGTGTAAAGAGTCTCGGGGTCATCATTGACTCTGAGCTCAATCTTAAGGCCCAAGTGAGCACTGTAACATCTGCCTGCATGTTCCAGCTTTACAGGATACGAAAAGTCGCCCACCTTCTGACCCCGGAAGCCTTGCTACAGGTTATAATAGCACTGGTGATGTCTTGTTTGGATTTCTCTAATTCTCTGTACCACGGTCTTCCAAAATCCTTGCTATCCAGGCTACAGGTCATTAAAAACCAAGCCGCAAGACTTGCCTTCAAAATTCCAAGATGGCAGTCGGCCAGACCCCTACTCCATCAATTACACTGGCTGCCCATCAGTGATAGAATAGCTTTCAAGGTCTGCTGCCTGGTCTTTAAAGCCCGGATTGGCTCCTCCCCGGCTTTCGTGAAGTCCTTGGTTACTCCCTACTGTCCCACCCGTATTCTGAGGTCCACTAACCTCCAGCTTCTGTTCATTCCCCGTTTCAAACTTTCCAGACTAGGCGGCCGCAGCTTCATCCATCTGGCTCCTAAGCTGTGGAACTCTCTTCCGCTCTCTCTCAAGACTGAACCCTCTCTTCTGTCCTTCAGGAAATCCTTGAAAACTTTGCTTTTTTCACATCCCCGTTAAGTCCCTTTTGCACAATCTCGGTGGTCTACCAGCGCCAGGAAACTCATGGTGACAGTGCGCTTAACAAATTTCCCTTAACACTAACATTAACATTAACACGTGTTATAAGCGATATATCCGCCCTTGAGGGGTTCAGCGTTGTGTTTAGACTGTATCTTGCAGTGTTGTGTGCCACTTGTTATGGTTTGGTGGTTGTAGTGCTATCTTTACTGTTTTGTAATAAACTTTTGAGTTGAATCGTGTCCTTTGTTTCCTTAGGGTCACGTGTGTGGGTCATTGGGCACTCTGCCATCTCCCGGTTGGCCTGTTGGGTATCGATCCAGAACTGGATGCGGCGCTTCTCTCAGACTAAGATTTTGTATTTGTATTTGTATTTATAAATGAATTTGTAAGGCGCGCAGCTACCCACAAGGGGTCTCCCGGCGCCAGTAGATTCAAAGGATGACCCATAGCAGATGTTAAAGAGAGAAAAGCCAGGTTTTAAGGTCTTTGCGGAATTTAATAAGAGATGGTTCCAATTTCAGTGTGATCGGGAGAGAATTCCACAGTCTGGGGGCGATGTAAGAAAAAGAGCAGCCACCCATTCTCGAGAGTTTGAAGCGGGGAATCACAAAATTGCCCTGTGAAGAAGATCTAAGGGCACGTGGTGGAGAGTAGGGTTGAACCAGGGCCATTAGATAACCTGGGGCCCGCCCTAGCTTGATTTTGTGCAGAAAGCAGAGGGCCTTAAATTTAATCCGATTAGCAATGCGGAGCCAGTGAAGGTCTCTAAGAAAGGGAGAGATTGAGTGGTTGGGTTTCCCAGGGATGAGATGGTGCAGCCTCATGAACAGACTGGAGCATTCGTTAGCCACGCTGGATGCCCCGCCCAATTTTTTGGTGATTCACTTGGGGGGTAATGACTTGACTGCTTTGGGTAGGACCCTGCTCCTGCAGACCATGAAGACTGACCTGAGGGAACTGAGCAAACGCCTGGGGCAGTGCGAGCTCTGGTGGTCAGAGATCCTGCAGCGGAGGGTGTGGCAGGGTGCTAAGACCAGTGAGGTGGTGGAGTGGTCCAGGAAACGGGTGAACAGCTCCATGCGCAAGTTCACTCAGCAGAGGGGTCTGAGATTTATCAGACACAAAATGATTCAGGATATGGTCAAAGGTTACTTTGAGGCAGACGGGGTACACCTTACTCCAGTAGGAATGGACCTGTTCCTGCTAGACTTGGAGGAAGCACTAGCTCACAAGGGTTGCAGGGGATAGACTAGAGCAGATGGTGGGGGGCCCCAGTGGCGACGGTTGGCCGCCTCTGGGGCTGTGGCGGAGTTACAGGGCGATCTGGATGCACAAGGGTACAGAACAGTACCGCTGCACGGCACACCGTGGTGCCAGAGCCGAACCCCAGGAGCCTCATGGGAGGTTCACGGATTCTATGTCGGCGCCCCGTAGTCATTCGGGCGGTTGTGGGCCTGAGCAACCGGGGGCTTGCCTAACTACGCTACGCCCAGTAGGGCGTGAGTATAATGGACCTAGGGTGGTCAGGTGATCCGGGAAGGGGATCGCCAATAGGGCAGTACTAAGTGGTTCGCCACGGTGCTGCTAGGCTCATCCGGCAGGCAGGTGGCGAGAAGGCTGCCTGTTCTTGGATCGCCCGTAAGCTAACCCACCAGATTATATAACGTTGTATGTAATAAACCTGCAGCAGTTTTTTCCCAATATATCTTGTGTGGTGTGTTTCTTTGCAGGCATTCTGATTGTGAGGGGGGGTCTGTTGCCATGATGGTGCTATGTGGCTGCCCGAGGCCACCACAGGGGGCCACTCAGGAGGGCGGCCCTGTAGTGGCATCGGGCATCCAACCCCCCCTCCTCGCCTGTCCTCCCCCCTTTCTCTTGGGGGGAAGCTTGGCCTAGGGAGGAGTCCCACCTTGGTCGCGAGTGTCCCGCGTCACGTCCGGTGCGCGAGGCGGGGTGAGGGGTACATAGGTATCCCCCACCCCCTCCTCTGCCTCTTTCCCACACCGGACGCGCTTTGGACACCTCGCCTCCAGCATGCTCACCCTCCCTGCCGTTTGCCCGGCGTGTTGGCGGGGGGAGCACATTTTAACTTTGTAATGTTGTACTTTTTCGTTGCAGGTGGAGTTACAGGGCGATCTGGATGCATAAGGGTATAGATTCTATGTCGGCGCCCCGTAGTCCTTCGGGCGGTTGTGGGCCTGAGCAGCCGGGGGCTTGCCTAGCTACGCTCCGCCCAGTAGGGCGTGAGTATAATGGACCTAGGGTGGTCAGGAGATCCGGGAAGGGGATCGCCAATAGGGCAGTACTAAGTGGTTCGCCACGATGCTGCTAGGCTCATCAGGCGGACAGGTGGCGAGAACGCTGCCTGTCCTTGGATCGCCCGTAAGCTAACCCACCAGATAACATAACGTTGTATGTAATAAACCTGCAGCAGTTTTTTCCCAATATATCTTGTGTGGTGTGTTTCTTTGCGGGCATTCTGATTGTGGGGGGTGGTCTTTTGCCATGATGGTGCTATGCACCCCGAGTCCGGCTCCCCAGGAGAGACAAGGCAGCAGGCGAGCACAGCCCGCCACAAATAAAATGGCCCCCTCGGGGCACACCGGCAGGCTCACCAGGCAAGTGCACCATCTGCAACACCAGGAGCACGGCCCTCCAGACAAGCACACACACCATATCCAGTATGGGCTCCCTGAATTAAAAACAGGTCAACACGAATTTCTTTTTTTTCTTTTGGAATCTAAACCGTCTAAATCAAATATGAAAGGGGGGGCACATCAGCTTCTTCATGGCGGGGCCAAACCGCACACATCGAGACCAAGGCCGGATATCGCAGAACCTGAGACCAACACCCTGCCACTCAGCAACCGAGCCTGTCCACTGTGCAGGTCACCAAACGGAGGGCAGTGTAATAGTGGAAGGAGCAGAGAAGGAGGAAACCTGCCAGCAAGAACGCGCACACTTTGCTCTCCCAACCCATGACAGAAAAAGGCCCGGAATGTGCCCTCATGCTAGATCACAACCCGCAAGCAGGCCGATGGCCGGGAATCCACACCTGGAACACCACACACTAACCAACTCTGGGGCCATGCCTGTTATCTGCTAAGTCGCCTCTGCCCTTGAACTCCGGGCAACTCGCTCCCACAGGACAACCCAGCCCCCCCCACCCCCCGGCCACAACCGGGTTCGGACCGCTAAACAGGGGCACCGGCCGCAAGTGCAGCAAAGAACAATATGCTTGACCCCGCCCCTCCCCTCATTATTACAATTTAAAAGGGGGACGGTGGAGATGGAAACGAAATTCCTGCCACAGCCAGTAAACTCTGCCTGGCTCACAACTCCCGGGCAGGACCGCTCACATTGTCCTCCATAATTGCCCGACTAGGCGTCTGACTGACAACTGTTTTAACGCTATTAAAATTATCTAATTCTACAGCGCCCTCCTTTCAGCCACTATTGCACCAGGCCCGGTTCTAGCGGGTGGGCCGGGTGGGCCAGGCCCACCCAAACATGAGCCTGGCCCACCCAAAGAGGAGCCTTGGCCCTCGCAGTGAGGGCTTGAAGGCAGGCGCGCAGAACACACGTCGTGTGTCAGCCCGGACCGAGACAGCTTCCCGGGAGCGCGCACACAGACAGTTTTAGAGATTATCGCAGCCGCACCCGCTTCACAGGTCTCTTAAAGACCATTTACATGTTAGCGAGGCTCTGTTCGTTTTTTCACCCCTTCATCTCCACATGGCAAAGGCGACAATGTTCTGCTGTGTGGATATTTCTTTTTCTATGCAGCACAGGAGAAAAGAAGTTTGTTTATTGCTATTCACCTTTCCTGACCCCTGCAGCTGCTTATCACATCAGGCTGTGACACAAAGTTTGACTAATGGAGTAGGTAAGAGAATGTGTGACTATTTGTTTTTCTTTTTAAAATATTCACAGGCCCAGCAGGACACATACTACGTGTGATGTGATGTGATGTGAAAAGCATTTGTAAAGCGCGGCGTACACTATACAGTTTCTTGGCGCTATACGTGTGTGCTTCATTTAAACAGTTTTTATCATTATCATGGCCGATGCAGGACAACAATAAGATAATAAAAGATGCCTCAATAACGCTGGTGATTAATGATCCGCTGGAGTGCAACCATTTGTCTGTTAGTAGTTTTTAAATGCAGATGCTGCCTTTGCCACAGAGATCCTTGTGTTACTTGCAGTTAGGAAGTTACAATCCTAACATAGGACAGTGACCTATGAACTGGCACCAAAGAACTGCAAACAAACATGAATGGTATAGTTAGAACTTCGCTCTTTTTTTGTGATATAGTTAGAACTTCCCCAGTCTTTATTAATTCTAATGTTGCTAAAATGAGTGCGTTTGGGCAGATATACTTTTTTATCAGTAAAGCTGACCCCCATGGAATACTCTTTAAATCCTAAGGTTGTGTTTCCCCAGACCAAACCCTCTTAAAATATCCTGCCCACCAGTATGGATGACATGTGATTCATACACCTTGTAGTCCCCATTGCCTTATGTGACATTCCCTGTAGACTGATTTACATACTTGTATGATTCAATGTCTGTATAATGTGTGCATGGTGTAAAGTACTGACGCACACTACACTGATATGAGCAGCGCTATGCAACAAATGAACAAATGAAATGCATATGAGAGAGGGGTACGTAAAGATGAGGGCACTGTTGGAGGGTGGCAGTGAGGGAATCTGAGGAGGAGGTAGTGGGAGGGGCTATGGAGCGATAAGGGGCACTGTTGGAGGGTGGCAATGAGGGAATCCGAGGAAGAGGTCCTGGGGTGGAGGGGGGAGAGGGAGAGACGAGGGGAACTGGCGGAGGGTGGTAGTGAGGGAATCTGAGGAGGAGGTCATGAGGGGAAGGGGCTACAGAAAGATGAGGGGCACTGTTGGAGGGTGGCAGTGGCGGAATCTGAGGAGGAGGTAGTGGGAGGGGCTATGGAGCGATGAGGGGCACTGTTGGAGGGTGGCAGTGTGGGAATCCGAGGAAGAGGTCCTGGGGTGGAGGGGGGAGAGGGAGAGACGAGGGGAACTGGCGGAGGGTGGTAGTGAGGGAATCTGAGGAGGAGGTCATGAGGGGGAGGGGCTACAGAAAGATGAGGGGCACTCGGGGGTAGGGTGGCAGTGAGGGAATCCGAGGAGGTCAGTATGGGGGGCCATGGAGGGATGAGGGGCACTGTTGGAAGGTGGTAGTAAAGGTTATTTATGGAGAAAGAGGTTATTGGTGCGGCACCAAAAAAGACTTTCGCATCAACGCTAAAGCCGGCCCTGTCATGGCCTTTCTGTTTTTCTTTTTTTAATTAGCAGTCGGGTCATAAGGGCTACTGTGGAACATACTTTAAAGTGCGTGCTAATTATATTTACCACTATATTCAATGTTTTAAGTTTGAAGGTGATTTTACTAATGTTTTTACCGGGAAAAATGAAAGTGGAGCCCGATGGTGCCTGATATGTGGCTGGGGCCCAAGGTCAGCAGTGAGATAAGGTGCACTGGAGAGAAGTAGTGGATAATCAAGCCTGTAAGGGAGTGCGTTGCAGAGTCCAGGGTCTGGTGGAGGTAGTAATGAAGAGGGATACTCCTGAAGGCTCGCACAGAGGGAGCCAGTAAGGAAGTGTGCTGCAGAGTCCGGGGTCAGGTGGAGGTAGTAATGAAGAGGGATTCTCCCTGAAGGCTCGCACAGAGGGAGCCTGTAAGGGAGTGCGTTGCAGTGCTGGGCCTGTATTGCACCATCCCGTGGGCCTTCCGTGAGCATTGCTCTTTGTGCCCCCGTCACTGGACAAAGTAGTCCAATATGCGGTGGCCGTACCTACCCACTCGACCTGAAAAATATACCCCTGTCGCATCACAGTCAGGACCCAGGGACGCAGGTCAACCCAAAGCCCAGCCCCCGGGCAACCAACAGATCGGAGCCACAGGGTTATAAAGGGACGGTAAAATGGCCCGCACTTACCGCAGCTAACCCGACGCCTTCTATATCTTCGAACCATGCGACGCGACCACCAACCCACGGTAACTCTGAACTGGGCAACGCAGCACAGCTGGACAGCGTGCCCAGCGGGGAACAAAGAGGGTGTTCAGTGCTCCCCTCAAATGGCGCCGCAGAGGCGCCTGACGTAGAAGGGACTCCCAGAGTAGGGAGTCCCTGCACAAGGGTGCGGGGAGGTCCCTAATGCAGGACTAGGGTGCCACCCTCACACAGGGCCCACTGCGTGCACAACGGGCACAGCTTTTGTATCTGTAGCCCAGTCCTCCTAGTCGTAATGCCAGCTCGCGAAAATTAAAACATTGACTGATTAGGTGAAACACAAACAGGTACTTGTCTAGAGGGCCCCAGTGGGGGGAAATAGCTTGAAAGAAATCAGGGTTGCTGAACAGAAAGTGACAGCAGGAAGTGACGGCAGTAATAATCCGCGAGTTGGGCAAACCCAGAACACAGCCGCCATGGAGAAAGATCTGGAGTTTGCTTTGTGTGTTTCCTGCTTTATCAGAGGCTAGTCAGGATTGGTCATCTGTATTTTGGGGTTGGCTCGTTCTAAAATTTTAATCGAGAAAATATTTAATTGCCACGAGTTAGTTCAAAATGAATTAAGTGGAGGAGTAATTGCTGATGTGAGAAAGAAACACAAACAGCATGTTTGGGAAGATGGGAGAAAATACAAAATAACAGCCGCATGTTATCAGATATTTTATAACATAACAGAGGCCTAAAAACTAAATCTATCTAGGAAGCAATCAGAGGCACATCTGGTGCAGTTCAGAACACAAAATCTCCTCTTGCTTCCACAGAGGGAATGATTCCACAGTCACACGCACATACACACATCACACGCTGGTGGGGCCCATAACACCAACATTCATTCTCATCAATCTATCCGTGCCTACAGGGAGATTGGGTCTTCTAATTTCCCTTCCGAACTACAGCTTTATTTCCCTTGGACGGAGGAGACCACATCTATTTAATTTTATCCTGACATTTCCTCCATCCGGAGGCCAATTGGATCATTTAGTTGGCTAGGGAGGTGATGATAAACACTTCAATATTTATGCTAATAAAATATACATTTCAAGAAATAACCACCCGACACAGTTCTTCAAACAATCAATTCTTTATCTAATTAAATTTGTAAATCAGAGTCCTAACAAGAGCAATAGAATCTTGAGTCATAATTACCTATTCTGGCTAATTGTCGTTCTCTAAGTCAGAATCGGGTCCTCAGAAAATCGTCAAAGAGTCTAACGTCCCGTCCTCTGCTGTCAGCGTCGTGAGTAGCATCGATCAGGGTGAGTCTCAAGATCATAGGGTGGTAACCGGCGATATTTCCCTCTCTGGTCTACTAATATTTATACTGAAATTTTGCATATAAAAGAAACATTTCATAATTTCTAGTCATTTCATTGGCTGAAGTCAGCCCCGTCCCAAGAATTTAAGTAACATATTCAATGTTCACATTCGGATGATGTATTCAACCAGGCGTATGGGAAAATCGTTCTCAGGTCAGTAATGTATCGGTCTATTGTGGAAAAGGTGGCTTTGGTTCCAAACTAGTAACATTTTCATCCGTGTTCAGGGACATTGGCTTCTCGCCCAGAGTAGTCTTCATGGACCTGGTACAGGGGTTCAAGGAGAGGTTGCTGCGTAGTCAGTGCAGACGCCTTCCTCTGCTGTCAATTGCATGAAGTCATGTACTTTAGTATGGATTCAGTTGGCGGCCATCTTTTAGCAGGCCGAAATAGTCAACTTAAGGTAAAGAAACACAAAATGTAATTAATACATGGAAATGAATAAAACAATGTTATTCCCTTGCTAATACCCTTATGTGTATGCATTTATCTAGCCATATGCGACAATGAAAGCCGTTAATGCGGGTTTATTTAAGCGCAAATCACATAAACATTGCTTAAACTAATCATATAATTTTTAATATGCGTACACTCTTAGTTCACTTATTAATTTAGCCATGCAAATGCGTTCCCACGTATGTTCTCTTGATTAATAAGGTCGATTAGTTTACCACAGCACACAGTTTAATCATTAAGATTTATCATTTAGTCCTTTTAATATAAAGATATATAAATGGATTGGGTATACCAAATAATTGTATTTTACCCGCTCCAGCACATCTCTCAAAAAACAAGACAACGCGGAGGCTTTGGGATTAAAAGAATAGTCCCGAAGCTCCGTTGTCTTGCTTTTTGAGAGATGATGCTCTGAATGCCTCCGAGATTTAGTTTTTCTCCTGCCACTTTATTCATTTAAAGATAAAATTGATATATTACCACCAGTCTCCCAACGAGTTTGGAATATCTTAGAAACCGGAGAGCGCTTGTAGTATATTAAAAAGCAGTGCTGGGAGAGAAGTAGGTCTCTATGAAATATTCACTAACATTGATAAAATACCACGAATGCATGATACACAATAAATAACCTGGCGTGTAAAGTGCATGACAACAGGGATACATTCGCGTGCTCCAGAGTAATGTTGCTTATGAGAAAGTATGTGGAGTGAGAGCTTCCAGACATCACTGGAAATTAAGAGTAATGATAAAACGCGTGTTTTGAGGTTTATTCATACGGCTTGCTTTCATCATCAGTCACGATCTCACGGAACAGAAACGCAGATGCTGTTCAAATATGATAATGGGAGAGGGAAACTGCTCTTTACAGGCACTGCAACAACAGTGTCACTGACACAGACAGAAAGATTGGAAGAGAAGCGTATGGACAAAACCCAAGTAAGCATGATGACACCACGAGTCTGATGAGCAATCATTTACACCCAGAAAAAGGAAACCAAAACAGGCTCACCCTGAGACAGTCAAAGTGTAGCAGTTTATTATGAACAGAAATAACTGTAGTAAAATAATTAGGAACAGCTGTGACTAGGGAAAAACAACACAAACAATAAAACGAAGGGTATTTTCTAATGCATGCATACCATCATTTTCTCATGCATACCACGCACCAAATATGATCTGACAATCAGACCTAGCATTGAAAAAGAGACCACACACACTCAAAAGAGCAAACAACAAACGTTGACACTGCGAATTGTGTGACTGTTGCATGATTGCATGGACATTAAAAAGCACAACTAACACGCAACGCAGCCGCAATGTGGGCAGAAGCAGCGCGCATTTTCCTATTATTGTTAGCAGGTGAATGGCGATTGGCAGCAGAAGTAAAGCAAGACTTTTTCGCAAATACCGAACAGGTACTGCACACAGATAGCAGTAGTACAAATTAAGAACCATTAGAGCATTATAACAGACCAGGCATGTACAGCAGCAGTGAGGCCTCACTTGCCTGTCATGTTGAGTGCGCATGTGCATGGGGTGAAGTGTCTGTAGGTGTGTGTTAATTGTAGACGAGAATGAGGAGGTGAGTGAGGTGGAAAAACGATGATGAGGTGACTTCAGGGTGGCTCCTCCGCCGTGTCACTGCACTCAGACCAATCACAACGCTGCGAGGCTCAAGCAGGGCCGACTGGAGAAGCAAAACTAGCCCAGGCCTGGTTTGAGCCCTGGCTCAAACTAGTGCAGCTCCCTTCATCTCCTCCCACATTCTTTCTCTTTCCATCTACACGGTCTCGTTCCTCCTCTTCTCTCGCTCTAATACTTCTCTGATCACTTTCTCTCTACGTTCCTTGCCTTTCTAAATCTATTGAAACCTCCCGGTGCCTGTTGCAATTGTCCTCAGGGAGATGGGGAACTTGACAGAGGGCCAAGGAGTGGTCCTAGGCTTTCAAAATCGGCATCCAAGAGCTCCAGCCCAGAGCTGTTCAGCCCTGGGTAACAGAGTGTAGTGACGATGAAAGGATGACCAGGATTGTGAGTCAGCTAGAAGAGAGTGAGGCAGAACTTGGTGGGTGAGAAAGAGGGAGGAGGGTGAGAAAGAGGGAGAAGGGTGAGGCTGAGAGAGGATGGTGTAGTACAGAGAAGATGGTTTGTAGACAGAGAAGGGGGAGAAAGAGAGGAAAGGGGGGAAGAAAAGGAGTTAGAGGTGGAGAAAGAGTAAGGTGGAGAAAGGACTAGAGGTGGAGAGGGTAAGGCCAGTCCCAAAATAATGCCAGAGGCAGCATCAGTGGTTCGGACCACCATAAGTCTGAATTTCTATATCAAGTGTGGAACTACGAGCATTGGGTCGTGCAATCAGGATCCCTTTATAGCATAATCTGCCCATCGCAGCCAGATTTTTATGAATTTATGAGGAAATCCCAAGCTTCGAACACTGGCCTTTCTCGCCCTGCTTCTTCTCTGCGATTGGGGGCAGTGTGGTATCCTTCTAGTGGAGAGCAATATCCATTTTAGCCACAATCAGGCTTAACCATAGGAAGAAGGTTGTGTATCGGTCGCCCTCAAAGTCTGCCGATACATGGGGTAGGACCAATTTAGGATCCAACGAATGGCTCAGACAGGCCAACATTTGAGTACAGTATGTCTGTATTACAGCACAACTCCACATCGTGGGTAGCCTTCAAAGCCGCTCATTGGAGACACAAGGGGGAGGGGCCATTTCCCATTGCCCAGAGTTTGTGTCGGGTCGTGTGGTGGAGGCATTTTAACTGTATGAGTCGTAGTTAGGATGCAAAGGCCGAGCATCTGAGGGACACCCTAGCCTCTATCCATTCTTCATCTGCCAAGGCCCCATGTCCCGCTCCCAGGCTGAACCCAGTGCAGCACATGAGTCAGGCATGTGGTGTATTAGGGACCGATAAACTTGGGTGGGTTTATGTGTGTCCAATTTTCCTAAGAGTAATTTTGCCTTGAGGGGGTTGTAGTCAAGGAGGGCCTCCAACCCACGAATGTGTGGCGTAAAGGCATGGGGCAGCTGGACATAGCTGTAGAACTGACTATGATGTAGATGAAATTCACCCTAGAAGGTATAACACAATTTCAACATGATGCCTCCATCACATTCCCCAGGGTCAAAATACCTAATGCATCTTGTTGGAAATGGACCTTTTTGCAGGGTTATCCCCAAACCTTTTGCTTCTTCCTCCTATTATTTCCTGACCTGTGCTTGTTGGCTATAGGACTCTGGGCACTTTACCACTGCTGCTCAGTACTAAAGTGCATATGCTCTCTGTGTACATTTTTTTGTGTGAATAGTTATCCATGATTGGCATATTTGTTTTACCAGTAGGTCCCTAGTAAAGTGCACTGAGTGTGCCAGGGCTGGTAAATCAAAAGCTACGAGTGGGCCTGCAGCACTGATTGTGCCACCCACATGAGTATCCCTGAAAAGATGTCTCAGACCTGCCACCATGGTGCCTGTGTGCAGTTTGTTAACTGCCATGTCGACTTGGCAAGTGCACCCACTTGCCAGGCCCTACCCTTCCCTTCTCTTACACATTGGACACCTCTCTGTTTGGCCCAAAGTACCCACCTAGGCAGGGCGCAGTGTATGTGAAAGGTAGAACATGTACTGGAGTGTGTAACATGTCCTGATAGTGAAATACTGCCAGTTTCGTTTTTCACTATTGAAAGGCCATCTTGCCCCATAGGACAAAATCGGGAAATCTTTGTGACATTATACAAGCATATCTTCCCATAGGTATAAGATGGAAAAATTGAATTTGTTATCCCTGAACTCAGAATTTGATAACACATCTTTTACGAAAGATGGTTTTTAAATTGTGTGTTTAAAAATACCACTTTTAGAAAGTGGCTATTTTCTTGTTCAACCATCCTGTGTGCCTCTGCCTGTTCGTGGATTGACTGTCTGGCTTTGGAGTGACCGGGACTGGGGAGGTGCAGTGGCTCCAGGAGTCTGGATGAGTCAGCACTAGGCTGAATAGGCCTGATCCCCATTTATTGTGGTTGGAGGAGTAGCACTTGTGCCTGAATAGGGCTGTGCCTGCCTTCCACAATGCTGGCTTCGCCCTCCTGTGGTGTGTCTGGAGCCAAGGCTCACACTGACAATGAATGTTGTTGTGCACTTGCAGAGTGCCACCCAGAACTGGCTTGAACTGGGCTCAGAGCCCCTTGTACAAAGAGAACAAAGACATTTTGGGGTATAAGTATTACACCTAAAACCCCTGAACTTTAGATCATTCCTGGAACTCAAGAGGAACCCTTGCCAAGAAAAAGAACTGGAGAGACTGAGGAGAAGTACTGCCCTTGCTGGGTGTTTAGGGTTGGCCTTGCAGTTGCTGTTTCTGCCAAGGAAAGGAGAAGGACTTTGCTGTGTGCTGTGTCCACTGCTTGAAGGAGATCTCCAAGGGCCTGAAGTGAGCTGGCCTCCTGTTCTGAAGTCTCAGGGACACAAAAACTTCATCTTCAGCTCCCCTCAACTCTGCTGCTGTAAGTTATGGCCTGCTAAGAGGTGCCTGTGCCAGTTTTGGGTCTCTGGAGGTTGTTGCTGCTGTTTGGGAGCTGGAAGTAAGAAGAAACTGAAAGAACTACAGAAATCGATGCATCACTCTTCTTGCGGCTGTTTTCCAGATGCATCTCCAAGGTGCGAGAAGAATTTCCATGCATTGACGCGCCACTGCAGAACCCACCGCAGCACCTGTCGCCACTGCAAGAATCGACGCATCGAAGGATCGTGGCTGAAGAGGACTGATGCAACGTTGCTTGACTCCGCCGCATCGAACGCCGACGCATCCTGGATTTCCACGCATCGTACCGTTGCAGCACGTTCTTCTGACGCATTACCCACGGACCAGAAACTCCTCGACAGACTGGATTTAACGCAACCCTTCCTCTGCTTGCAGCGGGACTGTCGCATCGCCTCCCCAAGGTCTCAGGAGTGTTGCATCCATTTGTTTTCCGATGCTGCGGCTGTTTGGCTTGAGAACCTTGACACATCTAAAGGTACTTTGGTGAAAGTCACGCATCCATAGTTTTCTATGGTACAAGTTCTTGAAACCTTTGAAAGTTATATTTTTAACTGTGTATGTTGGATTTCTGTTGTTTTGGTCTTGTTTACTTTAGATAAAGATACTTTATTTTTCTAAACTGGTGTGGTGTCCTTTTGTAGTGTTTTGACTGTGTTACTGTGAGTGCTGGTACAAATACTTTACACATTGCCTTTGGGATAAGCCTATCTGCTCGTGCCAAGCTACCATGTGGGTGATCAGGGGTTATCTAAAGTGTGTATTCCCCTTACCCTGACTAGAAGCAAGGGTCCCTATTTGGACAGAGGTACCTACCTACCTCTGCCAACCAGAGACTCCCATTTCTAATATTGGTGGTCAGCGGTGGAGATTAAAACCTGTATTTGTACTTGACCCACAGTGATTGGAGTACATCACTAGTTTAGTGCAGATCACTATGCAACTACCTTTTGTGTTTTGTTTTTGGTTCTATTTTTTAGTAACCCTTAAAGTATCCATGCATCATGCCTCAGAAGGATAAACTAGCCAGTGAGATGGCAGAATTGCAGTTTGATATTGAGGTTCTGCATACCTACAGAGTAGATCAGCTCAAGTTATTTTGCAAAGATTTTGAATATCCCATGAAGAGCAGCTCCAGGAAGGAGGAGCTACAGAAGGCCTTAAGGGCCTGGTGGGAGGCCAAAGAAGCTGGGGAGACAGGGGATGCAGAGGTGGATGAGGATGCACAAGGGAATGGTTTCAGATCACAGGATCTGCCTGTGGGAAGAGCAACCTCTAGGACTGGCAGCAATCATTCCTCTAGCAGGTTTTCCCCAGATGGACTGGAGGAGAACCAAAGGGTCATGGAACAGGAGCTAGAAGTCCTGAGGATCACAACAAAACAGATAGAAATGGAAATCCAGGCCAAGGCAGAGGAGAGAAGGAGAGCTTATGCCTTGGAAAAAAATTAATTGATCTTGGCACATGAGTTGAGAATGAGAGAGCTTGAAGAGGAGTTTGGGAGGCTTGAGGCCCTGAGTGTCTCAACCAAGCAAAAAGAAATGAGTGCAGCTCATGAAGTGAGCTTGGCTGGGTTGTAGGTGGAGTCCAGCTCAGATGCTGGCAGCAAAAATGTAGTGTCTAGTGCTGAGGGAGAAGTACACATACCCAGAGATGTGGCATCTGACTTGAAAGAGGGGAGTTAACTTACACATAGGGGGTTCAGGTTTATGAGGTAGCTCCAGTGGTATGCAGTGTCCCTGAAGTGAATTGGGGAACTGACACCAGGGATCATATTCCTAGTGGTGGGAGGGACACTCTACTGACTCTAGATGAAAGGTGCAGGGAGAGGGGTTCCCCGACTGTAGGAGTCCTGGAGTGTGGATGTAGAGACCACCCAGAAGAGTGTGGGTTGAGTGACAGAGACAGTCAGACACTGTCTTGCCAATCTCAGGAGAGTGGTGTGGGGTACGTGTGTGAGGCACTGGATAGTGGGGCAAAGGATAGTTTGGTTAACAACTGTTGGGGGCTGTGTGATTCAATTGTTGGAGAGTATATTTTAAGTCCCCGTTTTCCAGAGCTATGCCAACACCCGGTGGAGTGTGAGTTCTCTGATTCCAGGGAGCTTGCGCTGGAGGCAGACCTTTTGGTGGATTCCAGAGGGTCTGTAGAAGCCTTTAGGAGTGATCCTGAATAGGGCAGCTCAGTTTTACCCCAACAAAGTGAGGTAGGGGAAGTTTGTGGTAGCCAAGATAGGTCCCAGTGTAGTGGGAGGGGTGTAGGGTCTCAGGTCCTGTCTCAGAGGTGAAGGAGTAGAAGTGGGCTCTGTCCCAAGGTGCCCGAAACCCAGTCTCAGGACCTGGTTGGTTCCATAAGGGAACACCAGGAGGGGGACCTAATCTGTACCGGGAGGCCATTTCCTGAGGGGGATTCTAAAGTGTCAGGTGAACTAGGGAGGAGTGCTGTAACCGGCATCCCACCAGTTCTGGTGTCTGGCAGCACCACTCCAGTGGGGAGGGTGCATGAGTCCAGAGAAAAGGGTGAGTGGGAACGCAGTACCTAGTGGAAGGACCAGTGGGTCAGGGGCTGCCAGCTCTAAGGTCAGAGCACCCCAGGACTGACCCTGGTGATGCCACTTCTGGCCTGGGGGGGTCTTCATCCTCTGTCAAGTGGACAGGAGGCTGGAGACCTGCGCCAGGCAGACTCTTGTACCACTCACGAGGAGGGTGTTTCCCTGGGGGGTTTGGTGTACTCCCCCCAGAAGTCCTGGGTTGCCAGGCACAGGGCCAGCATAAGGGTACAGACCCTGGGTTGGAGGACCAGGTTCAGGGTATCCCCCCTGACCTGGAGGGAGAGGCGACTGCTAACCGTGCCCCTACCAAGTTGTCTTCTGAAGGTACCACTCCAGGTGGGAGGGTGCAGTGCCCCAGGGAGGAAGACAGGGTGTGGGAGAGCCCACCCCAGTCTCTTGCCAGCCACCTGGTACAGACTCTGGGCTGGTGGGCCAGTGTCAGGATTCCATACCTGACTTGACAGGAGGGAAAATGGAGAAAAGGTGCCAGACACCTGGGGCTACTGTCCCCCACTTTCTGACACTACAGAGGTTAAAGAGGCCTGAAAGACATGAGGCCTGGCTCTCATCACTGACAGCTGTCCGTGGCCACTGTGGCTGGCTGTCCTGGTGGATAGAGTTGCCCCTGGGAGGGGGCAGGAGTCTCACCCCGGGGGTGGACTGGGCCACACCACCATGTTGGCCATATGGGTACTGTCTACCTGTTGGGATACATCTGTGAGCAAAGTAAGTTTAGGTGCTGCACAGATGGAGTCCCCAGGTGGGCAGAAGGGTCCCCCATGGTTTAGCTTATTGGTGCCTGAGAGTATGGATATAGGGAGCCAACTGTGTTCAGGAAGGTTTAGAATGGGAATAGACCCCTGCTGTTCGGGCCAGGTTCCAGGTTCTATAACCCCAAGCCAGGAAGCCCATCAAGGTATTGATTGGTCTACACTGGCTTTAGGCTGGAAGGGGTTGTGTTGGAAATGGCCCTTTTCTGCTGGGTTATCCCCAAACCTTTTGCTTCTTCCTCCTATTTTTTTCCTGACCGGTGTTTGTTGGCTATAGGACACTGGGCACTTTATTGGTTATCCATGATAGGCATATTTGTTTTACCAGTAGGTCCCTAGTAAAGTGCTCTGAGTGTACCAGGGCTGGTAAATCAAATGCTACTAGTGGGCCTGCAGCACTGGTTGTGCCACCCACATGAGTAGCCCTGAAAAGATGTCTCAGGCCTGCCACCACAGTGCCTGTGCACAGTTTGTTAACTGCCATGTCGACTTGGCAAGTGCACCCACTTGCCAGGCCCTACCCTTCCCTTCTCTTACACATTGGACACCCCTATGGTAGGCAAAAGGTACCCCCCTGGGCAGGTTGAAGTGTATGTGAAAGGTAGGACATGTACTGGAGTGTGTGCAACATGTCCTGATAGTGAAATACTGCCAGTTTCGTTTTTCACTATTGAAAGACTATCTTGCCCCATAGGACAGAATCGGGAATGCTTTGTGACATTTTACAAGCATATCTTCCCATAGGGATAAGATACAAAAATTGAGTTTGGAATCCCTGAGCTCAGAATTTGATAACACATCTTTTAGTAAAGAGGTTTTTTAAATTGTGTGTTTGAAAATACCACTTTAAGAAAGTGGCTATTTTCTTGTTCAACAATCCTACGTGCCTCTGCCTGTTTGTGGATTGACTGTCTGGCTTTGAAGTGACAGGGGCTGGGGAGGTGCAGTGGCTCCAGGAGTCTGGATGAGCCAGCACTAACCTGAATAGGCCTGTTTTGCATTAGGAGTAGTAGGAGGAGTAGCATCTGTGCCTGAATAGGGCTGTGCCTGTCTTCCACAATGCTGGCTCCGCCCCCCTGTGGTGTGTCTGGAGCCAAGGCTCACACTGACAATGGATGTTGTTGTGCACTTGCAGATTGCCCCCAGAACTGGTTTGAACTGGGCTCAGAGCCCCTTGCACAAAGAGAACAAAGACATTTTGGGGTATAAGTATTATACTTAAAACCCGTGAACTTTAGATCATTCCTGGAACTCAAGAGGAACCCTTGCCAAGTAGAAGAGCTGGAGAGACCGAGTAGAAGTACTGTCCTTGAAGTGTGTCTGGGGTTGGCCTGCAGTTAGTGTTTCTGCCGAGGAAAGGAGAAGGACTTTGCTGCCTGCTGTGTCCCCTGCTTGAAGGAGATCTCCAAGGGCCTGAAGTGAGCTGGCCTCCTATTCTGAAGTCTCAGGGACACAAAGACTTTACCCCCAGCTCCCCTGAACTCTGCTGCTGTAAGTTCTGACCTGCCAAGAGGAGCCTGTGCCAGTTTTGGGCCTCTGGAGGTTGTTGCTGCTGTTAGGGAGCTGTAAGCAAGAAGAAACTCAAAGAACTACAGAAATTGACACATCACTCTTCTTGCGGCTGTTTTCTTGACGTATCTCCAAGGCGCAAGAAGAATTTCCACGTATCGCCGCGCCACTCCGGAAACCGCCACAGTGCCTGTCTCCGCTGCGAGAATTGACGCATCGTGGGATCGCGGCTGAACAGGACCGACACAGCGCCACTCGATGCCGACGCATGAATCACCAACGCATTCCGGATTTCCATGCATCGTACCTGTGCGACAAGTTCTACCGATGCATCACCTGCGGACCAGAACTGCCATGAACAATTGACGCATCAGTCCCCGTATAGACCGAATTCAATGCAACCCTTTCCTCTGTGTGCAGCGGGACTGTCACATTGCCCCCCCAAAGTCTCAGGAGTGTGGCATCTCTTTGTTTTCTGACGCTGCGGCTGTTTGGCTTGAGAACTTTGAAGCATCTACAGGTACTTTGGTGAAAAGTCACGCATCCATAGTTTTCTATGGTACAACTTCTTGAAACCTTTTGAAAGTCATATTTTTAACTGTGTATGTTGGATTTTTGCTGTTGTTTTGGTCTTGTTTAGTTTAGATAAAGATACTTTCTTTTTCTAAACTTTTGTGGTGTCCTTTTGTGGTGTTTTCACTGTGTTGCTGTGAGTGTTGGTACAAAAACTTTACACATTGCCTTTGGGATAAGCCTGTCTGCTCTTGCCAAGCTACCAAGCAGGGGTTATCTAAAGTGTGTATCTCCCTTACCCTGATTAGAAGCAAGGGTTCCTATTGAGACAAAGGTACCTACCTCTGCCAACTAGAGACCCCTATTTCTAACACATCTCATTTGGAGGAGCCCTCCTGCGCTACCACCTGTTGTAGTATGTTTCCCACCCATAGTGGGGTCTGCGCTGTGAGCCTATATTTCCAATCCCTCCTTGCCAGAACCCTGTCCCAGCTCTGCAGTCACGCCCATGTTTCCGGAGAGAGCGGAGACCCGTACAATAAGTGCTGGATCAGAGAGCCCTGGACCACAAACTTTTCTGATACAAAAGCAGGATCTTCCTGGGTATAGTACCACCATTCATTAATAATTATTAAGTGAGATGCTCGGTAATAGGATTTAATGTTGGCTGTGGCAATCCCCATCATATGAGGATTTAAAACATTTAGTGAGGGCTATGCTAGGGGTGCCGGAATTCCATAGGACATTTTGTAATATGGAATGTGCTGTCCAGAGAAAGATATGCGGTGGAGGGTATGGGCAGTTTTGAAAGTTTTAAAGGAACCAGAGTAGGGAAACCATTGTGAATATAGCCAAGCGGCCCATAAGGGACAGAGGGAGCACAGACCAAGGTTTTACATCCACTGCCAGTGCATCTAGAAGTGGCCAGGTGTTCCTCTTCCATCCTCATGAAGGTTTGGTGTGATATGTGCTCCCAACTATCTGAGGCTATGTGTGGTTATTTGTAAGACAGCGGTCCTTCTCAACTCACCCACCCACTCTATACTCCTAGAACATGAAGTATCTCTCGCGTGGCAGGACTGCCACTAGAACAAATGGGGCACCGCCGCCATGTCCTAATGGGTCAACCCCTAATAACCTAGTACTGATGTCAACAGGCCAGCGCAAGACCGGAACCCTATTTGGCACGAGTGGTCTCACCCGGGGGGTGGCTCTCTGTTGGTCTGCATTAGTCAGCCGTGCCAGCAGGCCTCATCAAAGTCATAATTGAAGACAATTGTGGCTATACAAATTTATCGCCAGGGGCCGGTGGAGCAGAAAGCACAATATACAAGCCTCGTCTCACATATGTTTTGGGTAGAGTCTGCCAAAGGCGCCTTAAACAGTCACCAAAGAAGGCAGGGGTTGCTATGTCATTTCAATGTCAGGGGGCACCAATTCAGCCTGACCAAGTCATCACGCGGACCCTCTATGCCAGCTGAGATATCAACCTTCCTGTGCCAGGAGGAAAGCCAGTCGTTTCTATTGCTCCCCCTGTTTCTCATGTGCCACGGGGAGGGCAGGTTGGTCACCCCCCCACCGGGGAGGCCGCATGTCAAGGAGGGGGGTTGTGCACCCAAAGCTGGCATCCCTCGTAAGTCCACTGGAAACCCGTTGCTCTTGGACCAGCTTGGTGTAGTCCGGGAAAATAATTAGTAAATGGGACTGGAACTGAGTCGAATCTTGCAAATGAATATGACTGAAAATGACATCCCTATCCAGGTAGTAGAGAATGTGTGCAATCAGAGGTTGGGCACCCCCCTTGAACGGCAATCTCTGGGTTAGAGCTCTATGCGCTCTCTCAGTAACAAAGCAGGAGGATATGGATACAGTGGGCAAGGTAGCAAGGATCCAGTGATCCAGGAATGTCACAGGTGAGGTTCCCTCTAAAACGTCTGGGAAACCAACGAAACAATATTGTTCCAGTGGGCTCTTCCGTTTGCATATTCCACCCTCAAGGCCAGACTCCTGGAAATCGAAGATAAGTGCAAGAGTTTATGATGCATCTCAGATATCATGTACTCCACAGTAAAGATCCTTGCCCCCGCTTCCGTGATCCTGTTGACTGCCTCATGCAGATCCTGGTGCAGCAACATCACGTTGAAGCCCACCACCCCTATCTTCACATCCAGGGTATCTGGCGATTGGTTTATCACTGCCAGGACCATGCTGGTGTCATAGAATGTGATGCGAGCACCATCATTGTCTGCTCCAGCTGATTTTGCCAGAGCCGGGGTAACTCTGTACAGCGTGCCTTGCTTGCCCGTGGGGCGGCCTGGCCTTGGACATAGTCCAAGCTGCCCGACCACCATAGATCTAAGAGCCAAACTTCACTCTGATCGGACCCGCCGGTCCTCCACAAGAATACGTAGGGTGGCAAGAGCAGTCCAGCGGCCTCCCCTCCACAGCTCCCCGGAGCCCAGAGGTGCTGAACGGTCCACATAATGTAAGAGTACCCTGACTCTCTCAAGCTGATGGCAGTCTAAATAATTTCCTCTGGGGGGCTTCCACAGACCAAGTCTCAGGGTCCAGCCCTCAGATCTTGGACCATGTGATACAGAGTCCCCTGCAGCCTCAGCCCAGTTGTATGTCAAAGAAATGACAGGGATTGGCACCCAGGATCCCGCCGCAGCAGATAGGCCATATCAAGAGCCAGGTCTTACTCCAAGCAGACCTGCCAGCCAATTACAAGGAACCGCAGGGTGGCAGGAGCAGTCCCCTGGTTTACTGGGGGACTGTGGGGCCCAGCACAGCACTGAAGGATTCCGCCGGTCCTCGTTAGGATATACAGTGGCCTTAGGGCAAGCCACACCACAACAAAAAGTCAGCCCCTGGTGGGCCCCAACATGAGCGTAATTCAAATCTCTTGGGTAAACAACTGAGGGATCTTCACTCAACAGTCCACTACTGTATTCAACTCACTTATTCAGCCAAGTGCAGGCCACCCCGGTCGTTGCTGCTGTCGGCCCAATGTGCCTGGGCCTCCAAGGATTGGAGCCGCTTCGGGACCCACTACATCCTCCGCACAACTGTGCCTCAGGGGCAAGGCATACTGGAAGCCAGCGGCTTCCTGGCCATGGCCCAATCAATTCATAACTGTGGGCCAAACCTGCCCGGCCCCCAAGTTGGCCGTTTGGCACTCACCTTCTGCGAGGCTGCGCGGCTCAGGTCCGTCCCCACTGCTGTCTACCTCAGCTGCTTTTCGAAAGATAGTCAACCAGGCCTAGCGCGCCCTGAGCATTGGGACACCAAAGAGGCCCTTGGATCTGCCTCATGTGTCATGGAGTGGGGGGCTGGATAATGTCGGATTGGAGCAGTGTGTTGCACAGCTGCAATAGGTTTCAGCCACCATCTTCAGCATCCTGGCCACGGCCCTCTAAAATGAACAAATTCATTTTGAGCAATTAATAGGTGAGTAATATAAATATGGAAAAGGCAGCATGCTCTCAGATCCTTAAAAAATAACCTATGAAGCACCTATGAAGTACCAAATCGCATGTTGAACAGTACAGCTTCTGAAAGTCTCAATCATGACAAATTTTAACAGATATGACATACAACAGCAAGAAGCCATCATGCTTTGGAGAAAATGACTTCAGTCCTTAAATGGAGTAGCAATGTCAAAATCATTATAATGTTTTGGTGACAATACATTTTAAAACTGTGTTACATTGCATAAAATAAGGAAAGACTGGGCACTAAACGAACCCACAGGGATATATATGTCATGTTGATTTATTTTATCCCAAAAATGTCATCACAAATCACTTCACATTAAAGAGTGTAAAACATAGACAAATTGCATGTGCAAATACAGGAGTACCATAGAGCCAAGCAGAAATGCATGCTTTACTCACAAATTCCACCTTGTTAGATCTCAGTGGCTCTCGGAAGCACTTGCCTCTTTCAATAATCAGGCTATGAATGTGAATATTCAGAGTTGGGGGAAAACAAAAGTGTACACAACTACTCAGAGTGATTATAATCATGTTATCCATGCAGCAGTTGCCAAACATAACTAACCACAAGCCTAGGCACAAACATTGGACACCAACCTGCAAGGAGTAGTTGAGAACCATTCACATAGTGAATGCTATTGATGATGAACAGCTTCCACTATAGCATTCATTGCTAATGTCATAAATAGAAAGAAGATTGAGGTCCAATTGGCCTTTGCCTTACCCTCTCATGTCACTTATAGCAAGGTAGCATTTGTTTTGGAATTGTGATTCCTGTCTGCGGTGCCAGCAGCTTGCTGAAGTGGTAGCAAAGATGATGCCTCCTGCCACTTTCTGGCCTCCATCCTTGCATTTACACCTGTTTGAAACAAGGATCTGATCCAAAGTCAGCCTCATAAATAATAATGTGGCTGCACATTTGTAACTCTGCAAACAGCTTATTTACTTTCTTGGCCTGTTCATTCAGGACAGTGTCCTATAATGTGGCCTTCCAAAAGATGCACCTCGTACTGGTTCATTGCATATTCTGTGTCACTGAGTCCACTTGTTATATTATTTGTATTTGTAAAGCACACTATCATAACTGAGGGTGTTTTGGTGCTGAGCAGTAGTGTGTGCCTAGCTCTGTTTATGGTTGGTTGGTTTATTAAAAAGCCAGGCCTTCAGATTATTGTGGAATTGAATAAGAAAGGAGAAGGCTCTGATGTGGAATGGGAATGTGTTCCAAGCTTTAGTGGCAATGTTAGAGAATGCCCATCCTTCTGATCTCGTTCTGATAATGCACGGAATCTGTGCAAGTAGGAGTTTTTTTACATGGAGGTGTCTTGGTGGTTGGTGGAAGGAGATATGACTGTTCAGGTAGGTGGGGCCTGAGTTGTGTAGTGCCTTGAATGTGTGGGGGAGGAGTTTGAACTGAGCATAGTTGTGTATCGGAGCCTGTGGATCTGCCTGAAGTGTGGTGTGATGGAAGTTCTGTTTGGGAGGTTGAAGATGAGTCTGGATGCCGAGTTCTGGATGGTTTGAAGTCTTCTTGTGAGTTGCTTGGTTTTACTGGCATAGAGGGTGTTTCAATAGTCCAACTTGCTGGTGTGAGTGACTATTTTTCTAGTGTTGCTTGAGAGCCATTTGATGATTTTGCTTGGCCGCTTCTGGGGGGGAAAGTAGGATGCAATGACAGCATTGACTTGTGCAGTCGATGATAATTCTGAGGTTCCTGGTGTGGTTTATGCATGTGGGTCTCAGTGAGGCTGGCCACGATTTGGAGTTCCATGCTGAGATGCTCTTGCTGAATATCACTACTTCTATCTTGTTGGTGTTGAGATTGAGACAGTTCTCCTTCATCCAGTTAGTGACTTCAGTCTTGCAGGCAATGCACTTGTTTTTGAGTTGGGTGTCTTGTCTGAGAGGGAGAGTATGAGTTGAATGTTGTCAGCAAAGGAGAGGATGTTGATGTTGCATGCACAGATGTTGCTGGTAAGAGGGATCAGGAATGCGTTGAAGAGGGTGAAGCTGAGCGATGAACCTTGAGGCACTCTGCAGATTTATTATTGGGCTTCCAAGGAGTGAGGTGGTATTTGTATTTGTGAAACGCACTATCACCCAGGAGGGTAGGGTTCCAGGCTGACAGTTTGTGTTCTATCTGTTAAGAAGGAGCAGATTCAGCAGAGCGTGTGTCCTTGGATGCCAATATTGTGCAGGCACATGAATAGGATGAGGTGTGAGGCTGTGTCAAATGTTGCAGAGAGGTCGAAGGAGAATAAGGGCTGCCATGTCTTCTCTATGAAGGATCATGCGGATGTCGTCTATGGTGGTGATTGCTGTTTTTGGACTGTGGTTGGGCCTGAATCCATACTGCATGGCATTGAGGAGCTGATGGTTGCTTAGGTGGTCAGTGAGGTATCAGGTAATTAGTTTCCCTAAGAACTTTGCCAGGTATGGTAAGAGGGTGATGGGTCAATAGTTGGAAACCATGCTTGGGTCAGCAGATGCTTTCTTAGGGCAGCAGTATGATGGGTATGTTTCCAGGTGTCTGGCAATGTGGGTGAGTCGATAGAAGTATTGAGGATGTGTGCCAATGCGTTGTTCAGTGGTAGGAGTCCTTTGGTAAAGTTATGATGAGTTCAAGGGTCAGATGGAGCTCTGAGTGATTGGTCTTCATGGTAACAGCAATTTCAACAGTGGTAATAGCAGGCCACAAGATCAGTATTTGTTAAAATGCCATGAGCTAAAGTTGCAGCTGTGATGGGGTCCAGTTAAGGATCAAAGTTACTTTATATGGAGGTGATTTTTTTAAAGAAGAATTCTGAGAGCTTATTGCAAATGTCTTGTGAGTGGCTGATGTTGCTGGAGGCGGCAGGAGGTGCAGTGAAATCTTTAATGATGGCAAAGTTTTCCTTGGTACTATTAGTGCTGGCATTGATGCTATTTAGAAGAGCTGTATGCTTGGTGTTCCACATCTGCTGGTGATAGGATCTTAGGGCTGATTTGAAGATGTCTTTAGCTGCAGAGTCTTGAGTTGTTCTCCATTTGCGCTCCAGTTGCTAGCAGTGGCGTTTAGTCAGCCTGAGTTTGGGCACTTGATGTTGGGTTGCACTTGAGGCGATCCAGGGTCAGTGGCGGCTGACAACTACTGCAAATGGGGGGGGCAGGGAAATTACATTCAATAAATAAATAAAATAAACAGTTACTTACTGTGCAGCAGCCTTCCTCCTCACTCTGGTCCTCTTCTTCTCTTTGATGTCAGGGATCCAGCCAACTCCCTTAACCAATCCTAGTGCGTCTCTCATGCTGCTAACCGGAATAAGAGAAATGCTAGGATTTGAGGGAGTGGCCTTTGTTAGTGCTCCCTCTGGCACTACAGGCTTGCACTTGCCCCCAACCCAGCTGTCTCAAAACAGGTGGGTTGAGAAGTTTAAAGTGCATGTCAGGCTGGCTGTCGCAAGACGGCTGGCCAAAGGGACACTCTGAGGGCACTGAAGGCTTGCACTTGGACTCAACCCAGCGGTCTCTAGACAGCTCAGTGGAGAGGTTTAAAGTGGGCATGTCTGCCTGTCCATCGCAAGATGGCCGGTGAAAGGGACATGAACACTTTAAACAGTGCACAGGCAGCCCTCTTCCCACCACTCATCCCTGCTGCCACTCAGCACGCCCCACCCCGTCCTGACACTCGGTTTGTGATGGTGTGCCCAAAAACAAATGGTAATGAATTAACTTCATTACCATTTTATTTTTCATCTCTGGGGGCATTTTAGTGGGGCGACGCTCCTCCACTATAATGGAGGAGTGGCCCCTGGCCAGGGTGATCTAGCTGTTGAGGTTCTTGATGACTTTTGGCAAGTTGCTAGTGTGCTCTGCCGGTGCTCAAGAGGGCAGAAGTCCAGTCCTCTTCTTTGATACTTTTCCACCTGGTGGGAGGTTCCGGTGGTGGTAGATCGGGAAAGGTATGCTGAAACTGACAAGGGCGTGGTCTGTCCAGGTCATAATTTCTGGCTTGTTGACTGTGATGCTGCTGATTGAGGGTAACATTGGATTAAATAGGTATCCAGTGGTGTGGGTGGGTTCAGTAATGTGCTGAGTGAGGCCAAGTTTTCTCAGATTTTCTAGAAGGGTCATGGAGTTTGGGTAATTGCGGCCTTCTCGATGAAAGTTAAGGTCTCCAAGGAAGATGAAGGGGCTGGAGGTGATGATGAGTGCAACAAGGTCTGTGATGTTGCTGGCAAAAGCAATGGAGGGTCCTGGTGGTCTGTATACAGAGGTCCCGCCCAGGGTGACGTTGACTGTGATGCGTGTCTGGAATGTGAAGTGTTCCCTGTAGATGGTGGGGGTGTCAGTGTTGCAGTTTATGGGTTCTTTAAATATGATGGCAACTCCACCTGCAGGCTTGTGCTGATGGTCTTACCTGGCAATCTTGTAGCCAGCAGGGATGACTGCAGCAATGTCCGGTGTGAAGGACTGATTTGGCAAAGTTCCAGTGAGGAGGAGCAAGTTCGGAGTAAGGTCATGCAGTAGGTTTCATATCTCTGTGGCATGTTTGATTGCATGTTTAGTGAGCAGCGGGTATTGAGGAGCGTGCATGCAAGTGTGGCATGTTGTTTAGGTGGTGTTTGGTCTGTGTGAGCATGTGGTTGGTTTGTGTGAGTCCGAGCAAGTGGGGTACTGGGTGCTGTTGGTGCAGGAGTGGTGGATATAGGGTGTGGGAGAGTGCATGAGAACTTACACTTTGCCTAGGTGAGATCCTGGCTCATTGGGTAGCAGTATGTTATATGCTCCTTTGATTTACATGGTATAAGGATGATTATTTCTGAAAAAAAATAATCACATATGTTTTTCCCTTCTCCTTAAGGATCCAATGCCTTTAAAGTGTTAATAAAGTGCTAGTCTTTTACTCTAAATTTGCTACTGTGACTGGTCAATCTTTCTTTGAATTGTAATAGTGTACCAATCTTTATTCCTCCCTCCTTTGACCAAACTATATGGAGAGCCAGAGAGTCTTGGGAAGTCACTATAATCAAAGACCCACTGTACTGGTTAGTGAGGAAGAATGACAATCTGATGTTTGATATTTTATGCTATCCTTATAATTACAAAAATTGGGGAAAAGGCATGGTGTATAGGATGTTATTTGTTTTTTTTGTTCATTGATTTTCTTTGCTTCTGTGTGAATAAATGAATGAATAGTTGTAAAACACAACAGCTAAACAAAACAGGCATCTCACTGCTACAGGAATTTAAAGGAAGGTACAATAGGGTAAGAAAGCATTGATTAAGCAGATCTAAAAAGCCAGGGTTTCAATTGTTTTTCAACGCAAATCTCATTGTCAATGCCACATAACATAGCAGGAAGGGCATTTCAAATTTTGCAGCCAGAGGGGCAAATGAATACCCATCTTTCCTCACCTGCTTGATCTTAGGAAGTGATGATGTGCTATCTTCAAAATCAGCATGGTTGCAGTATTTGAAGCCGCCTATCCAAACAATGAGGAAGTCCAATATAAAGTGAGTTAACATAATCAGACAGTCAGTCAGTCAGTTCTGGGTGTAACCAGAGACAGGCACAATGTACCGAAATCTCTTTAATCTCTGTTTTATCTGAGTTTAATTCCAAACAATAGTTTTTCATCCATTGAGCAACCTAGGTGAGGCATAGCTTAAATGAATCCTGAGAAATGGCAGGATTTTGATCAATGTATAGCACTAGCACCGCATTATTATAGTTTCATGCGGTTTTCCAGGGGGGTTACTAGATGGATTATCTACGATAAAAAGAGTGTCAAGGAGACATGATTGCATACACACGGGCGACTGATTGCTCAGAGATTCTTAAGGGAATCCATCTGGTTCCCAATTCAATCAGGATGTCAGGTGTAACCTCTACTTAGTTTTCACTCTTAAGGGGTATCCAAGGCTATTGGAGTAGACGCCTCACTCACTTATCGTGACATGCTTCATCATCTGCGCCTATTCACAACCTGGTAAGGTGGTACTACCAGGGTGGACTCAACCATAGATGGAAATGTGAGTTCTTAGAGAAAGCAAACTGGATAAGCAGGGACCCCGAAAGGTGATGTATGAAAAATATCTCAAGGTATACCCTAAAGTTTAACTATATTAGGAGGGTACCTGGGGTCTGGATGCATCAAGATGAGGGTATAACTGAATAATTGAATTCAATAAAACCCACACTTTTACATTTTATCTATACCCCAGGTACCCTCCTAATAAAGTTAAACTTTAGGGTATACCTTGAGGTATACCCCGAAGGGGAAAATAAAGCAAATGCCAAAGTCAGGTGCTTTGAGCATAAAATCATCTACCTTTAGGCTGTGGTGGCCAGATGTAGGAGTCTCTTCAGGCAGTAAGGTATCAGCAGAGGGTAAGAAAGGAGGACTCCTGCTGACGAAGAACCTTCTGTAAATGGCATGAAGTCTTGAATTGAGCCTTTTTTCTGGCTGTAGATCACTGTAGATTCATCATTGAGCAAGCTCTGCATTTAATGGCCTTCAGACCATGAATGAGGCTGGCCTCAAAATTGTGTTTTGTATGGAGCTCAGCCATGGTCATTGCAGGAAGGTTCTTATTTATTCTACTACCATAATAAAATCTGGAGATCACTTTGGAAATAAATTGATAATCATTGAGATGATGGTGGTTGAGATTGGATTTATTGAAGGACCTAGAGATATAAAATTACATTTTATAACATTATTCACATATGGAATCATTGATTACATTTCCAACCAGGATGACACACAGGTCTGCAGTGAAAGGGAGCATGTATGAATAATATCTCATTACTAGAGGCATTAAGAAAAAGCCAGTTCTAGTACATTGCATTCTGGACACTGGTTAGGGAATAACACACATTTTGAAACATTCATCTCGATTATTAGCAACATTGATATGAATTTGGCTGCCATTTGTATACATGAGTAACCCTGTGTCATTGCTGATAAAATGTAGGCAAGTGGAAACAGGCTGAAACTGGAGTGGGCTGGAGAAAGAAGTGAACCTTTAGGAAAATGAAGTACTGCTGCCATTCTAAAGAAGGGAAAACAGCATATCTCCTTCATTGCAAAGTAAAGAAGGAATCCCTTCTTTGCAGCATGGGTTAAAAAACACAATCCCTCTGCCAGAGTCAAGTCACAGCTTTCGCATGAGCTGGATTGCACACCTAGATCACTGTTCCACCTGCTCTCTACAACAGGAGAACGGCTAAACCCATTGACCTGCCTGTCAATTAATCGACTCCTGCAAACTCACAGAGGATGATGGCAGTGGAAGCAGCAATGAGGCAGCATTCAAATGGAAACCAATGCTGTACAAAAACTGACGCATCTGGCTCTTCCTCTATATAGAGTTCTCCTGCAACCACCACACCACACCTGACCCAATTTAATTTATTTGTAACAGACAAGCCATCCAAGCTGCCCAATCCAGGGAAGAATTATTGGATTAGGCATCAATCAGTCTCCACAGCAAAAACACCAGGAAAGTGAGCCAATATGGAATACTATCCAACCCGGAGGACCCCTCGTGCTCCCACATATTTCTGTTGCATCATGAGCCCCATTGATAGAATGGTGGGGAGAGGGCCAAATATGTAATGTTCTGTCAGGATTAAAGTGAAGGTTGGCCGGGATTTAATGTCAGAGCAGAGGTGGATTGCCGAACAGCAATATTCAGAGACTCATGTATCTAGCTGCTGAGTGGTGGCTACAATCAAAGTGATCTAACACTGGAATCACAATCTTCACAGGCAGCATTGCCCAACATAAGACAGAGCTCTCACATCACCCCTAGAACCCTCTCAGCTGCTTCTGCAATCGACTAGGCACTATGTGCCAGGACTACTCAGGAACCATGAATGGCCTGTAAGCTACAGTCTCTCCAGCACCTCTTGTCAGTGCTGGGCCTCCAGGACACAGAATCACCAAAATGCAGGACTAGCTTGGGTCATGACACAGAGTGCTGAATGACAGCAGATAGGTCAGTTTAAAGTTCTGCTTTGTGTCATCTGACTAATCATATTATTTGACATTTATCTGGTGTTTTCTTAGTAGGCACATGGTGAGGTAAGATTATAGATGTTAGAAGTTGGGCTGTGGAAGCTTCCTTATTAAGCAGCTATCTTCCAGCACAGCAATCTAATGACTCCTATGTTTAAATGTGTTTCAGAAACACAATCAGGGCTATGAAGATGTCAAGGGCTCACTTACCTACTGTGACAATTCAAGCCTGGAGAAATGAGGAACCCTATGTACAAAGCAGCAATTCCAAGATTAAATGTTACACTGTCACAGAGCATGAGAGGAGCATAGCAAAAAAGTGTGTAAGTAGATACCGTAGGTGTAAATCCTGTACAAACCTTGCTACACACGAAGTGAAATAGATGTGTCACATTCAAATGACTCTAGGGATAGCCGTCGAAAATAAGTTAGCGGAAAAGTGCTGGTAATATTGGAAAATACAATATCAAAGCACATCATGATATATGTACATATAATAAAGATCTCACATCACTGTTGTTGAACTCACCCAATATGGCGTCTCCTTCAGCCCCAAATCAGAAGTATGTAGTCAAGCAGGCCATGCGACCTAGGCCTGGAGCAACTGATGGACAGATCACAGGTGGGGCGACACGTAGACCTTAGACAAACACATGAACAGGAAAACCCATGTCTATCTTACAGATAGGAAGCAACGCCACAATGGTCCAAGGAGATTGGCCCCAATAAAACAGGTTAACAAGAGGGGTGCAAGTTCCTAAAACACAATAAGATCAGAAGCCACACTAAGTTAGGAACACTCGAATCAGAACACAATATGGACACTACACACAGTGATCACGCGCTCCCCTACCTGACATCTGGACACGACCCACTGTCCCCACATTGGGTTCACCTGCGCTCCTTATCAAATGACCAGATTTATGGTCTCCATGACTAGGCCCAGATTTCTGTCTCCAAAGGAATGTACAAATTACTTTTTGAGGCTTCATGTAATGTATAAAATGACAGCCCAAACTATTGAGCTTTGAGATAGTCTTCAGACCCCAACTCTGTTGCCTGCTCTCTTGGCGTCTGCGTTTAATTAAACCAACTGTTCTTGTTTTGTCAATACTCTTGTCATTTATTTTTTCAAGGTAAATTCACATTCGAGCAACAGTGCAAAAATGTAACCAAGGGCAATAGCATGCTAAATTTAATGAGTGAACTAATTAAGTTGGACTTATTTTTAAACTGGAGTCCAAAATTACAGATAAGCCTCCAAAGCATCAAAATGCTGCAAAAAATTATACCTGATTATTTTTATGCGAGAGAAATGAATACAGACAAGTAATGTAACCATATGATCTAATCTACTTAGCAACACAGATGATTCTAATATATGATATGAGTCTGAAAGGTTATCATTGAGATTCAACGAACAGGTCCAGTTAACCATGTTAGAAAAAATAAACAAGCACTGACAAAGCTAATAGATCTTGGCTCAGAAATGCTGAACCAAAGGCTTTTGCCAATGCCTTTTGTCGTATTCCTTGCATGTGAATGTGCCATCTTTCAGGCTTATGAATGGCTCCCACTCTTGAAATGTGTTTTCTACTAAAGAAAACATATTCCAAGATGGCTCCCGATGCCCACATGAGTATCATTACGTATCAGTCGTAGCATGGATGGCCATTTTAATTTACCAATCTAGCATGGTGGATGGCCATGTATGACCAGTACATTAGAATTAAAAAACGAGTTGATCAAAGTGTGTGAAAAATTAATCAACTTTCCATCTGCCAGGCCTTGTAAATAAAATTTCAATTTGGGATTGGGATTAAGAAAACCAGTAAATCAAGCACTATTGGGCAGTGGGAAATGAAAACTCCCAGCACTTTAAAACTTCTGGGCCCTCTTAGAAAATGAAACTTAAAAGAAAAATTAAAAAGTAGAGGAAAGAAGGGGTTTTGAAGAGAGAGTGGACAGGGAAGAAAAGATGGAGAGAGTAAACAAACACAAGCACTCCCAAGCAGTGTGTAAAGCAAAATACAAAAAAGAGTCACATCAAGCATGCAGTGAAAGGATGCAACTCATCAATTTAGTACACTGTGAGACCTCAATGCTCCTTGGTGGCTAAAGTATGAGAACAGAGAGGAAAGTCACTGAACCAGTAGGAAAAAAGTGAGAAAGACATCAAAGCCATCCAATCATGATCAAGCGGCTTACCCAAAGCCCACTCTAAATATTTGTGAAGATTCAGCAACAACATGTCTTGCCGTTTATGACCAAGACCTAAAAAAGCAGGGCATATTCAATTGCATTCATTTATAATCACTAGCTATCCCTCTCATCGTCCTCTAATAAAATGGGGCACCTTTCTCAAAAAAATAGCCCGTACAGCAAACTGGATTGCATATACTCTACCTCCCTTTTTCATTATTCATGGGAGTGACTAGATTATTTGCTTATGATCACATACTTTGGTCAAAGGGGCAACACATATCGTCGAGCTCTCTGCAGTGTACAACATTGTTATGTTATCTTATGTTATGTTGTGTTATGTTATGTTACTCTCGGAGGGAGGGTCGGAAATGAAAGCTAGGAGGCCGTATAGAATGAATAGTTGTGACTAGATCTTTATTGAAGAGATACTTGGGTAAGGCAGTTTAACGATGAGGAACGGTGAATAGGGTTTTTGGGGTCTTGTTCACTAGGTACAGTTCATCAGGATGAGAACCGGGTCGTGCCGCCGTGTGTAGACAACCTCCGTCCTTGGGTCTTGATCTCCTTCTCACTGTAGGTGGCGGGTCCCCAGGATGCTCATGAGGGAAACAAGAAATAAGTGGCGGTGAGTATTTTGATCCGTTTTGCTCTCTTTGAACTACCCTTCACCTTCCCTGGTGTTGATGGTGCTATACAGTGAGGAGGACGGTGAGGTATGTGAGGAAGGGGAGTGCAAGGGTGAAGAAAAAAGATTCAAAGGATATGATGGGAGAGAAACAATCCAGACTATCAACGTTTTTTTTGTGCTCTGGTCAGGGATTCAGGCCTATTATGACTATGACGGGGAGTGCAAAACAAGAAATATACATGCAAAGGAAAAAGAAACAGGTTCGGGTTGATGGCCCTCACCGCTTCCCCATGAACGCAGTTGCTCACAAGAGAAACAGAAATCAAACGAAGGAGCAAGAGCAATCTGCCAGCAAAGCACCCGAGGCTTGACAATGGGCGAATACTGCTGGACTGAAAACACGGAGCGATTCAAATCAAAGCTCCAAACGAAACCATCGGGGTTACTTGGTTACAGACCCTCCCTCCCTCTTCGACCTATCTACCTACCCGGCGATCGTTTACTCACCGCCAGTGCCATAACTCTCCAGAGTTACGGCGGCAAGTGCGTGTCTCCCGGGGGCATTCACAAATCCTCGCTCCACGTCTCCTGCTCTTCTGCGGCAATGTTGGCGGGATGGTCGGTCCGCGGGGTTTCTTCCTTTGGCTCCACAGGTGGTCTCTGCTTCCTGACGTCTTCTGCTTCGGCGTCCTCGGTTCCTCCGTCTTCTCCAACTTCCGGGTTTGCGCCGTCTTCTCTCGAGTGGTCCCTTTTCTCCACCTCCTGTGGCTGTGATTGAATGGCTCCGCTGACGCTGTCTGCGTCATCGTGCAGAGGAGAGGGTGTGAGGAGCTTATTAACCCTGGCGTGGCTGGACATTTTTCCTCCGTTATACGTGTGCCGAGCCCCTGAGCAGGCAGCGCTCGGCCCCCATCTGGACTCTCCCTGACAGTTATGCTATGAGAAATTGATAACTTACTTCCACCTGTATTATGGCCCCAAGCAGGTACATGTCCTAGGACTGATGAGACTGGTTAGTTGAAGAGACAGTTCTTCAGCTTCTTTCGGATCTCAAGAAGCAAGGAGGAGGCTTGATGTTATAGGGAGATTGTGCTATGATTTTGGAGCAATGTAGGAGAAGGCCTGATTCCCAGATCTCTTCTCTTTGTATGTGTGGGATGTGAGCTAGGATGAGTCCGGCAGAGCAGAGCATGTGCATGGTTGGTGGAAGGTGATGCTGCTGTTGAGGTAGGTAGGGCCTAGGTTGTGAAGTGATGTTTAGTGTATTGGAGGGCCAGTGGAGCTTCCTTAGGTAAAGTGTAATGTGGGATCTGCACAGAAGGTTGAGTATGAGTCTTGCCACTGAGTTTTGGATAGTGTGGAGCCCCCTGGTTAACTGTTTGGGAAGTCTGTTATATATTGTGTTCCCAGAGTACAGTTTGCTTGTGACAAGGACGTGGTGACATTTTTTCTGTTGTGGTTGGGAAGCCAATTGAAAACCTTCCTTGGTAGTTTCAGTATGAGAGCCTGAGTCTGCGTGCACTTGGTGGCTCATGTCCAGTTTGTGGTCCATGATGATTCTGAGGTTCCTGACATGCCAGGCTGAGTCCCATGGTGAGGTGTTGCCAAAGGAAATCACTTCTGTCTTGTCACTGTTGAGTTTTAGACAGTTATCTTTCATCCACTTTGCTACTTCCATCATGCAGGCTCTGAAATTGTTTCGTGTGCTTGGGAATTTGTCTGAGAGGCACTGTATCAGCTGTGTCTGGCCGGCAAAGCAGAGGATGTTGAATACGTGGGTGGAAGAACATTGGCCAAAGGTATCATGTATGTGTTGAAAAGCATATGGCTGAGCGAGGAGCTTTGGGGTACTTCACAGAGGTTGTGTGCCTTTGAGGAGTAGGGAGCTCGTTTTCTTGCTTCCTGTAAGGAAGGAGCAGATCCATTGGAGTGTGGTGGCTTGGATCCTGATTTTGTGAAGCCATCTGATGAGGATTAGGTGAGAGAATGCTGCTGAGAGGTCTAATAGGATGATTACTGTGTTCTCTCTTTTGTCCAGGATTATGCGGATGTCATCTCCAGAAGCGATGAGGGCTGTTTAAGTGCTGTGTTTGGGCCTGAAACCTGATTGCACTGCATCAAGTAGCTTGTAGTTGTTTACACTGTAAGAAAGGCACTAGCTGATCTTCTCAAAGACCTTGTCCCGATAAGGTAGGAGGGATGGCAGTCAACAATTGGAGAGCATTGTGGCATCCAGGGGTGTCTTCTTGAGGTGGGGGTGATAGTGGTGTGTTTCCAGGAGCCTGGGAAGAGGGCTGTGTTGTTGGAGGTGTTGAGTATTGACATCAGAGCTTTGTCTATCAATTACAGTCCTTGTTGAAGGTGTGGTGGGGGTAGGGATCGATGGGGGCCCTCAAGAGAATGGATTTCATTGTAGCTATGATTTGTCAGTGGTGACGGAGGGCAAACTCGTCAGGGTTCATCTGTCTTTGGTTTGGTGGGTAGTTGATCGGCTAAGGAGATGGGGATCTGGTTGTGGGTGAAAATTGCTGTAGATGGTGATTTTGTAGTTGAAGAACTTTGCAAGTCTGTCATAGAGGTCTTGTGAGGGGATGATAGTGCTGGTGGAAGCTGAGGGAGAGGTTTCCTTGATGACAGTGAAGTTCTCCATGCTGTTCGTGCAGACGTTGATGTGGTCTGTGAATGGCTGAGCATTTGGTGCTTCTAATCAGCTGGTGGTATCTTCTTAGTGCAGATTTAGAGGTGCCTTTGTCAGCTGCTTCTAGGGTGGTTCTCAATTTGCATCCTAGTTGTTTGCATTGATGCTTGGTCAATCTGAGTTCTTGTATACAAGATGACTTGTGGTCCAGATTTTCTTGTGGCATGCTATTGGAGGCACATATCGCTTAAGCCACATCTCCTCACAGTAGGTTTAATCAACAAACATTATAGCCTCTCATGTAGTATGTTCTGAGGGATGATAGCTTACATTTTTTAATTTAAGCTCAACCCTCTCTCTGAGCTGCAGCAAAAACAGCCTGTTCTGTGTCATCTTTAGGCTGTCCTCCCACCTCCTTCATCCTAAATACAGATGTTGCACACTCCTCAACTCTTGCTCTAACTCTAGATCATCCCTGCCTTTGTGTCTGCCTCTGAGCCAGGCACTCACTGCTTCCCCCAGCCTGCCAGTGGTGCTAAGCTTCTTTCTCTCAATGTATAGAACCCCTACTCAGTGGCGTCACTTCTCTCACATCACATCAGTGTACACAATACAAAAGCATGAAGCATTATAAGCACATTATAGCCAATATTTATTTTGTTTATGCAAAACAAGTGCTGCTCATCATGTGCCTGTGACGCACTATATGATCCTAGCCGTTGTGCAGCTGCTAGTCAAAAAGTTTTGTGCAGCCACTGAATACTAAACAACGTTAAGCCTATTGTAAATGCTTGTTTTAATATGTTTAATACACAAATTGTTTTTATTTAAATATCAGATAAAGGTGGGATATGAGTGAGGTGGTATCGGGTGGTACCAATGAGCTATCATCAATGTTAATGAAGTTGACACCATACTTTTGAGAATGAATGATGGGGGCATTTATACTTTAGAGTCAGTGTCCTACCCTTTTCTGGTGGGGGACTGCCGGCATTTATTAGAGACTTATGGCCCCATGCATCAAACTAAAAACCAGTCGCAATCGGGCAGATTAGCAGAATCTGCCCCTTTGCGACCGGTATTTTTGCATCTGGGATGATTCATCTCAAATGCAGAAAAACGCAATTTAAGTAATCGCAAATTTGCGAATACTTAAATTGCAATTGCATTTAAGGAATCGCAAATTGCAATGCCTCAAATGCAATGCATGATGATATTTAAAAAAGCGATTTCGCAATTAGGGGATGCTAATTACCGTCAAAAGAAACTTGATGGTAATTAGTGAAAACTTCGAAAAATGCACTAAAGTGCATTTTTGAAAGTTCAAGGTTACACGCATACATGCCCTTAGGGCATGTGTGTGCGCAACATGGGTTCACTTAGCAATTTCAGGGGCGCTACAGGGTGTCATCTTGGCACCCTAGCACCCTTGAAATTGCATGCGCAATTTGCGAGTACCTACTGGGTACTCGCAAATTGCGCATGCAATTCCCATTCATTCCTATGGGCCTTTAGGCCCATAGGAATGAATGGGAAGAAATTCCTTAATTGCCACTCGTAATTTGCGAGTCGCAATTAAGGAATTTGTAGAAATTGCTAATTTTATTTGCGATTTCGACATGCATAGCCAACAGCGAATCTTTAACTGCGAATCCTTAAAAATCGCAATTAAGGATTCACTATTGGCTATTTTGATGCATGTGGGGGACAGTGTGGATATCTGTGACAAAAGTGCATGCACTGGTGTAGTGGAATTTTACCATTTACTTTCCTGGGGCCACCATTATGCCAGAACCCCCACCACTGTGACCTGTTGACCGCAAGGCAGAAAGGCCACCAGGTCTAGGTTTTCCCTATTAGAGCCAGGCGAGGAAGGCAATCCTGTAGTTCCCTCACCATCAAATGAGACGAGGCACGGCTACTGCATATTTTTTTTTTTTGCAGATTTATATAGCGCGAACTCGACCCGAAGGTATTGGAGCGCTTTACACGAGCACAGTATTTACATTACACATTCAGGCACGGGGAGATTAAGTGATTTACCCAGACTCACAGGATGTGGATGCGACCCCGAGGCTCGAACCCTGGTTTCCTGCACCAAAGTCGGCAGTCTAGCCGACGGACCACATCCTCTCCCCTCCCCATTTTTGGAGGTACCTCTGCTCCACCAAACTGTAAGTGACTCCTATGTCTTTTAGGGATATAAAACATCATGTTTATTCTTCTCACTTTTCATTTCATATGGCTACAATCAGAAATGAAAACAACTTAACATGAATGTCATTGAAACATAGTTTCCGTAGTGTGAGGCTTGTTGCCAGGAACACTGGAAGGAACCTTAAAGTTTGATCTGTTACACCAATTGTTTTGGTTTTTGTACTTTAGAATTTGACCCCTAAAGTAATTGTGGCCTGCTAAGTGAGACAGCAGCTACATGTCCTCTGCTCCCAAAAAGAAAATCTTTTTGGTTAATAAATTGTCATAATTCACTCTTTGCAGAGCTGAACAAAAAATCAGTTGAGGAAAGCAAGAGTATATGAAATATATTTTTTCAACTTGCATCTACAAATGTAATATATGTTTTAGAAAAAGACCAGATTTTTGCAGCAGCCCTTTATTTGTTTAGATAATGTTACTGTTTTGGATGCTAAGTTGTTATGGGAATTTGAAAATAATGGAGGATTACATTTTGCGGAAAACAGTGAACAAAAATAGCCTCAATTTGGATGCAATGTTTGGGGTTTGGTGAGTGATGAAGGGAGTTGTGCAACATAGAGAAAAGGCATCAGTGAGTGAGTTCCATTGTAAACGGTATGGAAGGAGAACGCTCTGTGGAGGTAAAAAATGTGTTTAGTAGTGCCACATAAGCAAGTACTGTTTTCCTTTTCTCTTCCAATTCGAACTAAATAGGCATCAGCTCATTTGAGTCTTTTTGGATGGGTAAAAAGCCCCGTTGTCTATGCATACTAGTCCTGGTTTCCATATCATACTGTTTCTGCCCCCTCTATGTGTCTCACTGACCTCACATATGTATTTCACTGCCAAAGTCTCCCTGCCGGATGTTATGTTTTTCTGCCTCACATTCCTAATGGCTCTCTCTTCCAAAGATATTATGCCATCTATCCTCTTGTACTGATAATGTAACTCTGGTACTTGCTCAGTGCTTCTTTGTGCCTCAGCTTTTAATCGTTAACCCGTTCCCACTTAACCCTGTCACTACCAGGGAGTTTGTGACCCACTGTGCTAGAGCTTATTTAAAAAAATCAAGCTTAAGTTGGTCTACCTGTGCACCCATACGAACTACATGTTTTTGTTAGTACATTCAGGGCTATGTATTGGGAAACCTTGGAATCAACATGCACTCGGAATATATAATTTGTGGAGTTATTTTCATTTTCTTTTAAATTTGTGTTATGTTTTTGCCTCATTCCTCAAATACACAAATATAAATACCGGAACGCTCCCAAAGGAAAAGTTGCCCAAATGTCCATATTTTGGAAATGCCAATTATATATGGGTTGTCATAAGAGATGTGGCCTGCTTAATCAATTGATAGTAGCAGAAATCACTCAACTGTATCACAATACCTGTTTATAGGGCACTATTTATTTGATATATTAAACAACGGAGGAGGGCACTAGGGGCGTTTACAGGTCCAGCATACATGCCCCAAGACCAAATCAATTAATTTCAATAAGGGATGCAGTTCCTAAGGATACAGAGAGAGAATTCAAAGGTAGGTCAGTAAATATATATCTGTAAGGCAGGACAGGGGTCTGCTCCTTTTGGACCTGGGGCACTCACACACCCAAGTGGGTGTCAAGCTTCATCATAGGCACTCCTCGTGGGGCCGGCACTGCAGTGTCCGACAGGCACCCTTCAAGGGGTTCTTTAATGGAGATCTTTCATTCCAAGCCATAGTAGTACTGTAAAGTAGTCTTAATTGGTGAGTCTACTTGTCTAATTAAAAACAAAATTAACAGACCAACGACATAATGTTTAGTGGTTGCTAGTATCGAAAAGTCAACTTTTTTTTGCTTCATATGTCACAAATGTTATACAATCGTAATTCATCAGGGCCAGAAATAGAATAATCATCTACACAGTGGTTGGAATCCTAGTTAATGTGAGGGATAAACCAAGCACTAGAAAAACCTAAATGTGGAGTACCTTGAAGAGATACCGACCCATCTGGGAAGGGTAACCAGTATCATCAAGTTCTGGGGGAGGGAAAGCTAAATTTTAGCTTTGGTTTTTATGCGGCTAGGTAGAGGGACGACCTACCCTCGGTCTACCAGCTCGAAAGCTGTCAGACAAGGCCCGACAAGGAGCAAGCCCTACGATGAAGCATGACACCCACTTGCTCCTGGATATTTCATGTCTCAATTAATGATGGCCCTCCAGTGTGCCAGAATCTTTGTCTCTACTGGAGATATAATGCTCCTTCTATACAGGGGCATATTCTGTAATTCACCGTGAAATCTGATTTACAAGTGATGCATTTATTTATCTTTTTCGCCTTGGTGCCAAATGGTAAGGTCTATGTTTGTGTATTATCACTATAATTACATGCTTTACAATTGATACAAATGTAACAGCTAGATATTCTGTCTCTCTCTCTTGACAGTTGTTTGTCCCTTTGAAAGTGGCTGGACAGTAATTCATGATTAATATTCCTTCTCCTTTTGTATGTTATTGTCGGTGTGTCCCGTAGTACTTTACACACTACTCTGTCATTTTTAATATGTGCCAGTTTCCCCATTAGCTTCTTTATCCGGTATGGCTGGTCTGAATAGATGGTACATTCAAACGTGCTGTTATAGGAGAGGTTACTCCTCCAAAACAAGGAACAAAAGTGAATACTATAAGAATGAAGGAAAGTACTTCTTGACACACTCCAGGCTTGACATCTTACGAGTCTCGATCCTTTCTCGCACTCAACAATTGCAAAAATATTGTCTTTACAGGTATGTTTCCGAACATCCTCACCTGGGGCATTGCTGCAAGGATGCAGAAAACCTTTGAGAGTGCATTAAAAAGACACTGAACAGTGCCAAATCTCAGTGGAAGGTATAACCACATGTTTATGCACCTTTATAACTACCACTTGGAAATACAGTTCTTCGATCAAGGTATTTGGTGTTCATGCACTTCTGCAGAACGAGATTGGAGTGGTAATTAAGTCAGTTCTTCCTACACATGGCAGGTGTTTGGGCATAAGTGAAAGCATGTCCTGTACTGAATTCCTCATTGTAATCTTTCCTCACTGGGTGTAGTCTTTCCTCGATAGCAACTGCATTGCATGCTGGTAAATGTACTGTTCTGATTTGTTCTTGTAATTCCTGAAATTAGTAACCCTATCACACTTCAGCTAAGTCACATCCTTCACATCCCATTATTTAAAATAGTGCTATCAGAAGAGAAATCCTCTGGGACTGCTTATACGTGTACACACACATTGAGATCTTTGGAATTCACAATAAATAATATGAAATACAATTACGAGCAAAGAAATTTTAATGTTTGACCCTTCAGGAATCTGTCTTCATGACAATAAATTTTCAGAAAAGCATCAATCGCACCTTGGAGTTCCAGAGTAAAGTGCACGTAGGGCTGTGTACAAATTGTTTTTACTGTAGCATAGTCTTGAGGAGTCCACAGTTATTGGCCTACCTGTTAGGTATGTACTCTGCGCTTCCAAGCCAATGCACACACGTAGCTTACTTTTAAGAGTTTTTATTGGCACTGGTAATTTGCGTGCATTTTTCAATGCAAATGAATTCTATGCTCAACTTTCTCTTAAAAGACTGAAACCATTCAATCATTCAACAGGTGGCTAGGTGCTATGGGCTCACTCCTCTATGTACCCATACTTGTATAAAGCAAAAGTACCAAAGGTGTGCTAAAGGGGAGAAAAAAGAAAGTAACTAACACTTCTAGAGAAACCAAAAGAATCTAATAATAAGCAAAGAGGCCCCCGAGAGCCCTTAGCGGAAGCGGCTCCTCTGCCAAGGCAGAGGAGCACCGTCCCACTGCTCGCAGAGCAGGAAAAATAAAATGATAATAACATTGTTATTATCATTTTCTTTTTCAGGGTTACGGGGGGTGGGTAAGGGCAGGGTGGGGCAGGTGCCGTAGGGGGAGGAGTGGTTCATGTACTTAAAGCGCATGATGGTTTTGCCTGCCATCTTGGGCCGGCCAAACAGTCATGCGCACTTATCATGTTCTCCACTGGTCTGTAATACACATCCTGGGTGGATAACATGCCCAGGCTCCCAGTCCCTGTCTGAGCACTAAACCACAGAGCTCAGACCAATCACAACGCTGCATTGCAGCGTTGTGATTGGACTAGGGATTCCTGTGTGCTTCAGGGACTCGTCAGCGAAGCAACAATGAAGGAGAGATGGGGACGACCATGAGGAGGTAAGTGTTATTTTTTTACACATTTTGTTCCCCACCTCGCCACCCTCGTTTCCTGTCAGCCGCCACTGGCCCTTAGTTAGTTAATGTGAATATGAAGTAACTTGGGCTTTGAATAAAAGAAGCCTTGGATCTACTCTGAAGATATTAATAAAGAACTCAGGAATGTTATCGGACTTGACATACTGAACTTTTCTTAACTAAGGCCTTGCAGGGTTTCTTTGCTTACTCTGAAACCATATTATAATGATAACTAGCAATATTTGCATGGTAATGCGTACCATGCTTGGCTTTTCATATTGAGTGACTGAAAAAATTACTCATGCATACAATCTACTCGTCAAAGTCACAATTTGCAAACAGAAACTCCCGATGTGCCAAAGTTTGAATACCTAATGTGTTTTTGTAATTTTTTTGAGAATTAAATACGCTTTACAGTAAAAAAAAAAGCATGCATTTGCACAAGCTTGTATATGTGCCTAACAGTTAAGGGTTGATACAATTGTTACGTAATATTGTTTCGGAACATGAAATCATAAGTGAAAGATTAAGGTAACTCTATTTTACATAACGCCACTATATTGTGACGTGCATAAATGCAGATGTGGGCAATAGTATACAGGGTTGAGCAACTGAAACACTATTCTTTTTGTTCAAAACGGTCTTTTCTGTGGGCTCATTCATATGTATTGAATATTCAGTGGCTGCTAATTTTACTTTCTTTTAGCTGTCATGAGAGTTATGTTGATTCTGTCTTTTTAAACCTGGAAACGCTTGCAGGCCTCTGATGCTCCAGCAAACTCAGTAGCTGGAATGGCAGGGAATAAAACCTATACTGCAATTAAGCAGGCTGTTTTGACAGGTTAATGATGGCTAATTAAAATGCACATTAAAAAAATCTTAATTGCATGTAATATTGAACATGGAATTTTGATGATTTACTAAATTGAATTTACTGGTAAAATATCAGTCAACTAAGTCTCATTATACATGTAAACTAGTCATCTAGAAAAATTCTGCCACAATGTTAGATCATTTTCTGTGCGTTTAATTTACACTAAAATAAGCCAGGCTACTTAAAACTTGCACAAAATTCACTAGGTTCTGATCTTAGGAAGAAGTTCCTTTAATGTACTCCCAATTGCATAATATCCTTATTTCTGAGTTCCTCCAGATGTTTGTAAACACACCTTTCTTTGGAGGCCCCTTCCAGCCTACTGCAATCTCCAAATTCCTTTTTTTCCCAAGAGTATCACGTTTCAAACAAGCATTTGCAAGGCAAAGGTCTTGCATTTACGAGAGTTTAAGGGCTACGGGGGTGGGTTAGGGCGGGGTGGAGTGGGGCAGGTGCCGTAGGGGGAGGAGTGGTTCATGCACTTAAAGAGCATGATGGTTTTGCCTGCCATCTTGGGCTGGCCAAACAGTCATGCGCACATATCATGTTTTCCACTGGTCTGTAATCCACATCCTGGGTGGAAAACATGCCCAGGCTCCCAGTCCCTGTCTGAGCACTAAACCACAGAGTTCAGACCAATCACAACGCTGCATTGCAGTGTTGTGGTTGGCTTAGGGATTGCTGTGTGCTTCGGGGACTCGTCAGCGAAGCAACAACGAAGGAGAGATGGGGCGACCATGAGGAGGTAAGTGTTATTTTTTTACACATTTTGTTCCCCACCTCGCCACCCTCGTTTCCTGCCAGCTGCCACTGGCCCTTCGTTAGTTAATGTGAATATGAAGTAACTTGGGCTTTGAATAAAAGAAGCCTTGGATCTACTCTGAAGATATTAATAAAGAACTCAGGAATGTTATCGGACTTGACATACTGAACTTTTCTTAACTAAGGCCCTGCAGGGTTTCGTTGCTTACTCTGAAACCATATTGTGATGATAACTAGCAATATTTGCATGGTAATGCGTACCATGCTTGGCTTTTCATATCGAGTGACTGAAAAAATTACACATGCATACAATATACTCGTCAAAGTCACAATCCGCAAACAGAAATTCCAGATGTGCCAAAGTTTGAATACCTAATGTGTTTTTGTAATTTTTTTGAGAATTAAATACGCTTTACAGTAAAAAAAAACATGCATTTGCACAAGCTTGTATATGTGCCTAACAGTCAAGGGTTGATACAATTGTTACGTAATATTGTTTTGGAACATGGAATCATAAGTAAAAAATTAAGGTTACTCTATTTTACATAACGCCACTATATTGTGACGTGCATAAATGCAGATGTGGGCAATAGTATACAGGGTTGAGCAACTGAAACACTATTATTTTTGTTCAACTTGTCTTTTTTGTGGGCTCATTCATATGTATTGCATATTCAGTAGCTGCTAATTTTACTTTCTTTAAGCTGTCATGAGAGTTATGTTGATTCTGTCTTTTTAAACCTGGAAACGCTTGCAGGCCTCTGATGCTCCAGCAAACTCAGTAGCTGGAATGGCAGGGAATAAAACCTATACTGCAATTAAGCAGGCTGTTTTGACAGGTTAATGAAGGCTAATTAAAATGCACAATAAAAAATATCTTAATTGCATGTAATATTGAACATGGAATTTTGATGATTTACTAAATTGAAATTTACTAGTAAAATATCACTCAACTAAGTCTCATTATACATGTAAACCAGTCATCTAGAAAAATTCTGCCACAATGTTGGATCATTTTCTGTGCATTTAATTAACACTAAAATAAGCCAGGCTACTTAAAACTTGCACAAAATTCACTAGGTTCTGATCTTAGGAAGAAGTTCCTTCAATGTACTCCCAATTGCATAATATCCTTATTTCTGAGTTCCTCCAGATGTTTGTAAACACACCTTTCTTTGGAGGCCCCTTCCAGCCTACTGCAATCTCCCAATTCCTTTTTTTCCCAAGAGTATCACGTTTCAAACAAGCATTTGCAAGGCAAAGGTCTTGCATTTACGAGAATTTAAGGGCTACGGGGGTGGGTTAGGGCAGGGTGGAGTGGGGCAGGTGCCGTAGGGGGAGGAGTGGTTCATGTACTTAAAGCGCATGATGGTTTTGCCTGCCATCTTGGGCTGGCCAAACAGCCATGTGCACTTATCATGTTCTCCACTGGTCTGTAATACACATCCTGGGTGGAAAACATGCCCAGGCTCCCAGTCCCTGTCTGAGCACTAAACCACAGACTCAGACCAATCACAACGCTGCAGTGAGCAAAATAGGCAGAATGGGCCACGTCACTTCTTGGGTGAATGTTTCGCTCATTAAATTCCAGTGAGTTTGACCTGCAAAAATTTACCTGGTGTGCAAATTTTGTTGCATCTGCTAATTTCCAGGCAAAAGCAGTGCAAAGTTAATTAACAGACAGAATGGGCTCTCTATGGGTGATAACTACGCAGACTACTCTTGTACAATAAATATGGTGGTACAAAATGGAGAATCAGGAAACGCTGCATACACCTAAATTAAGTACAACAGAGGACACAACAGTATAAGCTACACAACAGTCACTTGCATACAAACACACACACACAATATCATATACCTTACCATAACAGCTGTTTGCTTTATTTAATTATTTTAAAGGCCACTGGAATTATGCAGTAGTAAATGACGGAGTTATGAGGCAGCGTTGGCCAAAGTATGTGGCAAAAGGGTGAATTATGCAGCAATTGTGGGTCACCTCTTTCCATTACAGGACTGTACAGTACATTTCATGTATATTATGGCCATATCTCTCTAGTAGGTACTTTAGTGTTCAAGATATATTGCCTTAAACAGAGAAGCAACATATTTGTGATTTGTCTGTGTATCCTTTTGCAACAAGTGCAGCTTTCAGAGCAACATCTGTGCTATAAATATACATTTGTGTTCATCTGGAAATAAAAATCAGAGCAAAGGAGGAATCGTTCTGTCCATCTGGTCAGAATTACATTTAAGAATGTAATGCTTTTTGTAGTATCTTCTTGTTATGTTTATAATGTTCCCTTTTACCTAGTTCCTAGCTGCTCACAAGAAACTAATGAAACGGAGCATCAAGAAACAATAAAAACTGGAGCAACACGCCTCGCAGCCCCACCAGTGTCCCTCACACCAGACAGCCCCAGCCCAGGCATGCTCTGCTCACAAACATCACATCTATTGGGCTTTAAAGAAACAAGAATTGTCTGCTTCTTCAGGCTCAACAATTTACAGAGTTGCACACAATTTGCCTGATGGGAAAACGTGTTGTAATGATGTGCACACTGGCATTTTCATGGGCATAGTTTACAGCCACTCAAGCTCCACAATGTATGGCTTGGAAAACTAACAGTGCTTTTCTCAGTGCCCTGAGCAAGTTTCTGCTCCTACAGTGCATCGGAGAAAACTGTGACTGTCAGCATTGGATTACAAGAAAAGTTGACGTGTGTATTGCGTGATTACACCCACGTTTGTGATTTTAGCCTAGGAATGACAGCAGGAGTGGGACATTTGGTGGGACAATTTTATTTTATTTTTTTAACTTGAGGCCCCCCTCGCAGTGATGGCAATTAAACCGCTGTTGGCGCAGTTTGAACACCGAGGCACAAGCTGGTTAGTGCATGCACCTTTCTTCGTGTTTGAAAGTCACTCGAGGCAGCCAAGGCATTTTCTGTGACGACGCTCTGTACAGGGTGTTAACAAGCTGAGGTCAGACGTTTTTTTTTTTAAAGCAGTGAGCACCTTGAGCCATCCGGCGAGCGTCACTGCTGCGTGCCGCCATCTTGTACTTGGCCATTGTTCTCATCCAGCTTTGAGCTAGAGTTTGCTCCAATATGGTTCCTGTTTTTACATCCTCATTTGTGTCCAGCATGTCCGGATGCTTGACGAGCTACGTGTGTTCTGGAGGACTGCTTCTCTATGCACCTCAGCAGTGCCTGCTCTCACTACTCTAAGCAATTGGAGGAACTGCCGGTTGACCCTTGTAAAAGTCAGGTATCGAGTGGGGTCCTTCTTTATCTGAACGTCACCAAGTTTTTGCGTTTGTGGTAAATGGAAGTTGGTGTAATAAAACTTCTGCCTCTTTCAAACGTATTTCAATCAAAGAACTAGAACTTGTTTCTCTACGGAGACATTGGACTTACATCAAAGTCAACCTGTCTTTCCGTTTGCAATTTTTGCTGTCCTTTTCCTTGGGCCAGTGTTCCTCTGACATTGTTCCTGGTTGGAGAGAGACTAAGCTCACATGAGTTTTTGCTGTGCTTTTAAACTTTCTTTGTTTATAGTGTCCATACTGCAGAGTTTTCAGTGCTTTTGCATTCTGGGTTAGTGAAATATCCCTTGTGCTGGTTTGTTTCCAGTCTCATGCTCAATGCATTCTTGCATGTCAGGATGATTGGTTTGCGGTCGTGGTGTGTGTGTGTGTAATGTCCTGCAGGGACAAGGAACACGAACACTCTGTGTCTGTTGTGGAGCTTCTTTATTTCGAACCACGCAGTACCCCAGGTATCGGCTAACTGTCGTTTCTGGTCCCCGGCTCCTTCCTTTTCCCCCGCCCTCGTTTTCCCTCGGCAGGGTCCTAGTGCTCCTTACATCATTACATCTCCCCCCTTTGTAAACAAACAAAATAGAAACAACAAAAGAAACTATTTTCAACTTTACAGTTCTTCAATCAGGCGAGACGGTTTCTTAATCGTCCGCTGGGGGAGTGATTGATGATCAGTACTGCCTCGCTCATGTTCGCCAGTCATTTCCATCAGGGCCTGACTGCAGCGGGGCGGTGTCTCTGGTTCTCTTTTCTCAACATGCAGTTCAGTTAGTAATTCCTTGACATTCGGGCTGCACTTTTTGAAATATGTCACATTCCTGGTGACTCGTCTTCCGTCAGTTTCCGCAGTGATCATATTCCCTTTCTGTTGCACCACTTTCAGCGGAGTTTCATGATATCTGCAGTCAGTCTTTCGGTGTTGCTCTTGTCGCGCTAACACCCAATCTCCTTCTCTGATCTCAGCGGGAGAGGCATGTCGCCGTTCATCCGCGTAGTCCTTCATTTTCTCTTTCTTCAGCCTGTCTGTGGCTGCAATATCTTCATGGTCAGATTCGCGGTATTGTTCACTCGCGGGGGCACCTATCATTGGTAGTCTAGTGCGCGCGGGCCGTCCTAGCATGAGGGTGGCCGGACACTTGCCCGTGATGGAGTGGGGTGTGTTTCGATAGGCTCTTAGTACCTCGTTCAGTGCTGTCTGGATGCTCTTTCGAGTGAGTTCTGCCTGTTGTATTGCTTTCTTGATCTTGGACATGAAACGTTCAATCAATCCGTTCGCCTGCGGCCATAGTGGTGTGATCTTCTGGTGTTTAAAGTTGAGGTGTTGGGAAAAATCGGCAAAGTCGTGGCTGTTGAATGGGGGCCCGTTGTCGGATTTCACCACTTGAGGAATGCCCCACGTGGCAAAAACTTCCTCGAGTATTGATATGGCGCAGGATGCTTTTGTGGATGAGCATAGTTGTGCAATGGGGAATCTGGAATTTTCGTCCATGATGACCAACACATATTGGCCTGACTTGAATGGCCCAAAGAAATCTATGGCAACGTGTTGCCAGACGCCCTCCGGTAGTGGAGACTTTTGTAGCGGTGCCGGGGGATCCGGACGGCTCACCAGTTGACATTGTGGGCAGTCCTTCAGTGTTGTTTCCACCATTTGGTCCAGTGTTGGAAACCAGACTCTTTCACGGAGTGCTCTTTTCGTTGCTACTATGCCCCGGTGTCCTTCATGTGCCAAGTTTATGACCCCTTGTCTTAGTTGTCGTGGGATCACAATTCGCGTGTCCCTTAAGATGAGACCGTTGGTCGCTATGGACAGTTCTTCATGAACGTGCTTGAACGCTGCCATCTCTTGGTCATTTTGTTCCTTTGTCTGCGCCTGTCGCCAGCTGTTCGTCTGTATCCTGCTCTTCACTTCTTGTAGGGTGACGTCAGATTGTGTTGCTTCGCAGATGGCTTCCAGCGGGAATGCGGGGGGTCTCGCCTGATCTACCACGAAATGAATGTATTCGTCCGCAATCGATTGCTCGCATCGGCTCGTCATGGTCGGGTGTCTGGACATATAGTCGGCAGGGTTTTCAGCTTTCCCGGGCTTGTGTATGACGGTGTACATGTATTCTTGTAGCCTGAGGCCCCATCTCTCTATCCGTGGCGGCATTTTTGCTCGAGGGTTTCCAAATATTGTAATCAAAGCCTGATGGTCAGTGACCAGGATGAAGTGTTTTACGAAGATGAATATGTGGAAATGTTCACACGCCCATACGACAGCCAAGCTTTCCTTTTCTGGCTGGGAATAGGCTCTATCTGTGTCTGTTAGACTCCTGCTGGCATATGCTACAATGTGCCGTCGGTCCTCCTCTCTGTCATATTGCGCTAGGATGGCTCCTAGCCCCACTGGGCTGGCGTCCACTGTGATCTCTGTCTTTTTTTTGGATTGAAGTAGGCCAAGTTGTTGGACGACTCTACCGCTTTCTTGATCTCTCTGAACGCCCCTTCACAATGAGTGGACCACAGGAACGGCTGCCCTTGTTTGGTGAGTGTTCTCAGGGGGTGACTTATTGTGACGTAGTCTGGTATATATCTGGAGCAGTAGCTGGCCATGCCTAGGAACGAACGTACGTCGCCAACGTCCTCTGGGCTCGGTGTATCATTTAGCGCTGCTTCTTTTTCAGGATCTGGCTTCATGCCATTTCCGGAAAATATGTGTCCAAAAGATTTCAGCGTTGGTTTGTGGAATTCACACTTATCCATGTTAAGTGTGAGGCTTGCCTCCGTCAGTGCATGACAAACCCGATCTAGCGCTCTGTCATGTTCTTGAGTTGTTGCTCCGTATACCAGGATGTCATCGCTATAATTTAGTACACGGGGCACATGATGAATAGTTCTTCTGATTGCTTCTTGAAATATTTCTGCTGCTGAGGACACCCCAAAACTGAGTCTTTTGTATCTGAATAGCCCTAGGTGCGTTGAGAACGTCGTGATGTATCTGGACCGCTCGTGCAGCTCTAATTGGTGACACCCTTTGTTGAGGTCTAGTTTTGAAAATATTTTTGCTCCGTTGAGTGACGTGATCATGTTGCTGATGTGGGGGCCTGGGTGTCTCTCTCTCTCTATCGCGGTGTTAGGTGCTCTCATGTCCACACACAGGCGGACCTGGCTTGTCTACTACGACCGGGGAGACCCATGGCGTGGGCCCTTCAGTTCTCTCTATAATGTCAGCCTCTAGTAGATCCTGTAACTCTTTCTCTACTGCTTCTTGCAGGTGGAATGGGATCTTTCTGTGGTGTTGGGCCACTGGTGTGATTTGTTCATTGATGTGCAGTCTGACTTGGCAGTTTTTCATTTTTCCAAGACCTTGGAAAAGTTTGGGGAACTTTTGAATGACCTCTAGTTTGTCATCCACTTTTTATAGTATGTCTATCAGCTTTAGTCTTTCTGCAGTGGGCAGACTTAACAAACTGTCTGCCTCCGGCCCTTCAATGACGTGAATGTAGGCCTGTATCGTGCGATCGTGATACGATAGATCCGTTGCGAACTTCCCAAGACATGGCAGTGGTTTCTTTGACATCCACGTGTACACCTGCACATGGGCGTTGATTAGTTTGGGAGGCGGCCGCATTCTTTGATATTCTGCTACTGGTAGGTAGTTTAGTGACGCCCCACTGTCCAGTATGAACTTGGTGCAATGAGAGCCAACTCTGAGGTCTAGCCGTGGGTATTCTTTTAGCCGGTCAGGATCAGCCACGAAGTGGATATATTCGTTTCGGTCTTGGGGGATGGGTGAGAGGGAGCTGGATTCTCTTGATGACGACCGTCGAGATTGCCAGGTCTGACAGGAGTGACAGCTGGATTGTGACGACCCTGTGGATGAGTCTCGTCTATCCTGAACTGCTCTGACGTGATGACGACTGCCCGAGGGATGGTGTTGCCGGGGCTGTCTTCGTTGGTCATCCTTGTGTGATGTGCCGCACATGCTTTCAAAGTGGTTGCTCCTGCCACATTTCCAATATTGTTGTCCTAGTGCCGGACAAGCGTCTGCATGTAGGAAGTCGTAGCCACACCTGTAGCATTTCAATTGTCTTTCCGATCGTTTCTGAGTGTTGTTCGCGCTTTGGCGTGAGTTGCTTGACGAGTGGTATTGCTTCTTGGATTTGGAGGAGCGCACATGAGGTGAGGACCGTCCATGCGCTTGTCGAGACTGCATTCTGAACGCTTGTTCACGTTTTTCACTTCTCCCGGCTTCCACCTTCTTTGCGTGTTCATCTGCTTGATCCTCGACTCTTGTCATTTCTTCAATCTCTTCTAGCGGGTAGCTTTTCTTTAGCAGTTTGCGCCTCAGTGGTTCTGATAGACAGCCTTCTATTATCCTTAGTCGGAGGGCATCTTCGGTGGAGAAGTTATCAAACTCACAGTATCTTGCCAGACGTCTCAGACGTGTGACAAACGCACCCATTCGTTCACCTTTTTCCTGTGAAGCTAGGTTGAAAGTGTATCGCTCATAGTCGACATTTTTTTTGTGTAGGAACTTGCAGTTGAGTGCGTCACAGACTTTGTCATATGAGCTAACGGACTCAAGAGGCAGTTCTTTTATGATCTGTCCAACTTCTTTGCCGACCAGATTCTTGAGGGCAATCATTTTCTGTTCCAGGTCCGTTACATGAGACCCTTTCATGAAGTCCGTGAAGTCTTCTAGCCATTCTTGCCACCGCAGGCCCATGCCCCCGCCCGATTCAAGAGTGAGGGGCTCTGGAGGGCGTAGGAACGAAACTCCCAGCACACCCATGGGAGCTGCAGTGACGTCCATTATCTCGTTGTTTGTTGTGCTTGTCGGTGCTTGTTTATACTGTTCGTTGCACTCGCCAGTGCTTGTTTGCTATGTTTGTTGCACTCGCCAGTGCTTGTTTACTGTGTTCGTTGCACTCGGCAGTGCTTGTTTGCTATGTTCGTTGCACTCACCAGTGCTTCTTTATAATGTTTGTTGCACTCGCCAGTGCTTGTTTATAATGTTTGTTGCACTTGCCAGTGCTTGTTTGCTATGTTCGTTGCACTCACCAGTGCTTGTTTTCTATGTTTGTTGCACTCGCCAGTGCTTGTTTATAATGTTCGGTGCACTCGCCAGTGCTTGCTTGCTGTGTTCGTTGCACTCGCCAGTGCTTGTTTGCTATTTCAGGTTCTCTGCCTGACTTCAAAATGGCCGCCGAATATCCCTGACAGGGGATTGGATAACACTGCCTGACTTCAAAATGGCCGCCGCGAGAGTCTCGTGTGCAACGAGATTTGGCCTTTTCTTCACCGGGGAACTATGTTATTTATTCACGCTCTCTCTCGCTCACCGCTTGTCAGTTTCGATCGGCACTTTCTCCGGCCAGGCACCAGGTGAGGCAGCTCTTTCTTCGGCTCCCCTTCTTTTTTTTTTTTTTAATGAAGTCACCGACGGGGTGGGTTCCCGGCGGGTAGGCAGGCAGCAGGCTCTAACCCTCAGTATGTGCGACACGCACACGCGGTGTGGCGGGGCGAGCTCCGGGCAGTTCGACACGCTCCTGGATGGCTGGGGTGGGCTCCCAGCGCACGAGGATGATCGCGCTATTCTTTACTTTTCCGGCTCCACCACGCAGCTAGGTGCTTCCCTTTCCCAGGGGCCACACCAGGTTAGCCTTCCTTTGCGTATTGCGTCTCCCAACGCTCGTCGCCAGATGTAATGTCCTGCAGGGACAAGGAACACGAACACTCTGTGTCTGTTGTGGAGCTTCTTTATTTCGAACCACGCAGTACCCCAGGTATCGGTTAACTGCCGTTCCTGGTCCCCGGCTCCTCCCTCTTCCCCCGCCCTCGTTTTCCCTCGGCAGGGTCCTAGTGCCCCTTACATCATTACAGTGTGATCTGTAGTTATGCAGTTATTTGCTTGTGAAATTAGATTTGTGTCCGGGTTTTTTTTTTTTTTACGCCATGTTACACCTCAACATTATACATAACTTGAAAATGTGTTGTTTTATCTGGGAAATGTGCGACCAGTGTGTAGCTTGTTTTACAGTACGTTTATCTTATTGTTTATGGATGCTGGTTGATCATTTTTTTTGTGGGCTGCAATACTACACTCTTTGGAGGCTTTTGTATCCTTTGTTTCAGGGATGGGAATGGGTTTTAGTCCCATTTCCACGTTGTAAGTCACTTATTCCTTACATTAGCGGTGGCTTAAGGGGGCTTCCCCTCTTTCACTGTTTATGGGTGTTAGTCCCATCTACGTAGTTTTTAGTGGCTGTTAGTCCCATCTACATAGTTTGTAATGGGTTGAGTCCCAGCTACATTTTACTTGGTTTTGTTCCTTACATAAGGAGTACGTACATGGGTGCGGGCCACCCATAGTGTTTGAGTACATTTTATGGAGTACGTACATGAGTGTGGTCCATCCATAGTGTTTGAGTAAATCTTATAGAGTACGTACATGGGTGCGGTCCCCCCACAGTGTGTGTGTCAGTTTTATGGAGTATGTACATGGGTGTGGTCCACCCATAGTCTTTGTGTTCTGGGGGTGCATTTCTCCAATGTGTCTCGTCTCAGTGTTAGAGTTCTTGAGGTGTGTTTCTACCGTGTTTCTCTCCCGTGTGCTTCTTGTGTCTTGTCATGTGGTGTTATCTCACTGTGTTTCTGTGAGCTTAACATTCTTTGAACTTTCCTTTGTTTTAAAATTTAAGGAGGAGGATGGTGATAGTTTGTTTTTTATCTCTTTATTCTTCTTCCCTCCTTTGTTTAGTCTGTGTTCCCTCTAGTGGTGTGGTATTTTACCATTCATCCCTGGGTTATGGACTATTGACTTAATTTGTACATTGTTGTGTATAGTTGTTTTCATTTCTAATATGGTTTAATTTCTTTTCAATTTTAAGGGGAGAAGATAATGTAGTATCTTCTTGTTAATGTTCCCTTTTACCTAGTTCCTAGCTGCTCAGCCAGTGTGAGTGTTCTGTATGGAATATTGGTGTGATGTCATGGGTGGAATGCATGGGTACCTGGTGTGAGTGTTGATAGTTTGATGATGGGCTAAGCAGCAGGCAGGCTGCTCCTGGTGGGGCTGCTACCACTGTTCTTTTGGACTTAATAAATAAATTAAAAGACACTACTCGGCTTCGTCTACTTCATGACATCTACGCTTGGAACTTATTTGTTACACTTTTGTATCATGCTGCAGGCAAATGCACTTACCACGCCTCTTATCCTGCCATCAAATCTGGATGTTAACACTACCTGTCCAACACCTTTATCTATTTAAATGGCTAATTACACCAATCAAAAGGGGCCATTTAACTTTTGTAAAGTGACTCTCTGATTCGTATTGCACTCCGTGTGTAGAAATTGTAATACCTTTTGCACAGTTAGAGCTTGAAACATATTTTTTTGGTAAAATCTGCTCATTACTTGCCACATGGTGAATTATGTAAGACTTTACGTTAAAGCGGAAAACGCCACATCCGCACAATCGTATTTTTACAGTGCACTTATTCTTATCCATCTCCTGCTCTGAAGAATTCCTTAGGGCTGCACCCATTCCTGTGGTCCCGGGGCTAAAAACAAAGGGCATAGTTGTCTGCTGGATGCTAAAAAGCCTGATGGGGCTGTGGGAGGGTGAGAGCAGCGCTGCTTGGGTGACACATGCCTTGAGAGTGAAGGGCATGAATCCCTTGACCTCGTTGTTGAGTCCCGGCTGTGACCTGTGGAAGGAATGCATCTAAGAAACCGACAAACCTTGATGGATATTTTGGGGCAAATTCGAGTACTTCGAAGAACTTGGCCAAAAATACCATCGGGTTCGGGTTTGAGAATGTTTTGAGTTGAGAATGGGATGCAAAAGACACTAGATTGTACAGATCACAACTTGAACCTGCTACTAGCAGCCAAATACACAGATTGGGCAGTTTGGAATAAAGTAGGTTTTCAAAGACATGTGGCTTTAAAGGATTGCCAGGACTGAGGTATATTTTGCATTATGACTGGAGAAGTGGCTCAGAAGGAGACTAGGGCTGTCTCAGCGTCAGTCAATTCCAGGCTTCACCTCCGGCCACACAACATCCCAGCTAAAAAAACTTTACAAAACATTACCTGGACTACACCAAAAGCAGCACCACGATGTGCATCCCCTGTAACACAATCTGGATCGTACACAGCATGTACACGTCGAAGTTACTCCCAATAGCAGTCTACCATATGCAAATTGTGCCACATGCAATGTCTTCCACACATAACTTCAATCAGGCAGGCGTTTTCTTCACCGGGTTGTTAGTTTTGACCAGAGAGCTCTCATTCAGCCACAAACACTGCCTTAAAGTAAGAGGTGGAACACCAAATGGGAAGTGATGTCATAGCTGCAAGTGAACAGAGATGAGTGGGTCTGCACTTAAGTCCATGTAGTAAGATGCTTCCCACAGCTGGCTCCCTGAGCCAAGAGGTGACAATGTTTGTACACCTACTACCAAGTCCAACCATCGAGCACCTGAACCCCAGAGAGGGAAGGCACTGGAGGCTTTTATGCACTAATCACACAAGGCAGGCAGTTCTTAAGGGGTGAGCTCTTTACCCCAGTGCTATGCCACTACATAAGGCTCAGCCCCAAAGCTACCAAGGCTCCCAGGGTGACACAATTAGGCCCACGCCAACCCATAGAGTCACCCTGTTAGAGGCCACATACTCTGGGGTTCCTTCGCTCATTGCCAGAATAAAACTGTCCCAGAGGTGACAGCTCTTTGTGCATGCTCACTCTCCCGCATCACTCATCATTGGAGGTAGCCGGATATGTTGCTGTGTTTGAAAAGTCACTTTGGACCACAGTTTGGAGGCTTTAAATAGCAGCAAACCGAAAAGAGAACAAGCAGGGGCAAGGAGCAGCCATTAATGAAGAATGTGCAGGTAAGCCCAGTGACTTCTGCACCATTAAAATCCTGCATGAAGGTACAGGCGCAGGGAAGAGGAGAATTCTGACAGAGAGGGTGCAAGGCGGGGTGAAGAAAACGGTGGCAGCTAAGTCAGCAGATGAAGGAACTCTGCTCCCTGAGGGAGACGGCATAGCCCCCCTACCCATACCATCTAGTCTAGCCAATCCAACCGTTCCTCCTCAGGCAGCAATCACGAACTTTTTTAAAGTTAAAGAAGGAGGGGGTAGCCATGTACCTCAAAAGTATCATAGCGAATCTGACCCAGAGAAAACTAAACAAATACCACCCAAGGTTCAAGAGCACACCTTAATATCTGTGGAGGGGACTACAGCAATGGACGCAGGATCTTTTTCGCTTCACATCCCTGCCCAGGATGAGAGGGACGGGATTTCCAGAGAGCCTGCCCAGGGTGTGCACAAGAATCTACCTGACTTTCAGTCGAGCCATCCGCCTGCTCTCGTTAGTGGCTTAACAGCAGGTAATGAAGGGCTGCTTGCCACGGATGCTATTTCAGATGGGACCGACAAATGTTTCTCTCTTACTGAGGATTCACACTCAGGTGACACTAGCTCCAGCAGTAGCGCAATAGAGGACTATGCGACGACGTCTGGCTCCAGCACAATGGAAGCTCCCGAGACCGCCCTCAAACGTCAAAAACATCGGAGGAGTTCAAAGGGATCGAAGGGTTCGAAAGGACATACGGATCCGTAGAACAGAAGGAGGTGCTCGCACCAGCCAGGCTAAAAACAATAGTCAGAGGGGCTGTTACGTTTTTTTACTTCAGAGATCAAAGCTAGAGAGTATCTGGATCAAGCTTTAACAGTAAAGAGAAAAGATTAGAGGGTCTCTGTCTTTAGGGGTCTCCTCCTGTAGGCTTATCCACTTGGAAATCTTTTTTAACCTGTTCGGCTCTTGCCTCTCCTTTTTTTTTCTTCTTTTTTTGTTGGGATAAAAGAATGGTAATGTGTAGTGGTATTTTTTAATTTTTAACCTTAGATAGCTGGCGCTAATTTTCTCATAGAGGAAGGAGGGTAGCAAGGGGAGTGTGGGGTTGGGAGCTCGCAAGGGGCCTTTGCCATCCCCTTCACACAGACCTGGTTTGTCTGACTGCTTTTATTGTTGGGGGGTGGGTGGCCCTGGGAGCAGAGGAAGGGCGAGGGTCTGGGAGGTCTAGGTGCAGTAAAATTGCAAAATGTTGTTTTTTGTTTGGAAATTTTGGCAGTACTGAATCATAGATGGCAGCATGTATATGGAAATGGCAAACAGGGCTTTGTGCAAGACATAGCCTTTATTTATGTAGTGCTTTCTGGGAGGCAAGATCTGCTGCAAGGCAATGGCTAAGCTTCGTTTTGCCACAATTACTATCTGCGGGCTGAATGACAATGCTAAAAGAAGAAAAGTACAAGAAAATGTAAAAGTATTGAGAGCAGAGGTATATTGTCTTCAGGAAACACACCTTGTTGAATGGTCGCGGCTTAAAGGTTGCTTGTCATACAACACAGGATGTAAGGACCAAAGGGGGTAGCAATATTGGTGCAAGTGGATGCCATTCTATCTGGGGGAAAATCAGTAGATAAGAACGGCAGGTGGGCAATAATGGTATATAGAGTGGGGGGTGGCCTTTTTACACTTTGCTCAGTTTACGCTCCAGTATTAGATGACCCTGAGATATTGGATTTGTTAGCTATTGAACTACCTTCTTGGCCAGCGCCCTATGTAGTTTGTGGGGACCTAAGTATAAATAGATCCAGAGTAGCTCCTGAGGGGGCCAGCGTAACTAGCACAGGGCATAAACCGCACACTATTCGGTCCTTGAGCATTCTACTTAAAAATAAAGGATTGATGGATGCATGGCCAAGCTTGAAAGCCCAAAAGCCTTGATATACTTATTATTCCGCTCCACACGGCAAGTTTGCAAGACTGGATTATTTTCTGGTGTCACCACCTCTACTCAAGGAGGCCCAGGTGGAAATTTTCCCTAGGGTCATGTAAGATCATAATCCGGTGGTGTTGGAGATCCCATTCACGGGGTTAACAAAGGGATGCAGTAGATGGACGTTTGACAGGGCACTTCTATCTGATCAAGTATATGTTGAGTACATGAAGGGTTGGATCCTGGATTTTCTTAATATCAATAAAGGCAGCGCTCCTCCAGGGATGATCTAGGATGCATTTAAAGCGACAGTAAGGGGGGAGACCCTGCGGTATAGCCACCGCAAACAAAAGAGGGAGGAAGGCCGTATAAAAGAGCTATATAAGAGACTCAGTGCCTAGAGACAGAGTTAATTAAAATTGTGGCCTCGAGAGGTGATGTGTCTCCAACAATGAATTCAATTGCCATCACAAAAGCATCCCTTGATGAGTTTAAAGCAGAGAAGACCGCGGGGAAATATCTGGCAAGGAGTCAGGGATGCTACGAATACAGTGATAGTGTGGGACATTATTTAGCGGTCCGGGCTAGACAACAGCTAGCTACAGAGCATATAAGGCAGGTTAGGAATATGCAGTGGGTGGTCGTATCAGAAGCAAATGAGATCAGGGAGGCCTTTAGGGAATTCTTTGAAGATCTGTATAAAGCCCTGGTGGCAGTGGACCCTAGGAGTATAGGCGAACAGATGGATTTAGCCCCATCGGTGAGGCTTCCCCAGGATGAGAGTCTTCGTCTCGGAGCAGACATTTCTTTGGAAGAATTTCAGGTAGCCCTACAAGCTCTCCCCTCAGACAAAGGTTCGGGAACAGACGACATACCTCTCGAGTTTTATAAAATCTTTAAGGAAGAGGTCTGCCAGGTTATGCTTGAGCTATTTAAGGAGGTTAGGGCTGGGGCTGCTCCGCTAGGTTCAGGGGCCATCGCCAACATTGTCATTTTCTTAAAGAAAGGGAAAGACCCTATTCTGATGGGATCCTACAGACCTATTACACTCTTAAATAGCGATATCAAGGTGTATTCCCAAATTTTTGTTACTCGGATGAACAAAGTAATGCAACATCTTGTATCAGTCTGGCAACATGGCTTTATTCAGGGGAGGGGAATGGTGGATCATGGTAGGTGGGTAATTACATTATTGAATGCCACGGAGGTATTCACACAGCCTATGGGGGTTGCATTTCTGGGCGCCGAGAAGGCCTTTGACAGGGTGTCATGGAGCTATGTTTGGAAGATCATGGAGGCTAATGACCTTGGGACAACTTTTATTAAGACAATACAGACTATGTATATTAAACCTACTGCCAGGGTGCGCGTAATGGGGGTAGAGTCTAAACCATTCTTAATTGAAAGTGGAACAAGGAAGGAGTGCCCCATCTCTCCTCTCTTGTTTGGACTATACCTAGACCCGTTCCTTCGACGACTGGAGGCTTCCAAAGATATTATCCCTGTCAGCCTGCAGGGCTGGGATACTAAAATATTGGCATATGCCGATGATGTGGCCATAATTACGACTGACCCAGACAGAGTGCTACAGGCGGTTGAAAATATAGCTGATAATTTTGAAATTCAATCTGTTTTTTTATTGAGTAGTACTAAAACGCAGGTCCTTATGAATAGATTTACCCCCACTTCCGACAGCAGGATTGTCAATGAAAAAATCTATCTTGGAATAACTATCATGGCAAAAGTCGAGGTAATATTGGATCTGAATCTCTCCCCCATTATGGGGAAAATTAGAAAGGATCTCAGTCTGTGGGATAACTTGAGACTCTCAATAATGGAGAGGTACAACCTAGTAAAAATTATGATTTTGCCTAAGCTGCTTTACATCTTTCGAACAATATCCCTCGGTATACACAACAACTGGTTTAAGCTAATCGAGATGGAGGTAGCTAGGTTTATCTGGTCCTACGGAAAAGTAAGGAGGGCAAATTCAATCCTATGTCTACCCAGGGATGGAGGGGGGTGGGGGCTTCCTAATATGAAGCTATTTTATATGGCAGCAGTGCTGCAGTATTATGGTCCTCTACTCAGCAACAAGGTAAGGGCTGGGCCCGATCTTAGCTATGTCCCATCGATATTTGAGATTTTGATGAGGGATAGGGCTAATGGCTGCCTAGTGAAATTCTACGAAGCAAGCTACTTCAAAAAAACAAAGTTTAAGACTTTACTCACTGCATTCTGGAACTGGACAGGGATTCGGAAACGGCTTGGGATTGGCAGATTCAGTAGATACACCCCCCCACTGCTCAGGAATGACCAGCTACCGAGGGCATTGCAAGATGACTGCTTGGCAAGGTGGGAAAGGGCGGGTTGTGGTAGGGTGGGGGATCTCTTGGCTGGAGATTATATTGCGACTTTTGAGGTGGTTAGGGAAAGATTCAATATCGGCCCCAGGGACTTTTTAAACATTTTGCAATTAAGGGATTTTTTACTTTAAAAAGCCGGAGTAGTGTCAGGTTTCTCACAGGTTCCTTCAATGGAATTATTATTAAAGTACAAAAGCCCCTCAATCTCACAAATGTACAGCTGTTTGTTGGTAGAGACCCCAGATGATCTGGATAAACATTGCCTGAAGTGGCAGGTCAGGCTAGGGCTCCAGGATTCCTTTTTATGGGAATCGGTAGAAATGGGGGGCTCTATATTGCGTTCTGCCACCCTTCAGTCACAGCATTTTAACACCCTGTTTGATTTATATATAACACCTGCAAACATTGTGAAATGGGGCGGAGTGGAGGGGACTCGGTGTTTTAGATGCAGGGCTGAAGGTGCGGACCTGGTTCACATATTCTCCACCTGTCCTTGCATAGAAACAACAGGCCGGGAAATAGCTGGCATTTTAAGGGAGGTACTGAAGGCAGATATCCCTCTATCAATCCAGATCATGTTATTAGGAATAGATGAGCCCGATAGGAGAATTGGGAAGGAGCAAATTTGTATTGCTATGTGCATTGCCTCAGCTTGGCTGGATCCGCTACCACCGACTTTTCAGCAATGCAAAGGGCTCTTCCTACATATTTATAATTTAGAGACAGCTTTGTATGAACATAGAGGTAGGAAGGGAAAGATTAAGGGAAATATGAATTGGGGGCCTCTTACAGCTTGGATTTCCCAGCATACATAGTGAGCAGTTAATTTATTTTAAAACATTAGCAAGCTGGCACTTAAAACTCTATCAGAATTGCTGCAGATATTTGAAATTGTATATATTGTTGCACTGCATCTATGATTTTTTCTTCGTTCAGGAATTTTATGGTTGTATATTAATGATGAATTAATATCTATTTTTTGTAATATATCTATGCCTCTGATAATTCTGTCTTATAACTGTAACTTGTTAATGCTTATGTAGAATAATTTATAAAAAGAACATCTAATTATTATTATTTTTTTATAAAGGAACGGATCCTGGACAAAATTATATCCCATGCTGGTACAGGCAAGGTGAAGTTCAATTCTAGCTCCCAAAGATCATCTGTACTATACTTCGCTATATTTGACCCAGATGCATTTAAAAATATACATATGACTGAGGCTTTAGTTGGGTACAATTTTGAAATAGAGCCATCTGGAAAATACTAGGTGTTATTTATTTACCACTTTGAGTGTGCCTAAAGAGGTTTTAAGGACACAGACAAGCTTATTGTCTTGAGTAAGGGAATTATTAACAAGTTTATATGTATAGGCTAAATCAGAGAAAGAGATTACTTTGTCCCCTTGCAGCACTTGCAAGACTAAAAAGGGAAGTAGTCTACTGGACTCCAAATGAAACCACGACTCAGCGTCCATTTTTTCTGCGATAATTCTAGAGCTTGATTTAAATTTAAAGCACCATTATATTTAACAAAGTCTGGAAAATGTGTCCGTCCTTTTGATTTTATTTTTTAAAGTTTATTAAGATATGTTTTCGTCTTCTGTAATCCCACAAGAATTTGGACAACAATCTGTCAATTATAGTGAAGAAGTATTTCTGTATTTTAATCGGTAATATCATGAGGTAAAAATTAATTATAGGAAGAATCACCGTTTTAATTGTGCCGAAATGGCTCTAACAAGAAATAGAGGAAACTTTTTTGCGTGACGTTTTTGACCACAAGTTGTAATTCCTTGACATCTGTGCTTAGTGATTTTCTAATAGAATTTTAATGCCATTTTACAAGGTGTTAAACCTGGAATTCTTGGCATGGTTTTCTCCTAACTTTTTGATTTCAACCCTCTTGCTTTGCTGACTTCATTTTTGCTGGCTTTAAGACTATGCACACTTTACCACTTCTAACCAGTGCTAAAGTGCTTTTGCTCTCTCCTGAAAACATTGTAGAATTGGCTTGTACCCAGTTGGCATATTTACATCTTCTTGTTAATCCCTGGTAAAGTGACATTACTTGCGCCCAGGGCCTGTGAATTAAATGCTGCGAGTGGACCTGCAGCACTAATTCTGCCACCCACTTAAGTAATACTTTAAATCATGTCTCAGGTCTGCCATTGCAGCCTGCATGTGAGTTTTAAACTACCACTGCAACCTGGCAAACTATACCCTTTGCCAGGCCCCAACCTTCCTTTTCAATATACATATTAGTCACCCGTAGGGGGCCCAGGACAGCCCAGGGGACAGGGTACTGTGTATTTAAAAAGTGGGACATGTTTGGTGTCTTTGGATTTGTAATGAAAACTCCTCTCTCATGGTGAAATCAGACTTTAAATTAATTTTGAAAATGTCATTTTTAGAAAGTTGCAGTTTTCTTACCTTAGCCATGTAGTGCCTGCAGCCTGTCTCTAGGTCACATGACTGGGTATAGCTAATAGTTGGGCTTTATGTATATCTCTCAGACAGCAACACACAATTAAGAGCTTAGGGGTGCTTGGATGGGACATCACTGGCAGGGTGCAGCTTAGTGCAGCCCTACTTACACTTGAATAGGCTGTGTCCTGCCTCCACACAAAGGGCTGCATACTCCCTGTAGTTAGTCTGGAACCAGGCCCAGTAAGGCAGGATGCCTTGGGACTTCAAAAGAAAACCTCTTGAAGCTCATCGCACTTCAAAAGATGGCCCAGGTATAAATATTGGACCCCAGACACCAACTCGTCAGTACAATTCTGGACCTGTCAATACAGAAAGGACTGCTGTGCTACCAAAATAACTTCTACTCTGATGATGAATGACTGATGCTCTGGAGGACTGATGCTCTGGAGGACTGACCTGCTGTGAGGGCATGCTGCCTGCTGCCCTTTTGCCTGTGTGAGAAGGACTGGTCCTGCATCTGTTGAGCCCAGGACCCCGATTGACTCAAGGTGCTAGTTGGCTGGCCTCCTGACTAGAGCTTCAGAGACAGTAGGCTCCAACAACCCCGACCCTGTCATACGGTTCATACTTTCATAGTAAAAGTGAGCATTTGTTGGACAGCATAAATGTCAAAACTGTGTGAGACTGAGTTCATGCACACTATCAGGATATGTTGGCCTGAGTACTGGCTTGCTCACAGTGCACCATTTGTACCCTTAACCTAGCAAGGTAACACATGGCATGTGCAACTTCAGCACAGGATAACCCTGAGTCCACATGGAAATCATGGAAACAAATCTAAAGCCCTTTCATTTGGTAACCCACGCAAGCCCAAAAGTAGACTCAAACTGGCATTTCAATATTGATTGAAGCAACAAGACTCTTGTATAAAATACGAGTGCTGCAATAATCAAAAGAAGGAAACTGAACAGAGTAATCAGCATCACAATTATGGTAAAGAAAATGAACAAATCAACCATTGTGCTGTTACATAGAATTTATGCTTGCATATAAGTACAGTTATATTTGTGTTCCTACCTAGCACTCCCTGTCCTAGTGTGCGTGAATCTGCCAGAATCCCTGTATGGTGATTAACTCCCCAATTGCCTGTTGGTATGTTTCATCTGGGAGCCAGTATGGGTGTAGTGATGGGTACTATCCTACCCAGGAGGTAAACAGGATTCAGCTGGGCTGGAAATCAGGCATGGTGCGACCTCAACAGTGTCAGCAAAATGCTCCCCTAACTAAACAAAGGAGTTATGTTGTCTATATAATAAACCTCACCCATGTTGCCATACCAAAGTTCCAGTCAGGCTGTCATTATTGATTCTATCCAGTCAAAGCTGTCACAGAGCGAATAATAACAAACATCATCAGTTTGCGCAGTGAACTTTAGCTTTCGCACTGAATGATCTGCCACAACTCAGGAGAGTTGTGGCTCCTAGCGGTACGTAAAATGGGGCAGGGGATCTTAGGGAAGGGGAGGGGAGCTGTAAAGGCGGTAGGGGGTTGACAGGTTTAAAAGCACTTTCTGTCGGCACCCCGGTTTTTTGCCACCAATACTGCACCTAGCCTGTCTTACCTCACATTTTCACGTATACCCTACGCACTCCCTTCACCTGACCTCCCTTATAAAACCACGCATTCCTATTTTTATATATTTTTCACGTGGCATGGTGACGGTATTCCCATTCAAAGTAGAACCCGATATTAACCGCTACTTTTCTTTTTTTTTGGGGGGGAGTCTATTCCGGGAACCCAGTGGCCCTCTAGAAATCCGTAATAGGTTTCTCGGCCGTCAAAGAAAGGAAACACCTTCATCAAGTTCATCCAAGACCTGGGAAGACTGCCTACTCCCTGCCATCTATCATTCTGAACCCTTTCAACTACGTACCATTTACTCAAACGGAGTTGTCTTGTGTTTTTCAGACTGTGACATATACTTGCAATAAACACCACTATTGAACACATACGGCCTCCTCGCTTCTGCTTCCGACCATCCCTCTGACAGGATGCATGAGTATGGCATCAAAGTTGATTGAAATACTTCAAGAAAATACATTTCAAAGCACAGGTGTATGTCTTAATATATCATTTATATTGGAAATTAAAATTAAGAGAATTAAATTAGATAGGGGTTCGCAAAGTAATATTCACATACATTGACAATAAACACAGCAGTCGTTTTCTACCTCATTGGGCTATACGCCAATGTATGTTATAGCCCACAGTCAATATATAACACAAAGGTTTGTCTCTCACAGAAAGAATAGACTTTACAAACTTAAAAAGGGAGCTTTAGGCCTGAAAAAAGCTTTATTTTGGCAGTTTAAAAATACGAGAAAAACAATGAGAGAGAAAGGGTATTCTGCGCGGGGGTACTCCTGGTCCCCTTAATCAATATAAACAAACACTAGGAGGAGTACACCCATGGAGGTACCTCAGTGCCTCCGTAATGAAGAGAGGTGCACCGAAAGGACAGAGTCGTCCTTTTTAGAAGACCCCTCACTCACCAACCTAGTTGGTGACATGCTTCATCATCGGGGTCCCACCCGGATAGCCGAATGCCATCCGGGTGTGCTGCCACACCTGATTAACATGGAGCTGGTATTTTCTTTTATTGTGTTCAAGTGAAAAGAAGTGATTTAAAAATTGGCCAGTTTTAACTCTCTATGGATAAAAAATCTTTTTATTCTGGAGCAACACACCCGGATGGCATTCAGCTATCCGGGTGGGACCCCGATGATGAAGCATGTCACCAACTAGGTTGGTGAGTGAGGGGTCTTCTAAAAAGGACGACTCTGTCCTTTCGGTACACCTCTCTTCATTACGGAGGCACTGAGGTACCTCCATGGGTGTACTCCTCCTAGTGTTTGTTTAGTTTAAAAATACGCTCAGGCTGCAACGGCAAGCGTGAAAAATATTTTAAAGGGCTATTTAAGTGGTTGGTACACTAACTGCTGCAAACACACTGGTATTGTTTAATTTACAGGCCCTTGATGCATGTAGTACCTCTTTACTAGTGACTTATAAGTTAATGAAATGTGTCAATTGGGTGTAAGCCTATTGTACCATGTTTAAAGGGGTGTGCTTAAGCACTTTAACAATGGTTAGCAGTCCTAATGGCAAAAAAACGAAATTCAGAATAGAGGAGGGGTGAAGGCAAAATGTTTGGGAGTGGCCCTGCAAATAGGGACAAGGGCATATGATGTACATTTCATATTTTGATCTTTGAGAGTATACCTAGGGTATTTGGTTGATCTCCCACACTTCCTGAGAAAATATTCTAATGTGAGAACTGAAAAAAGTGGAAAAAGGTGAAATCTTGCCTGTTGCCTCTTTTAGACTAGAAGTAAAAAAAATCTAATCTATTAACCAGAGCAGAAGAGTTTGGGAGAATACAGTATAGGAAGAAATTAAAAAAATGTATGGCCATAACAATGTCATATCAAACATTTCTTCTGCCAGTTAACTCTGCCAAAGCCATTTTTAGCATCACAAGTGACTGAGGCAATTAGTTCCTCATTTTTTGGAGCCTTGAATAGCATTTACAAATTTTCTGGAGTTACGTGCAATTATCCTACCTATTAGCTCCCATCAGAAGCAGTAGGACATTCTCTAGTCTTGGAGCTGAGATCTTTGCCAATATCTTGCACTCACTCTTAATGAATGATATGGGGTTGTTCCATCATAATATCAAATAAGAAATATTTTGGGACCTAAATATATTGGCAAAGATATTGCGATGTCAAAAATATTGAGGAACAGAATATACAAGATACGAATATCGTTTTTTAGGGACTTTCAAGGGATATTGTTTTTTAATGTTGTATATAACATACCTTTAGATAATTTTTTCATGTTTTATTTGTTTTTGTTTTGTAAGTTATTATATTTTTAAGTGTGTGTATTTTGTTTTCGTAGAGTTTTTTTATTTTTTGATATATCTAAGGATTTTTTAATTTTATATAAATGTATTTATTGCCAGGTTGCTGGGTTTGTGGGAAATGGGTAAGCTTTATTTTTTATATTTATTATGAATTCTTCATAATTCTTTTTAATGTGATTGTGTTTATTTGATTATTAATTATGTAAAATACTTTATTTATAAGTTATTCAACAGATAATTGTAAACAAAAATGGTAATAAATCGCTGTTAGTTTTAATTGATTCATTAAACTATTGATTTTGTAAATTATTTCATTGATTTTAATAATTTGCATATTAAATAATTGTAATATCTTTATATTGATGTCTTTTAGTATTGCTAGCTAAATTAAAGTGTGTATTTTAATGTGTTTGAAGCATAATTTTAAATTGTTTTTGTGGTTGTTGGATTTTTTGGTAGTATGCTTGGGAGGTGTTTTAAATATATTTATTTATTTAATAGTTTTATATAAGGCTGGCAAGACCCAGGGGTATCAGAGCACTGTACAGACACTGTCATGGCAGTGTTAGCAAATATAGGGTTTAAAAAAATGAGTACTTGTAGAGTTGGATCAGAGCATTTCCTAGATTGGAACAATACAAATAATATACCGTTCGAAGAGATTCTCATTGAGTGCCGTCTGCTGGATCCCAAAGGATTAAGATGCCAATTGATGAGATCTTTAGTTGTCTTTTTGAAGCTCTTCAAGGAGGGGTTGTTCGGAAATGTACTGGGAGGGAATTCCAGATTTGGGATCCTTGCCCAAGAAAGAGCGTGCTAGGGCTTTTTGTTTATATTTTTTGGGTGGAATGAATAGTAGAGTGTCGGTGTTTCTTAGATTTCTTGACAAGCCTGTTTTAGTGAGTGTGAATGCAAGGTAGGCTGGGTTACTGGTATGGACGTTTTGGTGCAACAGGCAGTTTTGAAGCAACAACGGGCTTTGATATTTAATTATTAAATATTGTTACATGTATTTTTTGTATTCTTATTTGTTAATGTATTATTTCAATTCGTAGTTATTTTTGTAAAAATCATAATGCAAAAATATTTTGTATATTTAATAACAATTATTTTATGTTATGTTCATGTTTTTTTTCATTTAGCGGTGGGAATGGTACATTTAACCTTTCCAGTATCCAAGACTTTCCCTACTGTTGCTTCACGTTAGAGCGAGAATAATTAATATGGCCCCTCCAAAGTCCACAATTTTCCTTATTTTTGCGTATTTTAGGGGGGGATAGTAAGCCTGGTCTCTTCAAATTCCAACACTTTTCCCGCTGTTGCTTAGATTGGAGTTGGAATAGTAAATGCAAGCCTTCTAAACTTTGGGCTTGATTACAAGTACGGTGGTTCCAAGACTGTTGCACTTGAGGTGGCAGTCGAACCACCGCCTCCTCCGTGGTCCGATCACCTGATCACAACCATGGCGGTCGGACTTCCTCAAGACTGCTGACACTTCCAGGATCTTGGATCCCTCGGTGGTGGGGAGAACTGTGATCAATGGCAGCAGTGCCGATGCAGGCACAGCCGTGCTGATCACAACCCGCATTGTCACCAAGCTTTTCATGGTGGGGACCCTGCCATGAAAATGTCAGTGGAAATGCAGGTAAAGGGCCCAAAAGAGGGCCCCAGGGCGATTTTGCCAAAGGGTGTGTGTGCATGGGGCACGTATTCATCCCACCTTGGCTTCCACTGGTGTGTGTGCACTGTGTGCCATACACAACATGGTGCCACGGTGGTGGAATGTGCTGCAGGCTCTCTATGAGCTGAAGCATGCTTCTGCATTCACTGCCGCCACAACACCACCATCCCGGCGGTAAAATCATAATGCGGCAGTCGGTATGCCGCCGGCTTGCCAGTGTTCTCCCTACTGCTGCAACAGTAGTCAGACCACCAAAGATAAAATTGGACCCTTTATCTATTGTTCTTTTTGTTTTGGGTGGGAATAGTAAATCCCAACCCTCCAAAGTCTAACATTGCTCCTACTGTTGCTTATTTTGTACTAGGAATAGTATTTTTTTGTTTTGAATTCTAAATATGTAGTTTTTTGTAAGTATTATTTTCATTAAATTATTTTTTAATTATGAATTCTTTATTGTATGTGTTAATATTTGCTGTATAGTGTTTTTAAGTATTTTAAATTATTTTAGTATTTATATTTCATTGTTCATGTTTACTACATAATTATATTTAGTTACATATTATGTTTGCTTTTTACTTATATTTTAATATTCTTATTTTATGTATCTCAGTTATAAAATGTTATGTTATATTTTTTATACTACATGTATAGTTTCAATGTAATTTTTTTAGGTGATTATATTTTTTATGTTTTTATATTGTTTACAAATTGAAATTCAATATACTTGCCTATTTTGTGACAATATCTTTGTCTTCTGTAGTTTTTTTAGTTGATATTCTTTTCTTTACCTATAAAGTAAGTAAAGTCAATATTTTTGTAATCAATATTTTTGGGCGTGATTATTTTATTTTTTCATATTTCTACTCCTGTATTTTGTCATAGAACTAATATGGCCCTATTATGTTCATAAATGATAACAGAACTGTCCTTATTGGGAATAAAAAAAATAATAGCTTCCATAAAGATACCATAAACCTTGTAAATTGAAAAGAAAATAACTGAATATATAGATCAGAATGGGAATTCAACAATGAGAAACATGTGAAATTAGTATTTTGCCTTTGTTGAGCATATTAAGGGCACCTTGTTTTTCCATTATAAGAATAGCATTCTTTATGTTGAACTGGTCTAAATTTGCGAAAGCACTCATTTGAATACTTTTAAAATGGGGGATCAGATAAGTTTTCTGAGGAGTACAAGTTCTCAAATAACACGAAAAGACAGTTTACACCATCAATATCTCTAAACAATGTATGCTCTAAATCACCTTGAATGCAATTTATTTGACATTTTACATTTACATTTTAAGATAATTGGCAAGAAGAGATGCAGACCCATTCGTCTCACTATACAATCTAGTGACAACCTTTAGTAAATACCCACAAACCCCTCGGTGAACTTTTTATTAAAATTGATCTATGCAGCTACAGCATCATTTTGACCAGTTTTACTATCCTTAGTCATACGATACAGATGGCCAATGCATTTAATTATTATGTAACATTTTTTTCACTTTCTACTTTCTGGAGGAGACATAATTGATAATGTAAGCTCTTGCAGCAGCCTTAAATGAATGCCAAATTTCACAATAAGACGAATCATTGGTCATATTAAGTTCCGAAAACAAACTTCCTTAGTGGAATTATTACATCCTAAGATGAAATCCTTATCTTGTAAGAAAGAATTATTGGAGTACCATTTACTATTTGAGATGGAATGGGTAAAATGTCCAAATCAATCCAAACAGGAGCTCTGTCTAATATAAGGATAGCTCCAAACTTTGTGTTAAACAAATGTTAAACCATATGATTATTATAAAATAGTCAAGTCTTGTTTGAGATCTATGAGTGAAGGAATAAAAAGAATATTCTCTGAGATCAGTGTTAACCAGTCTCCACTGGTACACCAGTGCCCTTTGTGCTATGATCTTTTTGAAAGTTTTTTATACATTTTTGGAACCAATCTAGCATTAGAGTTTATATCTATGAAAGAATCCATAACTTATTTGCAATCTCCACTCAAGATAAAAGTATCATTTGGATACAGTAAGAATTTGGATGGAAGGTTTTCATGAAGATTTATTAATGTGGTTATGACCATATACATTCAAAACATAAACAGCAGTATCATTAATTTTGAATTTTGCCATAAGTCATATCTTTTCAGCATCACATTCATGTGATGTAACAGGTATTTTAATCTCTTATAAATTAATATAGCAACTTCATTCTCATTTTTTGTGGTAGATGAGCTAAACACCTCTTCAATTGTATTTTTAGATTATCAATATAATCATCTGACAAATTAGTTTTTTGTAACATCACAACATGACCCTTTAGCTTGGCTAAATGCGTTAGAGCTGTTTTCTATTAATAGGGTCTTTAAACAGTTAACAATCCATTTGATGAATCGTAGATTAGACATTTTGAGAATTACATGCAATAACATTTTCCTCAAAAATAGCAAACACAAGGATGGTTTCAGCGATAACAAAAAGTAGACGAAAAAATAAGACATAGAAATAACCATGAGAGATAGAGGTGAATGAAAAAGGAAAGGGGTTATTCCCTAAAAGCATTATGTGAATGCTAAGGGCCTGATTCACGAAGATAAATTTACAGGTTTGTGTAAGTTTACACTTTTTTGGTATTCACAAAACTGTAATTTAACCCCTTCTATGCGTCGGACAGTCTCCGGCTGGCTGACGTCACAGTGGGCATGTGCGGAGGACGGCCGGGGGCTGTCCGAACCCCACCCACTCAATAAATCACCAGCACTGCGGCAGAATTTGAGCTGAGTCAAGGTGTTAATACTAAATTTACAACTTCAGAGTCTTCACAGTTGAGACAGAGAATTTCATACATAAAAAAGATTGGTCCCATTGCTCCAAATAGATATGTTAGTTTGTCATCTGCAACAGTAACCCTAGTCTCAAGATACTGTTTGCAACATTGCTATCAGGAAGCTTCCGATTCGGTAAACCTGCTTGCTTCTACTGCAAGTCAAACCCCAAACATAGACAATTTACCTAGACAATATTGTGAATTTGAGGACATGTTTGATAAGGTGAAGGCAGCCACTGTACCTCATTATCAAGGTTTTGATTACAGAATAGAATAGATGCAGAATTGACCAGTAATCGGATCTATGCTCTCACTGAGCCTGAAACCAAGCACCTGAAAGAATATCTAAAATAATGATTGTCCTATGAGTTCTCTTTTCACTAGTCATCACGAGTCTCATCCCTGCTATTTTATGTTCCATGGAAGAGCAGAGAATAATCCCCTGCATTTATTACAGGGCCCTGAACAAGTTGACTGTGAAAAACAAATACTGGTTGCCACTCATCCCTGTGGTCCTGGATCAGGGGAGAATCACAACGATTTATACAAAATTAGATTTACCTGGGTTCTACCATTTGATTTGCATGCGCATAGGGGGTGAGTGGAAGGCTGCATTTAGATTGAGGCATGGTCTTTTCAAATATTGCATGATGCCTTTTGTCTTGTGTACCATCCAGCATTACAATTCTATGAAGTGTTGCATGATTTCTGAGATATCTTCATAACAGTACATATAGACGATATCTGAATCTGTTCACAGACTGAAGAAGAACACTCAATCCATTTCAAGGCTGTGCTGTAACGATTACAAGACCACCACTTGTTTGCCAAATTGGACAAACGTGTCTCCACACAACCAGGGTAGACTTATTGGGAATCATCATAACCACAGCAGGGATTCTGATGAATCAAAAGAAAATAGACACAATCTTGAATTAGCCAAAACCAGCTACTGTAAATGAAATGTAATCATTCCTAGGGTTTGCCAATTTGTCTGGCGATTCATTATCCACTTTTCCAACCTTGTGAGTCCCATAGCTGGCTTGATAAGAAAGGGGACATCCTCTGTTTGGTCGAAAGAAGCAGATCATGTGTTCAAAGAAAGGTTTACAACTGCTCTAGTGTTAAGACATGCAGACCTAAACCAACCATATTTTGTCAAAGCTGATGCATCACAATTTGCAGTTGGTGGGGTATTCTCCCAAAGAGATGACAAGTCAGGTTACTTGTACCAGAACTACACTGTTGTGGAGTGTGTACTGCTGGCCACTAAACTAGCTTTCCAAGTGGGGATACATTATTTACTAGAGCCAGTCACATTTTACACATATACTCAGATCACAAAAATGTTCAATTTGTTAGGTAAGCTAGGGCACTCACACCACAGCAAATGCAATGGCTTCTTTTTTTAGTGTATATGATTATTTTCTTATCTGTTGCCCAGGGACTAAGCAGGCCAAGGCTGATGCTCTCTCTCAGCTGGTAAAACCCCCAATTCCAACCACACTGTTAAGAATGAGTTACCAACTATCCTCCCAAGTGGTAAAATCATTGAGAGATCGAACAAGGGGGATATGAGTCAGCTGATTTCCTGACAAGCCTGAAGAAAGCACTTGAGAAGGTAGATCCACAAACCAAGTCAGGTTAGTTTTATCATTAGAAACAATCACTTATACCAACTCTTGAGTTGAAAGTCAAAGCCCTACACTGATGTCACTCCAATTCTATAGCTGGGCATCCTGGAGAAGTGAATTATAATTGCTGGTTTTGATGAAAGGGTATGTCGAAAGAGGTGAAGAACTTCATGTAAACGTGTCCCACTTGTGCCCAATATAAATCCTTGTGAACCTCCCTAGCCAGCCTTTTGCAGCCTATTACGATACCTCCAACCCCATGGCATTCTATCAGTATGGAATTCATGACAGATTTACCTCCAATCAATGGTCATACCACCATACTAGTGGTCAGAGATCTATTGACTAAAATGGTCCACTTCTTTCCCATTTACAAAGCTCACTAACTCTAAAGAATTCGTGGAATTTTATATCCAACAAATTCTTCGGCTAAATGGTTTGCCCACTTTAATGTTCTTGGATGAGGGGCCCAAATTGACTCCAAGTTTTGACAATGGGTCCACAGTCCTTATAAATAGTTCACTGTCTGTCCTCAGCCTACTATCCATAAACTGATGGACAAACCGAACACTAAACCGGTCAGTGGAACAATATTTGTGTGCTTCTTGACGACCTGTACCAGTAACTTTGTTCTGTCATTGCCCTTGGACGAATCTGCTTACAATATTAACACTCACTCCCCAATACAGACTTTCCCCTTTTATTTTTCATTTGGATATCAGCCCAAAGTGTTTCCTCAGGACCAACTGGAAGATGCAGCAGACATTTTGGCAGTCAAGACTCACCATGAAAACCTACACAAATTATGGAAGATGGTCAAATCTGAGTTACAGTGCTCCAAACAACTCTTAAAAACTCACTTTAATCATCATAGATGACCAGCACCCCAATATGCTGTTGGGGACCAAGTTTGGTTAGCCACAAAAAAATCTGAATCTGTAGGGCCCAAGCAAATCTTGTTAATTGGGTCCTCATGAGATTTCCAGGGACATTAAACCAGTGGCACAAAAATGGGAACTGCCTGAGTACTTTTGCATTCATCCTATATACACTCCTCAAGCCACATAACTCCTCCACCTGCCCCAAACCTTCCCTCGCTCTTCTCTGGTTGAAATTGGAGGACAGATGGCATATGAAGTGTGTCATATCTGAGACTCCAAACAACTACACAGTAAACTATTTTATTTTAGACTGGACTGAATATTCCACCAACAACAAGTCCTGGGAACCCGCAGACCATGCCCATGCTCCTCTCCTGGTGTGACAGTTTCATGCTCATCACCCAGACAAGCCCCACCCTGATAGTCAGTCTTAGGGGAGGAAGAACTGTTATGCCTCATTCCACTTCTCAGTCCCTTCAATCCCTTTACATGACATGGGCCACAGGACACTGTAACTTTGAGGATGACGTCAACCCTCATCTCCTTTCCCATCACCCCCAAATACCTGACAACAGCAACATTATGATATGATTTTTGACTCTTAGGTCAATCAAACCTCCAAACAGTGCCACTTCAAAAACTCTCCAAATTACCTTTTCTCCCCTCCCTTAAATGTACCAGTTCTTCAACTTGTTCTCCATGTGGTGATGCACCAGGTTGAAATAAGCAGAAGCCGAAATCTCAGAAGATTTCAAACTTCAGAGAGATTTGGCAGCCATCTTGGACGTGGTATTGCACAAAGCCCTGCTTGAATTCAAGACATCCTAATGATAGGTCCGATTTCACCTCAGTTCCCAATTAATTGCTTGTGGATTTCACAGCCGACGCCCAATGGCACTCAAGCAACCTGGCAAGTTGTCCATCCTGTCACCCGGCAATTTCGTAAAATCTACCACCTGCAAAAGACAAAGAAAGAACATCAGAAAACACAACCACCATTGAGAAAGATAATTTGCAGTCATAAACGTTAGTGCACTGAATCTAACAGATAAAGTGGCAACACCTTTTGTTGACACTACTCTGGTAACTCTGATTAAAATGGCAAGTTTGAATCAAGAGCCTAAGAAGAAGACTAATTATGCTTTAAAAGAGAGTCGCAGTGTTGAAATCAAAGAAAGAAAAAAAAAGCTTGAGCAGTGAACTCTTTATACTGATGGGACTTGCAGTACAACACACTGATGATTCCCCTATGCAGTAATAGGGTAAAAGATTGCTCTATAAAGGGTGAGTGCTAACAGTTTATCAAAGATTGGGAGTTAACTTTTAAAACAGCTTTAACCTTTTGTATCTGACCCAAGATTTGATGTGTGTATGTGGTAGTAGAGAAATTGAGGAGCAGTAACAGACTAAGAGTAACGTGATTCCCAAAGTGATATTCAGAGAGCAGAACATCTCGCGGATCAACCAGCAGACATATGTCATCTTTCTTATCCGATCCCTCTCAAACCCACACCTAGCTTCCGGGAATTAGCCATCTGCACTCATTGTGAACCGTGTTTTGAGGATTAATATTGGAGGTTAGGGCAGACTCTCTTTGCTCCCGCAGACCCCTGGATCTTCAGGTGAGTGGAGTCTTGTCACCAAAGAGGGTGACAAGAGCTACTAAAATTCTGAAAGCAAAATTGTGAAGAAAGAAAAAAACTTAATGAAGAATTCCAACTGGGAAGAGAGTGGTAAAGCAAACTACATGCTGAGACAAAAGAAGAAACAAAAGAAAACAAATACAAAAAAGCATATAGATAGTATATTTGTGGACCAAGAGTGCTTGCAGGATAAAATATACTTTCTGAGAATATCAAAAATAAGACTAATACTAAGAGAAAAAGAAAGATGTACTATTCAGGAACCTGAGTTAGCTTACCCATGGATAACAACTGGGAAGAAGTGGGAGAACAGGCAGAACAGGTAACGCAATAGATAGACTAACTTCTTGAAACATAGAGACATAAGGAAATAGTTGGAGACAAAAATGACTCCACAGGAGGAAGGGAGATCAGCAGACAAAATAAATGAATTACCGAAGGAAAATCAGTGAACTTTCAGTAAATAAGTTTTGGACCTGGTCATATCTGTAGAATATCTGGGTTGGCTACCATTGGACTCTTGTGCATTCACTCTAAACAGTCACACAAAGGGAGCTGAGGTGTGCCTTGCATATCTTGATAGGCCGTTACCAGGCTTATGGGCCTTTCTGATCTAGAGCAGTGGGAGAAGTTGTCACTGACACCTGAATAGGGCTGTGCCTGTCCACAACTATGTCTCTACCCCCCTGAAGTGTGTCTGGTGCCAGGTCAGGGCAAGGCAGGGTCTTGTGCACTACAAAGACTTTCCTTTGAATATTACCTACTTAAAAGGCAGAAAGGGGCATTAGTCTTGGACCTCTGACACACCAAAATCAGAACACTTCTAGACTGAGGACATTCTGCCAGGAAGAAGAGCTGAATGCTGTAGTAGGGACTTCCACTCTGTCTGTCGCTTTGTTCTGCTGGTCTGCTGCTTCTGTCCTGGGAGTGAAAGGACTTGACTTTGCTTTCTACATCTTGCTTCCAAGGTTCTCCAAGGGCTTGTGCGTGCTTGCCTCCTATTTATGAAGTCTCAGGCCATCAAAGACTTCACCTACCAGTGCCTGGGATCATCTGCTCTGAGTCCTGACTTGACAGGTGGTGCCAAATCCAGTTCCTGGGCCCCTAAATGTGTAACCTGGTGATCTTAAAGAGTAAATCAACACATCAACTCTCAGTGCCTGTTCTGTCTATGCATCGCTACACAAGATCAACGCATCACCACTGCCTGCACCGAAGCATAGTTCCAGCTAGTAGCATCGACCATGGCTTTAACAGCAGTCTTCAGCTCGGCATTGCAGCGCGTTAGAAAAATCAACGCAGCATGATTCCAAAGCACCATGTCAACGACGTCTGTGGCACTCGCTCCAACTTCAGCGCAGGACCTGCTAGCGGCTAAAGAATCAATGCAACGCTTGCCTCATGGCTTCAAAACACGCACAGCGCCTGCATTGCTACTCCCGCATCGATGCAGCATGCGTGTATTTTCCATGCATTGTCCCCCCACACCAACTCTTCATTGACCCCGTGCCGCATTACATAACTTAGGGGCTAATTACGATGGCGTAACGATCGCCACCGCCGAGCTGGCAGTGGTACTGTTACGCCATCGTAACCAGAAATACCCCCCCATATCATGATGGCAGGGGGTATTACGGTGGACGCAAAGTCCGCCCTCCACTTTTCCGCCGGTCGGCAAGCTACCAAGGGGAGTGAGCAGGGGGTATCTTAGCTGTGTGACACCCTTACACTTACCACAGTGAGGGTCCCTACTTGGACAGTGTGCAAACCACTGCCAACTGGAGACCCCATTTCTAACAATAAGATAACAGAAATTGGAGGCTAAAAATGGAGTTGGTATCCTTAGCTTAATTTGTAGGAGCAGTACAAGTATAGGAAGTAGCAGTATGGATGACTGGTGCACACAACTGAAGCCCTTGTATACACTGACAAAACGAGCATGCATACAGTGCAAAATGACAAAGTAATATGCTTGGTTTGCTAGAGTCTAGCATATTGATTTGTCCTTGGGAAATAAATCCATATTTTGCAACGCTCCAACCTTCTCATTAAAATTTTTATCTTTGTCTGTATTTTTTATGCATTAAAGAAAATATTTAATATTTTGCATATTAGTTTGAGGTATACTTATTCCTGCAGTTTCACGTATTTTTTGAAGTTCAAATCGTAGACATTGCTTAGGCAGGCGTCCCCGATTTCCAATAGTGATTCAGTGGATTTACACAAATTTCACCATGTTATGAATCACTGTTCTACAAGTCTCATAACCTTGCTAAAAAGCAAGCCCTTTTTTCTGTGTCTTCTAAAAGTCTCAAACTGGCACTGTTCACCGGCATAAAAACGGTACATAGGTTTGTGCCTCAGGGTTTCATTTTTAAGGTCACAGTATCTGGATATAGTAAAACCACTCAAGACAGTTTGCGTGATAGAACACCAGAGGGAAAAATTCATCGAAACATACCTCTAAGGTAACTAAGCAATGTTCCTAACATACACTGATCAGATTTCAGTGTGCTCATGATGTGTACATGCGTGTTATCATGCATATGCATTTATGCAGACTCTTGGTGCTATGGCTGCCCCTTGGTGGTGATGTTCATGGCGAGGTAGCCATTTTGTTATATTTTTTAATTTACCTTTTCAAGATGACCGACGCTAATCTTTGTGCAGTAGATAAAAGAAAATAAATAAAATGCGAACAAAAGCTAATTTTTACAAAAGGCAAGTCCAGTAGAAAATTGCAGCAGCTGAGCCCTCCTACAAATTAAAAACCAAAAAAATGTATAATAAGAGATGGAAAGGGTCTGGGAGGAGAGGGGGAGTAACAGAAGAGTAAAGAATGGTGAGATTGAAGGGAACGACGAGTGAAAACAGTGAGCAGAAGGGCGGGAAAGTAATGAAGGCATGTTGTGAAAAAAAGCCAAGAGAGTTGGGGAGGGGGGAAGTAAAACGGAGAGTGTAGAGGAGAGGTGGGATGGGAAAGGAGAAGTGACACAAAGGAGAAAGGGGGAGATGAAAAGAAAATACATGCGCTTTCATAGAGTACTGAAACCAATAGATAAAATTAGTTGCTTCCAATCAGCCATGGAATTATACAAATCATTCAATCAAAAAGGAATTTAGAGGGGCTATGCTGAAAGGGAAGACAAACTCAAGAAGATGATGAAAAGCCATTGAATAAGAAGCAACCGCATGACCTAAAGCTGACTGTGAACATATTGTATTGTAGACAATCGGTCTTCGACAACAGACAGCTAAAGCTTTCTATAGTTCTATAGGCGAAACTTCATTACTGTTCACACTAAACTAGTCTTGTGATGTTTATGATCAGTGGACTCTAAAGTACATTAGGATCATTTTATTGATGATAGGTTTTAGAAATTGAAGGGCAACATTGGTTCACTTCAAGACATAGGGGTCTCAACTAATATGTTTAGCATATGATGCTTTAGTCAAAGGCTGTTGAATTACTGTGTGAGGCTGGAGAACATTTCTAAGTATTGCTTGTGGTATGCCATGTGGTCCTAATGGATGTTCATTATAGGTAATGAAATGGGGAGAAAAGTAAAAGGCAAAGCCAGAATCTAAACTAAAAGCAGGGGCTAACTAGCGTGTAGCTTCAGCTCTATGTTACTTAGCCTCTACGTTTAGTTAGGATTCTTGCTTTGCCTTTTACCTTTCTCCTGTCTGATAGTATTTGATATGATTTGATGTATATTGTGGTATGTTTTGTTTTAAATCTGAGAAAACGAACACTGCGCTTACACGGGCCTTGCTTGAAGTAACTCTTCATGGTGTACTCACACTGACTGCTTTCAAGATGCTGTTCACACGTCACATACATGGCTGTACACATAGCACTCATACTGAGCTATTCATGGTACACTGCTTACTTTTCAAACCACGAGTAACAGGTCCTTCCCACTGATAGCACAACCCAGGTCACTGCACTATCTTATAGTAAAGCCACAGTCAGTCTGCCCCCTCATTTGGAGACAGACTCATGTGCCTCTGTCCTCTCTTCCACTGTACAGCACAGACACGCTTTAAAAGATAGTCTACACCTGCTGAGCGTTTCATATTTTTCTCTGAATTTAAAACTAATGCTTCGAAGGAGCATCTTCTCAATTTTCGTATATTGTGATCTTAACTATAAAAATAAAATGTGACCAGTGTTTTATCCTAATGTACTTTAATCTGCAGGGATTCTGCAGTCTGAAGAGTAGAACTGCTGGATGAACCTGGGCAATATACCTAGTTCTGCTGCTAAGCAATTAAGATAGTGAGATCGGTATTAATTTTATTTTTGTAACCTGGCTATTCAAAGTAAAATCTCGGTCCTGTAACATGTTACTAAGGATCTTCTTGTCAGAGGCACGTTGGCCTAAAGATGTCAAAAGGAACGCAGAATAGAAGAAAGTGTTGAATGCATTTTGAAAAATGAAAGGCTGTGTGCAATTGCGGTGCTTATGTATGAGCACTGCTTCTTCTGAGGCACAGAATGTGCATGCAATGTTTTGTTTCAGGCGCATAATTTTCTCATAAGCGGATGCCTGCTTGGAAAAATATTGCTCCTGTATACTGGGGAAGAATGAAGTAGTTTCATCGTTCATTCGTTCTCCTACAGAGCTGCCTCTAAAACCTACGAGTTATTACCCAATTTATTTGAAATCTTGTGCTGCAAGCACACACTTTGGTCCCCAATGTTTCAAGGATATTCTAGAAGGGAACGCCTTCCCTCATACTCCCCTTCTGGTTAGTGTTCATCTGATATGAATGTTTTTGCAAAGATTGGTTTTCCCTGCCTGGCTCTGATATTCAACTTTACCTGTGTTGTTGATATGTTTAAGGGTCCTGCATTTTGCAAGAATAAAAAACATATACCTCTGACCAAAAATATAATTATTTTCCTGCGATTACTCCCAGGTATCTGTATTCCAAACCAGGTGCCACCTCCCAGCTAAACCCACAAATTCAAATGTAAAAGCGTGCATTTTTAGTTGGTGTGAAATAGGGCCTGAAATCGTGAGACACCAGAGGTAAATTCTAGCAAGCATCCACTGACTGCTCCGAAACCAGAAAAAGGCCTCACAAAACCAAAGGCTTTTGACTCGACATCTACCATTTTCAAATAGCTACTGTTTACCTGCTTATTTTTCAGGCTCACGTTCTCAGCAGGTTTGCATGCAAGCCTTTTTCATTTTCAATAAAATTGGAATGATATTTTCAGAGGAGGTCACTTTCTTGGCTTTAACAGACATTAAGGGGGTTTTTCTTTCTGCTCTCCTTTCTATTCTCATTTGGATCCTCCTCAGTGATAGAGTTCGCCTGGAATACAAGGACCTTTTGCATCTTCTCGTGCAGTGATGCTTGTCTCCAACACTTCTCTTTTCTATTGGAAGCCTTGAGAGAAGTCTGATCTTTTGCAAAGCTCTTTGAAAAACAGGGCATATTTCATCCGGCCATAAATCCAATTTTTAGCATAATTTTCAAAAGAAAAAAACATAGTGACACTAAATACATGGTTTGAATGTGATTCCATCATTACATACTCTATGAAACGATTTCGAAGAACAGTCTGTATCAGTGCTGGCGGGGTAGTTTTGGAAGAGTGGCTTCATAACCAGGGCCGTTTCTAGGTGTTTTGCCGCCCTAGAATTGAAAAATGCCGCCCCTCCCTTTTACTACCATCACTCTCTCCCCCTGTCATCCAGGCTAGAAGAATTAATGCATTAGATATTCCCAAACTTATGTTTTTTGCCGCCCTCCCCCTTATGCCGCCCTAGGCGGCCACCTAGTCTTACCTAATGGTAGAAACGGCCCTGTTCATAACTTTACATATGCTCTAGCTGATCTCGTAGAATCCTTTGCCAGAATGTTCAACTGGAGCAAACTGAGAGCCTCATTTATGAAAAGAGGAGCATCTCTGCGCTGGCACAGAGATGCATCACGCGCAGAGATGCGTCACAATTTTTTACTATATGAAGCGTCACTTATTTGCGGTATGGATGCGTCAGATTTATGGTTTGGCACAAAATGTCGTAAGTGACTAGTAAAGTTTAAAAAAATTACGTTGACGTGGCCGTCTTGACATAACAAAAAGTGACGCAACTGCTGAAAAAGTGTTGTAAGTCAGAATCACGTATTTCAATGCAATACAAACTTGACTTGCACAACTTTTTCATTGCGTCAGGATTTGGAAATAGGCAAAAAAACATGCATCAACTGCAAAAAACTATTTTGAGGTAAATAAAGGTTCCATAGAGCAGGAAGGAGACACCAGCAGTCAAGAGAGCCTCTCACACACTAGCAAGGATGCCAGTCCGAAACCCAGAGGAAGAGGAAGAGGAAAGTAAATTTCAGTGCAGAGGAGAATGGAATACTAACCAATGAGGTGACAGACCACCAACGCCAGCTGTTTGTCACCTCTAAGTTGCCGTTATCCAAAAAAGATGCCATCTGGCAGTCCATATTGGCTAAAGCCAACTGTGTGGCTCAATCAAAGAGGACAGTGCAAGATTTGAAGAAATGCTGGCATGACATTAAGCGCAGGACCAAAGAGAAAATGTAGCAAAACCTGAAGGCAGCAATGCAGACCGGAGGAGGGAGCCCAGCAGAACATGAGGAGCTGGATGCCCTGGAGGAGTGGGTGGCAGCTGTCATACCAGTGGAGTTGGTGGCAGGACTTCCAGGACAGGACAGTGCTGAGCAAGAGGAACTGCAAGACACACAGGGGGGCATATCAACAATAACCGGCGATAATTATCGCTAAGCGCACTTAGCGCTAGATTAATTATTGCCGGCTAGCGTGGATTTTTATCGCTGAGATAGCGTGCTATTAGCAACGCTTATCTCAAAAGCGATAAAAATCCTCACGCTAACTGCCTAACGTGAGATTATCGCTGGAAACCCAGTGATAATCTCACGTTAGCTTGTTGATAGGGACACACAAACTTAGCCATGATATCCACCTTCCATAGGATATCATGGCTAAGTCAGTCCTGAAGCAGGCGTAAGGAAAGTAGCGATAACAGGGGTTATCGCTACTCTTCCTGCCACTATGCTTCATAGCGTGGGGCTTGATGATAGGAGAAATGTCGCTTAGCGACATTTCTCGCATCATGTCAGGTCAGGAACTCCCACTTTGCTTCTCATTAGAGATGCAAAGCTGGGCGTTAGGAATCCCGTCGCTAAAGCAAGGTTTCACGCGTTAGCGTGACCTGGCTAATTAGGCGATAAAATTATCGCCGCTTTTTGGCCGAAAACGGACGCAAAAGCTGCGATAATTTATTATCGCCTCCTTGTAAATATGCCCCAGGGTAAGTTGCAACAAGGGGAAATGTGTTAAACAATGTAATGCTGTGCAGTGCATTTTCTAAGGTATCAGTCCTCACTAGCAACAGGCATCGTGCAAAGGGAAGTCATGTATGTCAATAACAGTGAAGTTTCACATAAGGGGCTTATTTACAAACCCCTTGCGGTGCCGGTTTGTCACTTTTTGTGACTCACCGGCAACTCACTTTACTGACCCATATTTACAAGGACAAGAAAAACAACCCTGCATGGCTTTCTCTGTCCTTGTAAATATGGCCCCTTTAAACGCAGCACTTTGAGTGAAAAGGGCACTCTATGGGTGTTGCTGTGGGTGTTCCCATGCTATAACCATGGAACCTGTACCATTTCCAGATTTAAGATAAATCGTAAACCTGTAAATGCGTCTAAATGCTATGCCTCCCCAGGGGAGGCGTTGGGAGGTGCAACAAGGAGAAAGGTATTCATTTCTCCTTGGTTTTTTCCTCTTTATATGTGTGCTGCATTCTGCAGCACATATAGAACAAGGAAATCACCTCTGGTGATTGTTTATGTACAGGAAGGTGTACCTTCCTGAGCATAAACAATTGTTCCACTAATGCAGGCATTCTTGCACCATGGTGCAAGGATTTCTGCGTCGGGGCATGGCAGCCCACTGTGCGCCAGCACTGGGGAGAGCACAGGAATTAAACATATTATCGTAAATATGTCACATTCCTGTGCTTTGAAAGTGCTGCAGCGTGACACAGCCAAAGGGCTTGCGGTGCTGCACTGCGGAACTTTCTTATAATTGAGACCCCATGCTTTGTACCATGGACAGTCAGTGTTGCCCAGTTCATTCTTCATCCATCATGTAAATCACAATATATGTCTGTGCAGTGCCACCCCTGTGATTTGCCACATGTAGGTGTATACACCACAGAACAAATTTGAAATACAAATCCAACAACACTCTGCAACAGACATAAGGGACCACATTTATAAGGCTGTACCAGCACTATTGCGCCATTGAGACGTCACTTTTTTGACGTTCTGGTGGTGCAATGTGCCATATTTGTAAGGGAACATAAAGCCATGTTACATGGTTTTTCATAGCCTTATAAATATGCGCATCTTTCACACAGGAGGCTGCGTGAAATTGACATTCCATGGCTGTTGCTGGGGGTGTACCCAGCAACATCCATGTCTTGTTGGCACTGCCCCAGATTAACGAGAAATTGTAACTGTGAGGCAGCGCAAACAACTTACACCTCACCAGGGGAGGCATAAGGGAGGCACAATGAGGAGTCATATCTTCAATTATCAATGTTTTTCCTATTTCTATGTGTGCTGTATTCTGCAGTACACGTTGAAAGAGGAAAAAGCCCCTTATGATTTTTTTTGTGCAGGAAGGGTTGCCTTCGTGAACAAAAATAATCATTCTCTGCAACGCAGGCACCCTTGGTGCAAGGGTGCATGTACTGCTTCAGGGATGGCCTGTCTGGGCCTGTGCCATGGTACGGGAAACAAATTTCCAATTCTACTTGGATACATTGCTATCATTAGTTGAAATTTACATCTGATCATGTGTTGCATGAACTTTGCTCTGTTGACAAACATCATAGCTACAAAGTGATGTCAAAAAGTTAGAAAAATACTCTTGAGAACAGATGTCAAACATGAGCATCAACCTACATTGTCTCACATTTCAGAGCATGCAACTCTACTCCTGAGCAGCAACCTGTCTTCGAAGAGGATCATGTGGAGGGTGACAGTGTGCCAAGCCTGGACCAAGACCTCCTCCAGGAACTTTTCCAATCTATTCGAACACGAGTTCCTGTCAGAAGAAGGTCAAGATGCATTGCGGGGTTTCCATATGACCTGTCTGGAATCCATCATACACCAACTCCCACAACATCTGAACCTCCACACTCACAGGAGATGATAAATGTATTTGAACAACTTGTTGTTGAAGTGCAGAGTCAGTTGGTACAGTAGGTGCGGAAAGAGATGGAGAGCATGGCAACCAACCTAGAGGAAGTTCTTTGTTGGTTAATCTCACATTGTGGCAGTGCAGAGCATGGAAGAGGCACCGACTGTCCACTACGGGGCTTGTTTCGGGCCCTGGATGGCATATCCATGGTCATGCGGCAGAGGCATTAGAAAATGCCAAGCACAAGTGGCAATTTTGGGGTTGGCAACAGGCTGGGGGCCGTCCAGAACATTCTTAAAGCCATGGAGCGGAACCAGGATACATACCCCATCACCTTGGCAGCCTACCAACGTGATGTAGCTGTGGTGCTGGCATACCAGCAAGTCCTGCTCAGTGCATTGCTAACTTACCTGTTGGCACAGGGAAATGCAGCAGGAAACCTGCCTACCACATCATCAGCCCCTGATCTGTGTTTGCCTCCTTCGTCTATGGGACCATTGAAAACACCATCAGCTGAGCAAAACATACATCAAAGGAAGAAGATGTTGATGTTACTCCAGTAGTTAGAAAAACTTCCTGTTACCATTACCTATTTCCACTTGACCCAAAATCTACAATGTCCTGTGCTTATTGTATTGCCAGTGTATACCAAAAATGTAACTGTCCTTATTCTCATTATCACTGGTTTATCTTTCACACATCTGTGGACTGTCTCCGTGATGTAAATGTTTGACGGCAATTGTTTATGCCTCAACACTAAAATCTTACTCTCACCTATTTGTCCCATGACATTCATTTAGCCTGGACTGTGCCTGGACATCCTCATCCTTACTGTAAGTGCCTCTTGGTTTTTGGCCTGCCGTCATACCTTGCTCCTTGGTTTCTTGTCTCAATAAATTTACATTTCATCTTAAGCATGCATGGTGCTACTCTCCCCATTGAGTAACTAGTACAGTGTGGAAGGCAGAAAATGCAATGACAAAGATAGCACATGATGTCCCATGTTGGTATGACAACCAGTTTAAAAATTGGTAAGAGTGTGAAAATGGTACAAGCAAATCTGATTGCAATCTTGAACTTCTGTGTAACATTCCTAGGGGAAAGGCACATCATAACGTGAACAATATTGTTGTCATTGCAATTTGCGTATTTATAAAGTGTATACGTGCTTCCCACCAGTGTTCGTGCAACCACATCCTACATCACTCAACAGTTGCCTCATGTATGAGGGCCTACCTGTACTTTTGTGGCACTGGAATGACACTTTGCCACATATTGAAGAAGACGCTGCAGCGGCACAATGGGCTTATAATTAGCCACTGATACATAACTTTGCTGACATGGCGGTATAGATTATGCAGAACACATATAAAAATATGAGAGAGTGACTACCAATAGGCATCCCAATGTTTCTTGTGCTACATTACACATTTCCTGGAGAGATTTGACAATCAGACACATTACCAGGTTTAAGATAATTTATAAATCTGGAAATGCATAAGGGGACATGGATGTAGTTGGCACACACCCATAATATCAGCATTTGAACAGGCCTGTCACACAGACTATTGCAGAATAATGGACCATAAATGTCAAAGGCCTAATAAACTCATGACTGGTGCATTTCTGGGGTCTACGAGATGTGTTGTACTATACTTTAACAAACGTTGTTACAGATACTGCTCTTCCAAAACTAGTACAGTGCTGCTTGGCAATGAGCCTATTTGACTACTTGTTCTTTCAACCTATTGATAGACATAAGATCCAAATTCACAGTCTGCGCACACCATGTGTAAGACCCAACCTAAGCAGATGTCACCACTTAGAATGCCTACAAGTAGTAACTTTCAGAAAAACGAACAATGCTTTATTTAAAAATCTGTAAACTCACAAAAACACTATTCTAAACACCACTACAACATAAATACCTTGAATACTAATTCCTTGACTACACTAAACTAAACCAACTACACTAACATCCTAACATCTAAACTTATACTAAATAACTATACCTCATTCTACTTTACACATGTATCACAATAGACAGCTAAAACATCAACCACCCACCCATATGCAAGAATTAAACGTGAGACACACATACACTATATATAAACACAGACTAACTAAATATAGCATACTAAACAAAGATATATTTTTTGTATTTTTTTTAAGTTTTTTCTTAAAATACTTAAAACAATTACTAAACATCAACCCCCCACCCACCACTTATAACTTAACAACTTATCCTACAATTAATATTAAGCACTAAACCGCCCATCGAAGGGAACCCCAAGAGGTACGGTGGTTTGACACAGAATGCACAAAGTCCCAAAAGAACCTTAAAAGGGCCTTTCATGCTACCCCTAGTGACAGAAACCTAATCAAGAGTGAAAGGCAAACTTATAAGATCATTATTCTGAAAAGAAAAGAAGAACTGAGGAGACTGGCATGTGAAGATCTGGAGACAGCAATGCTCCCTCAAAGATATTAAAGGCTTTTGGGACCTCATTAACCACCCTATATTCACTGAAGATGTGGGAAAGATGGAATCATTGATCTTGGGGGATGCCTGGGAATCCCACTTTACTGTTATATTTAACCCGCAGCTTAGGCAGTTAGAGGAGAATATTGAGGATCTGCCTGTAGACCTATTTGCAGCTTCCCAATTAAGATCATGAATCTCAGTGTCTGAGGTTGAGGAGGCTTTAGAGAAGGGGATTTGTTTGAAAGCCCCAGGCCCTGACGGGGCACCACTTGATTTATTTAAAATGAATCCCAACCTGTGGGCACCTCTATTGACAAATGTCTTCAAAGCAGTAGTCATCGGCCTGGTGCCAATAACCTTGAAAGAGGCCATTGTGGTTCCTGTTTTTAAAAAGGGCAATAGGAGTGACCCGGCATGTTATTGGCCAATTTCTCTCATTGATGCCACAGTAAAAGTATGGGGAGGGTCATTCTTGCCCGACTAGAGGCCTGGGCATCTACCACAGGGGTCATATCATAAACACAACACGAAGGTCCTAAGTCAAAGCATAAACACAACGCCGCATGATGCTGTATGTGCAATCCCTTACATTTAAACTTAAAACATTATTGCATCACCAGGAAAAAAGATTAAAGGGTCTATCGGGCCACCCTTAATGGCGGAGCTTCGTCATGTATGACCCTGAGGGATCAGAGGCCGGGCCCCTACACTCGTGAGCCACCCGGCCCTACTGGGTGCCCGTCACGGTGATCCCTGTCAGAGGAAATCTCATGCCACTGGTGTGCATCCAAATAGTTCAAAAAGAAATAGAAAAAGTGCAGTGCAATAATGTGGTAGTGTACTAAAAATGACTACGTGGTCAAAAAAACAGTTTAATATGAATTGACCAGGTGTCATGTCTAAAAACCAAATAAGTCAAAAAATCTATATATGACTATTTCCCTGTCTTGGTCTGTCTAGGTCGACATGTTTCAGCCGATCTGGTTACTTAACCCGGCTTTCTTCAGGACCAGTTAGTTGATTAAAAAGAAGCTACTGCAGGATAAATTTGGTGAACGGTGATGTGAATCAAATTAAAGAAACTTATAAAAAGAGATGTGGTGTGGCCGAAGCCACCCTACCAGACTAGCATAATTGCGCTTAGCATTTGTGTAGTCACCTCTTCTTCTCTCCTGAAAAGAAAGGGTGGTAGGTGTCACACATAATTTGTGATGGGATTAGCATAACAAAACATACAAGCATCAGCGACTCGTGTTCAGTAGTACCAATCCTGAGTACTACTAACTTGAATATATGGCCACCAATTGGTCCACAAAGAGAACATTCTCTGAAAAAATGCAAATTTCAACTCACCCAGCGTTCTGTGGGAGGAAAGCCTCACCTCACCCGGCAGATTGCTCGGTATCGGAGGCACCGCTCTGTTAGAATAGGAACACAAGAGGGCGGGTTGTGACAACATACACCAACACTCCAAAGGTCCCTACATAAAGAATAACACTAACCAATCAACTCCTGACCCACAGGCCAACACACCCAATGCCTGACAAAACTGTGCCATGCACTCAATTCAGCTTGGAGTCTGCTAAGTAGTAACCACTCCAGATGTATAGTTTAGACATATTGTGGATAAGTCCACAATGTTACATTTTTGTCAAATGCTCAGGCCATACAAATCAAAGTTGTAGAAGAGCAACAAAAATTGAAGCGGTCAAAATTGGTGTTGAATTAAATTGAAATTGAAAAACAATGAAAAACATTGAAAAAATTGAAAAAACAGTCCTAGAGGTCCCAAATGACCCGAGGCCGATCATTACTGTTCACAATAACATGACAAACTAGGTCAAAGCACCTTACCTATCCGTCGAGACCTCAAACTGGACCTCGAGCAGTCTGGGAGGTCCCGATCACTACGAAGACGGCCCCTTATATAGTGCCTACGACCAATTTACTTTCGCGCCACATCGCAGGTGTTGTGAATCCAATTGCCACAGGAGGAGTCTTCGCAGCACAGCGCATGTGCGAACATCGCGTCGCCACTCTCATTTCATAGTATAATGAATACCGGGCATGCGTAGTGTAAATGATGGGGTGTGTCTCAGGGACCCATGAACAGTTTGCATTTACGCTACCACGCGGGTGTATAGTGAATTCAATTATCACAGGAGGAATCATCATGACACAGCGCATAAGCGAACACCGCTTCGCTACTCCCGTCTCTTAGTGTGAACTTTACAGGGCATGCGCAGTGTAAGACGTGCTGTGTGTCTCTCGGACACCGAAGTCTCATCTCACTGCGCATGCCTCAGCTCCCATATCATCGAGGACTGCACAGCAGCAACAATTAAATACACTTGCCACTGCTCCTGGCACATGCGCTCTAATACCAATGCAAAGTGTTATACTACATCAGAAAAATAAGAAAAATAAGAAAAATAGCGCGTTCCATACGGATAAAGCAGAACAGTCACACAGGTCATGACTAAGTCCAGTGTTGAACAAAGGTACACATAATCGATATCAGGAAAATGTAAACACACTTGCCACTGCTCCAGGCACATACGCTCTAGTACCCAAGTAGTTAAAGTGTCACCACTATTCAAAAACCAATATATTCGAGTAGACTGGGTAGGTACCATACCCTGCAGCTGACTGTCCGCGACATTCTATTTTTAGTGTGGAAAAACCTATTTTGTAATGTACCACAATATGTCGACATGAGGCATAAGGCATCCTCACCCTAAGGATGTAATAAAGGTTGCTATCTTAGTGTATTAACAAGTTGGTACTGACACTAATGTGTAACTAGGAGACTAAGACTGCCTGGTATTCTCTCAAAAATGGTCGTGTAGGGTCTGTGTGGCAAAGTGGCTATGTAAGGGGCAGTTATTGGCAGAGGGAGGGTATAGACAAAACAGGTCACCTGATGTCAGAGGTGTGTGCAACTGTGTATCATATAGAGTCTGTGTGACAGAATAGCTGTGTGTGGGGGACAATCCCCTCTCGTGGCTGATCACAAAGCGGAGTAAGGCAAGTCTGAATGTCTCGTAGACTCACACATGCTCAAGTAATCACCTTACGGTGAGCCATGGGTCAGCATTCAAATAGACGTCCATGGAATACTATCGTTGAGTCCATGTGTGTCCGTCCTCATTTTAAAAATCCATTTCTGTTCTTTGACGAATAGAAACTTAGAAACGTCGCTCACATGTGAGGGGATGAGCGGTCGTTCAAGCACAATCCATCTCATGTCGTCTGCTGTATGATGTTTAGCAAGGAAGTGGTCTGTCAGACAAGTGGACTGTTTTCTGCATCGGATAGTGCTCTTGTGCTCGCTGATGCGGAGCTTAATCTTCCTCGTTGTATGGCCAATGTAATGGAGAGAACAGGGACAGGTGATCATATAGATCAGGTTCTCTGAATTACAGTTCGTATGACTGTTCAGAATCCAGGGACGTGCCGTACCTACATCAACAGAAGTGGTTTTCGAGGTTTGAGGGCAGACACTACAAGACCCGCATGGGTAATGTCCCCTCACAGGTGGTAACGACCATAAGGTTTGATCGACCTTATGCATCAGCGAGCACAAGAGCACTATTCGTCAAAGAACAGAAATGGATTTTTAAAATGAGGACGGACACACATGGACTCAACGATAGTATTCCATGGACGTCTATTTGAATGCTGACCCATGGCTCACCGTAAGGTGATTACTTGAGCATGTGTGAGTCTACGAGACATTCAGACTTGCCTTACTCCGCTTTGTGATCAGCCACGAGAGGGGATTGTCCCCCACACACAGCTATTCTGTCACACAGACTCTATATGATACACAGTTGCACACACCTCTGACATCAGGTGACCCGTTTTGTCTATACCCTCCCTCTGCCAATAACTGCCCCTTACATAGCCACTTTGCCACACAGACCCTACACGACCATTTTTGAGAGAATACCAGGCAGTCTTAGTCTCCTAGTTACACATTAGTGTCAGTACCAACTTGTTAATACACTAAGATAGCAACCTTTATTACATCCTTAGGGTGAGGATGCCTTATGCCTCATGTCGACATATTGTGGTACATTACAAAATAGGTTTTTCCACACTAAAAATAGAATGTCGCGGACAGTCAGCTGCAGGGTATGGTACCTACCCAGTCTACTCGAATATATTGGTTTTTGAATAGTGGTGACACTTTAACTACTTGGGTACTAGAGCGTATGTGCCTGGAGCAGTGGCAAGTGTGTTTACATTTTCCTGATATCGATTATGTGTACCTTTGTTCAACACTGGACTTAGTCATGACCTGTGTGACTGTTCTGCTTTATCCGTATGGAACGCGCTATTTTTCTTATTTTTCTTATTTTTCTGATGTAGTATAACACTTTGCATTGGTATTAGAGCGCATGTGCCAGGAGCAGTGGCAAGTGTATTTAATTGTTGCTGCTGTGCAGTCCTCGATGATATGGGAGCTGAGGCATGCGCAGTGAGATGAGACTTCGGTGTCCGAGAGACACACAGCACGTCTTACACTGCGCATGCCCTGTAAAGTTCACACTAAGAGACGGGAGTAGCGAAGCGGTGTTCGCTTATGCGCTGTGTCATGATGATTCCTCCTGTGATAATTGAATTCACTATACACCCGCGTGGTAGCGTAAATGCAAACTGTTCATGGGTCCCTGAGACACACCCCATCATTTACACTACGCATGCCCGGTATTCATTATACTATGAAATGAGAGTGGCGACGCGATGTTCGCACATGCGCTGTGCTGCGAAGACTCCTCCTGTGGCAATTGGATTCACAACACCTGCGATGTGGCGCGAAAGTAAATTGGTCGTAGGCACTATATAAGGGGCCGTCTTCGTAGTGATCGGGACCTCCCAGACTGCTCGAGGTCCAGTTTGAGGTCTCGACGGATAGGTAAGGTGCTTTGACCTAGTTTGTCATGTTATTGTGAACAGTAATGATCGGCCTCGGGTCATTTGGGACCTCTAGGACTGTTTTTTCAATTTTTTCAATGTTTTTCATTGTTTTTCAATTTCAATTTAATTCAACACCAATTTTGACCGCTTCAATTTTTGTTGCTCTTCTACAACTTTGATTTGTATGGCCTGAGCATTTGACAAAAATGTAACATTGTGGACTTATCCACAATATGTCTAAACTATACATCTGGAGTGGTTACTACTTAGCAGACTCCAAGCTGAATTGAGTGCATGGCACAGTTTTGTCAGGCATTGGGTGTGTTGGCCTGTGGGTCAGGAGTTGATTGGTTAGTGTTATTCTTTATGTAGGGACCTTTGGAGTGTTGGTGTATGTTGTCACAACCCGCCCTCTTGTGTTCCTATTCTAACAGAGCGGTGCCTCCGATACCGAGCAATCTGCCGGGTGAGGTGAGGCTTTCCTCCCACAGAACGCTGGGTGAGTTGAAATTTGCATTTTTTCAGAGAATGTTCTCTTTGTGGACCAATTGGTGGCCATATATTCAAGTTAGTAGTACTCAGGATTGGTACTACTGAACACGAGTCGCTGATGCTTGTATGTTTTGTTATGCTAATCCCATCACAAATTATGTGTGACACCTACCACCCTTTCTTTTCAGGAGAGAAGAAGAGGTGACTACACAAATGCTAAGCGCAATTATGCTAGTCTGGTAGGGTGGCTTCGGCCACACCACATCTCTTTTTATAAGTTTCTTTAATTTGATTCACATCACCGTTCACCAAATTTATCCTGCAGTAGCTTCTTTTTAATCAACTAACTGGTCCTGAAGAAAGCCGGGTTAAGTAACCAGATCGGCTGAAACATGTCGACCTAGACAGACCAAGACAGGGAAATAGTCATATATAGATTTTTTGACTTATTTGGTTTTTAGACATGACACCTGGTCAATTCATATTAAACTGTTTTTTTGACCACGTAGTCATTTTTAGTACACTACCACATTATTGCACTGCACTTTTTCTATTTCTTTTTGAACTATTTGGATGCACACCAGTGGCATGAGATTTCCTCTGACAGGGATCACCGTGACGGGCACCCAGTAGGGCCGGGTGGCTCACGAGTGTAGGGGCCCGGCCTCTGATCCCTCAGGGTCATACATGACGAAGCTCCGCCATTAAGGGTGGCCCGATAGACCCTTTAATCTTTTTTCCTGGTGATGCAATAATGTTTTAAGTTTAAATGTAAGGGATTGCACATACAGCATCATGCGGCGTTGTGTTTATGCTTTGACTTAGGACCTTCGTGTTGTGTTTATAGTCTTACTTTGGGGACTGAAGGTAGCATAGTCGTTAAACTGGTCCCTATTAGACCCTTTTGTAGAGATTTTGTGTTATTGTCATATCATAAACACAATATGGCTGTAGGAGGGGGTTGGGTACCACTGAGCAATGTGTAACGTTGCCCCAGATCATTGGCAAGTACATGAGGGCCAGAAAGGGTGCAATACATGCTGCCTTTGACACCTTTAATCGGGACAAATTGTGGGCCCTGATGGGAAGAATGGGCGTTGAAGAGGTTCTCATCTCCCTCCTACGCAGGTTACTAGCTAACACCACAATTGTTATAAGATACGGCACCCAAGGGGAAAAGACCAAGCCGATTGTCTCCACAGAAGGTATTTGGAAAGGGTGCATTTTAGCCCCATTTCTCTTTTTAATCTACACAAACAGCCTAGAGGGTTTTTTATTAAATAAGGAGATTGATTTTCCTCGAATTGGTGGTAACCCTGTCCCACTACTATCATATGCAGATGACGCAAAGTTAATGGCAGCGACAGCAAACAGCCTCTAAAAAATAACTGAATGCTTTTACCGATTTTATGTCGACTTAAAAGTACATTTTATTAAATCTTACACCATGGTGTGTGGCCCCAAATCGACAAAAAACTGAAATTTTGCTGTAAGGGGCAAAAGAATTGAGAAGCTGAACAACTTCACTTACTTAGGGAACATATTCAATAACAAGATGAATTGGGAACTACTTATAACAGCAAGGGTGCAACACACAAGTAGGGCCATGGAAGGGCTATTTAACTTCACATGCAAACTAGGACACAAGCCTGAGAGAAAGTTTTGGAAAATAAATGTATAAAAAGGTTATTGATTAACCTGAATTACACCCCTACACTCTTTTATCATTAAGAACTGGGGTTAGAGTTCATAGAGGACCGTATAGGTAGCGCCCCTCTGCTCTAATGGGAAAAGTTTGGCTGGTTGATGAATTAATGTTCTCAAGGGAAGTAATTAAAGATTGTATTAATCTGGACAACGCCTTAACGATACCATGGCTCTGATTCATAAGAGACAAATTCCAAGAGATAAGACTGGGGCACTTTTATGACAACACTGAAAGTATCTCTATGAATGCGAAAGCCATTATCAAAGAGGCACAACCCTCTAGGGCCATTATACGCTACTCACAACACAAGGAGATGGGCCTCTCATGTTAGCCTCTTGGCCCACAGCAATTTTATATAACCTTTAATACCAATATACAGTTCAGATTTCTTTTAATCGGGTTTCGTTTATGCACTTTGCACTTTCTAGTGGCATTCCCGCGTCAAATATGGTGGGCCGATAAGCTCATGCCTTGCCCGTGTGATAATTCGGCAAACCAGAGCACTATGCACTTTATCTTATTCTGCCCCCTATACAAAGAGGTGAGAATTCTTTTTTAGCACCGCTTTTAAGCGAAATCCACCCCTGTACATATATTGATGGTTTTAACTTTATGCATACTTTGACCACTCCTGTTATTTGCACTGTGGTATCCAATTATATTAAAGGTACTATGGCTATCAGAAAGCGTTAGAAGCTTTAGAGACTGAATAAGATTGTTGGAATTGCTCATTGTCCATATTTACACTGCTGGAATTTTTCTTTTGTTCTGATCTGTGTAAATCTATGTTGTCCTAAACTTATTTACTGTATGTATGGAAATTTTAAACCATGGAATTTTATGAATTCTTTCTTTCTTATTCTATTTCCAGTTATATTTTACAAAGGTCTTCGAATATTTCTTAAATTGTAATGTTTTTATTTGTCAAACATTTATGGTTCATGGAATTGAAATAAAGTGATTCTTGACTGACTATTAAGCACCAAAACTACGCTAATGGATAAAAAAAATATCACTACACTGAAATGTAAAGAATGTAACAACTAAACCAAGGTTGTGAAATAGGACAAATGAATTAACTAAAACTGAAAATGCATGGAGTTAAATACATGGAGCTAAAGGGATGCAAATGACTATGATTAATATAAATCAATTAGAGCAACTATTAACCTACACATCAGTGTGAACCAATGTGGTGCAAACGATAAAAGTAAAAAATAAATCTCCCTGTCTCTACTAGTCTAACAGCTTTTAAACTCAGACTGCATGGAAGGATCCAGAGAGAAAGGCTTTCTATGTCATTGCATTGGGGTCAGTTTAAAAGGTAAAATTCTGACTACACAGAGTAAAATGTAATCAAGACTGTCAGGCTGGAATTCGTTTAAGCAATTCATTGATGGTGAGAGAACAAACAATAGAGTGCTTCAATGTCAAAGAAAATAATTGTCAACCAATAAGTCATGTTATTTAGAACAACTGTACTAATAAGCAGGGCCAGAGTGGGAATGGAAACTGGTCCTGGCAATTGAGGATGCGTGTAGAAAACACTGTAACTTTTGTTACAGGGGGCCGATATTGCAGCTTAGCTGCAAAACCGGCCCCCGGTAACAAAAACGGCTCCCCAGAGATCCAAAACTGGCCCCAACCCTGGTGGCGTACCGGGAAAACGCCTGGTGCCCAATATCTCCAGTCTGGCCCTGCTAATAAGGCAGCCATTCATTTATTACTATAGGGCAAAGGTCAGATTCTAGTTAGTTGTTGCACGTTCTGTGATTGTTTTGCATACCAGCCACACGCCGGAGGATTCACGGAGCTGGTTACCGGATGGGGTGACCAGTGGCTACTGATTTACTGTTGGCATACTACGACAACACCTGAGGGGCGACCAGGGCATATTGGAGCAACGCACACTGGGGTGAACAATTACAAACAATTGAGACCCCCTTTTCTGGCTACTATTGATGCTGAGTTCTACACATGAAAGGAAAAGGTCACTGATATAATACTGGGAATCAAAGACTGATCTCTACACATGTAGATAATATAGACGCCCCTCGGGACAGAAGTACAACCGAGACTAAGGATCAGAATCATAGGAATTTAGCCCTGAAGAAGTCGCTGTTTACTCTTTGGGATGCATCGAAACAAGTGTTGGCTAGGCTAAGGCTTTGGACACAAGTGCTTATGAGAGGAACAATAAATACTGGATATAAATCAAGCAGTGGATGAAGAGTGTCTTTTACATTGTCACTAATTTGTTTTGTACACTACGGGCGTGTGCATGGGAATTTTGTGGTCAGATTCTAGTTATACCACTGTAACATTAACTTTACATGGGAAACCTGACACACAGATTATATGTTCCACATAGTTTAGATATGGAAACAACTCTCTTAATAAGCATATTGACTCTTCAATGTGATTTTACCTTGCTGCACAAATGTCATCCCTTGCAGCCTGGTTTTAAGTAAATGCTTTTTTAAAACAAACACACAAGAAAAACACCATGGCATTAACCATATACACCTCAGTGCAGAATGTAATATACTGTTTATTACCATTGTTGAAGGTGGGTAGAAGTGACCCACTCTATAATATGCTATTTATTGCCATTGTGGAGGGCCGTGAGGGGCATCAGGACGCAGTCGAGGCTTCTCCTCTTGTAAGTCATGCCCCTCTCCTCCCTCAACAAGAGTAATAGTATCATATCATGCTGCACATTTGCATATATACAATATATTTGTATTTATGTGCACATTAAAGTCATGTGATATTTAGCCGAAAATGTCAGTTAAGATGTAACAGTTTAACCTAAAGAAACACTCATATTCAATAGTTGTAGTTAACTGAAGTAACCTTAACTTGCGCTTTGCCATGCACAGTGATGTTATCAATTATGTCATTTCAGTAGTCATCGGTGATGTTATCAATGATGTCATAAAATTTGTCATGAGTGTGGTAGTATGTGTAGCTATAAGTAATGCCTGATGAGAATGCAAAATATAGTTACTTCAATTAACTGTTGAACTTCAGTGTTTTTTATTACATTTTAACTGACATTTTCACCTAATTAGAACAGCACTTTAACCTTTGTTTGGTAAGTACATTTTTGAGGGGGTTTTTGTATTTGAAGGTTTTGGTAATTATTGCCAGACCTAACTATAACTTCAATTTAACCTTTGTTTTTTAAATGAAGTAACAATATAAAGAGATGTAATTTCAAGTAAGGCAGACCTACTGGCTTTGTCAAAAGATCAGAGAACGAACATTTAAAAGCTGACCTATTGGCTTTAAGAAGGATTCAGCACATCTACATATATAAAGCATACCTATTGGCTTTGTCAAAAAGTTACCAAAATAATTTATTAATAACCACATTGCAAAGTATTACGTTAAAATAATACACGGTAATGCATAATCATAACTGTCCAAACAAATCATTTAAAAAAGCATTTTCATTTCAAACAAACATAAATGTATTTTACACTCTTTAACACTTTACAGGTCACAAAATTAACCAACCTCAAGCACAGAGCCAACCACAATGTGTCCCTGCACTCCAGCTGAAGAGCATACAGCTTAAAATGATGATAAGCTCTCCTGGGGTCATGCATTCAATGGCCCAGGAGACTTATAGTTTTTATAAACTTCCCTGGGGGGCTGCTGTGATCCTTGCAGCCCTCAAGTCTTCTTTATATTGATGGTGGTGCCATTGCCCCTTCTTGGGGCACCATACCAAACGGACTATATAAAAACAAAGCCCCAGGAGGGAGCAGTAAATATAGTATGAGAGGCTTCCTTTTTTTTAACTGCTTTTGCTTGCATTAGCCATTATGGACTGCAGATCCAAAAGGATCTGAATGGCTGGCCATACTCTGTCCCTAAGTCTCAAACCTAACTCAAATGAAAAGACATATAAAGGGAGAGAATGAGCACACTACGATGACCATGCCTGTGTAACAGGGTCTCAAAGGGAGCCTGCCTGTGTTAAAAAACAATGTAAGTTCCATTTTGTTGCAGGAGACAACTCCACTCATGGAGAGTTGGGCACAAGTTATGGTCTCAGGCCGTGTTGGGCTGTGGGGTTTGGCTGTCTGGAGAGAGTTGGGGTAAGAGCCTTGCCAGACAAGAGCATAAACAGAAGCCAAGTCCCAAAAAAACCAATTTACAATATTTTCATAAAACCAGATGGCATTCACTGAACAAAATCAAAGATTAAAGTGGTATTATAGTTAGGTTTGGTAATACATTTTAACATACATGAGTTAGATTTGGTAATGCGATTTTAACATACGTTAAAAAAAAGAAATTTACTGTAAAACATCATTAAAATGCAGTTATAGTTAGAAAACAAAACTTGAAAACCACTTTAATTCCCCATTCACAGTTTACACAGCTAACTATAACTTGACAATAATGTGTATTGTCCAAAAGAAAACCGATTTTTCATATTTATCCATATTTAAAAATGAATGCAGATGTGAAAATATAAAGTTTTCTTTATTTATTTATCTGACAAATCAGTTAAAACTGAAATCTGGGAACCTTACCCATAAACCTTTACATCATTTTGAATAGAGTACAGCCTGGTATCAAGTGCACCAGTGGATGGTGAAAGTTATATAATGCATGCTTTATCTTCTAGTAAAGATTAGTATGGAAGCTGCACAGCTGCTTAAACAAGATACAGGCCAAATGCACTGGGTGTGGTTTGGAGGGGCATGTTTTGAATTAGGTTTTACCTTAAAGGTAAGCCTATTTCCAAAACAGTTTTCATATACTGCTATAGGCAAATCATATGTAAAGACATGATTTATAAGGTGTTGATGTTTAATTGTGGAAATTCCATGTTGATTTTCAATCACTGTTTATTGTACAAGAATATAAAATGTAAGTAAGAGTGGCACATTGAGACATGTATCTCTTCACAGTGTGATTGTAAGCATGTCTCTAAATTTGCATGTCATTCTTCTCATCTCAGCAATGCTTGTACTTTATTTTACCTACTACCTTATTTGTTCATTGGACTTAGCTATAGGTCTCTTATCATTATCTAATGCATACATGCTAACATTGATTCTAAATTGTGAATCTTGAAGGGTTTTTAAGAGGTTGATTCTATTAGGGTGAATGGAGTATGAAAACCTTTTTAGAGGGTGTCAGTGTTTTGAAAAATTGGTGACGCCATTAATGTCTGTGGAGGCATTTTGTGTGTTAAGCAGCTGAATACAAGTACAAAAGGCTGTCATCCACCACATTTTATTGAATTGACAGATATGCAACATTGCCTGCATGCAGGCAAATGTTATAGCCATTACCAGTTAATTGCTTTTAAAAGATTTGGCATAGATTTAACTTTTTGAATTCGTTTCTATTTACAAAGTCTAATGCACACTGTCACAAGTATTGGATGATGTCACCAGTGATATCATCAACAATCTCATCAATTATTTCATTTAAGGTGACATTAGTAATATGTGAGGTCATAAGGAGTGCATGATGGGGGCTCGAGTTATAGTTAGCTCACTGAACTATAACTGGTGAGTTTCTAGTGAAACTATGGGATAAAGAATAAACGGGTGATGTGGTCTGAAATGAGATGATATGTTATAGTTCATATGGTTGGTGAAAGACCTTGCTAAAGTACAGATGTTAGAAATTGGGTTTCTGGTTGGCATAGGTATGTACTCTTTAAAAGCAAGCACCACAATCCTATTCAGGGTAAGTCACAAACACACCCTAAATTAACCTGTGCACACCCCCTGCTAGCTTGGCACAGAGCAGTCAGGCCTAACTTAAGAGGCAATGTGTTAACTATTTGTGAAACAATTCAAACAGTAAAACAGTGAAAACACCACACAAAGAGATTCTACACCTCATTAGAAAATGTAAATTAAATTTAATAGAGAAAGCAAGACAAAAACAACAAACATCCAATAAGTAGAACTTGAGATATGAATTTTTAAAGAACAAACTGCAAAATCATGCTTAGAAGTAATAAGTGCTTATGTGGATTATCTAGCCACGCTGGACCAGAACAAAGTCAAAACCTCAGGCTGACCACAATGGTGCACAGCCACATCCAGGAACCCAATGAGGCATGCTGAACAATAGTACCTTAATCCTGGTTGCGTGGATCAAAGATGTGGGGTACAGTACAGCACTGCGTCGAAGTTTCCCGCTAAGTTTAGGCGATGCGTCGGTTTTCTTCGCATAACATAGGTGATGTGCCAGTTCTGAGATGTACTAGTTCAGAAGGTGATGTACTGTGTTTCTCCACGGAGTAGAGGCGATACGTCGATCTTCTCCATATAGTGGTGAAAATGTGATGGTTTTGAAGCAGCGGTTCCGAAGGCGGATCACTGGTTCTGAGTGCAATGCGCCAATCCAGTTGCCACAACTCCGGCGGAGTGTTGATTCTGTTCAGCAGAGGATATGTCAGTTCTCCAGGAACAAACACCTTAGGCCCACTTCCATGGGTCCAGGATTGGTTTGGCACCACTTGGTTGAGCACACTCACCGATGGCAGAGTCTAGATGTAAGGGCAGGATGATTGGAAGTCAGCTGTGTGCCTTAGACTTCAGATCAGGGTGACAGGCAGCTAGCCCTCAGAGCAACCCTGGGTTCTGGGTTGGAGAGATGCAGGTCCAGTCCTTCTCACTCCCAGGCAAGAGGACGTGTGCTTGAGTTGTTTATGAGTGCTTGCCTGGAGGCAGACAAACATTATGTACCACAAAATGTGCCTATAATCTCTGTAGAATGTTACTGTGGATAAGCTGGATGATAATTATGTCGAGCTCAATGTGCCTGCAATTTCTGTAGAATTTCCTAGAGATATGCTGATTATAGACTCTCTTGGGTTGATGCATTTTTTACCAAATTGTATGGAATAGATAAAGATCAGGTCAAACTGTGTTTCGAGATTGGATCACTTTCTCAGGGCTAAGATTCGAATCATGACATAGGATACTTCCAATTAAATAATTCTTAATTTTGAAATACTGTTTGAGAATTGGTATGAGTTACAAATATGATTGCATTATTCCTGTTAAGTGACAATGCTATAGGCTTATGCACTGGCTAATAACTAATACTAATGATACAGTTATGAAAGACATTGAATGTATGCAATGATTGTAGGCATGGTGCAAATGTACCTATGCGCACTGTTGAAGCGGTACCGTAGGGTCAAGATTTTGGTCGTTTTGCATGAAAAATTAAAGACACATAATGACCTGATAACAAAAGACAATAGCCCAGAGGTTGAGTGTTGGAACGATAAAGTTGTGAATTGGGTACTGTTAGACCTAGCACCTTGGCGTGAGTCTCCCTTCCACTTTTTGTCACTGTGCCTCATGTGTTTTTATGGTGTTGGCCGCTCAGAGCACTGTGCCACTGCCAACCAGTGCCACTGTGCAAGTGCCCTATGTAAATTGTATATGTTGGTTGGATTCCATGATTGGCTTATTTGGTTTACTGTCAGACCCCAATAAAGTGCACCAGGAGTGCCAAGGCGTGTAAATACAAATGCCGCTGGTGGGATCGCAGCACCGGTTGTGCCACCCACAGAAGCGGCCTGGTAAAATGTGTCTAGGTCTGCCATTGCAGAACCTGCGAGCAGTCTGGTACTGATATGCTGACTGGGCAAGGGCACACACTTGCCAGTCCCTCCACCTTCCCTTAACTTCATATTAGTCATATTAGTCACCCCTATGGTAGACCCAAGGGCAGGGTGCATTGTAAGCATAAGGTAGGACAAGCCCTGATGTGTGTGGCATGTCCTAATAGTGAACTACAGCCATTTTCGTTTTTCACTATTGTAAGACTACCCTGTTCTCATAGGCCAGAATGGGCTGTTAAGATTGTTACATCCTATGATCCTAACAGACCCAGGGAACATGGTAGAAAAGCGAGTTTAGTATGCCTGAACTCAGAATAATAAAGTACATCTATTAGCAAGGTTTATTTTAATGTTCTGTGTTCGCAAACGCCACTTTTAGAAAGATGACCTTTGCTTGCCTAACCATTTCAGCCCGCCTCTGCGTGATGTGTATCTGCTGTCTGGCTTGCGTGAGTGACAGGGCTGGGGAAACCCAGATGGGCAGGGTTAGGTAGCCTGGTGGCCCTGCACCCTGAATGAAGAAGCCTGCATCGCGTAAACAAAGTGCTCCAGAACTGGACTGAACTAGGCAAGGGCCCCCCTGGCCTGGGAGAACAAAAGAAATGTAGTATAAATTAACCCTGGGCGTAGTTCGCGTAGTCGCGCTTCGCGAAGCTTCGCGAAGATGTCATTGCACTACGCGACCTTCGCGAAGCTTCGCGAGCTTGCGTAGTTGCTTGTGGCAACCTGTTCGCGATGGCTTTTTCTTGTTCGCGAGCGCGGTAAGCATGTTCGGGGAACTGTTTGCATGCTCGGGGGATATATCTCGCGATCTTACCCATGCGGTCGCCAATGGGCGCGGCCATCTTGTTTTTCTATAGTCCCGCCCGCTCGCGATGCCTTATTTCCTGTTCCGGGTCGCGGATAGCGTGTTCGCGATGTGCATTGACGTGTTCGGGAGCGCATTTTACTTGTTCGCGATAAATTGTACATGTTCGCGAGAAATATCGCGCGAACTTACCCACGCGGTCGCGAATGGGCGCGGCCATCTTGTTTTTCACTCTATGCCATGTTTCTGGGCCTACTTTTGTATCCTCCCTTTATCTCAGCAATCCTTTGTCTTTAAAGCCTTTTTCCTGACTTTTTTTAGTTATTATCTATCTCTCTGTTTGCCTCAGTTTATATTTTGCATTTTATTTCTACTTTTACTGTGTTTTTGTTACTTTTATAAAGTTCTTTCTATCTTCTTCCCCCTAACTTTTTTTCCCCTTCGGACCTTTCTTTTCCACCTCCCACCCACCCCAGAACCATGGCCAAGGGCACACCAAGTCCCAAGGGCAAGGGACCTGCAGGCGCAGAGAAGCGCCGCCTGCCTTGCGGCAGAATGCGTCCTGCAGGGGTGCAGGCCCGGCAACTGTTTGGGGAGGAGGAGGTGGCGGCTCTTGTTTTTTTCATCCAGCGCCTCCTCCCCTTGACCTTGGCAGCAGGCGGCAGGCCCGGCTCCGGGTACGCTACCCAGGAGCGGCACCGTCGGTGGGCGAAGGTGCGCCGGGCCGTGTTCCGGTGCACTGGGATCCGGCGCACCCACAACCAGCTAGCTCACCGGTGGTCCGACATCCTGGACCGGGAGCAGGACCTGTTGGACCTGCTAGGTGTCGAGGTCATCGGGCTTGGTGAGTAACTGATTGTGTATATTAAATTAGATGAACAACAAGATTACTGCTGCGTGCCAAGCGTTGCTGGTATTACGTTCCAAAAAGCAAAATGTTCTTTGATTTAAGGACCCAGGTGCACGGTGGTACTCTTACTTGTTTGCAACGTAGTTTGCGCTAGCTTGTGCTGATGCTGATTATGTAAGAGTTTACTTTACAGAACTGAAGTTAGGTAATGCGATTTGCTAGAGAGACTCTAGTCCTTCCATTGTCCTACTGTGAAATAGTGGTGGATGGATATTGGATACTAGGTTTAGTTTGTTAGTAGTAGTTACTAATTGTTTTATGCGGTCTGCGTGACGCATCCTCTGTCACTGAGTGCTGCTTACCCCAGTCCTCCGTCGAACCTTTTGTACTTTGTTTAGTGTGTGGTAGGCTTAGCATGGTCAGTCAGTAGCAGAACTAGATCAGCATTATGCAACCAACCCACAATTTGTTGTATGTATGCACTAATGTATGCAACTATGCATGTGTCCTCCATCTCATCATCTATGCATTTGATGGCTGAAAAAAATTGAAGTGCAGACTTAGTGAACAATTGGCCCGTCTGGAATAGGTGGTGTAGGTCAGGTGGTACTTACTAGGCTTTGTTAGTATTTGGAATCAGAATGATCAAGGAACACTGGAGTGTTCATAAATAAGTAGACGATCCGTAAATGCACTAGGAAGCAGCCAGTAGTCGATCCTTCTGATTAGATAGGTCAATTTTATTGCACTTGTTGTTTCCTAAAATGTTCTTTGACTTATTGTTTTTCCAAATGATTTATTATTTTTCTCACAGCACTCCTTAATGTTGGTCTCTTTCTTTATTATATTTTACATGATCATCAGCACCACCCAGGGGCAAGAAGACGGGGTCGGAGTCGGCGGGGGAACCCCAGGACCTCTCCTCTACTGAGGCTCCTGCAGCTGGCCCCAGTAAGTCCTCCATTGGTTAGATTGACATTTATATTTCCCTAAATGTTATGTTACTGCATCTTTTTTTTCCCAAACTCTAAATTATGGTTCCACTTTCTGAATCTCTTTTTTACAAAAGCTTACTTCTTTGACCTTGACTATCTGTTTACTAATTCTGTTTATCCCTGCCTCGAAGTTGCTTCTAACTCCCTCTGCTATGACTCTCTGTGCTACTAATACTACTACTACTATTACTATTATTACTCTGTGTGTAGCGAAGCTTGCACAGTTGCCCACTCTTTAATAGAAGGTTTTCTTTGCAGCAATAAAACTCTGATTGACCAATAGCTCTAGCCACTGGGTCCTGTCCTTTGGGTTGTCCTCTTCAAGTCTTCTCAATGTTGAGGCTTTGACAATTACCACAAACAAAATGCCCAACCAGATATTTGACTAGTATTTTTGATCGGATAGTACATGATACTACTATTGTCTAGGATTCTGCAGAGCCACATACAGAACTATGCACAACAAAATAGGATGGTCAGGCGATTAGTCTTCTTTATAGTAACCCTAGTGCCCGTATCTTGGTTAATGGTATACTCTCTGACTCATTTGACATCTCGAGGGGTACTAGGCAGGGATGTCCTCTCTCCCCACTCCTGTTCGATTTATATGCTGAACCCTTTGCCCAGATTTTGAGGGATAGTGTTAACATCAAGGCATTTGCGTACAGGGGTTGGGAGAGAAAGGTGGCACTTTACGCCGACGATATTCTCATTTTCACCTCTGACCCGCATGAGGCCCTCCCAGTAATATTCAGGCTGGCATCGGAGTTTGGGATGGTCTCTGGTTATGAGATTAATGCTCTAAAGACTGAGATGATGACCTGGAACATCGATCAAAGTACCTTCGATTCTGAAATCCGGCCGGCGAGTCGGATGAGATACTTAGGTTTGGATATTGTATCTGACCTCGATCAGATTACTATTATTAATTTTTTAAAAATTGCAAAGGATTGTCGTAGGTTGCTCCAGTCCTGGGCCCATCTTCCACTCTCCCTACTGGGCAGGGTCAACCTTGTCAAAATGTCCATCCTGCCTAAGGTTTCTTTTTTGTTTAATGCGATACCTCTATGTTTTGATCCCGCCTCCATCAGGAAATTACAGTCGGATATTAGCACCTTTATTTGGGATAAACATCTGCCAAGAATCTCTTGGAAAAAAATTAGGAGACGTAGGGAAAAAGGAGGGCTTGCTGCTCCTGATCTCCAGGCCTATGCCTGGGCTTTCCAGCTTTCACATGCTAGGATTCTATTAAAAAGACCAGTAGGGGTTGGAGTGGGTTCCCTCTATTCAATGTTATTGGACGTAGAAGGTGTAAGTCAGTCAGGGTTTCTTTTTAAATTTGGAAACCCCAAGTTTTTCCAAAAAATTAAATTGAAAATTTTAAGGGGTATGGCAAGAATGTGGGCCCAGGTGTCTAAAGCAATTAAAGTTGGTTATTATGGAAGTAGGACACCTTTGTGGGGCCTTCCTGATGGTCCAGCATGGTTAAGGGATGCACTAGCTACACCTATGAGAGAGGCAGGGTTGGAGGAGTGGGGTAACCTATTTGTTGACGGGGACTTGTTACCCTGGGATTATCTTTGTACAAAAATTGGTCCACACTTCTCCAGGCTTAAATATCTTCAGATGTTGAGCTGGTCTCGTGCATACTCTGCTCAGCCTCCACATGGTGTTAAATATTCCTTGGGCGTATATAGCTATCTTATAACGCTTTTGGCAGATAAGCCACCTGCCAAAAAGGAAATTTCACTGTGGTATAATCTAATCTTGGAGGAAATGGACGGAACTTTTTCACTGCCGGAGGATCTTTGGTCTCAACATGTCATCAATTCCGATTTGCAACATCTTTGGAATTCGTCTTGTAAGATGTTGTGGGATATTGTCAAGCCTGCATGGTTACGCAGGAACCATCTTTTCACCATTCATCGAGCATACTACTCACCCCTTCGTCTTTCTAAATTCTCTGAGGGGAGTAGTGTGGCCTGTGCGAGATGTGGTTTGGTGGCTGCTTCTGACATTCATATGTTCTTTGATTGCCCACATTTGTCCTCATTCTGGGATGCCATTAGTAAGACTCTTTCACTTTCTGTTGGAGTTAACATTACCCTAGATTTAACATCAGTAATTTTTGGTTGCTACCAAGGGGTCCCCTCCTTGGCAAAAAAGCTTATTTTTTATGCTATCCTGCTAGCCAGGAGGGAGATATGCAGAAAATGGAAGGATTCTTCACCTCCTTCCATTAATGACTGGTATGCTTCTACTTTGCTGGTCTCCAAGCTGGACCTGGCCAGATCTGGTAATCCAGATACAAGATCTTTCTGCCACCTCCTGAATTGGGATCATTGAACATCTGGGGTTTTTTTTTTTTTTTTTTTTTTTTTTCTTTTTTTCCCCAGGTCCAATGATTATGCCATCATCCTCATTCCGGGGGTCACTTGTTTCATGGTGCTAAGTTTAGTACCTTGGCTGGACTTTAGCAATTGCTTATCTGGTAGCAAATTAGTGATCATTGAAGGTTGAAACATGTTGCTGAGGGGTGAGCCTTCCGTTCTATTACTGCCCCAACCAGTCTTGGCTACTGAGGCAGCACAATGTCTGTAAACCTACAAGATTGCATATTGAAACTTGCTTGGCAGATGAGGACAAAAAAAAAAAAAAAATAGGATGGTGCTGATGGGAGGTTGGATCTTACTGATCACACCTCAGTCCGAAAAACCCAGGATCCCCTAACAGACTAGCTATAGTGTCTCACATTAGGGTCCCACTCCCGACCCCCCCACGAAGACGATACACAATGTTGATGATGACGGAGACAGAGACAATCCAGAACATAATAACAAACACCATTTTGCTCACACACTTGTGTAAGTCCACTCCACCACACCAAATACCACAGAGTCTATGTGTAAGTTCAAAAGGTTTATTTGAAACAAGTATCAAACTCTGTACATCGTTAATATGAAATTTAATTTACGACAGCCATAGTCAATAAGCCAGCAAAAAGCCTAACATTAAAACAGTAAACATTTACAAGTGCATGATTGACAACAAGAACAAGAGCCAAGATCTTTATAATTGTGGAAGATCCCTCGCCGTAGAACGTAGAAATACTGGTTACATCATCTTGCATCCACTATGCTCTGTAAATCTCTGGTTTGTAGAAGGGAATCTTTCGCCTATGATATATGAGAAAAAAGCTGCGAGTTAGCCGTTAGATAGTATACTGGTGAATGATGCTAGCATTTTGCAGTCATGCCAAAAAGTGTAACATGTATGTGTGATGGCTAAGCAATATAAACTAAACAAAGTCAATATGTTGTTTTTTTTTCGACCTCTTCACTTGTACGCAACAGTCAAGCGGCCTTAAAGGCATCTATTGCACATGAATACGCTGGCAGGTATAATATGCACCAAAAGAGTAGTAGTCGACATGATGAATCTAAAAGGGTTACTCATGGCTCAGGCTAACTTTCAAAAGAGTAGAGTAGGACTAGATGACCCTAGGAAGTGGAACCATATCCTACTAGTGTCTGTCTACTGACTGTACTTACTGTCTAGTGCTGATGTATGTTGCATCGCATTAACTTTTTGTTCAATGTTCCAAGTGAACACTTAAAATAGGGGGAGGTTTACAGGCATCTAAAACATTTTTGATGCTTTTTTCTAGGCACACTACCATCCACCAGTGCCGTCGGGGCCAGCGATGCGGCCATTCCGGAGGGGGCAGGCGAACTGGCGGCACCTGGTCCTGCAGGAGACACAGAGCCCAGGGGGGATCCAGCAGCAGTGGCCGGCGGCGGTAAGTTATATTCATTACTTCTTGACATTACAGCTAGATGGAACTGTGTTCACTATTTCACTGTACTGTGCGACATTATACAACGGTTGAAGAAGACACCCTTTACGTAGCATTACCAGCGTGAGTAGAGTAACCAATGGCCTCTTCTATTTGACTCCAAAATCAGCTGTGAATGTTTTATGGAGAAGACAAACTCAGATCAGATGACCTTCATGGATGTGTTGAACATAGAGGGAAAGCACTAAGGGTGGAAGGACGGGCGAGATAAACAATATGAGTGACCGGCAGAGAAGGATATGTTGTTGGAAGCATGTATAGGAGTCTGATAGTAATAAGATCAGATGCATGGGTTGTTGAAGGATGGGTGGAAGGTGAAAGAATGCCTGCCTGGGTGGGTGACACAGTATGGGTGGATAGTACTAGATAGCAAGAAGAATCAGCGGTGTTTTTGGTTCAAACTCAAAGCCAAGGCAAGGAAGGAAGGAGCAGAAGCATGGGTGTTTGTTGGTGAAACCAACTAAGGTTTGTTAAGAGATATATACAAAAGGATAAACGTTTACTTTAATGGATGTATGCCTGGATGTACTATCACCAAGAGACAGTATAGGTGGAAAGTGTCACTGGAGATTCTTACTTTGAAGAAAATGTAACAGAAACTGCGCGACAGTAGCAAAGCCTAGAGGAATCAAGGTAGTATTATGAGCATACAGTACACTTGCAGTACTTTGCAAGCACGTCATATATTATCAAGCGGAAACCCCTTCCTCCCACTCTGGGGACCACTCCCTACCTATTATTATTAATGTATTTTCGATTGGGGCAGCCAGCCTGCAAAGGGTGGCCTATCTGTTGTTTAATGTTTATGTATATTGGTTACACAAGCAATGAAAGCAAAGTACCCTCTGCAGTAGCGGTTGGTGGTGGGATTGTTGGCGGGCGGCGACATGGGGAGGGGACGGGTGGGTGGCACTGGCGAGTAAACTGTGTATTACTGTTACGGCCAAATACAGGTAATCAACATAAAAATAAATAAAACTATTTTCAAGGTGCGCACTGCACCGCCGAATGCGATGCAGTGTGTGCTACTGTGTGCAGCAATGTTTTTTTTTTAATGTATTCTTTAATTACCTGTGAATGTCCTTAATCCATCGTTTACTATCCCCACCCTGCACCTTCCCACGTCACCGACCGGCAGCACTCCCACCACCGACCGCTACCGACCTGATGTCGTATATCGTATTAGCACTAGCAGCATCTATAATATGAATATAAGCAATGATCGTTGGATCCGATAAATAAATAATCAGCCTTTTTGTAGTACCCATGGTAGGGTGTAAGTGAAATTGTGCATGCCATTTGCCCTCATGTAACAGAGTATGACCAGTGCCAACGGCCGTAAGGCGTCAGACAAAAAGATGAGCTTCCCCACCTGCAGACAGTAGTAGTAAATAAAAGTAACGTGAGTCTGCATCATCATGTGGCTCATATCTGTTTCTCTTGGGTGCAAGCTTAGCTGATGGACCTGGCATGCCGCCTCCAACAAGGTTATGTAATTGGGCTAAACTACAGATAAGAACAGCACGACTGGTGTACCGCAGTACATACATAGTACGATTATATTTATAAATAATGTCTGAAACGGTCACAAATGTTAGAGTCCAAGGAAGTAGGATTAGAGATACTTACCCCAGCACCAAATCCCAAATGTTATGAACTGTGCTTGCTAGTGATACTGTGACACTATGTGTTGAATGATTTTAGTGTTCCTGTTTTGCTAAGAGTATTGGCTCCAACATGTTCTTTTTCTTTTTTGATATAGATGATACTCCTTCCAATAAACCATCAAGGAAGGAGTTGGCCGCTAGGGCCCGGCGCCGGAAACTGGAGGCCATCTGCGAGCATTATCGCCGGCTGGTGGCTCAGGAGGAGGAGGAGGAGGAGGCGGCTGAAGCTGCAGCCTCCTCCAATGCCCCGGGCCCCAGTCAGGCCCGGCCTCCACTTTCACGGCGCCGTGGTCCGGCATTTGCCCGCCGCCGCGCCTCGATTTCCAGCACTGCTGCCCCCCACCCTGGAAGCAACTTTAGGGCATTTCGCCGCCAGCTGCTCCGCCGGATGGCCCGCTGGGAGGAGAACATGGAGGAGCGGGTCAAGATCCTGGTGGACAAACACCTTAAGACCCGCCGACAATAGAGGACCTCGTCGTTTGCCCCTTTTTTAATTCCTTTTGTTGGTGGGTGGGTTTGTGGGCGTTGGGGATTTCAACGGACATTGGGACTTTGGACTTTCGTTTCGTTGGGGTTAGGGAGGGGGGTGGGTTAGGTCAGAGCGGGATAGTTTATTTTTGTTAGGGGATATTAAAAATATACTTACTATTTATTTATATGATGTTAATGTTTTTTGTGGTGGGTTACAGTTTTCCGAATTCAATGTAAGTTACATGGTTGTTTACTTTGTTTCCGTGCTGCTGCATGCCCACAGCCAGTGTTTGATTTAAAAGATCTGCCGATTTTGTAACACACAAACCGATAGATGCAGTACCCCTCACTGAGTTATTTTTAATTGTCATAGTACTGTCAGTCTCTCCTCCTAGTCCATACCTCCCACCAAACTTATCTTACCTGTGATTGATGATGAAGTTCGGCACACTGATGGCTGCATGGTTGGTTTCCCAAATTGACGGAGTAGATGCCATTATAGTGGTGGTAGTAGTAGACACTGGCAATAGCGTTTGAAAAAAGAAAGAGAAAGTCACTTGACTGAGACTCAGGGAGGAGGAGTGGAACAGAACACAAAGTAAACTACAGCATGGGTGGTCAAGCAGAAGAAGATCCTTGCCCTGCCTTAGTTGAAATTCAATTACTGTTGCTTTCACCACATCTGCCCCAGCAAGCGTGTGATCAATTGGTGTACATAGTCATCACATCACACCTCAATATAAATCACACAGCCCGGGGGAAGAGGGTTAGGGATTGATGATTGGATGGGAAGTGGGGTTTTGGGAAAGGTTTGAGAAAGAAAAACAGACAATATGCATGGACACAACAAAAGTAAAACACAATCTTGTAAGACGACCATGATCCATTATCAAAGAAATCAAAGTATGAAGTGAGAGAAAGCAAATGCATGCATGCTGAGGAGGATAACTTGATGGTTAATGAGATAATGAGTTGTACTATAACTACTATGACCCAATGAGACAGTACAGTCAGGGACGAAATTGAAATTTTGTCTTGCCTGTCTGACGCCCTCAGAGCTCAGACCGAACCCAATTACCTGCTCTACCGGGCTTACTTTCATTTTTCAAGCTAGCTAAGGAAACTAAAAAAAAGTTGGATCAATTAACAAACAAACCACAACACACAGTCGTAATGATTAAAGAGAAAAAAGCAAGCAAATAAATGTAAAGACGAATGATGATACTAAAGTTACTGTATTATCCTGGTCCAAATGAGGAGTTGCATCATTCTCGTCATTCTTCTTGGTCCTCCCTTCCATGGACACTCCGCACATCAATCTTGGGTATCACTGCCTGCCTGATGCGTATTGGTAAGGTACGTGTGAGTCGTTTCTCCCACTGTAGCACAGGGTAAAGGGCCGGCCGGCCTGTAAGTGTAGATGGAAAAACAAACGGGGTATTGAAAAATTACAGCCTTTACAACAATAAACTCAATTACAGTGGAGTGCAAGACAACACTCTGGAGAGAACACTTTCAGACTGAGGCAGCTTGGATAGGCTACATAGTGTGTCTACTCTACAGCAAGCATTAAGGTACAACAACAACGGGACAGGATTCAGGAGCCAGCACAGCCACAGAACAGGAGAACCGCGGCACAGGCCAGGCACCCTACCCCTTACTTACATTTTGACCGAGCCAGAGAAATGTCAAATGCACTGCAGCAACCTAGAATTTTCCCAATGAAGTGACTAAATCAATGCGCCACTGTCCGTCATACCACTACACTCTACTCCAGTCCACACCACTACAAGGACATCTACCCTAGGTCTGCTGTGGTTCTTGTTCAAACTTTTTACCTTTTATGTCAGCCCATGAAACGCCGTTATTCCATAAATTTTCTCCAATCCAACTGACTGTGTGCAAAGATAGTATGCTCAGCATCCTCAATGATGGTGACCGTGTGGTACGTATTCTCCAACACCAACTCAGTCTGTAGTGACTGATTAAGTTTATAATATATTCCATATTACCAAATTGCAACGGATATTGGCCGGCACCTGCAGTGGTAGGAGTACAATGTGGTCATTATTAAACAGCAAGGAAACATTAACTGTCACCACACCTGAGTCACTTGTACTTTGTCGGTAAACTAGTATAGTTCTACTTCATGGCATGCACAATTCTTCGTAGTCAGCCAGCATCCAATGCAATGCATGCCACCATCATTCACAATAATCACTCATTACCTGTCTTGGTGTTCTCTTTGGCTGTCTGATCTGATGCCTGCCTAGCCTTCTGCCAGTCAGTGATGAGTTTCTTTCGGATTGGAAACAAAATGGAATATAGGTGGAGTCACGTTTCACTTCTTATGGAGGGACTGTTAGAGGCAACATGTATTGTACTATTCTCCATCTCCATCCAATGTCTGACTTGCTTGAAATGTACTTAGGGAGAGTAAGGAACATGGAGCAGGACCCTGAGGAGTGGAGTGGACAGTTATGCACAGACGTGCAACTCCAATAGGGAAATAAAAAAAGGAGACTGTTGATGGCTTTGTTGTGAATGTAGATTTTGAACCAGAAAAACAGATACACACAGTCACACACAAATAAAGGAAGGGAGAACAATTTGAAAGCCTACTTGCCAGGGAAGAGGAGCTCGTCCTCAAACTCTGGTGGTTCGGACAGCAGTACGTCTAACAATCCACTACTTATGTCATCAAAGTCACTCTCCTCTTCCTCCTGTGATTCACGTATTTTGTACTCCGGTGGTATAAAGTGTTGATTCATTTTGATCATGGTTAACCTCTCAACACTTTTGGGCGAGAGACTGGTCCTTTTGACAGTAACAATGGCACCAGCAGCACTGAAAACACGCTCTGAAGAGACACTTGCAACAGGGCAAGCCACATACTTTATTGCCAGCCTGCTGAGCACTGGCCATTGGCTTCTTTTCCCATACCAATACACCAATGGGCTTTGCTCCATGTAGACCTCTGTTGTGTCATCTAGATAGGCCTGAACCATCCGCTCAATGTTCAGGGGTGCTCCGATTTCCTGGGCCTCTTTTGCCTTTGCATCAGTCATTGATGTGCAATACCCTTTCCGTAGAAACCAATCACCTGCCGTTTTTGGAAATGTGCCTGATGATCCTGTTGGTGCTGTTGATGTTATTGCTGCTGGCAGTGTTGACTGCTGGGAGGCAAACGCACTGCTCTTGGCTTCTGAAGTAGAACTTCGTTCTGGGTGCCCTGCAGTACTTTTTCTGACCTGGAGGGGCGGGCCTTTAATGAAGATCCTTTCGTTTTCAAACTCAGTGGCTTCCTCAGCTATCCAAGTTTTGTACTGGGCAACATTCACTTCTGAAAAAGGAATGACTTCATTACTGCGCAGCAATAATTTGTAACGTGGATCCAAAATTGAGGCAGTAATGTAATGTGGATCTGACAGAATGTTATTTTGAAGCCTTGTATTGTGAGATAAGCGAGCGGATAAGGTGTCTGCCAAAGAATGTGCTTCTACTTTGTCATCCACATCTGCGTACATTTCTGCCACATCCTTCAGCTGTTGCTCTAGCATGTACAACAATGGGATAGCTTGGCCCATAGTACAGTCCTCCCGGCTCACTTCACGGGTGAAGACCTCAAAAGGAAGTAGCATCTCTGTCAGGCTTTTGACAAGGTCCCATTGGGTCATCTCAACTCTCATGCCTTTCACTGTAGGATCCCCTGACCTTTTCATGACATAAGCATTAAGTGGTATGTACTGCTCAAACAGACGCTCAAGCATGTAATACGTTGAGTTCCAACGTGTTGGCACCTCTTGGATGAGTGCTTTGACTGGCATTTTATGCTCACGTTGAATCACCCTCAGCTCCTTCCGGGCTTTAAAAGAATGGTTGAAATGTGTGCATATTCTTCTGCAGGTGGTCAGTAAGCTGCTGACTTTGCTTTCATTTTTCAGAAAGTCTTGCACAACAATGTTAATGCAGTGTGCCAAACATGGCACCCTGAAATACCCACCATCTTTCATGGCCCGAACTACATTACTGCCATTGTCCGTGGCAACAAAACCAATGGTAAGACCTCTTGGTCGCAGCCACTCCAACACCTTGCTGTTAAACTCATCCAAAATGTTAGCAGCAGTATGAGATTTCTCCATTGCAAACATGGCTACAGTTGCATGTTTGCGAGTGTCTTTAAAAATCTCAGCGGTGTCAACAACGCCGTCAGATATCTTATCTTTAACACCCGAAAAAGAGACCCAGTGTGCAGTGATGCACATGTAATCAGTGGCTTGGCAACTGGTCCACATGTCTGTTGTCAGGTGTATACTCTGAACAGCACTCTGTTTTAAGGCTTTTCCAAGCAATTCCAGCACGTCGTGATGTAGTGCTGGAACAGCAACTCTTGCAAAATAGTAGCGGCTGGGAACTTTCCATTTTGGGCAGATGGTGGTCACAAACTCAAGAAAACCCACCCCTTCAACAAAAGAAAAAGGGAGAAGGTCCAGTGCTAACATTTTTGCCAGCTTAGCATTGTACAAACGTGCTATTGGGTGATTGCGTTCGTACTGCCCCTCCGGCCTACTAAACATGCTAAGAATGGTAGGCTGCATGGTATTCCTTCCTGTGGTCGACGTCGCACTTTTTGGCCCAGCAGTACTCCTTGGTGTCTCAGGCTGGCTCTTACTCTTGTGCCAATGAGATGTGGCTGAGGATGTGGGCGTTACCACTGCAGTGCTGGGGACAGGGCTACTTTGTGTACCACTAGCACAGAGAATGTCTCCCTCTTCTTCCTGTTCCACCGTGAGCGGACTTTCTACTCGTTTATGCCCAACAGCAATGGCTCCAGTTTTGATGAGCCTAAGGTGCTCCTCCCACTGGATTGCGTGGTGTTTTTTCAGATGGGTCATTTGGCCTCCGGTACCATAGTTTGTACCAAGCTTTCCACGGCTAACAGAGGAATGACAAACGGAGCATACAGCAATGTTCTCCTCCTTTGGGCTAACCGTAAAGTAGTCCCACACTGGGGAGCTTAACTTTTGTCTCCTGCTGGAGGTGCCACTCCCACTTCCAATGCCGGATGAACTGGAGGGTGTGTGTTGAATTTGACTCTGTGCAGGACCACTACCTACTTCTGCTGAGGTGGTGCTTGTTGTGCTGGATGTAGGACGCTGCCGGCCCTTTGCTAATGTAAATATGGAAGCTGGAGGTCGTGTTGGTGTTACCTGTGTTGGAGGTATGCGTGCTACATCCCTCGCATCCATTTTGGATAATGTAAAAATGTTGCTCTCCATCTCCTCAGGCCCGGGAGTGATGTTTGTGATGACTGGCTCATCATCATCATCAACCTGCTCTTCTACATCAACATCCATAAGTGTAAGGCTTTCTGGAACCTTCCTTTTGCCATGCCTGCTCTTGTGATGTGTTTCCCTCTCAGACTCTGTTTGTGGCTTCCAAGTGACATCTAGATCATCAGAAGGGGGGCTTGGTGAAGAACTTGATGTACTAACCCTCCTTTTCCTTGCTGGGGATTTAAAAGCCAATGCAACTTCTAAAGGAGTGGCTTCCTCTTCTTCCTCTGCATGAGGCTCAATTTCCTGAACTGCCCCTACTTCAGGAGGAACAGCTACTATTGCGGGCGGTAGCTGCGGCTGTTGACCACTTATCTGCTGTGTTGATGATGTTCCCTCCTGCGTTGATTGTGTACTACTTTGAGATAGCGATAAGTTTAGTTCAGGCTCAGCATCACTGCTTTCTACCATAAGGCTGGCTACCTCTTCCACACTCATCTGCTTGGGCATGGGTTGGTGGGTTGGGCCCACTGATGTGGAGGTGCTGCCCCCAGCTTGCCCCCCCCGACACCGCTGCTGCAGGCCTCATTTTTGTTGAACCAAAAAAGGTTTTGGGAGGCACACCAGACTTAAGTGACACTTCCTTCTTCTTCTGTTCCTTCTTCTCCATGGCAACTTTCTTGGTACCGGAGGACCTGCTACCTGCTTTCTTTGGGGGCATCTTCAACAGATGTCAAAACAGCACTCAGTTGCACAAGTTGCAGAGATGCCTGGTCAGGTCACTGACACGTCACGTTGTGTACACTACAGCAGCAGGACGTCGGTCTGGCACCACAACAGTGGATGATGATGACACACCTCTGTGTTTTGTGCACCTAAAAGCAAAAAAGCCAGAAGAACATCAGTCAAAAGATCCATAATATAATATATAATTTATTAGTGTCTCGTGGGTGGTCATCACAATTATTAAATTTCATGCAGTCAGTGAACAACATCAACAGTATAGCCAGCCATTAAGAGACTGACAAGGCCAGGGATCCTGTTGTATTTGTACTGTGTAGTGTACACTTAGGAAGAAGAATAGCAAGGAAAAAAAAACCGCCGTGATGATTGCTGAGTTGTACCCCTGGGCCTACTGTACGACTAGGCCACAAGTTTGGACGCCTATGGCAAAGGCACAATGCATGCCTTCCTAAAATGGCCGCCACACACATGCCCAGCTCACCCACCACAATAACACACAAAAAGTGATTGGAAAGGACAGGAAGAGGAAGTTGTAGTGTCTGTGGAACTTAATCCCTCTCATAAAAATGTTTTCCAGACAAATAACAGCTTCTCCCTGCTCCAAACCTACAGCTCAATGACAGCCTGAGGAGTTTTTTGTGCAGAAATGCACAAAAAAGCGTTTTCGAGAAGGGTCTATGTTGCTCGCGAGATATTGTTTGCCAGATTGCAAAAGCTGCGTGTTCGGGATCGCGAACTGTACAAAAAGGCTTTCTCGCGTGCGCGAACACGCATATTGCGAGCGCAAAAATGACGAAAACTGTAAGTCCGCGTTGTCGCGCTGTGCAGAGTTACCGAAAGTTCGCGAGCTGAATCCCTTGCCTTAAATGCAGGCCAAAATAGCCCAATTTGTTTAGCACACACCCAAAAAATGCTATTGCACCCCAAACACACCTTTTGCAACAAAATCCAAAGCCATCCATGGAGTAAAGGAAAATCACCAGACAACACCAACTGTACATTCAAAATCACGCACCACAGCTTGGAGGCTGACTACCTCTGGGCCTAGTGGAAGACTACTAGGCCACAAGCTTGGAACCGGATGGCAAAAGCAAGCACACTGCTTGGATGGCTTCACAAAATGGCCGCCACACACCCACAACAACCACAAGAAATGGGAGACAGTCAATGGACGCCTATGGCAAAGGCACAATGCATGCCTTCCTAAAATGGCCGCCACACACATGCTCAGCCCCCCCACCACAATAACACACAAAAAGGGATTGGAAAGGACAGGAAGAGGAAGTTGTAGTGTCTGTGGAACTTAATCCCTCTCATAAAAATGTTTTCCAGACAAATAACAGCTTCTCCCTGCTCCAAACCTACAGCTCAATGACAGCCTGAGGAGTTTTTTGTGCAGAAATGCACAAAAAAGCGTTTTCGAGAAGGGTCTATGTTGCTCGCGAGATATTGTTTGCCAGATTGCAAAAGCTGCGTGTTCGGGATCGCGAACTGTACAAAAAGGCTTTCTCGCGTGCGCGAACACGCATATTGCGAGCGCAAAAATGACGAAAACTGTAAGTCCGCGTTGTCGCGCTGTGCAGAGTTACCGAAAGTTCGCGAGCTGAATCCCTTGCCTTAAATGCAGGCCAAAATAGCCCAATTTGTTTAGCACACACCCCAAAAATGCTATTGCACCCCAAACACACCTTTTGCAACAAAATCCAAAGCCATCCATGGAGTAAAGGAAAATCACCAGACAACACCAACTGTACATTCAAAATCACGCACCACAGCTTGGAGGCTGACTACCTCTGGGCCTAGTGGAAGACTACTAGGCCACAAGCTTGGAACCGGATGGCAAAAGCAAGCACACTGCTTGGATGGCTTCACAAAATGGCCGCCACACACCCACAACAACCACAAGAAATGGGAGACAGTCAATGGACGCCTATGGCAAAGGCACAATGCATGCCTTCCTAAAATGGCCGCCACACACATGCTCAGCCCCCCCACCACAATAACACACAAAAAGGGATTGGAAAGGACAGGAAGAGGAAGTTGTAGTGTCTGTGGAACTTAATCCCTCTCATAAAAATGTTTTCCAGACAAATAACAGCTTCTCCCTGCTCCAAACCTACAGCTCAATGACAGCCTGAGGAGTTTTTTGTGCAGAAATGCACAAAAAAGCGTTTTCGAGAAGGGTCTATGTTGCTCGCGAGATATTGTTTGCCAGATTGCAAAAGCTGCGTGTTCGGGATCGCGAACTGTACAAAAAGGCTTTCTCGCGTGCGCGAACACGCATATTGCGAGCGCAAAAATGACGAAAACTGTAAGTCCGCGTTGTCGCGCTGTGCAGAGTTACCGAAAGTTCGCGAGCTGAATCCCTTGCCTTAAATGCAGGCCAAAATAGCCCAATTTGTTTAGCACACACCCAAAAAATGCTATTGCACCCCAAACACACCTTTTGCAACAAAATCCAAAGCCATCCATGGAGTAAAGGAAAATCACCAGACAACACCAACTGTACATTCAAAATCACGCACCACAGCTTGGAGGCTGACTACCTCTGGGCCTAGTGGAAGACTACTAGGCCACAAGCTTGGAACCGGATGGCAAAAGCAAGCACACTGCTTGGATGGCTTCACAAAATGGCCGCCACACACCAACAACAACCACAAGAAATGGGAGACAGTCAATGGACGCCTATGGCAAAGGCACAATGCATGCCTTCCTAAAATGGCCGCCACACACATGCTCAGCCCCCCCACCACAATAACACACAAAAAGGGATTGGAAAGGACAGGAAGAGGAAGTTGTAGTGTCTGTGGAACTTAATCCCTCTCATAAAAATGTTTTCCAGACAAATAACAGCTTCTCCCTGCTCCAAACCTACAGCTCAATGACAGCCTGAGGAGTTTTTTGTGCAGAAATGCACAAAAAAGCGTTTTCGAGAAGGGTCTATGTTGCTCGCGAGATATTGTTTGCCAGATTGCAAAAGCTGCGTGTTCGGGATCGCGAACTGTACAAAAAGGCTTTCTCGCGTGCGCGAACACGCATATTGCGAGCGCAAAAATGACGAAAACTGTAAGTCCGCGTTGTCGCGCTGTGCAGAGTTACCGAAAGTTCGCGAGCTGAATCCCTTGCCTTAAATGCAGGCCAAAATAGCCCAATTTGTTTAGCACACACCCAAAAAATGCTATTGCACCCCAAACACACCTTTTGCAACAAAATCCAAAGCCATCCATGGAGTGAAGGAAAATCACCAGACAACACCAACTGTACATTCAAAATCACGCACCACAGCTTGGAGGCTGACTACCTCTGGGCCTAGTGGAAGACTACTAGGCCACAAGCTTGGAACCGGATGGCAAAAGCAAGCACACTGCTTGGATGGCTTCACAAAATGGCCGCCACACACCCACAACAACCACAAGAAATGGGAGACAGTCAATGGACGCCTATGGCAAAGGCACAATGCATGCCTTCCTAAAATGGCCGCCACACACATGCTCAGCCCCCCCACCACAATAACACACAAAAAGGGATTGGAAAGGACAGGAAGAGGAAGTTGTAGTGTCTGTGGAACTTAATCCCTCTCATAAAAATGTTTTCCAGACAAATAACAGCTTCTCCCTGCTCCAAACCTACAGCTCAATGACAGCCTGAGGAGTTTTTTGTGCAGAAATGCACAAAAAAGCGTTTTCGAGAAGGGTCTATGTTGCTCGCGAGATATTGTTTGCCAGATTGCAAAAGCTGCGTGTTCGGGATCGCGAACTGTACAAAAAGGCTTTCTCGCGTGCGCGAACACGCATATTGCGAGCGCAAAAATGACGAAAACTGTAAGTCCGCGTTGTCGCGCTGTGCAGAGTTACCGAAAGTTCGCGAGCTGAATCCCTTGCCTTAAATGCAGGCCAAAATAGCCCAATTTGTTTAGCACACACCCAAAAAATGCTATTGCACCCCAAACACACCTTTTGCAACAAAATCCAAAGCCATCCATGGAGTAAAGGAAAATCACCAGACAACACCAACTGTACATTCAAAATCACGCACCACAGCTTGGAGGCTGACTACCTCTGGGCATAGTGGAAGACTACTAGGCCACAAGCTTGGAACCGGATGGCAAAAGCAAGCACACTGCTTGGATGGCTTCACAAAATGGCCGCCACACACCCACAACAACCACAAGAAATGGGAGACAGTCAATGGACGCCTATGGCAAAGGCACAATGCATGCCTTCCTAAAATGGCCGCCACACACATGCTCAGCCCCCCCACCACAATAACACACAAAAAGGGATTGGAAAGGACAGGAAGAGGAAGTTGTAGTGTCTGTGGAACTTAATCCCTCTCATAAAAATGTTTTCCAGACAAATAACAGCTTCTCCCTGCTCCAAACCTACAGCTCAATGACAGCCTGAGGAGTTTTTTGTGCAGAAATGCACAAAAAAGCGTTTTCGAGAAGGGTCTATGTTGCTCGCGAGATATTGTTTGCCAGATTGCAAAAGCTGCGTGTTCGGGATCGCGAACTGTACAAAAAGGCTTTCTCGCGTGCGCGAACACGCATATTGCGAGCGCAAAAATGACGAAAACTGTAAGTCCGCGTTGTCGCGCTGTGCAGAGTTACCGAAAGTTCGCGAGCTGAATCCCTTGCCTTAAATGCAGGCCAAAATAGCCCAATTTGTTTAGCACACACCCAAAAAATGCTATTGCACCCCAAACACACCTTTTGCAACAAAATCCAAAGCCATCCATGGAGTAAAGGAAAATCACCAGACAACACCAACTGTACATTCAAAATCACGCACCACAGCTTGGAGGCTGACTACCTCTGGGCCTAGTGGAAGACTACTAGGCCACAAGCACACACATCCAACAAAGGTAAATCACACACACACACCAACAGTGAAATACACCACAGCCACGTTTAGCATTTCAATCCTATGCAATCCATGCCCTACATGATGTAGAAATTCTACAGACACCACAAAACATGGACCCATGGGTACCCTACTGGCTGAAATTGCAGAGAAAAACAACTAGGCCCATATTGAAAGTAGTACAGGCCACCCACCACAACAATAATTTTTAAAAACAATAAAAATCCCAGAAAAATGTAGGTACAAACAAGCCCCAATGAAACAATCACACCAATTCTCCAACTTACTTGTCGTAAATTAAATCTCAAATCAAAAATTCCTCAAATAAATCCAAAAAAATGGTGTGATGCAGCAGACAGACACAAAAAGTGATCCTTCCAGCTCCAAATCCAAATGAAAGTGAACAACACATGCACAAAGCACATGGGAGGAGCCTGCTGGACAGGAACAGGAAGTTGTAGTGTCAGGGGCACTTCCTTCCTCTTGAAAAAAAAGTGTTAAAAAAATTAAAGGACTCTTTCTTACACAAAGACTACAGCAAGATCACAATCTGAGGAGTTTTCTGAGCAAAATGATCATTTTAGAGAAGGTTTTATGAAGCTCGCGAGATATTCTTTGCCAGATTGCAGTTTTTCCATGTTCGGGATCGCGATCTTACCAAAACAGCCGCCGGAAGTCAGTTCGCGCGCACCAATGACGTGTTCGGGGGCGCACACTCTCGCGGGCTTGGGCAGCCATAGTACAAATCTCGTGGCGCTCGCAAACAGACAGAAAAGCAAGTTGGCGATCGCAGAATCAAGGTAAGACATTACCGCGCGCGCGAGAATGAATATTGAGCGCGCGAGGAAGCAAATTTACTACGCTACGCGCTAGATTGCGTAGCAATCTGCAACTTCGCGCTCTACGCGAAGCGCGAAGTTACCAAAACTTCGCAAGCTCCGCGAACGGAGCGTAGTTCAACGCCAAGGCTTAGTATAAATGTAGGAGCCCTGCTCCTAAGAAATCAGATCCTGCCTGAGGGGAAGGAACCGGGAAAGCTGTAGGAGGAGGAGTACTTGTGACCTGGGGATTGGCCTGCAGTGGTTGCCTTGCTGCTGCTGAAGCAGAGGAGAAAGATTGCTGAGAAACTCTGTTCAACTTTGTGCTGTTTAAGGTCTCCAAGGGCTTGTGCTGAGCTTGCCCCCTGAACGAAGTCCCAGGACCAGTGTACTTCACCCTCCTTGAGAACCGCCGTTCTCCCCGTAAAGCTGACGCTGAGAAAAGTGTGCGCCTCTCAACTTGGCGTGTACTTTGGCAAGCCTGTGCCCCGCTGCCCGGCCCGAGCAACGCGACTAAGGCCCCTCGAGCCGTAGCTCGCAACGCAAGGGAAGGACTTTGTGACACTTGCTGTTTGCCCCTCTCCGCATCGTACCCCTTGTGCGTGCCCCCCTACCCTTGCTGAGGGCAGGCTGTGGTGCGTCGAGTGGTTGGCACGCGGCTCCCCCGGGAATACTGCCTGCTTCGCATCGCGCTGAGAACAAGGGCGCTGCTCTCAAGGTACGACTCGAATGCCGCAACGAAGAGCCAACGCACCGTACACCCGCATTGTCCCCCTGAGAAACACGACTGAGGCCCCTTTCGAGCCGTAGCTTACACCGCAATTGAAAGGACATCACGCCGTACAAACGCGCTGGAAATTCACTGCACCGTCCGTGACGAACTCCTGAAAGATAAAGGTACTGTGCCCCCTTCACACCGAAAGGTGAACGCATCTCCCGGAGCATCTGCAAACGCTTGTGAGCCCCGCTCGTGAGCCTCTTACAGTCACACGAACTGCCCGACGCGCACGAAGCGCACAGAACTTCTGAAATACGCTTGAACTCAAGAACTTCTTATTGCAAAGTATTGTGGGCCCGTTTTGACGTTATTGGGTCTTGTGCTAAGTCTGCTGAAATATAAAATACATATTATTGATAAACCCAGTGTGGAGTCAATTTGTGGGGGTATCATTGAATTGTTGTATGTGGTCACAAATGCTTAACCATTACACCTAAGATAACGCCTTGTCTGCTCGCGCCAAGCTACCTAGAGGGTGAGCAGGGGTTATTGTTAGAGTGTAACCCCTTACCCTGACTGGAAGAAGGGATCCCTGCTTGACACAAGTCCCTACCTGTGTCAACCAGAGAACCCGGATTCTAACAGGTACTAACTAGATTAGGAACCATAAATAGGTAGAGCACCGAACCCCCAAGGCGGTAGCCATTTGGAAGGATTTCCTATAAAAGGTAGCCATATTGACATATTACAATGCATGCACGCTGTTGTAAGATGGCACTATGCTCATTACATTGTCGAAACTTTAAGGTGAAGAGGGTAGACTTTGGGACTAGTTGTTAGAACTATTGTTTGGATGATTAGAGAATTAATAGAGAGCTAATGATTTTTTTACGATAACCTAAAATTAAGCACAATGAGGAAAAGATATGACTGAACAAAAAAGGCTAAAACCAAGGTCATTACTCTAATAGATTCTTTATCATAAGTGCATGGATGCCAATTTAATGCTACTGTTGTGAGAGCATATTGCGGACCACTTTTAGAAATTGTGCATATTTTATGAATGATTTGCCATGAATTTGGTAATGCCACGACTTTCAGGTTTAGATAGAGTCCTGATAGGACACAACGGGACAATGATTAAGATGGTGAAATTGAATTCCTAACTGACTGAGCCAAATAACTAACAAGGACTACAATTCTGAGTTAAATGCAATATGTACTTTCAATTAATTGTATCCAATAATTAAATCTTGCAGACGAAATATTAACATGTATTGATGAGTTAGCATGTAGAAAGAAGTAGGACGAATCAGAGATTGAGAGAACCTAACTACCAAATTGAATCTTACTTCTGAAAAAGGTAATTACCATGACTAAAAAAACTTAACTTTGGACATGAAAAATTGAGGCTGAGTAGAAACAGACTTAACCACTTCCATGCTCAGGACAGCAGTCACGGTAGTCGTGTGCTCATGACGGCCGGGAGCCATCTGACCGTTGCCGCTCCACCCACATGCGGCAAATTCCCCACCTGTGCGGGCGAATTAATTAGTGGGCGGAGTTCGGACGGCTCCCGGCCGTCATGAGCACACGCCCACCGTGATTTATGATGGCCGGCAGCCGTCCTGAGTACCTGAGCGCCACGCCCAGCCCCCCTCGCACCGTGGCGGAATTTGCCGCGCGTGGAAGGGGTTAATGAATAAGAAGGTGAAATTCGTTAAATAGAACAATTCTTGTGGATTTTGGTTTGACTGATTAGTAAATATAATCTTTTCTTTAAAATGAATTAAGTATCAGGCTTTGAATGCTTAAAGCATACACATCTGAAATTGTGGTTAGGTAACCAGTACGGTTTATTTATAGTTCTGGTTGTGCTATGAGATATGAGGTTACAATCAATAACAGGAAGTGGGATTTATGAGATGATCTACCATATACTTAGTACTGTTTTTTAAATTATATTTTTGCTATTCATTTACATCAAGATGATAACACAAATGCATCTTAATTTCTGAGGTTATTGATGAAATGTGCAATTAATGTCATTGTGAATGATTGATGAGATTTTTACTCTAAACCCCCGTGCTTAACACCTATGTTCTGTAATAAACTTCCTATAGAGTGCTAGCAGTTGGGGCATACATATGGGCTTATGTGCTAGCAATGGTATTAATGTTACGCCTATGTCAGTTTATCTATAAGATTGTTGTAGTGCGATATAGCATGCGAAAACCACTACATGTGTCTGTTGTAGAAATACTTTATATTTAATAATTACTGTGGAAGCAATCCAATGGTGAAACACGTGTTGGTCTGATCATTATATAAAGGGCATGGATGGAATTTTGAACTTTGAATCACTGTTTGGAAGGATTATGAGACATTATACTCATTGGGGCAGGCTTGTAATAACTGAGGGCAGTAAGCGCCTCTCGAATAAACTGATTACACAGTGGAAGTACCTAGAATGTACACATTTGTTCTGGTGGATTATCACAGCAATTATTAATCTTTAATGATAACTCCCACTCCAGATTGAGTAATTACAATTTGTGGAAGCAGTTGTGACTATCTAAGGTTCCGGTAAACCACAATATCTAATACCGGAATGCAGTTCTTTTCACAGCCAATTATTTTGTTTTTTTGTGTTCTGTTATTAAGCACCTGAATGTGGCATTGCATAGTCCTCAGATCAAAAAAGTGGTGGACACTGGTGAGGGTTATTAGGTTAATCAAAGAAACTATGCTAATGGATATAAATTCATTTTTGGAAGTCCTGAGCCTTGAGAAGAAGGATCGGAAAATATCATGTCACTTCACAGTCAACTGTGGTACAAAACATATGCAAGTTATTTAAGTTAAGGATGCCGATCTCTAAATTGATGCATTATTGGATGCAGGGAATGATAGGTGGAGAGCAACTGCCTGATTTAGGTAAGGCTAGAAGAAGAATGGTGAGGTCATAGAGTTTGTCCAATGAAAGGTATGACAGGAATCATCAGATGAAGTGGGTTGAATTTGTGGTTGGAGAGAGGGTAAAGCTGCAAAGGCCTGGTAAAGTTAGGAGTAATATGTTGAAGTTTCATGCCAATGCAGTCCAAGTGTCACATGACTTGGCCAAATTGTAGGATCGCCTGTTGCAACTGAAGTGTAGTAAATATCAACAATGGTGATGTAATTTATAGTTTAGGCAGAAATTAAGAGATATGGCTGAGGTACGGAAGAGTTTTATGGTACTCTGTAGCAAGATTCGGTTGTTCTGAAGGGTTAGTGGAACTCAATGAGATAGAGATGAGTGAGGTGAGTAATGGAGAAAATAGTGGAATATGTGTCAAGAGAGTTTTACAAAGACCTAATTAATTGGATCACTATGTAAGAAACAAATAGCTTTTTTGCTTTAGATGATATGTTTTAAATATATAATATGCAGTAAAAAAAAGGTTAAAGTTAGGTGTTATAAAAAAGATCTGTTTTGAAAAAAAAAATTAAAAACCTTATAAATTCACTGGAAAAAAACAAAGGTTAAAGTAACGTTATAGTTAGGTGAATTTCTCAGTGACAACATGACCTTAAAAAACACAAAATTTACCAGTTATAGTTAGTAGCGTTAGCTATAACTTGCACTCTCGCCTTTGCACTGCGTATGACCTTACATACAACATCGCTCATGACATGTTCTATAACATCATTTATGACATCACTGATGACATCTCAAATGACATCACTGATGACATCTCAAATGACATCACTGATGACATCTCAAATGAAATCACTGATTTCATCATCCAAATTTTTTGCTCTATAGATTAGTGTAGCACCACAGGCCTGATAATCAGTACAACATAGCTCAGGAGAAAATCATCCATTACCACTGCCACCACACAAACAACTCACTTAAAAACAAGCATTATATGTAACATTGAGCCTATAGCATACACTTTACGGGTAGCATAGATCAAATTAACAATCGACCACAGATATCCAAGAAACACTCATTGACAGAAAGCCAAAATAACGAATGACAGTTAACAAACAAATGCTCTACTATGGGCAGCTTTTATCTGTATCAAACGCTTGACACTCACCAGACCTACATTGGGAAATTAAGCTGCTAAGAGCTGAAAACTAGGTACTGTAAATATGGACGTTGATTCTCCAAAATGCCAGGGTTAGCGAAATTGATATCAAATACCCTTTGACCTTAATGATGTCACAGGAAGTGACATCATATGACCTTTGACCGTGCATCCCCTCAAGAAGTGAGGTCACATAACCTTAATCCTGATCACATCACAATAATGAACATTGCTAAAGTTACATTATTGCATATTTGATATGATATAATCTTCTAAGGAAGAACAAAGGGAGGGGATTTATCTTCCCTGAGAATATTTGGAAAAAATAGGTCTTACTAATGCATTGTAAATTTGTAATGCATGATTTTCGCATAAATTTGCTGTAAAGCCATAGGCTCTACAAAAAACACTCAATCAATTTTCAAGTCCTTTCATGGTGTGCCAAGCTACTGAAATCTGACAGTCCCAATGAGTTCATCCAAGAGATATTCAAAATGTCCTATGGGTACGCCCTTATGTCAAAAGTTACCTCCATTGCTAGGACCAGGATTTTGCCACGGTGGCCCCTTTCGACCAAACATTACATACAATATGCTAGTGTCAGAACTTTCCTGATACTGCTTATCTTGCACTATGGCGGTCCCTTATGTCAAAGATTGTGTCTAAAATGTCAAGGACCACATTTTCTGTCATGGGTGACCCCATGACCTTCCCATATGCCAAGATGTTCCTCTAATATGACATCACAAGCAATTTGCCACAGGTGTCAGCTATGCTAAGAATTTCCTCCAGGAGGCCAGCACTGGCATTTTTTCATGGTTGCTCCATGCCAAAATTTACCTACAGAGATTCAGCAATAGCATTTTGCCGGAGGTATCCTATATGCAAGTATTGCCTCCAGTGTTTCTATAAGCCAAGAAACATGCCAGGACCAACAGCGGATCTGCAAGCATAACAACACATGCTCACTTACATTCACTTATTAACATGCATTCTATCACTAGCACTGACTTACTCTTGTGCACTCACTCTCATCCTGAATTACTCATTCACACTCTCTCACTCACTCTTACTTATTTTGATGCACACACACACATCCACGATCCCATAAATAAACCTACATGCTCACTTGTATACACGCTCTCTCACCCAAACTCACTCTCACCTACATGCATGCACACAACTTATATTAAAGCCATTGAATTTTTCTTTTTTAAGATGCAAATGAATGTTCAGATGTTGTTGCTTCATTTTCTATTACATATTAATCTAATAAAAATTAGCAGAAAATGAGGTTAGAGCCTGTCTCTTATAATGCGAGATGCCCCTGTGATCTTAGCACTGATTTTGCCACCTCTAAGACCAGGGGCCGCAAAGGCAGTGTCAAGGGTAGCAAGTGGCAAGCTAGGGTTTGCAACTGTGACACCTGTTGACCCCAAAAATGATGTCCATGACTGTAAATAGTTCTTTATCTATGGAAGGAGTTTACTCTGTATCACAAAGGTTTGCACAAAGTGAAACTGTCATTAGAAATATATCACAGAGTATTAAAAAAAGAACAATGCTCTATGCATCAGTTGTAAAAAAAAACATTGTTTGCTAAAGAAAAAAATAACCACAATCTGAAGGTGCTAAAGACCTGCCTGCACCCTTCACACTGTGGTGAAAGCTTTACAGATAGCTCATATATTGTAGCACAACTAGCAAATGTGCATATCTTAGTTCCTGGTACACAAAATCAGCTAAGTTAAGTATAAATTGTCATGCTGACATGAATCACTTTATTAACTCAAGGCAGCTTACAAAAGCTAATATCTTCTATGTCGAATCTTTCTCATGTAGAAAACTTCTTCTGTAGAACCAAAAACACTTGCCTGAAGCATAATAAACAGTCAACTGTCACCTGCACACAGAGTTACTCTTGAATAAAAAAATGTATAATGTGTTTAATACCGCTACGCAGCTATGGTGCATTAGGAGCACATGCATTTTTTAAACACTTACACACATTAGCTGAATCCGTGCTCTACAAATTTAGGCAGAAAAGTAACTATCCTCCCCTATGTAAATTATAAGGAAAACTACCACACTCATTGGATGATTTCATCAATGATGTAATTTGAGATGTCATCAGTAATGTCTGATGCCACATAATATGTCATCAGTGATGGCATCTGTGAGGTCATCAGCAGTACATGACAGGGATGCAAGTTATAGTTAGTGCTGCCAACTACAACTAGTTAATTTATATGTTTTTTTGGTTCAAGACAATAATGTTGTCAGTGAGAAATTCACCTACATATAATGTCACTTTAACCTTTAGTTTATTCAGTGAATTTCTAAGGTTTTAATTTTTTATATTTTTTATTTCAGATCTTTTATCACACCTAACTATAAATTACTTAAACTTTTTTTCAGTGAATTTCTAGGCTTTTTTTAAATTACTTTTTTTAAGTGTATAGCTGGTAGAATTATTGAATAATATATCCTGTGTGCAGACATATAGTAACTTTACAGAAAAAGTGTAAAATTTGCAAATTGTTTCTAAAAACTGTTGTGAAACAACAATATTTGTTTAGATTGTCTATCTCCTCCATTCTTATGACTCTCATATGAGACATTTTTCAAGCAAGTTGATTAATATTGTAATACCCTACTCTTCATAGCTGTTTTTACATTAAAGTCATAATTATAAGTCAAAAAGAGAGTAACAAAGTTTTTTAATATTATATAGTGTTAGGTTTCATTATAAAAGTCTATTTTTAAAGTGTGTGATTACTCACAAGTGTTCTATATTTTGTTTTAATCTACTGTTTAGAGTTCTATTTCAGTTAATATTCAATGGTAATCTGTGGAAAGAGAGTAATTGAAATATGGTTGTAATATCCTGATAGAAATGGGATCTCTAGTTGGCAGTGGTTTGCACCCTGTCCAAGTAAGGACCCTCACTCTAGCCAGGGTAAGAGAGTTACACAGCTAAGATAACTGCTGTTCACCCCCTTGGCACAAGCATTCAGGCTTATCTCAGAGGCAATGTGTCAAGCATTTGTACCAACACACACAGTAAGACATTGAAAACAGTACAAAAGGAGTCAACACCAGTTTAGAAAACAGCCATCATTTATCTGAATAAAACAAGACCAAAATGACACAAATCGAACATACAAAAGTCAAAATATCACTTTTAAAATATTAAAAGAGCATTTGATGCCCTGAATGTCTATAATGATGTGAATGAGCTTGCAGGGAATGCCAGCAAAACCAAAGTTGCGGTCTTTAGTCTGCACATGAGAAAAGCTCCTCTAAGGTCTAAATTGGGCATCCTGACCATAGCCACAATACGATCATAGAACTATTTTGAGACATGGCTAAGTGACACAGAGAAAAAGCAACTCTGCACCAGCTAAATACAAGCCACCATCTACACGATGTGTAATTTACAGGGAAAACTACATAGCCCTTCTACAGCACCGATAAGAAAAGTCACAAAATCCTAACTGCTAGCGGTTGCAGGGTATGCTTTGCAAGCATTCCCAGGTAAAATGGAGATGATAATGGAAAAAGCGTGGTGTTAGTGTTATAAAAGACTTTTAGTCTCCCCAAATTCACACGTAATGGCCTGATTCAGCTTGAGTTCGGTCTGGTGCAACAAAAATACGAATGTATTAGTACCCAGGTGAAATATTGGTATCAGTTACTAAAGGCCCAAAAAGGATCACTAAAGGAGGTACTCAAAATAATTTATGAAGGGGACTCAACCCCTGGCAAAAGCACGTTCTTGACGCTGTGGCAAAATTAGATCTATCAATAGCAAGTTGGTCCCTAGAGGAAGTAAACTATTTAGTAATAAAGAAGGCATTAAACAAACAAATCTTGGGGGGGCGTGGCTTGCGCCCGTTGAAGATGGCGGACGTCCCTTAGCTCTCCCTGGTTGCGGGGGAGAACGACTACCCTAACGCGGTGTTGACCGCCTACACGGACCTCCGACTACGCGTCTCGTCTGGCGGAAGAGGAGCTGCATCTAATGAAGTGCTTTTCAGCCGGCGGACCCGTCATGTAAGGGCCGCTATCATTATTTGTTTACCTGAGCGGTTCCGTCACAGTGACGGCCGCCATTTCGTGCTGCACGCTGACAGGAATTTTAACGCGCATTGCCCTCACGGAGCTCTCCTTACATCGCGGACACTCTCCTTAGTTACCTGGAACTTCTGCTCGCTGCCACAGTGAATGCTTCCTCTCTGGTCATCTTCCACACAATAAGCATTGACTTCCCCGTGAAGTTTGTATTGTTTGAACAAGCCCTCACAAACATGATTTTTGCTCGTTTTTTTTCTGCTCTCTAAGTCTGTGCTGCCAGCTAGTGTCCAACTGCTTTAAACATGTAAAGAAAATAATTTCATAACAAGGAATGGCATGGATTCTATGGATTGTTTCACTTTGTTCCTTTTGTGGGGGAAAACGTCTTTTATATCCAATTGCACCTACTCCTTAAAAGTAATAGTATTCTGATGCAGCCAATCTCACAGACTTTTTGTAAGCTTCAGTCTGCCTCCCAAGATTTGCAGTATAATCTGTGGATTATCGCAGATGGGGAGAAGAAGTAACAATTAGATTTCAGATAATTTCAACAGAAGGTGTAGACTGAAGGATTTTTTTCTTGATATATGGTGCGCACTCCTTGTCTTTCACTGACACCTGAAGGAATGTTATTGTGAATGTAGTTGGAACTTGCAGAAGATGACATATGTGCCTGTTACCTGTGTTACTATATCATTCAGAGTTTGAGGGGACGTGGTCAATACCCGATGATAGAGGCTGCGTCAGAGTAAGTTCCCGGAAACGGCACGACAACTTGCGTTCATAGGCTTTTTGATCTGTGACTGACTACAGGCTCGCTCCGCGAGCATATTGTGCATCCTCAGAAACTTTGTTTGTCGTTCCACGAAACAGTACCGTTGATTTCTGCACGAATCTTCATGGGGAAACTCCGGAATTTAAAGTTGGCTACTCCTTCTCAACTACCTGTGGACTCGGATTCAGATTCTCCTCCTCGAGACATGGTGGACGTCACAACACCAAAAACAGATCCAATACGGGGAGCCATTTCAAAAGCGCGCAACAAAGAAAAGCTGTCATCCTCTCTAGCTTCCTCTAAACGCTTGAAGAAGGACCCACCATCCCCAGGGAGTAACTCCTCATCCGCTTCCATGGATCTAATTCTGGAAGAGCTTTGTGCGTTCAAACCCTTTATGGAGGCTACCACAAAGAACATGCAGGCCATGCAAGAAAAATGGTCATCTTTGGAGTCACGTGTTCAGTCCTTGGAATCCTACACGGACTCTTTGCAATCTACTTGTTCCCACATTCCATCAATGGAGAAGGAGATACTTCTACTTAAACGCCAGACGGAGGATTTGGAAAACAGGAATCGTAGGAATAATCTACGCCTCTATGGTCTTCCAGAACTTACAGAAGGGTCAAATCCCACCGTCTTCTTCCAATCCTTTCTGGCCAAGATTTTAGATGCTCCAACTTTAACCTCCGTTAATATTCAAAGAGCTCATCGCCTTGGCCCAAGAAGTGCTAGTAAACCCAGAGGTGTCATCATGCTATTCCTACAATTCACTGACCTCTTACAGGTCCTCTCAGCCGCCAAGCTCAAGAAACAAATTATGTGGGAAGGTCATCGCCTCTATCTATCACAAGATGTCTCCAAGGCTACTGCGGATCGTAGGAAGAAATTTTTGGACATGCGGCCTCAGTTGCGGGCCCTAAATGCCAGATATGGTCTACTACATCCTTGTCTCTTCAAGGTCACCTATAAGGACAGAACAACCACGTATGAAGATCCTGCGGCCTTACAGGCATTTCTCCAACGACATGGCCCAGACGTTATGGATGTATCCAGACCTGGTTGACGAGTCCTGCTCCTCCTTATTGGAATTCGTTGGGTTATGATTTTGTTGTCTCTCCGCTAGTGTCCATGTTGTAAAGCCATGGCTGTCTCTTCTTCCGACAGTTGTTTTACTCTTATGTATCCCCTCTGTGGTGTTGTGAAGTGTAGTATAGTTCAATTGTAGTTAGTATTTTCTTATTTCCCTTTGATACGTCTTTTCCTTTAATTGCATATCTCCTTTGTTTCTACAGACATTTCCTTCCTCCTCCCTGATGTGCCATGTTATCTTTTTTATACAGTGCGTTTTTGGACCCATGGTATTTGAGGTCTGTTTGTATCCTCTGGATGTTGTCGTCGCTGTCTCCCGGCGCCGTCGCCCCATCTTCGTTTTTGAGTTTTTCTTTCCGTAAGTATGTTTCTCAGTCGTTAGTCTCGAACCTGTACTGTCTTTTTGTTGGTTTTTGTCTCTGTCCTTTTCTCTACAACTGATCTCTTACCTTTTTCTCTTTCCTCTTTTTTTTCACTTTCCCTCTCCTCTCTCTTCCCCTCCTTGTCCCTTCCTCTTCTTATACTCAGTATCATTCTCTTAATGGTTCTTTCTTTTCTTTCCTTTCCTTTTTTCCCTCCTCACTTTTTCTCCTCCTGCCCTATCCCCTTCATCACTTCGTTTAAATTTTCTCAGTTTTTTCAAGTTATTTTTTCTGCAATAACAAGCATGATGCTGTCAGCTGTCTCTCTTTGCTGTTCCATTCCGTGTTACATCATGGAATGTTAAGGGTTTAAACAATCCCATTAAAAGGCAAAGGGTTTTATCGCATTTAGCGAGACTTAAATCTGGTGTTGCCCTCCTTCAGGAGTCACATCTCTCTAAATCGGAGGCTTTGAAACTCAAACGTTGTTGGGTGGGTCATGTTTTTTGCTCCCCCACAGTTTCCAAGAAAAATGGTGTTGTGATTTTATTACATAAAAAGTTAAATGTTTCTTCAATTTCTCATGAATGCGATATTGATGGTAGGTGGGTCATTGTTACACTGCTTATAGATAATATTCCTATCACTCTTTTTAATGTGTACGCCCCAACTGGAATTGATAAATCATTTTGGCCCTCTATTTCAACTAAGTTGTCCTCCCTCTCTGGAGATTACATACTTCTCGGGGGAGACTGTAATCAAGTAGTTGATCCCTTCCTTGACCGCCACTCCAATGTTAAATTTGTTCCCTCTAGGATGCACTCTCAATTTGTTAACACCTTTCAAAATAATGCCTTGGTGGATATTTGGAGACTGTGTAATCCTGATCTTAGAGAATATAGTTTTTACTCCCCTCCACATCAATCGCAGTCCCGCATTGACCATATTTTCCTTAGTAAATCCTTATCCCAACACGCTATTCGCTTAGATATCGGTTCTATCCTAATCTCAGACCATGCCCCAACTCATGTGGACCTTGACCTACTTCCTTTTTCCCCTCATTCTGGCAGATGGCGTTTCAATAATGCTGTGCTTACAGAACCTACTTTTTGTTCTGAATTCACTGCCTTCGCCACTGAATTTTTCCTTCTCAATCATACCCCTGATTCCTCTTTTGTTAATGTTTGGGATTCTTTTAAATCAGCCTCTAGGGGTTTTATTATTAATTTTGTAGCTAGACGAAAGAAAGTTCGAGAAACCAAGTCCAAGCACATTTTAGCCAATATTAAGGTTTTGGAGCTTGACTATCATGCTTCTAAATCTGAGACCTCTCTTAAAAAACTTATTGATGCGAAAATCTCCTTCAATAGGTTTACAACTGATGCTGCCTCTAACCTTTTGTTAAAATGTAATTCTAGATATTATGGAGGTAAAAAACAAAATGGGGAATCTTTTGGCCAATTACTTAAAGATAAGGAAGGAGCGTTCAAAGATTGAGTCCATTAAAACTTCCGCTGGAGACTCTTGCTTTAAGGATAACGACATTCTTTCTGAGTTTGTTAAATTCTATGACAATCTTTACACCCCCGAACACATCCCCGAAACTACGGATCTTCTTTCATATTTTCACTCACTTCCTCCCCCCCCGGCCTCTCATGTAGACTTCACTGACCTCGATCGGGACATTACGCTTTCTGAAATCTCTCATGCCGTTTCTAAATTACGACATGGTAAATCTCCAGGTCCTGATGGGTTCACTATTGAATTTTACAGCCATTTCGCCTCTTTACTTCTCCCTAAACTATTACTCTTATTCCAATCCTTCCTTGCAGCGGGTTCTTCCAACGGTACCTTCCAACAGGCTTTAATCTGTCTAATTCCCAAGGAAGATAAGGATCACTCGTTATGCAAAAACTACAGACCAATTTCCCTGGTCAACCCGGATTACAAGATTTTGGCAAAACTTTTGGCACTTCGCATGGATCCCCTTTTACCCGATCTCATTGGTCCTGAACAATCAGGCTTTGTTAAAGGCCACCTCTCGTCTGACAATTCCCTTTGACAGGATTGGCTGGGACTTTATGTTTCAGGCCTTGCGCTGGGTCGGTTTTTCCTCCAAATTTATCTCTATCATTTCTTTACTCTATTCTAATCCCCAAGCTTCCATTTTTGTTAACGGACTGACCTCGGATTACTTCTCAGTACACAGAGGAGTACGACAGGGATGTCCTCTATCCCCCCTACTTTTTGTTCTAGCCCTGGAACCCTTTCTTACCAGAATTCGTATGGACAACAGTATTTCTGGTTTTAATTTCGGTTCTCGTCAGGTTAAATTGTCGGTCTATGCTGACGATATTCTTTTCTACTGCTCTGATCCTATTTCCTCTATTCCCTCCTTTCTCCAGCATGTGTCTTCCTTCTCCGCGGTTTCTGGCTATCGCCTCAATGCTGATTAATGCGAGATTCTACCTCTAAACCCTATTTGTCAAAAGCATCTCTTTTCCCAAACGGGTTTCTCATGGCAGCCATCTAAGATCAAATACCTGGGTGTTTGGTTCGCTCCTTTCTTGTCTGATACACTAAAATTTAATTTTGACTATATCTTCAAGAAACGGCTATCCAACGTTGGAACCCGCTCTTTCTGTCCTGGTGGGGTCGGCTCAATTCTATAAAAATGATGTTATCGCCTCTTCTTCTATACACTACTTCCATGCTTCCAGTACATATTCCAGTTTCCTTTTTTAGACGGATTGATTCCTTGTTGCTGAAATTCTTATGGAATGGTAAACGCTCTTGGATAGCTTTGGCTTCATTGCGTAAGGATAAGGCTCAGTCTGGTGTGCGTTTTCCGGATTTCAGAGAGTATCATCGAGCTTTCTCATTGAAGCAATCGATCCGTTGGTTCTCTTCTGACCTTCCATACTATCCGCCCATCTGGTTAAGTATGGAATCTTCTTTTCTTTCCCCTTTTACCTTTCGCGAGTACTTATCCTTCACGTCTCCCTTGGTTCGCTTTCGTTCTCCTGTTATTTCTCACTCTCGCACTCTTCTTCTCCCTTATATATCATCATCTTATCCGTCTCTCCTTTCCCTTTACGAACAGCCGATATGGCACAACTCTCTTTTCAAAATACGCAATCGCACTATTTTTTGGAAGACATGGTACTCTAAAGGACTGTGTTGAATCTCCCAACTAATTTCCCAAGACACTCCTCTCTCTTTTCAAGATCTTAAATCCTCTTTTTCACTGCCCTCCTCTGCTCGATCACAATACAATGCCCTTCTCCCAGTCCTGATCTTATATCTTCGCTCCTTGGCTCCATCTAACGCTATTCCTTTGGATCGCAAAGCCACTTCTTCATTACTGGAAACGTCTCCATCAGCTTCTGCCATCTATAACTCCTTTCGATACTCCATTAACAGACTAAAATCTAAAATCGAGATTGCAGGGGAATTGGATCTTTCTCAGGATTGGCCATTACCTTTTTGGGACAAATTATGGGCTAACCTCCATAAGACCTCTAGAGCTGCTAATACTACCCAAACCTTATATTTTATTTATACCAGAACTTTATGTACTCCACACACTTTGTCCCGTTTTTCACCTGACACATCCTCTATTTGTTGGTCCTGTCCCTGTCCCGATGCAGATCTCAAGCACATGTTGTTTGAATGCCCTTCTATCTCCACGTTTTGGTGCCTGGTCTGGACGCAATTACAAAAGATTTTCCACTTTCAGGTTCCCTACTCCCCTTTGCAAGTTTTTCTAGGTTCCCTATCACCAAGCCTTCCATAGTCGCCTTCCCATTATCTATTACTTGACCTTTTAATTGCTGTGGCTTTTCATACCATTACTTCTAATTGGAAACAGGCTGCAAATGTCTCCTACCACTCTTGGTGGAATGAAGTTTGCTTCCATCATCGCCTAGATACTAATTACGTATCTCCCGTTTCCCTAGCAGTTAAACGCGACTTGATTTGGTCCCCTTTGGTATCCTATCTTTCCTCCTTTGCTCCATCACACGCTTCTCCAGACCCTGACATTGTTGAGGTGCGTAAGCCACCATGATTTGATTTTCTTGCAACATTATTGCCTTTTGTTATGACATCACGTTCTATTGTATTATATGATATTTTTTCATTCTTATACATAGGTTTGTTTGTATTTTTCATGCTTGTCATATTTGCTTTTATTTGAGAGCTTCTATTGTATTGCTTATTATGTGTATTGCTTACCATGATGATTCAATCCCCTTCCCTTTCCCCCCCCCTTTTTTCTTTTTCCTTCCATAAACTCAAACTTAAAAAAAAAAAAAATCTTGCACTTATCAAGAAAGGAAAAAATGGCTAGATACAAGGCCACTGGAAGGCTGCCTGGCCTAATGAAATCTCATGAGGCAAATAACATTCAGCCATATTTGAATAATGTCTTAGATAAGAAATGTCTGAAAGAGATCCAATGGGCCCGGATAGTGTTTTTGCCCATAAAGGAACTAAATGGGGGTTGGGAGATTGTCAAATGCAGGATGTGCAACTATAGAGTAGAGTTGATGGAACATCCCATATGCTGCTATCCCGCTTTACTCCAACATCGCCAGAATCTGTTAAAACTGATATCTAGAAGGCATAGGGTTAGGATGTGAGCAGAGGCAGTCTCTTGGCTCTTAACTTGCACAGCGCTATCAGAGCAGGCCAAATTTGGCAAATTCATGAGTGCAAACCTAACGGAGTCGAACAAAACAGTGCCAGATGTAAATTGCCTCAATGGAGTTGGTCAACCCTAGATCCTGACAAGCAGGATGGAAGATATAACATTGGAAAAAGCTGGGATAGTGGTTTGAACTGAGTTCTCAGGCTGCAGGGAGCACTTGGCAGTAGCATACCCTAAGTTAACTCAACAGTGCACTACAGTCAAATGGATACATTGAACAGCTGCACTTTTGAAAATGTTTATGGTCTATAATAGATCAGCTCAAGGACAAACGGATTTTAGGTCTATACTGTACAGGGTTCCTTGCATTTTTGCCACTATGAGCCAAAGCCAACTGACTGCCTTGAACAGTGGCAACTACCTTGCTGTTTTTTTCACAGAGGTATTGTTTACAAATGGGGGTTGAATTGTCCCTAATTCTGCCGACTGATTCTGCACTAGCACCTTTCACTCCATGATGAAGACTCATTGTTTCCAAATATGAGGATGAATTGTTCCCTATCTTGCTGATTGATTCTGCACTAGCACCTTTCATGCCATGTTAACCCGCAGGGGTTACAAATGTATAGGGATGAATTGCCTATAATCCTGCTGACTGATTCTCCCTTAGCCCCCTTCATGCCATACATAGAGACATTGTTTGTACATGTGGGGATGAATGATACATAATGTAGCTGAATGAACCTGCACTAGCACTTTTTATGCCATGCCAACCCGCAAGGGGAGAGCTTGGTTTTTTAATGGCATGTTGGGCCAAAGCCAAAGGGTTGCCCTGAATAGGGACATCTATCCCGCTGTATCTTTGCACAGAGAAACTGTTTACTAATGTGAGGATCAATTGTTTCCAATCTTGCCGACTGACTGTGCATCAGCATTACTCAGGACACGAATACAGTTAACACTAACACATTTGAGAGGAATTAATTATAATTTTTGCTGATTGATGCTGCAGGAGCACTTATCTAGCATGCAAACCCGCAAAGCGAGAGCTTGGCTTTTAATGGCTCTTTATCATTTTAATATTAGAACCTTTTTAAGGACTATTGACCTTTATGAAGCCATGTGCTTGCTCCGAATAGGGGCAACTAGCATATTGTATCTTTGTACAGAGCCATTGTCTTCAAATGGGAGAGGCTCTGTCTGCAGTTCAGTCGACTGATTTTGCATGGGCACTTTTTGGGCTAGGACAATTTTGTAAGGGGAGAGGCTGGTTTCTAACTGTCTTTTTTGTTTACTAGTATACTTTTAATGTCCATTATAGTCACAATAGTGTAATTGAGTCGTTCTTTTCTCGTTTGTCTGGCTTGATTTTAATAGCAGAATCTTGTTTTAACTGTTATCAATGCCATAGGTGTGTAATTGCAATGATTTTAAGTTATTATGCAATAAAGTTATTGCATTCATTTATGGATTCTGCATGTATTGCTATGTCACCTGCTCCATGCTGGCTCATGAACATTCTAGAGTCCCTGCTGTGTATTGGCCCTTGCAGAATCTAGGCTGGCTGTGAGAGCGTTGCTGGGTCTCAAAGATAAACCAACCTTCTTATTGTATGTCTTGTGACTTCACTAAAGCGATTATTTGAGACACATCACTCCCTGCTTGCCTACTGTATTTTACTCTGTGTTCCCCTTGCGCACAGCACCTTGGCCCGCCAGGATCAGTGGAGGCTCCTCTGCTAAGGCAGAGGAGCGTCTACCCACTGCTTTTCAGCGTTGTAAATAAAGGAAAAATAAAATGATAATAACTCGATGTTATTATTATTTTACATTTTCCTGCTGTGGCAGCTTTGCGGGGCAGGCCGGGCAAGGCTTCTCTGCTCACAGGGCAGTGGGAGGAGTTGGGGCGATCTGTAAGTGCACATAAATGTTTGGTCGGGTGTCTAGGGCCAGCCAAACCGTCATGCGCACTTTGCATGTTCTTCAATTAGGCTGCCAGTCTGAACCACAGCACTCAGATCAATCACAACGCTGCATTACATCATTGTGATTGGCTTTGGGGAGCCTGGGTGCTTCCTGATCTGGCCGGACGTGGAGGGATGATGGAAGAGAGATGCAGCGAGGAGGTACGTTTATTTTTATTTTTCTGTACCCCCTTCGACCACCACCCTCCACCTCGCCACCCTCGATCCGTGCCAGCCGCCACTGCTCAGGACACTTCTACATGTGCACTTGCGAAGCAAAAATTGCTTTGCTCTTGTCTGCACTTCATTATATGCGCTAGGCTGCACAAGGGTATGTGCAACCATTGGTCTTTGTGCATAGTGCCTTTCTATAAATTGGCCTGTGTGCAATAACATGTTTACTTTGTTTGTGCCTCTATGTTTTGGGTCCCAGCGTGCATGCAGTATTAAAAAGCCAGGCCTATTTGCGTCGTCAATAATTTTTCAATTTGAGCGTTGGTAGTTTTAAAAGTCATTCACAGACTAAAACCTGTCCACTGGCCATGCAGCATGCATATGACTCCCCGGATGAAGATGGCGCATCGTTCTGATCTCACATTACCCACTAATAATAAACAACCCTGTTATCCACTGGAATTGTCCCTCTCGTCTAAAAACGGGAAAATGTTGTGTTTCTTGTTTTACCCTCAATTCCCAATTCCCTAACCTATCACTCGCGCCGCAGGTTTTAGAAAATGATTCCTGGATTACTAATGAACCCAGAACACATTGGCATTTAACGTCTTAATTGCTGTTGAGGAAGTCAAGGTGTAAATATCAACTGTCTTAACTGCCAATAATGTAAAAGATCACGAGCGGGGAGTAATTACTTCTGTCAAGATAACACGGCGATTGTTACTCTCTCTGGGGGATTCGAGCTTTCACATGCATGTGTTGCGACTTTTATGAGTAATACGAGGTAAGATTGAATATCTCGATTTCAAAGCTTCCTGGCAGTCACTTCTTCAGCGGAAAACGAATGGAAACTCGGGGATGAATACAAGGTGCATTGAAGTAGTGATTAAAGTGTGTAATACGCTTCGAGGAATATTAGTCAGTTATGAGCCTGGCCTGACTGAGGACAACGGCTCTGGAATAGACAATGCAAAGAGTCACTGATAAGCCCTGTCTTTTGAAGATAACAAAATCACAACAAGCATTGGCAAAGCCAATAGGTCCAAACTTTAATAATTATCAGCTTTGTCCATGGTTTTTAGCGATGCTGTACAGCATCTCAACTCCTATGCAGCATGGCTAAAGCAGTGGCGGCTGGCATTGCTCACGGGTGGTGGGCTGGGAAGGGGGGATGTCATAGGGGTATGTCGCAGGGATGTCACGAGGGAGTTATCCCAGGGATTATGCAATACTTGGAAAATAACTTACCTTTTCACTGGGTTCCGCGCTGCTCCTGCTCTCCTCGTCTTGGATCAGGAAGCCACACTGACCAATCACAATGCTGCAATGCAGCGTTGCGATTGGTCTGAGAGCCGTGACACGGCGCTCAGCCAGGGCCTGGAGGGATGGGCATGTTCTCCATGCAGACAGCCATGTAATCTGCATGGAGAGCAGGGAAATTGCGCATGACTGATCAAACAATCATTGCGCATTTTTGAGGAGGCAAGCCACTCCTCCCATGCCATGCTCCAAGAGCAGAGCAGCCCCGCCCGCCCGCCTGCCCGCAAAAGAGGCAGGAAACATAAAACGATAATAACTCTATGTTATTATCATTTTATGTTTTTTCTTCCTCCCACTGATTAGAAGAAGTAGGGCGGTGCTCCTCCGTCATAGCGGAGGAGCGGCCCCGGCTAAAGAGGAGTTGGATTGGTAAATAAGCAGGTTCGAGAAGCTGCACAGAGGACGTAGGTGGGGGAGCAACAGAGAAGTTTGGGATTGGGTAAAGCAACACAGAGGGTGTGGGCCTAAGCAACTTGGACGGTGTGGGAGATCAACTTGGAGGATGGGGGAAAAGCACAAGGGAAAGAGAGAGCATGTGGTGCTGGGTGAAACACACACCGGTGAGATAGCAACATGAGGCAGAAGCATGCAGGCGAGAGAGCAACATGAAGCATGGGAAAAGAGAATTACACAAGGGAGACAGCATAAAAGCACATCACTCTCATGGAGTGTGTTACTTAAAATAACAAGCATTTGCAATGCAATCGGTCTCCCCTTTGGGACCTTATATGTATTTAGCTATGCATCACATTAGCCTGGGTGCTGAAACATCTACTGTTCTTTAACATGGAGGGAAAGTAAGCACCAAGCTGCGTGACACGCCAGGTATGAGAACACATGGAGAGACATATTGCCTTTCGGCAGGAAGTGGTATAGTCCAGCTCTGTTTGTAATATAAAATCAGGACCTTCGGTGGTCACATCACTGAAAATACAAGATTTGAAAAAAATATAATTGTCTACAGGTGCTCGTGAACGACCATTTCTATCGACTGGAATCTAGAGAATGCTAAGTGATTCTAGGATTTTACCGACCTCTGCTGGTAGTTTTCTATCAAGAAAGTTAAATAGAGGCAGTTACCAGAACAAAATTAAAAAAGAAAGTCCCTGAGCAGAAAGAAACACAAGAACCTAACCATTGGTAAGCAATGGACAGACTTTAAGCCCACCTTAAGCTGACAATATGTCTTTTCAAAAACAGCCAACAAAAATTGTCAAAGCCAATAGTTTAGGTTTGGCTAATTTATAATTGAAAATGATTGTTGGTTGATTCACAAGTGTATGTGTGGATGGGGAAGTGGTCATATGCAATAATGCGTTAACATTTAGGTGGACAAGTTAGTGCATGGATGGATGCTCAAGTAATCACTGAGTACATGGTTAAGTATAGAGTGAATGAGTTCATAGATGGATGAATGATTGAATAAATGAGTGTATGGACGAATTGTTAATAGCATGAATATATTAATGAGTGAGTGTGTGACTGCAAGAACACATGCTACACCATTTTTACAGACTGAGGAAGTAGTCATAATGCTATGTAATTTCCATAAATCACTGACATTAAACCAATGCAAAGAATGCATCTGGCCTGAGCAAGATTTAATGCCCATAATATATATCTAAAGAATTAGCAAGATTTTGTCAGTTCAAGCATGACACCAAAGATGTGTACTAGTGTTCCAAGAATATCTACAATATGCCCATAATTACAGTCATAGTGCCTGCTTTATGCATGAGTGGGCATCTTTGTAACCAGTAGTAGCTACCACAAGTCCATAATCACCAAAATTATGTATCTTCTGAATTGCCCCACAATTCACTAATGCATTTTTAGATGGGCGCAAGACTCATTTAACATAACTCTCATTCTTAAATTGTGTCTATTACTTAGTAATCATTAGTGTAGGGATAAAAATCCCAAATAACTCAATAATCCTTAATGTATGTTCTGATTTGAACTAGTACTCTTTTATTTTTAGTTCAGCGTTAAGATTAACTTCAGTGTTTTAGGCAAAGATTTTTCACCATCACTTAGAACTCTTGTCTGGATGGGCACTTTTCCACCATTACTTTTTAATCAGAGTGCATATTGAGATTTAGGCAATCATTCACTAATTCTCAGTAAATACCCACATGTTACCATCACTCATTGATAATGCCACATTCTATTTGGAAACATTTCAGTAAATAATCTCACATTTGCTTTTCCTAGGCAAGCGCACTGTGCCTACATTCATGGGATGTTTCACGCGTGTTCTAAGAAACCTACCAGGGGGTGGTGTGATTTGATTGCGAGTCCTTCTCAGTGTACTCTGGAAGGAAGAGGGCATGACAAGGGAAATGTAACAGAAGTGCTGCAACCTCCCAGCAGTAGAAGCAGGCCGGGTTTCGCTTCACAACAAAGCACCTGCAAGCAGGGTACATATTTCTCCTGCCTCCCCATCTATTTGTGCACCAATGCTGACCTTAAACACACACCCAACCTCCTAGAAGGGACCGCTGAAAGAAGTGACATGAGAGCACTGTTAGTATGCCTGGAGTAGGTCTTTTAAATTATCTTGACAGAAACAAATATTTAAAGTTATTTCCCAGGAACATGTATTAAAGGTTTTTTTTGTTTGTTTTTTTGCCAGAAATGGATAACTTTATTTGCCAGAAGTGGACCGATATTATTAGATTGCAGAAGAAAACATGTAAAGGTACTTCTCAAGAGTTGGCAGCGAACATTGTGTGGCAGGAGTTGACGGGTGAGATTTACCAAGAGTAAGCAGCTAACTTTATCACAGTGGCGGGGCTTCAACCTTATCTTCCAGGAATGTACAGTTAATGTTGTTCGCCAGGAGTCGGTAGTAAAGGTGTTTTTGCAGCACATGTAACATTCATTGACAGCATGAGGTAATCAAATAATATCTGCCAGGAGTATTTGTGTGAATGCATTTGCAATGCGAATCCGTGTAAATCTCTCTGCCAGAGAAGGCATTGGATGTTATTCTGCAGATGTAGGCATGGAGAGGTAGCTGCCAGGAATAGGCATGCATTGTAAAGTTGTTTTCTGTTAGCAGGTTTATTACGTTTTTTGCCGGATGTAGAATGTTATCAGTGCTTCAAATGGAAAAAAATAGGTGCAGGTACTCACCAAGTTAAGATGTGGGCTACAGGGCGGGGATAGGGGGGCAGGGCTATGGGGGTGGAGCTATGGGGCAGAGCTACAGATAGTACTAAGGGACCAAGCCAGAGGCACATGTTTAATTTGACTGAGATTTAATTGGTGTGCAGATATGCACACTGCAGACAACACTCACTCATACAAGAACACACACAGGGACATAAAAACACTTGTGCATGCAGATAGGGTATTTAGTTCATGTGTTTTAGAAAAGCATATTCGCTGATGTCCACATTACTACACCTTGATTCCCGAAACCCCCCTACCCCCGCTGTCCTACAGCATCACCATCACCACCTTCTTCCTCGATCTGGCTCCAATCAAGTGCTGCCCTACACTGCTATGCCTGCAGGAAGCCTTCTCTTAGGCTCCCCGAGTCACGAGATGTGCCTGTTTGCAGGCCCTGCTAACATACCTATAGTGCTATTGTCTCCACCAGGGGTGCAACTAGACTGGAATTTTTTTGGGGGTGGGGGGGCTGACAAACCAAGCAATGAAGGCGGAGCTAATACTTTAAAGAATTAAGACTGTACTTATCCTCAGAGCCAATACAGCAAAATAGTGTCAAACTGTGTATTTTAAACATATTGGAAAAACCAAATATTATTAGAACAAACATGATTTGGTGGATTTGACAATGTTTATAGACTACTTACAATAGACTACATACAAAGAACTTTAAAGGAGGATCTAGAGAGAAGTGAAGTAACAAGCAGTTTGAACAGATTTCAGTACAAAGCACATTAAACGCGTTTTCGTAAAGTTATTGCAAATTGTTGCCCCTTATCACCAATTCTCTGACAATTCCTTCCTTGCAGGATAACATGCTCCATTAAGTATTTATTATTTCATGTCTAGAAAGCCGCTCTTGTCTGATTGTTGACCAAAGGTATGTTTACTGCCTGCTTACCAGGATGTTGCAATATATGCCTGTTAGAGCCTGCACTCATGCAGAGCTCTCACAAAACTGAGCTTAGTGGGATACCACACCTGTTTGGGATGTATGACTGGCAAGTGACAGGTTTGATTCCTGAATCTGTGTTTATTCCTAATGAAAATGACTGAACACCGCTCAATGGCCAATATTCTAACATGTTATTTGCCCTATCATTAATCTGCATTATCTGAAACATAACATAGTTGTTGTTAGTGCCCTACATTGAGCTGTTCTCATGTGGAATGCATGATTGAGCTACACCTGTGCAGTAAGCTACTAAGCTGATGCTTTGTCCTATGGTGACGTCACTCTGAGAGAAACAGAAATAGTGTCTCTTAATAACATGCATTATAACAACCAGCTTTCAATTCTTTTCTAAGACCCACGATATGCTTGATAAAATGCATCATTTGTTGCTCTGTAAAGGTGGTTCCTAAAGGTATGTATTTAATACAGGAAAAAGGGTCATGTACACATTGAAACATGTTGTGCACAAAGAATAGTCTTTTCCTTGTGTAATGCATTTGTATTGGTAATCTATTATGCACATATCATGCTATATTTGCCAGACCATTGTTTAGTTTGACAGCAGAGTTAGGGTTTGCATATTGCCAACAGCCCCTCATTTAGCACCTGTAGGCAACCACTGAAAGCAATGAAAACCTATGCATACCACGCATCACCACAAAGGACCACAGCACAGAAAGAACGCTCTTCACTGCCAGAGTCAACATTCGAATGATCCTGTACAAAGGAGACCCAGCAGCCTGATCCTCCTGGACCTCTCTGCAGCATTTGATGCAATTTACCACCCCATCCTTATCTGACGCCTGCAGGAGATTGGGATCCAAGGACCTGGCCTCCACTAAATCTGCTCCTTTCTGACAGGCAGAACATCAGCTGTCAGTCTGGCCCCATATTCTTTGGAAACTCACAAACTTGTCTGTGGAGTGCCTCAAACTTGTCCCTCAGCTCTACCCTCTTCAATGCTTGCATGATCCTTCTAACCATGGCCATCCACAGCCACAACATCAACATTCTCTGCTGCACCAATGACATGCAACTCAAAATCTTCCTCTTGGACAAGACCCATAATGCTTGAAAAAGGTTCACAGCCTGTATGACCCAAGTTCCCATCTGGATGAAGTCTAAAACTTAACACCAACAAAACAGAAGTTCTGTTTAGCATTTATTAATGAGTATTTTCTCCTAATACATTTAACAAAGTTTTGGGGGCAAAATCTATCAAGGGAAAATTGTGCAGTATAGTTATAGATACACAATTCAAAATCCGATCGGTGCTCAAACTTCTATTTGCACTTTGATGGAAATTACTCAGGCTCTGAGAATTGTTCATGTCTGCGTTGCTATTATTATAGTGCTACGCAAACAAATGATGGACTGAATGCTGAATGAATCATACATTCACCCCCAGTCAAGAGATCTGGGTTAAATCCATCATTCTTTTGCTCACCATGCCACCCCAGTTTAGACCCAGCCATATGCAAATCAGTCTTGACCCTGTGCCTCATGCGAACAGTCCAGACCGAACTGCCAAGCCAGGTCCTCCCTGGACCTGAAACAAGGTTCCTGGGACCGGTTTCAGGGAATGTCACCCTTCTTCAGCCAGGCTAGCTTGAATCAGGTGGCACAGTGAGCAAGGGACCCACGTCTGGGCATACCCATCCCACATAGGAAGAAAAGTGCTATGCAAACAAATGATGGATGGAATGCTGAATGAATCATGCATTCACCCCCAGTCAAGAGATCTGGGTTAAATCCATCATTCTTTTGCTCACCATGCCACCCCAGTTTAGACCCAGCCATATGCAAATCAGTCTTGACCCTGTGCCTCATGGAACAATCCAGACCGAACTGCCAAGCCAGGTCCTCCCTGGACCGGAAACAAGGTTCCTGGGACCGGTTTCAGGGAATGTCACCCTTCTTCAGCCAGGCTAGCTTGAATCAGGTGGCACAGTGAGCAAGGGACCCACGTCTGGGCATACCCATCCCACATAGGGCAAAAAGTGCTACGCAAATAAATGATGGACGGAATACTGAATGAATCATACATTCACCCCAGTCAAGAGATCTAGGTTAAATCCATCATTCTTTTGATCACCATGCCACCCCAGTTATGTTTTTGCATTTGTCACCCCCAAGTGGGAAGGGTATGCCCAGACATGGGTCCCGTGCTCTCCATGCCACTGGAATCAAGCTATCCTGGCTGAAGAGGGGTAAAACCCCAAAACCGGTCCTAGGATGCTTGTTTCCAGTCCAGGGAGGACCTGGCTTGGCAGTGCGGGCTGGACTGTTCCCATGAGGCACAGGGTCACGACTGATTTGCATATGGCTGGGTTCACACTGGAACGGCATGGTGAGTAAAAAAACGAGGGATTTAGGTCCAGATCTCTTTGCTTTTGCCTCTGTGACCCTGATTTTGTGCCTGTAGCTGCCCGTGCCCCCTGCCCCCGCTCGCCACTCTGCTCTGTGCCATTTCCCTTGCGCTGTTCCTTTGCTTTCTGCCTCTGGGACCCTGATTTTGTGCCTGTAGCTGCCCGTGCCCCCTGCCCCCCACTCGCCGCTCTGCTCTGTGCCATTTCCCTTGTGCTGCTTCTTTGCTTTTTGCCTCTGTGACCCTGACTCTGTGACTGTGACTGTCTGTGCCCCCTGACCCCCACTCGCTGCTCCGCTTCTGTGCCCCCTTTCTTATTTCTTTACCACCTCGCCATCCACGTGTTTACTTTGTGCCTGAGACCCTGCTTTTGTACCCCGTTTATCTTCTGTACCCCTCACCGTCAACGTGTCTACTTTGCGCCTGTGACCCTGTTTTTGTACCCCATTTATCTTCTGTGCCCCGCGACGGTCTCCTGTCACCCGTCCCCGCCGCTGCCTCCGCTGCGTCCCCGCCCCATCCGCGCCCATTCGCCACTCCCGTCCCTTGCCTCCCGCCTCCCAGCTGTTCCTCCCTCCCCACCTCCCCATATATGGCGGCCGCTGCGCTAAGGCGCGCCTAAGGCAAGCCCGTCTGTGCCCGTCCACGCCCGTCCGCGCCTGGACCACGCCCAGTGCCAGAACCCCTGGCCCCCGCACCAGCCACAAGGACCACCGCCTCTGCTACAACGCCAACACCCTCATTCCTCTCAACCCAGGAAGGACCCACACCTGCTGCAAGGTCACCCCGAGGCGCACCCAAGGCCCCTTCACCTGCCGGAACTGCAACTTCTCCTGCCACGAAAGCGCCAAGACACCCACCACAACAGAAGCCAACCAGCTCAGATGCATCCTGATCAACACCCGCTCTGCACACAAACACGCCGTCGAACTCTGGGATCTACTCGACACCACATAACCAGACATCGCCTTCCTGACCGAAACCTGGATGAACGAAGCCTCCTCACCAGACATCGCCATAGCCATCCCAGACGGGTACAAGACCACCCACAGAGACCGCGCAAACAGAGCCGGAGGAGGTATCGCCATCGTCCACAAAAACACCATCAAGATCTCTACAAACACCAACGACACCCACAGCACTGCCGAACATATGCACTTCCAGATCCACACGGACCCAAAGACCACCCTAAGAGGCACCCTCGTCTACAAACCAGCAGGACCCCGGCCTCAATTCTGCAACTCCATCGTCAACCTCATCAGCTCGCAGGCGCTGACCTCCACCGACTACATCCTCCTCAGAGACCTGAACTATCACCTGGAGAACATCAACGACAGCAACTCTCCCACCCTGATCGACAATCTCGCCATCCTCGGACTCAAACAGCTCGTCACAACGCCGACCCACCTCGCCGGCCACACGCTTGATGCAATCTTCTCCTCAAGCCCCCACGTCACCTTCAGCCATGCCTCCGAACTCACCTGGACTGACCACCACTGCATCCATTTCTCCTTCCGTAAACCACTCACACACCACCGCACCCTACAGATCCCCTGCCGCCGCTGGGGCAAAATCACTGAAGAACAACTACAGACAAGCCTCGCACTCAACCCTCCGACGAACCCCACCAACCCGGATGATGGTGCACTCGCCCTCGAACGCTGGATGAACGACTGTGCCAACACCATCGCGCTGCTGAAAAACCCCACCAACAGAGACACCAGCAGAAGAGTCAGCTGGTTCAGTTCAGAACTCCGCGACTCCAAATGCACCTGCCGGAAACTGGAAAACATACGGAACAGCAACAAGACGCCAGACAGCCACACTGCCTACAAAGACGCCATCCGCAACCACCACCACCTCATCAGGACCGCCAAAAGGACCTCCTCCACAGACAGCCTTGACAACAACGTGCACAACAGCAAGGAGCTCTTCACCATCGTGAAGGAATTTTCCAACCCCAGCTCCAACGCCAATGACATCCCACCATCACAAGCCCTGTGCGACTCACTTGCCACCTTCTTTCACCGGAAAATCACCGACATCCATGACAGCTTCAGACCCCGGACGACCCCTGCCGACCGCACCAAATCCAATGCACCTCACCACCCACAACACCCTGACAACCTGGACAAACGTGAGCATCGAGGACACAATCAAGACCATGAGAACTATCCACTCCGGTTCCCCATCCGACCCTCTCCCACATCACATCTTCAACAAAGCCAGCAAGTCCATCGCACCCCACCTGCACAAAATCATCAACCTCTCCTTCGAGACCGCCACCTTCCCTGAGAACTGGAAGCACACAGAGATCAACGCCCTACTGAAGAAACCCAAAGCGGACCCGAGCGACCTCAAAAACTTCCGGCTCATCTCCTTGCTTCCGTTCCCAGCTAAGGTCATCAAGAAGACCCGTCACAATCAGGATTCCGCAGCAACCACAGCACCGAGACCGCCCTCATCGCCACAGATGACATCAGGATCCTGATAGACAATGGCGAGACGGCGGCCCTCATCCTCCTGGACCTCTCCGCCGCCTTCGACACCGTCTGCCACCGCACACTACGCACGCGCCTCCACGATGCAGGGATCCGAAACAAGGCCCTGGACTGGACCACCTCCTTCCTCTCCGGCAGAACTCAGAGAGTCCGCCTCCCCCCGTTCCACTCCGAGGCCTTCAAGATCATCTGCGGCGTTCCCCAAGGATCCTCCCTCAGCCCAACGCTATTTAACGTCTACATGGCACCACTAGCACACATCGCCTGACAGCACGACTTCAACATAATCTCCTATGCCGACGACACTCAGCTGATCCTCTCCCTCACCAAGGACCCCCTCACCGCCAAATCCAACCTCCACCAGGGAATGAAGGCCGTCGCCGACTGGATGGAGGACAGCCGCCTCAAACTGAACACAGACAAAACGGAAATCCTCATCCTCGGGTCCAACCCCTCCGCTTGGGACGACTCTTGGTGGCCCACATCACTGGGGTCCCCCCCCGGCCCCCACCTACCACGCACGCAACCTGGGAGAAGTCCTCGACTCGAAACTCTCCATGACCAAACAAGTCAACGCAGTCTCCTCCACCTGTTTCAACACCCTCCGCATGCTCCACAAGATCTTCAGATGGATCCCGACAAACACGAGGAAAACAGTCACCCAGGCCCTGGTCAGCAGCAGGCTCGACTACGGAAACGCCCTCTATGCCGGCACCTCGTCCAAGCTCATCAGCAGACTACAGAGTATCCAGAATGCCTCAGCACGCCTGATACTCGACGTCCCGCGCCGTGACCACATCACCCCCACCTGAAGAACCTGCACTGGCTCCCCGTCGACAAAAGAATCTCCTTCAAGCTCCTGATCCACGCACACAAGGCCCTCCACAAAACCAGCCCAGCCTATCTCAACAGCCGACTCTCCTTCTACGTACCCAACAGACAACTCCGCTCCGCTGACCATGCCCTAGCCACGGTCCCACGCATCCGGAAAACTACATCCGGAGGCAGATCCTTCTCCCATTGCGCCGCCAAGACCTGGAACACCCTCCCCCTCCACCTACGTCAAACCGAAGACCTGCTGACCTTCAGGAGACAACTCAAGGTCTCTTCGACCAGTAACAGCTTCCCCCCCGCCTAGCGCCTTGAAACCCGTCCGGGTATGTAGTGCGCTTTACAAGTTATATGATTGATTGATTGAGTAAATTTACAGGGAGAGCTGAGCCAAGGGCCTGGCGCAGATCTTAGTGCTCGTGCAAGAGATGAGCCCTCAATACGTTTGCTATATAAATCACACAAGAAATATAACGTAAAAATATGATAAAGTTGTTCAAAATTTTAAAAAGTGTATTTCTTTAGCAAGTGAAGTTTTGACATTAATACATCACATCATAGTGCTGCACTGAGAAGTATGTAATAAAAGATATGTAGAAGAAAGAGTTTGGGTGAAAGAAAATATTTTCTTAAGTTCACACAATTTAAGCGGTGAAGCAGCTATTTAGCCAGGTTTTCTGGTTTCACTTTGTACAAATCAGCCAGGAAATGGGTATCTCTTGGTCTTTCCTTATGTTAAGGCTTTGTTTTTACCTCCTCGTGATCTCCACCCAAAAAACAAATTGGAGCACTTTAGATGACTACAAGTTGATCACATTCATTGCTTATAGGCATGGATAGATTAAGCAATTTGCCCAGATCACAGGACTTTTAGCTGACGCCGAGACTTGAACCTACTTCCCCAGTTCCAAAATTTGCAGCACTGGCTGTAATGCCACATCCTGGCTAGAGGGGGGAACGAAGGCGGATTCGCATTAAAGCTTGACTCATCACAGGCTCCAGGTTCCAACAGGACATCAAGCTGAGCCAGAGCCAGGCTCGAGCTTTCAGTGGCTTGCCCACCCCTTGTTGTCACTGCTGTTATGCATGAATTTGAAGTGAAGAGAAGTGAGAGATAGGTGCTCTTGACGGATTCTAATGGATAGAAATGTGTAAGTTCATTTTGGCCTACGTTTGGAATGCTTTGGTATGAGATGAAGGGTTCTGCCCTTCAAGGGTGCGTGCAAAGATAGTGATTTCAGCAGTTTAATGAGCGTCTATGGAAGGAAAAGCCCAGATGCACTTTGCAGTACAACCAAACCTACTGCAATCACAATAAACTGTGCTAAAAGCAACAATTACCTGGACCATTAATTAAAATAATTGATAAAACCTCATGCCCGAATGCAACTCTTCATTTAAGATTTTACTTTTAATTGAATGTAAACCCCTTCTTAAATTGTTTCCCGTGTAATAGCACCTTGGGCCTCACAAGCATTGGGAAAGTGCCATAGAAATCACACATACATAACACAATATCACTAACTTTCTTGTTAAATTACATTTTAAAGGAAACGTATCTATATTATTTCTCCTTTTTGTAAGTTAAGCTTTGACAAGGTACGGCTGCCGTGTGTTTATCAGTAGGGAGAGGGGCGAGATGCAAATTTGGCCTTTCATTTGTCCCCCACCAAGTATTTTACTCCTTGCAAATGGGTTGAAGAGAGCTCGACTGCAGGGGGCACAAGAAGAAATGTAACAAATAAAACAGCGCTATCTCCACTTTCCGAAAGTGTTTGGATGGCCAACAAAGCACAATAGCCCAGCGGGCAGATCTGCTGAAAGAATCCCGTGTGTCCAGGAGGCTGCAGCAGCCTGGGCTAGAGAGCACGCCGGGGGGAGGGGCGTTGCTCAATTAGCAGATGATAAAGGGAGATTAGCACTCGAGTGCTTCACAAAAACGGACTGACTCGTCAGCTGTGTGTCACTCTTTTTTTTTTAAATGCCAAATTGCACTGAGCTGGCTTGCTGCCCCATGAGTACCGGTACTCTCTTTGGACAAGAAGAAGTTCCGTTACTCAAGCGCAGAAAATGTTGAAGTGCCGGTACTCAGTACCAGTGAGTACTGGCCCATTTAAAGCTCTGGTTATCATGATTTGTCTAGAAAAGGCGGGTAAAGTTATTTACCACAAATGTGCATGTAAAAAGATTTTCCAGGCTTAGGTATGTTAAGCTACTTTCCAGGAGCAGGCATGTTAAGCTCATCAGAGAGAGTATTCATATAAGTTTATATTAAACAAGAGGGATATGATTTGGTAGGAAAATATGTATAATGTCATTTGTCCCGAGTAAGCATGTAAAGTTATTACCTATAAGTAGGTGATCGGCCAGAGCAGCATGTGAACTGGCAGGGCACTGGAGTTTAGCACCACTGTCAGTCCTTATGTGCTAGCGAAAAGAGCTTAGACCACAACCCAAGAAGGAGGGGTGCCAAAGAGAGCCGGTGAACAAAGTGTGGGACATGCTGTATATCCCGGGAAGTCTGCTAAGGTACGTCAGCAGGGGGTGCCTGTAACACCCAGTTTATGACATTGAGAGTTACAGCTGCAGCAGCTGCAGGCTAGTGCCGGAGCCAACATGGATGTATGGTTTGAATAGTCAGCAGCCACTGATGGACTAAGTAGACCAGTAAGTTGAGCGCCTGTTGGACAGTTCTGTGTGGCATGGTTTTGATCTCAGCAGAATCCACCTCAATTTGATCAAAAAAGGTACTACTGAATCCAGTGGATATAACGCTTGGTATTACAATCTCCAGAGACAAGTTTGATATTCATAATGTGGATACTCTTGCTAGAACCCTGAGCCCTCGGTCCAAATTCCCCTGCAACTAACGTTTGTAGGTGGCTAAGGAATAAAAGAGATTTAACTTCAGCCACAAGTTCAAATTACAGTGTAACCGATTCAGCCACACAGTAAGGATCGAAAGTCAGTATATGAGATTAAGTATGGGTTTATTACAAATTTATAGCTAGACTGTTGTACACAAGTCTTAAGAATATATTGTAAAAATGCAAAATCACTACTGGGAGGCAAAATCGTCTCACAAAGTTGAGCCTCAATAACATGAAACATACAAGGAATTCAGTGATAGCAATGCAAAAAATCTGAAATAAAATCTGATGATCGGTACAGACTTTGCAGTCCCCTTGCCTAATATGCATGAGGAAATCTAAATCTCCTAAACTAAGACTGAGCTAAAGCACTGATTGCGGAAACCCTAATCATATCCAGTAAAGGAGGAAGGTGTCTGCATTGCGGAACTTCTATAGAAATCCTCCAAAATAAAGAGTACTGTATAGCATAAAGCCACAAAACAGAGGTAGCCTGAAGAGGTCTATACCCCTCTGATTCTAAAAGGAATCTGACTAAAGCTGAAGTGTGAACACCAATTAAACATGACAAAAGAAATACGAGAATCCCATATCACGTGCCTCATTATTTTCAATTCTCACACAGTAAAACTGTGGCAGCTACACTTGAAACTCCTTTCCTTTGGTCTGCACATCTGAACATCCGTGGATATCTCCCATTTCCCAATGCCTCACAAATAGTAGTCCTCTCTGTTTGTTGAGGCTTCTCATCCTTGCCAAAAGTACTTTTCCCAAAGCTCACTATCTATCACATACAATGTGCCCCTCAGTTCTTGAGAGCATACAACTGCACCTGCAGAGGAGAGAAAATCATTGAGACCCGAGCAAGCTTCTCGTTGAAGGTTAAAAAAGAAGAAATCCAAAAGCTTAGGGCCTTTGGTCAAGTTAACGTGGCAAACTTTTGAGTACACAATAAATGCATGATTATGGATATGTATAGAGTTTCATTATAGATGCAGAGTCCCATTCAAATGACTACATGATTGTATAAGAGTTCAAAAAATTATTCATACCACACAAATGCAGATATATATGAGAACTGCAATTCGATGTTACTGTGAGGAATACATTAGTATGCACACTTGTATGAAGGTCGAGAATATACCGTAAATGCACTTTCTGTAGCTTTTCAGTACATCACCTCACATTGATGATATTAAGCCACCCAAATACATGAAGCTATATGTAAATGTATATGTGGCCTGGTAAAACATAAAGGTTGGAGCCAAAAGTACACTGCTTCGTTCTTTTAGCATCCAAGAACTCATCCTTTTGCTTGGTCAGAAAAGCAAGCACTTTGAGGCAGTTTCCATACCTGTTTGGTGCTATTTAAATTGATTTGAAATACAACAGTGGGCATATTAGAAGACACAGAAAGAGAATGTGCAGCATTTGGTCAGTTTGCTATCTCCAGCCTGGGCAGGTGCATGCATTCTAAACTCTTTCCTTTTGAGGTAGATGCTGTTTCTGATAGCGAACAGCATTACGCTGCTATGTTGCTCATGGTCTTTATATGGACTTCAAAAGTGCAGCATTAACAGCGAAGTGGAGACATTACCCTTAGTCGGGAATTGTGCTTTAATTATTTTAAAATACACAATACTAACTTGTGATTTATGCAGCAATTGAGCTATTGTACTCAACTGAGCAACCTCAAGATAATTTGTTGCATGTAGATCTCAGCATCAAGTGTTTCTATCACAGACTTATTTTACTGGGTACCAGGGCCAGACTCAGAAGCCAAAGCAGGTCTGGCAATGTTCTTGGACAAGCCCCTGGGAAGCACAGTCTGGGCCCAGGAGGTTGGAAACGCTTGCTTGCTGCTTTTGGTACTGGGGTTTGAATTTGCAGTACAGCTGCAAAACCGGACACCACTGCTGCAAAACTGGCCCACACCCTTCCAGCCTCCCGGGGAAACTCCTGGTACCCGGTCCGGGCAGTCCGGTCTTGCTGGGTACCATAGTTTGAACATTTGATTAAGAGAGTGAGTTATTGAGATCTAATCTTAGCATCTTCCACTTACACAATAGTGTGACCTTGTGCCAGACATCTGTCTCCGGTGCCTTGGGTTACTTATGTACAACAGGCAGAGAGACTTAAAACACACACAAGTTCCAACATTTAGCAATAGATCAAATTGGATAAGGGGCGCCTAACACTGCAATAAGTTTAGCAAAGTGACAACAGACGCATCAGGCTTGTGTCAGCTGCAGTCAGTAGCGGCTGTCAGGGTGTGAGGGTGCAGGGGCTGGAGGAAAGGAAGGGTGACGGGGAACAAAAATAAATAAATAACACTCACCTGTTTCACAGGCCACATCTCACCTCCGCTTCTCGAGTCCCGGAACCAGGAAGCACCCAGGCTCCCCATAGCCAATCACAATGCTACAAAATATTACTGTGATTGGTTCCCCTAAGCCAATCACAAACGCTGCAATGCAGCATTGTGATCGGTCTGAGCGTCATGAATCAGCACTCAGATGGGGACCAGGGGACTCAGCATGTTCCCCACGGAGCTGTGTAATACAGATTTGTGAGGAACATGCAAAGCGCTCAATGACTGTTTGGACAGGCCAAGATGGCCGGCCAAGCAGTCATGGGTACTTGGACTATGCAACCCACTCCTCCCCCTGTGCCACCCACCCTGCCCCACCCTAACCCAGACCCAAACCTGCAAAAAGTAAAATGATAATAGCTATGTTATTATCATTTTATTTTTCCTGCTCAAAGAGCAGTGGGGCAAGGCTCCTCTGCCTTATTGAAGGAGCTGCCTCTGTTTGCAGTAGACTTCATCTTCACTGCTGTCACCCGCAGGTTTTGTTTGCAGTGGTGCAAGGCTTATATGTTTAGTTGTGCCTATATGAAGGTGTGCGAGATCGTGTGCACAGGAAGCTATGGCAATGGCTCTCTGGGAGGACTGCCTGCCATTGTTGAGCACACTTGCCAGCTGTTGGGGCTTTACACAGCAGTATGTGCACATGACGTTGTGAGAGAAAAGAAAATGTTTGATTAGTAAAACCAAAATAATGATAATAGTTTTTGGGATGAGTCACAAAAGAAACAAGCATTGGCATAGCCAATAGGTCTTGCTTTTGGGACCTTCTAAGTATTTAGTTATGCAGCACAATATCCTTGGTGCAACCACATCAACTGTTGCGTGGCTAAACACTTATAAGGTCCCAAAGGCGAGACCTATTGGCTATGCCAATGCTTGGTGTGGTTGTGTGTGTGGTTGTGTGTGGTGTGTGTGGTTGTGTGTGGTCGTGTGTGGTTGTGAGTGTGTGGTTGTGTGGTTGAGTGCGTGTGAGTGGGGGTGTGGGTGTGGTTGTGGGTGCGGTTGCGGGTGCGGTTGTGGGTGTGTGTGTGGATGTGTGGTTGGGTGTGGTTGTGTGTGTGTGGTTGTACGTGTGTGGTTGTGTGTGTGTGTGTGGTTGTGTGTGTGGTTGTGTGTGTTGTGTGTGGTTGTGGTTGTGTGTGGTTGTGTGTGTGTGGTTGTGGTTGTGCGTGTGTGGTTGTGTTTGTGTGTGTGTGGTTGTGGTTGTGTGTGTGTGTGTGTGTGTGTGTGTGGTTGTGTATGTGTGTGGTTGTGGTTGTGGGTGTGTGGTTGTGGTTGTGTGTGTGGTTTTATGTGTTTGTATGCGGTTGGGTGTGGTTGTGTGTGTAGTTGTGTGTGGTTGTGTGTGTGTGTGGTTGTGTGTGTGGTTGTGTGTGGTTGTGTGTGTGTGTATGTGTGTGTGGTTGTGTGTGTGTGGTTGTGTGTGTGGTTGTGGGTGTGGTTGTGTGGTTGTGTGTGTGGTTGTGTGTGTGGTTGTGTGTGTTTGTGTGGTTGTGTGTGTGGTTATGTGTGTGGTTATGTGTGTGGTTGTGTGTGGTTGTGTGTGTGTGGTTGTGTGTGTGGTTGTGTGGTTGTTGTGTGTGTGGTTGTGTGTGTGTGGTTGTATGTGTGGTTGTCTGTGTGTGTGGTTGTGTGGTTCTGTGTGTGGTTTTGCGTGTGATTGTGATTGTGTGTGTGGTAGTGGTTGTGTGTGTGGTTGTGGTTGTGTGTGTGACAGTAATACTAAAAGCATCTCAAAATAAAGGAACACAAACATCGAGTTTGTGGAAAGAGAAAGCACGTTGTAAATCAAACGGGTGTAGCAAAGCATTAACACAACAACAAAACAAACTTAGCGAAGACTGAGTGCTGATAATGGATACACACAGCCCATCATCTTAAGAGTTCGATTGCAGCCAATGTCACTCAAACCTGCCCCCTCCTTGTGAGTTGCACCCCATATTTCATGAGTTGTAACTGCTGCACCCACCATAGCGCTTTGACATCTAAAGCGCTACATAGGTCTAATCGATTAACCAGTCGCCAACATGCTGTGCTTTTAAAGAGAATGCACCAAAAGTTTCCAGCTTCCTCATCATGTCCTCATGAAAGCGCCAACGAAAGGACTCCCTGAATGGTGCAATGGACATGAAGCAGCCGCTGCGATCAGAAATAAACACTGTGAACGTTGTCCAGTTTCACAGTAACATTTCCTTAATGTTCTTTAAGTCACAAAACAGTAATACTAAAAGCATTTCAAAATAAAGGAACACAAACATCGAGTTTGTGGAAGGAGAAAGCACATTGTAAGTTAAACGAGCGCAGCAAAGCATTAACACAACATGTTCTTTGATGTTCTTTGAATGAGAACATCAATGGGCGCCGCAAAAGTGATCACGGGTGAAAGTGAAAGTGATCGCGGGCGCTTAATGAGCATAACGAGGTTTGCCAGTCTCTGCTCCTAAGCGCACGCCCACGCACATGCACTGTAGCTCTAGGCTGGCCATGGTAGCATTTTTTTGAGCCCTCACAAAAAGTCTCGCCAGACCAGCGTATGCCCTGGGCCCGGCGAGACCTAAAAATGACATAAGACAAGACTGTGTTAAAGAAGGATGAGTTTCTAAATTCAATGGGCATGGGACTAATTTGTCCTCCCCACAACCAATGCCAATAGCCAGGAATATGCCAACTCACTAATGTCTGGAGAAAATAGTGACTATACCTTTATTTAATCCACAGTCCTTTAGGGGTGTGATTTGTGAAAAGCAAGGTGCCCAGCACTCGATTATACTTTATCACGTTAATACTTATTTTGATTTTAATAATTAGCGAGGACTCAAACCACAGACCTGTTTCAAAATGTACTCAATTAACTAATCAACATTTGCTCGGGGATAAAATAGAGCACCTAAGAGTCACAAAATACATAACTCGTTTTGAACTAGCCTAATGTGCTCTATTTTTCTGTATATCAGTCACATCTAAAATTCTAAGAATTCAGATTCCTGCTAGAAACCTAAATAATGCCTTTAATTCAGTAGTGGAAAAAGAACTGTTGATGGATAGAAGGCAGAACAATGTCATACATTCACCCCAGTACAGAGATCTGGGCCTAAATCCATCGTTTTTTTGCTCATTATGCCATTCCAGTTTGGACCCAGCCATATGCAAATCAGCCTTGACCCTGTGCCCTATGGGAACAGTCCAGTCCGAACTGCCAGGCTAGGTCCTCCCTGGACTGGAAACAAGCCTCCTAGGATGGGTTTTGTGGCTTCACCCCCCAGCAGCCAGCTTAGCTATACTCCAGTGGCATGGCGGGCACGTGACCCACTTCTGGGCAGACCCGTTCCACTCGGGGTGACAAATGCAAAAAGAACAATTAATGGAACCGGTCCCAGGATACTTGTTTCCGGTCCAGGGAGGACCTGCCTTGGCAGTTCGGGCTGGTCTGGTCCCATGAGGCACAGGGTCAGGACTGATTTGCATATGGCTGGGTCTAAACTGGGGTTGCATGGTGAGCAAAAGAATGATGGATTTAAACCAGATCTCTTGACTGGGGTGAATGTATGATTTGCTCTGCATTCCTCCATCATCTGTGTGTCCTTTGCTTTCTCACCATAAGTGTGCTGGGTATGCGCAGACATGGGTCCCGGGCTCACTGTGCCACAGGGTTCGAGCTAGCCTGGCTGATGAGGGGTGATGCCCCGAAACCAGTCCCAGGATGCTTGTTTCCAGTCCAGGGAGAACCTGGCTTGGCAGTTCGGCTGGACTGTCACCTTGCTGCAGCACTTGAGACAGTGGAGCCAGAGCAGATCCCGTAGTGGGAGTCCTTTCGAGTATTCACCAGGATTGCCTGGACTGACCATCGCTGGCCTTCATTGCCCCCCTGATCTGGGGTTACGAGGATGTGATTCAATGGCTCACCTGACCTGACTGCAGTCCATCATGCACAGCGGGGCTGCCTTCTCCTGTTCTCGATTGGTGAGAACCCTGCTGGTGGTTGACAGGAAAATAGAGTGTGGTGGGGGTCAGACATGGCCCAAAGCAAAATATCACAGCATCGCTCCCCCTTGGCCTTCCATAGCATCGTTCAGGGCACAAAACAGATCAGCCTGGTCCCCTGCTCATTTACCCCCCTGGCTACTTGTGCGACTGATCGCGCCGACACTCGAGATGCCCCACCTTTACCTAATTGGGACCTTTCAGCTGACAGAGGCCGGACAGCTGGGCCTGATAGATCCTCCACTTTAATTGCAGGGTGGACCTCGGCTTCCCACTTTTACAGGGTGGCCATCTGATATGGGCATACATGAAATGAGTGCCAACATGCTCCAACGCGCTTCCCGCCTGTGGTGAACACTCACCTTTGGTGTCCTTTCCTTAACTCTTGTGCTGTGTCCCCCACAAAGCATGCATTCTTCCACTGCAGCACTGCACAATGGGTCGGATACATAGAGACAAGGAGGAAACCACTATTTGGATGCCTCATGATAACAGTACAGCTGACAAGGGCACTCCCACGGGTCAGTAGCCCGGGAATAAACTAGATGAAATCCTTACCACCATAAGTTCTACCAGGGAAGTGCTTGAAGGTAAAATAGATACTCTAGTTGTTGACATGGGGTGCTACCGGGATGACCAAAGGAAGATGGCTGATTGAGTTTGGCAGGTGGAGACAGTGATTTCGAGAGATTGCCTCCTCCTTACAATCCCACACTTCTTAATTGGACACCCTGGTAGGCACAATCAAGATCCTGGAGGCAAGAATTGGTGACCAGGAGGGCTAGCTAGGCAAAATAAAATCAGGTTAGTGGGCTGCTAGAATGCATAGAGGGGTACTCAATGATCCCTTTTCTGAAGGACTCCAGGAAGTGGTTGCCCCTTGATATTTACTGATTTCATGGTAGCAGTACTAAGGCAAAGGGCTTCCTTGATGGCTGCGAAGAAGAAACTCCAAGACATTGGGTTGTAATATGCCCTGTTATTCCTGGCCAAACTGTAGATACAATTGGAAGGATAAGCAACTTTATCACTAACCTAGTGGAAGTCTGACAATGGATTGATAACTATGAAGTGGGACATACTATGTGCCTGGAGCCCGAATCTGTTGGTCCTCACTGGCACTGGAGGGCCTGGTTGAGTCGGTGGTGTGGATCATGTCCTCCACAATATCAAGCCTGGACTGGTAAGGATGGAGTACTAGTTGCAGACGCAACGACTTTGTGCTTTGTCGGAGGCCAGACGATACCACTGATTGAGAGGAGGACCAAGACTCAATTGCTGGGAATGCCACAGGGCCAGATGTTAGTGTGGTTCTGCCTAATGTGTCCCCTAGAACAGCAGACAATATTATCTTACACTTGCTCTTTTTACCAACAAATGCTTTCTTTACAGTTCTAAATTTGCATGGTTAGCCCATGTGGCTCGATATCCTTTATAGTTACTGTGGATTTCCACTGGATCTCGGGATGGGCATGAGACAACCGACTTCGATATCTCTACCCCCCTCGGTACCATATGAATGTGGTCATTCATCAACCCCTTCAATGGAGCTCTTATGGAACACCAGTTGAAGGGTTGAACAATATACGTTTGCCAAATAGTCCTGGGTGGGATTGGTTGGGGTGTGTTGTTGTTAAGTACTATATATTAGGAAATGTTGTTTGTTCCATTTTACTGGAATTTGATAATGATGCGAATAGTTTTATGCTATGTACCTGTATTGAGGGTTATTGCCGGTGGGCAGCAGTCCTTTTGATCATTTATAGCTAGCATGCACTTTGATATTAAGATACTCACCTGGAATTTCAAAGGCCTCAGTTACCCTATTGAGAGATATAAGGTGCAGCCTTATATCAAGAGGAGGAAAGTGCATGTCACCTTCCTTTAAGAAACACACCTCACAGGGCTGAGGGACTGGTAAAAAATAACCAGCGAGCATTTCTCATTTGGTTACTATGATCCTACACTATCTACTTATAGTAGATGGGACTTCAATTCTAAAGTGGATATTGTACTGGATAGATCGCAACCTCCGTTGCCCCCCCCCCCATTTGCGACACGGTTAAATTAATACAAACAGGAGATTACGATGCGGTAAGGATGGCTCCGACCAGAGGTCGGAGCAATTCCTTACCGCATCGTAATCGGGCCTTTAGTTGAGATTCATCCAGGTCCCCCATTCCATCCTGGAATCACAGTGTTAAAGCCCTGGAGATCCAGGTCTTTGGAGACTCCCCGGGGGTGACTATCAACAATTATTTAGAGGACAATGAGAGCACAGCTTCTTCAGAACTTACAGAGAGGGAGGCGCTTAAGGTGGTAGTTAGGGGGTGCTGCATAGCCACCATAGCGGGGGTCAGAACATAATTACTTAAGGAGATTATGCAAAAGGAACAGCTTCTTAACACTCCATAACATGAAGGGCCCCATGATGCTTCTGCACGCACGCCCCTGAATTTTTGCGGAATGGGAAAAACTGCTTGGTTTCATTGTTGAACACCCGAAGGGCAAAGACTACAGTCAATACATCACCTAGGCCCATAATGAGAGAGACCAGACCGGGCCATTACTTGCTAGTCCCAAAATGCGACAATCACAAATGTGATCCTCTTCAAACCCCACAGGACACACACTACATATAAAGACTAAAATGACCACAGTGTTTCAGGAGTTTTACACAGAACTCTACGTTAAGCGGCCAGGCCTGCCTACACAAGGCCTCCACTCATACGTCATAGAGGCTGGAACCCACAGACTAACGAGTGAGGCAGTTGCCCTGCTGGGGGGGAATATTAGTCCAAGAAGTATGGGGGACATAAAATACATGGACAGGGGCATGGTGCCTACGTCTGATGGCATGTCCATCGAATTCTACTCAATTTTTGCCAATATTCTGGCCGCTATACTGACTAACCTCAATAATACTGCCAGAGAGCTGGATATCTGGAAGGATCGGATTGTTTTGTTCCCAAAAAAGGGTAAAGAGGAGGACCACGTTGTATCCTATAGACTGCTTCTGATCTTAAATGTGGATTTTAAGATCCTTAGCAAAATACTGGTCTCTTGCTGTTTTTCCTAGCTTTATGATTTGATTCACCGTGATCAATCCAGATTTATACCCTCTCACAGCACAGTCCCTTACATCAGAATGCAGATTCATGTGTTGAACTCCCCCCACAGGCATATTCAAAGGCTTTGAGCCTGGCTGTCAACATCAAAAAAGGCCTTCGACTCCTATGGTGGGACTTTCTCTACACAACTATGGCCAGTATGTGGCTGGGCAGCATATTTTGCATGTGGACGCGGCTGCTCTACACTGCCCGAACACTCATGTTAAAACCGGCTACACAATAGCTCTATATTCTTAGGAAATACTTGCTTCCAACATCCAAGAATGTCTTTATATCTTCTGTGTTGTTGTTCACATAGGACTGAGTTACCTCATCTCTGAAATTCCCCACATTTGCTGCATTATGGTCTTCTGCTAGACATAGATGTCTTAAGTGCCCCTATGTTCAGAGCCTAATTTTATGGAGTTTTTTTGCCCAAGGATAATGGAAACTTATGTGTTACACTCCTTCTGCTGGGAGAAATGTCATAATTATCTTTCATTCAGATGCAAAATAATCCTGTGCTGCAATGCTTAACCAACCCTGCCCCAGACTCTGAATGTAGGAAACATCCCTTATTTTGCACAATGATGAATTACGTTTATGTTTATGGATTTGTAGAGTGCATGGCTGCCCGAAGGCTTCCCAGCGCTAGGAGAGAGGAGGCAGTCAGGGTGCATTGAATGTTAAGGGAAGAGCTTAGTTTTGAGTCTTTTCCTGAATGCCAATTTGTCAGTCAGCATACGCAGTTCCCTAGGCAGGGAGTAGGCCTGAGGCCTACTGTCTCTATTTGTCATGTGTACTGCCATGCGCTGGAATAGCCTTCCCTTGGAACTGAAATCTGTGTCTTCCTTATTGGCATTTAGGAAGTCTCTGAAAACTTGGGGGGATATTCACAAGGAGCTAACGCTGAGTTAACGGCACTTTATCGCAGCCAAAGTTGCAATAAATCGATCTCCCCATTCACAAGCTGGTGGTAACAGCCCACAGCACCAGTTTACCCGTGATAGCAGCCGCAAAAAACATCGCCACAGAAGACCCCCGCAACTATCGCTAATGAGATGCAGAGTAGGCGTTCCCGTGTCCAAAGCCGCGACAACACCACTCCACAACATTCACAACGACCAGCCAGAACTGCGATAAGAACACAAAACAGGCGATAAGGCGCGTTAGCAGCAGGAAAATAACACCTGCTCTGACCTGGTGCAAAGTCGGACCACAGCCTGCACCACAAAAGGGAGCACAGCCCACAGCCACATTGGAAGGGTAACAGATGCCATGGAGCCACCGGTAATGCGGGCTCGACACTCAAGAGGGCCACAACACCCACCGCCACCACCCCAGGACCCCAACACCCACCTGGAACACTCCCTCCAGACCACCATACAGGCAGCGCAGAGAAAGACAGTGGACCCCCAGGAAATGCAACAGCCACACAGACCCAACACCTGACAATGTCATTGCCCACCACAGGCTCAAAAGGACAACAATCGTACGCATCCTGACCAACAACGACGGCACTAACACAGCGAACAACCAACATCCTACCCCACACAAAGCTGCTGGCTGTGCTGCACCTGTTGGCCCTTGGTGCCCCCCAACCAACACACGCCAAAGTCAGAGGAGTCACAGAGCCAGCCACATCCAAGTCCCTCACACCTGACCTGGACATCACTATCAGCCTGTTACCCCAGTCCCTATACATCCAACACAATGCGCAGGATCCACTGGACACCAAGCAAGGCCCATATGCCAAAGCTGGAGGGATGCACATGTCGGGGGCATTCCACAGCACACATGTCATACCTGTGCCCCCTGCTGACTCAGCACACAATCACTTCAACAGAAAGCACACGTCTCACATCAATGTGCAGGCAACAACCGAACACCGTGGAACCTTCACCAATCTCGCCTCCAAATACCCAGCCACTGTGCACGATTCCTCCGTCCTCCGACAGTCCATCTGCAACCAGCGTCCCCAGGATGGCACCAAGGGAAATGCACAGCCCCTTGGCAAGTTCCAAATGAACACCCCACTCACTTCAACTCCACAACCATGCAACTCACAACTCTGGCAATGCACACGTCTCAAAACCAAAACCAAAATGCTAAACAACATGCCTACCCACCAGACACGACAGAACAACTCACAATGGTAACCTGGGCAAGCCGTGAACATGAGCCATCAACGTAATGGCACCTCAGCCACACACTAGCCCAATGTGGGGAGAGGTGGCAACCAGGCATGTGTGAAGGAGGCAGGAGAACCATAACTGGGAAAGCACACAATGCCAAGAGTGGAGGAGATGTGCTGGACAGACTGCAGTATGCAGAACACACCTATATCCATGGCGACATACACCTCTGGTGTATGGAGTGTAGTGGACAGTGAACGCAACCATGTCACCCCGGCCAGTGGGGGAGTTCGCGGAAATGTTGCCTGTGACGTCCCCCCATAAGCGGAGTGGGATGGTCCGACGTATGCCGGGCCAGAGTAGGGGTGTGAATAAAATGCACGTAGGCCTGGGTGCGGTCCCCGTCTGGAAAGCCCAACATCTCTGCCAGGGCGGCGCCTCTCACCACGCCATCAGGCCTACGCCGTCCTTGTGAGCGGAGTTGCCTGCGATCCTGTGCGCATGCCGTACCCCAGCCCGCTGGACCCCGAAACTGTCAGGCCCGCCCCTGCTCAGCCAGGCCACACTGATCACCTTCCGACACCGGCGGGTGTCAAGGAGGGTCCACCACATGCCGGTGCAAGATCCAAGCACCAATTCCGTGACCTCTGCAGCCTCCGCAGACCATTGCTGGCCCCCCGACGCTGGCCCACATCACTCCTTCCTCATTCACATACTACACCGGCGTCCTCTTCGGCCCAGTAGGTCCCATATATGAAACTGTTTCCTGAGTCCTGAATGGCAGCGGCCACAGCACCAGACTCTCTTCGATCAGTGAGGCATAGTTCCATATGGGCATCTTGCGACACGTGGTGCCACTAACCCTGTTCAACGCCAGCCGGCGACACGTGGTGCCACTAACCCTGTTCAACGCCAGCCGGCGACATGTGGTGCCACTAACCCTGTTCAACGCCAGCTGGCGACACATGGTGCCAATAACCCTGTTCAACGCCAGTCGGCGACACGTGGATGAGGGACCAGGACTACCCTGTGGACCAGTAGGTCCCACATACAGCACCTAGACGCGAATCACGAATGGCAGAGACCACACCAGTGGTCGCACGGAGAGGTGTAAGAGGAAGATGCGGCTCAGTCCGGATGAAAGCCGTGTCACAGTCACGGATCAACGACTCACCTGGTGCCATCAACCCTGTTCATCTCAAGTCCGCGTCCCGTGGTGCCACTGAACCTGAACTACGCAGGCTGGTGGGGCCATCCAACCTATGCCAGCGACACTCGGTGAATGGCCAGTGCTGACCGCTGCCTCAGGCCTACACTGCGGTCCAGTAGGTCACACATGTGGAACTGTGTTTTGGGTAAGATGTGGAGGAATCCACACCATTGGACACGCCTCATCGCAGGCGGCATCCCCTAACTGCACTGGTGCCACTAACTCTGTGCGCAATGAGTCATGGGCACCATCTTGTTGGACCTTGGTGGCGTCAGAGCCCATGGACTGGTGGTTTTCTGCATTTTCTTCTGGCTGGACCTGACTTGGTGTCCGACATGTGTCTGTTCCATTCATATCCACCATAGTGACTGTATCAGCGTGGGCCTGCCCTCTGCATCCTGCCCTGGGGGTACACCTTCCACTGTCCATCGAGACACTCCGCAACAAGGCCCCTTGTCATCTTGTGAACATGCTCTGCACCCGTTACCCTGCCCCAATGCACCGCAAGTCAGCGGCCTGTGGCAGCAGGCCCGTGCAAGACGTTGTGCATCCGGGGCTACTAACTCGATGTACACTGTTGTCGATTTCTGACTGCACCAGGCAGCCCTTGCCAGCTGGTGGGCACACACCCCACACACATCCAACACAGGTGTCACTCGGTAAGTGTGCCTGATAATAAATGTGGCTGTGCGCACTTGCCCGTAGCCATTCACACCATCTGAGCAAGTGTGTCCGTGTGTTCATTGTGTCAGCTTAATGGGCATAGGCCCTGCAACATCACTGTGTGCTGTCTTCTGCGGACATTGCCGTGTCACCTCAGCGTTGGCACTGACCCTGGACATGTAGCCCTGCACCTGCCCCCCTGAATGCACAGGCTGCGTGTGCTGGTTCTGCAGGGGGGGGTAGGGCATGGTCGGGACCTGGCCCGGTGCAGGAAGTGGGGTAAGTGTGTCTCTGTTTTGGGGTGTTGTCGCCACCAGGGCCACATTATATGATGTTGCAATGTGGCATGTACCAGGAGGGCCGGCTCGCAGGTACGGGGACTTGTAGGGGTGCAAGGACGCTCGGGGTCTTGGCACATGCTTGCCAGGTGTGATGTGTATCAGCTTGCGGATGCATGAATGCATGAGTCTGTTGGCTGGCCTCATTCGCAGCGCGATCCCAGCCAGCCATGTGCTGGACACCTGTGTCCGCCCTGTCCGGACCATTGGCCTAAACCCAAGTGGGCGCACACCTTCGAAGGCCAGCATCGCGGTGTTGTTGGCATGGCGCTGGACATGCGCAGTCAGACATTAGAATGGTGTCCCATAGGAGTACACGTGATGCAACCGTGCAGCGCATACAAGTGTGGGTACCCGTGGCAGGGTGGAGCAGCTGTGTGGCAACGTGACTCACAGTGAGTCCGCTCATGTGCATCGTGCTGGGCATATCATCCATGATTCCCAGGGTCGCAGACGTCCCCCCACACCCACGGCCGGCCTCTGTACGTCTCCTGTATGCCTGCAGCTGGTGAAGTTACTGTATGGATGAAAGGTCCTTTGTCTGTACTATCAGTAACGTAAGGGTAGCTGACCTGGATTGACTGGTGGGTGCACTTGTGTCCTGTGTTTGGTTGTGCACAAGTTGGTGTTTGTACCACATTGTGTTGGATGTTGGGGTGCTCTGCTTCCTATATGTGTGTGCTGCATTGTGTGTGAGATGTCCCTTCAGCTCTGATTTGGCTCACCCTTCTCCCTCTCAGGCAGTGTTGGGTTCACTTCTGTGCTTGTTCAGTGGTGTGACATTGCCGGGTTGTGTGACTTGTGCACCTGGTTGGTGTTGTTACTCTTGGGCATGGTATGTCTGCAGTTGTGCTGTGCTTAGTTGTGTATGTGTGCCATTGTGCCTATCTCCCCCGTCCCGCAGTACCTGCTGGTTCCTCTCCCTGTTACTGTTGTGTCTGTTGTTTGGTGCAGTTTCTAGTCCTCGAGTCCTGCCACCATCTCCAGACTGATGTGGTGGACACCATTTCCTCCATGTCATCCAGCTCCTGGTGTGGCGCTGGACTCCCACTTCTGGTGTGCATTGCTGCCTTCTTGTTGTTGGCGTGTTTCTGCTTGTTTGTGCCTTTCGCATCATTGCTGGAGTTCTGGTTTTCTGCCATTGTCCTCCTCCACTCTCAGGCTGCATTCATCTTGTCCAAGTTGACCTGCCATGTACAATGTTTTGTTGACAATGTGTTTGGTGGGGTTGTCGGCTGGCTCAGGTTGCCTCCATTGTGGTTGACTGTTGTTTTCTGTTTGGTCTGTCTTACTTTTTCAGGCTTTTGTTGTGCTTATTCCCGCCTTTCGTGTGTTTCGCGGTCCTGGCGGTGCTTATCCCTGCTTTCCTCTTCGCGGATTGGCTCATTGCAAGTTTTCTGGTGTTGTGGTTTGTGTTTTTATCTCCGTCGGGGTGGTTGTATCGTGGACATTGGCCGCGTTTTCGGCAGACTGTCGCATGCTACCGCCGTGTTGTGAATTCCACGTTAACACAGGGTTATTTTCCCGCGAAGGTATGCGATGTGTAAAGTTGCATTCGCATGTTTTGGTGATGTTTAGCACAATTTCTTGTGAATAGACCCCCTGGTTATTTAGAAAAATAATGGGTTCATATTTCTGTGTACTTTCAGCGTCAAGATGCCTTCGGGCATTCATGCGCTCTATAAGTATCTTCATCATTATCATCATCATCTTCACTTTGCGCAAACAAAATACATCTTCATATGTGTCCATTTAAGTGGTAATGTATATTTTTGGCATTTTAAGGTTATGACGTGAGTCAGCATCCCTTCTATGTATGAAGCAAACTAGATAACTAAGTTAAGATGCACTTTTTTTACTGAAACGTACATTGCTGAATACATGTACTTATCGGCAGACATATGGAATTTATAAAGAAAAACAGGTTAGTATCACTTTTCTTATGCTCCACTGCATAGCCTCCATATTATTTATGGTTAAATTGCTGCTTATTTCTGCTTAACATCAGTCAAAAAGTCTCACATCATGACAAAGTTGGCGCATCATTAAATACATATGTACTGCTGCTCTGCGACCTAGACTTTGTCAAAATGAAGTAATTGTTCTTACACACACACACACTTCCTGCTTAAGCCGCCTACCTCGAATCTTGCCATGTAGCGCCTTGAAGTGGTATGAAGTTTTAGAAAGCAACATGTTGCACAAAGCATTGCTACACTTGAAATGTGTCTCCTCGTTGAAAAGAATGCCTTATGTCAGCTCTTTCTCTCATGCTCCAAAAACTGGGGACACTGTAAAATGGCCGACAGGCACCATGCTGACGCTCTGCTAACTGTGGACAAACTCTAAAGTGCCCCAAGCAGGAAAAGAATGCAGTGTACCCGTCTCGTTCTTCTTACCTGCCTGCGCCTTGAGGGACTCTGATATATCAAGAACGGAGTGTGTTGTTTCTATGGAAAGGAAAACTATACATGTGTCTCTTTACTTCTAAGGATAGTGTATTCCCAGCTATTCTGCTGTCTGTCTGGAATCATCTCTGAAGCGCCTGAAAGGTAAATGCTGGACCTATTCTAAGTACTAATCAATAATAAGAAAAAAAACGTCTTCTGGCAAAGAATAGAGCACGTGTGTCATTTCTCTCCCTTGCTGTGGGTTTTGCTTTGCCCTGACTTGTTTAAAAGATAACATGATGGCAGGGCTGGACTGGGAAATCAAAAGCAGCCCTGGGAATAATGCTCTCACCAACCCGTCCTTCTGTCTGCTCGTGCAACCTCTCTCTTTCCATTGATCCATTCACTCTCTCTCCTTCTCTCCTCTCTTCTCCCTCTCTGATCGTTTTCTCTCTATCTTCTGCCTCGCTCCCTCTTTTTCTCCTGAAGCCCAACCACACCTGCTGCCATTATTATCAGGGAGCTGGTGAACGTGGCAGAGGCACCAAGAACAGCCCTGGGCTTTCAAACTGGCCTCCAATGGCTCCAGGTCACCGGGCATATAACAGGTGGAATAAAAGGTCTATCTTGCCCTGCATGATGGAGCTTTACAAAGCACTAATGAATATTGAAGAGACATTTTCTGCTGTCAATGTGTAAGTATATTGTATGCCAGGCTCTTTCTTCTCTCACTCCAATCGTGCTCTGAATAATCTTACAGACAAGTTGTTTTATACAAACTGCCAATTGATAGATAACTCTTTACTATGTTTGCTGTTAGCGAGGTTAACAGCATGCCTAATGTAGGGTCCTCCCCAGCCAGGTAGCATGTAAAGTACTACACCACACACAGAGATCTGAAGTGGACGTCTTTATTCTTCAGAGTGCAACCATTAACTGACTTGCAATATGTCATTCACTTTATTTAACCACACCTAGACCCACCCAATGCTTACGTCATTCCTACGGAGTCCTTCAGGGACCAGACGGTCCCACTATACAAATATATACAAGACTCTATATCTCACTCTTTAATGAATAAAAAATTAATCAAATTAGCCTTTTAGATCTCAATGCGTTAGGTTGCAGAGGCGAAGTAGAGGTACCTGCATCCGGATGGGATTACCTGCTTTGAAGCCGTTGTGGGGTGGAGGGAGGTAGCCGATGAGTCCACTGGATCTGTGAGTCCATATCCCAGTCAGATAAATCAGGAAAATACCTGCTGGAATAGGCTGACTATGTACGCCCTGGGGTCTGAGCCTTCCTTCCCTTCAGGAACTCCAAAGACCCTCAAATTGTTGCGCCGCTGCCGATTTTCCATATCCTCGACCTTGACCTGTAGAGCCGTTATCAACGCCTCTTGGTTTTTTACAGCACCGGCAGTAGCAGTGTTAGATTCTTCCATGGTCATGACCCGCTGCTGCAGATCAGAAATGTCTGAGGAAAGTGAGGCAACCCTATTTGTTACGTCCCTCAGCGACTGTTTGAAATTCCTGTTGTCGGCAGTGGCTTGAAGATTAAATTCTTGAGCTTCAACTCTTTCAGCAGTTAGGGCCTGCAGGATCGTAGATAAAGAAGGTTCCTCATGGTTATCAGATCTCGTGCTATGGCCTGATGACTTGGCCATATAGTCCAACTAATCTACAGATACTGGAATAGGAGGCTGTTGGAAATTGCCCTTTTTGCAGGGTTATCCTCAAATGTTTTGCTTCTTCCTCCCTTGTTTTTCCTGACCTGTGGTTGTTGGCTATAGGACTCTGGGCACTTTACCACTGCTGATCAGTGCTAAAGTGCATATGCTCTCTGTGTAAGTTGTTAATGTGATTGGTTATCCATGATTGGCATATTTGTTTTACCAGTAGGTCCCTAGTAAAGTGCACTGAGTGTGCCCGGGCTGGTAATTTAAATGCTACTAGTGGGCTTGCAGCACAGATTGTGCCACCCACATGAGTAGCCCTAAAATGATGTCTCAGGCCTGCCACTGCAGTGCCTGTGCGTATTTTGTTAACAGCCATGTTGACCTGGCCAGTGTACCCACTTGCCAGGCCTGAACCTTCCCTTTTCTTACACACTGGACACCCCTATGGTAGGCCCAAGGTACACCCCCCACCCCCCCCCCCCCGGGCAGGGTGCAGTGTATGTGAAAGGTAGGACATGTACTAGTGTGGGTAACATGTCCTGATAGTGAGTAAGTGTCAATTTTGTTTCTCACTATTGAAAGGCTATCTTGCCCATAGGACAGAATGGGGAATGCTGTGTAACATGTTTACCTCCATACCTTCCCATAGGACCAAGATAGAAAATTGGAGTCTGGTATCCCTGAACTCAGAATTTATTAACACATCTTTTAGTAAAGATGGTTTTTAAATGCTGTGTTTGAAAATAGCACTTTTAGAAAGTGGCTATTTTATTATTCAACCTTTCTGTGTGCCTCTGCCTGTTTGTGGATTGACTGTCTGGTTTGTGAGTGATAGGATCTGGGGTGGCTCCAGGAGTTTGGGTGAGTCAGCACTAGGCTGAATAGACCTATCTGCATTTGGAGTGGTGAGATGAGTAGCACCTAAGCCTGAATAGGGCTGTGCCTGCCTCCACCTCTTGCGGTGCGTCTGATGACGCTGGCCCACACTAAAAAAGGAAGAAGTTGTGCACTGGCAGAGTGCACCCAGAACTGGTTTGGACTGGGTCGAGGACCCCTCACACATAGAGAACAAAGACTTTTGGGTTATGAATATGAGAGCTGAAACCCCTGAAAGTTAGACTACTTTGTGATCAAGAGGAACCTCTGCCAAAGAAGAACAGCTGAAGAGACTGAGGGGAACTACTGCCCTTGCTGTGCGTTCTGGGGCTGGCCTGCTGTTTCTACTAAGGAAAGGATCAAGGGACTTTGCTGTGTGCTGTGTCCCCTCTGCTTGAAGAAGGACTTTGCTGTTTGCTGTGTCCATCGGAAGAAAAGTCTCCAAGGGCCGGAGAAGAGCTGGCCTCCTATTTCTGAAGTCCCACTCACAAAAGGACTTCACCCCCAGCTTCCCTGAACTTTCTTGCTGGGAGTTCCAGCTTGCCAGGATGGCCTGTAACTATGTGTGAGGCCTTTTTGCTGTTAGGAGCTGGAAGCGCGACGCAATGAGAGAGAAGCGTGACGCCGCCGCCGCAGCAGCCGCTGTCACATCATCGAGGAAGAGTGTCGCTGTTGCCGCTGTTTGCCGTCGCATCACCGGAGAAGCGTGCTGCCGCCCCAGAGGGTGCCGTCGCATCACCGGAGAAGCGTGTCACAGGGCCTGTCGCTGCTCAGAAATCCACCGAGTTCACCGTAGGGCCATCGGGCGTGCACGCATCGCGTCCACGTTGTCGCATCACAACAGAAACGCCATTTTGTCACACCGGATCACCGCTACGCATCGAGGCGCCATCTTGATGCTTTGGAACCGGAGCGTAGGAAGAATCGACGCATCGCCCTCTCTGCGCCCCTTTTGTTTGTCTTGCATTATGCTTCCCAGGTACTTTGAGACTAAAGTGTTGCATTTATCATCTACAAATGTATTTTTGCAACAACCCTTTTTAAAGACATTCTACTGAGTTTCTGTATGTTGGATTTTTTTCGTTTTGGTCTTGTTTAGTTTAGATAAAGATATTTTATTTTTATAAACTGGTGTGGTGTCCATTTGTGGTGTTTTCACTCTGTTACTATTCTGAGTGTTGGTACAAATACTTTACACATTGCCTTTGGGATAAGCCTGTCTGCTCGTGCCAAGATACCAAGGGGGTGAGCAGGGGATATCTAAAGTGTGTATTCCCCCTTACCCTGACTAGAAGCAAGGGTCCCTATTTAGACAAAGGTACCTACCTCTGCCAACTAGAGACCTCCATTTCTAACAGAGGCGAAGAAGCCTGGATGGGTATATTTGGGGACCCACCAATGATTCCAACATTGCCCTCTGATTGAGCGAGGCCCAGTTTTGCAATCTCATAATCAGCATGATCGGAGCTTCTAATCGGCCGTGACTAGACAGTTTGGAGACAATCGCTTTAACTTCGCCCTTAGAAGCCACCTATTTTTGTAGGGGGCTGGAGGAGCAGCCATCATTAACTCGAGCTGGGGCCGTGCTTTTGAGGTGCTCCTCTGTGATAGTGAGACCAAGCTTTGAGCCCCCTCGTCCTCGCCCTCCTTTGCCCCCTCCTTTCGCCCCCCCCTGGCCTTCTTAAGTCCTTTCCCTCCTGAGGATTGGCCGGCAGCATGGGGACTGGCTAGGATTGTTTTGGACTTAACTGCAGCAATAGGCTCATTAAGCTCGACAGGTCGATCTACTCGTTCTGGGTCTAGATCAGATTCAGCAGTTCAACAGTGGTTGAGACATTCTGGGAGGTAGCCGATGTCCCGGGCTGTGCCCCAAATCCCCCCAAAAAGTCTGCTTCCGGATTCATAGGAGGTTCAGAGGAGGCCAGTAAGTATGCTGCCTGGCTAAAGTCCCCACCGACCGGGCCATTTATACCATCCTGCAACACTGGACTTATGCTATTGAGACTGGATTATAAGCATATAGTTGCTACTGATGTAAGTGAAGATGAACCTCTAAGAAGCAAGGGGAGTGCAACATGCACTGGTTCTTGAAAGATAACAGAGTTAAAGTTAGGAGGGAGTTCACCCCCTCGGTGTGCCCCTGAACTTGAAACTTACTGCATGCGGTAACATCCCCGATAGCAGGGCTGGCTGGGCAGTCTGCAGAGTTGCTCCAATCCCCCTGTGCTGATGTTGCAGAGTTCAGAGCCTCGACCAACTCTTCTCCCAGAGTGGAGTTTGCGGCCCGATGTACTGGAGTAGCCCGCCGGCTTTACTCGAGCAGAGAAGTTGAAGGATTGGTCTCCTCAGCAGAGAATGGGAGGGTGCCTCAGATACCTTTCCTGACCCTCCCATGTGTGGTCGAAAACAATCCGTGCCGCAGCCACAGGTTCCCAGCTCGACCGCGTCCCTGCTGAGTTACATGCCGCTGTGGGGCCATCCAGAATCCAGGTGCTGCAGTGGCAAGTTCAGAGGTGAGGACATGATGAAAGCCGTAGAAGCTGTGATAGGCAGGCGAAACCGCAGAGCCCCAACGCACCGTTCTGCCAAGATGGATAAAGTCATGGATCGATGCGGAGCTCAGCCTGCACATCTGCGCTCGTTATTTAAGTAAGAAAGTTGTTTTATCTGCTCCCGTACTAATTACTCGGTATCAGGGAGGACGGGGGTCGGAGACCAAAGGGACCGTAGGAGAAAGTCCTGGCGGTGCTCTCCCTGGCTAAGTTAATCCGCCATCTTCCTTTCGAACTTTTGATATTCAAAGTCATCCTTTAGAGGTTGAGGGGCATATTCACAATGAAATGTCATAGCGTGGAGCTGCGACAAATTTGGCAGCACTGCGCTCCAACTTTTCCTAAACACAGGGAGGTGCCGTATTTACAACAATATGACACACCCCTGTGTTTGCCCAAGAGCTGCCACTAAAATTAGCTGCCTAGCACCAGCGCAGGCTACCGTAGTGCAAAGGTGCCTGCGTTGTAGGAAATGATTGCTTATGTGCAGGAAGGTGTCCCTTTCTGCACATATATAACCATTAATGGAGTTTTGCTCTTTCTAAGGCAGCACACATAGAAAAAGCAATAACAAAGAGAAATAGAAGTATTTCTCCTAGTTCCTCATTTCGCCATTCTAATGCCTGCCCTTGCATGGCATTATTTTTTGGTGCTGCCTCTGATTTACACATCCTGTAAATCTGGGGCAGCGTCAACAACCAATGGGTATTGTGGTGGAATGCCCACAGCAACACCCATTGCACGCCCCTTTCAAGCAGAACACTGTGTGAAATGGTATAATAATTACAAAGCAGAGTTCAGCTACAAAAAGTGACGTCAGTTAAAGTGACGTTCTCGTGGAGCTATCCGCTGTAAATATATCACAGAGAATGTTTCCTCCAGAATTGTTGTGAAATAATGTCTTGGGAGTGATGATATCAAGATCTGTTTTTGTCGCAGGGCGTTCTGGATTTGACTATGAAGTCCACATAGGCCTCAGCCGCTTTAGACACTGTATCATGACTCTGCAAAGGCACTCATGAAAAGTAGTTAGCAGGATTTTGATCTTTCCCAGGCCGTTGCACAATAGTGTAATCATACTCTTGCAGTCTCAACATCCACCTCTCAATTCGAGGGGGCATCTTGGCTTTTGGATTCCCAAAAACTTGCAAGCAACGCTTGGTGGTCAGTGACAAGGGTGAACTTTTTTTCATATAGAAACACATTGGGATGCTCACAAGTCCACAGCACAGCTAGGCTTTCTTTTTCAGGGTGGGAATAAGCATGTCCAGTTTGTGACAGACTCCTGTTCGCATAGGCACCATGTGGCACTGTGCATTTTCACGAGCATTGTGCTGAGCCAAGATTACATCCAACTCCACAGGCTCGCATCAACCACAATCTCAATATGCAATTTTAGACTAAAATAGGCCATTTCAGAAGCATACTCAATTGCATGTTTGATTTTCTTGAAGCTGTGATCACATTCATGCGACCACTTGAACACAGCGTTACATTTTGTCAAATTTCTCAATGGCGTACTGACCGTGCTAAATTCACAAAGGTACCTGGAACAGTAACTGGCTATGCAAAGGAAGGACCTCAACATTGTCACATGCTGTGGGGGACCAGTTGATGATAAAGCTCCGAAGAATTTGAGCTTTGTTTTGTTAAACTCACACTTTTCTGCATTCAATGTGAGACCTGCATCTGCAAGAAAACCGCAGACTTGGGTCAGGGCCTTGTCATTTTTCTTTTACGTGCCCCAAACACCAGTACATCATGACTGTAATTCAAGGCATGTGTGACAGGCTGTATTATGCGAAAAATTGCATCCTGAAAAAGCTCAGCAGCTGATGATACCCCAAAGCATAGTCATTTATATTTGAACAAACTAACATGGGTCAAAAAGGTCATAATGTTCCTGCAATTTTCTTCCAGTCCAAGTTAATGATACTGTTTGTTCAGATCAAGGCAGTAAAAGACTTTGGCACCATTCAGCTGTGTAATCATGTCTGCAATGTGTGGACCTGGATGTCAATCTCACTCGATTTTATTTGCCTGGCGCATATCAACACAGACGTGCATGGCACCCCCACTGTCCTTTTTTCGCACTACCACTATGGGTTAGATCCATGGCGTCGGATCAGTAGATCGTTCAATGATGTCATGCTTTAATAGTGTTTCCAGTTCTCTTTCAACATCTTCTTGCAAGTGAAAAGCAATTCTATAGGAAAATGTTGCTGTACAGGGGTGTCATTTGCATTTTATCCCGTTTTAGGTCTATTTTGTATACGTTTTGGTCCAATTTTTGCTATAAAAGATATTGCATTCCAGCGGGGAGTTCTTTTTACAAACTTAAGAGGTATCATTTTATTTTCATATTATGCCTGAGCTGTTTTAGAAGGGATTTTTAACGAGTATTTTCATTATTTATTTGTATTGGTTGTATTTATATACCTATATAGTCTTTGCAACCGAAATAAAGATATTAGATTAAATGAAAGAATGAAAAGGAATTTGATGATGTCATTGAGCAATAGGACGAATGTCCTCATTAATGTGAAGCTGCACATTCATGGTTTTAAGGTTTTCTAGTCCACGAAACAAGGAAGGGAACTGACTTACTATGTCTGCATGTGTATGTACGTTGTAGTTGATAGAAATCAGTCGCATGTGAGCAGCAGTGTAGAAATTGAGTAAGCATGTACTTGATGAAGTGCTTGGAGAACATGTAACTGCGCTTGTGCCTTTGTCTGCTTGTGCCACGTTTGCTACAAACTGTCATTGACTTTGTAATGGCGTGGGAGCAGCTCACATGCATACCTTGGCCCATAAATGTATAAGAAAGAGGTACCAGAGACAGTTTATGGCATGATGTTGATAGATGCACCACTATGAATGATAAAAGGTACAGGACAACCGTTCACTTTCAGCGTGACCTTAGGGCACTTTTAAAGACATTTGGTTGTTCTATGTAGCGACCTTGCTTGGACTTACGCTGTTCACTGCATGAGGCCAAACCTACATGTGCATGTCATTTCCTAGTAGACACCATCATCGCGCAGCCATTTTCTTCACCATTGCTGAACACTGACGTCAAAGAGTCTGTGGACGATTACTTGGATGACGATGACCTTCATTTAGTTTACATTTGCCTCACTTGATGTGGCAGTTTGCCTTGTTGGCATTAACTAGAGTGCTTCTGGGACTTTCTGGCATCCATTTTGTCTTCTCAATGTGACATAGTCAATTTCTCTTTCACTCTGCAAATCGTTAAGAAATGTTTTTCTTTTCTGCAGCTCTTGCATATTTGTCAGATGGTGGGATAATTACCTTCGCGTGGAAAGGAGAATTCGCATCGGAATCATAGTGTATTTTTCTTTGAAGACAATACTTTATGGCCTTCACCCTTGTATCTCTGCTTTCTTTTCACGTTCAATGCTCATTCATTCTGGGCTACTCCGGCTTCTTTATCTGCTACCTATCGATCTGCACGTTCTTCTGCTCTCGCAGCCAAGAGCACTCTCTCCAGACTGCGTGTCACATGCAGTATACGCCATCTGACAGGCACCAATGGATTACTAAGAGATGTATGGCTTCTTCATTGAACTTGCAATGCTTGAGGAGAGTCTCAAGTCTTTCAGCAAATTCATCTATCTTTGGGTTACAGATCCCCTGACTTGTCGCCAGTTGTTACGTCCTCCCCAGTCCGGTAGCGTGCAAATTACTACACCACACACGGAGCTCTGTAGTGCACACCTTTATCCTTCAGAGTGAAACTGTAACTGACTTGCAATACATCACCAATTTTATTGAAGCACACTTAGACACACCCCAATGCTTACGTTGTTCCTACAGAGTCCTTCTGGGATAAAAAGCTCCTGTTATACAAATATATATTAGACATTGCACCTAGCTATTTATGTGCCTAGATATTGTAGTGGTCTGGAGTAACTGAAAGGTGTTAGCATTTTACAAAACACCAATTAATAGATACTTTAAGGTGAGGGTTACAGAGTGCAACCTTGAACTATAACACTGACACCCAGATCCCCCCAGCCCTCTACCACTCTTGCTTGGCATGCACCGTTCAACACATCTTATTTCAAAATAACTTTACCTTGCTGCAACTTGCATCTCCAACATGAGATAGAGCATTCCTGGGTGTGCATCGGTTCATGTGGAGAGGGTCACAGTGTGTTCCTAGGTGTCAGTAGACATCACGCATGGAGCGTTTACACATGTCAACGCATGTTAATTTGTGAAGTCATGTCATGCAAAAAACATTAGTTGGTTGTGCACCCCAAATAGCAGCATGTTTAATGTAATTCCATTATGCATGATGTATTGCAAATGTTTTATGCAAATTAGCATACATTTTACTTTGTTTAATAGCGTAAATAAACGTAGCTGTTCCCAGTGACCAAGAGACAATAGCTTTGATTTGAGCGATTCCCTTTCTGTTCAAAGTATGTTTATTTAAATGAAGGAGTGTTCAAGTGAATGCTGCATCAAATGTTACCATGCAATAAAATTACTCTCTCTCTGCGTCCTAGTTGAAGTCAAAAGCAGCATGGAACAGACCTGGTCATTGTGATTTGAAGCTGCCGGACAGGCAGCATGCTGCAAGATACGCTCAGGGCCGTCTTTAATGCTGGTGGGGCCCGGTGCAGCAATCTTTTCTGGCGTCCCACTATCCAAAGACCTCCTTGTGAGGAAATCTGCCCTGACCACCCCTACTTACCGTGTGACTAACCTCTAGTCCAGGCTACTGGCTCCAAGAACCACCGGAACCCCTGTGGGAAAAATTGAGAAGAAATTAGAACAAGAGAAAACCCAGCAACACTAAACAAAGGATTATTGTGTCTTTGCGAAGAGAGGCAGAGTTACTCTCCACCAGAGCCAATCCCAAGACAGAGAAGGAAGAGAAAAAGACATTGACACAGGAAGGACGAAAAGCAAGGCGACAACTGAAACCGAAGATGGAGAAAAAGAAGAGCAGCAAAGCAAGATGCCATTCAGTGCAGTTGATGAGTCAGAGGACGCCACCAGCCTGGAGAAGCTTCCCGATGACCGAAGGATGCTGAAGAGCAGCCGGAACTCAAGAGAGTTGTGGCAGTGTGGGTTAGTTACTGAGGGAAGAGTGGGGTGGTTGTCAAGGTTGGGAGGGTGTAAGGATGGGTCATGGTGAAGGGAGAGCACAAGGAGGGTGAGCACTGTATATTAAAAAAGCGCCGTAGGTGATACTTTGCAGCAAGGACTCAGGACACTAAGCTGATATCCCTCACATAAGCTGCAACCTGTGCTATGAACTAAATAGCCTCTGATAGTCCCACACTGATTCTTGTGGAGGGGACAGAGGGGTTGTAAGGCTGTAAATATAACCAGGTGAGGTTAACCTGGCGTTAGGAGTGGGCGGAATTTGCGTAGTGGCGCTACGCGAAGCTCTGCAAAACGGTAAAAAAATCTCTGCGAGCACGCAAAAGTTCCGCGAACATGCGGAATTGCTTGTTCCGCCCGTTCGCACTGCTTTTTTCTTGTTTGCGAATGCTGTTTGAGTGCTCGGGGAGAAATATCTGATGAACACGCATTTTGAAAGCACAAACAAGCGAACAATTCTGCAAAGCCGCGGATCGCAGAATTGTTGGCAATCCCGCGTTCTCCGCAGAACGCAATATTACCCAACTTCCGCAAATTCCGCGAGCGGAACTGAATTTACCACCCAGGCCTACCTGGCGAGAGATCTCTAACTCTGTGAAAGTGGGAGGAGACAATGTTTGCTTGACTAAGATTGAGAAGATAAGACACTGGAGGCATTAACCCACAAGGCACATGCTGTGTTACTCTCCAGGCACAAAATGCTCCAAAAGAAAAACCACCCTTTTTAAGACTTAAGAATTCACCTAAGACTGTGGTGAAGGATAAGGAAAGAAGTCATTCCTAATGAAGTCATTCCTACCACTACTGTTTCTCATTTCTTTTTTAGAACTTCAGGTGGAGCCATTCTGAGGAAAGGATCCTCTGAAAGACATAACAAGTCAAAGACAGAATACTATCTGAATGGTTCTCTGTCAGGCCCTATACCTATATCCTTATCATGAATCATAATTACATCCAAACTGCAATCTTTTCATCAAGTCACAATGAACATCAAAATTAAGAAATACATTCAGCCTCCACGTGTATATATCTGCTTGTCCCTCGCATGTTGCCTTTCCACAGATTCCCTCACTACCATCCTCCAAATGTGCCCCTCATCTCTCCATAGCCCCTCTCTCACATATATTTAATTTGTTTTATAGTTCTACTCATACCAGTGTAGCGGTACTTAGTTTGTAAAAAGAAATGAGTGCAAGGCCCTTGTTAGAAGGCCACTCAGGCTTACACCAGCCATTTCCCCCACTAGAGCAGCCAATGGCAGTACCATCACAACAAACCATCACACTCATACAAGTGTGACAATTCAGATTCTAAATATACATTAAAAATGACTAACACATGCAGCTCAAGCTATTCTTATAGCTTTGGGTGGCAGGTGTTAGTGATTTTAATGTATATTTAATTATTAAACAACTGCTGTTCTCTCGCAAAATCAGATAAGCAGCGTGTAGCAGGCAGTTATGAGAGCAAGTGTTGAAAATATTGTGCTGGTGCTGAGCACCAAGAACCACTCGCTCAAATTAAGCATTGCAGTGTAGGGTGTCAGAGCACTTTACATCATTCACACATTTTATAGAGACACTGAATTGTACGTGTGTAAAGTCCATAACAAATGGTACGTAAGACAATGAGGATTGCAAGGTGTAGAAATCATATGTTATGTTTTGAGATGGTTCTGCAGAAGCACAAACTCAGAATTTAAAACGTACCACAGCGGTTGTGGGTTGGCTTTACTAATAAGAATGCATTTCTACCCAAATGCACTCTTTTTATCACCATTAGGACAATGAAAGACTGGGGAAAAAGATATAGTTATAACATATACCATGCTGTTTCCATGTAGCTCTTTGATGACAGTCCATAGGTAACTGTGCTATTTTAGGATTGTAACTGTTGAACTGCAAGTAACAAAAGGATATCAGCAACAAAACAGTAAACCACTAAGCTATCCACATAAAATTCTGTTTTGAGATCTGCATGGTACACATTCTTTGCAGCAGGGATATTAACCATCTGTGCTACTTTAAGAAGAGTCAAAATTGCCACTAGATAAAACTCTGATCTTCTCCAGCAGGAACATGAATCACCAGAGTTATCTTGACATTTTTAATGTTGCCTGAAAATTGCAGGACACAAAGTCAGGTTTTTTCTAAACACAGCCACCACACCCCTCCACCAGCTTAGTGCCAGTTACACCACCCGAAAGCCACCCCTGGATACACTGGTGATAATTTCAAGCTGGGAAAGGATGAGCAGGCTTGAGGCACAGCTGTGGAGTCTGTTCAGAACTGCACTTCACCTCCATGCACACCATTGTTACAGACAGCTCACAAGGAAACCACAGTGTGGATAATTGCATTCATCCAGTTGATATGCAATCCAGCAGCAATTGCTAGGCAATTGCCTCACAAAAATAAATCATTATTAAACAGCACTCAAAAAATAAAAAATGAAAACAAGCTAGTTTCACAATGTGGTCATTCATGAAATGCCACGAATCATAAAAACCCAAGACTGACAAAAGGGGCATGAAGTAGGCTGGGTCTCTCCGGGTCTCAGGCCTCTTAGTAATTAAAATGAATAGTGAAATGGGTCTCTGTCAGGCCCTATACTTATGTCCTTCACCTTACTGGCAAATAACACTGATTGATTTATGAACAATGAATGTAAAAAACGTTAAGGTAATCTACAGTGATTCAGTCCTGTTTCTTTTCCTCATCTTTGAGGTGATCTTGCATCAAAATGTGAGTCGATTGGCACGCTATAGGGTCGCAAATGTTTAGTTTATGTGTTTAAGTCACTTTCCAAATTAAATAGGCAATGCCCCTTTTAGTGCCCTCCCAACTTTTTGCATCTCGCTTAAAACCCTGCGGACAAACCTCTTAGCCATTAGCTAAAGGCAGCTCAAGCATGCACGCCAAAAGCCAGTGCTTAATTTGTGAAAGAAAGTGTGCCAATGCTCCAAGCTCTGCTCAGAAGCTGGTGCCCGATGCAATCAAACATTGGTGCACTGAATACCAATGCTGATAATCTTTAATCCACTATAAGACGCTCCCTGCCCCTTTTTCTCGCACTTGCAGTTTCCTGATGTCTGTTTGTGATGGTTTTGCTGTCTTTCTCTTCCTCCATCTTTACATTCTGTTTTCTCTCTTACATTCATTAAATGTCTGATACACGAAAAATAAGTGCCGGTCCCCAAAAATAAGAATGGTGAAATAAACATTTATACTACAATATAATATATTATAATATAATATAGTATGATATATGATATGAGACATATTATAAAAGAATTAATATATATATATATATATATATATATATACACTAATATATATATATATATTTGAGACAATTAGAATCTCGGTACATTCTAAGATTCAACACAAAGATCCCAATGGGCCTTAATACTGAAGAGGATTTACATGTCCATCTCTAATATTGCAATGAGTAATTGTATATATTTTTGAATGCTGTTTATTATGGCTCTTTGTTGAGAGAAGTAAACTGTGGGTGTTTCTATAGGACAAGATATTAAGACATTTTACATCACAGGATTTGATATATACAAGAGTGAAATCTATGAATGAATTTGTTGTTTTAATCCTGTTTCTCTTCCCCCTTTTATAATCGAGACCATTTAAAACGCATTGTACATACGTGTTCTCACAGAGGTTTTAGTATGGGTAAATATGTGCTTAGTTTTGATTTTGATTTTATTAGTGTTGTATAGCAGCTGTAGCAATTTTAACACAACATGGACAAAATAATATTATTGACTTGATGACAAACTCTTCAAAAAAGAATTGTGATTAAATAGGGCACTTGCCCGTGATAGGTCTGAGTCCCTAAAGGAACAGACGTTCATAGATTAGGAGACATAACAGGAATTGACCGTGTTTCTGAACGGATCATGTAAGAATACCACTTATTAGTAACAATTAGAATTATATGTTGTTTTTTACTTGAATTACCATTAAAGTGAGAAAAAGAACTGCGTAGTTGTGGTCTGAACAAGTCACTTTATAGGGTAGGCACTGTGTTGCTTCAAATGTCAAAATGTTGAGTTATGCTCTGTCGCTTTCAGGTTGTGGAAAGACCCTGGAACATGTAAATAAAGTAACAAAAATGGCAACCACAATTGGAGTGGATATATATATATATATATATATATTATCTACTGGCGGTCGCCAGTAGATAGTTATAGTTACAACCTAGTTTCCATAGGAAATCTCAAAATTCTATTTTGAATAACTTTGGCGCCGGTTGACGAATCCTGGCGAAATTTTCAAAACTAATGGGGCGCTCCGCTCAGCTCCTACCCTGAAAGTCTCGGGGTGATTCATCAAGCGGGGGCCGAGAAAAAAGGGGGGTCCCAAAACGCGTTTTCCCCATGCATTTTCCCATAGGACCTTTAGACACAGCTACAGCCCGAACGGCTGAACAGAATTACTTGAAATTTGGCAGAGAGGTAGCCATAAGGTCAATGAAGTGCCTTTTGCAGGTCTGGTGTAAATCTGTTCAGTATTTCCTGAGAAAATAGCATTTAAAAGCATATCAATATCTATACGTGCGCAGGGTGCGTGCACTGTCTGCGCACCCTGCCGTGCGCGAGCGCAATTCTGATTGGTTGTTAGATGTCGGTAAACATTCGAATCGGTCGAAACCAGGAAGTGTCGGCCGCCATTTTGTCTCTCGCAGTCTGAGGGGGTGAAAAATAAAGGTGGAGAACGTGAAAAGGGGGCAGAGTGGACAGTTCCTGACCCCCTAGCCTTGGTCAGGGGGTCACAGAATGACCCCCAAGGGAGAAAAAAAACCAAAAATTTGTTTTCAAAATCGCGAGGTGCGCGCACCCTGCACGCACGGCACTCACTGCGAACCGTGGGTGCTCGGTGCGCGAAGCGCACCGAGTGCCCACAGCGCGCGCACAGTGCGCGTGCAGGGTGCGCGCACCTCGCGATTTAAAAAAAAAAATAATAATTCACGGTGCGCGCACGGTGAAAAACCTGAAAAAAAAATTAATAAATACATAACTTAGCATTTAAAAAACCGTACAAATTCACTGAAAAAAACATAGGTTTCACACACGGTATAGTTACGAATTAGCATTTAAAAAACCTTGCAAATTCACTTAAAAAACCATAGGTTTCATACATGTTATAGTTAGCTGGACATTTCACTCGTAAAAAACCAATGAAATTCCCCCGTTATAGTTACTGCAGGCAACTATAACTCAGGCGACCGCAATCCTCTGCTGATGACGTCAGATATTACATCACTGATGACATATGTGTCTTTATAAAAAATAAATATTTGTAATATATGTATAGCTAAATATTAATGGAAGAAGACATGGGTTGCGTGAGTTATAGTTGCCTGCAGTAACTATAACGGGGGAATTTCATTGGTTTTTTACGAGTGAAATGTCCAGCTAACTATAACATGTGTGAAACCTATGGTTTTTTAAGTGAATTTGCAAGGTTTTTTAAATGCTAATTCGTAACTATAACGTGTGTGAAACCTATGGTTTTTTCAGTGAATATATATATATATATAGACTGCCAGTAGGTAGGTATAGTTAGGACCTTGTTTCTATTCAAAAAGCGTTTTTTCTTTGGCCAAAATCTTTGGCGCCGTTTTATAAATCTTCGCGAAATCTTCCAAACTAATGGTTTACTCAGGTCAGATCCTGTCTTGAAAGTTTCGGGGTGATTTGTCAAGCAGGGTCCGAGAAAAAAGGGTGGTTCCAAAATGCATCTTTCCCATGTTAATTTTCATAGGAATTTTGGAACAGGCTATCGGCCAAACTGCGGAACGAAATTACACCAAATTTTGCAAAAAGGTAGCTCTTGGTTCAGAAAGTGCCTTTTTTTTTTAAATGGTGTAAATCCGTTCAATAGTTGCTGAGAAATTTAATTTTTTTTTATTTATATATCTGAGCACCAAGGAGGGTTCGTGAACCCTCCCGAGCACGACCATCTTTCTGATTGGCTGCCAACACTCCAAACCAGGAAGTGTTGGCAGCCATCTTGTGAATCGGTAACTGAGTCACAAGAAAAAAGGTGAAACAAGGATAACAAGCATTGGCATAGCCAATAGGTCTCGCCTTTGGGACCTTATAAGTGTTTAGCCATGCAACAGTTGCATAACTAAATACTTATAAGGTCCCAAAAGCGAGACCTATTGACTATGCCAAGCGGCCGTCGGGCCGCCAAAGTGATCGCAATCACGATCAAACATCAAAGCGGCCCTGCGGCCGCGAAAGTGAAAGTAATCGCGGTAAAGCGCGGCGCGCGCGCCCGCGCACATGCACTGTAGCTCTAGGCTGGCCTGGTAGCACTTTTTGGAGCCCTCTCAATAAGTCTCGCCAGACCAGCGCATGCGCTGGGTCAGGCGAGACCTAAAAACCAAGAAAAGGGGGCAGGGTAGAAACACCCTGATCTCCTAGGCCTGCTCAGGGGGTCCCACAAGGATCCCCAGGGCCAAGAAAAGCATATCTTTTTAAAACAATCGGCCGAATTCACTCTGGGTGCACAAATCCGTCCGAGAAAGTTTTTTCAAAACGAAGTGCAGACTCCCGCACTTTGTTTGCTATAAGCCCTCGGGTGGGCCAGGTCCCGGCGGCAATGAGTAAATATGTAGCGCAGGCCCCCGCAGTCCCGGGGACTGCCAACTCCCCGGGGCTATGCTAATTAGATGTGGGAGAACGCAGTCTCCCCGCTGCCCCAGGAACCGCCACCTCCCCGGGGCATTATTCATTATATGTGGGGGGGCCTCGCGAGTCCCCCAAGCCCCAGGGACCGTCACCTCCCAGGGCCTAAATTACAATTATGAAGTGGGCCCCCCACACTGTCCCAGGGACCACCACCTCCCTGGTGCGCTAATTATTTAAATACGGGGTCCAATGTGGACCCCGGGCACCACCACGTCCCCAGGGCTTTGCATACATTGGGAGGGGGCGCGCGGCCCCCCTCCTGGAACCCTTCATGGCCCTGGGGACCGCCACCCACCAGGGCAAGCTCCTGCAATGTCCCAGAGTGCCCTCCCCTGTGACATTGCCTTTTGCTATGACAGGGCAGGAGCACGGCTCTCGCCATGTCATAGCAAACACTGCTTCGCTTCTTGGAATTGCTTTTGGGCAAGGGGAGCTGATGTTAGCAGCTCCTCTTGTCCAAATGCAATGTTGGCTCCCGCAGGAGGTGTGGAGCTGGCAGGGACCATGGGGGCATTAGGGATCCCCCCGCAGTCCCCATCCAGGAGGACAGGCTCCTGGGGATGGAATCCCCGGGGCCATTAATGGCCTCAGAAGGGGGGCCACGCAGTGCCTCTCCTTATTTTAAAAAAAGCACGCCCCCCCCATGTAATCACGATCAGTTCGCAACTCCAGGCAAAATTTTAAAAAAGAGTATATATGTTTTTGAAAAAGTAAGATTATATGTTGGGTTATAGAGTGGCTCTTGACTTTGTTGAAGCAACATGTAAGTGTGGACGCACAGCTTAAGGTTGTTAAGGAAGACTCTGTTCCCTTGATCTGTGAAGTGCACTCCATCACTTCTGTAGATGTCGTCCATATCAAAACGTAGATTGTTGTTGTAGATGGACCCCATTCTATGATTTCTAGGGTATGCAGAAACAGCTTTATTGACATTCTTTCTAGCTTTCTCAATCTGTGGACAGAATTGAGTTGACCACTTCCATTTCTGTCTTTGGCATATATTAGAGTATATAAAGACAGTTTGAGGTAAAATCAACATCAATTGTGCAAAGTGTCCTTCATTAGCATTTCCTGTCCAACCCCAGTCAATGTGCCTAGGTCATTGCCACCACAGTGCACAATCATGAGGTCAGGGTGTTGGAGATGCAAAAAGGGTTTAACTGAATGCATGAATAGGTGCCACTTTAATTATTTATGTGCAATCCAGTTAATATCCACATTTTGCAAAGCTAGGTCTTTGTCAATACCTCTGCGTTCAGCATATCTTTTGCACCAGAAAACATAGCTGTGCCCAACAATCCATTCTGTAAGCATCTTGAAGGGATGTCTGGAAGAAATTAAAAGAAGCCTGTAGCTGAGGTAGTCAGATGGTAGAATAAGAGGTATCTAAAATGGTGGACAAGATGCTGTTTTTAAAAAAGTAGATAATTGATTGGCTGTTTATGAATATTGTACACTCAAAAATAGGGTGCATGTTACTTTCTTTAAAAAGCATGTTTCTTATTGGTTTGTAAAAAATGTTTGAAAGGTACAGTAGATAGGATAAGGTCATATTTTGTAAACGTCAACCACACCTGCTGTTTTCATTTGTAAGCTTGTGTGCTGAACTTGAGCATATGGTGAACTTGCGACCTGTCAGTTAACTTCAATGTTCCATGAACTGTTTCTATGGAAACTGGCATTAGGCAGAAGGGACGAAGGGTTGAATGTTAACTGTGGTTTTAAAATGTGGAATTGTAATTAATATATAAGTGATATTTTATTAAAGTAAAATTTCTAAAGTCATTACTTTCTGTCAACCAATCAATCAATCAGGAGTTTGTTAAGCGTGAATACTCACCCGTAAGGGTCTCAAGGTGCTGGGGGTGCAGGTTCCAGTCCATCAGGAGGGGGTGTGCCGAAGAGTCAGGTTTTGAGGTTGCTCGTGAAGATGGGGAGTGATGTTGTCTGTCTGAGGTGGATCGGCAGGGCGCTCCATGCTCTGGCCACGAGGAAGGAGAAGGAGCGGCCTCCTGATTTGGTCTTTCTGGCGCAGGGAACCACTGCATAAGAGAACTGGGCTGATCGTAGGGTTCATTGGGGTGTGTGGAAGTTGATTCAGCTGTTGAGGTATGCTGGTCTGGTGTTGTGAAGGGCCTTGGGTGAGGATCTTGAAGGTGATTCTAGCCTTGATGGGGAGCCAGTGGAGTGTGCGCGGAAGTTGGGAGATGTGGTAGTTTCGTGGTAGGTTGAGGACCAGTCTTGTGGGGGTCTTCTGGACATTTTGTAGCTTGCGGTGAGGTTTTTGTTTATGCCGGTGTAGAGTACGTTGCAGTAGTCGAGTCTGCTGGTGATGAGGGCATGGGTGACGGTTTTTCTGTGCTTCTTTAGAAGTGGTCTGTTCTTAAAAAATAGTGGTATTTTTATTTGTAATATATTTTTTAATTCCCGAATGGATTCGCGGCTCCGTCGCATTAGTGCACAGTAGAATTCCTAAACCAGTTTGGGCACTTTTAGAAGTCAGTTGGTAAGGGTTAATATGTCTAACCAATAGAAATGTGTTTTACAATTTGAAATTATGTAGGAAGCAATGTGATTTGTTACTTACACATATTTGTGTGGCGAAAGAGAGGGAAAGTTTGCCTTTACTGGTTTTACCTTGTTGGGAGAGGTACATTACATTGATTGTGTACATAAGAAAATCTTTTATGAGTTTCTGATATTTCATATTCTACAAATCAATTTGGAAGGTGAGTTATATATTTGTGAGTTGTATTATGTATTAGCTTTATTTTTAAACTTTATAAATTATTGAAAAACTGTGATGTTTAAAATATATTATTAAATATAGAGATGTGTATTGTAGTTTGTTTCATTGTAGTTAAATGTTGTTTGAAATAGATTTTGTATGGTATTATGGGTATATTGGAAGATGGATTAGTGATTATGGTAGTTTAAGTGTGTGCATATATACATTTGTAGTATACCAGATAACTTTAGGTGTTGCTTTAAAATTAGAAGTGGAGTCTATTAAGTTTTAAGGTGTACATGGACTTCTGTCTGAAGTATGTCTCTAGTTGTATGTTTACATTCATATGTCATACATTTGAAGGTGCATGATGTATAACAAAGAGGTTTTGTTGGTTTGTATGTGCGAGGCTCAAGACTGTGAGTAGTAGTAGTAGTAGAATGGTAAAGATGCAGAATAATAGTGTGGTGAGATAATGTATTAGTGACAACAATACTTTTTATAAGTCTCTAGGGAGGTACTGTTGAAATATGCCACATAATTTTTGGGGTTTGCTTCAAATTTGAAGTTTGTTGTGTGAATTATTGAGGTGTGCACAGTGTTGTGATAGAGATATATGCATGAATGCTTTGAGGATGTTTCACTTTACCACAGTACTACTCCAATCTCCCAGGCAGTACCCATGCACTTATAAAATCACCCAGGCACTTCCTATGTACTCTTGTTATCCCCCAGATATTAACCCTCAATTTTTGCACATACCCAGGCATTATGTATGTACTCTTTAATCCCCCAGACATTACCTTTACACTCATGTAATCACCAATACATTAGCTATACACTGATTCAATCACCCAGGCACTACCCTTGCACTCCTCCATCACTCAGGCACTACCACAGTACTACTTCAATCACCCAGGCAGTACACATGCACTTATAAAATTACACAGGCACTTCCTATGTACTCCTGTAATCTCCCAGATATTGCCCCTGTAATAATGGAATCACCAGACATTATGTATGTACTCCTCTAATCCCCCAGATATAACTCATGCAATCACCAATGCATTAGCTATACACTGGTTTACTCATACAGGCACTACCCTGCCACTCCTCCAATCACCCTCTCAGGTTCTATGCACTCCTCCAATCACTTAGCCAGTGCCTATGCACTTATAAAATCACCCAGGCACTACCTTTACACTCTTCCAATCACTGAGGCAGTACCACAGTATTACTACTATCACCCAGGTACTTTCTATGTACTCCTGTAGTCCCCAGATATTACCTCTGAACTCATGCAATCACCAATGCATTAGCAATACACTGGTTCAATCCCCAGGAAATACCCTTGCGCTCCACCAATTATCTTCTCAGGATCTATGCACTCGCCCAATCACTTAGCTAGTGCCCATGCACTTATAAAATCACCCAGGCACTACTTTTACACTCCTGCAATCATTGAGGCACTACCACAATAGTACTCTAATCACCTACGCTGTTTTGATGCACTAATAAAATCACCCAGGCAATTCCTATGTGCTCTTATAATGCCACAAATATCATCCCTTAACTCATTAATCACCCAGACATTATCTATGTACCCCTGTAATTCCTTAGACATTACCTCTGCACTCATGCAATTACCGGTGCATTAGCTATACAGTTGTTCAATCACCCAGGCACTACCCGTACACTCCTCCAATCACTCTCTCAGATCTATGCACTCATCCAATCATTTAGCCAATACCCATTCACTTATAAAATCACCCAGTCACTTCCTATGTAGTCATGTAAATCCCCAGATATTACCCCTGTAGTCATGCAATCATCCAGGTGTTATCTATGTACTCCTTTAATCCCCCAGACGTTAGTCCTGTACTCATGCAATCACCAATGCATTAGCTATACAGCGCTTTAATCACCCAGGCACTATCCTTGGACTCTTTAATCACGAATGCACTACTCTTGTACTTATGTAATCACTCAGCAAGTACTCATGCACTTATAAAATCACTCGGGCACCACATTTGCACTCTTGTAACCACCCACTTACTTCCAGTAATCCCCCAAATATTACCCCTGCAGTCATGCAATAACCCAGGCACTACTTATGTACTATCCCTGCAGTCTTGCAATCATAAAGGCTGTACCTATGCACTGATGTATTAACCCAGGCACTAGCCTTGCAGTTGTAGAATCACCCAGACCCTACTGTTGCACTCATCTATTCACCTAGGCACTACTCCATGACTCATCTATGCCTTCAGGTGCTATTTATAAACTTGTCCATGCACTCAAACTCAATGTGTGCACTCATGCATTTAGCCGGTCACTATCCATCTTCTTCTTTAATTACCCAGCGACTACCCTTGCACTCATACAATCACCCAAGCACTACCCATGTAGGTATGCAATCACTCAAGCAAATCTATTACATGTCTCAGTTTCTAGGTTTCCCTACATTCCAGAAATATTGTTTATATATTTCTTCTAGATATCATGATGATTTGAAAAGGTAGAGACATATGTATGCATGCTTTTAACAATATGGAGAGACTTATGGTTGAGTCATGTAATAGTCTGCTGCTTTATATTTGGCTAGGCCCAATCCTCATGTGGTTATAAAAACACCCAAGTACTACCCATGCAGTCTTCAAATGATCCAGGCATTACATATGCACTGCTGTAATCACTCAGGCATTACTCCTGCACGTATGCAATCATGCAGGCACTACCTATGCAGTCATGCAATCACCCATGCACTCTTTTAATAACCTAGCCACTACTCGTGCACTAATATAATCACCCAGGCACTACCGTTGCACTGCTTCAATTACGGAAGCACTACCCTTGTAGTCATGTAATCACTCAGCCAGTAGTCATGCTGTTATAAAATCACCCAGGCACTATCTTTGCACTTATTTATTCACTCAGTAGTCCTGTAATCACCCAAGAAGTAGCCATGCACTTATAAAATCACCCCGTCACTTCCTATGTAGTCATGTAAATCCCCAGATATTACGCTTGTAGTCATGCAATCACCCAGGTGTTATCTATGCATTCCTTTAATCCCCAGACGTTACTCCTGCACTCATGCAATCACCAATGCATTAGCTATACAGTGCTTTAATCACCCAGGTACTATCCTTGCAGCAGGGGTGTAACACAGGCCCCCGCATCCCCCGCAGTGCGGGGAGCCAGCGAGCTGCAGGGGGCCCCCTCAGCACAGTACTCTCAGGCCTGAGCGATTCGTATTAAATCCGGAGTGGGGGCCCCTCCGCGTGCCCTGCCAAGAAGCCGTGTGTGAAATCTAAACTCAGTCACGGCTTTTAGCCAACAGCTCTTTGCATTCTGGAGTGTTTGTGTGTTTGCTTTTCATTTGTAAGTGTGGGCTTTAAAAACCCATGTATGAAAAGTGGCATTGGGTAAAAAGCCCGCACTGACTGAAGGTGTTACTCAGGAAATGTACCTGGTGCATATGTAAAGCGCTTCGAGCTTGCGCCATTTAAAAAAACTGAAAAAAATATAAGGGTTAAAAAACCTTTTAACATCACTTCACGTTCTCTTGTGTCTGCTTACCAATGACACAAGGCACAGTAACACTCACGGCTCTTACCCTTCGCTTGTTAAAGGAAACGTACTGTTGACAATCATGCCTTTCAAATTCTCGCGCATCTTCCTTGCCCCTAATTAAACAAGGAAACCTCTGACGGGGCCTTCTTGACGCTCTGCGTCTTCGAATGTACACACAGAATATGCTGGAGGAAATAAGCATCCGGCGGGACCTTGGGAATACGCACCCCTCTGCCTTAAAGGAGGCTCTCCAAGATTGTATCCAGAGAGAGTGTGATTGTAAGTACTGATGGCAGCTCTTGGCATGCTAATGCACCGAACTGCATTTACAGAGGAGACGACGTGTGTCATCCAAAATTCACAGGTACAGCTCTAAGGCAGAAACTTTGCCTTTCTTTTCTTTTCAAGTTAATAAAGTTGTCACTCTGACACTTTATCATGATATAGGCTGCTGGAGAAGGGGGGCATAAAATTATGCGGCACGGTCAGACTGGAATCTGATGATACATTTTTTCTACAAGGCTTTGCATAGATTCTGACACACCTAGCCTTTTAGTTAATAGCTTGTTGCATTTCGGGACTTGTAGTTTCACTTTTCACACAGTAAATATGCCTTCAAAAATCTCACCATGCAGAGCGTTGTTGGCTACAAACTGAGCACTGTCTGAAGATGTCACGCGTGGCATGGGGCACTTCTAACTATATTTTTAGATGGACCCATTGAATGAGCAAATTATGAGTGTCTTGCTTATGTGGGACACTCTGCCTCTGGGGATTGATTAAAAGAAGCTGCTGTGCTGAGTGGGCGAGAACTTTCAGGCAGAAGATTTCAAACAGCTCTGGTCACTTATTGGGCATGACACACTCAATGCTTGGTCTACCTGTTCCCCTTTCTTTCATTTGTTAGGTATAATGCACACCTAGCTCAAAGAAGGAAGGCAGTCCTTAAAGAAAAAGAAGTGCTATGCTCAAAATGACGGTTTTGAGTAGTAGCAAGGCTGCCGGATTTTATTCCATCTCACACCCCTTTATTCCACCATCCTACAGTTGCAGTCTCTTTATTTCGCTCTTGCATAATCTTTTCATCCGTTTCTCTCGTTGTCACAGTTATCCTTTCTTGTTCTCTTCCTCCGTTTTCTGCCTTTCGCTCTCTTGCTCTGGGTCAAAGTCTGATGATGAAAAATAGCCGCAGCCCCAAAAATGAGCCCCAAACCTAATGTAAGACCATCAATGCCTACCACCCACAAATTAAACACTGGCAGGGGAATGCTGTAAACACTTTTATGTAGGAGCATCAATCTCAAACAGAAGGAGTTATACTTCGAGCAACCTACTGTGGGGCTCAAGGACGCTTGAGGCACCAGGCCATAAAGTCATTTGTCCTGAGTCATAATATATATATATATATATTGATCATTCTCAAAAATTACATTTGGTTTCAGTGCCTATTTAGTAAAAACTCTGCAATGTGTGGCGAAATTATAATATTCCAAAAGTTGCTGCTCATTTAGTAAAATACTGTATGTTTGTTTGAAGCACAATCCTGGAAAAGGTACCCCCACACTTTTCCCGCACTTCGGCTTGCCCCGTTTGATTTGGAGTGACAATGGAAGTCATTTTGAGGGTGATCCAGTGGGTGTGCGATGGTCTGCACATCAAGCAAACATTTCATGCATCAAATCATCCCCAGTCAGCAGGTTTGGTTGAGAAGTACCATGGTACTCTCAAGCTAAAGTTGGCAAAGATCAAGGAGAGTACTGGATTGCAATTGCCAGATGCATTACCTCTTGCCCTACTGTCCACTAGAGCGACAGCTCAGTCTAGGACAGGATTATCTCCTTAAGAGGTGGTCTTTGGCCGTCCCGCAGGCCCTACTGTTGCACTCATCTATTCACCTACGCACTACTCTATGACTCATCTATGCCTTCAGATGCTATTTATACACTTATCCATGCACTCAAAGTCAATGTGTGCACTCATGCAATTAGCCAGTCACTATCCATCTTCTCATGCAATTACCGAGTGACTACACTTGCACTCATACAACCACCCAAGCACTACCTATGGAGTTATGCAATCACACACTCTATCACATGTCTCAGTTTCTAGGTTTCACTATATTTCAGAAATATAGCATATATTTCTTTTAGATATCATGATGATTAAAAAATGTATAGACATATGTATGTGTGCTTTTAACAATATGGAGAGACTTATAGTTGATTCATGTAATAGTCTGCTGCTTTTTATTTGGCTGGGCCCAACACTCATGCAGTTATAAAAACACCCAAGTACTTCCTATGGAGTCTTCAAATGATCCAGGCTCTACATATGCACTGCTGTAATCACTCAGGCATTACTGCTGCACTCATGCAATCACCAAGGTATTACCCATGCACTCTTTGAATCATGTAGTCACTACTCATGCACTTATATAATCACTCAGACACTACCGCTGCACTCCTTCTATCACAGAGGCACTACCCTTGTATCTATGTAATCACTCAGCCAGTAGTCATACTGTTATGAAATCACCCAGGCACTCCCTTTGCACTTATTTATTCACTCAGGCACTACCCCAGGAGTCCTGTAATCACCCAAGAAGTACCAATGCACTTATAAAATCACCCAGTCACTTCCTATGTAGTCATGTAAATCCCCAGATATTACCCCTGTAGTCATGCACTCACCCAGGCGTTACCTATGTACTCCTTTCATTCCCCAGACGTTACCCCTGTACTCATACAATCACCAATGCATTAGCTATACAGTGCTTTAATCAGCCAGGAACTATCCTTGCACTCTTTCAATCATGCACACACTAGTCTTGAACTTATGTAATCACTCAGCCAGTACTCATACACTTATAAAATCACTCACTCACTTTCTATGCACTACAGTAAACCCCCAGATATTACCCCTGCAGTCATGCAATAACCCAGGCACTAGTTATGAACAATACCTGCTGTCTTGCAATCATGCAGGCTGTACCTTTGTACTCATGTAATAACCCAGGCACTATCCTTGCAGTCGAAGAATCACCCAGACCCTACTGTTGCACTCATCTATTCACTGAGGCACTACTCAATGTATTTCTTTATTTATAGATGACAATATTTGTATATAAATATTTTAATAATATTAAATAATTTTTAGAAAGTTTATAAACTTTTCTTTTTTTTAGATATTCTCCATAATTATTAAGAAACATTCAGTATGACAAGAAAAGTTGAAAAGGAAAGACAACAAAGAAAACAGAACTAATTAAGGAGAGACAAAAGCAGACATTAGATGAAGTACAACATGTGATGTTGAGGAAAAAAGTCTTCTGGTAAGAAAACAAAAACAATTCTTAAAAGTCTTTTAAAAAATGTAATCGTTTTTCAAAATGGGGAAAAGAGAACTAAAAGTACTACAAGCAATCAGTTAAGGAAATAAAAAAAGGACACATTAATAGAAAATAGAAAATCAGTTTATAGGAAAACGATCCATGTTGAAAAAAGGGATGAAACAATATAAAGACATTAGGAAGAGAATGTATAAAAGTACAATACTACAAAATTTAATGAAAGATTACAAAAAATATAAAAGAAGATCTGCATTTTACAAGAAGAAACAAGAGATTGAAAGTGTAGTCGAAAAGGCTTTTGAATTGAAAAGAAAATTGTTTATATTAGTATGAAGAGAGGTATTTTAAACTGAGTTTGCGGCAATAAGGGGAGGAGTTGTGAACTGTTTGCCCTGGGAGTGCCCATGCTGGGGTACAATATGGAACAGCATTTGTCATGTAGACTGTTGTAATATGGACATCTACACTCCCGGAGCACTTTATGAAATATTTCCCGTAGTGAAAACAGAGGGGGCATGCCATTTGCATAAGATAGACCAATCCCTTCCCTCTTCTTAGTTGCTGCACACAATGGGAATCCATCTAAGAGATGAAAAGTACCGGTGTGCATATGCCGTTTACTTTTGTTTTAAAGCGAGCACAAAAAGGAAGAACGCCGAAACGCATCCTCACTGAATAAAGAATTGGATAAGCCCCGCAAGTGCAGCGTGTTTTCTAATGAAGACAGGTGCTTTAATTTTAAAATGGACCCACTTCCATTTCAGTCTGCACCTGTCGCAAGAGTGTTGTGAGCGCCCAAGTGGACATTGGAACAGGAGTATCGTAAGGCGCCTTGCACCGCCACGAGGGAAACTGTGGTCTTAACGTTGACATAGTCGCCAGTCATTCAGACTGGTGGGGATACGGGTATTTACCGACCCCTGCGCAAGATATCACGGAACCTCGTGGCTGACTAGGTGATTATCATTTTGGCAGCAGCACGAGGTATTTTACACTGAGTTTGTGGCAATAAGGGGAGGAGTTGTGAACTGTTTGCCCTGGGAGTGCCCATGCTGGGGTACAATATGGAACAGCATTTGTCATCTAGACTGTTGCAATATAGACATCTACACTCCTGGAGCACTTTATGAAATATTTCCTGTAATGAAAACAGAGGGGGCATGCCATTTGCATAAGATAGACCAATCCCTTCCCTCCTCTTAGTTGCTGCACCCAATGGGAATCGATCTAAGAGTTGAAAAGGACCGGCGTGCATATGCTGTTTACTTTTGTTTTAAAGTGAGCAGAAGAAGGCAAAACACCGAAACTCGTCCTCGCTGAATAAAGAATTGGATATGCCCCGCAGGTGCAGCGTGTTTTCTAATGAAGACAGGAGCTTTAATTTTAAAATAGACCCACTTCCATTTCAGTCTTCACCCGTTGCAAGAGTGCTGAGAGCGCCCAAGTGGACATTGGAGCAGGAATATATATATATACATATATGTATATATATAAATACATATAACACCAAGAAATCCTGGATTACCTCTTCCACTGGTAATACAAACACAGGTACGGACCGCAAATGTGCAGATTTCAATAAAGTGCTTTATTTTGCCAGTTCTGTCAGCATGACACGTTTTGGCTGTGTTTCCACAGCCTTGATCACATGACACCCAAACTGGGTTTTTATAGTGACTTCCTGAACACAAAGGTCACATCAATCAGGGCTAACAGTGGAGCTAGAAGACATACAATAATGTTGCATGCTTAAAACCGGTTCAACTCATTTAGATGCAAGGTAATAATAAATACTAAATAGTAAATACATTTGAAATACATTAAATCACTTAAAAACAAGTTTGGCGCAATATAAAGAGTTGTATATCAGGCAGCAAGTGTTGACTAATTTAAAACCAAGTGGCTACAACTATGCCTCATGTCATACGAGAGAACCATAGCTCGACAGGAAGCCCTTGTCATATTTGAGACCATACATGTCTGAATAAAGTGCAAGTGCAAAAAAACAAGATCTTTTATGATCTGTGAAAAAGTGTAAAATTATCCATAAGTGACAGATATTAAAATCATATCTATTCCAGGATATATACTTTAAAAAAGAAACAAAAGGTGGAAGGCCGATATTCGTATAATTTCTCTACTCCCTAAAGTGCAAGTGCAATAAAATCATGAATTTAATTTCAGTAGGAATACTTCATACGTGGATGAATCCTTTTAACCAAATCTCATATGGAGAGCAGTCTAACATGTGAAATATCCCACGTGAACCATCCGGGTCACAAACTTACATTGCATTACCATAATTGAAAATATATCTCATAGTATTTTTACATCGGTCATAGTTAAAACATCAATATATTGATACAAAAACGGAAAGAGTGTTAAGAGCTGTCCAACCGCAGTTCCATCTCCAATAAAAGAGTGCAGAATATGTAAATAAAAAGACAATCAGAAGTAGATACCTCTCATATTTTTATAAAAAATTATGAAGGTCTTCCCCCGTATTCAGACTTTTGGGAATCCTAGTGTCAAGTAGTATAATATATTTTGATTCCAATTGTCTAAGTTGTTTTTCCCTATTCCCTCCTCTAAGGTTCTTGGGCACTGAGTCAATAACAAAATAGCTCAAGTCATTCAAGTTTTTCTTATGTACTATTTTGAAATGGCGAGCTACTGGATAACTCTCATCTGAATTAACAATCGCCCGTAAGTGTTGCAGAATACTTGTAACTTGGTACTGCCAATATATTTCAATTTACATATACCGCAAAATCCATGCGGCAAGTAAAAAACCCCTTGATTTTGACAGGATTTGGGTCAAATGCACTCCAATATTCTGTTGTGTTGATGCTAAACTTACAGGCCCGACATGAAATACATTTATGGAAACCTGTTTTTGTAGATAGCCAGTTAATGGGAGCTACCACCTCCGGGATCGATTTAACCAGGGCATCCCTCATCGAGGGTGCCCATCTAAAGGTAATGAGTGGCCGATCTGGTAAAAACTGAGACAAAGTTATGTCTGTTCTGAGTATGGGCCAATACTTTTTAATGATGCCCCTAACTTTTTTCTCTTCACTACTAAAAGTGGTTATCAGTCTTACCTGGTCATCACAAAGGTGGGTATCAGTATTCACTCCACCAATCTCTTTATTTCTTGACTTGGAGGTAGTGTCCAAACAATGCTCTCTTGTATGGCAATTAGCCCTAGTTTTTGCTATTTCTAACATTTTTGGACAGTATCCACGGGCAATAAATCTATTCTGGGCTTGAGCTTGGCATTCAACAAGATCTTTTTCCGAACTACAGATTCTCCGCATTCTTAGAAATTCCCTCTATGGTATACTTTTGATCAGATAACCACAGCTTTTTCTCCTTTGAAAGAAAAAAGCTTCGGACACTCCAAGATGCTGAAATCTGTTTATTGTATAACAGACAGCCTCCTACCGACGCGTTTCGCCTTTACGGCTTTTTCACTGACCTACGTGCTATATATATATATATATATAATAAACAATTTAAATAAAGAAGCTTCCTCTGTCCCCCGATGTGGCCTCTGCTCTTTCTTTTGGGAGGAGTCCTTGTGGTGATGGTATACGCGTCAACCAGAGACGCGTTATAGAGGCACCCGTTTCTCAAGCGGCCTGGATGTCACTGGCTCCTGCTTCGGCATTCTTTTCACTTCAAGGTATTGAATGATCCAGGCACGCCTTCAGCGTTGGATGAACACGCAGCGGTGCAGTGAGGGTATTAACCTCGGTCCGGGCGAAATGCATCGGCATATTTGCCCCCGCCTACTCGAAATTCAACAAGAGGGCTGAAGCAGTCAAAGGGGACCCAAGGCGGCATCTTGGACTTTAATTAGCAGGGGACTATCATTGTTGTGAGGAATATCCTGCCTTCCGCGAAGTACTTGGACAATCCTAAGCACAACTCCATGCTCCACTTACCTGGGAACTGCTTGATGCACCCTGGGAATCGCAGTCCTCACAGCAACCTGGGATCTGTGACAGGTGAGCACAACATCTGAGGGGAGGAGCGGACTTTGCACCAATTGCAGTGCGGCAAGACATATTTATGCACGGAGTGAAAAAGCCCCCTGACACATCACGGGGCTGACGAAGGCCGAATCAGGCCGAAATGCATTCGCCAAACAATTTAAATAAAGAAGCCTCCTCTGTCCCCCGATGTGGCCTCTGCTCTTTCTTTTGGGAGGATTTCTCGTGGTGATATATATATATATATATATATATATATATATATATATATATATATATATATATATATATATATATATATATATATATATATATATATATATATATATATATATATATATATATATATATATATATATATATGCAAAAAAGAAGCAGAGAACTCTGGGTAGTTCTCAAGTTTAGGTGGAAAGCAGCTCCTGTATTACAGCTTTGAATTGGTAAAATACCAGCCAAGCTAACCTGAAATGAGTAAAAGCAACCCCTGACACAGTGTTTCACTCTAATTAGGGCTCTTCAGAGAGGTATAGCTTTGTCCAGACACAAGGGAGCACCCAGTATAAGTCAAAGAAATACCCTTTCAGGCATAGAGTGACGAATAAATTATGCAAAAAAGAAGCAGAGAACTCTGGGTAGTTCTCAAGTTTAGGTGGAAAGCAGCTCCTGTATGGAGCACTCTCAACACCAGCGACACTCTAGATCTGCTCACCTCAAATGTCTGCTTTTCTATCAAAATCTTTAAGCACAGGATTAGCATCCACGCCGAGATAGAAAAGGACAAAGTCTTTTGCCATTTGTACAGCAAAGTCTTTAAGCATAGGACTAGCACAGTGCTGTCCTTGCCGAGCTGTAAATTGACAAAAGCCAATTACCACTCCAGGCACAGTATTACAGCTTTGAATTGGTAAAATACCAACCAAGATAACCTGAAATGAGTAAAAGCAACCCCTGACACAGTGTTTCGCTCTAATTAGAGCTCTTCAGAGAGATATAGCTTTGTCCAGACACAAGGGAGCACCCAGTATAAGTCAAAGAAATACCCTTTCAGGCATAGAGTGACGAATAAATTATGCAAAAAAGAAGCAGAGAACTCTGGGTAGTTCTCAAGTTTAGGTGGAAAGCAGCTCCTGTATGGAGCACTCTCAACACCAGCGACACTCTAGATCTGCTCACCTCAAATGTCTGCTTTTCTATCAAAATCTTTAAGCACAGGATTAGCACAGTGCCATCCACGCCGAGATAGAAAAGGACAAAGTCTTTTGCCATTTGTACAGCAAAGTCTTTAAGCATAGGACTAGCACAGTGCTGTCCTTGCCGAGCTGTAAATTGACAAAAGCCAATTACCACTCCAGGCACAGTATTACAGCTTTGAATTGGTAAAATACCAACCAAGCTAACCTGAAATGAGTAAAAGCAACCCCTGACACAGTGTTTCGCTCTAATTAGAGCTCTTCAGAGAGGTATAGCTTTGTCCAGACACAAGGGAGCACCCAGTATAAGGCAAAGAAATACCCTTTCAGGCATAGAGTGACAAATAAATTATGCAAAAAAGAAGCAGAGAACTCTGGGTAGTTCTCAAGTTTAGGTGGAAAGCAGCTCCTGTATGGAGCACTCTCAACACCAGCGACACTCTAGATCTGCTCACCTCAAATGTCTGCTTTTCTATCAAAATCTTTAAGCACAGGATTAGCACAGTGCCATCCACGCCGAGATAGAAAAGGACAAAGTCTTTTGCCATTTGTACAGCAAAGTCTTTAAGCATAGGACTAGCACAGTGCTGTCCTTGCCGAGCTGTAAATTGACAAAAGCCAATTATCACTCCAGGCACAGTATTACAGCTTTGAATTGGTAAAATACCAACCAAGCTAACCTGAAATGAGTAAAAGCAACCCCTGACAAGTGTTTCGCTCTAATTAGAGCTCTTCAGAGAGGAATAGCTTTGTCCAGACACAAGGGAGCACCCAGTATAAGTCAAAGAAATACCCTTTCAGGCATAGAGTGACGAATAAATTATGCAAAAAAGAAGCAGAGAGCGGTCGCCAGTAGATAGTTATAGTTAGGACCGTGTTTCCATAGGAAATCTGAAAATTCTATTTTGAATAACTTTGGCGCCGGTTGACGGATCCTCGCGAAATTTTAAAAACTAATGGGGCGGTCCGCTCAGCTCCTACCCTGGAAGTCTCGGGGTGATTCGTCAAGCGGGGGCTGATAAAAAAGGGGGGGGCCCAAAATGCGTTGTCCCCATGCATTTTTCCATAGGACCTTTAGTCGAAGGTACAGCCCGAACGGCTGAACAGAATGACTTGAAATTTGGCAAAGAGGTAGTCCTCAGGTCAGGGATGTGCCTTTTGCATATATGGTGTCAATCTGTTCAGTAGTTCCTGAGAAAATTGCAGTTAAAATCACATAAACATCTATAGCCGCGCACCGTGCTCGCACGGTGCACGCACGGTGCCGTGCGCAAGCGTAATTCTGATTGGTGGATTCATGTCTGTCAACATTCGAATCGGTAGAAATCAGGAAGTCTCAGCCGCCATTTTGTGTGTGACAGTAAAAAAGAAAGGTGGAGAACTTGAAAAGGGGGCAGGGTACAGAGTTCCTGACCCCCTAGCTTTTGTCAGGGGGTCCCTGAAGGACCATGAAGGGTGAAAAAACATTTTTTTTTTTTTTTAACAAATCGCGGGGTGCGCGCACCGTGCACGCACCGTCGCGAGGTGCGCGCACGGCGGAAAAAAGATCATTAAAAAAATAGAATTAAAAATCAAATTTAAGTGTTTAGATGTTAGGTGGCTCTAAAAAGAGCCGTTGTGTTAATTGAGGAACAGAGGAACAAAAAAATTACAACAATTATAGGGTGCTGCACGTTTGCTGCTGTATCTTGCTCTCTATTAGGGGAATGCTGGTGTCCCCATAAGGGAGAAGAGCATTGCATGCATTGCACCGTATTTGCACCCTCTTAAACAGAGGGTGTATATCCAGAGGAACAGAAGCAGGTGAAGCTGCCGCCGCAGATGAAGTGCTCGGCTGAGCTGCCGATGATGTGCTCGGCTGAGCTGCTGCGGATGTGCTCGGCTGAGCTGCTGGAGGGTTTTCTCTAGCAGCTCGAGCATAAGCCACAGGATGCACATCTCTAACGTGCCTGATCATAGTGAAGATACTAAAAGAGTATTTCTTTTTAGGATCTCCTCTTGATAAGACACCATTACAAATAGTGCAGGTGACTTTTGGAGCATTCACCTTCTTCTGCCCCTCTGGAAAAGTGAAAAATTGCCATATAAAAGAGTTTTTCTTTTTCCTCTGTCTCTGTGGCACAAGGGTCTCCTGCTCACTCCCAGAAGATGACTGCTGCTCTGCCATTCTCAAGTACTGGAGTACTGGAAAAGCTGCTCAGCTCCTTCTCCCAGGGAATCAGAAGTAATAATGAGGGGAGTGGTGTTGGAAGTTTCTGGAACTGAAACTACTATAAACCAATGAAAAGTGTTGTTTCTAAATCACATGACCTGAAACTACTATAAACCAATGAAAAGTGTTGTTTCTAAATCACATGACTTGCCAAGCGTGCACCGTACACGCACGGTGCACGCACGGAGCACGCACGGATGCGCGTACGGAGCACGCGCGCATGCGCATACACGCACGGAGCATGCACGCATGCGTGTACGGAGCACGCGCGCATGCGCGTACGTGCACGGAGCATGCACGCATGCGCGTACGGAGCACGCGCGTACGGAGCACGCACGACGTACGCATGCGCACGTGGAGCACGTACGCATGCGCACACGGAGCACGTACACATGCGTGCACCGTGCGCGCACGGTCAAAAACACTTTAAAAAAAATTATAAGTGTTTATAAGTTTATAGAAGATATTAACTATGCTGTTCAACTCAATCCAAATTAAAAAAATAAATAAAACTGAGCCATTCCATATTACAGGATAAAGTTAATCTATAACTATATATATAGGTAGCTTATTGTAAAATAAATATTTGAAAAATATAATAATACATTCATAAATTAGCATTTAAAAAACCTTGCAAATTCACTGAAACAACCATAGGTTTCACACATGTTATAGTTAGCTGGACATTTCACTCGTAAAAAACCAATGAAATTCCCCCGTTATAGTTAGTTCAGCTAACTATAACTCGCGCGCCCGCAATCAACTGCTGATGACGTCACATATTACATCACTCATGACATGGTCAGTGACATCACTCATAACATCACTGATGACATCTCAAATGACATCACTGATGACGTCATCCATGTGATAAATTACCACATCTTCTCACACCCTAATATAACCTTTGATACACCGACTCAAAATTTAAGAGTTCCATTCTCAAAACCATACATACTGCAATACCAATAACTAAATACCCACTTATTAACTCTTAGGTCTACATACACCTCCACTCATTCACCTGTACAGTCACTCATACTTACAGTCACTCCATACAAAACTATCATATGCATTTATACACCTATATAGACACTCACACACTACCAATCATCCATAGAGGTACTCTCACACCTACTCAGTCATGCAAATAATCACACTCCCATTTACTCACCTATGCGGTTATACACACTCAAGTTCACTTACTCATAAAAATTGTATCACATTCTTACGCTCTTATAGAATCATTGATAGAAGCACACACTCATCCATACAGTCACTCTCACAATCACACACTCTCACATCTACCCACTTATATACTCTTACACGCATATATACTGCCTTTCACATATGTAGTTAGTCACAAATGTACCACTGAGATATACATTCAATCCCTAACGCACCCATACATACTCTCACTCAACCATACAGTCCATCACAGATGCACTTTTAAAACCATGCACCCATAGAATCACCCACTCACACATCTATGCATAGAGTCACACACACCCTACCCACACAAACACTCAGGAACCCATACAGATACTGAGACAAGCAATCAATAACTCATATAGACACTTATATAGGAATTCACAAAACCATGCCGCCACTTATACACCAACATACAGACACATACAAACATTTACACAGTTTAGTCACTAGTCTGCAGTAAGATACATTTAATGACTCACTTATAGAGTCAGTTACGCACCAAAAAAAATCATCCATTTACACACTTGTACACCCACTCATTCTTCAACAGGCCTTTCCCTATATATATTAAACATATTAAAATTGTTCAGAAACACATACTCAATGGATGATGTCATCAGTGATGTCATCAGTGATGTCATTTGAGATGTCATCAGTGATGTCATCAGTGATGTCACTGACCATGTCATGAGTGATGTAATATGTGACGTCATCAGCAGTGGATTGCGGGCGCGCGAGTTATAGTTAGCTGAACTAACTATAACAGGGGAATTTTATTGGTTTTTTATGAGTGAAATGTCCAGCTAATTATAACATGTGTGAAGTCTATGGTTTTTTCAGTGAATTTGCAAGGTTTTTTAAATGCTAATTCCTAACTATAACGTGTGTGAAACCTTTGGTTTTTTCACTGAATATATATATATATATACATTTTATTATTTTAATTAATTGATTTGTACATAGATGTTTTGAAATTACTGATAGTTTATTGAAGAATGTGTTATGAAGTATAAGACATGGAATACATATTTCATTGAAATCTTGGAAGTTCATATATATTAAGGCCTTTTCTGACATTTCATCATGGCCACCACAATCACTTAGTAGTGTTAACAATGACCCCTTTTTCTATGTTTATGAACTGCCAGTCCTCTCTCTTTCTCTATTGTTTATTGAATATTGTTTGTTTGTATATAAAAAAAACTCATATGAAACCAGAATGTGACATTAAGGAAGGCGTGCAGCCGAAACGCGTCTGTCCATTTTTCGTGTGTGACGATTAAATTTACTTAATCGCGTTGCCAGAGTGCACCTCGTTTTGTGACCCCAATTGTGGGAGAAGGTCACTTGTCGGGATATATTTATATGTCGATCATTTCTTATTCCCATTTGTAAAGGATCTCTCGTCCTCCCTTAGAGATACCACCGATTTCCTACAAAAAATTAGGGATGTAAATATGGGAGAAAATCACTGGATGGTGTGTTTGGACGTTGAGGCATTGTATACCAGTATCAGACATGATGGTATTAAAGCTTGCAAATTCTTTCTCAATAAACGCAGAGTTGAATTCTTGGAACATACTCTCATGCTCTTAGACATGATAACTATCTGTCTGAAAGAGAATGTTTTTATGTTTGAGAAGGAATTTTTTAAGCAATTACAAGGTACTTCAATGGGCACCTGCTTCGCTCCCAGCTACGCCAACCTCATGGTGGGCTGGTGGGAGAAGCAGGTATACTGGAACGACCGAACTGAACATTGGACTTTATGTGTATCTAAATGGCTACGGTACATCAATGACATCTTTTTTGTATGGGAAGGAACTGAGAATGAACTAAATCTGTTTATTGACTGTCTAAACCAGAATGATGTCAATTTAAAATTCACAAGACATTACAGTCAGGAATGTGTTGATTTCCTAGATCTAAAACTCAGGAATGATAACGGTAGAATCAGTACAAACCTCTTCAGAAAAAAGACAGCAGGAAATTCTATCGTGCATGCTTACAGTTCCCACCCACCAAGTTTCAGATGGGGAATCCCCTATAGTGAATTTTTTACAAGCAAAACGCAATTGCAGTACTACCGCAGCATATGAAATCACGAAGCAGGAAATGAAAATAAGATTCAGGGAAAGAGGATACTCTAAGAAAGCACTATCTCAGGCTGAAAAAAGAGTGGAAAGCCAATCAAGGGATGAGATTCTCAACAAAGCCAAGCATACCAAGATTATTGAGACGACTCCCAAAAAACAGAGATTCAATTAACAATACTGCAGTCAATCAAACCAAATACGTAGCATCCTTAGAAACAGATGGGATATCCTAAGACAGGACCCAATCCTAAGAAATGAGATAGGTGCTACTCCATCGGTAACATACATGAGGAGCCCATCTCTCAAAGATATGCTAGTACATAGCCATCTTCAAACCAAAGAAGGCAGCTGGCTCAAGCAAACGAAGGGTTTCCGTAAATGCGGGAACTGCAAAGCATGTAAAAACAGCAGTAATGTCTTAGAAGTTACACTAGAGAGAACCAAAACGATCTGGAAGATTCCCAAACTTATCACATGCAACACTGACTTCGTGGTATATGCAATAGTATGTCCTTGCCAGTTGTGGTATATCGGGTTGACTACCTTTCCGATCAAAAAACGCATCTTGGAACGCTGGTGAGTGATTACTAATTGCGACCAAACCTACAGCACAGTGAGACACTTCTCAAGGGAACATGGGGCTGACTGGACCAAAGCCAAATTCTTTGGACTGGATACAGTCAAACCCAACCCGAGAGGAGGTAACCGTATAGCTGCTCTATGCAAACTCGAGTCACGTTTCATCCTTCTAGCAGGCACTAAATTCCCAGATGGCTTGAATCAGGATGAGGAACTGTATTCCCACCTATAATGAGACATAGCCAGCCACAGAAATATCAAGGCCTTGGTGGGTTACTCATGCCCAACCTACACCTCTCCCCTTTTGAAATTTTAATCCATAGTTGCACCTCTTCTTTTTCTGTTCAAATAACATACAGGTTGAATCTTATCTGTTTTGAATTATAATTAAATGTAACCAGTCAGAGTGAAATAATGCTGTGATCATTGATAATATTGATTTTGATATACTATGTTGCTAACCAATTTTGTATTTCGATTTCACACAGGGATACCACTGTGAACCTCCTTGTACTTTACACCTGTGATAGAATTACGAGCACCGAAGTATATCGGCGGATTGCCCACCTTTACTCCTAGTCTTCATTGAATGCATGCTAAGGGTACTATACCTCGATTACATTGACTGCTCAACATAGTGACGCACTTAAAGGTATCCCTCCAAACCACCTTACAGCACATAGCTTATCAGAAAGGCACTAGTCCTTTAATTACAGCAAACACAGGTACTAATCCACTTTTGCTTAAATTACTGACTCTCACACCATTGAGTTAACAAATTGAATATTCAGACCTTACTCTATACTGGTAGAAACAATCAATGGAAATAATTGTATTGTCACAAAATTACTTGTGTTATTTGAATTGCATTTGTCATTTGAATTTAATTTAATATGATTGTAATCACATCATGGAGTGATCCACTAATCAACATTTCTTTTATGTTTATGAAAAAGTGCACTTACCCCTTTAAAAGCTGTGTAATGGAGACAATGGTCATGTGACCAAGACCACGGTCGTGGTCGAAACGCGTCGTCTTTCTCTGCCTGTCTGAAATAAACTGCTACACTGATCGAGCGGGCTCGTGTGGATTCTTCTTTTCCATTTCGATCTACATTTGGTGAAATATATATATATATATATATATATATATATATATATTTTATTTTATTTTTTTCAAAAGTGCCCTGAGCTCGAGGACGCCACTCCTTGGGGAATTGTTCATCACGAACTTTATTAAACAGGACCAGCTTTTTTCATTCCGAGTTAAAATTAACTACCCCTTAATCATAGGGAAAGCTGTCATTTCACAGCTGCGCACAGCACCTTCTTTTAATCCCAAATTTAGCATGCTGCTCCCACGTGAGCATGATTGTTCAATGCATGCTGGGGATTGTAGTGCCACTCCATCATTCCCCTCCAGTGGGGTCCGAGTTCTGACTGAAATGTTTGCTTTTAACTTTCATTTTCGACCCTCTAGTGGGTCTCAGAATGAAGCAAACAGTCCTGAAATGCAAATTCCTCCATGCTGCTAAATCGGCTTAGAAAAGTTCCAGCTTCGCAGACCCACACTTCATTTACGTGGGCGATGCAATCCTCCAAAAGCTGGTCCTGTTTAATAAAGTTTGTGATGAACAATTCCCCAAGGAGTGGCGTCCTCGAGCTCAGGGCACTTTTGGAAAATATCACAACACGGCAGTCCGGCCGTGGAGGATTGCACCGCCCACATAAATGAAGTGTGGGTCTGAAGTTTCATAAACTTCTCTTTATGGGAAGTGCTGCTGACATTTAGGGCCTCATTATGATAGTGGTTGGCGAGCATCCAACCATCATTGCAGCAGGATGGAGACTGGCCGATAAGTAGTCGGCGTTTCCACCCACCACATTATGATGAGACTGCTGTGTAGGCCTTTTACTATTGCACAGAAAAGGGCCGGAGCACAAGCCGCAGTAGATAAAGGCATGTTTGTAGCCATTCATGCACCCTATGCCAGGCACTGTGTGGTGTCTGGCACACGGTGCATGGATGTTAGGGGGGCACCACATGTTCCCTCCTGGCCACATAGCGGAAGCCCAAAGGGGACAGGGCCCTTCTAGGGGCCTCAAAAGTCCCTTTCTGACAGCCTTTCCTTGAGCCTGTCGGAGGTGGAGGTCTTTCTCTCTACCCTCTGCACTCCAACTGCATTTTAATACGGCAGATGGATCGTTGCCATGAGATGTTGGGCGGACAACCACCAACAACCTGTCGGCGGCGGTCTGTTCAGCATCATAATGAGGGCCTTATTGATTGAATTTTGAGCTAAATGCTCTTTCTCACTGTTTACTCTTGAACCCAAACTCTTTATGGGATCCAGCTAACACTGTTTTCTCCCATTCTTAGAAAAGGGATTCTTAACCCTATGGAACGCACTTGATGCATGTTGTGATGACTTGGATCTAACCAGATTTTTATTATCACTAGAGATTTTACTAAACTCTTAATGTAAATAAAACCCTGAAAAACGAATTCAAACTCTCATTATTGCCTGAACTAGATTTGTGATGTTTAGCTTCTGATCTTCTCATAAATTACAGAAAAGGTCTGTAGCAAAGAAGCTCCAACAAAACCACTGAGCGGGGATCAACCCTGTTTCTTCTCTGCAATGCAACCTGTCTCATTGGTGCCTCGTGTTAGCACCCAGTACCCTCCTCCAGCCCTCGAGCCACTCCAAGGCCTTTTCCGGTGACCCGAAGAACCATGTTTTCTCCTCCGATTCTATTCTGAGTCAGGCTGAGAAAAGCATTGAGTAATTAATGCCTTTTTCCCTCAAGGCTTTCTTGACTTCCAGAAAAGAACGTCACACCATTTGTACCTTGAGAATAAAGTCTGGAAAGAATGTGAGCATGGAATTGTCATGTTTCAGTGGAGGCGCACTTCTTGCCGTCTGTAAAATTATATCACGATCTGGAAAGTTGAAGATTTGCACTCTGAGGGGATCAATTAACCCTGTTTGAGTAAGACAGAGATGTTAAACCATTTTATTTAAATTGATTCCCGCTCCAGCAGGTTTAAGTCACAAAAAATGTCACAGTTGTAGCTATTCAAAGAAAAGGATACATAAAATATCAGGCCCACAGTTTACCTACCTCAACTTGGCTTAGCAGTTTTGCATTTCCTACTAGAACCATGTAGCTTTTCTTCTTCGTAGTGCACTTATTCCAGGTGCCCCACCTAAAAGAAGTGATAAACAGAACACATCCTAGAATATTTTACATGTACTTAGTAAGACAGTAACATTCCCCTTAATAATTTAGGGAACAAATCTGCAAAGTGTATTTCAACTCTGGTTCAACTCTCACCAAAAACACAAAAAAGAAAATAATAAGATTACCAAACCAAATTGTGGTTTAGTATACCCTCAAAAGAATATTGTAATTTAGAGAAATTAGACACCTAAATTCGGTTTGCTCTTAATTATTCCAGACATTTGCACCATAGATCATTGAATAAGTATTTAAAAATTGGTGATTTTCTATGGTGATGCAAGGATAATAACATACATATTGTTCAGGAAATGAAAACTCTATGCTATAATAGTATCTGTAACTAAATAAATGCTCTAAAATGTTTTCACTTGTTTATTCTTTAATCTTTTTACCAGTATTATGTGCTTGAGCATGCAGCCAATCGAGTTGATTTTGCTGCTGCTAGAGCAGAAAATCTACTCAAGTTGCAACAAATCTACTCTAGAAGCAGCCCTCTGACCACAACCACCCACGAAAGAAAACCGCGCTTGTGGAGTTTTGCTCACCAGCTTGCATTTCTGGAGCCTCACAGGAACAATATTCCACCAAGCGGCAATTGGCTGAATTTGGCTGGAACTCCAAATTACAAGAGCAACGTGATGTTGCCAAATTCTGCCAATTCTTCGGGCGGAATGACATTTCCACCCACCCCTAAAACCAAACCATTGAAGATGTTGGAAGTGAAGCTTTGGGTGCTGTAGGTTTATTAGCAGGTGATGCACTTACCACTGGTGGATGCTGCTTCAGTTAAGACATGCTTCTCAATTCTGGGCAGTTAAGAGATGCTTCTCACTACTGGGCCAATACCACACTCTCCAGAGATTTGAAATAATTTATATTCTAGGTCATCCACTTTCCTGACAAGCCAATTCTTATACAGTGCGACATCCACTGTTGAAAAGCCAATAAAAGCGGACAGCAATTTTTTGTACCATGGATCAAGTTTTGTAGCATTGATGTAATATTCGGAGGACTTAGTCTCCTGTTGCAGCTTTTGATTTGTGTTCAGATGAAATATTATACTAATGATCAAAGCAGTTGATTCTTCATTGACATTGGTAAATGTTTGCTCCACCTTTTGCAAATTTTCCTGCAGCATGTTCAGCAATAGGTTAACTTAGCTCATGGCAATGTCATTTTGCTGACATCATGATTTAAAATTTCAAACTGCACTAGAATTTGGATCAGTCACTCCACTGATTATAGGGGCGTTTTGTCAACATCCATCATCATGGCTTTGGCAGCTCTATCCCTGCTAAACTGCTTGTGCTTTCTCTTTAAAACATGGTAACGTTTGCAAACACCCATTTGGCACATTGAATTTCCAATGTAAGCACCTAGTACAGTGGGACTACATGTACCCAGGGCCTGTAAACCAAATACTACTATTGGCCCTGCAGCACTAATTGTGCAACCCACTTAAGTAGCCTTTTAATCAAATCTCAGACCTGCCATTGCAACTTGTGTGTGCAGTTTTAACCTGCCATTTCAACTTGGCAAAAATACGACTTTTCATAGGCATAAATCATCCTTTTTAATATATATATGTCACCACTAGGGTAGCCGTAAATAGCACAGAGGGTATGGTGCAACGTATTTGAAATGTTGGACATGTACTTTTACATTTTACTTGCCCTTAAAGTGAAAAAATCCTAAATTAATTGTTTACTGCTTCAAGCCTACATCTCCCATAGGAAAACTTTGGGTTGCCTTGTTACATTTAGTAATTGATAACTTTCAATTGGAAGCAAGTAGGAACATCGAGTTTGATGTCTAAAGAATTGTAATTTAAAACCCTCTTTATGATAAAGTCAGATGTTAAGTCACAATTCTGAAAATGCCACTTTTAGATACTTAGTATACAAACCAGTGATGGATGGAAGGCTTGAATTAATTATTATATAAATCAAAGAGAGAGAGAGGAAAAAAGGAAGCTGGTTCAATTCCCCTGAGTACAAATGTAGAAAATCAAAAGGAACTAGCCCTACGGTCGAGGGGGATATGTGTATGTAGATATGAAGAAACAGAATAGTCTCTTTAGTCAAGGGAAACCATTTAGGTTTTTAAGAAAGGCCTCACCCACCAACCTAGTTGGTGGCATGCTTCATCATCGGCCCCCACTAGGGTTACCGAATGTACCCCAAGTGTGCTGCGACGCCTGCAATTGCAGCGGAGCTGGTTTATTGTCAAGGTGAGTGTGCAGTGATGGTGTAGTGCGTGTATATTTAAAAGCTGTCCCTCTGGTCCCAAAAATCAATTAGAATTATTTAATCATGGGCAGCATTAAAAGGAGGCAGGGGATGGCTAAGGAGGTATCAATGGCCGCCACCATCCAGTGGATGGTGGTGGCCATTGATACCTCCTTAGCGTCGCAGCACACTTGGGGAAAATTCGGTACCCCTAGTGGGGGCCGATGATGAAGCATGCCACCAACTAGGTTGGTGGGTGAGGCCTTTCTTAAAAACCTAAATGGTTTCCCTTGACTAAAGAGACTATTCTGTTTCTTCATATCTACATACACATATCCCCCTCGACCGTGGGGCTAGTTCATTTTGATTTTCTACATGCTTGAATTAATGTCAGCCACTGGTAATCACTCGGACGGAATCCCAATCCATTACTATCTTGCACACCATGCCATCTAAGTTTGTACCCAGTTATATGCAAATCAGTCTTGACTCTGCTTTAATAGGAACAGTCCAGCCTGAACTGCTAAGCCAGGTCCTCCCTGAATGACAACACAAGCAACCCATGACCAGTTTTGCCCTAGTTATGGGCTCATCAGCCTGGTACAGCTGGGTTCCAGTGACATAGTGTGTGTTGGACCCTTTTCCGGGCATACCCGCCCTAATTAGGGTGACATAATAAGTATACAAAAAAGTACTGGATGGAATGCTTGAATGAATCTCAGCCACTGGTAATCACTCGGATCCGCATCCCGATCCATCATCATCTTGCACACCATGCCACCTCAGTTTGGACCCAGCTATATGCAAATCAGTCTTGACTCTGCTCCAATAGGAACAGCCCAGTCCGAACTGCCAAGCCAGGTCCTCCCTGAATTGGAACACAAGCAACACAGGACCGGTTCCCTCCTAGTTATGTGCTCATCAGCCGGGTGAAGCTTGGTTCAAGTGACAGTGGATTTTAAGTGACGATTCTGAAAATGCCACTTTTAGAGAATTGCCATTTTCTCCTCCTAATCATTTGGTGATTGCATCCTATATCCTCGGTTACTTAACTTGGTGTAACTGGCAGTTGTGTATTGCTCCCAGACAGTGAGACAAAGGGGGAATCTGTGTTGGTAGAGTGGGCAATCTCTGACTTGAAGAGGGGGAGGAGCTGTCAGTTACGACACATGCACATCACAAAGTCTCTGTCTGAGCACACTCACAAAAGTTTTGTCTCTAGTCTTTTGTGCCCTCAGACAAGCTGGGGCCAGGGCAGAGAGCCAATAAACTCCAAGTACCTCTGGTGGTGGAAACCTTCAGAACCTTCTACTTCAACGTGGACCCTCAAAACCAACACTTCAGTACACCTCTGCTGTGCTGCTCTTCTGAAAGAAGGACTGCTACCCTGCTGCCCTACTGCTCTGCTGCCCGGTTGCCTGCTGCCTTGTTGCCTGCTGCCCTGCTGCATGAGTAAGAAGGACTGTACATACATCTGGAACCAAGTCTTCCAAAGGGACCCCAAAGGCTAGTTGGCTGGCATGCTGATCCAAGCCTCAGGGGCATAAAAGGCTCCAGCCCCCTTGAACGCAGCACCTGGGCTCTGACTGCTGTGAGTCCTAGCTCCCAAGTGGTGCCACCCCAGTCTTGGAGCCTTTGGAAGTGGGTCTGAAGGTGTTCTGCCAGCCTAGCTGTGGTCCTGTAGGCAAAACTTTAGGGATGCTACAAAAACCTACTCAGCGCAATTCATCTCCTCACAGCCCCACATCGGAACCAGCACTGTGCAATGCATCCCCACCACAGAACCTCACATCACAGTCCTCAGCCGCTCAAAGCTGCCATTGTGCGATGCATCCTTGTTGCTAGACTTCACATCACAAACTCCTCATCAGCAGCATCCTCATTGCCTCACAGCTTGCAACTCCTCAGAACCACTACTCTGCGGCACATCCTCGCACAGAAATTCACATCGCCAAACCCCCTACAAAGGCATCTGCGATGATCAGGAACTCACATCGCAGCCTCGCAGCTTCGTTGGAGCCGCCACTGCACAACGCATTCTCAGCGCGGGATATCGCAATGCTCCGCAATTAGGAGTTAAAGTACTTTATTCAACTGACCTGACTTGGTCCCTGTATCCAGCCTACGTTCCATCGCAGTTGCCCTGAACTTGTGGCTTTGTACCAGTCAAGCATTACCAGATAACTACAGTTGGTGCTTTTTGCTTCTAGGTACTATTTTCACTTAAATCTTTAAAATTGCATATCTCCGGTTCTAAAGATTGGATTTTTGTCATGCGGTCTCAAATAATTTAATACATTTTACTTCATTTTTCTAAATAGGTGAGGAATTGTTTTGTGTTGTGTATTCACTTTATTGCCCCTGAAGTGCAGCATAAACACATTACACATTGCCTCTAAGCTAAGCCTGACTGCTTTTGTGCCAAGCTACCAGATGGTTGAGCACAGTTTAATATGGGGTTTGCTGTTGTTTCACTGTGACAGAACGTGTGTTTGTTGCTTGAGTAGGGGTTCACCCCCTTAAGCAGTAACCCAATTTCCAGCAGACCTGACCTCCTCAAACAGGTGCTTTAGAATGCAAAAGAAGGAATTCTAACGCATTAGCACCTTTTACATGAGGGCTTTTACAGGGAAGTAAGTTATACGTTGAATGACAATTATAGTCCCCACTGCAATGTGGGCTGAGCCTGAATCAGAATAAATGCAAACTAATTTCAAATGTAAGTCTTAAGTTCATGTATTCCTTCTTCGTGTTCCTTTGCACAGCGCATGAAATAAAGTCCAATAAAATATACAATGTGTACGCTTTATCTGGGGGATGAAGGCCCTAGTGCCAGAAATTCATTGCAGTTTCTATACCATATTTGAAAGGAAAACATGACTCTGTTCTATTCCAAGTGTACAAATTATTTGACATATCTCTGTATATTTTTCTTTTTGATATTTTAGCTGGTTTTACAACATTATTTTTGTAGTGAATATTTGCATTAAGCGTTTTATTCCCAGTATGTGTTGTCAATATTTTTGGGCAATCTTTTTTTATGTCAATACTGTTTGTCGTCACATGCAGACTAGATCAAATTAAGGCAGTGGCAAAGGAGGCAAATGTGAGTAGCACATATATGACACCTGTAAAAGTTATATTAGTGACGTTTGCCTGTGGGGTGACATGGATGTGTGGTTGTGGCAGCCTGGATGGGCCTTGCAACGGGTCAAGGTTCTGCTGTTGCTTATAATGTGGCATGCAGAGGGCACTGTGCCGAGGTAAGGTATAACAGAGCAACACAAATATTTTTGGATGTGTGAAGCAGATCCGTGGGATATTTGCCCACATGTGAGCACAGATATGACTGTTGTTTGTTATAGGGTGACATGAGTTAAGAATCAGGCAAATGCAGTCATCTGTTGATCTTAGCTGGCCTAATACTGGGGTTCCCTGGAACAGCAGCACATGTAGCAAGTGAAGGTCACGGTGGAGGGGATGCATTTATCGAGAGGGAGAAAAATGGAGGTGTGAACCAGATCCATTGCTAGGCACATACTTTGCCACTACCACAAGCATATCCTTCATCCACCCTCTTTCGAACTGCCATTGTGTTTGTGTTCTCATGTTTTGTGCCTCTACTCCCATAAATACTCACACTATATGTGACCTTTCTGCCACTGACATGATCACTTTGTTAAAGATGGTCCATATGGCTTGATGTGCAATCAATTCGCTGTTATTTTCTTAAATGCAATCCAATATAGAAAAATGTCCATCCCCTTTCACAGGATGCACATTCTACAACCCTCAAGGCAGTACTCAATGGCAACATAGACAATTCCACCATGTTCTAACATACTTAAAGCCATACTGCAACCATCTTCTCCACTCCACTGGGGCTGTGTGGAAGCAGATTATGCAGCTCCCTGTAGTGGTCTACAATTGTGTTTAGTGCAGTGTCTGCCTCCTCATCAGTGAAGTTCTTTTTCCTCCTCATTTGGGGTCATTTACATCCCGGAGTCTGCATCTGCCCTCTGGCTCTACAAATTAATTTGCACAAGGACAAGAAGGCACAGCCCAATGTGTGGGCAGTATGTACCTTCTTACACTTGATGCCTGTTTCCCTACTTTTTCCAATTTGTAGTTCCACATAGTATGGGTGGAGATCTCTTCCTGAACTATGCAGAGTTATGTTTGGCAGTTTTATGCCTAAAATATGCCTGCAAACTCAATCACAGTAACTTTACTGTGGTGTTTAGAGTTGTAGATCTCCTGACTCCTAAACTACTAGGCATAAAATTACACCTGCAGATTCTGAATTGCACAAAGTGTATAACTGCATATATTCATCTGCGTACTTCGGCCTTGGTCTACACTCAGACACTTAACCCATGTGAATTGCTACGATAGTATTAACTATCATTGTGTAGGTCAGTTAAAAAAGGATTAGGGGGATTAGGGGTGTTGTTGTTCCTGGTGTAAGCAGCATCAGCATTAGAGGTGTGTGCAGTTGCATGGATAATTTTCCTTAGGAAGTACGCAAAATTTCCACCTTACTTTTGAAACGCAAATAAAATATCCCAGAGTTCTGTGTGTGGGGGGCTTTTTTTTCTAAATAGAGAGGCTTTCACGAGCATTTAATACACAACTGTAATTTGTGTTTAGTCACTTGCAAGGAAAAGCTAAGTAAAGTATGCACTTGAATTCACAATGCTCTTGAGTATCTATTTCTAGACAGTTTCATAGTCATTAATTAGGAAATACTAAGCAGGATATGCACTCACACACAAAAACTACTGAGTTACCTGTGCATTTTAACAATTGAAAAAAAAGCTATACAAGTTTACAGGTGTAAGAAAAGCAGCAATTTATGGTTGCAACAAGTAGGTCAATTGTAGGTAACTACTTAGCCTGTGCTCACATAATACACATTCCACACTGCAGCATATTGCATCCTGTCAACGTCAGTCATGTCTAGCTTCTTCATCCTCAGCATCATCACTTGTGGTTTGTGTCTGTCTTTCTTCCCCAGAAAGTGTCTAATTGAACCTGACTGTAGTGTAGCATGCACAATTACTGTTCTACACATCTTATAGGGTTTGTTCTTAATATTCCACTCGTGCAGTGGGACCACAAAAAACATGCCTTCAATATTCCAAAGTGCAGCTCAGTTGTGGCACATGTGCAGGTGTGTGCCCTATTGTCTGCTTTCTACTCTTCAGTTGTTTCTGCAGAGAGTGCCCACGGCATCAGGGAATATCCAGTGCCCCTTCCATGGGATGCACTGATGGGTACACAAAAGCAGCAATGCTTACAATAAGCATTCAGATGGTCATGTACATTTGTTTTCATATGTGAAGGACTTTCTCTATTCACTGTAGGTGGTTTTGGAGTGAGAATTTCCCTGCATAGTAGATAACCGTGCACCCCTGCTCTGAACTACCAACTGCAAATGAATTTTGTATCCTGACATTCATTTGGCCCAACAGCCATGAATTCCTTTGTGCATGCTTAAGATTAGACTCGAAATAAACCCTGAACCCCAGAGCCTGGCTCTGAGAAATAGTGGATGGGAACAAAATCACCATGATACTACATTGGGCAATGGACAATGAGTAGTTGTGCCAGCATACCATATTTGCATCCTTAGTATGAGGACAGCCCTTTTTCCTTGTTTTAACCGATCGGCTCGCTCTTACAAAGTTCAGTTCATAGGTCATTCCTAGACCACGAAATAGCATCCCCACATGTATCTCGAGTGCCTGTTGTCTGTACAATGCCTGCTAGCAGGACTCCATTTTGGTTGTTAGTGTACATATGCTTTAGCTAGTGGGATCCATTTAGGATTGCACCTGGTTTCGACATAGCACAAGATGGACGTGTTGATACAGCACCCCTAGACAGTGAAAGAGTATTGCTGTAATCCTGCGCAGGAGTGTGCCGCCCCACTTGCAGAAGCGTGGAGGGAAGGAGACAGGGCTCTCATTAGAAATTCTATGTGTCCAATTTAGCATTGATATCTGATTTTCTTGAGCACTGCTATTTGGGAAAATATAGGGGAATGGAGGTGAGTATGCCCAGATGTGGGTCCCTTGCTTGCTGCACCACTGGATTCAAGCTAAACTGGCTGATATGGGGTGATACCCCAAAACCGGCCCCACAATGCTTGTCTCGAGTCCAGGAAGGACCTGGCTTGGCAGTTCGGGCTGGACTGTTCCTATGGGAGCAGGATCAAAGCTGATTTGCCTATGGCTGGGTCCAAACTGGTGTGACGTGGTGAACAAAAAAACGATGGATTAAACCCGAATCTGTGACTGGGGGTGATTGTTTGAAATGTTTCAACAATCCGTCCATCATTTTATTTTTTGGTGTTGCTAGGTGAGTCAGTCAACTCCAATGTTAAAGGGAGAGAGGTGTCAACGCATGTTCCGGGCCTTTTGTAGTCAAGGCAGCGATCCTTCCAGAAATCTTGATGACAGCAAGGTTCAGAGCTTGTCACTTATTGTGCTTGTGTTATTGGTACTCCTTCTTGGAGCCAGCATCATGACTACCTGCTGTGTCTTCACCTTGCATGAATAAGTGCCTGCTCTTCAGAAAGAAGATGAAATCCTAAAAAGAAACCACTCAAACCAGTTCCTGACCTGTAGACAGTGGATCAACATCCCCAGTCTTGAAACTCTGTATAACTGCGACCTGAACCTCCCATTCTTGGTTCCAGTTCCATTCTGCTTCACAGGAAATTTATGCTGGTGCGGTGATCCCACACATAAATGTGAGGAAAATTAGATTTTTTAGCTAAATTGAGGTTTACAGGGGATTCTGGGTAAGAAAACATTGGGGGATTCATGCAAGCCTCACCTCCCTGGACTCAACTTGGTGTCCAGTCTCCAGATTTGTCTGGGTTTGGTAGGTTTACCTAGATGGTCACCAAACCCGGGGCCAAAAATGCAGCAGCCCCCCTATCTATCACAACCCAACCTGTTTTTGCAAAGGGGGCACCTGCATTTTGGTCCCAGGCTCTACAGCCTTCTAAGGACACCTACCAAACCCAGACATTTCTGTGTTTTTGTCCATGGTGCCTAGTGGGCTTTCTGCCAACCCGGGGCGCGCAGATCGGATGTAATAACCACTATCTGCGCCCCAGGGGCAGAAAGACTGTGCCAATGTTTTTGGGGGTGGGGGCATCGGCATGCCCATTCTGGTCAGCAGCCCCCACCCCTATACAAAGAAAAAAAAGTCCCTGGTGCCTAGTGAGCTTTCTGCTCCCCCAGAGGGGAATATATAGGGCTGTTACCCCAGGGGAGCAGAAAGACTCTGACCATTTATTTGGGGGGTGGGGGCTACCCAGAATTGGCATGCCAAGGCACTAAGAAAAAAATAGTCCCTGGTGCCTAGAGGGCTATTGCTTCACCTGCCCCCTAGGGGAGGCAGAAAGACTTGGGTCCCCATTTATTTGGGGTGGGGCCATGGCCATGCCCATTATGGGCAGCCCCACCCCTCTTTTATATAAAATAAATCCCTTGTGTCTAATTGGCTTTCTGACAGCCCCCTGGGGGCAGATCAGGAGTAACAACCCATATCTTCCCCCAGGTGGGGCAAAAAGACTGTCCCTTTTGTGTTTGGGGGTGGGGGCATTGGCCTGCCCATTTTGGCCAGCCCCCACCCCTATCTATTCAAAAACTTCCTGGTGCCTAGTGGCCTTTCTGCCCCCCCAGGTAGATCCCTTAGCAGGGATAAACTAGGGAAGGGCACGATTGGAAAGGGAGATTCACCTCTTTCCGATAATACCTCTCCCATGTGTTTCAGTCCTTGGAGGCTGAGATAGCCCCGCGAGCACCGAAGCAGTGAAAGTGAAATGAGCGAATCAAATCATTTCTCTTTCACTTTCTATGTAATGACGTCAGCGTGCCATGCACGCCATCGTCATAACATTGGGAAAAATAATACCTCAGTGGCTGGGGAAGCTCTTCCTCAGCTCCTGAGGCTGAAAAACTAAAAAGTAAATCCCTCTGCCGTAAACAACAAAGGAAGCTCCTGGTAGCGTGCAGAGGATAGAGCGGTTCCGTCTGCAGTACACGATCACCATGGCTCAGGACAGAACCATTTAGTCCTCAGCACCCAAGACCAAAACAACAAACATGCAATCAGTAGATCCTGAGTTATAAATTTCTAAAGAAAAAAACTGCAATATAGCTCCTAAAAGCAAAAAGCACCAACTGTGATTATCTGGTATTGGTGGGCTGGGTCAAAGTCAAATGTTCAGGCCAACCACAATGGAGCGCGGGTCGGACACAGTTCCAGATTAGTCCTCCTGAAGGTTTACCTTCTCAAGTTTTGTGTCAAGAGTTCTGTTTGCATTGAAGAAAGTCGTCAGGAGCAAGGAGAGCATCGCTGGCAGTGGTCAGTGTGGCATGAAGAGCAAGCCAGGCATTGGCAGTCAGGCGGGCTGGCGCTTCGCATTTGTGGTCCTCCACAGCAATCGATGCTTGCTGTTCAAGGAGACAGGCTTGGGAAGCTTGCATTGAATTTCCCTGTGAGCGACGTGGTTCTGGTGCAAACAGGCCTCTATGCAAGTCGCGAAGACCCCAAAGCTTGAATTTAAGAGCTCCAGAGGCACATATAGGGTCCAGGACCTTAGGGGCACCCCTTGGGGTACAGAAACTCACTGCAGTTGGGTACGGGAGCTGGTTGGAGAGCCTCTTATGTCCCTGAGGCTCAGATCAGGAAGCCAGCAGACTTGCCCTTGAAGTCACTCTGGGGACCTGGGTTCAAGATGAAATTGCATATCCAGTTCTTCTTCCCCAGGCAAGAAAGCAGCAGGTTAGCACAGCTGGGCAGTCATTCCTTTAGGGTAGCAGTCCAGCAGAGTGGCAGTCCTTCTGGCAGCACAGCAGTTCTTCTTCCTGGCAAAGTAACCAAAGGTCTAGAAGTGTACTGAAGAGATGGTGTCTGAGGTCCAGTATTTATACCTAGTGGTGCCTTTGAAGTGGGGGAGAGGCCTCTAGAGGCTTACCTTTGAAGTCCCCAGAAGTCCTGCCTTCTCTGCCCTGGATCCAGAGTAACTACAGGAGGCATGCTGCCATTTATGTGGAGGCAGTACACAGCCTATTCAGGTATAAGTGGGCTGTGCCTAGCTCCTCTCTCCAATCTGGCCAGTGATGGCCCATCCAGGCAAACCTAAGCTTCCTGTTGTGTGTGGCTGTCTAGGCAGAATGCACAAAGCTCAACTGTCAGCTACACCTGGAGAAGTGGCCCAGGTAAAGGCTGCAAGCACTAAAGGACTAGGGGCTAGATGTAGTTAAATGTGAAATACAGATTTCTTAATACCGAATTTTACTGATTCGGTATTAAGAAATCGGTATTTCCGTTGTAGATAAAAATTCGGTAATTTTTACAGAATCGGTAAAATTCTGAAAATAAATACCGAATCCTTAATACTGATCGGTATTACCGATTCGTAATTACTGAATCGGTAAATACCGAATCGGTAATTCAAAATTCCTGCAATTGAGGAATCAGCCAATCCTGTGCATCCTATTTACTCCCAACAAGGAAGTGGCCACACCCAAGCAGCTGCACTGAACCAGAAGCTGTTGGAGAGGCAGGCAATAGAGAAAGACAAACAGGAGCAACTTTACTACCTGACATCAAACACCAGAATGGACAGCCAGGACAGGGAAACTGATGGTGCAGAAAGGAAAAGAAAAATGAAATTTAGTGAGTGGGAGCAGGAGACCTTAATTGAGGAGGTGGCAAAGGAACACACCAAGCTATTTGGTAAACAATCACTACAAGTGCCTGAGTCACAAAAAAGAAAAATATGGATTGGAATCCAGGACCTCATTAATTCCATAGGTGTAACCCACCGTGACGTGGACGACCTAAAAAAGAGGTGGTATGACCTCAGCAGTATGGCGAAGAAGAGGATGGCTGCAAGGAAAAAGCAAGCAAACCAGACAGGTGGAGGAAAAAATAGAGCACCTGCACCGACTGCCCTTGAACTGCTTGTGGAGTCCACCATTGAGCCTGAGAGTGTCAGCGGCATCTGGGATGCAGACAGCTCAGCCAGAGCTGCAACCAAACAAGGTAAGATGCATGCACGCCAAGCTGCGCTGCCCACTCCCAATCCCCATTCCCCAATGAGGCAGTGTGAATCCCACTCCAGTACAGGTTTTACTAAACACCAGCAATGCATTATGGTAGATGTAGTCAGTGTCACACCTATCATAACAGTCAGCCCACTTAACCCAAAGGCATGTGACGCACATTTGCGATAAGCAAGCAGAGGACAGTCAGATTCATTGGCAGACATGAAATTTATTTGTATGCAATTGCTGCCAAACAAGTGAACTAATATACAAACTGTCTCAACAGGCGAGACATCGCGCAGGGCTGTGCCAGGAAAGGCAGGAAAGGCAGGAAAGGCCCCCCGGAGAGATAGAGTGGAGGAGGAGGATGTCATTTTGCCTGCGGGCCACACCACAACACCACCACCGTCAACACCACCACCATCAACACCACCACCACCTGCATCAACACCGGCATCACGACTGGCATCACCAGCAGCGTCACCAACGCCATCATCTACAAGACCCAGGAGGCATGCAGTTACAAGCCTCCAACAGATGGAGTCGTCCAGCGAGGACTGCAGGGGGGAAGAACAGCCAACGGTGCCAGACGATGGCAATAATGCCGGTACACAGTCTCCCACAGAGCGACCACACACAGGTGCCAGATGCCGCAGGGCTAGGGCACACAGTCCAGCTTCGCAGCGCCTGCAAGGAAAGGCGATCAGATCAGTTCAGCAGCAGATGGGGCACATGACAGCACACTTGCAGTGCATAGAGAAGGGCATCTGCACAATGAACACAACACTGGCTGAGGGAATGAGGGACATGGCTGAGGCCATGAGGGACATGTCCGGCTCAGTGAGGCTGTTGTGCAGCAAGATGGATGAAGACAGAATGGCAAGGCGCAGGGAGAGGCATAAAATGGAGAACTACACCAAGGCGGTGAACTGCCTCTCCACTGCCACTTCTCTGCTCTGCAGGCGCTCGGTGGCCATGCAGGGGGAGATGGCACACTGCAGCCGGGATGTGGCAAGGGGGCTGGTGACAGTGACCACTGCACTTCAAGTGCTACAAAATAATCTGACTGCCAATACTGGTGCAGGTGATGTGGTGGACAGTGAGGAGACAAATAGCCGCAGTATTGAAAGGCCCCCTGTTACAGAGTCCAGGAGGCGCAGCGGACGGCAAAGTGGTGGCACAGGGCAGATTGCCAGTGAGGACAGTGTACACAGAGGAAGCAGCAATGTTGTGCGTGGGCGCAGGAGGTAATGCCAGGGACACTTGTTTTTGATACATGGGTGAATTAACCCATGACGGCTTTGTAGGCTGTTTGGAATTCGGACTGCTATGTTAAGCCCTTCATGATGTGGTGTAGTGACATGCTATTAAAAAACGTCACTCACACACAATTACTGGCTGTGTCTCCTTACTTACCTAGAAATAGTTCTGTGTAACCTCAGCCCGTCTTTGTCTCCCATCTGGTGCTGGTGCCACTCCTGCTGCGCTGGGCTCTGGCTGTGGACAGTCATCGTCATCGTCCTCAGAGTCGGTCAAATCTACTGCTGTCCCTTTCTTAGTTGTCAGGCTATGCAGCATAGCACATGTAGCGATGATCTTACAGCAGATGGTGGGTCGGTACTGACGGGTGCCTCCGTTTTTGTGGAGGCAGCAGAACCTGCTCTTCAACAGTCCAAACGTCCGCTCCACCACGTTGCGTGTTGTTTTGTGCGCAGCATTATATCGTCTCTCACTTGGGGTTCATGGGTTCAGGTGAGGAATGAGGATGAATGCCCACATGGCATATGCGCTATCACCTAGGTGAGAAAGAAAGTGCCATTAATAACAAACACCAACACATTCATCAGCAGTATACATCAGGGTGTGTCACAGTGATTTACCTAGCAGGTATCCTTCTCCAAATTCTCCCCCAGCCAGACGTGTGTATATCCCACTCTTGCAAAATATATAGGAGTCATGGGTGCTCCCAGGAAATTTTGCCACGATGTCGGTGATGATGTTGGCCGCATCGCAGATGACCGGCACGTTGATGGAGTGGGTGGATTTTCTATTACGGTAGATGTACTCATTGGCTGCAGGTGGGCAGATAGGTATGTGGGTCCCATCAATGCACCCTATAACATGCGGGAACTGTGCCTTTTGGTAGAAGTCTGTTTTGGTTTTCTGCAGTTCGGCCTGTGTGGTGGGGAAGCGTATGTAGTGATGCATCCTTTGCATCATGGCATCCAGAAAATTGTTAAGGAACCGAGACAGGCAGATCTGCGACACGCCACCTGCCGCAGCTATCACCCCCTGGTAACTTCCTGATGCTAATAGGTGGAGGCTACAGAGCACCTGGACATGTTGTGGTATAGCGTGCGCCCTTGGTGTAGGCTGCTCCAGGAGTGGGTGCAGGTCCCGTATCAGGTCCAGGATAGTTTGGGGGTGTAGCCTGTACCTTTCATGAATTTCTGCCTCAGTGAGTTGAAATAGTGTGATGCGCTGTCTGTATATGCGCTCCTCCCTTCTCCAGATCCTCATTCCTGCTGCCTGTAGTCGTAGCTGCCTTGCAATAACGTAGAGGGCTGCCATTGTGTTGAGACTGTTGCATTTTGGGGCTGTTTAAATGCTGTGCACATGATTACCACCTGCTTTGAGTCAGTGGTAATTACCGACTCTTAAATAACGAATTTCATGAAATTCGGTATTACCGATTTTTGGTACATCTCTTTTACAGATTCTTACTTACCGAATCAGTATTTGGGGTTTTCGGTATCTCCGAATCAGTAATAAGGAATCAGTAACTGGTTTTCCTTATTTTACTGATCCTTATTACCGAATCCATTCGGTATTACGTAAATTGCAATTGGCTAAATACCGGTCGGTAACGGTGAAATTTACCGAATTTCACTGTTGCCGACCGTTATTTAGCCACCTACATCGGGCCCTAAGACACCAAAATGACAACCTTCTTATAGTGGCATATTCAGAATTGCAATTAAAAATCCGACTTCACCATAAGTGATTTTTATTGTGATTTCAGACACATCAAACATGAACTGGTCATCCCTTACCAATTGGAAATTACACCTATAAAGTGCAATAAAGCAACTCCCATGTAATCCTATGGAAGACATAGGCCTTGAAATGGTGAAAAACAAATTTAAGAATTTTTCACTACCAGGACATGTAAAACTTAAAAGTACATGTCCTACCTTTGACATACCTTGCACCATGTCCTCAGGGCTATCCAGGGCCAACCCTTGGGGTGACTTATAAATATTAATATATGTATTAAAAACAAGGTATGGGCCTGACAAAAGGTTTATTGAGCCACTTCAAAATGGCAGCTTAAAACTGTACACACAGGGCCTGCAGTGGCAGACCTGAGGCAGGTTTTAAGGGCTACTTAATTTGGTGGCACAATCAACGCTGCAGGCCCACTAATAGCATTTAATTTACATGCCCTGGGAGCAAGTAGTGCACTTTACTAGGGACTTATAATTTAATTAAAAATGCTGCTGGGTATAAGACAATGTAACCATGTTTTCAAGCAGAGAGCAGAAGCACGTTAGCATTGGTTAGCAGTGGTAAAGTGTGCAGAGTCCTAATGCCGGCAAAAACAAGGTCGGAAAAAATTGAGAAGGAATGCAAAAAGTTTGGCTGAAGAGCACCCTAAGGCTGACAGGTCTAATATTATGCATGTGCTCTATCCTACTGTGCAATACTATTGCTTCCTAGCTAAGTTCACACTACATAAATACCACTGTGTACATGAAATATACACATATAAATACAGTATACATAGGTCAAACTGTAGTCCCTCTTGCACGATGGGCACTAGCTATGGAGACAGAGCACCACCTCCAAACTATGGAGGAATTGTGTATTGAAAGGCAATTGTGTCACTAGTGCTATAAACGAATGCCTATGATGTATAAGGCAACCATATAAAGGTCAATGGTGTATATAATAAAAAACATAAAACAAAACAGCTTTAACATTCCAGTGTAAATCTAAAACTGTCAATGAGAATAGACAATTAAGTTCTTATGTGACTGACAAACATATTTGAATGCAAACAATTGAAGAATCAGCTACATCTAATTGTGAATGGACATTAACTCATCACTGAAACTTGTGATTGGTTAGCCATACTCCACTACACTGAAATGAATGGAAAATGTTTGATCCATCTTTTAGTTAATGGGATAGACTTAAATAGATTCTTGGTCCACTGTTCTGGAAATAAGAATACTCTATGGAGAATACACCTTGGCCTCGTTGTGATCCTATCATCCGATGACAAGCTACCCAAAGGCAAGTGCATTCCATTGCAATCACTCCAGGTCCAGGCAGAAAGGCAAGTTATCCCTTTCAATATCTGGTCAACTTTAAGAATGTTCAAAGGAACAGGATAATAATTTATGTTTTTCAGGAAATGTCTAGAATTGACTTTGAAAAGTTTGTTTCTAATACAGCAGCATCAAGGACACTCAATATTATTGTGGTTAATTTAACAAAGGAAAATATTTTTTTTAGGGGTGGGTGTAACTAGCATATATTTCTGCAGCATAATTATGCAGAACTATAGCAAAATTACAAGAGCTTATGCATAATGATGTGAGGGACGTGACCCAGCATTTAGCACTATTTTCTTAGTACTAAATGCATCCTTGCGTCTAGAATGGACCTAAGGATGCATTGTGGGCTAAGAAAATGATGCTAAATTCTTATTTTTCTAGATGATTGGTATTCTCATTAGCTTCCTTTGTTCATGAGAGTGTGGGTTTGTATTACTAATTGAATGATGGAGAAATGTTTGGGATTGTTTTGTATTATTAGTGCACTAAATGGTGTCTTTCGGCATTTGATTTTATAACGCTGTCCCCTTGACTAGAGACGTTGCTCTCTTTGCACTTGGTTAGAGATTTAATGATTAGCCAATGCTTGTTTGCTACTTTTTTGCCAGCATGGTAAATCCAATTGGTCTATCTTTAATGCACAAACCAGCATTTCTGCATGCAGCGCTACGAACAGCATTTGGGAACGCCTGTGTTTACATGTGTTAGCACATTAAAGCCAGACCTATCACCTTTGGCAATGCTTGTTTATCACTCTTCTCAAGTAAAAATATGACTACTAAAACAAAAGAAGAACAATGATAAATTGCTGTGAGGCTAATTATATAAAACTATGCTGCACTCAAACTAAAGTTCTCTATTTTATAACATACAACTGTCAATCACTGCTCTTGAATCTCTAACTAAATGCCCCATCTGCAAGTGTTTTGATCACAAAGCCCGCGATATTGAATCTCTAACAAGGTATCTGCACAGGATTATATAATGCACAAAGTAATTACACTTGAAATGCAAATTGCTTTGAGAATATCATGACTAAAGAATGCTCTGATGACAATTTTGCAAAATGGGCATCGCCCTGGGATAGGGAGAACCTTCATATCACTGCCAATCATCTGCCTCCAGACGAAATCTGTTGTGGAGTAATACAAAATGCAGTGTTTGATTCTGATGAGTAAGACACATTTTTATTCGTTTTCCGCAGAGAAGCACGAGAGGCCTGTGCAGTAACCTGGACGCCAAGGCTTGTTATAGTGCAGTGCAGCGTAAAACTTCTGTGAAATCACCGAACTCTCCTACAAACCTTTGCGAATTGTGTTTATGTGGGTCATAAACAAAGTTAGTACTAACTATATTATTAATACAAAAATAATAAAAATGTTCCTAAGCTATACAAAATCTTCAATAAATGAAACTGTTACGTTACGCTTGTTATAAGATAAACTGTACTGAATTTTCATTCACATTTCCTGCGGTCTTAAATTGACCTAACATATATGTTCCTGTGCTGGTTTGCTCTAGGGCCATAGTCTAAATAAGAGGACACCTTGGGATTTCCTAGTGGTTGCTTCACATCATACCGTATAGGATCTTCTATAAGAATCCTACAAAGCGGTTTCATGAGAAGACTGATTTATGGAACGTAATGATGGAGCGGTTATCTTATTTCATTTGTACGGGTGCATTATAATCATGTGTAGAGCGCACCCGCATATAATCTGGAAATTGTATTAACATGAAGTGTTAATTTGTGAAATGTATTAACATAATTATATGATGTATTTTAGGCCATTTATAAGTAAGATGGAGAATTAACTTAGAAAATGAATGTTACCAGCAGAAAACGTTAACCATGAAGAACTCCTGTTGTTCAACTGACAAATATTCAAGCATTGAATGTGCTTATTAATTATGATATATGATACGTAGGTTAATGCATTAGTTGAAATTGCATAAATGCTTATGTGAATTCTTACGCTTACATGGTGCTTTCTTATATTAGATGAAATTGTAAGCCTGAAATATTAGAATTTATAGTGAATTTCATGTGTGCTCTAGAAGCTGTTCTTTCTCATGTTTTTGTATTGCAGGTGAAGAAGCGCTCTTTTATGTAGAATAATGTCTTTGTTTTACTAGCTAGGCAAGGAGGGAAGAAGTTACAATCGCGTGACTTGGGCGGAAAAAGAAAAGACGGTACGATTCACACAGGAGAAGGTCTGTGAACCAAGGACAAATTGTTGCGAGAAAGGTGCACGGAAGACATTGTGGAAAAGTACATTCAGGACTGTACACAGAGTGGATGGCAGGACCAAAGTGCATTGTGGGAGTACTACCTGTAGATAACTGTTTGTTGGTTTCTTGCCTTCAGAGAGGGAGCATCTTAGAAAAAGCTCTGTCTTTATAATGGTGACTTTATGCTAATGACCTATTGGTTGTGGAGAGACTTTTTAGGAAGACTCCATGCACTGACACCTTTAATTTGTTTCCTTGGGAATGCTTATGTAGGGATGTCACCTTAGTTTTAGAGTAGGGATAGATGTAATGCTTTTCACTCACCAGCCCTGAATACAGGGAAATTTGGACTCATACTTCATGATTTTCTGTATTCTACTTCTTTTGAGTTTGAAAAAATACGTTTTTATTAAGAGAACAATTGATACAGAGCAGTGCAATTTGAGGGGGGGAAGGAAACAAACAAAAAGGGAAAACAAAAAAGTGAAAAGTGTTACATAAACATAACAAGATCAGAAAAAAGAGATATAAAAATAAAACGTTAGTCCATCATATAACAGTGCATTGCAGAGAACAACCACGTGGCAACATAGCGCAAGCAGAGTATAACAGCATAGTATAACATATTGATAATAAAGATATGGAATATCATGGAGGTCGAGCAACTTCTTGTTGAGCAGGAGATAGAGAAAAAGAGCGTTTGGCACTACAATCAATAAACGTGGTGACAGGTGACCATATAATAGAGCGCTTCATGGCTAGATGAATGGGGTGGACACAGGCTGTGTCCAATCTGTGATGATAACATACTGCATACCACCAAGCTTGAGAAGATAACTTCGTAAAGTCTTTCCAAATTTTAGTGATCTGTGGAAAGGCAACTGCCTACAATATGTCTATAATTCGGGTAGTGGAAGTGTGACCCTCCCATATGGGGGATACGCTGCCCAAGAATAAATGTGCAAAGGAGAAAGGGAAATTGGAGTTGAATATTGAGTTAATCTGATCCCATACGGATGTCCAAAATTTATGTAAGTGAGGGCAATTAAAAAGCATGTGTTTTAAATCTGCTAGTGGAGAGGAGCAGGCCCAACAAGTGTCTGATATCGTGACATGTCTTTTATGTAATGTGACTGGGTGTAGCAAAAGCCTATTATAAATAAATAATAAAGTTTGGGTGACATTGGCCGCTTTAGAAGTTTTCCTAATTTTGGACCATATTTTGTTCCATAAAGAAGAGGGCCAGTCGACTCCAAGATCCTCCTCCCAAGACAACTCAACCTTAGTCTTCAATCTAACGAGTTGCGAGGATCGCATATAGGTGTATATGCTGGAAGCTTTAGGAGATGAAAGAAGAAAAGTTGATAAATTAATAACCGTAGGAGATGTCGGATGTAACTGGGAGTGAGTAAGTGCAGTAGAGAGGGCTTGTGAGAGTAAGTTATATCTGGAGTGAAAGGAAGGGGGTAAATGGAAAAGATGACTAGCTTCAGAAAAAGATAAAATCTTATTACGAGAAAACAGCTGATGTGTCCAGATTAGGCCTCTATTTCTCCAGAGTTTCAAATAAAAGGGCTTCCTGTGAATTAAGTTAGAAGTATTATGCTATATAGGAGAGTTAAGAAAAGAATCTAAGTCAGTAGGAGACGGGGTCAGGAAAGCCCAGAAGCTTGCAAGTGTACTTGAGAATAGGAGTAGATAAAGATGGCGGTTTGCGTGTAAAGGAAAGAAATTCTTTAAAAGAAAAAAGGCGAGAGAAAGGAATGCGCAAGTGTTACCCACGTAGGACAGTCCACTGAGAATCCGGAAAGCCATCTCGAGGCTTGGCGAAGAAGAAAAGATCTATGATAAGTGGGGAAATCATGATAATTAACACCGCCTTCTGCTTTAATTTTTGTTAAACGCAATAGGGACATGCGAGGTGTTTGTTTAGTTTTTGTTAAACGCAATAGGGATATGCGAGGTGTTTTCTTGTTCCACAAGAAAGAAGATAGCAGAGAGTTAATTTTTGAAAAAAATTCGGAAGGAATGGGGACAGGGATATTAGAAGTAGTAAATAAAAGAAGTGGAGTAAGCATCAACTTGATGGTGTCTAAACGACCCCACCAAGAGAGATATAGCGGGTGCCATTTCGTTGTTAGAGAAGAAATTTTATGTAAACATTTTTCCATACAAAGAGATAATGTTGTCGATAATAACGGAGTAAAGCAAAGACCCATATATTTTATATGGTGTGAGTTCCAAGTAAAGTTAGAAGAGCTAAAATCATCTTGAAGTGTGTATTTCGTTAAGGGCAAGATTTCACGTTTATCACGGTTACGTTTTTAACCAGAAACAGAAGCAAAACGTTCCACTTCTTGTAAGAAGGCCGTAACAGAAGAGTGGGGATCGGAAAGAAATAATAAAATATCATCAGCATAGGCTGCTAACTTAACTGGATATCATTGGATACAAATCCCTTTATGTTGACGTTCTGCCGAATCCTAGACAAAAAAGGTTCCAAAGCTAGATTAAAAAGAAATGGAGAAAGTGGCCAACCTTGGCGAACCCCTCTTTTTATCTCAAAAAAAGGAGAAGAAGTACCAATTACAAAAACAGCAGCATGTGGATTAAAATATAGGCTAGAAATTAAAGAAATTATTTTGGGGCCGAAACCGAACCATTTCAATGTGTGAAATAAATGCGACCAATTGACACGATCAAATGACTTCTCGGTGTCCAATGCTATTGCGGCTAATGAATAGGGTAGGCGTGAAGATTTTGATAGAATATCAAAGAACAAACGGGTATTATCAGAGAGGAGACGACCCTTAACAAAATCTGACTGCTCAGCACCTAATAATTGAGGAAGGAACGAATCAAGACGAATAGCAAGGGCTTTGGAAAATATTTTATAATTAATATTTACAAGAGAAATGGGCCTATAGTTCTTACAGTATTGCAAATCTTTCCCATCTTTGGGAATTAGACAAATTAGTGCATCTAGAAAGGAGCCTGAGGATTTCCCAGAGTGTGTAAAAGTATTTAAAAGGCTGAGTAGCTTGGGAAGGAGGATAGGAGCAAAGTGAATAAAAAATTTGACAGTGAATCCATCAGGGCCTGGAGCTTTGTCCTTCTTAAGTGATTGCAGAGCACAGAGAGGTTCTTGTTGTGATAAATTAGCCTCTAGAGGGGTAAAATCTATTTGAGTGTTAAAGGATTTATGAATGCCAGAGAGAAAGTGCTTAATGTCAGCATCTGAAGATGTAGTCTCAGGAGAGTATAATGATTTATAGAAAAGAAGAAATTCATTTAGGATCTCCGAGTCTTTGGTATGTCTTAATTCTACTTCTTGAGTTAATAGCTTTGTTCATGCTGCACCGTCTAAATTGGATGCGCAGATTTGGCTTCATGATAATTTCTATACCCTTGTGCTTTAAGTCCAGTAATTGTCCATGGGTTATTATGTATCAAAGATAATTAATGGCTAAGTGATTGTTTGTTAACAACTTTTTTCCCCTTTACACTTTCATGCTGCATAAAAAGAACCATCGACGTGTGACTCTAGAGCAGGTCTAGAACGTATGGGCCCGGCACTTTCAGTTGGTAGCAGAGGATGGTACGTTCAAGAAGTATGAGGAGAATATAGAAGTGATAAGGTGTAAGTGGAACTTAGAACCCCAAAAGCACCAAACTAGAGCCCAATGATTGAGAACGAAATGCAAGGGTATCTGGCGGAGTCCGAGGGAGTATGATGGTGTGGCAAGATCAGCAGCAGAAGGAGGAGTGAGTACTAATAGGGTGTATGTAGTATGTTAGATTGCGGGAATGGTTTGATTGTGTGATGTCTTGCGGAGTTCAGAGTGAGAGTCGAGTGAATGTGGTTTAGGGCCGGACGTGGTCCAAGGATTGAGACTTGAGATGCAGGTCCCGATGTGGCCTAAGATCCTGGTATATTAAAAGGTGTAGAAGACACCGAGATTGTGATTGTCTGACCCAAGAACTGAGGAGTTCCCATGAGATGTCAACCACAGTTCCACCTAAGACAGGGAACTGTGTGTGAATGGGACATATGGGAATCATCTAGTGGACCTTGTGTACAGACGTTACTATACTGATTTGGGTGATCCACGATGGTTGATGGCTACCATGTGTGAATGTTCTTGAGTGGTTGACTTCCATCGATCATTTAGAGTGGCAGACAATTATGGATTTAAGATGACTGTGTGAGTGAATGCATATGGAGAAATTGTGAAAGAGGGTGAGCTGCTGCGAGGATTGAGAGTAATGTCAGGTTAGTTGGTGTAGCCATTGGAAAGTTGTGATTGAAAAAGACTGTTCCATCGTGATCTATTGAACAACAAATTGCATTTTTGGAATCATGCGATGCTTTAGGGTGTTGCTGGATCTTTTCAGGGGTGATGAAGGGGTTGTCACTCGAGTGGGCGAAGAGGCACCACCCGAGGATACTCCAGAACACTATACGGCGTCAAAGGTTGGTCTACTCACAATAATTTGGATTCAAAATTGGCATAAGATCACTGAAAAGGGGGCGAATTGTCATTTCCACGCTTTGGTTCATTCCGGTTGGGTGTATTTAATCAGTTCAGAGGAGCAATGTTTGCGCTGCGACCTCTGCCTACACCCACACAGCTTGAAGCATTAGATGCATGGATATCAAATTTCAAGGGAAGATGAAGAGAACTGTGAGGGTGTATCAGGATGCACAGTGGAATGCTAGGCTTGTGGAGAGTGGATACCATTGAGGGAGAGAGGTTGTACCCAGTGCTGGTATGAGATGAAGGATAGAGAACCACAGTTACACCCAGGGTCTGGCCCGGGGAGGGAACTAGAAATCGGTCAGCCTCCAACCAAAGCTATGAACCACAGAAAGGACCGTTCCTAGTTGTATATAAGAGATGCCCAAACTAGTGGGGGCAAATCACAAAAATTGACGGACTGGCATCACACACCACCAGGTGTCATGCTTCATCATCTGCCAGTCCTCGCTCTCTAAAAACCGCGTTTGATAGAGGGCGGGCATGCACCTGGAGACAGGGATGCACTTCTAAACTAAGTGGGGGCCCAAACAAAAAAAGGAGTGAGTGAATTTAAAAACCATCATAGTATACCTGAACGATTTTTTATTCTATGGGGTTACTATGTGGGATTAAAATATATAAGTGCGGTGAGTTGGGACCTTATCATCCCGTAGCCGCTGTGAATTAGTGATTGTTAAGAGGGGGTCAACATGTTTCTGCCTGTATTGTCCACTTGGGTACGTGGCATTCGTCAGGACCTTAGATATTGGGCTCCAATCTTACCACTGGGGGCGTAGGCCTATAGCCAGCTGCCACCTGTTTAGAGAAACCTGTAAGAGAGAGAGGGGGTGAGACAATCATATAAAACTCAAAATGGTTGTCATTCGGTAGCACATGATGTGTCACAGTCACGCTCCATACTTACTGCTCTCTCCTAAAGTGAAAAAGGTGAAAAAATGTACATGAGTGTCAGGCATCTGTGTTCACTCTGACATTCGTGTGAATAAAATGGAAGTCTTACCCTATTGGAAAAACCTATTTGCCCCATGGGAGGGGTAGGGGGGAAGTCCCTGTAGCCACATTCTGGTGGGAGACGGTAAAAAATGAAGACAAAAGGGTTAAAAACTAGACTGGTTAAGAATGGTATATCAAGGATACTTAGTTAATTAGCAGAAAAAAACGCCAGGGCGTGCTTGATCAACTATAGTATCAACCTGTTGGAAGAAGACATCAAAACACAGCCTTACAGTTCAAGGTGTACTCCCCGCTAGAAAACCTAGCGCTGCATGCGTCCAGCCTCCTCCCCGGTGACAGTAAGTGTTGTGCGCAGCAAGCTTTTAAACTATTCGGGTGTGGGAATAGTTGCATGCAATATGGGTTACAGGTGAGCATGGCGCACAGTGATGATGCCGCGTTTCCTGTGTCCTAAAAGGAGCATGCAGAAAAGACTGCACGTTGCCTGTTTGTTGCCTGACCCTCGTGGGGGTGTGTCAACACCTGGCGCTACTCTATGACACGCCGCTACCTGTGTCCCGTCTTTACTTTAGATTATTGCCTGGGGTAGGGCGGATCATAGGGATGGACCGGCTTTGGTCCAATGAAAACGTTTGCTTTGTGTGGCTAAACAGTCCGCCTGCCATAGTCTATGGAGAAACAAGGGAGCGATTAAAAATGTAGACGCGCTTTAACAGAAATGTGGGAAACATGAGCCCTGCTCATGACTGTTATTTCATGTCAAGAGCTGTTTATTAAGCATTTGCACAAAAGAAAGAAGGCAAACCCAGATTATATACAGTCAGGGTGAGGATGTGGTTAAACCCACAGTTAATGTGCAAGTCGGTTTTTTACAGCTACCGCATGATTGAGGATCAAGATGGTTTTAGGGAGTAAGGAAAGCTGCGCCTGGCGCTGTTCACGTGTATTACTGTATCTATTGTTTGTGTTTCTTTTGTCATTTTTTGAGAATGTTAGATTGTATGTTTTTGGTGAGCGCGAAAGAAGTTACTTCATTTGTAGCCATGGGATGTCATCGTTCAATCCGTTTTTCCATGTCCCAAGGCGAAACACCCAGCGCTGTTCTCTAACATGGCAGCCATTGCGTTTCTGTACTACTTCTAGTACTGTCCATCTTAGATCTTTATCAGAATGTTCTTTCTCAAGGAAGTGTTTTGTTAATTTGGTGTTATCTTTCTTCCTTCTGATAGTGCTCCGGTGCTCACTAATTCTGGTCTTTACACGCCTAGTCGTCATGCCAACATACATGAGTTGGCAAGGGCATTTGAGTAGATACACTACATTCTCTGTGTTGCAGTTAGAGAAGTTCTTCTGAATCCATGGTCGCTCAGTACCTACGTCCACTTCTTTTGTGGTGGACGTGAATTGGCATGATACGCAATCGCCACAGGGGTAATGTCCAGTTGGTCGTTGGTGGCCCCATAGTGTCAGTTGGTTGTCATCTCTAGTGGCTGGTGGTTTGGTATGGACTAGTTCATCTTTGATGTTCCTACTGCGTTTGTACGCAAATAGGGGCTGGGTCCAAACTTTATCGCTGGTGTTTAATATGCGCCATTTCTTTTGTATAATGTTCTGAATTTTGTTAGACGCAGGGGTAAAGGTGGTGACACACACCATCCGGTTGGCCTGCTCCTTTGGCGTGCTTTTCAGAAGAGCTGCCCGGTTGTTGTTTCGAGCTCTTTTTTTGGCATTCTTGACCAATTTTTTGGGATAATGTCTTGCCCTGAGTTTCATTTCCAGGGTGTCTGCTTGTTCATGAAAGACTAATATTTCTGAACAATTCTTGCGGATACGCAGGAATTTTCCTACTGGGAGGTTTTGTCTTAGGGCTTTGGGATGGAAGCTCTCAAAGAGCAGAAGGCTGTTTTTGTCAGTTGCTTTGTTGTGAACTCTCGTGCATAGGCCTTCTGAAGATAGGTTGATTTCAAGGTCCAGGAAGATTGCTCTTTCTTTGTCGATGGTGATGTTTTGATTTGATCATTGGTGTACGTAGAGGCACGCCAGACTGGGAGCGAATGTACTTCAATGGGAAGTACATTTGCTCCCAGTCTGGCGTGCCTCTACGTACACCAATTTGAGGAGGACCATATCTTTAAGGAAACTAACCCCTACCTTGATCAAATCAAAATGTGGAAGAGGTATATCGACGACGTCCTGATCGTCTGGAGGGGTACCAATGAAGAAGCACAATCATTCGTGGAATGGGTAAATAGCATTGATTCACACTTGAGATTCACGACTCTGACTAATGGAATGTTCGCTAAAGAAGTGTTTACATCCATTATTTTTCTTTAGGGCAATAAGGATTAGATTTAATGGTCTTTAAAAATTGTTTATGCTTTTCTTATGTTTTGAGAAATATATTCATGTTCATTTATTGAATTTTGTGTTTGTGAATCTTTATCTAAATATTGATAAAGGAGATTTATCAAATGACACTGTGTTCAGACAATGATATTAATACCAGGTGAAGTTTTCATATACTTAATTAATTTACCGTGAAGGATAATTTGTGGTTTCCTTCATCCTGTGAAAGAAATATTATTTGATTGGTTCCTTCACATCACCTTGTTATTTGATAATATTTTTCTTACCCAGATGCGTTTGGAATACTGGGTTCCCCCTTTCTATACATGACATTGGTGTACGTAGAGGCACGCCAGACTGGGAGCGAATGTACTTCAATGGGAAGTACATTCGCTCCCAGTCTGGCGTGCCTCTACGTACACCAATTTGAGGAGGACCATATCTTTAAGGAAACTAACCCCTACCTTGATCAAATCAAAATGTGGAAGAGGTATATCGACGACGTCCTGATCGTCTGGAGGGGTACCAATAAAGAAGCACAATCATTCGTGGAATGGGTAAATAGCATTGATTCACACTTGACACTTGACACTCGTGCTCTCCGCGGAACACGAAAATGTCAAATTTTCGCAATTTCCGCGAACGGAACGAAATTTTAGCCCAGGCCTACTCAGGGCAAGAAATTACCCCAAAAAATTGGTCAAGAATGCCAAAAAAAGAGCTCGAAACAACAACCGGGCAGCTCTTCTGGAAAGCACGCCATATTAAACACCAGCGATAAAGTTTAGACCCAGCACTTATTTGAGTACAAACGCAGTATGAACATCAAAGATGAACTAGTCCATACCAAACCACCAGCCGCTAGAGATGACAACCAACTGACACTATGGGGCCACCAACGACCAACTGGACATTACCCCTGTGGCGATTGCGTATCATGCCAATTCACGTCCACCACAAAAGAAGTGGACGTAGGTACTGAGCGACCATGGATTCAGAAGAACTTCTCTAACTGCAACACAGAGAATGTAGTGTATCTACTCAAATGCCCTTGCCAACTCATGTATGTTGGCATGACGACTAGGCGTGTAAAGACCAGAATTAGTGAGCACCGGAGCACTATCAGAAGGAAGAAAGATAACACCAAATTAACAAAACACTTCCTTGAGAAAGAACACTCTGATAAAGATCTAAGATGGACAGTACTAGAAGTAGTACAGAAACGCAATGGCTGCCTCTCACATGTCCTACATGTTAGAGAACAGCACTGGGTGTTTCGCCTTGGGACATGGAAAAACGGATTGAACAATGACATCCCATGGCTACAAATGAAGTAAGTTCTTTCGCGCTCACCAAAACATACAATCTAACATTCTCAAAAAATGACAAAAGAAACACAAACAATAGATACAGTAATACACGTGAACAGCGCCAGGCGCAGCTTTCCTTACTCCCTAAAACCATCTTGATCCGCAATCATGCGGTAGCTGTAAAAAACCGACTTGCACATTAACTGTGGGTTTAACCACATCCTCACCCTGACTGTATATAATCTGGGTTTGCCTTCTTTATTTTGTGCAAATGCTTAATAAACAGCTCTTGACATGAAATAACAGTCATGAGCAGGGCTCATGTTTCCCACATTTCTGTTAAAGCGCGTCTACATTTTTAATCGCTCCCTTGTTTCTCCATAGACTATGGCAGGCGGACTGTTTAGCCACACAAAGCAAACGTTTTCATTGGACCAAAGCCGGTCCATCCCTATGATCCGCCCTACCCCAGGCAATAATCTAAAGTAAAGACGGGACACAGGAAGCGGCGTGTCATAGAGTAGCGCCAGGTGTTGACACACCCCCACGAGGGTCAGGCAACAAACAGGCAACGTGCAGTCTTTTCTGCATGCTCCTTTTAGGACACAGGAAACGCGGCATTATCACTGTGCGCCACGCTCACCTGTAACCCATATTGCATGCAACTATTCCCACACCCGAATAGTTTAAAAGCTTGCTGCGCACAACACTTACTGTCACCGGGGAGGAGGCTGGACGCATGCAGCGCTAGGTTTTCTAGCGGGGAGTACACCTTGAACTGTAAGTCTGTGTTTTGATGTCTTCTTCCAACAGGTTGATACTATAGTTGATCAAGCACGCCCTGGCGGTTTTTTCTGCTAATTAACTAAGTATCCTTGATATGCCATTCTTAACCAGTCTGGTTTTTAACCCTTTTGTCTTCATCTTTTACCGTCTCCCACCAGAATGTGGCTACAGGGACTTCCCCCCTACCCCTCCCATGGGGCAAATCGGTTTTTCCAATAGGGTAAGACTTCCATTTTATTCACACGAATGTCAGAGTGAACACAGATGCCTGACACTCATGTACATTTTTTCACCTTTTTCACTTTAGGAGAGAGCAGTAAGTATGGAGCGTGACTGTGACACATCAAGTTCTACCGAATGACAACCATTTTGAGTATTATATGATTGTCTCACCCCCTCTCTCTCTTACAGGTTTCTCTAAACAGGTGGCAGCTGGCTATAGGCCTACGCCCCCAGTGGTAAGATTGGAGCCCAATATCTAAGGTCCTGACGAATGCCACGTACCCATGTGGACAATACAGGCAGAAACATGTTGACCCCCTCTTAACAATCACTAATTCACAGCTGCGACGGGATGATAATGTCCCCACTCACCGCACTTATATATTTTAATCCCACATAGTAACCCCATAGAATAAAAAATCGTTCAGGTATTCTATGATGGTTTTTAAATTCACTCACTCCTTTTTTTGTTTGGACCCCACTTAGTTTAGAAGTGCATCCCTGTCTCCAGGTGCATGCCCGCCCTCTATCAAACGCGGTTTTTAGAGGGCGAGGACTGGCAGATGATGAAGCATGACACCTGGTGGTGTGTGATGCCAGTCCGTCAATTTTTGTGATTTGCCCCCACTAGTTTGGGCATCTCTTATATACAACTAGGAACGGTCCTTTCTGTGGTTCATGAGATGAAGGATCACATGATAGAAGCAGAAGGACAAATAGGAATGACAGTAGTAACAACGAAGAAAGCTTTTTGGATGGGTTGTTAGCCGAGCGTCCTCCACCTTAATAGTCCACAATCTGGTGTAGGGGGCGGAACTCGGAAAGTGCAGAGAATGCAGAAAATGTAGCAGCTCAAGTGGGTTCTGTTCAAGGAGTAATGGGAAGAATATCAGCAGGAGTAGGGGAAACAATGGAACAGAATGGTATCAATGCTGATCACGCTTGCAGGAAGCTGTTACAGCACTGATTACTATCAGTCCTGTTGCTCCTGTTTATGACCAGAGCTCAGTGGGAAGTCTTGGTCAGAGACAACCCATACATGTTGAAGGGATCGGGTTGGGAAGGACAGGGAGCATGAATGGGAATGGCCATCCCATAGTGCCTATTGAATCCAGTACCCCTTTAGCAACTACTGCTGACCCTTCAGGAGTAGGGATTGGCTCCAGTACTATACGGTCTATACCTATGGCAAGCACTTGTTCAGACCTGCGTATGTGGTAAACTCCAGTGAGAGGACCAAGTGGTATGACTCAAGATGCAAGCACAAGTCAGAGAACCTCTGAGTATCAGCCCGTATTAGATGTTGCGGACTCAGTGTCATGGTTGAGACAGCTTAATAATATAAGAAAACAACCAGAGAGAGAGGTAGAGACACACTCTTAGTCCCCCTAGACAATAATTAAACAACAAAAGAGTGTGTAGATACAAAGAAATGTAAATATATACAAAAATTTTTAATATATACAAAAAAGGATCTGTGTGTAATAATGAGCCGATGACAAATCAATCAAGTGTAGATAAAGAACCCTCACTCATCAACCTGGTTGGTGACATGCTTCATCATACGGTTCTACCAGAGATGCCTACTGCACCTCTGGTGTGCTTCGACGCTTACTTATACCGGAGCGCAAATATCAAACTGGAAAAGGTTTTTATCTGTGATAAGTGCAAAAAATAGTAAAGAATGTTTTGTACTGGTTAAAAAGTACGCAGGATTCGTCCAAAACAGTTTTAATGGTGATGAACCTGACACTGAATAAAAACAAGTGCAAAAATGGATGCTAATCACTGATGTGAATTGATCAGGTACATCCTATGTATTTTCGCCCAGGGACCAAAAGCTAGAGGAAAAGAGAGTTGAAGACACACATTTGAGAGTAATAGGAATAAGGGCCTGGAGTATGCTGGATAAGTGGGAAGAGAGATGGTCAAAGAAGAAGAGCGTGACAAAGGTGACAGGAGAGACACCATCTCCAGGAGGTGGAATGCTGGGAGTAGAGGCATATACATTACGGGAGGTGCCTAGTGGAGGGTATGTGCATGTTGATCGCTCCTTTAAGATCTCAAAAGTGTTGTCGAATGATTTAAACACCTTGTTCCAAATTGTGGTTCCCAGTGATCTATTGTCTGTGTAGGAGAGTAGGATCTGCCTCTTATGGTTACCCCCACTTTTTGCTGGTGTTTCCCTGTTTTTAAACTTTAGTCTGGCTGGGGTCCTGCTATTCAGGACCCCAGCCTAGCTGCTTCCTCCCTAAATTGATTCCTAGTACCTTAGGTACACCACATATTGGATTCTGAGGTGCCCTTATAAGTCCCTAGGGTATGGTATACTATGTACTCAGGACATAGGTACCCCAGAGGCCTACCAGGGGCTGAAGCATGTATTATGCCATCCCTGGAAAGCCCTCCAAAATGACACCACAGGACTGCTATTGCTGCCTGGGTAAGGTGGTGCATGCACCCCTTACAGAGATATAGGTTCACTATATCTCACCTATCACTGCACATAGAAACCTATCAGTCACCCCTATGGCAGGCCTTATCAATCCTGAAGGTAGGGTGCTTGGTTATATGTGAGAGGGTGCCCAGGCATGAGCTTAGCCCCTCTGCAGCCTTTTGGAAGCTATCCTCCGGGGTTGTCAGTAGTGCAACCTGACCATATACTCTTAAGTGCATTTTAACTAAAACGGTTAATGCTAACTTTGAACTGGCTGCACGGAAACATGTTGTGTTTGGTGTCAAACACCTTGGAATCATACCCCCACATCAATGCCTGATGTGGGAATATGATCCCACCATTTTAGAGGGAGAGACATGACAGCACTGGTATACCCGGTACCAATTTAACAGAGCCCTGGCATCACAAAATGGATGCTGCAGCCACAGACACGAGTCTGGCCCCCTGATACTGACCAAAACTCCTGCAGGGGAGGCCTGGACAATAGGTTTCCTGTCACACGGAGGTGTAACCACCTCCCAGACAGGCTTTAATGTATTGGGGCTGGGTAGGAGCACTCCAAGAGTGCTTTGAAGTCTGCACTAGCGGCACATTTGGTGTCCCTGTGCATAGTCCAGTTCAAACCGGCTGCCGGGGCTACCAGCCCCTGCTCTGGTGCAAAACTAGACAAAGGAAATGGGTGTGGCCACCCCTCTTTCCAAACCCTCCCTTAGGTGGGTCCCCTGAGTTAGTCCAACCCCTTTCTTAGGTATAAGTAAGGAACCCCTAGCACCAGGTTGGTGAGTGAGGGTTCTTTATCTACACTTGATTGATTTGTCATCAGCACATTATTACACACAGATCCTTTTTTATATATATTTACTTTTTTGTATATATTTACATTTCTTTCTATCTACACACTCTTTTGTTGTTTAATTATGAGACAGCATAATACCAGTAAGGAGAGCCAGAACAGTAAGTCGAGTCAGGGTACCATCAAAGCAGCAATAAAGGTGAAGCTAATGAATGTGGTGAGACTGAAGGTTGAATTGGAGGAAATGATCAGGGGGAATCTACCTTTAGACAGAATGGAGACCTATGAGCCAGACGAGTTATTTTTTTTATTTTATTTTTTTTATATAGCGCGTACTTGACCCGCATCAGGTATCAGAACGCTTTACATAGCACCAGTTGCATTACATGAGTTGTTTTTTGTAGCTAAGGATGGCACTCAAATGGCAAGATAGGCACATAAAATGTTGGTGGAGTTAGCTCAGAGATATGTACACTACAAGGAAATCACAGGCTTACTTACAGCGACCAAAAGCTAGAGGAAAAGAGAGTTGAAGACACACATTTGAGAGTAATAGGAATAAGGGCCTGGAGTATGCTGGATAAGTGGGAAGAGAGATGGTCAAAGAAAAAGAGCGTGACAAAGGTGACAGGAGAGACACCATCTCCAGGAGGTGGAATGCTGGGAGTAGAGGCATATACATTACGGGAGGTGCCTAGTGGAGGGTATGTGCATGTTGATCGCTCCTTTAAGATCTCAAAAGTGTTGTCAAATGATTTAAACACCTTGTTCCAAATTGTGGTTCCTAGTGATCTATTGTCTGTGTAGGAGAGTAGGATCTGCCTCTTACGGTTACCCCCACTTTTTGCTGGCGTTTCACTGTTTTTCAACTTTAGTCTGGCTGGGGTCCTGCTATTCAGGACCCCAGCCTAGCTGCTTCCTCCCTAAATTGATTCCTAGTACCTTAGGTACACCACATATTGGATTCTGAGGTGCCCTTATAAGACCCTAGGGTATGATATACTATGTACCCAGGACATAGGTACCCCAGAGGCCTACCAGGGGCTGAAGCATGTATTATGCCATCCCTGGAAAGCCCTCCAAAATGACACCACAGGACTGCTATTGCTGCCTGGGTAAGGTGGTGCATGCACCCCTTACAGAGATATAGGTTCACTATATCTCACCTATCACTGCACATAGAAACCTATCAGTCACCCCTATGGCAGGCCTTATCAATCCTGAAGGTAGGGTGCTTGGTTATATGTGAGAGGGTGCCCAGGCATGAGCTTAGCCCCTCTGCAGCCTTTTGGAATCTATCCTCCTGGGTTGTCAGTAGTGCAACCTGACCATATACTCTTAAGTGCATTTTAACTAAAACGGTTAATGCTAACTTTGGACTGGCTGCACAGAAACATGTTGTGTTTGGTGTCAAACACCTTGGAATCAAACCCCCACATCAATGCCTGATGTGGGAATATGATCCCACCATTTTAGAGGGAGAGACATGACAGCACTGGTATACCCGGTACCAATTTAACAGAGCCCTGGCATCACAAAATGGATGCTGGAGCCACAGACACGAGTCTGGCCTCCTGATGCTGACCAAAACTCCTGCAGGGGATGCCTGGACAATAGGTTTCCTGTCACAGGGAGGTGTAACCACCTCCCAGACAGGCTTTAATGTATTGGGGCTGGGTAGGAGCACTCCAAGAGTGCTTTGAAGTCTGCACTAGGGGCACATTTGGTGTCCCTGTGCATAGTCCAGTTCAAACCGGCTGCCGGGGCTACCAGCCCCTGCTCTGGTGCAAAACTGGACCAAGGAAATGGGTGTAGCCACCCCTCTTTCCAAACCCTCCCTTAGGTGGGTCCCCTGAGTTAGTCCAACCCCTTTCTATAAGAAAGGAACCCCTGGCAACAGGACCTAAGATATCCCTGGACGAAACTCTGCAACTGAATCCGGGAACTTTGACACTCTGCTCAAGGCTAGAGAACTGTAGAAATCTCCCTTGGGGTCAAGGAGTGACTCTCCTGCTTGACAGGCACCAACAAAGCAATTGCTGGTCTGTATCTCTGAAGCTCCCGCCGGACTACAAAGTATCTGCAGCCCAGGAAGAGGATTTCCAGACTTCTCAGAGGCCGACCCGAGTCCCCAGCAAAGCTAAGACCCCCAGCCCTTGTGAGTAATGTGGAACCAAAACTCCTGGTCAGAGTGCACATTTGCAAGTGCATTAACTTCTCGACATTTCTTGAAGTCATGCTTTAGGTTACTTGTAGCCCACACCCCGAGCAGAGAATCCACTGAAGATTGTTGGCCTAGTCACCCCGAGTGACCCGTGGGCTGCCATTTTATGATTCCTCTTGAGGTCCCTTTGCGATCCTTGGTCCGTCAACTGGTGGGTCCCTGTGAAGGTAACTCTGACTTTCTTTGGGCTTCCCTGGTTGATCCAGATGTGACCTCACTCCTCCTCACTGGTGGAGTCCCTCAGACCATGCTGGTCTTCACCGAAGCATCTTTCTCCTTTCTGCGTGGGTTGCTGTTGCCAAGGCTTGTTGTGTCCAATCCGGGCACTGACACTGCAGCACTCGACATCCTTTGTGGGACAGCTCAAATCCAGCTCCTGGTTGTCCTCGACACTCCCTGGTCCTCGTGGCTGAAGAGTCAAGCTTCACCTTCTTCACCTGAAACACCCGACATCGGTGGGCATTCATCTATCGTGCCCCTGTCCCCTCTGCTTTCAGTTTCTTTTCACCTTCAATCCGGGCTTGGATCTTTTCGGACACTTTGCATCTTCCCGGCAGCAGCACTTCTTCGCCAGCTTCCATTGAAAATGACGACGCGACGCGACCCAACACCATTTGACACCTATGCACCCGGCATCCCTGGGTGAGGTAACTCGAGTACTCCGGTGCTCCCGTGGGTGTTGGCCCTAGAACTTCCTAATTCCAAAAGGGTTTGGTCCAAGCTCATCTCTAAGTGTCCCTAATCTTTAAAAATCAAACCGTGACTTTCCCCATAGAATCTAACCCCGTGGGTCCCCTGTGTCACTACCTTGGGTGGTTTCGTGGGGTCCCAGCGATTCTACAGGCTCAAGGCCTTGTGTCTAGTTAAGTCATGGTTCTTATACCACTATTTTAGTATATGGCTTGGCTCGCCCCTAGGACCTAATGTGTAGTTGTGCTATTTTACAGTACTATTTTAAGTGTAACTTATGTATTTGGACCTCTAGCCTCATAAAGAGACTAGTAGGGTGTGTTTAGTAATAAATACATATATTTTATATATATACCTGATGTGGTTTCCTTTCATTTGGTCATTCAAGGGATTATAGACTGGTAAAACAAGTTGCTTTACATTCCTTCAAGACTTGGCCTGAAGGCAGCCCTCCATAGCTACCACTAGGATAGCTTTCAATAAAGGTTGTCTTTAACCTATCATCAATAAGGGGTTGTTTGGACTGGTGAAAGATGCCCACTAAAACTAGTGGACAGCATATACCAGGCCACCTTCTCACAGTCTGCTTGCAAGATTGATGTTGAGTGGCCTCCTGCTGAGCCAGAGAGGAATTCAGTAACTCATGGTCCTTCGTCCATGGTTATGAAGATGTACAATCAAGTGATCACATGGATCACATGGTTGAGATAGCCCCTCAAGACATCCATTGGGTTAAGATAGATCGAATGAATCAGGAACCTAAAGAGTCAGGACATGCTTACTATGAGAGGCTGTTACAAGCCTTTCAGCAGTACAGTGGGCTAGATAAACTTGGCCCTAAAGACAGGGAACAATTTATGTCCAAATGCGTGAGTGGATTAAGGCTAGAGATCAGCCTCCTGATCCAACAGCACCAAATTTGTTGCCAAACCAAATCCATGGACGAAATCCTATGGTATGCCAGGTACTGCATTGATGAGATGGATTCCAAGCATAGGAGGATAAAGGAGAAATAGATGCTGGTTCAAATGCGAAATGCCCAGAAGGGCGAGCGGGTGCAGGCAATGATGGAAACTGTAGCTCTTCGTCAAGGGAATTCTTCCAGGAGGTGTCCAAGTGCCATCAGTCTCAGGGTCGTCGGGACAAGGAAGTAAAGACGTACCCCTTTACATCCAAAGACATGGATAAATGTTGCGACTCTGAAGAAGACCACTGCCTGTTATTCTTGTCCTAAGATCGGGTATTGGAAGGGCGAGTGTCACCTTAATCCTGCGAATCAAGAGCAGGGAGGAGAACTAGTGCAGGTGGCAGATGAAGTAAATCAGTTACCGACATTGACCCCGTCAAATCATTGAATGCGAGACGGAATCAGAATCCATTAGTGCAAGTGCCTCAGCCTTTAAGAATTCTGCAAGGCAATCGAATGTACCACTAGATGTCTTTGATGGAAGCTATAGATGGATTTGATCCGGACTCGTCCTTATGACTTGCCTGAGTGGAGAGGAAGTCTGTACACGTGGTGCAGTCTTAGAGGTAGACCACAGTGACCATACGTAGAAGCAGACGTAGATGGTCATCCCATAACATTCTTGATTGATTTTGGTGCTACCCGTTCTTCTGTAAGATTTGCAGTATCCCCAAACCTGCCCCTCTCAGGAAAATCAATCCAAGTTGAAGGAGTCTCCATCAAAAAAATTACAAAGACTTTGACAGAAGAAGTGCTGATGAAAAGCAGAACTTTCCAGGATCACCATCAGTTTGTGGTTTGTGATTCGAGTCAAGTCTGTTTATTAGGGCCTGACCTCTTGTGCAAATCAAATTGACCATCTATTGCACACCAAAAAGAATTGAATTGCAGACTAATTATGAGGACATTGCTATCAAATTGGATAACCAGAATCTTTGTACTGCCATGTTTCCTTTATTGACAGTGGAATACATGCCGCTGGATCTCAGAGACACTGTCTCTCCAGTGGCATGGGACTTCTTAGGGGAAGAGATCAGACTGATTCGAGGAATCAAGTCAGCTTGCATTCAGGTCAAGCCAAATGCAGAGTTTCTGAGAACACCCCAGTACAATCTGATGCCAGAAACAGTGGCAGGGATTACACCTGCAATTGAGTCAATGATTGTACAGGGCATCCTAAGAGAAATCATGGGAGGTCCGTGCAATTCTCCTATTAGGGGATTGCAGAAGCGGAGTGGGTGATTCCATGTTTTTCCGTGGTACCCAATCCCTCTGTAATTCTATTCCAGATTCCTTACAAAGCTGCATGGTTCACAGTGATTGACCTCTGCTAAGCCTTCTTCTCCATTCCAGTGCATGGGGAAAGCCTATTTTTATTTGCTTTCTGTCTGGAGAATCATGTCTTAAAGTGGTGTTGTATCCCTCAAGGGTTTCCTGAAAGTCCATCTATATTCAATCAGGTCTTGAAAAAGAACCTTGAGAGCTTGATTATGCCCTGAAATTCAGGGTTGGTCCAGTACATTCACGACCTTCTCATCACGTCTGAAACGCAAGAGGCTTGCGGGGAGGATACTATTGCCTTACTGAACCATCTGGCTGATAATGGGCATAAGGTGTCTTTGAGTAAGCTTCAGTACTGTATGAATGAAGTTCAATATTTGGGTCATTGAATTGAAAAAGGCAAAAGGAAGGTGTCACTTGAAAGAGTGGAGGCGATCATGAAAATGAATCCGCCCAGTACCCAAAAAGAGGTCAGAATATTCTAGGAAATTGTTGGCTATTGCCAACAGTGGATTCCTAATTTTTCCTTGATGGCAAAACCTTTGCAATTATTAACCCACAAGGATGTGTTTGATCCGGTACCTTGGAACAACTGCTGTCTGCTTGCTTTTCTGAAGTTGAGCTGATGCATGTGTTGTGCTCCAGCTTTAGGAATGCCTGATTACAACAAGGCATTTTCACTGTTCTGCCATGAAGGAGAGGGTTTGTACTCACCCAGACACATGGAGGTGCCTGTATACCAGTGATTTATTTCTCAGCTACTTTAGATCCTGTAGCATCAGCGTTTTCGGATGTCCCAAGTCAGTTGCTGCAACAGGTATCAGTATTGAACTATGTGAAAGCATTGTGATGGGTCATCCTTTTTCAGTATATGTACCACATGCAGTTGAGCTTTTGATGACGAGAACCGAAATGCAGCATTTGACAAATAAGGGGCTGACAAGGTATGAACAGTTGTTACTCGTTGATGAAAATGTCAACTGAAGCAGTGTTCTGTGCTAAATCCTGCTACCTTGTTGCCTATTCCAAACGCTGATGAGGAAGAATGTGAAGATCATGATTGTTGGGATGTCAATGAGCTTTGTACGAGATCTGACATTGTTGATGAACTATTGTCTGACCCCGATCATGTCCTTTTTGTTGATGGTTCATACTTAAGAGGCAATTAAGAAAATTTGAGAGCAGCGTTTGCTGCCTGTCCTATTTGTGGAGTGGTGGAAGCTGCTTGCTTACTGTTGGTGAGACGTGCCACTGGAATCAAGCAAGCCTAGCTGATGAGGGGTGATACCCTGAAACCAGCCTCAGGATGCTTGTTTCTGGTCCAGGGAGAATCAGGCTTGGTAGCTCAGGCTGGACTATTCTCATGAGGAGCAGTGTCAAGATTGATTTGCATATGGCTGGGTCTGAACTTGGGTGGCATGGTAAGTAAAAGAACAATGGATTTAACCCAGATCTCTTGACTGGGGGTGTATGTTTGATTTATTCTGCATTCTGTCCATCATTTGTGTGTCTTTTGCTTTCTCCCATTAAATGTGCCGGTATGCCTAGATGTGGGTCCCAGGCTCACTGTGCCACTGGATTGAGGCTAGCCTGGCTGATGAGGGATGGAAGCCCAAAACCAGTTCTGTATGCTTGTTTCTGGTCCAGGGAGGACTTGGCCTGGTATTTCAGGCTGGACTGCTCCCATGAGGAGCAGGGTCACGACTAATTTGCCTATGACTGGGTCTAAACTGGGGTGGCATGGTGAGCATAAAAACAATGGATTTAACCCAGATGTCTTGACTGGAGGTGAATGTTTGATTTGCTCTGCATTCTGCCCATCATTTGTGAGTCTTTTGTTAATCAATGATAGTGACAGATCCTCAATCCCTGGATAGGGCCACGAGGATGAGGCATTTTCTAGTGGTTTGCTTACTCATTTTGGTATTCACAGAAGGCACTTACTCATTTCGGTATTCACAGAAGTTAGGAGTCCTAACTTTAGGACTCCTAAATGCCTTCTGTGAATACCGAAAGTCTTAAAGTTGGGATTTTTCTCAGTTTAGGAGTAGTAAAGTTAGGAGTCCTAACTTTACTACTCCTAAACTGAGAAAAACCCTAACTTTAAGGCTTTCGGTATTCATAGAAGGCATTTAGGAGTCCTAAAGTTAGGAGTCCGAACTTTACTACTTCTAAACTGAGAAAAATCCCAACTTTAAGACTTTCGGTATTCACAGAAGGCATTTAGGAGTCCTAAAGTTAGGACTCCTAACTTCTGTGAATACCGAAATGAGTAAGTGCCTTCTGTGAATACCAAAATGTGTAAGTGCCTTCTGTGAATATCAAAATGGTAGTAAGTTTAGGATTTTCTCTTAAGTTAGTTCTGTGAATCGGGCCCACAGTGTTTAATTTGAGCTGATTGTTGCAAGTGGGGACACTGACACTTATTCTTAGGGACTGGTACCTTCAGTCGGCCTGGGTGCTACTCACAGAATTTCACTCTGTGGAATTCCATGGGAGTTACACAAAAATTCAGCAAAATACTGCAGAGTTCGGCTAATAGGTGGACAATGCACATCATGCTCCAATTTTAATGCCGGAGCGCTCTTCGCTCTGATTCAAACCACCTGGTCCTTAAGAACTGTTATTTGAGCTGATTTCTGTGCTACTTGAGTAGATAATCTACTCGGGAAGCAGCCCTATGACCTCTTGTGACCTCCTGCATTAAAAAATCTTGCAGAATGTCCTTCTTACGGCTGGAAATCGCACTAGGGGATGCCAAATTTCGTTCACACTCGCCAGCTCTCATTTTGGAGCCTTGTGTTGTTCCCGTTGTCATTGTATTGCTCGAATGGGAAAAACGTTCCAACACTTGGCGATTGACGGTATTTGTCAGGAACTCTGCGTTACAAGAGTAATGCGGAGTTGCCAAATTTCTCCAGCTTCGCTCTCAGAATTAAAATTCCACCCACGCCGAATCATCAGACGTTCACCAAGAATAAGATAGAAAAAGGCAGAAAAGGGGAAAGAAGGATCAAGGGAAATCTGGGATTGTAGTGACACAGGGATAAAGCAGGGATAAAAAAAGAACTAACACAAGTGAGATAAATAGGCAGGGAGTGTCTGCTAACAAATTAAAGAGGCATGAGGTGGAATCTAGATTAGACAGACTTTGCATATGGCAACCCCGGCATTCAGCAGACTGCACCAAAGAGAGGTCAACATAAAGCAGCTGGTAAGAACGAGATTCCAGCTGAGTACAATAAAAAAAGGTAGAGGTATTTTAAGTTTAGGCTGAAAGCCTATTAGTGGGCTTTGAGACATCGGCTATACTTGAAACGTGGCCATTAACAAGCACATTAATTTCTTTGGGACCTTTACTCATCAGAAAAAAAGCATTTGTCTCGGCCCACCACATGCTTGTATGGGACGCTTTGGGGTTTATAAACTCCCTATTTTAGTTATCGTGACAATCTAAGCTCTTTGAGGCATCCAGTAATAGTGCTGTACATTAATCACAATCCTTCGCCCCCATTCCAAATCCAATCACGCCTTTTGTTCCCACTTTATATGGAGCCTTCCATTGCTGTCTCACCTTAAACACTCCCTGGGAATCCCTCTGACCCTCCAAGAACCACGGGCATAAACCACAAAGGGACTAATAATGGCCCAGCAGAAGTGGGCAAACGAGCAGTCAACACTACTGTAAGGGTCAAATTTAACATAACCATCAAGATAGTGTGCTCTTGGTATGTTACAACTATTGTTCTCTGCATTATTTCCACTTATCTCAATGTCATTATATTAGCTGATCACAAATGAACACGGGCACCTGGGCACTGAGCTGCATTGATCTGTCCGGCAAGACTCAATTACAGGTATTCTCATATCACAGACTCATGAATGTTCCTTTTGCTGCCTAGCTATGAAACCGGTTAGTTTGGTCTAGTTTCATGGATGTATATGGGTATTTTACTAGCGCTCTCTCTCTCTCTCTGTCTCTCTCTCTCTTAATTATATGTGATGAAGGACAGTCTAGCTTGCACCATACCATTGCCACATAGGACTGCTTTAGACTGGCGCCTTGTCCCAGTAGAGCCCCTTCCTGTAGAGTGCGCATCCCCTTAAGATAATTTCTCAGATGTGTTCACTATGTCTGCTGTATAGTAAAATGGGTAAGCGATGAGGCTTGCATGGTGACAGATCATGCTAAGTCCCTCTTTCTACACACTTACACCGATGCAGAGATTCCTACTAGCCTCTGGGTTGAGCCCTTAGTGGCTACACAGACTAATTAAGGAACTAACTAAAATCAGTTGCCCAAGCCACTGTCGGGTGCATGTGCCAACAGTATTTTCTAAGCTCTTCAATGAATCAATAGTTAATAAGTTTAAGGAAGATTACTCTGCCTCTAATAATTTCATTCACGCAGGTGAGATGCGCTACCCGACTCCTAACTGTACTCCGGGGAGTGTACTCAGGGGAGTGTACTCAGGGGAGTGTACTCCGGGGAGTGCTCTCTTTGTGTTCTCATCAGGACATCCTCTATGTCAATCACGGGTATTATCTACTAGTCTCCGTCAGTTAGTTTGAACCATGCTTGAAAGGATTAAAAGATGGGATGGATCACAAAATAAGAGACGCCATACATTGGTCAACACAGCTAAGTAATCCTGCAGTAACTACTATATGCCCCATTGTACACACAAAGTGAGTCTACAAATGTAATGCAGTACGCAGAAAGAAACAAGGAATCTTCATTTAAAAAGTCATTATGTTACTGTAATTGACATTTTAAATGTGCAATTTATCTGGAAAATTTATTTTGATTAATTCACTAACATAGCAGTACAGATCTCATTAGTTTCCTGAGCAACCTTGATTAAGGGTTCTACATTTACATCTCAATATTCAGCAGACGCACCAAGAAAAAAAGGAAAGCAGCAGATGTCAAAGCAGCCAAACTTGCAGCAGACACTGAGGGTCTGATCTACAAAGGCAAACTTATACTTTTTTACCATTCTTAGGTATTCACAAGGGGATTTATGAGTGTAAAGACGCCTCATTCGTGAAGATACTACTCGTAAATCCTTTTGTGAATACCAAACAATCATAAACTTAAACAAAACTTAAAGTTTACCTTTGTGAATCAGGCCCTATGGAATCATACAACAGAGTATATTTCTGAAAGGTAGGCATCCCTGCAAATCCGAAATTGATTGACTCGCATTACTTATGTACATTTGCTTAGTGGAGAAACAGCAATGCTAGCACAGCAATATTTCAGTCTGAACCACTTTCAACTGGACCTCATCAATTCAGCTGCCAACGTCTTCCTCTGTGCATTAAGTCGGTTTTGTCTGAGATAGATAGATAGATAGATAGATAGATAGATAGATAGATAGATAGATAGATAGATAGATAGATAGATAGATAGATAGATAGATAGATAGATAGATAGATAGATAGATAGATAGATAGATAGATAGATAGATAGATAGATAGATAGATAGATAGATAGATAGATAGATAGATAGATAGATAGATAGATAGATAGATAGATAGATAGATAGATCATAGAAGATTTACGCGTGTTGAACATTGGGTTTCTGGTTGACTGGGGTGTGAGCCCTGGTCAAGCAGTAACCGCAATCCTAGTCAGGGTAAGGCACCAGCAATCCCCAGGTTAATCTGTGCTCACCCTCTGTTAGCTTGGCACAGAGCAGGCAGGCTTAACTTAGAGGCAATGCACAAAGTATTTGTGCAACACTGCAAACAGTCAAAACAATGAATACACCAAACAAAAAAGATCCCACAACAGCTTAGAAAAAATGAGCTTAATTTAATGAGCAAAGCAAGACGAAAACAACAAAAGTCCAATAAATTGCCCAAACTGGGTCAATCTGGTTGCGCTAGACTGGGTCAAATCCAAAGTTCAAGCCAACCGTGATGGAGCCCAGATTGGATACAGTTCCACATTAACCCGCTGAAGGTTTACCTTCACAAGTTTTGTGTACAGAATCCCGTTCTCAGGGAAAAAGTTCGCTGGGAGCAAGAAGAACGTCACTGGCAATGGTTGACGTGACACGAAGAGCAGGCCGGGCGTTGTGAACGGGTGGGCTGGAGCCTCACGTTGGCGATACACACCAGCAAACAATGCTTGCTATGTGAAGAGACAAACTTGTGCTGATTCTTTGTGTGAGCGGAGCGGTTCTGGAGAGAACTGGCCCATTCGCAAAGAGCCAGAAAGCTTGACTTTAAGGGCTCAAAATACATTCCAACGGCCCAGGGACCCTTAGAGGCACCTCTTGTGGGTCAGGAACTCATGGAAGACGGGTCCAGGTGCTCTGGGGAGCCTATTTTGTACCAGAGGTTCAGATCAGGAGGCCAGTGGACCAGCCCTTTGAGTAGCTCTGGGGTCCTGGGCTCTGGATGAAAGTTGCAGGTCCAGTTCTACTTGTCCAAGCAAGAGGGCAGCAGGCAGTGGATCAGCACAGTAAGGCAGCATCTCCTTCAGAGTAGCAGTCCAGGAGAGTGACAGTCCTTTCAGCAGCACAGCAGTCCTTCTTCCTGGCAGAGTATCGAAAGATGCAGAAGTGTACTGAAGTGGTGATGTCTAGGGTCCAGTACTTGTATGCAGTGATGCCTTTAAATTGGGGGAGACTATGAAGACAAACCTTTAAAGTGCACAGATGCCCTGCTCTTCCTGCCCTGGCTCCATACTCACTAGAGAAGGGTATGCAGCCATTTGTGCTGAGACAGGACACAGCCTATACAGGTGTAAGTTAGGCTGGGTGCAGCTTCTCACTTCCATCCTGCCAGGTCAACCCTTCAAGTCACACCTAAGCTCCCTATGCCTGTGGTTGTCTAGGGGAAATACACAAAGCCCAGCTGTCAGCCACCCCAGATATGTGATCAAAGACAGGCAGCAGGAACCAATTGGATAAATTAAGAAATTGGCAACTTTTTAAAAGTGGTATTTTCGGAATTGCAATTTACAATCTGACTTCACCATATGTTAGGCTTTTATTAAATTGTGATTCCAGAGACACAGGACTTGAAGGGGTCATCTCTTGCCACTTTGGAAATTACTCTTATAAACTGCACTAAGGCAACTCAAATGTTATCCTATGTGAGAGACACGCCTTGCAGTAGAGAAAAACACATTTAAGAGCTTTTCAATACCAGGACATGTAAAACTTAAAGATACATGTCCTGCGTTTTAAATACATTGCACCATACCCTCTGGGCTGTTCTGGGTCTACCCTAGAGGTGGCTTATATGTATTAGAAAGGAAGGTTTGGGCCTGGCAAGATGTTTCGCTTGCCAGGTCAACAAGGCAGGTTAAAACTGCATGCACTTGCTATGCAATGGCAGGCCTGAAACATGTTTAAAGGGCTACCTATGTGACTGGCAGAATCAGTGCTTTAGGCTCGTTGTAGCATTTAATTTGTAGACTCTGGGCAGAGGTAGGGCACATTACTAGGGACTTAAAAGTAAATTAAATATGCCAATTGGGGGTAAGACAATGTTACTGTGTTTTAGGGAAATAGCACTATCACTTAAGCAGAAACTAGCAGTGGTAAGTGCACAGAATCCTAATATCAGCAAAAACAGGAGGTCTGAAGGAAAATGCTAGTGGAAACCATACCAAGAATGTCAAGTTCAACAGGACTAAAGTCACTGTTTTTGGAGCTCTGATTTTTTCAGCGGGGGAAGGCATCAAGCTGTTGCCAAACAGAGCTCTACGATGCCTAACTGAAACAGATTTGCTGCTGTGGAAAGGCTTCAAGTGAGAACAGCAAAGCAATTTCGTGGGATTTTCTTGGTAGGTTTTTCCGGATGCCCTGGAGGTCTTTGGAGCCAAAATGGTTCTAATCTCAGTTTCTTCAGGAATATACAGATTACACTTTGACGCAGCCAAGGGCACCAGGACCTCGGGAACAGCACTCGGGACTCAGGACTCACTCCAGCAGGAGCCACCAGCAGCGTCCGGGGCAGGTCCAGTTGGAATTGGTCATCTCAGCTCTTCAACAAAAGGCGCTTCTTTCAGCTTTTTGTGTTCCTGTAGCTTAATAGGAGGTCAACCAACTGGCCCTTGGAGTCCACTTCATTGTCCTGGGAATAAGTGGAAGTAAGTGCAGGACTCTACAGCAGGGGCAGTCCTTCTGTCTTCCACAGGTCCAGTACTGTTCTGAAGAGGATGCCAAAGGGGTGCCACATTTATGCCTAGCACTTGCCTGTGGTTGACTCCTGGTCCCTCTGCAACCAAACATTTCCCAGGGGTAACCATAGTCACTGTTGCAGCAGTTCCTGTGTGCCCTACTGCAAACAATCCCATAATGGTCCTCACTTTTTAAATCCAAGATAGTGAAAACATTCTCCCTTCATTTAAAACCTGCATGCCCATCTCACAGATGTCACCAGGAAAATGAGCAACCCCTCCTCTGTGGTCACTTCAAACCAGTTCTGGGTGCAGCTGCTTTCCCTTTGGGATTAGTGCCTGCCTGGGGGAACAAAGAAGGGCCCTGCTCAGGTGTCAGCTAATATTTTCCTGTGACAGGGTAGGCCTTTTTTTAAATTAATCAAGCTTCTCGGCACAGCCCAAATTGTCATTTTTGGAAAGTGGATCATTACTAGTGGTAAATTTGCATCTACCACTGGCAATAATGCCACTAACACTATATAAGGCTCAGAATAGGTCTGCGAAAATTATTCCCATGCTCAACCCTTGGTAGATTGGCTGCAAGCAGGCAAGCTTAACTTCAAAGACAGGTATGTAAGGCATTTAAAAACACAAATTCAGTAAATCATTAAGACACAACACACAATAAAAATCCAACACCAATTTATAAAAATAGGAAGTATTCTTATCTTTAAAATGACACCAAAATGAAAAGAAATCCAATGTAGGGAACTGGAGATATGGATTTTAAAAAAGTGTAGCACTATATAGCCCACAGAAACCTTTAGCGCCTCTTGGGACATCTGGTTGCACTAGTCAAAGTTTCAGGCACCGCAATGGAGCCCTGTGCAGCTACTCCTCATCGGTAGGCCTTGGTCAAAGTTTTTACCTTCTGACTTTGAAACCTTTCTGGAGCTTTTCTTCCCGGGATCCCCCGAAGATCTCAGCCAGTCTGGATTCAGTGAGGGCTCGTAGGTTTGCCTTGCAACGAGCTCCCAGTCAAACCTATGGAAGTCAAACCTCGGAAGCTTTCCAGCGGGACGAACCATAGATCCAGGCCAGCTCGCATTTGAAGGTGGACAGCTTGATTCTCACGATTGGTCCTGGTCACCTTTTCTACACTGCAACTTAAAAACTTTTTCAGAGCTTTTTCTCCTGGGTTCCCTCGATGCTCTTCTCCAGGCCAGCTTCGGTGAGGCTTTGCTGGCTTGGGTTTTGACCAGCTCCTGGCCAAACTCTGGAAGTCGGACCTCAAAAGCTTTTCAGCAGGACAAACCTTGAGGGCAAGCCTGCTCGTGGTGAGAGTCACTGGCTTGGCTGGCCAGGTCGAGTCAGTCTACTTATGGAGCTTTTTTCAAAGTTGCTCCAAAGTTCTCCAAACATCTGGAGCTTCTTTCTAAAGTTTCTTTGAGGGTCCCAAAGTGACCAAAGCTTACTTCAAGGGCCTGGAAGCTCCAAAATGCTTCTTGAAAGTTTGGGACTTAAATTCCCACAATCCACTTGAACAAAACCCTTACAAATCCACTGGTAGTACTCTAGGCTAGGGATTCTTGGTTGTGATAGTCCAGGTGAGCTTTATTAACCTGTAGCTTGCAGGGAGTCCACTCTGCAGTCCTTTTGAAGCAGCTTTGATCCACTGGGCTGTAGTTTCAGACTGTGCAGCAGGCGCTGTTAGTCAGAGTACAGGGCCTGGTTGGTGTAAATCAAACTTCCAGCATGGACCCTTCTTCTTGTTTCAAGCAGCAGATCTGAAACGCATTGCCCCTCTCAGATACATATTAAGTGTTCTCTGGGGTCACACAGGAGGGCACTTCAGTCCAATGAGGTGCATGACAATCCCCCAGAGAATGACCATTTCCCACAAAGTGTGGCACATTGATAGCCCCGAAAGCACTATTCCTCCAAAATTCAATATTGCTGAAGTCTCAGCAGAGAAGCAAGAGCTGTCAGCTAAACCAACCTCCAGGATCTCCATGGACTCCCTCCCCGTGGCATCTGCATGTCCTCCCTTAAGCCTGCGATCTGACTGGGCTCAGAGGGTAAGGGTGTAAATGAAACTGGTTTCTTCTGCCTGTTCCATCCTTCTTTTGAAGTTCATGGTTTATGACCCCTCCTCCTTGCTCTGGCATTACTTTGCAGCAGAACCCTCTCTTCCCAGAATGGCTCTTTCACCCCAGGGGCTACATATCACCTCATCAAAGCAGCCGGGCTAATCCACTTAACTCTTTAATTTTGGCTTACATACAAGAAAGTCTTTTAATTTATTGTCTGTACATTTTAGGATAAATTCAACAATAGCATTTTGTTGGATTTATCAATACCATTCTGCTAGTCCTTGAATGTATTTTTTTGTGTTTCCTGGCGGGAGGAAGTAATTAATAACTTCTTGCCAAGTTAACCTATATGGCTGGGAATCTGCAATGGGGAAAATAAACTGGGCAATTTCTCCAACACCAGGGCTTATAAAACATATTTTATAAGGATCCTGCCTATATCTACAGGACCCCCACCCCTGAAACACCTAGGGGAGACTTTAGGGAAACTGGGACACCTAGAGGAGACCCTGGGGCACTTAATGTGCCCAAATATTGCAGTTTCTTTATTTTTAAATGCCCTAAACACCAAAGGTTGAGTTTGGGCACAATTTACATTTTTAAAGCAGTCCTGCAACACAGGGCTGCTTTTAAATGGAACTCAGGTCTCAGCAGTGCACGCATGCAAGAGCAGAAAGTGCTGCTGGCCTCTAAACTGCTATGCCCCATTTTGTACTAGAGACTTAAAGGCAATTTTGATCCCAATGCCCTATAATGTACTAGGGCCTTATAGGGAAGGTCATGCTAATCATTGGGGTACCCTAACCCATAGTGTACCCTAGTGTATGTAGGTGTTTTCACTGTATTCTAAGTGTTTTTGTTTAGCATAGCACTGTCCCTGGGCCTGGTTAGGTCGAACTAAGGGACAGTCAGAGTCAGTTACCACGAGTACCAGTCAGAAATGAATATGGGGTTGCCCAGGGCACAGGATGACTTTGCAACAGTCATCCTGCAAGATGAACAGAAACACCTCCCCACACCAAAGGCCTTTGTCTAGCTCTGAGAACAGTTTCATACCTTATTAAGTAGCTAGTTAGCAGCCAGCTGACAGTTGGAGCTCCCACAAATGGGCCTCCAGAGGCTCTAAGCAGGAAAAAAGGAAACTTTCTAAAAGTCACTTTTCATTAAGAGTTATTACAACTTTGATTTTACAGTTAAATTGGATTTGAAATAACTATGTAAAAGAGTTTTCAAATTAGGTCTCTAGCTGTGTCCTAACCAAAATTAGCATTGTTAAATTAAATAATGTCATTCAGTTCTTTTCTATAGAAAAACCAGTCTTACCACAATGAAAATAGCTTTTGTGACGTCTGCTCTGTGAGGACGTGTAACATTAAATTTCTACATGACCTACTTTCAAATACCATGCCCCTAGTATTAGGGCTTATAAGGCCTACATAGAGATGAGTTATTTATATTTAAAATGAAGGTTTTGACCTGACAAAAGAGTTTAGTTTGTCAGATTGAATTGCAGTTTTAAAACATCCACAGCCAGGCTATGATGGTAGGCTTACAGTAATGTGTACTGCCACTGTAGTGGGTGGTGGAATGGGTACAGAAGTCCACTAATGACAAATAACGTTATACCATACAGAAGGGACTTATAGGTAAGTTAAATATGCCAATTGGGAGTAAACACAATGCCACAATGCCAGTTTCAAAATATTTTAGTTGTCAGAGCATGTACACTATCTATCTATCTATCTATCTATCTATCTATCTATCTATCTATCTATCTATCTATCTATCTATCTATCTATCTATCTATCTGTCTGTCTGTCTATCTATCTATCTATCTATCTATCTATCTATCTATCTATCTATCTATCTATCTATCTATCTATCTATCTATCTATCTATCTATCTATCTATCTATCTATCTATCTATCCATCTATCCAGCTAGATAGCTAGCTAGCTAGCGATCTGTAAGATCTTAGCTTACATCAAAATAAACCCAGCAAGAAGGAGAGGAGAAGGGAGGGGAGGGGAGAAAACGGGAGAGGAGGAAAAGGAAGAGGAGGCAAATACATTTGGAGAAGTTTGCCCAACAAGTCATTAAATTAAAGTGAGTACACAATTTCACAGTAAGTTATAAGATTCCATCAAAAAGTAGGTTTTGTCAAAAATCTTAATGAATATAGGAAGTGCTAAATGAAGAATGTACTAAGGAGCACAGTTAACAGATACTTGGCCTGATATTTTGCAGCCACAATCCCTGCGATTCTCAAAATCACAGCACTTGCGACCACAGTACCATTATTTACTAGTTACTAAATCCTTTTGAATATTACAAATGCATTTCTTACTTTCAAAAGGGGTTTTGTGTATCAAAAAGAAACACAATTAGCCGGGGGCATGAAAGTAGCAAGCGCTCCTAATTGTGAGTTGCAATGACATGTATCAATGATTAGCAGATATGGTTGCAAACAGAACAGATAGCTACTTGCAAGTTAGAGTCATATCTTATTCACAAAGAGAAGTTCCCCTTTGGTGCGACACCCCCAAAGTCTTGCCAAACAGGTACTTCGAAAATCTTTGGTGTCAATTTTTGTTTTTGTTTTTTACCTATTAACCCGCTGTGTTACACCATTCATTTGGTCACTCCTAGTTAAACAGGAAACATAGATATTTGAAAAGTGATATTGTACTTCCTACAGAACCAACTGTTACTTCATACTACTAGATTCCTCAGGTTCTGCGGGATACTGGGTTACCCCACTAGTCGTAATGCACTAATCAGTTGTGGCATCATAAAGAAGCTATTTGTTGTTTCCCCAGGCTACCTCTCAGTGGACTATAAACTCTTTGAAGAACAAAAGCTGTGGTCGGGATAGGCCAGGAAGGAGCACAGGATGTGTTTTTGTTTTTTGTTATTAGATGAGAGTTTGTTTGCACATATCTTTCATGTTTTTTAATGTATTTTTATCATTTGTATTCAACTGATACACCCTCTAACGCACTATAAGCAAGCATTGGCATAGCCAATAGGTCTCGCCTTTGGGACCTTATAAGTGTTTAGCCATGCAACAGTTGCATAACTAAACACTTATAAGGTCCCAAAAGCGAGACCTATTGGCTATGCCAAGCGGCCGTGCGGCCGCAAAAGTGAAAGTGATCGCGATCAAACGCCAAAGTGAAAGTGATCGCGATCAAACATCAAAGCGGCCGTGCAGCCGCTAAAGTGAAAGTAATTGCGGTAAAAGTGGCGCGCGCGCCCGCGCACATGCACTGTAGCCCTAGGCTGGCCTGGTAGCACTTTTTGGAGCCCTCTCAATAAGTCTCGCCAGACCAGCGCATGCGCTGGGTCAGGCGAGACCTAAAAAAGGAAAATAAAGCGCTCAAAGGTTGAGCACAAAGATATATGGTTTCATAAGTCATTGTAACCGTTTTCCATACTGATTAGTGGGCTGTCCAAACAAATAATATATGTTTGGCATAGTTTGACTAATGGTATATTTTTGGTTCCTGCGCACCCCATTTTCTATGGCCATTATGTTGGCTTTGAGCAGCAGTGATTCAATGGCACCTCCCAGTTTCTCTTACACTATAGGGTAATCAGGCAGTGTCGAATAGGTCAGTGTGAGGCCCTTTTGTTGGAGGTATGTGGGCATGTTTCATGGGATGGTGGGCCGGCTTGTAGTGTTCGTTTCTCTGATATCACTAAAAATATTGCCTGTGGCAAGCACGGACACTTTACAATTTAAAATCTGCCATATGTGAAATTGTGGGCCACTTTATTTTAGCTGATTCGCTGATTCGGGTCACTTTTATTTTTGTGCCGTAGCCTATTTTCTGTCCCAGTCCAACACTTGCTGGGTGCAGCACATGTCCTGCAGTCCCATGAGGGAGCAGACAGTACTCCTCTCAGACAGACATAAACCTGCCCCGACCACCCACTCCCATTTCCAGACATCGGGGAACACCTAATGAAGAGGACCTGGGTATCTCCAAATCCGTCTGGTGATTCCCTAGTCCAGGGAGAAACGTGTGATGACGGGATTTGGTGCAGAGATACTTCTAGAATGTGACATTCCAACCCTCCACCCACCATCTCCATTCTCTCAAGTTCCCAAAATCCCATAATGAGGGGTCACATGTACATGCCACAAAAATGATACATTTTATCCTGTTATATTAATGTGTCGGTCATCTATATTCATTTTCATTCAACTTTGAGCGTGCATGTTTTAGAAATGTAATTTAGACAGACTGTTTGTGGTGTTTTTTTATGTGAAATACTGATAACATTTCACTATGTTTATTTAGACATTAACAAAGAAAAACAGACATTCGTGTCACATGTTCGCCTGATTTGGAAGTAGTACCACGTTGATGGAGAAAGTTTGTTTACGTCGCCATATTTCACTACAAAGCCAGGGGGTGAGGGGGGGGGGAGGGTTAAGACCAGTGCAAGAGATGTAAGAGAGCAGACGAAAGGTTCACATATAGATAAACTCCAGAAGGATGCGAACAATAAACCTCTGCCCTGCATTCTTCCATTGCATGTGATTTTTCCTAATGACGTAAAACGACGTAAAACTTTAAGAGAAATCATCATTGCGTTATCTTGCGCAAAAAAACACACTGATTTAGATGCTTTCAAAGGAGTCAATATGTCCACTGTTATTTTGTCAACCAATTAAAGTCACTTTTTCTATTAATGTCAATTTAAATCTGAGAGCATGGGGATAGTATTATTTAAGTAAAAACATGTTCATTAGTTTTGTGATGATGTTTGCGGCGCAGTAATACGTTGCCTTCTGCGGCATCATTTTGAAAAGAAGAAAATCGTCCACTTCGTCCGCAGCGTTTTTCATTTGCAAGTTCTACTGTTCATTATCGTCATCGACATTTTGTCGAAAGGGGCTGCAGCCTTATGTAGTGAATGTTCAGGAAGGGCCATAATGAAAGAATTACCAACTTATAAAGTGCAAACAAATGCCCAAAGGCGTCAAGGCGCCATACAGAGAGAGATCTATAGTGGGCACTGTAAGTAGAATTAAAAAGGCACAGAATAGGGTGTTTCGGCTGTGATTCTTGTCCTCTCTCATTGAAAGGCAGGGAAATTAGCATTTTCCAAAACCAGACATTGAACAGAAATTCTGCCCAACAAAAGCAAACTTGTGCTTTGCAGGACACTTTATGAAAAAATGCTAGAAAACGACTTTTGTAACCACCTCAAACGGGCAGGGGTTCCCAGCGAGAGAGACCACAGACATGAGAGCATCTTTCTCACGCATCACAGCGTGAACTGATACATAAGGGCACCTTGGCTGTCTTCGGAATGAGACCGAGGACTGGCAAGTGATAGGAAAGGTTTCCAATCACATATTTTTACAATTGTGGGTTGTATGTGCTTATTCTAAGCCGTGGCTCCCACATATGTGAGGTATTTGTAACATCTCTCATTAAGGCAGATGTTATAGCTGCTGATGATTAGAGCTGGGCTATGAGGGAACACATATATATTGCTTGTTTTCTTCATTCTGTATTCAATTTTTGTATTCCATATAGTGAATATGTTTGTGATTCTCTTTACCATTGGTTTACATATGTTTTCTTCCAAGCTAGCATATGACAACAGCCCTTAGTATACCAATCCACATGTTTGTGTGTTTGTGTGTGTGTTAACCTTAGCGTTAGACCAAGAAGATCTCATAGTCTCTGGGGGGACTGATTGTCCATCCCCTAATAAAGGAGGGGTCATGAGACTCAGACACCTGCCAGTGTTCTCCCCTCTGCAGAGCAGGTAGGTATACAGTTTCTGTCTGGTGGCCAAGACTCATCTCAGCATCGTGTCCAAACTCCTCAGCATACACCAGTTCATCTCTGTGAAAGGGGGTGTATCCAGTACAGATCAGGATGTGATGGGAAGTGGATGAGAATAGGTAACTGTGACACTACATACATTTGCGTTAAATCACTATTATCGGTTGTATATATTTATAATATGACGTACAGTGATTTTGAAGAAATCCCATAATTTTTGGTGAATAAGCTGGGGATAAAACTCATGTCCACATAGTGGGAGGCCAGAAATGTAGCCACTAAGTTCCAACTCCCCCAGCTTGGTGCACCATGGAAATATGTGTGTGTGGGGGGAAATGTATGTTTGAAATATGGTCAAGTCTGACTTGTCTATTGTCTGGTCATGACAATCCAAGGTTGCATGTGCTGCACTGTGCAGTCAGTGTATCTTGGCAGTTCAGAGGAACATGGTGCAGGAATGGAGCTCATTGACAGCTTAGCACTATGGCCAGCCGTGGGCACCTATCTAACTTGGAATCCAACCATTTGCCATCCTTTTAAGGATGAGGGTAAAATGACTTGGAAAAATTGTCACCAGCACTAGGTCAATCTGATTGCACAATAAACATATTGTTACAAGGAAGGTGGGAATTGATGCCCCTCAGAGAACACACCTCTAAACAAACCTGCTGTGCAAAGATTATTATTATTCGTTCTTTATTAAGATCCAAAATTTGCGGTATCAGTACATACATTCAAAACATTATTAGTCATGTGTCAACCATAAATACAATAACAATAAATACATATTTCATAACCTAGTATATACAATGTAAGTAAAGGAGGTTACATTGACAAGAACACTCCTCAATAAATAGCTACCAGCAAGGAGAATATAATACAAAATAAATACAGCTGCCTTAGAGATGAGCAAGAGAGGAGTTCATGAAGTGCCTTAGGAGCATAGTGTGCAAAGGATAGCAAAGATGCATGATCAAAACATTCAATCTGACCAAGCCTTTCAAACAAACAAAAACTCCACAAAGTTTTTAAATTTCTCCACCCCTCGTTTCATATTGAGTATAATTGCTTGTTATTCCTAACTAGACCCATTTTTAGCAGCCAGTCCCTCATTGTAGTCACCAACCAGCGTTTCACGGATGGATTAAGAGGTGAATTTCTCAAATTCACGTACACGGTGAGTAAACATAAATTGGACTTCCTGGACATTACCAAGTACATAGAAAATAACAACATCAACACCAAGACATTCTACAAAGCAACTGCCAACAACAGTCTTCTTTCATTTAACAGATTTCATCTACGTCCGCTAGGAGAAAACCTCCTATACAGTCAATTTTTATAGATAAGACACAACTGTAGCAAAATACAAGACTACAAAACACAAGCACAAGAACAAGTCTCAAACTGAAAGCAAGTGATTACCCTGACAAAATAATACAAAAGTGTCAAAAGAGAGCAAGAAACCAACACAGAGACAATCTCCTAGAGACCACCACTAGGGAGCAAAACAAGGACATCCTCACATGCGTTACAACGTACAACACAGCCTCAAACACAGTTTAAAAAAATTGTTCAAATACTGGTGGATCCTCACATCAGGAACCCTCAAGTTGCCCAATCTGAGATTCGCGAACATGAGAACTAAGAACATCAACGTTTTACTGGTGCATACTAGACCACCGCCTGTCAGGCTTAACATGGACTCTATAGGTAACATGTGGAACCTCGCACCCATAATCGGTCACTATCCCTGCGGGTCCTGCTCTGTCTGCAAACTGACAAGAATCACAAAGACCTTACAACTAAAAACCAATCTAAAATAGACTCCGAGACATCATACGAACTGCAATACCACCCATGTCATCTATATGATCACTTGCCCGTGTAACCTGAAATACATAGGGATGATGTGCCAGAAGGTAAAACAGAGAGTCTGTGAGCAGCGGAGCAACATTAAGTGCTACAAAACAACCACTAAAATGAGCACGTATTTCAGCAACCTCAAACACACAATTGAAGAAATCAGCTGGGTGGTCCTAGAAACACTAACCTCAAAGAATGACAAAGCGGAACGCATCCTTTTTTGAAAAGGAGCAACGTTCGGTCCATCGTCTTATGACGATGGGCTGAACGATAATATACCATAGCACTCAATCTTGTGTTGACGATGAAAAACTATCACGATCCGTCAAACAACATTCGCTTGAAACAAGCCAGGTCACACCAGAATCCAACTGCTTACATCATACCAGTGTAGCACTATTTACTGTGTCCAGCAGCTAAACTCTGCCTTTTAAGAATTATTATTTTTGGTGGAATTCACACATACATACCCCCTATTCAAATATTTGGTGACCCACTACACCGAAACACATAGTCTTTTAACTATTCAAGCCTATTTGGTCATCACCTAGTATCTACAGATAGCATCCTCTACCTGCCCACGTCAGTGGGGCACAGAAGATGGAGCCAGCACAAGTTGCAGACAGGATCTCACAAAAGGTATTCCTCCATTTTAGACTGTGGCACGCTTTACGCCTCCTCGCACTATACAGCTAAAACTCTATTCCTTTTACTTCCAACTAACAGAGAGAGTCCAGCCGCCCATCCCCCTAAGGAGCATGATCATCTCTTAAATGAGGTATTGGTTTCCTTAACTAATCTAGATATGCCCAATAGCTTTTAACGAGCCTAAAGATCATTTTACATTTACATTCTCAACAGCACCACGCACAACGAGCACATGCTAGCTCCCTCTGTAGCTCATTACTGCATTGCCTACAGTTTTGTTCCTATGTTAAGTTCCACGTCTCTTATTAGCACTCAGAGACCTTACAGTTATAGATAGTTAACTAAAAGCATCATGATTTATCACACTGAGATCACAATAGATCTGAAGATATTGTTTTGTTCTGTTTTTATGGTCTTTTTTTCTCTCTCTAAATATAGACACAATCTCATCTATAACTTGTAAGTAAGCGAACAGACTCACTCAAGAAGAAGGGTAAGTGCACTACTTACTCCTGCATGTTACTGCAAAGTAGTGTGTCACTACATGGTCCTGAATAAAGCCCGACGAGCCAACTGGGCACCAATGAAACATGTAGACCAGTCACGACCTTCACTAGGTGCCATAGAGCAGTAACTCTTCTATTTTTGCACCGTTCCTTTTCTTTTAATCTTACCCCATTCTCAAGACAATAAAATCCATATTGATAGATGAAGGTAATTTTAACCGCACTCTGATCTCACCCTCACTTTCTCTGATCACAACTGTAAGAAACCTGTTGGTCCTCCTCCAGGTGGAGGAAAACATATAAAAAAAAGACCCGATGATGATGTTTTTCATGTAACCTACCAGGTGGAGATCCAAGATATACTGCACCGAGGGTTAATTCGTGAATGAGGGCTTTTTAAGTCCACAAGAACCCCAGACCCTGGTTACACACAGAACCTGTGATTCATTCTCCCGTGATTCTGTATCTGTTGGACGGAAGCCGAATGAATCTCAGGTTCTCTCTCCCCCACTTGATCGTAAGGTCACTGACTGAGTTCGCCATTTTTGGAGTAGAAGGGACTGGTGTATAGCTGTTGCTATATACAATACTTTATTCATTTGTCAGATAAGCTGAATGCTGAATCCCTAGAACTTTCAGCAAAGTGGTTAGGGCTAGACTGACCTGCCATTCAGTCTCCAGATACTGAAATATTTATTTCTGGAATCCCTGACAAGGCAACCAGTGACCGATTACATGCACCCAATTGGCGACAGGCCCATCTGAACAGCGAAAACAGTGGCCTAGAAGACTGGGGTTGATTTGTGTTACAAAATGCAGGGTTCTATATAACAACCATTTGGTAAAAAATAGAATACAACGCCAATTGGCCCCTCTCAATACACTAAAGTTCAATATATTTACTTCCTCCCACATCGTATTTGTCATTTCCAAACATTTGTATTTTCTCCATTTTTAATAACTTTTTGGGTAAGGTCAGAACCTTTAATAGAGGAAAACAGTATTTTCCATTCCCCTGGCTTTTCATATACACCAGCTTCAAATAAGGCGGAAACTACCTTTCTGATACCAAGAACCTGACCTAGATCTAACATAATGAAGATTTTATTATTCATTATGAATTACCACAAAAGCAGAAAATCACCGTGAACGAACTGATGGGTTTCCGCTATATTTAGCCATCTCTTCCCGAAAAGAAAAATCCGATAATACCTAAGCCCCACTTTTGTCCATTTTTGGACAATTTCAGGTGCAAGATTGACACGGGTTCAGTGACTAATTCTTACAGTGGTGTCACCACGTTAATACAGGGAATGGAATATTCCCTGTAGAGGTCCGACGCTTCCGAAGAAACCATTTCAGACTCTTATATCAAACATTTTTAGATAACTTTACAGACTGAAGCACATCCCATATGTGATACTCTTTAAAGATCAGTCGCATAAAATCATAAAAAAATACCCTTGTGAAGCTTTGTATTAAACCTGGACATATACTGTGCAAAGTAAGCAAAATAGTGATCCTTGAGATTAGGAAGCGCTGACCCTCCATCTTCCTGCCGTTCGTAAAAAGTGCTTAATGCTTCTCTGGCAATTTGTTTTTTGGCAAATAAACGATGTAAGCATTAACTCTACTGTTTTAAAAAAGGAGACAGTTAAAACACATAGAATACCCAAAAAGAAATATATTAAAAATGGAAGAAACGACATTTTAATCAGAGAGACTCTATCTAAAATAGTCAGCGGGAGAGAAATCCACTGTGAGAATAAATCTTCCACTTTTAAAAGGAGAGGGGAAAAATGAAGAGTATATAGATCCTCAACTCTGATGAAAACCTGGTATCCAGATATCGTTTCAGCTGCAAGTTTACACACGAGACAATATCAGGGTGCAGACATCTGAATTACACCCACACAATATTATTTCTGTTTTCTTATTATTAATTCTATAACCTCTTAGTTTCTCTTTTTGTGCAAAGATCTTGAAAGCCTTTTCCTGGGTATCCTTACTACTGTCCAAAAGTAACATAATATCAGCTGCATATCATTTTATCTTCCCCATCAGTGACAGAGGGGGATAGATGCTGCCGCTTTTCTGATCGCTATGGCGAAATGGCTCAATATAGGAGGCAAATAGAATGGGGGAACCCCTTCCGGGTTCCGCGCAAAAGTTGTATTTGCCCCATTTCTATTTTTTAATGATAAAATTGGTGTCTGCATTGGAATACATTGTATGTATCAACCCCGTAATCTGGGGGAGGGGTAAACAAAATCTAATCAAAATATTAAATAAAGTTTCCCAGACCACAAGGTCGAATGGTCTCTCTGCATCTGGCAGAAGCACCAAAGCTAGTATATCATCAACTGCAAAATAGTCCAAGGTTCCGCCAGATAATGTGTTTTTTGTCCCTAACTGTTGCCCAGTTTAAAAAATATTCTGAACTGAATGGATTAACCCTGAAGTTATTAGATTAAAACTATTAGCCAATAACTTTGCAAGGATTTTATAATCAGTGTTTATTAATGTAATTGGACGGTACGAGTTTGAATCCTCAGCGTACTTACCTTTCTTTAAAAAACTGACCACATTCCCCTTAAAAAAGAAGATGGTATAGGAGCCCCTTGTAACATTGTATTGATGACCAGTAAAATGTAATCCACTAAAACATCTACAAAAGATCTAAAAAAATTCTCCCAGGAATCTATCCAGGCCACAGGTCTTACAATTCGGGATATTCATAATAACCTCAGTCAGTTCTTCTTTAGAGAAGTGTTGAGAGATATTAACCCCCTCATTTCCAATTAGCCTTGGAATATTGCAACCCTCTTAAACCCTTCCCAGAGAATCTATATTTATCACCAGATTTTGTGTATAGATCCGTTTATAATGATCTAGCATGATTTCCCCCACCTTCTACGGTTCCTTACTCCTAATTCCAGAAGTTGGGTATTTCATAGCATCTATCCTATTGTTGGCAGCTTGTTCACTTGCCTGCCAGGCTAAGAATCTCCCAGTAAAATATCTCTCCTCATAAAACTTTTGCATATAGGCCGACTTAAAGCCTTACAATTTGCATATTATTACACACTCATTGCCTGTCTGGCATTATCAAATACTTTGTTGTTAGACATGGGTGAATATCTAAGAAATCTATCATAACTTTGCTGCACATTTCGTTAAAAAATATGCTTTTGAATTTTAGCTTTTTTTAAAACCATTTTCTGCCTCCTTACCTATCACCCTCCCTCTGACAAATGTTTTCACAGAGTCCCATACTATACTTGGTGACGCTGACCCATGGCTAATTGGCAAAAATTCCTTGATCTCCTCTTGTCAAATTTGCACCCACTCTTTCTCCTGTAAGTATTGTTTATTGAAAGCCCATCGTCTAGGACGGATAGAAGGTTTTCCCACAACTATCTCAAGAATGACTATTGCATGGTCTGAAAAACCATAAGGTAACATGTGTTGCATTTCAAAAGTCAGAGCCTTGGAAATAAATAAAAATCTATGTGCAAAGTACTATGGAATCTCTCTGAAAAACAGGTATATGTGTTTTTTGTAGGGAAAGCCGCCCTCTAAGAATCCATCAATTCAAGCATTTTCTGATTGTTCTGGATTGCTTTCAAATTTTGGGGTTTTGTCTGCTTTCTTAAATTAACAGAAGAGTACATTTTTGGATTCTGTAACACATTAAAATCCCCACGATCATCACTTCGTCGGAATTTTGTAGTAAAGACTGGAACAAATCCTAATAGGGTGGAAAATTGCCTTCGACTGAGACATAAAAGCTGACAAACTTGAGATGCCTTGACCACACCATGTAGCTCACCCAGCACCAATGACCACTTTTATTGCTGCCACTATTTACTACTTTGGCCCCCAGCCCTTCTGCAAAAAGAAATAGTAGTGCCCTGGTGGGCGGCTTGGGCGGAAGAGAACCCTCTATATGCTGCCCAGTTTTTAAACATTGAAAATCTTGAAAAATGTCAGACCATAAGGTGGGTCTCTTGGACCAGGATCACCGCTGCGTTCACGGCTAAAATCCAAGCTTCTATTGCCCGTAATTTCTTATTAATATTAAGACCATTAGCATTGAAGGAGACCACCTTCAAAATATTATTCATATTGTTTTATATGAAACAATTATACTTTTATTAACCCCCATCCAGTACACACAAGCTGGTTTACCAAGACTAAGTAGCTACACTTTCCTGCAAATAAACCCTTGAACACCAGCCTTGTCCTGCCGTAGGCTAATAGAAAAATCAACTGATGGTTGGTCCTCCCTTCATGTAAAATGACCATTCTATCCCTCTGCTCAAATCAGGTGGTGTATGTATGAAAAACAAGGGGACCCCACACGAATGTGACCTGGGGTAAGTGGATAGTTCAAAAGGACAATGGTCTGGTGAGGTCAGAGATCCTCGAGTAGCAAGGCTACAGTTAGTGATTTAAGGAAAATTCAGTTATATTTAGTGATACATTGAACACAATTAGATCAAAATAAGCAACGTATGCAAGGACACAGAAGAGTAAAGGAAGACGTCACATTTTATTAAACATCATAAAATGGAGTAGCTTCCGTTTCTGTCATTTTTGCATTTCAAGAAGAATATACAGTGCTCACACATACACAAGTGAGAGTGCGTGAAGTGAAGTGCTTAGTGACAATAAAAACTTTTCATTGCATTGAAAACATGTCAAAGAGAACCCAAGTGTTTTAGACAATGTTAGGGAACTTTGAAATTGTAGTCGACGGCGTTTCGATCTTAGTGATTCAAGATCATCATCAGGACAATGTAAGTGCGAGCACGTAAAATCTAAAATGGGGGAAAATAATCAATTACTGATGTGTCCTAATTAAAATACAACAAACAATTGCGTTGTAGTGTTGGCGCAATGAAGGCGAGTTAGCAATAATAATGATGGCCAAGTGAAGGAACATCAGAGCAATTAATTTTAAGTAAAAGATATCGAGTAGGGACAGATCAAGGCAATCAAAGTCCTCCAAGGTTGGAGATAGTGCAGCGGTGGCTAAACTCGTCAAGGTATTGGTGTGTGAAATTCCAATGACGGCGGAGTGGGTGCAGCTGGCAAGGAGAACCGTCACGACGAGCAAGGAGAGAAGTTTAGAACCGCCATGCAAGAGCAATATCAAGGCGCGCAGGACGAGGGGACGCACACAGGGCCCGATTCACAGAACTAACTTAAGACAAAATCCTAAACTTACTACCATTTTGGTATTCACAGAAGGCACTTACTCATTTTGGTATTCACAGAAGGCACTTACTCATTTCGGTATTCACAGAAGTTAGGAGTCCTAACTTTAGGACTCATAAATGCCTTCTGTGAATACCGAAAGTCTTAAAATTAGGATTTTTCTCAGTTTAGTAGTAGTATAGTTAGGACTCCTAACTTTAGGACTCCTAAATGCCTTCTGTGAATACCGAAAGTCTTAAAATTAGGATTTTTCTCAATTTAGTAGTCCTAAATCTAAATTTAGGACTACTAAATTGAGAAAAATCCTAATTTTAAGACTTTCGGTATTCACAGAAGGCATTTAGGAGTCCTAAAGTTAGGAGTCCTAACTATACTACTACTAAACTGAGAAAAATCCTAATTTTAAGACTTTCGGTATTCACAGAAGGCATTTAGGAGCCCTAAAGTTAGGAGTCCTAACTATACTACTACTAAACTGAGAAAAATCCTAATTTTAAGACTTTCGGTATTCACAGAAGGCATTTAGGAGTCCTAAAGTTAGGACTCCTAACTTCTGTGAATACCGAAATGAGTAAGTGCCTTCTGTGAATACCAAAATGAGTAAGTGCCTTCTGTGAATACCAAAATGGTAGTAAGTTTAGGATTTTGTCTTAAGTTAGTTCTGTGAATCGGGCCCTAAGTGAATTAGTAGCAATAATGGGTCCATGGCGCAGAGTAAAAAAGCGGCAGTGAGGTGACGACCCCAATTATAGGAATGAGTGTGGTCGTGAACTGCTCGTATCTGGCGAATCGTGATAGAGTGCAAGGAAGGAAGGCATTAACGCTATGCACGAACTATTGATATCGCAAGGAAGGAGACTTACTACGCCAATTTGTAGCAAACACATCTGAGGCCGGCAGAGTTGGCCGAAGGTCCCAAGGTCCGGGAGGAGGCCCGTGCGGACAGCGGGACACGAGGGGGACTTAACCGTCCCAGGGGTACTGGGGACGAGACAAGGGGAGGAAGAATTTAATAAAAATGGGTAGGGGGGAACTCCATGACGGCGGCATGAGGAGTGAGACTTACTTGTAGGGAGAATTTTCAGGAGTGAGAGTATATCGCGGGAGGACAGCCGTTGGCAGTAGTCCGTATTCTGTGGCGTGTACCTAACCCAATGCTTGTAGTAAAACTGGGGGTTTCTGCAGGCGAGAAGGGGAAGGGGGCCGTTAGTTACATATTAAGTGGGGTTGGGGAAAGACCAACGGGCGGCGTGGGAGGGCAAACTTACTTGAACGGTGGATAATTCAGGGATGAATGAATCACAGCCAGAGCGCGCTGGCAGCAGTCCGTAGCGTGCGGTGTGAGCATTCGTTAATGCTAGATATTGACGCTTGACAGTGAGATAGCGCATGCGTGGAGCAGCGCATGTGTAGACCAAGGAGGGTCATGCCGTATAAGCGGAGTGAAAAGGCAGCCATGTTGGATGAGTGGGAGGTACACGCATATGTAGGTGTAAAGGATAGATTACGTTGTGTAGAGGAAGCATTGCATCTACATAAATAAGGGGGTTGAGATATGACAATTCTAAAACCGTATGGAAGCAGAAGGACACTTATACAGTAACTATTGTTCCGGTTGTTATTACACAATTGCATTAAGGATTCATACCGCATGCAAGACACACAGACATCATATTCAAGGGTGGATATGGAGCTCTAGTGTCAAGCGCGTAGAAACAGAGTCAGCCTGAGGACATAATGGTTACAAAAAAGTTACAAAATCATGTTCCACTCATCAATGGTATTAAGACCATGTGCAATTGAGCGACAATTAAACATCCATTTACATTCCAGTCTGTTTAGAATGAGACTCGGATCCCCACCTCTGTTGTTAGGGTGGAGTATGTCGATCAGTAGCCATTTAAGATCATTTTCAGTATGTCCTTTTTCAATATAGTGGTTCACCCAGGGGGCTGTTGTAACTCAGCATCGTATTCTGCTCCTGTGTTGTCCAATTCTGGCTTTGATTGTTTGCGTTGTCTGGCCAATATACTTCAGGTTACATGGGCATTGAATACAATAAATGACTTTTGTGGAGTTACAATTGGAAAAGAAATTCAGGTCATGCATGCTAGTAGTGTATGGAAATACCTTGGTGTTAGTTGTGAAAGGGCATGCTGCACCATTACCACATTTGAAATGGCCTATAACAGGAGGCAGTCCAAAAAAAGAATGGATTCCATTGTTTTTGGATATGGGTCTTTGTGCCCTAACTAGATGATACTTGATATTGCGACCCCTCCTGAAAGAAAAAAGTGGGGCTTCCTTAGTGATGTTTATGGATGTAAGGAGTGGCCAGTGTTTTTTAACTACTTTGGTTATGCTGTTGGTAGCGGGGCAAAAAGTAGTCACACAGGTGATCCGTGATAGGGCTTTTTTGGGTTTGGGTTCCAGGAGTATCTCCCTGTGAGAGTACCACGCTCTCTTCATGGATCTTTTTACTAAGCGTCTGGGGTACCCTCTGTTAAGTAGTTTGTCACATAGGATATTGGCTTCTTTAAGGTAGTCTTCTTTGAGTTTACAATTCCTTCTAATTCGAAGGAATTGTCCAAAGGGAAGTCCATCTCTGAGTGCTCTGGGATGTGCACTTCTGTAATGTAATAGAGTGTTGCGCTCGGTGGGTTTTCTGTACAAAGTGGTGTATAGGGTACATTCAGAGGGAATAACAGTAACATCAAGGTAGTTTATAGAGTGATTACTGGAGTCATGTGTGAACTTGAGATCCGGTTGGCAGTTGTTGAGCCAGAGGCAGAACTCAGCGAGTTCTAAGTTTGAGCCATGCAAGATCATAAAAACATCGTCGATGTACCGATGCCAGCTTTTAATTTTGTTGCGGTGTGGGTTGAGTTCATTGAGGATAAATATCCTCTCTATTTCATCGATGTACAAAATGGCAAAATTTGGGGCAAAAATTGCACCCATAGAAGTACCCTTCTTTTGTTTGTAGTATTTCTCATTAAACAGGAAATAGTTCTCTGAGAGAGCTATTTCGAGAAGAGAAATGATGAATTCAGTCGGTACCTTGTGTGGGTGAGGTCTGTTGTTAAGATGTTTTTCAATTACTACTTTGCCTTTATCTTGTGGAATATTCGTGTAGAGTGACTCGATGTCTAAGGTGACCAGAAGCTCAGAGGAAGGGTCAAAAGCCTCTTTCTCTATTATGTTGATAAAATGTGTGGTATCTTTAACATAGGCAATTGTGTTCGTAACTAAATCTTGAATAAAGAAATTGACATATTTGCCTAGGTGTTCCAGAATGGAATCACACCCGAGAGGTTCGGTCTGCCAGGGGGGTTGCTAGGATCTTTGTGTACCTTTGAAAGTGTGTAAATTACTGGAGTTCTGGGGTTTTTGTTATTCAGAAAAAGAAACTCATTATGGCTGATGTAGCCTGCTTCTTCTGCGGCCCTGGTAGATGTTTGTATTAAAGTTTTAATGTCATTGAGGGGGTTATTATTCAGTGGTTCATAGTGAGCAGTGTTGTTAAGCTGTCGCATGATCTCTTTGTCATAGTTGGACTTGTCTTGGATCACAATCCCGCCACCCTTATCACATGGTTTAATAATGATATTTTCTGCATTTTTCAGTAGGAGAAGGCTTTTTTTCTCTTCCATGCTTATATTGTACGGGACAAATTTGGGTTGATTTCTTAATTTTTCCAAGTCCTTCAAGACAAGATGCTTGAATGATAGGACTTCAGGTGGTAAGGGTCCCGTAGGTGGATTGAAGGTAGATTTAGGTCGTAGGCCTGTGGTATCCCAGTTAGGGGAAGTATCTCTGTTAAGGAAAAAGGCCTGTAGTCTAATTCTTCTAAAGAATTGGAAAATTTTGGTCTGTATCTTGAAGCAGTCAGTTTTTTCAGTGAGTACATAGGAAAGTCCTTTGCTGAGGAGGGAGATTTCAGTAGTCGCTAATTAATGGCTGGAAAGGTTAAAGATTGGAATTTCTTCGGTGGGTTGTATACTGGGGATATTTTCCAGCAAGGGCTCAGTTAATACTGGTAGCCCCATTGGTAAAATTTCCATCGTGTCTGACGTTCCCCTGGTTGGAAGTTGTATCTCTGCTTGTTCCTCCCTCTCTCTGGTTGGAAGTGTTGGCCTCTCCCTAAAATATTGGGAGTATTGGGGGCTGAACTCGGTCCTGCGCTTTGGTCAGATGAATCAGAGTCTGCAGAAGAATCAGAAAACGGGACTGGTTGTTTATTTTTAAATCTATCCCAAGTTCCCGCCTGTTGTCTTTGTGGGAATTGGGGCTGAGTGAAATAATCCTCTCTAAGATATGGGTATATGACCATCCTTGGTCTACACATGCGCTTCTCCACGCATGCGCTATCTCACTGTCAAGCGTCAATATCTAGCATTAACGAATGCTCACACCGCACGCTACGGACTGCTGCCAGTGCGCTCTTGCTGTGATTCATTCATCCCTGAATTATCCACCGTTCAAGTAAGTTTGCCCTCCCACGCCGCCCGTTGGTCTTTCCTCAACCCCACTTAATATGTAACTAACGGCCCCCTTCCCCTTCTCGCTTGCAGAAACCCCCGGTTTTTCTACAAGCATTGGGTTAGGTACATGCCGCAGAATACGGACTACTGCTGACGGCTGTCCTCCCGCGATATACTCTCACTCCTGAAAATTCTCCCTACAAGTAAGTCTCACTCCTCACGCCGCCGTCATGGAGTTCCCCCCTACCCATTTTTATTAAATTCTTCCTCCCCTTGTCTCGTCCCCAGTACCCCTGGGACGGTTGAGTCCCCCTCGTGTCCCGCTGTCCGCACGGGCCTCCTCCCGGACCTTGGGACCTTCGGCCAACTCTGCCGGCCTCAGATGTGTTTGCTACAAATTCGCGTAGTAAGTCTCCTTCCTTGCGATATAGTTCGTGCATAGCGTTAATGCCTTCCTTCCTTTAACTCTATCACGATTCACCAGATACGAGCAGCTCACGACCACACTCATTCCTATAATTGGGGTCGTCACCTCACTGCCGCTTTTTTACTCTGCGCCATGGACCCATTATTGCGACTAATTCACTTAGTGCGTCCCCTCGTCCTGCGCGCCTTGATATTGCTCTTGCATGGCAGTTCTAAACTTCTCTCCTTGCTCGTCGTGATGGTTCGCCTTGCCATCTGCACCCACTCCTCCGTCATTGGAATTTCACACACCAATACCTTGACGAGTTTAGCCACCGCTGAACCATCTCCAACCTTGGAGGACTTTGATTGCCTTGATCTGTCCCTACTCGATATCTTTTGCTTAACATTAATTGCTCTGATGTTCCTTCACTTGGCCATCATTATTATTGCTAACTCGCCTTCATTGCGCCAACACTACAACGCAATTGTTTGTTGTATTTTAATTAAGACATATCAGTAATTAATTATTTTCCCCCATTTTAGATTTTACGTGCTCGCACTTACATTGTCCTGATGATGATCTTGAATCACTAAGATCAAAACGCCGTCGACTACAATTTCAAAGTTCCCTAACATTGTTTAAACCACTTGGGTTCTCTTTGACATGTTTTCAATGCGATGAAAAGTTTTTATTGTCACTAAGCACTTCACTTCACGCACCCTCACTTGTGTATGTGTGAGCACTGTATATTCTTCTTGAAATGCAAAAATGACAGAAACGGAAGCTACTCCATTTTAAGATGTTTAATAAAATGTGACGTCTTCTTTTACTCTTCTGTGTCCTTGCATACGTTGCTTATTTTGATCTAATTGTGTTCAATATATCACTAAATATAATTGAATTTTCCTTAAATCACTAACTGTAGCCTTGCTACTCGAGGATCTCTGACCTCACCAGACCATTGTCCTTTTGAACTATCCACTTACCCCAGGTCACATTCGTGTGGGGTCCCCTTGTTTTTCATACATATCCTATGAGCAGTGGCTACAGTGCAAGGGTTTGCTCACCACTCGCGTGGTTTCTCTCATCGATTGATTCCTTTCTACTTACCATAGAATGTCAAATCCAATAGCTCCTACTTACACAGAGGACTATATAGCGAGGATTATTAGTGGCCCCTCCCTTTACCAAACATCATCAGCAGCCCCAACTGCGCCAACTGATGCTGCTGCACATAAAATAACAAAACTAGAAAACCTTTAAAAAAAGCATATTAGAACAGAACTACATGCGCGCATGCTCACAGAGTACCTAAAAGCAGACATTATCCCCCTAGGGCTACAGGTGCGTAACAGCCCAGCCATCTTCCTACAGGACCCGAAATTCAAAAACGGCTTTGCACACATAGGGACAACATGTTCACGTCATTGGATGGTCCTTGGTATAGATACCGCGCTTGAACAAAGTAAAAAAGAACTTGAAGAAATATTACTACTTGAGAAAGCCATTTTGGAATTGGATAGCCTAGCAGACGCTAAGTCAGTCCTTGAAAAAATGGATAAAACTATCTCTGACTTTCACAAATTTGAACACCACAAGAAAGCAACCAAAGTGACTAAAGACATCAAAAACTATAGCAAAGAAAAAACCTACCCATATCTTAGAGAGGATTATTTCACTCAGCCCCAATTCCCACAAAGACAACAGGCGGGAACTTGGGGTAGATTTAGAAATAAACAACCAGTCACGTTTTGTGATTCTTCTGCAGACTCTGATTCATCTGACCAAAGCGCAGGACCGAGTTCAGCCCCCAATACTCCCAATATTTTAGGGAGAGGCCAACACTTCCAACCAGAGAGAGGGAGGAACAAGCAGAGATACAACTTCCAACCAGGGGAACGTCAGACACGACGGAAATTTTACCAATGGGGCTACCAGTATTAACTGAGCCCTTGCTGGAAAATATCCCCAGCACACAACCCACCGAAGAAATTCCAATCTTTAACCTTTCCAGCCATCAATTAGCGACTACTGAAATCTCCCTCCTCAGCAAAGGACTTTCCTATGTACTCACTGAAAAAACTGACTGGTTCAAGATACGGACCGAAATTTTCCAATTCTTTAGAAGAATTAGACTACAGGCCTTTTTCCTTAACAGAGATTCTTCACCTAACTGGGATACCACAGGCCTACGACCTAAATCTACCTTCAATCCACCTACGGAAGCTTTACCACCTTAAGTCCTATCATTCGAGCATCTTGTTTTGAAGGTCTTGGAAAAATTAAGAAATCAACCCAAATTTGTCCCGTACAATATAAGCATGGAAGAGAAAAAAAGCCTTCTCCTACTGAAAAATGCAGAAAATATCATTATTAAACCATGTGATAAGGGTGGCGGGATTGTGATCCAAGACAAGTCCAACTATGACAAAGAGATCATGCGACAGCTTAACAACACTGCTCACTATGAACCACTGAATAATAACCCCCTCAATGACATTAAAACTCTAAAACAAACATCTACCAGGGCCGCAGAAGAAGCAGGCTACATCAGCCATAATGAGTTTCTTTTTCTGAATAACAAAAGCCCCAGAACTCCAGTAATTTACACACTATCAAAGGTACACAAAGATCCTAGCAACCCCCCTGGCAGACCGATCCTCTCGGGATGTGATTCCATTCTGGAACCCCTAGGCAAATCTGTCAATTTCTTTATTCAAGATTTAGTTATGAACACAATTGCCTATGTTAAAGATACCACACATTTTATCAACATAATAGAGAAAGAGGCTTTTGACCCTTCCTCTGATTTCTGGTCACCTTAGACATCGAGTCACTCTACACGAACATTCCACAAGATAAAGGCAAAGTAGTCATTGAAAAACATCTTAACAACAGACCTCGCCCACACAAGGTACCGACTGAATTCATCACTTCTCTTCTCGAAATAGCTCTCTCAGAGAACTATTTCCTGTTTAATGAGAAATATTACAAACAAAAGAAGGGTACTTCTATGGGTGCAATTTTTGCCCCAAATTTTGCCATTTTGTACGTCGATGAAATAGAGAGAATATTTATCCTCAATGAACTCAACCCACACCGCAACAAAATTAAAAGCTGGCATCTGTACATCGACGATGTTTTTATGATCTGGCATGGCTCAAACTTAGAACTCGCTGAGTTCTGCCTCTGGCTCAACAACTGCCAACCGGATCTCAAGTTCACACATGACTCCAGTAATCACTCTATAAACTACCTTGATGTTACTGTTATTCACTCTGAATGTACCCTATACGCCACTTTGTACAGAAAACCCACCCAGCGCAACACTCTATTACATTACAGAAGTGCACATCCCAGAGCACTCAGAGATGGACTTCCCTTTGAACAATTCCTTCGAATTAGAAGTAATTGAATACTCAAAGATGACTACTTTAAAGAAGCCAATATCCTATGTGACAAACTACTTAACAGAGGGTACCCCAGACGCTTAGTAAAAAGATCCATGAAGAGAGCGTGGTACTCTCACAGGGAGATACTCCTGGAACCCAAACCCAAAAAAGCCCTATCACGGATCACCTGTGTGACTACTTTTTGCCCCCGCTACCAACAGCATAACCAAAGTAGTTAAAAAACACTGGCCACTCCTTACATCCATAAACATCACTAAGGAAGCCCCACTTTTTTCTTTCAGGAGGGGTCGCAATATCAAGGATCATCTAGTTAGGGCACAAAGACCCATTTCCAAAAACAATGGAATCCATTCTTTTTTTGGACTGCCTCCTGTTATAGACCATTTCAAATGTGGTAATTGTGCAGCATGCCCTTTCACAACTAACACCAAGGTATTTCCATACGCTACTAGCATGCATGACCTGAATTTCTTTTCCAATTGTAACTCCACAAATGTAATTTATTGTATTCAATGCCCATGTAACCTGAAGTATATTGGCCAGACAACGCAAAAAATCAAAGCCACAATTGGACAACACAGGAGCAGAATACAATGCCGAGTTACAACAGCCCCCTTGGTGAACCACTATATTGAAAAAGGACATACTGAAAATGATCTTAAATGGCTAGTGATCGACATACTCCACCCTAACAACAGAGGTGGGGATCCGAGTCTCATTCTAAACAGACTGGAATGTAAATGGATGTTTAATTGTCGCTCAATTGAACATGGTCTTAATACCATTGATGAGTGGAACATGATTTTGTAACGTTTTTTTAACTTTTTTGTAACCATTATGTCCTCAGGCTGACTCTGTTTCTATGCGCTTGACACTAGAGCTCCATATCCACCCTTGAATATGATGTCTGTGTGTCTTGCATGCGGTATGAATCCTTAATGCAATTGTGTAATAACAACCGGAACAATAATTACTGTATATGTGTCCTTCTGCTTCCATACCGTTTTAGAATTGTCATATCTCAACCCCCTTATTTATGTAGATGCAATGCTTCCTCTACACGACGTAATCTATCCTTTACACCTACATATGCGTGTACCTCCCCCTCATCCAACATGACTGCCTTTTCACTCCGCTTATACGGCATGACCATCCTTGGTCTACACATGCGCTGCTCCACGCATGCGCTATCTCACTGTCAAGCGTCAATATCTAGCATTAACGAATGCTCACACCGCACGCTACGGACTGCTGCCAGCGCGCTCTTGCTGTGATTCATTCATCCCTGAATTATCCACCGTTCAAGTAATTTTCCCTCCCACGCCGCCCGTTGGTCTTTCCTCAACCCCACTTAATATGTAACTAACGGCCCCCTTTCCCTTCTCGCCTGCAGAAACCCCCGGTTTCACTACAAGCATTGGGTTAGGTACACGACGCAGAATACGGACTACTGCCAACGGCTGTCCTCCCGCGATATACTCTCACTCCTGAAAATTCTCCCTACAAGTAAGTCTCACTCCTCACGCCGCCTTCATGGAGTTCCCCCCTACCCATTTTTATTAAATTCTTCCTCACCTTGTCTCGTCCCCAGTACACATGGGACGGTTGAGTCCCCCTCGTGTCCCGCTGTCCGCACGGGCCTCCTCCCGGACTTGGGACCTTCGGCCAACTCTGCCGGCCTCAGATGTGTTTGCTACAAATTCGCGTAGTAAGTCTCCTTCCTTGCGATATCAATAGTTCGTACATAGCGTTAATGCCTTCCTTCCTTGCACTCTATCACGATTCGCCAGATACGAGCAGCTCACGACCACACTCATTCCTATAATTGGGGTCGTCACCTCACTGCCGCTTTTTTACTCTGCGCCATGGACCCATTATTGCTACTAATTCACTTAGTGCGTCCCCTCGTCCTGTGCGCCTTGATATTGCTCTTGCATGGCGGTTCTAAACTTCTCTCCTTGCTCGTCGTGACGGTTCTCCTTGCCAGCTGCACCCACTCCTCCGTCATTGGAATTTCACACACCAATACCTTGACGAGTTTAGCCACCGCTGCACCATCTCCAACCTTGGAGGACTTTGATTGTCTTGATCTGTCCCTACTCGATATCTTTTACTTAACATTAATTGCTCTGATGTTCCTTCACTTGGCCATCATTATTAGTGCTAACTCGCCTTCATTGCGCCAACACTACAACACAATTGTTTGTTGTATTTTAATTAGGACACATCAGTAATTGATTATTTTCCCCCATTTTAGATTTTACGTGCTCGCACTTACATTGTCATGATGATGATCTTGAATCACTAAGATCGAAACGCCGTCGACTACAATTTCAAAGTTCCCTAACATTGTCTAAACCACTTGGGTTCTCTTTGACATGTTTTCAATGCGATGAAAAGTTTTTATTGTCTAAGCACTTCACTTCACGCACCCTCACTTGTGTATGTGTGAGCACTGTATATTCTTCTTGAAATGCAAAAATGACAGAAACGGAAGCTACTCCATTTTATGATGTTTAATAAAATGTGACGTCTTCCTTTACTCTTCTGTGTCCTTGCATAAGTTGCTTATTTTGATCTAATTGTGTTCAATATATCACTACATATAATTGAATTTTCCTTAAATCACTAACTGTAGCCTTGCTACTCGAGGATCTCTGACCTCACCAGACCATTGTCCTTTTGAACAAATCAGGTGGTGGGTAGAGGTTGTGGTGGCGATGATGATCGTCGGCTGAGACGCCAGAACTCCTCCTCACTGTGTCAGAACGCCACATTATGCGCAAGGTTACGATGCTTGATGGCGGCCGCCGGCTGTTGCGGAGAAACAAGCTAATGAGCAGCTTGGAGAAACGAGGTCGGCCTGAGATTTCCGTAGGCTGCTCCAGGGAACACAAAGGAGCAGCACGCCCATTTTTTTTTTCTTCACTTTAACAAGGAGCACAGCCACAGCCACATAGAGGCAGGTAATAGTGTGCTGAAAGGCGATGTTGCACACGGTGTGGGGGTACGAGAGAGGTGCAGTGCCCCTATAGCAGATTGGATTTGGAGGAGCTAGCAGCGTGGAGGGCAACGTATCCTGGCATGACCTCTTAACTCACTGATGACCAATGGTGGACTGGTCTGAGGAAGACATTGGTGTTTTTCTTGCTGTGACCAACAGGTTTCTCACCTGGGGGTAAGTACATGTGCTCTGCTTCTTATCATTGCAGGGTCTAGTGGTGCTACCCAGTCAAGGGTCACTGGGGGGCCAGAGCATTACTATCTCCCCCTGAAGGCAGTTAATAACCTTTAATAAAGGGAGATAGGAAGGAAGGGAAAGACCGGAGGGTATTAAAATGCGAAGTCATCCAAAAGTCTTAGGCACTACAGCCCATTTTGACTCAACTGTTCTGACACAAAGGATCAAAAAACAAGTGGGGCAAGCAACAGCACCAGCAAATTGCACTGCCTCTTCACGTAAAGGTTGCACACTGCCTGGCAATATAGAAGATCCTGAAGACAGTGCAAGCACTATAGAATACCATCAGGGACACTGTCAGAAAGGAGATCCAGAAGTAGTAAATAAAAGTCACATTTCGGGCGCCAACAGCCTAGAAACAGGAATGGTTCCACCCAACCTGACACCAGTGAAAAACTCAGTGGAGGCCAATCTAGGGCAGGAGGTCAGTACCTCGAAGACTAAGGAAGTTATGGAAAATACTCTTTTTGTGAAGATAAAACCTGGTATGAGTTCTGTCATAAGTCTCGGGCAGATTTGTCAGAGAAGTTACAACCCCAGTGACCAATCTCTGCTATCTCTCTGGGGGTGATTTGGACATATTTCAACCACTGACACCTCCAATGCAGTCAGCTGCAATTCTGTGTCAGTCAGGAGATATTGAGCAGGATGCATCAAGATGTGAAAAGGTGCAAAATGAACCTGTCTCAGATCTGCCACATGATGAAGTGCTTCAGGGGAGCATCCTGCCTACTATGCAATGGGATGCTAAGACTCTGCTTATTCTTATCCTGGAGGAAATAAGGGATATGAAAGCCTCACAAACTACAGAAATAGCAGCTCTACATGCTCTGCTTTTTAAGATTGAGGAGACTGTGGCCCAGATCCTGGAGAGGCTAAAAGAGGAGTGAATTTTGCAGTTAGAGAACGAGGACACCATAATTCAGGAAAAGGTGGCCATATTTCAGAAACAAAAGTCTTCAATGGAGTATAAGCTAGAGGAATTGGAAAATTATTCTCAGCACACAAACCTTCACATCATAGGGTTCCGGAGGGACTTGAAGGACATCAAAAGCTCCAATTGGTGAATACCTTCATCAAAACACATGTTCTCCCAGAATACTCTGGGGACCTTACACTCAGAAGAGCCCATTGAGTGTCAGCCTCCAAATCAAAAATTTCCTTGTACAGTACTCCTCTATTATTATCGGCCGTCACCTACTTAGTGTTTATGGCATACAATTATGTTTGAACATGCCATTGGGTGTTCTGTGGGCCTTCCACTCGATTGTTTACCCATTTCGAGCAGGATGGGCTGATCAATCCAAGATGGCGGCGGTTTTATCCACTCAGTTCTAGATAGTTCCCATGGGTGTGCGCTGCATACTCTATCTGATTGGCCGCCGGGTTGGGAAATAGGGCGGAGTTCCGTACTTTTAAACTCAGTCACTATGACAGTCTGGGTTGAATAGGAGAACGGTATGCTGTACGTTTCCGGACTTTGAGGTAATTCGATATGGGGTGCTTCCTTGAGAGTAGTGGAATATGATTCCCGCTCTCGGGAAGAGATGGGTGCTGTAGATGGCGTACGCTTTGGTTTTGGGGAGTTTTTTCCTTAAATTGGTTTAAAACAATGTATCGACGTAGAATGTTGCTACAGATTGCCTGCTAACATTGCTTAGTGCAATGGCCCTCACATGCATTGCTGCACTTTATGTTGCCAACTTTGGTCCTTTTCTCGACATCCGGCCGACTTAATCTTTGGCAGGTTACTGCTCTTTGACTTGCGGTCTGGGGAAGTGGGTTAGACGATATGTATAAATGGAAGGTTGCTTTTCATGTCCTGACACTAGTGAATTCTGGGACATATAGTCTTAATAGACTAGATGATTGACTCAGCTGCTTTTACTTGAATTGTGTAAAATCAATATATGGTTATTCTTAATATTAAAAAACTCTTTTTTGACATATATAAATTGTCTTTTCCTTTGTTCGACAGGAACACTGTACTTACAGCTATTACAATTCTTGAGCCGCAACGCAATACACGTGGTTTGATTAATTTATAGTCATTGTGTGGGAATTACGCGTTGATGACCAGATGAATTGGCTATAGGTATAAGATGTTGCAACATGATTTCTTCCAGTGTAATTATGTAAAAGTTTTTTACGGGATTGTTTTCTTCTTGCGGTAACATTAAGCAACAGCTGCCTATTTTGTGAAGGTCTGATCCAGGCTGCTGTGTCTCATCAGTTTCGGGAATTGGGGGACTGTTTTTCCAGCTGTGTTGATAAGGCCTTTGGATATTACTCTTGTGCTCATTAGTTCGTTTTGAAAACATTACTTAACTTTGCAATAATACTTTTCTTTTTTTACATTGCAGATACTCGCAGTTTTCTGTGCTTTCTATTTATTATTGCTATTACGGACTGCTTCGCCCTTCTAATCTGAAGTGATTTGGTCAATATTACAGGTGTGTTTGTAAGGATTCATTATCCCTGAAGCGTTTTCACTGGGGAGTATCGGACTCTCTGCAGATTCTAACCATAACTTCTGTAGCAACATTCTATTAGGCCCTTGCGGGCTGTATATAAATGGTCTATTCTTGGTTTATTTCCCATATCAGATACTGGCCTAATTGAGCTGTTTTAATCGCTGCCACACTGATCGGACATTTTTTTCAATCCTCAAGTGACTTGGGTCTTCCTTTCCTGGAGCAGCTCGGATTTGAGTTCAGGTGAGTTACTGAGCTTCAAAATGATCTTGATCCGTGTGGCTCACATATTCATCTAGTTTTTAACAAATACCTTTTGTTTTCTATGGCTTCACAGTTACTTTCGGACTACTGATCTTAGCTGACATTTACAACGGATCACTATTGGATCTATTTCCTTTGCTTGGTTGTGGATTGGATCGGATATTCTTTTTAGCTCTAAACAAGTGTGTTAGATGCCCCGTTTGGGTCCATTTTTGTGTGACATATTTGTATATTTTTCAAATCTAATGGCCTGGCTCCCATGTCATTGCTATGCCATTTTGTGTGTCCAAGATGGATGTGCTTCACCATGTGATTGGGGTCCTCTTTTTGTCACACATGGTCTCCTAGGATCAATTGTGAATACTACATACGTCTTAAGAACGGCGACGGGTGTACTTTTGGACAATGAGCTCTTGCTAATTTGATAGATATACGCTGTGACTGGACCATTGCCATTTGATACTGTTTTCGGAAAGCAATGTGTAACGATGATTCCAATTTGAGAATAGGTAGCCCTCCCTGTTCTCTCTCTGTGTCATGTTTCCTTTTCTTCTCCCCTTTTGCTCACTCCCTTTTTCATGCCCTCGTTAGACTGAACTATTTTCGCTATCAGTATTAAATGTAATCGTATAGTGTTGGAACAGCTTTGCTATTATGGTGCACAAGTTATGAAGTATTATAAAACTGTTGAAAATTAGTGCAATCATTGTTGTTAATTATGTGCTCAAATTGTTTTTAACGCATGATGTGTGTAGGTCTTGTTTTGTTTTTACATTTTTTTTTTGTTGTGTTCTTGTAGCCTATTCGTGCAACTTTGGCAAAATTTTTGTGTTTGTGATTTTGTAAATGAATATTCACTTTGCGTTGTGTGTTCTTGTGCCGTCATTTTCTTTTGCTTTGCATGTGTTGTTTTTATATTTGTCAGTTAAATTTGTTTTTATTGTTTCTGTTTCAGCCCTGAGGAAGCTCCCTATGTGGGAGCGAAACGCGTTGGCTGATGATTTGAATTGAATGTTTTTTAAGAGAGATAATTTCAAATAAAGAAGTGACTTTTCTACCTACTTTGACCTGTTCGACTTTGTGAGCTGCGCACCCCCATTTGTTATATCAATACTCCTAAATGTCTGAGACTATCGTATGAAAGAGCAATTATTATCCAAAGCTATTAAGCAGAGACATTTCAGCACACCAGAAGTCCCTCTTTTTCATATAGTCTCCGATATGTCAGCTTCAGCAGCCATCGAAGGAAAACATTTGTAACAATGCTTTACTTGGTTAAAGCGCAGGTCGCCCAGGCAGTGATTGCGCAGGAATCAAAATTGAAGGTGCTGGTAAAAGGGCAATTCCATGTATTTTGTGATGTCTCTGACGCGCAGTATCTGTTACAGCAAATCCCTAATAAGTCTTAGCTAAGTAATCGGCAACTCTAATGGTGATTCATCACTACCTAGTTTATTAGGATTGTGATTCAGCCAGATTGGTAGTTAACAATTGTGAGTCTATGCTTTACATCTCTTTCTTCTATGCACTGTGTTTTTTAGGGTTAGGTTTTTCTCATTTTCCTGTTGCGTCCTGACAGGGTAGGAGTTAGAGGAGTAGGCTGATGGATCCTGGCACAAGGTCAGGTGCCAGTTTTCTCGGGGGAGGGTAAGCATGTCAGGTACGAGTGAGATGGTAAACCACTGTGACTTAGGGGAGGGTGAGTGAGGTTGTCAGAGGTGGGGGGTATTTGGTGCTATTATGGAGGAAAAAGCTTGATGAAAAGGGATCCAAATTTGCAGCTGGTTAGGTTTCTGCAAAGTTTATTGTACTGTAGCTAGCTGTGTTCAAAAGGCATGGAACAAAATGATCTACTGCACAGTACATTTTCCATATCATTTCAAATATAAGTTAGTCACATACAGCAATTGAATGTGACATATAATACACACATTAATGAAATCATGTTTGATTTAATATGTCTATATTTCCCGTCTAGTCTACCTTCCATCCACCATCTTCGAGCACATGTGTCTGGAATGTAGTATAATTTGCATCTGCTTTAGCACATAGCCAAGTTTCTTGGCATTGCAAACCTCTGTTCATGTGCCACTTCTTTTTATGTGTCTGACTAGATCTGTTCCATTTCCATTATTCATCTTATTTTTCAACTCCTCCATTTTGGAGGGACTTTCACCTTTGCTCATTGCATTTGAACCGCTTGGGGCATTATGTTTAAGTCTTATATCTCTTTGAAAGTTAAATGTCTCTTTTAAAATTTGGAACAGTATAGAATAGCATCTTTTGAATATTCTCAGTTGCACGTCTTCCTCAGTTAGAAATGTATAAAAGTCATAGAGTATGAATGTGACTAGCTTCCACAGGCTCATGGTAAAATTTTCCATAGATGCACCTTGGATCTGTTGAGCTGGAAGGTATATCATACATTGTACTGAGGATCAAATCTTTAATTGAGGCAAGCATCAGTTATTTATGTGTAAGATTCTCTTCTTAGGGCACATGATGAATAGAACACTTCACTCAATGTCACTCTTTAAAAGGCTGTGTATGCATTAATAAATACTTCATACTGTGGTTGCCATATTGGGTAGGCAGGCAACATCCCCAAGTTTCCTTAAATCTCATATTTCAATGTTGCACAGTGTTCATGACTTTGGAGCGCTCAAAAAAGAATCACATTATATAAGGACACCATTGTTCAAGCTCCAGGCTTCAGTTAAACAAATCACTGCACTCAGAGTTGTTGTGCTCATTCAGCTTTATAGACCATGTTGGATTAATGCACCTAATTGTTACCAAACCATAGATGCTGCAAGATGTGCCCTCACATTGATGCATTTTGATCTTTCTCTATTTCACTCGCCTTTCAAGGGACACACTTTAAGATTGACTGCACAGCAAAGTCGATGTTTCTGCATAGCCATCCCAGATTGTTAGCCTTTTTCTGGACCTGACTTCTTGCTGGTAAAGGAGTTCTGTCCTCTGTCACACTGTCATCCAGTGTCAGAGTGAATGTGCTCGGCCCCTAAAATTGGTTTTATCCAAATGCTATAAATTGAATAAATTTATACATGTACAATTGGTAAATTGTTACTGTAAATTGGCACAGAAATGTTACCAGTGGCATGGAAGTTAAACGTGATACATGGGCTGTAGAGTGTATTTACACCACCCATATGTACCAAAAATGTATTTCTCTAGGCTTGTGCTCTGGCTGGTCTGCACTTGTATGAAAACCTATTTTATATACTAGATAACTCACCCTTACAGCGTGCCTTTTAAGCCCACGGGGCCAGGTACTTAAAATATAGGAAGGTGGCACGCCACATATTGAGAATAGTATACCTTCACTCTGAACAATTGCCCAATAGCTGTATTCATTGTGTAGGTAAAGTTGATTTTTCAGAACATGCTTAGATATAAACAGTAATAAATGCATATCTCTACTAGAGAGAAGGGTAGATAAGTCATTTGAAATTGTTTTTCCCTGCACTCCAAAGGTCTAAATAAATTGTGAAAGTGGTTTATTAAAAAAGTGGTAGAAATGTAACTTTTGTAAAGTGTACTTTATGCTACCTGAAGACAAACTGGTTTAGAATTAGTTTCTCTCTCTGCCCTTGTCGTGTAGTTCCTATAAACCTATATAGGATCCGCGCGCTTAGACAACATACACTGTAGGATTGGTGTACAGACTGATTCTAGACTAGGGCTGGGCGAAGCACTACGCTACGCTCGCGTAGTTTGCGAAGTTCGCGCTACTTCGCGCTACGTGAACTGCACGTAGCACAGTGCGAACACGCGTAGCGTAGTGTTGCGTAGTGCTGCGGTCATTTTTTGCTTGCTCGCGGTCCTCAACGTCAAGTTGGCGACCGCGAGCAAGCAAAATGACATCCTGGCGAGACTTTTTCCTTGTTCGCGATCGCGAGCATGGAAAATAAACCTCCCGGCGAGATTCCCAACGCGAGAAGGTCAGGTTTCTCATTGCGAGGGGTCGCGTATGCTCGCGACCGCTCGCGATGAGAAACTACCAGTTCGCGTTGAGAAAGCTGCAGCTCGAGTAAAAATCTACTCGAGCAGCAGAAAACTACAGCTCGCACTGTGCAAGATGACATTTTCAATGATTGCACAGTGCCGGTTGCTTGTCCGCACTGTGCAATCATTGAAAACAACATCTTGCACAGTGCGAACATGTTACTTCGCAGTTCGCGAAGTGCTACGCGTAGCTCGCGTAGTGCGAACTTCACTTTGCGTAGCTTCGCGAAGTGCTACTTCGCGAACTACGCCCACCCTTATTCTAGACACCCCCTCCAGGTAGGTTAGCCTGTATACCAGCTACCTCACTGTGCCACTAGAAACCCCTCTTACCACGGCGAGATAGTTCTTGACAGCTATTGAACATGACAACTCTGTCCCATCAGGGATCGTGAAACAGTGCAATAATTTTTGCTCAGTCACTCGTGCTCACTTTGTCTCAGAGAAATACACAGAATAAATGGTGGGGACGTTCTCCAATAAGTATTTATTGAACTAGCGTCATTCTAATGTAAAATAGGTGTGCTGAAAAAACCATTACACAGAAACACATATAAATTATAAGATGCACCAACAGAGTAAAAGGATGGTAGATTTCTACCATGTGATTAAACAATGAATACAGGCAAGTGTATAAAATACATGACAGTGATAAATGCGTACTCCTACGATGTGACCCTAACTAGATGTACCTAAGTTTACCTAGCATGTATGTAGGTTTAAAGCCCGGAATCCCCCTGGGATAAAGTCAACCCCATTACTTGAAGTGAGAGACCGTGGCACCCCATCTAGGTCTCAAGATGGACACCCTGCAAGGGATGTCAGACCACTGCAAGCTGGAGTATCTGCATGCAGGAACCTCAGTGTCTCGCATCAGTGTGTCAGCATGGAAGTCCTTTTCTCCTCTGCCTTACTCGAGCACGATATGGTGTTTATATACCCAAAGTTGTACACTCAGGGGTTCTACCTTGCTGTTTCATGTCAGACCTAGGATGACGGAAGGAATAACCCTTATGCATAGTTATTATGCAGGAGATGGTAGTCCTGCTGAGTTTCCAAGAATCCTCATGCTCATGCATAATAGATGAGGTAAGTTTCCAGGGAAAACCCTACGTCTTGTAAGCAGTACTGTAACTATGTAAATGGTCAATCCCAAGAACCGTTATGTAGTGTAATGGTAGAGGAGAATATAGGTGAACGGTTAGGTAACTACCTGAGCCTAGATTGGGGGTCCTACATGAAACATTACACCCTACTCCTGGGGCTCAGTACAAATCTATGCCTGTGAGGTAATGTTTCTGTTCCCAGGGGACAATGGCTTGACCTCTGGGTACAGGAAGGTAGGGGTCTTATAAGCAGTTGATCACTTAAACGGAATTAGTCATCTGGGAGAGAACAGGAACAGTCTTAGCACTTATTATCTGTTTGTGATTTTGACTTGATAACGTAAAGTGGGATTGGCAGGAACGGAACTGCTCCTTTCCATTGCCAGGGTCATCCTAGGCTTTCTGGCTCCAACCCCAGGAAGAAAAGCTGGCTTGGACCCTGATAGAGGTAGGACATCTGATCTGAATAGGGGAGTGGCCAGGTAAGAGATAGAGGGATAGAGCCCCTCCCGATGGGAGAAGGGTATATCCCTCTTGGATGTAGAGCTTATGGAAATTGCAATAGACCAAAAAAGAGGGTGCTGACAAATGAGGTGTGGATTATGGGGCCGATTCACAGAACTAATCTGAGATAAAATTCTAAACTTACTTCTTTTGGTATTCACAGAAGGCATTTAGTAGTTGTAAAGTTAGGACTCCTAACTTTACTACAACTAAACTGAGACAAAATCCCAACTTTACGACTTTCAGTAATCACAAAAGGCATTTAGTAATAGTAAAGTCAGCAGTCATAACTTTACTACTACTAAATGCCTTCTATGAATACCAAAAGTAGTAAGTTTAGGATTTCATCTCAGTTTAGTAGTAGTAAAGTTAGGAGTCCTAACTTTACTACTACTAAATGCCTTCTGTGAATACCAAAAGTAGTAAGTTTAGGATTTTTTTTTTTTTGTCCTCATCTCACCTATAAACTGTTTGCAGGGCATAACTGGTCGATTTAATGATGGGGCGCCCTCCGACCACCTGCACTTGTTTAGGTTATCCAACCAATCCCCTTATATCGTCCGGGATTTAGGTGTTAATCATAGGACCATGGTTTTTATCGACCCTTAACATCGGCAACAGGGGATCAGCAGAGTCTCAATTCCTGACCCATACGTATAAAGGGTGCCCACAATGTAGGGGGCCAGAGCTGGTGCTCAAAGATTCTAATCGGGCCATAGCAAGTGCGGATTTTAACCAGTCCTCGATTTTCGGAGGGAGGGGATCCTTCCATCTTAGACAGATCTCCCTTCGGGCCAACAAAATCAGACATAGTAACAGCCCTCTATCGGATTGAGCCATACTGGCAGTGGACACCTGATCATTAGCAAAGAAAATCAGAGAGCCGTTCAACAAAATGTCAGTTCCAAAGGACATACCTAGATATCTGCACACCCCTTCCCAGTATGATCCTAATTTGGGACAATCAAAAAAGATATGTATGTCATTGGCTTTAGGGAGCAAGCACCTGGGACACCTTGGTTCAGGGTTGGGGGCGAATTTCGAGATCTTCTCCGGAGTATAATAGATTCGGTTGGTGACAAAAAAATGATTTTTCTTCAGACTAGCTGATTTGGTGTATTTATAAAGCAGGGTCACGGAGGGTTCCAAGAGGTTCCCGATATCGGCTTCAAATGGAGAATTGTTCCAAGCTGACACCTGTTGGGGGATACCGACATCATCCGCGTTGATCAGTAGCCTATACCATATGGGGAGATCTCCTTTTTCCGATGCTGAATGTTTTTTAATGCAGCTTCAACCTCTCCATTCCCCCTTAAATTCTCCTTTTCTGTTTCAAACCAGGATTTTAGTTGGATAAACTTAAATCTTGAAAACCCCATACCAATTCTTGCTTTCAATACCTCCCAAGGATGAATGCCATTTTCATCCCCCAACTCAGACCAGATCTCAACCCCAGCTCTTTTAATTGGAAGGGCCAAACTATCCTGGAGGCAAGGGGGGGTCCCCGGGGAGTCCCAAATCGGTGCCTGATCGGAGTAGTAGCCTATCCCACATCTAGAGCGAATGAAATACCAGACCTCCAAAGCATTTTTGATCACCTTCAGCCTTACTCGTTTAAAAAATTTTGGTGAACCGAACTTGTAGAGAAACGTAACTCTATTACCACAGCATTCTGAGTTAACCAACTCTCCCAACAGCCTTCCCCAAGAACATGCAGTCGGTTCTACTAGGAGCATCCTAATGGCCTTAAACTGAAAGGCGACCAGATAGCACTGTATATCTGGGAGAGCCAATCCCCCTTTGGCTAGGCGACGTCTTAGTTTTTTCCAGGAGAGCCTAACCCCTTTCTCACCCCAGATAAAGCTCCCGATTTTACTTTGCGCCTTCGAGATAAAGTGTTTAGGAAAACCTAGAGGTATTGCATTAAACAGGTAGGTTAATTTCGGGAGGATTGTCATTTTGACTAGATTCACCTTCCCAAAGATGGTCAAAGGGAGGTTCCTCCACCTTGCAAATAACTGATCAATTTCCCTTATTGTTTTTTCTATATTGATAGATGGGATTTTTTCAAGATCTTTTACGATGACAATACCAAGATATTTAAATTTTTTGCTGGAGGCCCCACTCCACTGATCTATGTTCCAGCACATTACTTCCGTCTTTGCGGAGTTAGCTAAATATCCGGAGATTGCCCCAAACTCTTCCAGTAGAGCCCCAACCTTTGGCAGTAATATCTCGGGGTTATCTGTGTAGATAATTATATCGTCCGCATATAATGCGATTTTAGAACGATATTGCTGAGTCTTGAACGGGTTTATAGTCTCATCTAATCTTATAGCCTGAGCGAGAGGTTCAATGTAAAGATCGAACAATAAAGGGGAGATAGGACAGCCCTGCCTAGTCCCTCTTTGAATTTTAAAACTAGGGGTAAGTTCGCCGTTGATGAGAATTCTAGCTGAGGCATCTTGGTAGCACCTTTTCAGAGTATGTATAAAAATTGGACCAAATCCCATCTCCTCCAGCACCTCCCAAAGATAGGCCCAACATACCCTGTCGAAGGCCTTGGCGGCATCTAACGCGACCACCGCCAAGGGTTCGAGTCTAGAGATCGCCAGATCAATGTTCCCAATAAGTAGCTGGGTTTGTTCCTGAATGTGTCTCCCAGTAATGAACCCTTTCTGATCTGCATTGACCAATCCCGGGGCTAATTTTCTTAATCTCCCTGCCAAAATGCCCATGAAGATTTTATAATCTGCATTTAGCAGGGAGATTGGGCGATAAGAATCCGCTCTAGCTGGATCCTTCCCTGGCTTAAGGATCAGAACAATGATAGCCTCCCTCCATGAATTAGGAACAAGGCCTGTTGGGCTGTAAATTGAATGGAACAAAGAATCCAGAACCGGAATGACTTCCTTGAAGAGGGATTTATACACTTCATTTGGGAGGGCATCAATACCGGAGGCTTTACCATTTTTGGAGATCTTTATTTGGGTTCTTATTTCCTGCAACGTGATTGGGGAATCAAGGAGGTCTTTATTAGCCTGTGTTAGCGTGGGGAGGGATTTTGAGCTTAGCCACCCGCGGATTTGTTGTTTGGAGGGGGATAAATTCTCCCCATAAAGATCTGCAAATAGAGAAAGTATGGTGTTTTGGATGTCACCGGCATCTGTGGATCTATCCCCTCGGTTGTTTATCACCAGCTCGGCTATATCATTCTTCGAGCGTTCGGATCTCGCTTTCCACGCCAAAAGAGCCCCAGCCCTCTCTCCATACTCATAGTTCTCCATTTTACTCCTTTCCCATTGCTTCTTACACCTCTCTTCTAAAATACCCCTGTATCTTTGTCTTGCTTGTTCAAGTTCAAGAATTATCTGCGACACCCCTTGTCCGTCTGAGGATTTTAATAGCCTCAAATGCTCGACTTCTAGCAGTCTGATCTTTTCTTCGCCCGCCTTTAACGCACTCCCTTCAGAGCGATTTTTGAAACATATAAGATTATGAAATCGACCTCTCAGTGTAGCCTTAAAGGCGTCCCATACTACCTCGATGGCTGCTGAACCTATATTGGTGTCAAAGAATTCCAGAGAGGACGTTTTTATAGCCTGAATCAGGTCTGAGTCATCTAACCTCCTCCTGCTGAGAGTCCATCTCGATTGAGATTTTATTAGTAATTTTTTGATGGAACAGAAAACGGGGGAATGGTCCGAAAGGTGGCTAGGAAAGATAGATACATCAGAATCCTTTCCAAATAGAGACTTGCTGGCTAATAAATAGTCGATCCTAGAGGAATGATGAAATCTCTTGCTGTAGAAGGTATATCCAGCCCTGTCACCTTTCGTTACCCTCCACACATCGACCAAGCCGAGATCATGGATCAGATTCTTCATTGCCCGTCTGACAAGGGGGGTTTGGGATGGAACGCACCTGATTCGACCGGTCCAGAATAGGATCTAATAGGGCATTAAAATCACCTCCAACAATTATTGGGGGAGCCACCAGCATAAGCTTAGATTGTAGCTTGACAATATAAGAAGGGTCATCAATATTCGGCCCATAGAATGAGGCGCACGTCAAAACAGTCCCCCGAAAGTCCAACTCCACTATCACCCATCTCCCTGATTGATCCGTCTGGATGGATTTAACTAAGCAGGTTAGTCCCCGTTTAACTAGGACGGCCACCCCACGACTATTCATACATTGATTCGAGACGCCAAAGGTTTTTATCCAGGGTGCCCCTGAAAATAGTTTATTCGACTCCCCTGTGGTTAGGTGGGTCTCCTGTAGGAGGCAAACCCGAGCTTCTGAAAGCTCCAGGTATTTCATAATCAGCCTTTGCCTCCTGATACATCGTAGCCCATTTACATTCCAGGAAAGAAGACCAAAACCGGCCTGATCAATAGTTACATTTGCCATCCATATTCATCGCCTCCCGCATTGATGTCATACTGAAAGTTGATTCCCAAAAGTAAGATGAGGTTATTTTGTTTTTATTATTTTTATTTTTATTTTTATTTTTATTCCTTACCCACCCATAGTGCCCCCCTCCCCCTGGATCCCACCCCTCCCACAACCCCGTGCATGCCCCTAATCCCTTGAGGAACCCTCCCTTAAAGATGGGTGAACCCATTAGGTCACGCTCACCTCGGGTTTAAGAAAGAAAAAGAAAAAATAATGTACTGGAGAAAAAGATTGGAGGCAGGATAAGAAAAAGAGGGTGTTACAAAGGTTATACTATACTGTGGAGAGGCCCTCGCTTGTTTAGATGAAAAATCTCATTTTGCCTGCTCTGCCCTCCTTAATCCAACCATGAAGTGGTCTACTTCTTCGACTGTGTGGAATAGATGCATCTGATTGTTATGCATGGTGCGCAACTGAGCCGGAAATTTTAATTGTACCTTAACACCCAGAGACCTCAATTCCTCCATTCTACTGCCCATTTCCCACTGCCTTGTAGCCGTTATGTGAGAAATGTCAGACCTTATTTGAAAGGTAAATGAATCCGAACCATTGGGGGAAAAAGTTAAGGAACCCTCCTTGAGACCAAGTGATAAAACTAGATCTTTTACTGAGTATGAGAGGAAGTTGACCAGAATCTTCCGAGGTTTCAGTCTTTTCGGATTTTTCCTGTAGGGGTCCCGGTGAATTCTTTGGATTTCTGACATCAAATCAATGTCAGACTGATCTTTCAGAACAGTCCCCTTTAAGATTGAGATGACAAACCCCTTTAAGTCTGAACCTTCCAAGTTCTCGGGAATATTAAGGAGCCTTAGGTTATTCTTCCTTGAGTGATTTTCCAACCTTTCGATGTCGTCTTTCAGAACCTTTTGTTGTAAGGCTAACTTCCCTACTTCCTTTGCGGCCTCACTTATGTTTTCTTTAATGCCAGGTATTTCTGCTTCGAGAAGGTCCGTCCTCGCAACCACCTCGTCGAGCCTCTGGGCCAGAGCTTCACAGGAAGCCTTGATCGCCGCCTGATTGGCTTCGGAAACAGAGAACCTCCCCGCGAGCTCTGCTTGGTTTAGTTCTGAGACCTTAAATCCACTAAGCATCTCCTTCTTCATGGTGATTGATATATCCGACAAAGATCGCACTTCGGAGCCCTCTGCTGCTTCCGAGTTTCCCGCTATGAGACACCGAGGGGGCGCTTTTATTAAGGAATTTCCGGGCGGATCTTTAAACGGTGCGAGCTCTTCCTCATCCTGTAGTCCCAAAACGTTGAACCTATTGGAGAGGGTTACATCCTGTTGAGGGGCCTTAAGCGCTGGGGAGTCAGTTGGAGACCCGGTGGGCCGCTTAGTGGATTGCTTAGCCCCCCTTTGTTTGCATTGAGAGAACGGGGTCACGGGGGAGGAAGTTCCCCCGTCGCTTACAGCTAATTTCAGTTTAGACTGTTTAGACTTGGTTTTTACTTTAGAGAAAAACCCCTCCGTATCCTCAAGGGTCTCTTCCGTGGTTTGATTGGGTTCCACTGTGGTAGCCATGACTCTATAGTAGGTTTTTAATGAGGGGGTGATTTTTGAGGTAAGTGCGGGTTTCTTTTTTACTCTAATTTTAGTTTTGAAAACTCCTCTTTGTTTTAACTCCTCCTCCTCTTCATCGCTCTCCCCGAATCTAGCCCCAGACCTCCTTAACTTTGCTTTAGTTAAGTTAATAATGGATGTCTTTTTTTGGGTTGCAGAGACGTGTGTAGCCTCTAGATTCTGCTGAGAGTAAGCAGCTCTTGTTCTTAGAGTATAGCGACCCACTCTAGGAGGAGAAACAATACCATTTGTATAACCACCTTCATTCACCTCCATACACTTACTCAGAATGTCAATGCCACCTCCCCAGAACGCCGGGACCGAGCCCACCAAGCTTAAAACTCCGTCGTTGCGCCTTACCGGAGACTCAACCCCCGCTGGTGCTTGAATTACACCTCTATTTTCTTCTGCAGGATGACATGCAGCTCTCGCCTTAGATAACTCAGCTGCCTTTCGATAGGGACCCTGCTGTTGCTCCGGCGTCACCGCTGCTTGTGCTGACACTGCCCCCGATACCCGGAACCACAGACAGGCAAGGACCCGGCGCCTACGGAGCCTCGCTGCCTCCTCCCATCTCCAGCCGAGAGACTGACTGCTGAGGCCCATCGAGTCCGGACGATTGGAACAGAGGGAGACTCGCCATAAACTGCACGCGCATCAGCAGGCAAAGAAAAACAGCTCACCGGACCCCGGAATGCCTCTCCTACCTCCCTTCTTTCCTCCTCATCCCGTGAAGACCCGAGGTGAGTGCGGCCGCGACCGTTAGCTGCCGGCCGCCATGTTCCTCAGTCAGTCAGGCTAAGTTTAGGATTTTATCTCAGATTAGTTCTGTGAATCGGTCCCTATGTGATTAAGTAGTCAGGTTTTGATGTAGACAATTTTCTGATCACTGGCTTGTACACAGGATATGAATAGTACCTTACCACCACCTCCTCAGAACATGCCTAGACCTGGGAAGAAATAATTTTATACAAAGAAGACTCTGCAGGACTGGTAGAGGAGGAAAGCCAAAGGATCCAGATTCCTCCTGGCACATAGCGACTGGAACTTCTCTTACGAGTCAAGTGGATGACCTCCTCTTACCTGCTACAGGGAAATAAAAAGCAGATGGACCTCTAACGTGAACAAAGCCTTCTGTGGACTGAACCTCTGTGGACTGGACCTTGGAGGAGCCGTGGCTGGAGAGAGACCTGGAACCTATCAGTCAACTATGAGAACCCGGGAACTACAGGAATTACCATGAAAACTTTTCCAAGAGTTGGAGAAACGTTTTTCCACTTTGGTAAAACCTTGGACTGTTAAGTGAAGCTGCAAATCTATCCTAGCAGCACAGTAACTTTGGCAGCTCTGAAATCCAGCTTTGCCCCAGCTTGAGCTTTTGGTACCAAAACCAATGACTTAATTGAGGTTGACATCAACGTATCTGACTTTTAGGCACCCTTGTCAACTTCATACTTGGTCCTTGCCATGCCGTAAAAATGTAAATCCGTATTTGTAAAGCGCGAACTACTCACCCTTACCGGTCTCAAGGCGCTGAGTCACATGGTGTTGAGCTGAGCTGCCACCGGAGACGGGAATCGATCCTTGAGCCCTGTGCTCCGAAGTCAGCTGCCCTGGCCGCTGCACCACACCTCTACAGAGCTGAAACACTTTGAACTCCAAAAAGTAGACTATCTCCACTTTTTGATTGCTTTGGTGTGTTTTTGCCTAATAAGCTTTACCTTATTTTTTTATTTGTTTGGGAATGTTATTGTGCTGTTTCCTGACTTTAAAACTGTTGGTACTGCTTCAACCTTACATGTATTTCTATGGGGAGTTTGCCTGCTGCTTGTACTACAGCATCAAGCGTTGAGCAGAATTCCTCTGAGACCTGTATTTTGGCCCGAAGAGGTTGTGTTAATTAAGTTGGTGAGGGTGCCCTGTCTCAAATGAATAATCCTCTTGCTGAAAGCATGTACAGACCACACACTAAGATTGGGTAATACCTCAACTCCGGTGCTTTGGTTGTCAATTAGTCCTTCACTAATACACTTACCACTGCAGGCCTTTATTATTAACAACTCTATAATTAGTGCAAGGTGAACAGAATCTTCTCCAATAGGTATTGTTAGAGAACAATAGTTTCAGTAGCAATGGGACCTCAGTTAGTATAAGTGGAGGAGGTCAGTTATTGGGGTGCTTTACTGACTGACCACCCAGGCAGTGGATACAAAAGAATTAACCTGTTTAACCGTTGACGAGTCCCATATTGGTCAGGCGGAAGTGTCTATCAGATGCTGCTGTCGCATCATAAGACCAGTGGGACAGAGCCTTAGGAGTCATGGGACTAGCTCTATGGGAAACTAGTTTATAGGGAAGATGGAGCCTTGTAGATGGCTTCTATCTCATTCTCAATGCAATGTGCTGCATGCCTCATAAAATGTTCTTCTCCCATACTTACAATCTTATGTTCCATGGAACCTGCATGGGGCTTCCTGACCAGCGTCGCGATAGTTGAAAGCTGAAGGCTGGACGTTTTTAAGGCACCACACAACGCTATATGAGGACGACAAAAGAATGCATCCAGAGTGTGAATTCTCATCAAACAACAACACACAATAATAAAACAGAGAAAGAGCGGTCACATTGACGTCAGCCCCGAAGTCTCACGGTCATTTAATGACCTGGTCATCTTACAACGGTAAACATTTTGAAAACACATACATTCGTTGCAATTGTTTCAGAACTTGCTCACTCAGTGTTTTCTGCTCTCTGGGCACGTCGACATGGGTATAACGCTGGTATGCAAATACTTAATCGGGCACTGCTAAGCATGGGCCGTGAGTAGGTGCAAGGTGATGCATTCTATTTATGCATCTTCTTCAAAAGTAGCCTAGTATATTGCATTTAAGTGACACTTTTTTGGAGATGAACTGAGCCATCACAGAGGTTATGCTAACATTATGGAAATACAAATAAATGTAATTATTTGTAAAGTATCGTGGTACCTAAAACTATGTATACACATGTAATAGCTGCAGCTCATACATTCAGAGTATCTCTTACTCTTGGCACTGCAAACAAACACTGTGAACTCAAGCTACCCACGTACAGAAACACCAACAGATATACAAGACACACGAATGCATGCACGTGTGCTCACTCTTTCTCTGTCACTCATAGGTGCATTCAATGCAGATACCTTAATGTATCTAAAATATTCAAGAATAGAATTGCTAAATGTGTCTCACTTTTGCATGAAACAATTCTTTGGTACACTTCTTTCTGTTAGAGTAGAAACTCTATGGTTCCCATTTGTCGAGACTACTTTCCCACCATAACGTTTGGGTGGTAAATAATAATTTTGGTTTTAAGTTAATTTCCGAGGTGGGGAGTGAGCTATAGAATTGATTATGTATGCCATCCCACCAAGCCTTTCCTGGAGGTGTCAATCAACAGTAGATGAAAGCAAACGCCTCAGCAGAACTGTGCCTTAGTTACCAGATAATTACAGTCTCGTGTGGTCCAGATGCATTTTCCTTATCTGCAACAAACAGGAGAGTATTTGATCTTCAAGAATACATTTAAACTGAAAATATTGTCTATATATATTTTGAATCTATTAGAAAATGAAAGCGGATGAACTATAGCATTACCAGTAAATAATACATTAAACAGATTATATAGTTTCGTTCCCCACATTACACTTCTTAGCCTTTGCTGATTCTCCTATATGTACTGCAAAGCATCCCGTAACTATGACACAGTTGCTGAAGTTTCCAGTTAATGTTAAAAGCAATATTGTTGCCATAACACTCAGGGACACTTTCTTTGCCCTCAGCCAGTACCACAAACTGAAATCTATATCCAATAAATCCATGCACCTCTACGAAAATCAGTTAATAAATCCATGCACTCTGCTCTTCATAATAAAGACATACTTAAAAGATTAATGATGAAACAAATACACTCCTTTCATTAGCAACAAGATGGAAATATAGGTCTGATAGGAGCATAGAAAAAATAGAGGAGCTGCGTACAAAATATGTTTTATGGGAATGCTGTCAAAGATTTGACGAAGATCTACAATAGTATAAAGAGATTAGCAGAGAGTTGTTAGTAATAAATACATATATCTTTTATATATATACCTGTGTGGTGTCCTTTCATTTGTTAATTCAAGAGATTATAAGGTAAAACAAGGTGCTTTCCATTCCTCTAAAGACTTAGCCTGAAGGCTGCTCTCCACAGCTACCACTAGGATAGCTTTCTTTAAAGGTTGTCTTAAACCTACTACCATAAGAGTCGAATTGTACTGGTGCAAGGTGGCCACTTTAACTAGTGACCAGCATATACCAGGCCAACTTCTCACATCACCCCTGAGTGTATCCTGGCCAAGAGAAGGAAGTAGCACTGATCCTCTCTGAGGCAGGCGTATTGGAAAAGCCATGTGTTCAGTTTCAGTTTTTTATATATGCCACAGAGGAGCCACCTCATTACAGACAGACACATTCATTTTTAGGCAATGAGAGATTAAGGGATTTGCCCAGAATCACAGAATGTTAAGCCGGCGCCGAGACTCGAAGCCGGTTCTATGTCGGCCGCTCTAGCAGTTATGCCACATCACCTCTATACATTTTGTCAGCATTCCGTACAATAATGTTCATTCATAAAAAAAATAGAGCAAGCACCAAGCACTTGCCACTGCACCTGCATACTCAGCCTTTTCTGTATATTTGTTCACTTTATTACTAATATAGAATAGTCTGTAACGTTGTTTGAACCAGCCTGCAAATGATTCCATTAGGATCATCGCACTGACTGTAGTTGACCATGTCCCCATGTGCTATAGTGGATTGCGCTGTCTTTCTAAAGGTGTTAGATTGGGAACACAAACCACCCGAGGGAAGACTGTTTATGCACAGAGTCAGCGACATTGGGAGCCCTTAGCAGGGCCCTATCTGCCCTGGCCCTCCGCTATAGGCCTGGGGGGCTACCGCCAAAACATCCCTGCACCGTGAGGTAGGCACCGTTTGGTGCCTGCCACAAGGTGCAGGGATATTCACAAACATCACTTTTAAAATGGAAGCTTGTGCTGTGATCCTTCCCGCCCACCGCACAAGCTTCCATTGTAAAATGGATGTTTGCGACCGCCCTATGGGCGGTCCCATCATAATTCTGAGGTCAGAACTGCAGTCCTAAGGTTGGGCAGTTCCAGACTGATACGGTCCACCCGACATCGTAATAAGCCCCACAATGTCTTTCCTGCAAAATGAAATACAATGGTGCCCATGTACAAATAAGCTTCTAAGACCCTGATGACAAGTTGAGCAGTTAATTCTGACCTGTGTGTCATCCCTTGTTTATGCACAGATTGAAATTAAGAGTTCCTTGGTATTTAATTATCAGACGCATTAAATAATGCAACCATTGCCATGTTTCGGCAGGTCAAACCTGCTGAAATCTAACAGGGCAAAATCATTCAGTATTTACTGCATCAAGCATATTTAGTAGATTAAACCCCCAAATCTACATGGTATTCCCCAACAACTCGTAATAAGCGGTATTTATCAAGCTTGATAAATAACATACCCCTAGGTATCGCTTTTTATCATGTACGATAAATACAACTCGTAATCAGGCCCTTAATGTATTTTTTGAAGTATTCAGTCTGTGTTTATATTGGTAGGCAACGTGCTACATTTAGTGAGATAGATACCCCACATAGAATTTCTGCACTATTACTGTGGACAACATTTAGAAATGTCTGTATATAACTTACAGCCATTCTCCAGGGCAAAACTGAACGGACTTATAACTAATGTCTATTTCTGAACATTCCCCTCTCTTTAGTCTTTGAACTGTGACCTAACTCCCTCCCAACTGATATTTGACCGCTTTTTTTATCAGAATGGATTTCAACAGTACATCTGCTTCCTTTGAGTCGCAAAATATGTATTTCTGTTTCTTAAATTTCACATGTAGCTTGTCCTGCTGCTGCATTACTTGTTTAAGGGTCAGATAATGGATTTACTCTCCTCCTCACCCTGAACAATAACAGGGGTCATGGCACAAACATGAGGGGGTATATTTGTTTCAAATAACCTCACCCTGCCCTAAGGTGGACTACAGTGTGTCCTCATCCTTTCATGGGTGGAGGCCCCCCCCCCCACCAACCCCCAGTGCACATGACTGAAGGATGCACATAAAAGGATTTGGCTGTACAGGAAGTCATGTAGGTGGCTGACTGCAGGGAAAGTGGTCAACCTCTGCTGTACATAGTCAGCATCTGTACAGAGGGTACGTTTGCTGCAGAGTAGTTTGGTTGCTGGGGTCTGCCATATGGCCTATCCAAAAGTCAACAGTGAGGGGCCATCTACTCATAAAAATGTATGCCCAAATATTTTTCTCTTTATAAACCGTAAACAGTTTCACATTTTCAATTTTGACATAGAACTCATAAAATGGGTTATATACTCATCTAAAATAGTACCAGTAGGTTGAGCAGTAGAGTTTCATTTGCTAGGAGGAATGAGTCAAGGTGAATGTAGCATACCGAGGCTTGTTGTTTGGGTGGCCACACTCTGTTCATGCGCAATAGGGTAGAACCATGGTGGTTAGGGATGGTTGCCTCTGGTGTCCATCCTACTATGACTCTGCAAAGTGAACCCAGTACACCCTTCCAAAACTTTATTTTCAGAGTAGCAAGGGTGAGCAGTCAACGCCTTATCAGGGAGGTAGTGTGGGGGACAGCTGCTCAGAACTAAACATTCAACCAAACCACACAAAAGCATATTGTCTAGCCCTGTTTGTGCCTGTTAGTTAAATATAAAATTCTTTATTCTCATAGCAAAACAAAATACTACATGCTTCAATGGGGTTACAGTTAAATGGTTGAGAACTCACGTCCGGGTTTTAGTCAAGTGGTTTACCCACCATGGTGTCATATCTCCACTCAGGCATGAGAGCCCTCTGTAGTAAAATATAGGGAAGAGTAAAAAAGTTCATTAAACTTTCAAATACATTTGAAAAAAAAGTTTATGTCAAATATGAATTCGTATTAATTAATAGATTTATTTTAAATGTAGAACAAAATAAAATGTGCTACAGCACTATTAGCTTAATTTTTAAATTAATATTTGACTGATATAAATACATTTAATTAACTTAAAGTTCTTTTTAAAATATTTATTTAACAAAATTCCACTTTAAGTCGAATGTTTATATTAATTACTTATTATGGATTAGAATTGCTAAAAGTTATGTACAATTAATTGAAAATACTTATTTAAAATTAAAAAGTTACATTTATTTTTAAATTTAAAATATTCATTGTATTTATACATACTTTCTGAAAATGAAATTAAATTTGTATATATGTAAAAAAAGCATAATTACATTAATTTATTATTAATGTTATTTCCTACTGAGCTCTATTTTAAGTCTCTACCTCAATTATTTTCAATGTGAAGGCGTTACAGTACCATTTTTGGGCAATGTGTGGGGCTGAAACTACTCCAGGTATGTGCTGGAGTACTTTTACAACTGCTTTGGGTCTAATTTGGCTGTAGTAACTTTGAAAGTGCAGTTTGTGAATACGAATAGGCTTACTCTTTTGTGGGTGGATGCAAATCACTCTCTAAATCCCTCCTAGTCTTTTCTTAACCCCTCCCTAAAACCTTTCCATTTAGTCACAAGTATTTCTCATTTGTCAGCGACTTCTCATTGCCCCCCCCCATATTTACTATGAAAACGTGAGGCATGTGTATGTAGAAACTCCTCTCTCAGGGTGGAGATCTCTGCGCAGAGAAGCGATGAAAGGCTGAAGAGAGGTAGTACCATTGCAGTACTACTAAAAGTACTACAAAATGCAAATCATGATTAGGCCCCACTGTCTAGGGTGGTTTCTATTCAAATGCCACTTCTGACCATATTGCAGGATCAGCCTTTGTGCAAGCCTTAGCACACGATCGTATCTCTCATTGAGAACATTAAAAACAAAGGCACAGCGTGAGCCAGCGTGTCTCTGATCGAGAATAATACAAATTAAGGCTGCAGTTCACAGTATGAGCCAGCACATCTCTGATCAATACAAACTATGGCAGCACTTTACAGCTTGCGTTCGACCTTGCGTTTGACTCTAAAACCACTGCGAGATCATTCAGCTCATCTGTGCTCAGTGATTTAATAAATATTCAACTTACCTAGTTTAAACCTCTGACTTGTGGCTGTACAACACTCACTGTTCCTGCCGGAGTTTCCTGTTTCTCCCGGAGATCATTGTGTCTTCACTCAGCTGTGTCTCCTCTTCAGTCCTTGGCGTTGCTCTCTTCAACCTGTGTTTCACCATTTCACAAAAGAAGTTATTTTGTGACACAGCTGCTTCACATTAAAAGCTGAACTTATCACACTGCCTCTGTTGGTCTGCAGTAGTACTGCAATGTTCAACTCAATGCTTTATGCTTCACACGCTGATTGATTTTCTTCAGTGCAAGTTTCCACTTCAGCGATTTGCATGCTTTCTCCTTATATTTTAACATCTTTAATTACGTTACACAAAATATTCAGCGATTTGCACACTTTAAACAAAGATCTACTTCTTTAAGTGCAAATTTTTCAGAGATCTGCACGCTTTGAGCAGATTCATATTTCAGTGATTTGCACACTAGAATTTGGTGCAAATTCTTCAGCGATCTGCACGCTTTGAGCAGATTCATATTTTTCAGTGATTTGCTCACAATACACCAATTTTAAAAAATGTTTTGTCTTTCTCTCTCTCCAAAGACCATGCAGAGTATTTCACCACCAGCACCTTTCCTGCAAGAACCAGGCGAACCTCTCCTGGAATGTAAACTTTGGATTCGTTCTTTCAAAGCGTATTTAGTAGCCATTGATGCTACAAAATTCAAACCAGATAAGAAAAAAGGCTAAATGTATTATCAATTAGGAGTTGAAGGGCAAAATATTTTTGACCATTTACCTGATTATTTTGACTTAGATGCGTCCCAACTGGATGTATTTGATCTTGCTATTGCTCAACTCGACAAATATTTTACCAAGTCAAAAAATCTTGTTGTTCGTAGATTCAAATTTTTTACGAGTGTACAAAAACCGTCCGAAAGTATCGACACATATGTCACTGCTCTGAAGGTACTGGCTGCGACTTGCGAATTCAAAGAATTTACTCACAGCTTATAAGAGACCAACTTGTAGTTAGATGTAATTCCCCAAAAATTCAAGAATGACTTCCCACCTGTAAAAATCCGTCCTTAGATAAAGCTATCGATATAGCTAAGAGTATTGAAGGTTCATGTCAAGACATACATTTTTTTAGAATAACCGATTAACAAAACGACCATCTCTGGTGCTGTTATTAACAAATCCATTCCCAATACTGATAAATTGATAACACAAAGAACAGAAGTGTTTTCAAACCTACAACTCAAAATTCACAACAGTCCTCCCAAACACGCAAGATTATTTGTTTCAGATGTGGATCACCCAATCACATTTTCACCTTCAAATATGTTCCTGCACATGGAAAACAATGCAAGAAATGTGGGAAAATGGGTCATTTCTCAAAAGCA